>NW_025813447.1:3304209-5704209 GCF_021976095.1 Xenia sp. Carnegie-2017 | reverse complement strand
GAGATGATAAAGTGTACAAGATTAAAGATATTATTAAGGAATTAAATTAACTTTTTGCCAATACAATTGATCAGGTATAAGAAAACACTTCTCTATTTTCATGCTTTTCCCTCACATAGCTCAAATCAAGAATATGTTGTTTTTTCGCCCACTGGTAAAGAAGGCATGTGATTTAGTCAGACCTCTAGAAGACAGAATGCGATTCATGATCCACTCGAGTGAACTCAAGACCCTCATAAGCACACAACTGTTGCCTGCAATTCAAATGACTTCAAACCGGGTGATGTCCGAAATAACGAAAGTTTTGCAGAGTAGTGAAAACATCCCTTTGGATCATGCGTTTACTGTTGATGTGGTTGCTGTAAGACAGCCGACAGGGTCCGGTAAAAAACATTCTACTTCACTAAAAGTCTTAGATTATAGTAAAGGCAGCCTAGTCAAAAAGTCAATTATTACTATACGAAATAAGGTGATTTCTGCTGTGCTCGTGCTGTTGTTGTTGCAAAGACCATAGCGGACAAGAATCCAAAACTCAAACAATTTAAGCAGGGTAAAGCTATTCAGAAGCGAGAAGCTTTGAAATTGTACAAGAAGGCCAATATTTCCTATAGACCTTGTGGACTCCGTAAATTTTCTCCGTGATTGACTTGCCATCAATGTGTGACAAGTCGTTTCGATGTCAAATGTGTTCATCTATAGTTGACAAAGACAGACAAACCTAACATCGCTGTGGAGAAATTTTTTGTCATATATGCAATAAGTTTCTACTCGATGATCATTTATGTTTCATGCAAACGGAAAAAACAAAACCCAACAATGATAGTCTAAAATTTTACGATTTTTAGACAGATTGTTCAACCGGAGATAATGTGGTTAATTTTGCAGTTGCGAAATATTTAGACGGCACAGAATTTGTTTTCAAGGGTTACAACGTATTGAACGAGTTTTGTTCCTTCTTATTTTCAATAAAACATAAAGGTTTTACAGCAATTGCCCATAATGCTTAAACATTTGACGGTGTTTTCATTCAGAGATGGTTAATTGAATACAGACCGACTGCTGATATACATGTTATTAATTCGGGACAGAAAATTGTGCAACTGACAGTGAAAGATTATCAAATCCGTTTAATTGACTCGCTGAACTTTTTGCAAATGCCTTTATCAAAATTTCCTAAAACATTTAGACTCGGTGAAACAAAATTTTCCAAAGGCGACTTTCTGTTTTTGTTTAATACAATAGAAAATCAAAATTATGTTGGCCCAATACCTGATATTAAACATTACAGTCCTGAATCAAAATTCGAAAAAGATCACACTAAATTGATTGCGTGGCATGAAGAGCGAAGAAAAATAACTTTGTCTTTGGTTTCCAAAAGGAAATGGCTAAATACTGCTCTCAAAACGTTACCATACTGCGTTTATGTTGTTTGCAATTTACGGATTTATTTCTCGCAGAGACTAAAGTTGATCCATTCTGTTATTGTACCATTGCAGCAGTCGTAATGGCAATTTATCGGTCAAAATATCTTCAACCAAACACAATAGGAATCGTACCGAAAAATATGTATCGAAATTCAAATAAACCCTTCTCTCAAAGCTCAATCGTGTGGCTTAAACTTGTATCTGCGCAAACTAACTGCAAAATACAACACGCTCTCAATGGCGGAGAAAAAAAATTGAAGACCCGGAATTACGTAAAGTGTACTATGTCGACGGCTTTTGTGAAGAAACAAACACTATATTTTCTTTTAATGGCTTTCTCTATCATGCATACCCATCTTGTTACGATTTAAGAAATGATCATCCCTTTTTTAATGAAAAACAGATGGCTGACGTATTTGATGAAACAATTAGACGACAAAATAGACTTTTACAATTGGGCTACGAGGTTAAGACGATTTGGGAACATGACTATTGCAAACTTAAGGAAACGGACGAAATGAAACTTTTTTTGGATACAAATGACATTATAACGAATCTTGAACCACGCGGTGCGTTTTTTGGTGGCAGAGTCAATGGGTTTAAGCTTTTTAGTAATGCCCAACAAGAATAAACAATTGAATATGTTGATTTTACATCTTTGTATCCCTCCGTTAACAAAACAAAAGTTTATCCTATAGGTCATCCAACTATTATTCGCGAGAATTTTGAAACAATTTCGAATTATTTCGGACTAATAAAATGCAAAGTTTTAGCACCCAGAAATTTGTATCTTCCAATTTACCTGCACGAAGAAAGGATAAACTCTTTTTTCCTCTATGTAAACTGTGTTGTACAAAACTCTTCAGTGTGTACTTATTCTGAAAATGAGCGTGCTTTTTGGGGTACTTTTACCACAGTTGAAGTGTTGTAAGCTATTAAAAAAGGATATAAGGTTATTGAAATTTTTGAAATTTGGCACTTTGAAAACACAAGCTCAGATTTCTTTTCGGATTATGTGAATTAATTTCTCCGTATAAAGCAAGAGAGTTCAGGATTTCCGAGTCGTATACAAACTCCCGAGGACAGACAGAAATGCGCGGCCGACTATTATGAAAACAAGGGAATACTGTTAAGGCATGATAAAATAGACTACAATCTAGGTTTAAGAGCATTAGCTAAGCTATGTCTTAACAGCTTTTGGGGTAAATTTTGTCAAAAAGACAATCGACTAAATACAGAATTCATTAATGATCCTCTAGATTTCTACAAACGGGGCCGACATTGAAATGCACGATCTTTGCATCTTGAATGATGATTTAGTCGAAATTGTTTTTAAGATAAAGCATGAGTATGAAGTAGAAAACAAGCTAGTAAATATCTTCATAGGAATTTTTACAACTGCATGGGCTAGATTAGAACCTTACAATGTGATGGATCTGTTGCAGCATAATCATATCTAACGTAGATACAATTAGCTGTATTGATGTAAATAAACCGGGGGATCCAAGGTCACTGTTAGGGGATTACCTGGGTAATTTAACAAACGAAATCACTCAAGAACATGGGGTATGTAGTTACATTACAAGACTTGCATGGGAAAAAACATTGTAAGATAAGAGGTTTTACTTTGAATTTTAAACATAGCCAAGTTCTTAATTTTGATTCTATGTATGAAATGATATGTAACTATGCACGTTCAGATGTCGAAAATAAGAAAAATAAAATAGATGTTGTAAATAACAGTAAAATAACACGAGAAAAACGGACCCGTCGGCTTGTCAACAAGAAAGAAGTAAAGCAGTGTCAGATCGTCTACGACAAAAGAATAATTGTCAACTCTGGTGAAGACACAATACCATACGGATATTATTGGTCACTAGCGTCTAACTCTGCTAGTCCGTCTGTAAATCCCATTATACGTCTTCCTGATTCAATGCTTTATACAATGCTACAGCCCACTGCACTAGGTTGTAAAGTAAATCATAGCTGTGTTGATGACAAAGCTAACGATGAGACATATAGTGATGAAGAAATGGAAGAGGTTTTGGTGTATAATGATGTTGTTAAGGATGGCGATGACGGTGACATGATTTTTGAGAACGAAGAAAACGCAAACGATGTTAGTTTATTGGAAACTGACGACGCAGAAGATATGGATTTTGAATCAGAGAACGAATATGATAAAACATTTATACACGACATTGAAATGTCTGAAGATGAAAATAACGTTTCTTTTTATCGAAGGTTTAACAGTAATTAATAATTTAATGCTTATTGACATCGTATTTATATTTTCAGAGATACATTTAAAAAGTAGTTAACCATGCCCATTACATTTTCAATGTCAATTTATAATAATAATAAATATTTACGCCCTAATCATTTTCCAACTGTCCGATATTTTTCAAATTCTATCTTGAAGGTCGTGGACCATTACTTCTTTTGCATTTGCACGATAAACAAAGTATGTTGGATGTTGCATTGCTTTTGGTACTGAGACAAGATCCAAGGTTTCTAACATTAGTTGTGCCAATAGAATGATGTGGAGGCTTTGACTGTTCATTATACTTGTTGGAATAATATTGGCATATGCCAGATGCCTTATCAAATCTGTTATACAATGCTGACTATTGTTTCTTTAAGTTGAAGAAACCCAACTTTTCACAACGTCTTGCCATGTGAACGACATGATGAACCAATCAATTGATGAAAGAAAATGTTTGCGATTGCTTATTTGCTCAGTGTTGTAGAGCCGAACATCCAATCAGCTTCTTGTTGATTAAGTATTTAACTTGTTTATAGAGTATATTTAATTGATACATGCAAGATGGTATATAGTTTGTTGTAAAACAATTCTGTTTTCAATTCTGTTGTAAGACAATGGACGTGCGTTTTAAAACACCACCCAACTTTTATATTTGCGAACAAAGCCAATCTGGTAAGAGCCAACTCGTTAGGTCGATGCTTTATAATTTGAATGAGCTGTTTCAGCCAGTTCCAAGTAAAATCATTTACTGCTACGGCGATGGAATTTGACGAAATGGTTAAAAGGATACCGAATGTGACTTTTGTTGAAGGGTTCCCTGACAACTTGACTGATATTTTGGAAGGATGTCAAAACTCTTTAGTCATTGTAGACGATCTTATGTCAGAATTTTCTAATGATCAACGAATGTTTGATTTATTCACCCGTGGCTCACATCATCGAGGGACATCTGTCATGTATTTAACGCAAAATTTATTCCCTCCGGGTAAACAATCAAGAACGATAAGCCTTAACTCTCATTATTTGATCATTTTTAAAAACACGAGAGATTCTCTAGGTATTTCAACTTTGGCCCGCCAAATGTACCCTAAAAATGTCAACTACCTTTTGGACTCGTTTCGAGGCGCATATGGTTATCTCATGCCCGATTTAAATCAATTAACTCCTGACAATTTGCTTGTCAGAACAAACATTTTGCCTGATGAAAAGCACATTGTGTTGTCCAAAAGAGATAAGCATCGACAGAGGCACTCATAAACGCATCATGTCGAAACGAATGACGAACTCAATTTCTTACCTTCAAGTTCTAGCTAAATCTAACCCAAAAGGTCGAAAGGTGATAATAAGAGGATGGACCCTCCGACGTTATTGTGTGCATATGTGAATGTGCTATCGGTGCTTTAAAAGGAACTGTCCCAGTATCTGCCAGTCAAAAGCGACTGTTGTCAAGGTACAAGAAACACCTGAGAGCGCTAGCTAACAGAAAAATCTCACGAGCAAAGAAGAAAAAACTTTTGAATCAGAAAGGAGGAAATTTACTGACTGCTTTACTGCCGCCTGTTATAAGTGTATTGGGAAGTTTGTTCACAAAATGAAACATGTCAAACGTATGATTCTTGTTTCTGAAGATGTATTTAACAGATACGAAAAAAACAAAAACTTGAAACTAGTGCGATCATGATGAATATGAGGAATAAAGATTCACAGCTCTTACATATTCTTCAACAAGACGATTGAGTGACGATCAAAGAATAAAACATTTTAACGCAAACTTTGACAATTCCTTAAATTGAAGCAAAAGAAAGATAATCAGACACCCATGGTACGCGTGGTAGACACTGTTGATGGAAATGAGCAAAACTCAATAAACGACAATGAAATGCAGACTTTAGCTGACTCTGTCATTGTATAAAGTGTGCCAAAATCTATGCATGAGCGGACGTTAGCAATATTGCAGCGTCTTAGAACACAACCGAGTATAATATCTTGTGACGGTTCTGGACAAGTCAAACTTGAGGGAGTCACCATGCCGCAATCAAACATAACAGATCTAATTAGCTATGCTGTGAGAGGAAGGAAAAATTTCAATCCTGAAGGGACTAAAGAATTTTTTCGTGTTTTATCAAAAATAAACATTCCTCGAGATTTGGTTCAAATGGAAACTTCACCACGTGAAGAAAACGAAACAGTTTATAATATATTTTGTAAAAGATTTTTTCTTTAAATAAAAATCGCAGTTGATATCAATTTCCTGATTATTGTCAATTAGAATATGTAAATACAAACGCAAGCAATTAAGTTATACAAAGAACTTTTTTTTTTGATAATTAACACTTCAATCTTTTACATATAAGTTTGTACTTGACTGATTTCCATCGTTAGGGATTTTACACTAGTTTCTATTTGAAAATGTTTGTTTACAAAATTCGATACCTTCTTATTGTTTTCAACAGTATTACCATCATTCATGCTTACAATTCTACTCATACTATGGCTTCGCACTCTTTGACTTAGGTAAAATATTCAATATTGTCCACATACATCGGTCAAATACTTTATAATTTGCGTGCATTAAAATCCCAATCATAATGTTTCAAATAGTCTCTAAAGAATTTATGATAAATCTCAGGCGACTGAAAGTAAAGACGGAAAGTAAAATGCAACCCAATGACTCTCAGGTTTTTCGCTGATATCGGTGTTTGCTATAAACCCATTCGGATAGCTTTTGATTATTTTAGGTAAACGATTGGCTGCAAAAACACCAAGAAATTTCTTGCTTGTAACAGGATCCGATCTCAAATCAGAAGATATTTGTGAGGTGTCCATTTAACCAATGTAGTCATTGACATCATTCCTCTCATAATCGATAAAGATTACATTCTCAAACTCTCCATAGGAGACAAGACTAACAACATTAGTTGTTGCTGTTGAGAATTGTGTTTCAATGGCAAGATTTCTTTTTTGCACTGTATTAAAATGTTCTCCCGTACTACACATATCAGGCGTCAAATCAAAACAGTACAAATCAAAACCCTTTAGAAACTTGTCACGATCAATTCCATTTCCGGCGTTCAAAAAGATTTTTCCAGTGCCAGCAAATTGTGATAGAAATGCTTCTATGTACCTAGGATTGTTACCAAACGACAGCTTGAAAGGCTTAAAAGGTAGAGATTCGCCGTTTACAGAAATGCCTCAAGATGAAACGTTGAAATGCTGGAAATTGTATGGGTTTAATTTGTAAGCACCATTGAATGCAGCACTTGCAACAAGACCGACGACAAGTGATTTCGGTACCAAACCGTTGAAAAGATTATCTTTTTTGCAACGATGTGTTTCCTGATGGAATGATGAGGCTTTTGCAGTCCACACGCCTTACAGAGTAAACGGCTGGGTTTTTTTTCAGTGCAACTTCGTGAGACATAGCTCTACTAGGATTCACTTTAACTTTGCGAACTTTTAGATAAACATCCACCAGTTTCACTTTAAAGGCTGCATCATTCTCGGATGCCATTACGGCAAACTCGTCACTGGCACGGTTCAATACCACTTTCAAATCAACATAGCTAAGCAGGAGGCGTTCACCGAAGAAAACATCACAAAATATAGGGCCTCCCATTTCGACAATTGCACTTGTCGCGGTAAACTTACTTTGGGTTTTCAAGCCTTTGTTTGGAGTGGCGTTTGCTGGGTCGGCAATCTCCATTTTTGAAGCTTCGTCCTTGTAAAACAACGCAGCTGTCAGCTGGGTTGTTTAACTTATGGACCATAATTCAAAAGTGTATTGATATATGCACGATAAGGATAAGTTCCTGTTGCTTGGGCTACTAGCTTCCCTTTCAAAAACACATCGACTTGCTCAAACAAACTATGGAAGAAATTGCTCACCGGCCCTACTTTAGCGCCATCCTCGAGATTTCCACCGTCAGCTTTCGTTACTTTTGCTCTGACCATCATTATTGTGTTAGACAAGTCAACATAATCTTCTGTACCTGGCGCTAAAAAGGTAATTGGACCGCATTCAGATACACTAGAGACAGGTGGATGGTCTATCCATCACCCCTTTTTCAAACTGGTTTGCTTTTGGGGTGTACGAAAAATATATCAAGTTCACTTTTTGTACATTCTGCTGATTTTGGATGAACGAACTCCATACTTAACCGAAAATATCTTCTGCTTCTTTAGCTGCTTTATTTCTCTTGGCTGAATGGTAAATGACATGAGAAGACGATGCTTTTCTTTTTTTAGCTGGTTTTTTTGCCTGTTTCTTCTGGGGTTTTCCTCTTCCTGTTTGAGCAAACTGTTGTATACGGTTTACAACTTTTTTCCCTGTTTCCTTTGCTGCTTGATTAACACGAGATTTTGCAGACTTTTTAAAAGTTTTCCCTGAGATAACATCACCCAAAACGTTTGCACCTGTATCGAGGGCAATTTTACCTAGAACTTTTTTGTTCCCGTTTTTGCAAAAGGTATTGCAGCTATAGCCAATCTACGAAATAAACCACCAAGACATTAACCCATCTGCCCATAACCTGTTTGCCAGGATGCTCCTCTAAAGACAGGTTGTGATCCGTATCCTTTTTGCTGGTTGAGATAATATTGAACATAACGGTTTGTTCTACTCATATTTTTTTTCTTATGTAAAATAAGATAAGGCTTGTTTACTGAAATGAAGTGTCACTATCAACTTCCCTCGTTCAAATGCAATGGGATTTCCTAACACGTTCCTTAAGAGAATTTCGATATCCTGAAAGGTTTTTGTTTGCACGGGTAAATATTGACGTCTCGAACAACTTGCGGTTGTACAATGTTGTAATATACATACATCATGACGGATCCGTGCAAATCAGAAGCATAAGGACTTTCGGTTGTTTTTGAAATCTCTACGTCTTTTCCGCCAAAACCGAGTAAGACCGACATTTGTTGATTAAATTATATTCTGTAACCCTGTCTTACATGCACTTTAATTTTTTCTGTTCAGGGGTCAAAGCTCAATTTGATATTGTCTTTTACTTCTTTTTCAGGGGTATATATCCCTTATTTACTGTTTTTACTAGGTCGAAGGCTTTTTCATACAAACCATAGTCGATAAATACCGGAGTAGATAGACCGGATTTGTAATTTACATATATATGTGTATCCAAACCTTTTTTCAACGTGTACCATGTATGAGGATATGTAATTGAATACAATCCTACTTCCCAATTACAATTTAAATTCACAACGTGAGGTAATTTTACACGATAGCCTGAAACTTTATTATCTGGAAATATTGGCAGAGATGCATTACTAGGTAATAATGTCAAATAAAAGTGTGTTCCGCTCATCATTGATATAAATTGTAAAATGAAAGAAATCAAGCACACAGTTACGTTTTATACATGTATTTCTGAAGCAGGTACCCAAGGATTAAATTTATTTGGGTAACCTGACCACTTTACAAGATATTGTACATTACCCCCTCTGCCCCGTTTCTTAAGTATTTTTTCAATGTCGTAAACATCGTCTTTCTTGATGACTTTTTGAAGTTGTTTTTCATAAAACGTTCTTAAAGTTCTCCCCCATCATAATCCTTCAGCCTGTATACAGGAGGATTGCGTGGTATATTTTGAATTACGGTGAAAATCTCCTTTGAAAAATTTGGTAAATACCCCTTCTCAAACTTTCGTTTTATTTTACTTATTCGTACTTGATCGCCAATATCAAACTTATATTTTACATGTATATGTTTATTTAGTTTGCTATCCCCGTATAGATTTTGCCAGATTCTATCTTCAATTTCACTTGTAACGTTGATCGGTTTTTCCTTGATGCTACGATGCATACTATGATTATAAGAATACATAAGATCTGGAAACATGACGATGTATCTCATCGTTTTATTTACGGTAAAGTAACGCCACATTTTTGCTTTCAGTGTAAGTATCAAACGTTTAACAATCAATGCCTTTGTCTCGTTAAATGTGTTGAACAATGTAATGTAAAGTGGAGAAACTCAATTGGAGAACCCAAGTGTAGAACCCAAGTGGAGAAGCGGTTCTTGGACCGGTTCTTGCGAATATTTTTGTTGGCTATCATGAATGCAAAATGCTTGCATCGTCAGATTGTTCGGATGTGCTGTGGTATAAGCGTTATGTGGATGACACCTTTTCTTTGTTTCATAACTATAAAAATCGTGAACTTTTTCTTAATAAACTTTGCTCTCTTCACCCTGCTCTAAATTACACCTCTGAACTAGAGGAGGTTCTCATTTAGCAGACGTTGACACCTGAAGAGTGGTCTGCCGAAATGCATAGTGTCTCTTTCTAGCTGTAAATAACGGTTCCTTTGAATTGTTGGATTAGTGTTCTGGTTAAAACAGTTCTTTTAAGAACTATTACATTGTTATTATAACCATTCACCATGGTATTTGCTATTTTGAAATCCATCTTTAGATAATATTTCTTGTCACCATGTTTCTTGTCACGTTAAATTTCGAAAAAAATTTTTTATTTGAAAGAAACTGTCACTACCGCTGAAAAACGCCAATTTATTTTGTCAATTGTTTCATTTCCCCTTATTATGAGGATCTATCACATTCAACATTCCCCCGCTAAGTTCATATACGGCTTACACGCGCTCCCTGTTTACTTCCTAGGACTGGAAACTAATTGACACGGGTAAGAGCTCCGTTTACTTCCGGGACCATACCTGCACCATAACTACTTGGGCTGACCAGTTCGGTAGAAAACATATTCCTAGAGCTCCTTCCCTTTGAATCTTTGACAAAGAGAAACTTAGGTCTTCCCATGATAAGGAAAATGCGTTAATTGCACAAGCGTTAGAGTCTGGGCGGTATGCCGCATATTTGGGAAATTGCTTGTTTACCCGACTGGCAAATTAATCTTTCTCTGGGGCAAATTCTAACTTTGCTAGGGCCTTCAAAAGCACTGCTTTATTTAGCATCCATTAAAATTCCCTCTCTTGTCCCCTAAATTCGAAATCAGCGACAATATTTTGGTATGTGAGCAAGGCTAATCCTGATGTCTTTATTTATTCACAACTCCCAAATCTTTTGTGCCATAGTATTACATATGTCCGAATGGCTTGTACCCATCTGATTTATTACGTTTATTGCGACTGTGTTGTCACGCAGTATTCTGATGTGCGTGTGTTTTCAATATGTTTTGCAAAGGTTTGTAGACCTAGGTAGACTGCTAACATTTCTAAGTAGTTAATGTGGTTTATATCCTCTGATTTAGTCCACACCCCACATGTGGATGTTTCCTTATACTCTGCTCCCCACCCTGAAAGGGAAGCATCAGTTGTAATTGTATGTTGTGGTTCTTTCCTTGACAATTTCTGAAATGAATTTTCAGCATTAGAGACCCACCATTGTAATTCTGTTCGTGCACCCTGTGATAGTTGCATATTAGTGTCAAAATTTCATTTTGCATCGTTCAAGGCTTTAGTTTTATTGTTTTCTAGTTCGCTATAGTGTAAAGGCCCATACATTACCCTGCGAAGCTTGCTACTATTTTTCCAATTACTCTTGAAACCTCTCTTATTGATTGTGGTTTAGTTGCATGTAGTAACGCTTTACAAACCTTCCTCAAGTCAGTGGCCTTTTCTGTAATTAGCCTTAGGGTCATTGTCACCAAGTTAATAAGAAACTCCAGGGTAATGATTTCCTGTGAGGGAATTAGACAGGATTTGGTTGGATGTATGATAAATTCTAATTTCTCGAACATTATAAACGTATCAATAATGTTAAGGAAACATTTCGTAAATATTTGCCCCTGAAGATAGCAGTCATCAATGTGTGCTAACGAAATGTGTCCTCCTGAGTGCAAATTTGTTGAAACCGGTTTCAAAACTTTAGTGAATATCCTAGGTGCACATGAAAGCCTATTTGGCAAGCATGTTAATTGATAAATTTTTTCACGTCGTGTAAATCGTAAAAATTTCATTTAAAGTCCAGTGATGCCATAAAGCAATTTTTTGTAAGTAGCTTGGTGACACAGTGAATAGATTCCATCTTAAAATGATGATAGACCACTGACTAGTTAAAAGCTTTTAAATTCATAATTAGTCGGTGTGACCCATCTGAGAATATACTCGAGAGGATTTTTCCAGCTTCATCATGTACTTTCTATATTAAACCCTTTTTAATTAACTTTTGTATTTCCTTATCAAGCAAGGAGCATTCCTGTGGGGAAGTTTTTGAGGGTATAGCTTATGTTGTGCTAGTTCCTCAGCGCATTCGATTATAACTCCTGTTATGTGTGACAAGATTTCCTGGTCATTAGTTATTTCAGTCCATGCGGGGAAGTGCTGTGCAAATCTCCCACCACTGAAATTTTTCATAAATTCTGCAAGTAATTTTGAATTTTAGGTACAAATTCCTCAAACTTACTTACTGATTTTTCAATTTGATTTAAAGTCTCTAATATTTTTCGCTTGTCCCACTTTCCATTGAGGTTTTTTCCTTCTGTGCGGCTCCTCTGCTGGCTTTGCCATAAAAATTTTTTGTTGCTACAAGAATGTCCCTGTTTGTAAGAGGGCATTGGTTTTTTCGCAGTAAAGTACGTTCTGTGATTTCCAGTTCTGATAGAGGAGCTGATGTGACTCGCCTCTTTTGCCTCTTTTAGATTTTTGTCCAAGTTATTTCCAAACAGTAATTTGCTGTCGAGTGCACATATTGCTGCATATTCCTGTTTAATTGCAGGTTTGATCTGCTCTTTTCGCGCCAATGATATATTATTGTGTGCAATGGCCATCAACGCTATGGCATCAACTAAGTTGGAAAATATCTGAGAGTTTTCTCTGCTACAGCCTGTAACGACCAACGAGTATTTTGTTTGTAAAATTGCCAACGTGGCTTTGAGTACTGTTTGTTAATGTTGAAAATTTGTAGATTTGCCTTCTTTTTCTTTGTATTTAACAGTTGCCATATCTCTGGATTAATCTTCTTGCACCACATTCCTGAGCTGTTTTCAGAACGCGTGTATTTCTCTAGATTAGCTTTAATTTTCGGGGTTAATTTGTTTGCCCCATCATTTTAGCACTATATCGGCCAACTTTTGTGTTATATTAGGTACTTTACTTTCCTCGTCTGACAAACCCATAGCGAGGTCGTCTAAGAAGTCATGCTCTTGCGAGTTGGGTTAATTTCCACGCGTTTTTGTTATCTCACCGTCGGTATTCTTGCCAGCAGTGCCCACAAGATTTGCTAACTCGTCCTTGCTATCGCCAACAAAAATGCTTATACCATCAGGAGACTTTTCGCGACGTTGTCGCTAGCCTCTTCTGCTCCCAGAGGATGTTTCTGACTCTAGCTCGCTATCAAAGTCATTGTCATGCTCTGTTGATTGTCGTTTCCAACTGCCCGTTGGGCTCTCACCTTGTGAAGGCTTTTTAGCGAGTATATGTTCAAATAACTGGGCCATTTTGCCAATCGTAAGTTCAAGTTCAGTTTTGATTTTATTTCCAATTATACACCCTATCTAAATGGATGTATTGTATTTAAAAGAATGTTCTACTCGATAAACTCACCCGTTGTAACTTTTCAGCAAACTGCTTGTACTGATCAGCAAATGCGCTGTGCATCTCATGGGATTCCTTCTTGACACAGCTGATGACAAGATAGAATTATAAAAATTAATCGCAAATTTATATTTTTTCTATATAGTATATTTCAGCAATCTAATTAATGCTTTAAATTTATAAATGTAGTTGAACGCGGAACGTCTGTAAGAATAATTATATATTAATTATTCAGAAACTCGACCCATTCTTCTCTAAAAATAACAGGCGGTTTGTAGGGTGGAAAATAGTGCTAACCTCTCATAACACGCTGAGCGGGCGGTAATAACAACATGAAGTCAGTTTTTATTTTATCACCCATATCCATTTTTTGTTATTTTCTTCTATTTATTTTTCTACTTCTTCAATGAATTTGATTTTTTCTTTTATTTCTTTCTGTATTTTCTTGTTTCCAATGCAACAAAAGTTTGCATGAAAATGAATACTTTCTAATATAGTTTTGGCTAATAACATAACTTTTTCTCTAGTTTTTTCTTGTGTATTATAAAACTTTCTTTCAACACTTTTACTAGCTTTACTATTTTCTTCTATTTGTTTATCAACTTCTTCAATGAATTTCACTTTTTCTTTTATTTCTTTCTGCATTTCCTTGTTTCCAAATACAACAAAAGTTTGCATGAAAATAAATATTCAGATGGTGTTTTTGGTAAAAAATGTGAAAATATATATTTTATTTGAAGATCGTGACATTTTATACATGTAAAACAATATTTATAAAATAGTTTTCTGTAATTTTAATATGCAACAGTATTTTTACTTTCATTCATTTTTGTGAATAAACAAATAAATCAAATTGGTCATAAAAAAGCATATAATAATGTGTTTTTCTTTTTTCATTTCTTTAATTTCTTTTTCGTATGTCCTTCTATTTCTTTTTAGTTTTCCTTCTTCTTTTATTAATTTAATTTCTTCATCAATTTTTCTCTTTAATTCTTTTTCTTTACATCAAACGTTTACGTGATAGTCAATACTCTCTGCTGGAGTTGGTGCTGGTAATTTTTTAAAATGCAAATTAAGTTTGTAATCAAAACATAATCCACAATGAAAGCAATATTTATAAAACAACTTGCTGTATAGTTTACTGATGGAAGTATACGGCATATTGGCTTTAATATATTTTTTTCTTTTCTAAAATAAATATCTGAATAATAAAAGTTATATGAAATTAAGATGTTTTTTTAATTTCTTTTTCTTTGAGTTCTTTCTTGTATATATTTTTTTCCCTTTTTCCTTCTGTTTCTTCGATAAATTTAATTTCTTTTTCAATTTTTTTCTTTATATCTTCTTTTGTTTTACGGTAAAACTCTGCATGATACTTGATAGATTCTGCTTTGGTTAATGGTGCATGACCAAAACATTTGGACATTAATTTGCATAATAACTATTCTACACCTCTCCCCAAACTAATTAAATATATTTTTTTTTGTATTTTGTATCTATAAGTTCGTTTATGAAAATATTAATTGTTTCTTTTATAGCTAAATAACTTTTATCTTTAAATTAACTTTCAACTTGTCCGTATCGAATAGGGGCTTTTCTTGTACGCAAAGGATACCGCCGTTCTTTTTCCTTTATACTTTCCTCAATGGGTTCTTCTAGACCTTTCCCATTTTCGATCTTCTTGAAAAATGACGAATTACAAGTAAGCAACATTCTATCTTCCTTCGCTGTTACCATTGAACCTTTTCTTTCCACGACTTCACATGGCTTACCATCATAGGGTGTTTGTTGTTTATTAGTGGTCGTATCTTTCTTTACTAAGACCATATCACCTACTTCAATCTCACTTGTCTTTGCGTTCCTGTTATTGTCTGCATGCAATTTCATCTTCAATTTTGCTCTTTCATCCTGTACTCGAATTCTTTCCTCTGTATCTACATGAAATGGTTCTTCAGGTAAACGTACTTTCATTGGTCGACCGAATAAAGCCATAGATGGAGAGATTTTGGTCGACCTATGAGGTGTGGCACGATAATTTCGCAGGAAACTGTGAAACGTACTTTTCTCTGTGATAGTTAGTGCTTTACTAGCGTAAGAAATTATTTTCCTTTTTTCTTCTCCCTTTTTCTTCTGCGCCAAGACTGCTGCAATACCAACTGGACTAGCATCTGTGAAAACCTCCGTATCACTATCCGGATCGAAATACGCACTTTCTGGCCCCTCTGTTAGTGCTTTCCGTAGGGCTTTCATTGTGTCTTCTTGTTCTCTTGTCCACACGAATGGGGCATCTTTCTTGATAAGTCGACGTAACGGCTCCGTAATTGCGGCATAATGTGGAATAAATCGACAGCAAAAATTGGTCATGCCTAACAAACTTCGTACTTCTCCGACATCTTTAGCATTTGTGCATTCCTTAATTGCTCTCACTTTATTGGGATCCGGCAAAATACCATTCTCTGAGAACACATACCCTTGGAATATTAAATTTCTTTTCTTAAACTGACATTTCTCTTTCTTAAGAGTTAGTCCTCGATCTTTAATTCGTTGTAATACCGGGTTCAAATTTGCATCGTGATCTATCTCGTCTACGCCAAACACCATAATGTGTTTAAATGATAAAGGTAAAAGATTAGATAAAGTTTTGATGTATGATGTGAAAACAGGACAAACGAAAATGCTTCCTTCACTTAATCATAAAAGATGTGCATAAAGATAAGTAAAGATAAGTTTTTTATACTGATATTAATGACTCCTCTCAGTCCACTCAACGTTTCTCTGATGGCATTTTGGAATATCTCTGCAGCACAGTTTATTCCAAAATTCAAACGTCGAAATCTCCGTAGACCAATGTGTGTTGAGACGGTTGTCAAATATCTTGATTGTGCATCGAGCTCTAACTGGTTATAGCCTTGATTTAAGTCCAATTTGCTAAACCATACAGCACCATTTAGATCACTTATAATTTCACCGATCGTCGGAGTCAAGTGTCGTTCTCTCTTTATTGCTTTGTTTACTTGTTGCATATCTATACTAACTCGGACCTCCCCTTTTTGTTTTGGTACGACCACGACTGGTGAAACCCAAGGCGTTGGTCCATCCGTTTTCTCTATGACTCCGCGTTCTTCGTCTCGTTTTAACTGTTTCTCCAAGTCTTTTCTCACATGAAACGGCACCCGACGATGAGGTTGTGCGATAGGTTGTACGTCCTTATCTACGTGTAGATGAACTTGAAACCCTTTTAATTTTCCCAGTCCTTGAAAGACTTCTTGATATTTGTTAATTAGCTCTTCCACTTTGGTATCTTCTATCACTTTTTCTTGTGCTTCTTCTTTAATGGGTTCCTGTTTAGACTTTGTAGTGCTTTCTATGGACGCAACTATTTGTACCAGGCCCAATTTTTGAGAACTTTTCCAGCTAATTAAGCAACCCGTATTCCCATTAACAACAAAAAATGTCTCCAACCCATATAGTTTATCGGTTTCGACCACACACTGACATTTTCCTTTAATTGATAGTTGTTTTTTCGACCCATAAGGAAAGATTTTCTCATTTGCTTCCTGCAATATTGGCTTTTTCTTCAATTTGTTAAAATTCACTTCATCCAAGAGATTTACGCTGGAAACGGTATCTGCCATGACTGATACAGGAGTACCATTTATCTTAACTATAAATTTCGGCAGCTTTTGTTGCGCCGTCAACGTTGAAAATACATATTCATCTTCCATACTTGATTCGGACGTTATTTCTTGCACCGTATTCACTTGACGAGGTCTTACTTGATTACGTTTTATCTGTCCGTTGCGCTTTGTTGATTCAGCGCGAGAACTTTGATAATTGTCTTGCATCAGCTCTTTGCCTCTTCAATTCTTATAGCAACAAACTTGAAAATGGTTCCACTTTAAACACTCTCGACATTTCTTTCCATATGCCGGGCAATTTGTTTTCCCTGGACGATGTTCACGAGCACAAAATTTGCATTTGATCTTCGATGAATATCCGAAAGTATTTGTCGTTTTTTCCGTGGGCGTCTTGAACTGCTTTCTTTTATGCCAAATTCGATTCGTGCTTTCGATGCCTTCTGCTTGTGTTTTTGACATCTCCATTGTTTTTCCCATTTGTATTAATTTCTCCATCGTTATTTCTGGGTCTGCTAACGCTTTTCTCCGCAATTTTGTAGACAAACCATTTTGTATGATCTGAGTTTTTATCTCTCTGCTTTCTTCATGAAATTCGCAGGATTTGGCCAATTTTTTCAATCTCGTATAGTACGCGGATATGTTTTCTCCTGGGAGTTGTTTCGCTTGACGAAACTTATAAACTTCGAATTCTATATTCTTCTGTGGAGTGAAGTAATTTCGTAACGCTTTCTCCGCTTTTCTAAATACATCTTCTTCTCTATCTGGCTCGTCAATTTCTAGAGTTTCGAATATCTCATTAACTTCTTCACCGACATAGTGCAGGAGCATCGCCTTCTTTTTTGCGGCGTTTGTGACGTTCATTGCCAACAACAAATTCTCCAATCTTGATACGTATTTTCCCCAAGCTTTTCTAAGGTCTGGTTCTTCTAAGTTGAACGTCGGGAAGCTAGGCAAACCTGTCATGTTGGAAATGTAGTATCTTTCTCAGGATCAAATCGTATTTCTTCGTCCCTTCGTAATCTTTATCGCCAGATGTAATATTGTGAGATTTCTCCCTTTTATTGCTTAGTCATATTACTTATATACAGATCATTACTTAATTATAATATACGTATTATGACGTACAAAATACTAATAATTTGCATAATAACTATACTACAACGTCCTTTCAGGATAAGTAGCCTTTCTTCAAGGCAAAGACGGCAGGTTTTTGGTTTTTGTTCGAAGGTGGAAGTTGTTTGATGAAGCCCCATTTAATGCTGTAGTTTCGTTTGTTTTCTTTTCAGTGTCCACGTGTATTTAGAAAGTTCTGTCTCGTTGCGGTATTTAATGTTCGTAATTGATTTAGTGTGGTTTCGATATCGTGTCTTAAAAGCGCATGCAGTAACACCTATATAAGTTTTTGTTTCATTGTTGTCAGTCATTGTCACGTCGGCTTTGTAAATCACGTTGGGTTTCAGGCAATTGCCATTTGTCGGGCATAGGTGTTTCTGTCTGCAGTTACATTTCTTTGGGGTTTTTTTCTTGTTCTGGGTAGTTACTTGGTTAAGTCTTTTTAAAATAGGCCATCATCACGGTATAAGCCAACGTTTTTCCCGTACCGGTGTTGTAGTTGGTCGAGTAAAAACAGCCCTACAAGCTCGCAAAATTCTGCTCCATCATAGCTGCACATGGTTACATGAAACGTGTTGGTAGCGTTGCGTTTGGTCCATGTTTTGTTCTGTGATTGTTGTGTATTGTTTTGCCCACGCTAGGCATTTGTCCAGTAGGTGTTCGGTGATCGATGGGTAAAAGTCTACTATGTCAAATGATATGAATGATTTTCTTTGTTTTTCGGTGATGGATTTAAACCAAGTGATAGCAAAACTGTTGTGTTGCGCCATTGGTTTAGTTTTAGTTTGGGCCATCTGTTGCGCCATCTGTTTAGTTTTAGTTTGGGCCATCTGTTGCGCCATCTGTTTAGTTTTAGTTTGGGCTATCTGTTTGCGCCATCTGTTGTGTTGCGCCATTTGTTTAGTTTAGTTTAATTAAATGGGACTTCATCAAACAACTTCCACCTCCAAACAAAAACCAAAAAACCTGCCGTCTTTGCCTTGAAGAAAGGCAACATTTTCAATAAACGGTCCGATATGTTTTGTGCATGCCGTCATGTAACTTAACACGTTTTAATCGATGTATATAGTCAGCAAATAATATATAATCTGTCAGTTGCCTGAAGATCGCCCATCGGCGTGAAACTCCGAGTAGCGGCAGCAAACATTTGTCCATTTTATTTCATTTTATATATATATTTATATGTGTCCCAAGTGCAGGAGTAACCATTTTAATATGGTGATAGCCGGGAGGGCACATTGTATATACACTTTGTATATTACGCTCACTGCGCGTGCGTAGTTTGAGCACTGTCGGATTGTGTAGAGAGTCTCATATGGAGACGTTCACCGTGTTCGCGATATGCAAAGCTCACCTTTATAGGTTTGAGCACTGTTGTGACTACAATACAATCCATACAATGTGTAACCGTACGTCCTCTGTCCCAAGTGCAGGAGTCACCATTTAATATGGTGATAGCCGGGAGGGCACATTGTATATACACGTTGTATATATTTTTATATATATACATTTATTACAATTAAACTCAGTTAAAGTTCATAAATTATATCTATTTTATTTATATAAGTTTTATAAGAGTGTTTCTTTTGCTGCTTCTCTTAACTCTATTGATTTAAATTAGAATAAATTCAAAAGAGGAGAAGCATATCTTTCTGAATGGGAAAGAATACCGGAGAAAAAAGAAATTTTTTTTTAAAAGATATGATTATCTGTAATGAGAAATTGACTTTTTCTATTCATAAATATATTCATATATATGTGATATATTTGAAGAATGAACAATTGTACAAGGTTTTAAGAAATGCCCTATGCCATATTGAAGAAAAAAGAAGAGATGTTTCACGATTTATATAAATACGGAGAAAATGAACACGATTTTTTTTAAAGAAAAATGTAAATAACAAAGTATTTATTTAATTGCATGGCTGCTGTTATTAACCTTTGTTGTGAAATTGTTATTTAGTTTTATCAATATTGTCGTTGCTTGATGTTATGTTAATAAGTTTTGATTTTATATTGGATATAAAGATATCAATGGCATCTATTACACATAAAACTTTGGAAATAATAAATAAAGCTTGCATGGAACATAAAAGAAAGAGAAAATTTAATTTGAAAAAATTGGTGTTAGAAGATCCTGTTACATTATTTTTATCAGTTCATGGATATATTGACTTGTTAAGCGATTTTTTAGTTTCTTCTGATTTATATGTTGAGTTAAAAGATGGTATGGCGATGATTCAAAGCATTATGATATTGTTCCAAATTATCCTCAATTGTATGTAAACATTTCAAGAAAAATGATAAAAATGAAATTTATCTAACTTTTAGTTATTCTGATTCCACGTATAAAGATAAATGGACAATTGAAGACATGAACAGTTAAAGAATGGATGAGAAATTTTTTTACTTTTAGACACTGCTTATGCAGGACCCTATTTATATAGAATTTATCATAAGAATGGTAAAAATTATGATTATTATAAAATATGTATGGAATCTATAGACCGTACTAGATATAAAGAGAATACTTGGATTGTAAACAAAAAAAGGAAGATGTAAATACAGTAAACAAATTATTAGAGAAGATAAAAATGTTTTAAATACGGATAAGGGAGATACATGTAGTTTTATACTGTATATGTATAATTTTTTTTATTTGTCTTGTGAAACTACACAACGAATTTGTGAAGGATATTTTGAAGCTGTTAAAGATAGAAAAAAATAAAAATGTGTTAACTGAAGTAATGATGGAAAAATATAGTAACCAAATTAAAATCACAAATTAAGGATTGGAAAAAGCAATCACCGAAGAAATGGTAAAGGAATTGTAAGAAAGACTTCAAATTGCTGAAGAAAAGAATGAAAGCTCTGTGGAAGGAGAAAAAAATGTACTACTAAAGACAACACTAAAAAGCTAGAAGAATCAAAAACAACAAAGAAATTAAATGAATCTTTAAGTGAAGAAAAAAATCAATTGATTGTAAAAAATAAATTATTGATAAAAAAAACTTGAGGCAAAAGATATACCTACATAAGAAAAAAAAATTTATTATAATTTTTTAATTGATATGGGCGATGTTGACAAAAGTTTTACACTTGATGTGTTAAAAAAGTTATGTAAAGATATTCAAAATGAAAATAAAACTTCAAGACAAAAATTTCATATATATTCAAAATTTTGAACATGATGCAGACAAATGTGGAAAACGTCAAGAACAAAGTCATCTTTTAGTCTCAAGATTTAAAGAATCACAAGAAAAAAATTATGAATTAATAACTTTAAATCAAGTATATAAAGCATGAATTCTATGTATAATTCATGCTTCGCTAATCCTTCGAAAGCTTAATTTTCATTCGGTTAGCTCCTTCATCTTTTTTGTAACTGCGCATTTTGCAGCAGATCATTTTCTTCGTAGTTGTTCATACGTTTCGAGAGTTGAAGGTTCTTTTTCTCTGGTGAGAGTGGGGATGGTTTGCTTTGTTTGTTCATTACTCGTTACACTCTTCGCTTCGTTGTTTGATTCAGCCATTCGAACGATCGTTATTAAAAACTGGACCTAGTCGATATATCAGTTGATAGGAATAAATTCTTTGAAGTTCTTTGTAGAATTCAATTAAGGTCTTGACAATTCTCTGCCAAGTTTCTGATCCTTTGAAACGCGCATTACTTTATTTTGTAGAGTCCAACTAAATAATTACAAATAGTTCTAATAAATGCAAAAAAAGAAATAAATTCATGTAATTACTTACAGAATTTAGAGCATTAATAGGCAGAGAAGTTCATTTGATCTTATTCAGACGACAGTTTGATGCCAAATATCCCTCGTCTCCCATCTGATTTTAGATTAGCTCAATAAACTATAATTATCATTTACATATTCAACTAAGAGAACCGGAAACATTTTGAATCCAACAGAAAATACATAAATGTGTTAAATATTTTCTATCCAATAATAGCAAAAATTTTTAATAATGATGAATGGTGGTGTGATTTGGAATTAAAATTTTCAAAATATTTTAATCAAACGGATGTTACTACTAAAATTATTAATAAGAGTTTATAGCCAATTTTTAAGTTTGATTTACTAAGAATTAAATATCGTCATGAATATATAAAAATAAAAACGTTATATCGCTTTTAAATGATTATTTAAATGATTGTAATATTTTTTAATAATAAAACGATAAAAATAATATAATTTCAACAAATGAATATACTTGTTACTATGTTTGGGTGAAAGAATCTTATTCTAATTAGGGTAAAAAATATGATTTTAAACATTACATTTTGACAAAATCCACAATGAACAAAATAGATATATTGATTATGTTACAGGAAATAATACAATGGAATTTAAATAAACTTTTTCAAAAAAATTAAGTTTAATGTTGGGATTAGACAAAAAAGAAATGAACATACACTTGATTCTGGATTTGATTCTAGGAAACGTGAATTTTTAAAAGAAATTAAATTATTCCATTGCTATATCTTCATGATGAGACAGTTGGAAAAAATAAAATGTTTATATATTGTGTTAAAATTGATAGTGAAATTGTTGGTGATTCAAAAAGTGAATTGTTATGTATTGTTCCTTTACATTATGTAATTAGATTGGAGACGATTTATTTGTGTAAAATCCTCCACTTATAAAAAATTAATTAATTCTTTCATTTATCAAAGATTTAACTATAAAAATATTGGATCATCAAAGCAATTATATTCCATTTGATTCTGGAAATATAACGTTGGTATGTCAATATGATTAAAAAATGGAAATTAAATTACGTCCTATGTAAATACCGCAATATAACGATACTTTATCTCGAAATTTTTTATTACAGTGAAGGATATATTATATCCATTGAATTTAACAGGAATTAATAAAAATAATAATATATTATATCGAATAAAGAGTTTAAAACCAAAAAAAACTTCAAAAAAGGGGGTATTAAATTAAATATTTATTCAGCAGCTCCATATAATTTTACTCATCTTACAAGTGGAAATGTAAAAAAATCCCAGAACTTGGTGAAGTAAATAATTTGCAAAATTGCTTACCAAACAGTATAAGATATTCCGATGGCGAAGCAAATATGTTACTTTTTTCATTATTACATAGAATTTTTTTTATATTTAAATGGTGGATTATTTAAAATGGATGTTAGTGCTAATTTTAATTTACAATGAATGCAAATAAAGGAATATAAAAAAGCTCATTCGATTCTATTTTCAAATTATATATTATTTGAATTGGATTATGATGATTCAAATAATCCTATATCACTAACGAACAACTAGATATATTTCTGGACTTAAAATCTAAAGAAAATAATGAATTTCAGTGAAGAAAGTAAAAATCATTTGCTTAAATATTGAAAATTCGAGTATCAAAAGTCAAATTATGAATACGGTTTAATGAGAAATCATGACTTCGACATGAGTGGTAGAATAAAATTAATAGCCGGAAGCTCTTTATATAATAATTTAATCATATGCGCTTATCCAAGACCTTTAACTAGCATGTGGTGTATTATAAATTTATACCATAAGGTTGTTATCGTAAATAATATTAGTAATCATTATAACAGGATTTCCTATTTAAAAAGTATTTTGTATACACTATATAATTCATGTGACAATCTAGCCAGTGTGAACTTAGATACATTGGATGGAGCTGGAAAACTGGATGTTGTAGATAAAATTGCTGCAAATAGTAATGGCAATGAGGAAGGTGATAAAAATAGAAAAATGCACGAGTAGATCTTATAAATAATAAAACTTGCAAAATTATTGATCAACGTGATATGACTTTAATAAATGGCTGTGGTAAAACAAGTTGGATTACATCAGCTAGTGATTTCAAATTTCAATTTGTAAGAACAGAAAAACAAAATTATTTAATGGGATTAGCTGCTGATAATCCTCCAAATTACGATATTTACCTTAGTGATTTTAAGATTAAAACTAGAATGTTCAAAGCAAATGATCAATTGAATAAAGTTTTAAATAATAAACTGATACAATAAAATAAAGTATGTCAATATTTTGTAAACAATATGAGAGTTGTTACAAAAACTCTTCCTATTGGATCCAAAGAAATTAACTGTTATAATGTATTCACAGGGGGTCTACCATCAAGAGCTTTTATAGTTTTTTAAGATACAGCAAGATTTAATTGTTCACATCAACATAATTGTAACCAATACAAATTATTAAATTTCATTTATTGTTTTGTACGTACTAATCGTGCTGTAACCCATGAGTATTATGGACGAAAAGAAGCATATTGGAGTTTAAAGAAAATTTGGAACAAAAAAATGAAAAAATGGATTTTGGCTATCCCCGATTTAAATCTGAATGTGGAATCATTGCATTTGATTTATCCCCTAATCAAGATAGTTTTACAGAAGGTTTATTGGGTCAAAATATTGGTGATTTTGGATTTGATATTAATTTAAAAAAACCAATACTGCATCACATACGATTATATTTTTCGGAGAATTTCGAAATCAAATGAATTATAAATAATAAATACGTATATATTTTAAATATCGATTTTAATTTTTTCATTATTGTTCTGTATTCAATTTCAGTTGTTTCAGTTTCTCGTTGATGAGGTCGGCGGTCATTTTTCTGGGGTCTGCATGGAGAGGGTATGATGAAGGTTCGACGGCACGAGTCGAAAGCTCAATAAAATAAATTTAAACAATCCGGCGAAACTTTTATTTTCATACATATAGAATGCCTGGATTACCAATCTTTAAACATATAAAACATACATATGGGATAGATATTCTCAGAATAACGAGAAAATGGGAATTATTCGCACGCAAAGAGTAATCGACATTGGAACAGCTTCATTTCCTACACAAATGCAAACAAAAACAAATCCTACGAACAATGTAAATATTGCTCAAACTAATACATACGACAAACATCAAAGAAAATCCAAACAAGACACACAGAACACAAAGAAGGGCGGATGTAGGATTTTTCAAACATCAGTCATAAAACGTCCGAGGCGCTCCGCACCTGGGAGGGTCTGAGGCATTCTCCTCTGAGAAGTTTAGAAATTCAGAGCCTTGAAAATGCCATTTCCAGCGTTTTAGAGCAATACAAAATTTATTTTGTAGGCATCATATTTACGTAAATACAACACATTTTGCTTACGTTTTTTTCAAAAAAAAATGAAGTGAACAATACTTGAATGTTTTGCCAAATATTTAGGCTCATTATCATGCCAAATATATGGCTCATTAGCATGTCTAGGAACGTAAAATTTATTTTACAATAATGCTATTAAAAAACAGATATAGTCTTATAATATTTCTACCAAGTTGTCAGGCATAGACCTCCTTAGAGACCCCCATTCAAACCTCTGTGTAAGTTAGAAATTTGGTACTACAAGTGACATTTCATAGATATAGAAAAGCTCACACTTCAAACCATGCAAGTTTATTGTAACCCTTTACCCATCTCCACATCAGTGGCAGCAAATTCACTCTTTGAGAAAAAACTCAAAATTTTTTTCTGCCAAAGATTAAGCAAAAATTATCAGAGTGAAAATTTGCAGTTAAGGACAGCTTAATGCCATAAATGTTTATTATGTATTTCACTAGACAATTATCTTCTCAAGGTGTGCTATATAGCGCTCACTAGTAGCATTATATTTGCAAATACAAACAGAATGTAACCAACATGTCTTTAATTATATAATTACATGAATGTTAAAATTGGTTCATGTGTCATGCTTACTGGTTATGATAAATATCTTTTCATATGATCAAAGCTTGTTTAAATGTAAATCAGAAATAATTTAGTTTAGAAATTATAATGATCATCAGAAAAATTACCTAGTGATCATGAAAAATACTTTGCTGTTTTGCCAAATTTCAAGGTTTATCTGCATACATAGAAAGACATTTTTACTGTATAGAAAATGTTTTTCATACATCAATAGCCCTTTGGAATTTATGGCAGACAATCTGGTATGAGCCCTAGATTAACACACCTTTACATCTCTACATGTGGTGTTCAATTAGAAAACGGGACAATATGTGACATTGGACAACATTTCATGAATGTGAAATACTCAGGTTTAATACCATTCCAGTTAAATTGTCAAAATAAAAAGCTTCATGGATCAGAAGACTCAAAATCACAGGTTATAGTAAACAGCTTCTCATGTAATCAATGTTAGTTTTCTCAAATCTTAAACAATATGTGGTATAACTGTCCAATGATTGAATGATCAATGATCATAAACTGAAAAGCCCCAAACATTTGTTTATGATAAAGTAAATAATAGTATGGCGCCTTATGGCTACAGATTTTTGTCCATTGAAATATATTTGCAGGAATATAGGATTTCGCTGCGATATAACGGCCACGATTCCCCAAGCACTAAAGAATTCATAGCTAAAAGTCCTTCGTCAACAACAATTTTAGAAGCATCAATCTGCTTACCTAACGCCATATTGACATAAATCGCATCACACACTCGCATAAATTGACTTTGATATATCTATTTCATATATACACTTCACTTATCCTTTACTTACGATTTTGGATGTAAATTTCTGCTGATAAAACTCAAAACAATGTTGGCTTTCTTTTGAACTTCAATGACTGAAATGTCACTCGCAAGATCGTCTTTGCCAAGCATTTACAATTTATCCATAAGTTTTTCACCCTCTTGAAAAAATTCACAGTTTGGACAGCAGCATTCATGTCAATATATAAATTTGTAAAAGATTTCCATAAATTCCATCTGATTATAATTTAGTTTCTATCATGCTTAAGAAATTTACTATGAAACGATCAAACACTCAATTCAGACAGTGAGCTTGTCTATGTTAGTTCAATTGGCTATCAGTCGAAATCCGTCAAACCAATCACAATAAAACAAAAATTCAAATGACCAATTGTAAGATAGCAATTGGACTCCCTTATACGTCCGGCCACCCCTCTTATCGGTCGAGACCATAAACAGACTAATCGACATACCATCATATATTCACAACTTAAGATAAAAGACAAAAGCACTAAAAACAATACTAAGACTACAACAACACACTTTAATAATATTGACACCAATCATATTCACAATACTCCAAAACCCATGGCAACTTATTTCACATCATCCAATCACATTAATCCACCCGCTAATCCAATTGGACGCTGTAAGCGTCTACATACTAGAAAAACTGTAAGTAGATAACTTCCTCATTCTGATGAAGGCTCCAAGCAACAAGTCGAAAGCACAATAAAATAATTTTAAGCTATCCGGAGAAAGTTTTATTTTTATATATATATGTTTAAAAACGCTCACTGCGCTTTGCAGTTTGAGCGCTCTCGGATTGTGTAGAGAGTCTCATAAAGAGACGTTCACCGATTTTGCATTATGCAAAGCTCGCCTTTATAGGTTTGAGCGCTCAAGTTACTCTACAAAACAATCCATGCAATGTGTAACCGTACATCCTGTGTCCCAAGTGCAAGAGTCACCATTTTACAATGGTGATAGCCGGGAAGGCACATTGTTATACACTTTGTATTTATATGTATATATTAGATAACTACTCACTTATTATTTTGACATCGGGCATTTAAAGAAAAGTTTGAGCATTCTATGTTTGTATTGATAGCAATTATGTGGATATATCAATCTAAAATGATGCTGCTTTAATAGTAATGTAATTTGTGATGAACACAACTCTGTTGTGTGAATTCATGACAGAGAAACAGAATTTCAGTTGTCTGTATAATAGTTTGTATATTAAAAAAATTTGAAAATGTGGTACCTTTTTTTGTGTCTGTTACATAAATCAGAAGGAACTCTCCAAAATTGGTAAAGAAAAGGATTGTCAGGGTATGACAATCCTTTTCTTTGATCCAGGGTTTGCCATGGATCAAACCATGCGCAATTTACCTGTAATGGAGTAATACCTCTACATGGTGATGGGTTGGTGATTTGGGCTAAATTTAAGTCTTTTTTGAAGCACATAGTGAACATTCGTGTAGAACAAAATAATCCATTGTTTGACAGGTGTGCTGATGAAAGTGACAATCAGCCTAGGAACTTGTTGACAATTGATATGTTGTCGAAAATATATAATTATTATAAAACTAGCTATCATATATGACAAAGAAATTTATTAGTAATTGCCACACAATTGTAGCTTCACCACTTGATATAGAAGTGTGCACAGCACTTACAAAAAAAAATTTGTAAATGGAATCAAGAAAGCTTCTCCATTAGCCCAAAACAAGTTCAATCTAAGCTATCCCAAATTCAAGAAAGAAGAGGCAACATTTCGCAATGTTTGAGTTGCCCAGAATTTTGGTAAGTTGTACATTAAAGTATACTTGCAAAATATACATAAAATTCCATTAAAATTATGAATAAAATGCACACAATATGCCTAAATAGAAATGGTGTTGCATATTCCCTTTTTAGCTTATGTAGATGAAATATTAATTTATGTAGATGACAAAATTAATTTCTGTTTTCGTCAAAGTACTAGAAATAATGTAGGGATTCCATTTTGTGAAAAAATTTTGCCTTTATGAGCACTTTAAGTGTCTTGATTTTTAGATGTGTTGGTGTCTAAGTAATAATTATAAAATCTTCAAATCAAAGTATTACTGATATATTTAAGCGCGTTGTAGATTTTGATGAAGAAAAAGATTTAAGTCAAATTTGTATGAAATCAGATTATATATCTCATTTCATTCATAATTGTGGGTTGGTGAGTTTTAATTCTCATATTAAAGATGAAAGAGAATTTAATTTCAAATTGTTTGATGAATGGATGATAATTAGAGAAAAATAGTATTGACATGTTTCTTGTAAAAATGGATAAATATTTTTATTATAATGATGAAAAAAGTATATATATTCGAGAAAAAAGTAGATATATTGTACTCTTAAAAATAGAAATATATTGTACTCTTATATATATTCATCACTTACATAATACTCCTTGTTATATTGAAGATGGCATCATGAGATGTTGAAACATGTTTATTAAAAAAAAATACTTGTCGTTCTTATTAAATGGGCATTATAAATAGATAGTTCAAATTTTCTTACCAATGATACCAAAATGGTGTCAAGCACTTTAATTATTTCTTGTACCTTGTTTGTTTCCCACCTTTTTCGCTAAAGTGATGTGGCTTCCCTTGGTGAAAATCCGAACGTAGGCTAGCATCCAAATTTGACGCCCTTGTCCCTGACGCCAATTCCGTTTATCTCGGTATTTCGCGTGATAAGAATGTTGTAAATAATACGAAATGTGTCGAAACGGACTATTATTGACAACTTGAACGACATTACTCGTCTCTTTATAGCATCATTTAGGCGCTTGGGTAAATCATCCCCAAAAAGAAACTTAGTTTGTTGGCCATGGTCAGAACATCTGGGAGCATACTCTGGTTTTAAAACAGACTTTATATTATGTTTGCAGAGACTTGCTAGCTCGTGACTAATATAACCAAGCAGAGCTATACATGTTTGTAAATGATGATCGTCCAGGTTAATAAAGTCCTGAGAAGGACTGTTTTTGTTGTTGTTGACTGACGTTTCGACAACCTTAGCGGTAGTCATCTTCAGAGTCAAAAGTCAGAGTCAGAGTCATTTTGACTCTGAAGGTGATTACCGTTAAGGTTGTCGAAACGTCAGTCAACAACAACAAAAACAGTCCTTCTCAGGACTTTATTAACCTGGACGATCATCATTTACAAACATGTAACGATACTCCCGGGTTCAAACCATTTATTTTATCAGAGCTATACATTCGACTTGTTGAGTCAATAGTTTCTTTATATCAAGCTTGCTTGTCTTTGTGTCGCTTCAAGCTTGAGCCATTTCGATTGAAATGAGAGCAATCTTCCTAACTGTCTCTTGAATATTCGCGACATTCAAATCAGCTCGTTGCTGATACTATGGAAGCTTAGACCATATTTCAGCATTTATAGTCCTCATACATGCCTTTGGGCAGTTGGCAGATCGTTTATGCTTGTTCTAAGTCAATGCCAATTTTTCATAACCGAGCTTTTTGTGCCAACGTTTTTTTACTATCTCAGCCAGCTGTTGTTTGATATCACCACATGTAGGCTCAGCTTCTTCATACCCTTCACCAAGACATTTGATTTGAGTGTGTCCTCGGATTAATTGGAATGTATTTTATCGGTGTAGGAATTGCCAACCAGTAATGCTGATAAATTGTCATCGACATGATCATCGTTATCATGAGCACCAATTCTGTCCTCGTCACAGTCGCTTGTTTCAAGGCTAGTGTTGCTCTTTCAAGATTTTCTCCTTTGCTAGTCGTTTCGGCTATCGTCTTCGCTGTTATCGTGGTCACTAAAGTACTCAAAGGAAGAAGAGGAAATAGTCCTCCCGCGTTTCTTTCTTTTTCGTTGTGGGTTTCCATTGTCTATTTGTTGAATTTGTGGACTGGATTTTCCCTAAGATTGTTACCACATGGCTTTCAGCACTTGTGACATTTTCCCCATGGTCTGGTTTATTTCAACTAATGTTTGGGCTATAGACAAGGTTTCGGACTGTGTAATGTTCTGTGATAATTTGTCATTATCGTTCAGTCTGGTCGACGACGAAGAGTTTTTATCGTTATGAGCCATGATTGCTAATGAAGCCATGAAAGGAAATTCAGTATGATTATTAATCACTTCATTGTTTAGTACACCGATTCACTTTATCTGACCTATCCCCTTTTCCACCAAATCTTTCAAGTTGATCGCAAGGTATTCTGTTCGTCTTTCCTGATCATCAAATTCGCTAACATTGATCAGTGAAGCACGAGCTTCTCGAGTGGCTCCGTCGTGACGTCGACTGATGACTTAGTAGAATCATCAATCCTTACCAAAGTACAACAGACTCTGGTATGTGCAAATAGTGCTAGACTACTTAAAACTTTTATGCCAAATGAAACTTTAACATGAAAAAAGTTGACAAAAACTGATAATTTACAGTTCACTTCTTGTTTTGTTTTTGATTCATATTTTGCAATCTCAAGATGTATTGTTTTTTCGGAATTTGTTTTATACTATATTTTTCAAACTGATAATGGTGTTAGATCTTATATTCTTGCACAAATGAGCCTTATAATTGAAGCAATATCACTTGACAATATGTCTTGGAGGGATAAACGTATATATATACTGATTTGACTGACTGTTTAAAAATTATCTAGGCCTTGGAAAAATTTTAATCTTTTAATAGTTATTATTTAAACCAGATGCAACTAATTCAACTTCGAACTGAGTACATTAAAAGAACTGAAATTATTAGAGGTAATTCGAAACATTTGTTAAATAGTTTTTAATACCATAGAAAACACAGAGTCTACTTTGAGATGGCTTGAAACAGTTATAAAGCTGTGGGGAATAAAGGAATTTTTGGATACAATATGAAAAAAATCTTCCGGTATGAATAGAGCATCAGTATCATTGATATGCAAACACTACTGGATAACGCATCGCAATACTAACCGTTAATAAAAGTTGAAGGCGGAAGTCACTGCGTTTTGCGGTGGCGGCCATTACTGTAGTACGCCCTTGGCTGGTATATATATAGTACTTATAAATGATAGAGATGAGTTATATTTCAACGTTCTGCTAAAAATTCTAATGTATTGAGATGTAAATTAAAAAAATGGATTGTTTAGAGAATTGTCGTGTATACTTGGAGTCGCTTGAATAACGAAAAATTGGAAAACATTAAAAATCGCAATGTATTCGGATCATGACTTTGCTACTTTCGACTGAGGAATTCCGTTTTTGCTGGATCTAAGCATGCACAGCTCACGGTAGAATCCTGTAAACTAATGAATCATAAAATCATCGAGACAGGATGGATATGATAGAATTCTACTCGTAAACAGAGTATGTCCATCGTGCATGAAATTGCTTGTTGGCGAAGTATGAACTATTCTAGAATATCTATTGCAATATAATTTCACATCATAAACTGCCAACAAGCAGGTATGCAAAGGCATTTTAGTTATGAAATCCAAACTACAAGAGTGTTTTTAAAATATAATTTGCTCTCAAATCTTTACCAATGTAACCTGAGTTACCTGACCAGACTAGTTGCACTATTTGTAATTTGAGTTATGATTTAATCATGTCTAACTTATACCTCTTATACATGGAAAATAATCATTGAGATGTCAATTTTGCGAGTAAAGTTTTCCTAGATCTTTAATCTTTTCTGAAACCTATCAGTCTCGGCTCAAAACAAGAATGGGAAATAAATGTAATATTTGAATGTTTGTAACAAGAAGGTTGTCAATAACACTTCTAAAAAGATGTTTCTGTGGTATATGTTAAAAGGATAATCCAATGACAATATTTAACTAAACTTCACTAAATCAAAAATCAGAAAGATACACAATATCAAAACGGACTAAAAAAGGCTAATTGAATAGGAATAGAACATGAAAGTAAATCTTGCTGCAGAGTATCGCTAGGTTCAATGTACGTGGTGGAATTGAGCATTGTTCAACTATTCTCAAGATAACAGTACTCAAGGCACTATAAAACTATGGTATAAATTAACTGGTACCTTATTTAATGCATTAATATAGCATGCATCTTGCCAGAAAGCACAAGTACCACTTCTTGTAAACTATTCCTTGATGAAGTACATCAATGGTATTGTAATTATATCAGCAGTCATAATGAGCCGAATACATCAGCAGTCTTGAAGAGCCAAATGAGAGACTTTAAAGCGTTATCAATATTTGGTCCCACTGGAAGTGTATGTTGAAAGTGAATAAACAGCTTATATTATATAAAATATACATAGCTGAGCGATATCAAAAGCGTTTGTAATGCCAAAAAGCTTCCTAATACATGGGCGTTAAGGGAGAGGGAAAGCGGTGGTGGTAGTGGGGCATAATGATCGGGCCCTTAAATGTAAGTACAAAAAAAAAGAAAATGTAATATACGTCGGGTCACAAAGAAGGGCACCCGAAATTTAATTGTGCTCAGGGTTCTTAATTTCTCTGAACGGCCTACTCTATTAATATGCCTTAGCGATGGTTAGCAGTATTAGTCACAAGTTGGGTACATTTACCCTGGTAGGAACGTTGAAGTCTTTTAAACAAGAATGACGTATGCTGGGTATTTACAGCTGCCTATAAAAAAGTAATGTAGCAAAAGCAAGATAAATCAGATAAGGTTACAAACTGGTTAAGTGCGTGGTCCCGAAAGAATAACTATTAATTTTGGTTCTATTTCCACACGCAACAAAGATAGTACGAACCAGTTATATTTCTCAAACAATTTATTAATCAACGCGAATTATATAAGTAGATAAGTGTCTTAATAATAATATCAATAAGTACGAGTAAAACGTATATCCTCTGTCTGAGTAAAACTTAACTCCGACTCCTCACTCTGCATATTTTACAAAGGCTTCTTGAAATTTTTTTGCTGTTTTGAGCACAAGCTTCATTTCCTGTGAAAAAGTGCGCTTTATCTTAATAATAGCTGAAAGGCATGGATTAGTGATTAAAACAGAACGGTCATTTAGGTGTGCAAACTCTCCTCACGTTCACCATTATTCTAGCGAGTTGGTTTGGGTTTGTCACATTTTTTTGCGTCACAAAAAATGGCAAATGAAGTCATTCCTAAATAGTTAGTCTCAAGTTAATGTTTCAAATAATGATACACCTTAGTCAATTTGCCAGATAAATGACGGCTGATTGTAAAGTGTGACACGTGTGACCCTTATGCATGTTCCTTATTTTGTAATAAAAACAAGTCAAATTTACTAAAACTATAATAAAACGACAAAAGTGAACTAACAAGCCACTTTCGAAAGCAAGTCGGACACAGGGACATTAACTTTGTCATATAAATGAAACAACTGCAAACGATTCTTCTTTACTCTTGAAAATCAGAAATGAAAGGTAACGTTCAAAAACAGCGAGACAGAAGAAAGAACGAAAGTTTCGTATCAAGTCAAATAATACTATATGATCAACTTTTCTTGTTTTCACCTGTTAGGTGTTTAGTGAGAAATGTGGAGCAGCTGTCTTTTTGTACAAGCCTCATTAAACGAGCTTAATCTGTACTGGCTTGATAAGACTAAGGTCGGATTTTCTCCTTTGGCGATTCGTTTTCTATTGCTCGTAGGAGCAATTCCCACCATGTCAATAGTGGGATCAGCATTATTTTTAAGTCATCTTTTCATATCGAGTGACTTGGCAAGAGATTGGTCTAGATCAAAGCAAGAATCTTCCATTGTACCGAACAGAGAAACGAATTTGAAGTAGGCGACCATTGCGGTCTATTTTTGCGAACAAAATAAGTCCATTTTCTTTGCCTTTGAGCAACTGTTTCCTTTTTAGGAAACTTATGCATAGATATTCCTTCTGTATGAGAGTCGTTGGTGCAACGAACTAAATTAAGACCACCAGCAAAACAATGTTTACTTCCAGGAACGCTTTTTCGCTATCAAAATTATAGGCCATAATAAATATGTGTACAATTTATGCCGTCACAAGGCCCATGAGAAAAATTGGCAAAGGAAGTGCCAAAAAACGAAACTTTGGAGAGCTATAAAATCGGTTTGAAGAAGTTAAATGAAATTCTGTTTTCAGATTCGTATTCAGCGCCTCAACTTCTATTTGATTAGCTCAGATTTTTATCTATCATTACATGAACAATTCGTGCTGATTTAAAACTGTGTACATTGAAGTACATTTGTTTCAAAGACATTAATTACAAAGAAGCTTGTTTGTATATTTATTTAAAGGTAATTGCGGATAAATGCCAAAATCACAAGTTCTGAAAGTTTGACATGTGGTGAGAGGCAATAAAATATTTTGGCTTTTTGCATTCCGTTGGATAGCAAAAATACAGTACGAAAATTTTTTGTCGCGATCAGTACATCAAATTTATCAAAAAACAAGTATATATCAGTAATTATTTAAGAAAATTTTGCTTTTTTCTTAGCGAGGTTGCCGTATTCGAGCTAAAATCTTCTCCTTGATCATTTTGATATTTGCCAATGTGTTGTATTTCATCAGCTGATGAAGACGGTCGAACTGTTCGTGACTGTATGTGAAATTGAAAGATGAATACGGTTGATTGGGATCGTCAAAGATGGAAAAGTTTCCAAATTTCTTACTCTTTTCTGTCACACGACGTACTCCTTGAAATGACAAAACAATGATATAAAAGTAAATGTCAGTGAGTGAAATATAACTTGAGTTTATTTAAATTATAAAAATATAATTTGCGTCTTTCAGCTACTTATTAATGAACAATGTATAATTAAGTTCGTATGATCTTTGCTTTAAAAAAAATTAGGTTTTTAGTTTCATTAAATCACTTATGGCATCTAATAAAAAGACTGCCGAAATGTATGTTGTTATTTGATTTACATCGTAATTTCGGTTCTCAACAGTTCTTTTTTCAACTACCTAGTTGTGATTTACAATGCCAATACCTAATTTAGGCAGTATTTAACATTATTTCTTTTTTCTTACTCTCTATTGTTCTTCGATATGCTATATGAAACAGTGAATATGTTTACATAATTTGGCCATGGAACACCAAAAAGAAACAATATTAAAATAAGAAAAACATGCATGTTGCATGCGTATTCTTTAGTAAGAAAATAGCTGGTTTGTAAAAATATTGTTATCAACTGGTTATTAACCAAACTTAACAACGGGCGACAATTTATTCAACTTTACTTGATTCATTACCGACAAAAGTGTTATAAATAATAAATTGTTAAAATAGCTTTACTTGGGTGTCTTGCTATGAAGAAGCCATAAAAGTCAATTTCGGGATTTTTCTGAGCTAAGTTAGAAATTATAAGTGCTAAAAGTAATAAGACAAAAGCCTGACTCGTTTCTAATATCGTACCAAAGACAATTTGCAAAGACAACAAATAATTGTACTAAGTATTCTACCTGGTTTTTCAAATACTTTGAAACTCTTGTTTATGATTGGAAAATGAAATATGATCGGACAGTTTGGATTGCATGGGTCTTCAAACACATAGCATTCTTCAATTACAGGATTGTTCAGCACTGGGTTATTTTCAATTGGAGGGAACGGACAATCGTTTTCCTTTGCCCACTTCTCAGCTTTTAAAAGAGCCTTCAAACAAAACAAAAATATTCTCAATATATACATGTAAAAAATATTCTTTAAGTTATTTTCATAACAGAAATACCTTTACTTGCGATGTTAGATATTATGCAGAATAAGAGAAAACAAAAATCTTTACAAAATAGAAATGCACCTGCGTGTCTGGAAATAAAGTCGCACAAAATTTGGCTTCATCAAAACAATCTGAAGGTAGCGTTGCAGTTGTATTCATTTCATTGGTAAACACACGGCTAATAGTAGCGGACGAGAAAATAACTTGTACGAATTACGAAACTCCAAAAACAAATCTTTTTTGTTTTAATTTGGCAAACGAAACTTAACATCACGCACACACTATTTTCGGCACTTAAATTTTTGTAAAGGAACTCATAGCTAACCATAGCTAGAAGGCATTTTGCTGTAATTGTTTGTTTTACATGACAAAAAGTTAAAAACTGAAACGTTTTTGTTCCAAAGTAGCAACTATTATGTGCAAGATACTTACGAAATTCGTACGTATAACATAAAAAAGCAAATAAAATTTTAACCAAATATCAGTTTTGGAAAATATTTTTCACGGAAACCATTATTACTTCTTCGACGTAGAAAGTTAGAGAAGAGAAAAAGCAATTTTAGTAAAACCTTACATGAGATTTGGTTTTAAAACATAAATGAAATTATACCCATCATCTATTAGATAAATTGATGCACAAGCAAACGAAATCCTTCAAAAGCATTTTATTTTATATGTATCTAATACTTTTTTGCATTTCATACAATTAAAAACATACGTACATGATTATTTCGAAAATCATTTTTTACAATAACTAATGGTTTCTTGAAATAGGTTTACTTACAAATCCCAAATATTCCAAGGAGAAACTCATGTAAGTTAATGGAGATATCAAGTTGAATTCTTTCGAAATAAACTAGTACTTGATGCATTGTTTGAGATGTGTATAAAATGAGTGATGTCATTGTTTTTCACTATTTCCACCGTTGACATTTTCCATGTCAAAATGCGTATTTAATAGAAAGCATCCTAATTGACTGATTAAAGATCAAGCTCCATAACCTTTCATACCTCAATACTTTATGAGTTTATTGTTGAACGAAACAGAAAAAGACCTCGCTAAAAACTATTGGTATAGACAGGTTTCTTTAACAAATCTCACGTAACGTGCAGAGTGTTTGGAGGTCAAATTTGGCTTAAAAAAAGGATTTGGCGTTTCTATTTTAGGTTGCCTTCCATCTATTATAGTTCAATGGGTAAATTAGAATGCAAAAACACACAAGTTTTAGCTGAATTGCTTCAATATTAAACTATCAAAACATGCAAGTCATGAATTTCCATAGACTTACATTTGAAAGAGAAAAAATAATAACGAACGTCTTCGAGAGGACGTAAAAATAGCAAGTTTCACGTCATAAAAAATAATAAGACGACGTCACAAAGGCGGCCGAAGTAAAACAACCGGAAGCTCATGATAGATTACGTAATATTCACGTCGTCTTAGACTTCGCATCCTCAAGTCTAAATCTGTTTACTCACGTGAGAAACATGACGAGGGAATATGTATTTCACAAAAGTTTTGTTCACTTTCCAGAAAAATTAATTCCTTACAAAAGTTTGCCGGTGTAAAATATTCTTTTTCTGAAACTTAAATTTTTAGTTTTATATCCATTTTATTTTTAATAAACATTGAACATTGTGTGTAATAAACATTGAACATTGCTAAAAAATTTGCAATGATTTACATTGGCCAGAAGCAAACTTTTCATAAAAATGTTATAAAGTAGATCAACATCATTTGTGGCATGATTCTTAAGTTTTGTAATTTGAGCTGGCTCCTAAATGAGATATGAGTGCTTTTTTCCTCACAATCTTTTTCCACTTTTCAATTTGGACTTAATTACAACGTATTTATCATCGTTACTACAATCAAAATATATGAGAAGTGCCAAGAAGTGTGATTGATTCGAGCAGAGAAGCGACGACTTTTTGGAATGTCAACAATTATGATAGAATGCCGTGTACAAAATATGCAAGATAAAAGGCACTGCACTGCGTCATAAAATGACGAAATTGGGACAAAGTTTTAATTTTTATTTGTCATCAACAGTCACGAAAAATGCAAAAGAATCAACAAATGCTTGTAAGACGGCAAAATATGGCTAAGATGTGTTTTGGATGGTAAAATATAGTCCACCGTATGTCAATGAACAAAACAATATCACTTTCAAATAATGCGTGATTAGAGTAAGTTAACTGTTCTTTTTTGTCTCATGTGAATTTTTTGAAAATATGAAAATTCAGTCTCTACCAAGAATATTTCTGCACATATGCAAGTGACATATGATATTAAGTGATATTAAGTGATATGATATTAAGTGACATATGATATTCTGCACATATGCAAGTGACATATGATATTATGACATATTAAGACCCGTTCACACGATCCGATTTGTGGGATCTTAAAAGACGGATCGCATGAACACATATAAAGTGAGCTTACGATATTCGGAAACGTCACTCTAAAAAATTGGATAGGAATAAAACTTGTTCTATGTTCATCTGACAAGATCAGGGGAAGCCGAGTAATTAAATTACATAGATTTGAAAAAGACTTGGAAACAACAACAAAAAATACAAAAATATATATCGATAAATTTACTGGATAACAAATGGCTGCTCACACGACTATAAATATCCAAACGAATATAAATGTCAATAAAATCATCGGAACGTCTAAACAAGCAATCAAAAATGTCGGAACCGAAACAATCTTATCCGACAAATCGGATCATGTGAATAGGCTATTATACAGGTCTTTGACTAATACATACAATTCTATGATTTTAGGCTTTGCTTTTCAAATATTACGTACACAATTGTGTATCTGCCACGAAGGCACTGCCAAAATTTTAATAAGCAAATGAACAAAACAATATCACTTTCAAATAATGCGTGATTAGAGTGAGTTAACTGTTCTTTTTTGTCTCATGTGAATTTTTTGAAAATATGAAAATTCAGTCTCTACCAAGAATATTTCTGCACATATGCAAGTGACATACAAATCATTAAGACCCGTTCACACGATCCGATTTGTGGGATCTTAAAAGACGGATCGCATGAACACATATAAAGTGAGCTTACGAAATCGGATCATGTGAATAGGCTATTATACAGGTCTTTGACTAATACATACAATTCTATGATTTTAGGCTTTGCTTTTCAAATATTACGTACACAATTGTGTATCTGCCACGAAGGCACTGCCAAAATTTTAATAAGGAGGTGGGGGTTTAGGTGGTGGCTTAGGTGGTGGCGGTGGGTGGTGGTGGTGGTGGTGGGGTTCTGTCAAAAACTAGCATGGCAAATATCAAACGAAATAAAATGTCCATTTTGGAAACACAAGGACTTCATTTTATAGTAATCTGAGAGCTTGCATTTCTGGTACGTTTTGCAATGATCAAGCGTATAAAATTACCAAAGCATAAGGTCATTTGAGGTGAACGATTTAAAAAATGCTTCACAAGGAGGAGGGGGTAGCACTCCCCAATTTATGAAAAAAATAAACGATATTACCTTTCATAACTGATTAATGTAATGCAATATATAATAACTTTTTCTAAACATCGATGATCGTGAATCGTTTTTATCTTATACGTGCAACTAATCGTTGAGTGTTCTCAGAGAAACTTCCACAAATATGCGAGTCGCTACTTATGTTTTCTCTTTTTCTATTATTCTCATAATTCTTTCCTGTCATCAATTTACGTCACTACTGATTAACATGAGAAGCACGCATGCGCTTTTGGGTTTCGCATCCGTATCATCAAAGACCTTTAAGTAAAACAGGTAATTATATTGACCATTCTAGTCGATTATAAATGTTTTGAATGGTAAGTAAAGTCGTTCTAGTGATTATCAATAAATTTGTATTATAGACTAACAATTTGTACCTATTAGCCTGTAACAGATCTTATTTTCAACAATTCGGAGCATGAAGAAAAATGATCAAACTGTACAGTCTGTTGAAACGCTTAAGCATACATATAGCAAAAAATGGTTAAGTCGAACAATACACCTTCAACTAGTTGGCATAAACATGATGAGCATTCTGAAAACCAGTCTGGACGATTATGTTGATTCAGTGGGCTTAAGAGCATCCAACGCAGACCACCAAGCTTTCTTGGAAAACGGTTGCGCCAAAATGCGCAAAAGGTAGGTGAGTCAACCGCAACCCCGTCATCAGGTAAGACCAGTAATATCAGGTAAGACCAGTAATAAAAATTAGTTTAATAATACAGCCCTACTAAAAGAGATTGAACTCAATTTATCTGAGGCTGTCTCAGCAGGGCCAAGAATTCATAACATTTCAAACAAAACATGGGGCCTGGTGCTATCCAGCAATAAACTTAAAACTATATTGGCTGAGTACCACAAGCCTGAAAACAACGAAAGAATGTCAGTGCCAAAAGTAAACCAATAAATCTGGGATCAAAGGCTGCACACAAGAAAACGGAGTGACATAAGATTGAGCAAAATTCAAAGAGTTCTTCAAAAACCATCGTTTTCATTGCAAACCACCTGTGACCTTTTGGTAGGTGGTCAAAATATGGACGGAAATAGCGTAAAACCCTTTATTTCCAACGCTATAGATGCAGTTGCCTTTGTTGGGCATGCTGTAGGGGACTTTCAAACTTACGAAGAGAACCAATTTTTCATGATTTGCTGAACGAATTTCACAGCTTAAGTAAGCAAGCTGACAATTTTTTACACTCCCCTGCATGATGCAAAAGGACCTTGTAACCTCAGTCGCTCATTAGGCAATACCAAAAATAGGGGTAGTTTGCTAAAGTTTATCGACCTTCGTACCAAACAAAGAATCTCCTTACGAGCGAAATTACATGGGTAACGGTGACAACATTGAGAGAGGAAGTCGACAGTTTTTTGGGCGAGGCCAAAGAAAAGGGCCTATCAGGAGAAAACAGTCGAAATGATAACATCGCTGGAAGAAATCCAGTTATCAGTGAGTGTGTTTTCCACACAAATACAATTTCTTCAACAGTACTTATCATATCGAGTTAGAAAACTGGTCAAACATTATTTCAGATGTGGAAATATTACAAATAGTTAAGGGCGCCAAAATAGATTTTTTTGAGACACCTTGTCAAGTATGTTGCCTTAAACAAAGGTTATCTCATACAGATATAAATATTATAGATAAAGAAATAGCGCTAATGCTTTCACACAGAATTATTGAAACTGTTTGCCATAGCGAAGGCGAGTTCATTTTGACTGTGTTCACTAGACGAAAGAAGGACGGCCGTCACAGACTTATTCTCAATTTAACTTACCACCACTTCAAATGTTTCGATATAATACTTACTTGACAGAACAAAACTGTTACATGGCATCTCTAGACATTAAAGATGCTTATTATTCTGTTGCAGTTGACGCTGCAGATGGAAAATTCCTTTGATTTACATGGAAGGGGGTTTATACAATTTAATTGTTTGCCAAATGGCCACCATTAGCCGAGCCACCATTAGCAGAGCTACGTCAGCTTGGACACACGATTGCTAGTTACATTGACGACGTGTTCCTTCAGAGAAACATATAACAAGTGCGTAGTTTGTGTAATTGCTACTTTGAAAAAGTTTGACGCTTTATTTTTCACCCTGAAGAATCCGTTCTTAACCAAAATGAAATTATTATTACGCTGTTAGGATTTGTTTTAAACTTGATTGTCATGATTATATGCCTAACTGTTGAGTCATTCTCCGCAATGCAGTAATTTAGGTACAAAAATTTGGGAATGGTTTATGAAGCGTAAGATAAGGCAGCAGATTAGCGCAGCTCACGTGCCAGGGATGAAATGCTGACGTTGATTTTCAATCCAGAAATAGACAAAGTAATACTGAGTGGGCTCTTAAGCGGAAACACTTTAATGAGACATTATTAAAGCTACATTTTTCCCCCGACATGGACATGTTGCTTCACAACTGAACACACAGTTCCCGACTTATGTATCTTACCGACCTGACCAGGGGCCAAGGCAGTTGACGTATTCTCAAATGATATATCCAATATAAAGTTTTATACTATCCCTCCTTTTGTGTAACAGGACCTTTTTTATAAAAGATTTAGGAGCAGGCAGCAACGGGAGTATGAATACTTCCGAACTGGCCGTCACTCGAAAGCAAGGAAGATATGCATTTGAGTCCACTTGAAACCGGAACGGTCCCTTCTCAGTCTACCTGAGACACCACATGTATTTCATCTATTGCACAAATCGCTGAGACTTCTGGTTTGCCTAGTACCCGGTAAAAATCAACAAGGATTAGATTACATCAGGATACGATTAATGTAATCTTGGATAAACAGCACAGATAAACATAAAGCTCGTATCTTTTCGGGTGGAAAACGTTCTGTGATTAACAGCACATTTCTAGTGAAAATGCTGAATTGCGGGAGGGTTTTGCTTTTCTAACGTAGTACACTGCCAAAACCTAGATTATAGTGGAATAAAAACTGTCTTAGTGATAAATAATGACCGCACTTTTCGAGAGCACCCTTCGGTAATACGTTTTCTTAAAGGTATCTTTGGGTTGAAGCCGTCATTACCACTTTACACACAAGTTTGGGATGTGGACGTGGTGCTCAGATATTTTCAATCTAACAATTACCCTCACGTCTTGAGTCTCAAGGATCTGACTAAAAAACTAACTACTTTACTCGTCTAAATAAAAGCACAAAGTTGCCAAACCCCAGCAAAATTAGACATTTATTAGTTGAAAGACATGCCTGATATAATAGTTTTCCACATTCGTAACAAGCTGAAAACAACCAGACCAGGTAAACACATGGAACATATAGAAATTTTATCATACCCAAAAGATAAAAAAGTATGCCCAGTTGCACACATTAGAGAGTAGATTAAAAAAACCAAAAATCTACGCCATCATCATTAGTTGCTTGTAAGCTATCACAAAACACATAGTGCCGTCACCAATGCCACGATTAGTCATTGGGTCATGACTACTCTAGGTAATGCAGGAATCGACACTAGAACATTTTCAGCTCATAGCAGTCGTGCTGCATCTACCTCTTCAGGTTTATCACCAGGTATACCACTAAACGTTGTACTAAGTGCGGGGAGTTGGGGTGGAGAGTGTGGTGGTCTAATGCTACGACGTTTGCCAGACATTATAACAAACCAATCGATGCAGACTTCGGCCACACATTGTTAAATGAATATGCAAATAAATAATAAGACTCTGTCCTTGTTCTTTACCAAGGTTTTCATGAAAATATGTGAATCATTACCGTTACGACTAGGGTTACGACAAAACCGTGCGGCAAGGCTAATATTTGCTTTATCAACTGGTGCCCACAGCTCTGAAATCTCGTGTTAATTCGTAGTGACGTAGACTGATGGCAGGAAAGAATTAAAAAATTAAACGAGACTTACCTTTAAGTCGAAGTTTGATTGTAATTCTTTCTTCTCATCAGTCAGGAACTAAGGAGTACATGCCACTCAGGGAGGAATTACCCTTCCCGCTCTCCTTCGTTCCATGTAAGCACCAGTGAGGTCTTTGAAATATGCCTATCAGACAGCGCGGGCGTACTTCTCATGTTACCCCTTCGTTCCTGACTGATGACAAGAAAGAATTACACTGAAACTTCGACTCAAAGGTAAGTCTCGATCAATTTTTAAATTACAAGTATTTATCACGTGCAGTACTTAATAAAGCTGATTATAACTTGATCTATTGTGTAGAAGAAGAGGAACATAGTAAAGAAAAACATGCATAAATTAAGAAATAAAGACATTCCCTATGTTTGCAGACTCTTATACAGATAAATTTAAATCAAGCGTTTATTTTTTCCTCTAAAGAATATCCATGATTCACTTGCATATTCTCTTTGATTGATTGCTAGACTTAAAATTGTTAAACTCAGATCAGTTTGAACAGTCTAATGCAAATACTGCCACAGACCAATTAGCGCACACGTTTTATTGTTTTTATTTTACAATCGATATTAACTTCTCCATATATTTTAGACATTGTTACGTCACTGGATGGAAGCAATTAAATACTTCTTCAGAAGATGAAACAAAAACTACAAGTGGCAAAACTTTAGAAGCATTTTTAGTTAAAGGACAATGGCAATGAAATTTTTTTTTTCATACGTTTATCATAGATAGCTATGGAATACTTAATTTCGTGCTTTCGTGTCTCTTTGCTGTTGAGAAAATTTGACGTAAAGTTGAATCCTTATCCGCCATTTTGGAAAAAAAGCCTTATGCTAAATTATGCCGGAATACATTACTGATGTCATTGGCTGGTATCAACCATTGAGTTCTATAATAACTGGAGCGGCTAACTTTACTGTGGCGAGGACGCCAAAAAAAATGGCGGCCAAAGGACGTATTTTCGCTAAAATGATCGCTTTGCAGAAAAATAATATTCTCGACCTCCCCCCTGGTGTCTATAGTAAATTATAAAGAATTCTTCAAAAACAAACACGATATCACAGAATATGGATATCGTAGTTCCATATTCTGTGACGATTCTTTTTTGGCATTTCTTTTATAATGCCAACACTTCAATCGTTCAATTGCTGGATGTCGTAGTTTCCACAAAAAGGAACATATCGCTTCTCACAGGTGAGGTAGTTGTTTGTTTTGTTAGTCCGTCAACGATTGAAAATCAATTTTACATGCACTTGAAAAGCCATAAAATACATATTAAAGATCGTATTTTTTAAGACGGACTTGAACGCCAAATATACTCATGTTTTCCTGTTTTTGTTTATAAAATTCTGCATACTTTTCTGTCATTTGTTAATGTATGAAATCGTAAATTTACCCATTTATTTGCAAAATAGTTTCCCTAAAGCAAAAAAGACGCTGCACACATTTTGCTCTGTGAGTAAGTATCAAAAAGAAATGATCAGCCCCAACGGTACCCATGATTTGGAGCAGAACTTGTTATGTTTTATTTGCTGACAACATGCAGGGAAGATCAAGGAGTAAAGATGACTGGAAGATGTTATTGACCAGGCAGGGTCTTAAAAAATGATAATGCTGTAAAGATAATTGATTTATTGTCTGCCCTATCCAGAGTTATTTAATTTGATCATGGTCAAATACTATGGATGGAGACAATGGATTCACTAATGATGCCTTGAATGCTTTGAAGTTAAAGTTCATGATCCAAAGAAAGATGTTAAGAAGGTTGTGTGTGTTATGATGCTTAATGAAATGTCAATTCACAAACATGTAAAATGGAAGGCCATAAAGTTTGTGTCTATGTAAACATTTGTACTGAGATTGATGATGAGTCGATGCAGATGTGAAGCTTCAAACTGTATAAGCCATTGGGTTTTATGTAACTTAATGTTTAAATCATGTCATATCTTTATCAAAATATTTTAGTTGAGTGTTGTTTGAATGTTACTAATATCTAATGCACTATACTGAAGCATTAAAGATTCAGTGATGAAACCTTTAAAGTTACTGTACTGTATATTTCTTATATATTTCTTATATTTCTTTAAGAAAAATTTGAGCTTATTTACATATTGGAGTACAGAATGGAGATTTATCATATGCATTATTGCTGCTTTTTTAAAGAAACGTTTTTCACTTTTCAAAGCTTTTCTACAAATTTTTTGCTTCTTATTTCTTATCATGAGATTGATGATATAGAGGTAATATAATCGAAGAATTTCTAATTTCTAAAAAGCTTTTAAGCTTCTAGCATAAGAGTACACTATAGGTATGTAATTCATTTGGTTTTATTGCCTTGCTATGACATATCTACTTGCACTTCATCATTCTTGTATGAAGAAAACACCAGATGTGGATACTCAGAGAACAAAATGCACTAGCAACTGCTTATGAAATTTATTATTGAGGTGAAAACTGTGTTAATCATTCAAATTATAGTGCACTTTTATTGCAAATATAGGAAAAACAAAACAAAGTGAAAAAGAAAGGTAGAAGTATTTAAACTACAAATGAATTATAAACACCATTGGAAGCATAAGTGTTTTGATGATTATTTGCATTTCGCCCAATTCATATATCAATACAACAAAATCAAAATGTGCTACAACTTTACAAGTATTTGATGCAGTTGCACTTCAGAACATCACAAAAAGGTTACTTAAAGTAATTTCTATACAATATTGTTTGTTTTCATTTACCAAACCTATGCAGACTTGAGTCTTTTTGAAATTTAACATGAAACTCAATTACAGAAAATCCGTAAATACTAGAGATTTAATATTTACTTTTTTAAAAAAACAAGTAAAAATCCTACAATTGTGGCGAAAAAAGCCATTGCCCATTGCATGAAAAGAAGCAAAATAGCAATGATAACAAAAAAGCTAACTTCTTTCTCGTGAACCGTGGAGATGAACTTTTTTGTATAGACTAAAGAGTTTAATCGATCAAACAAGTTTGACGCTGGTAAGAAAACGACGCACATCTGCATTCATACATGTGTAGCCGACATATAGGTCTTACGTCGATAGTTATAAATGCATCCTTGTCAGCTACTCATCAGACAGGGGACAGTTTTCTTCAAGATACCGACACACGTCTATCTTTAACACTCTTTCTGACAGCATATTGTCCCTAAATTCTTGGTGTGTTGTCAAGCAATACTCTCCTTGAGTTTCTGTTTGCCTAGCAAAGCCTCATACTCATCGTATTCAAGCGCTTTTTCAAGGCAACAAAAACACTCGATTGCCTTTTTCGACAAAGTACAATGTCCACATTTAGAGTTTGAAGGCGCCAAGCATTTGCTCTCTCAACTTCAGCATCTATTTCATCCTCCGACGAGGACAAGTCGCCCCGCTCACTCTCCTATTCGAAACCGCTTTCTTCACTTGTTTCGGCCTTCATTTAAGGTTCATATTGATAGGGCAGAACCTACCCCGGTTGATTTTCGTGCATGTCATCCATTACAGAAAAAAAAACCCCGTAAAATATGCTTTAAATGTGTTGTAACGCCGTCAATCACAAAGTATATTGTATTGTTGTTTTGACTGCTTACCAGCCAATGACGTCATTACCGCTCGAGATAATTTTATCAAAATTTTATCCAACATGACGAAATTTATAAAACTTTTGCTGCAAATATCTCAGCAACAAAATATTTTTGAAAACAAATCTTGCTATTTTAGTTGTTAGACATCACAAAGGTTCAAAAATATGCCATAAAAATTTTCGTTGCCAATGTCCTTTAATAACTCAAAAAACCTTCAGTTTTTGTTATAATCAAATCATAGTTGTAGAGGTTTCTTGTACTATTATCCCATTTTACCAAAGTAAAATCATAATTGAAAATGTGCTGTTGAAAAAAAATAAGAACCCTGAAACAAATTTCCTTAAAAGTAGATAAAACCAGTTGCTGTGTAATGATTTTCGGTCGGAGTCTAAGAATTAAGGTTTTTAATATAAACGACGAGATTTTGTGAATAGACATGTTTCGACATTTCACGATTCCATCTTCAGTATTAGTGAATAATTACATAAATACAGAGCCCACAAAAGTAATATGACACAGTTACAATATGATACATATATAAATATGGATAAATTATAACAATAATGAGGAAATGAGATTAATTGGCAGGGAGCGTGTTACAATCTAGATCTATGCTGTGTATGTCGTGAGTAATGTCAGATGTATGGTAGGTTAAAGTATTGAGTTTTTATTTTGGAATTTTCGTTTGTGTTTGTCTTGGTCGTCGTATCAGGAGTTTCTGTGTTCAGTTTGAGGTATACTGGCCAATGTCGCGTCATCTATGCACTAGGGAACATACCACAACATACAAAAACTCTCATATCTACCGACATCTTCTTAAATCTCATTCATCTAAAACCAACTATTCACCCTCTTACTTCAAAATCATTGACATTCCCAGACACCCCATTCTCCCTTAAAATCAAAGAAGCACTCCACTTTTACAAAACTAACCATGACCTCAATGTTCAAGATTTTAGATTTAACACAATATTTAGTTTGTAACACCCTCCTCATTTCCTCATAATTGTTATAATTGATCCATATTTATAATTTATCATAATGTTATTGTGTCATGTTACTTTTTTAAAGTTTGTATTACGTATGTAATTATTCATTAACATGAGATGTGGAAACATGTCCTTTCTCAAATAACTCGTCATTTATAATAAATGCACATTAGTGATAGTGCTTCAAAAAATTTATAGAATTAAAGTTTTATAATACATACAGGAACAATACGATATACTCGCTTATCAACTTACACTAAACGGCGGCTCTTTGTCACTATCTCGCTGAGAAAAATCAAACGACAAAATTATTTCGACTTTTCGCTCTTGTCGTAGCAGAGTTGGATAAGGAGAGTTAAAAGCAATACCAGCATCAATAAGGCACATAGTCTTATGGTTTCCGGTTGCTTCATCAAAGGAAGCATCTAGAAAGTAACAGTGGACTATATAAATCTCTTAATTTGCAAATTTTTTCATACTGGGGCATAAGTTGAGGTACTTGAACAAAACTTGGTTTTGGTAGTGGAGCAAAACTTTTTATTAAGATTGATTTACCGTGGTCTTTCCTGAATTTCAATCCTCGTAACATGTTAAAAACTTCTGCAGATTTACCACGATGAGTCGCCAGAAAATTGTGAAGGTCAAACGCTTCTGTTAGCCACCATTCATTATCTTGAAAATATACATAAAAACGAAAAGCAATTGTTTGTATATGTAATAATTTGTAGTTTACTAAATTTTTTGTTTAAAAATGATCTCAACACTGGCTGCATGGTACTCTTTAACTAGTTATAGATTCTTAAGTTATAAAAAGAAGGTTTTATTGAATTGCTGATAGCTGTTGAGGAAAGCAATTTATTGGGCAGTGAAGCATTTAAAAAATAGTTTTCCAGAGAGTGCGCTCTTTACAAACCCTTTCTATGAACAAGACTTACTTGTTTCATCCTCAGTTGAGCCGGGTCCGTCTACGTCATCGTTGTCGTCATCGTCGCTGTCGTCAGATTCAGCCTTGCATTCCTTTGCCTCATCGATGGCAACCTTGCCTTAAAAAAACGTTCAAAAATTCAAACATAGTCAATGAAAGAACAATAATTAAAAAGTATAATACGTACTTGTTTCACTTTCCAATTCTTTGTCAGATTTTTTTCCATTTTTAAAAAGTTCAGTCAAAGCAATACTGAATGCACTACCCCAAATTCCTAGTAAGGGTTTCAATGAGAAAATTCGTTTTTATAATCTTTATTTTCAAACAATGATAAAATTGCGTATTAGGTCTTAGGCACAATTTATAGTACTCAACCTGAACGTGAATAAGTATATATTCCTTGTTCAATGAAAGACCTTCCTTCTCAGGCAAAAAAATCTATTTACCTTGTAAATATGACAGTGGTGGTTCCAAAAACTTTTTTACAAGCTGTCCTTTGTAGAATTTCCCTCCAAACTCTTGAGTTTTTCCAAAAACTCCATACTTTGCAAAACCATACTCGAATGGTGTGAACTCAACCCACTCTAAAAAAAGAGTATAAATTTGCCGTTTCTGTCAGACGATCAGCTTCTACACTTAAGCTATATTTTGCACATTTGATTCGGTGACGCAGTCGTATTTAGTTTAAAAAGAAGTTAATTAACATGCAATATTTTTAAGAGCAAGATTTAAAACTCATACGCTTTCAGTTTTGAAAAAGTTGTCTTGTTAAGTGGTAATGCCTCGAAGGCTTCTTGGTTTTGGTGTCAACTTATAGTCTTCCAAAAACTGGTCATAATTTTGAAAAATTTTTCTGATGAAGCATATGATTTTAATGACATAAAAAAACCTTCATTGTATAAACATGATTAGTTAATGAAATAATAGCTTTGATCTATGTTTGCAGTTTCCTTGATAACAATATAGCTAAAAACTGCTCCGGAAGCTGAGAGAAACGTAAAAGCTATTGTTTATATCAATACGTTCTTAAGAAAAAATAACAGGAAATGCATGAAATTGATCGTTGCAATAACTTTGTTTGAACATACACAATAATCGTATGCATTCAAAAAAGATCATGCTAACTAGGAGATGGATTCATATATAGGGTCACTTATGAGGTCACACTTAATACAGCATTTGTAAAAAACTGATTGCAGTATAATGTGCTTTCTTCAGTGGCATTTTTTATGCAATGTAAGCTACTTATTACTGGCATTACTCAGTTCATTACTCAGGTTCTACTGACTGGTTGGATAGGAAAAAAAGCAATTACAAGAGCCAATTAAAATAAAACATTTCAAGGGCGGGGAACTTAGATGATTGTAAACAAAGGCACGTAAATGGCATGTGTAATTTTTTTGGCAACCGAGTCTACTTTGTTTTGGCCTCGTTGGAAGAAATGGTGTTCCAAAAAAACAAGCTGGTCGATATTAATAAATCACAGGATAAAATGCACTTACGTTGAAGTCGAATTTTAAAAACTGCAGAACAGACGAAATTTTTCCATGCATATGAATAAGTGATAGCATAGTTTCTCGTGCAAATTAAAAAAAACGCGTATTTGTGAGTTTTTCAAAGACTTCAAATTGCACTTGTTATTCGGACTAATGCACTTTGACATTCTTTGAAAAACCCAATCGTACACGTTTATTCCAAATTCTACTTCAAACCATGCTATTATAGCTGAAGCTACCTATTTAAAGTTTCATTCAATTTTTTATACACATTATATAAATCCCAAATCGTTAACCTAACATAGCAAAATATGCATGATTTATTAAAATCACAATAAAAATTGAAAAATATAAAGACTTTTTGTTATAAATCTTTTCGCAAATTTACGAACTCATTAGTGGTGTGTCTAACATTGCACTCACAACTAGTGATTGTTACTTGCTTATGACACAATAGTGGCAGAACAGTGCCTACATAAAATCGACTTAAACCAGTTTATCATATATTGACAGAATTACATGCATGAACGTCTGCAAGATTTCATTGAAAATTTATGATCAATATGTGTCGAAATGAATAAATTGTTGTGCATAAAGTGAAAACAGATACCATTAAACTCATTCGCGGGATGATCCAATCGCACACGAATAGCTGTGGTGATGGGTAATGGTGCTTTCCCACTTCCTAATCTCTCACTTTGCTCACTAAGTTTTGCATCTATGTTCTAAAAAGGATAAAAGAGAATACCTTTATATATTTTCATGGTCTCTAGAGTGTTGAAAGTTAAATAACATTAGAGATATGGAGCAAAATAAATTGGACTTTTTTGTAGCCACTATTAGCTATAAACACTTAAATTTATGATATAATGGGTGTACTTCTTGTACAGTTTATTTACGATCCTTTTGCACAAAATTACTGCTGCAACTTTTAAATCATGTTTTCATTCTCCTTGAGGACTGATCAGCGAGGATATATAAAACAGGTTGTTTAACATCAATATAGATAATTTAATGTTACACAAATTTTTTTGATGTGAAACACTGTGGTCTATTATTTCAAGGATTATATTTGACGATTTATATGCAAAGAAGTCTGATTAAATTGTGAAAAGATAGACAGTTTTGAAAGTAAAAGACACATTTTACATCGCTGGATATGAAAAGATAAGGTTTTAAAGTTTTCCAAATCACACAACGGGTGAATTGGCAATATTTATAGCAGGATCATATATTCTGTCAATGATCAATCTACTGATCTTACATCAAGTAAACTGTCACCAATGAAATATCCAAAGAGATCAACCAGCCTGGTGAGTTGTCCTTGCCTTCTCTTAGCTATCATACGAGAAAAGAAATTCATTTGAAGATGACTCAATGGACTAGTATTGAATCTTTCTCTCAATTCTTGTGCCATGTCCTCACAACTGATAGCGGTCGGCCAAGCATTCTTGTGGTACAAAGTTGATATATACCTATAATTTTAGGGTTATTAAATCAATTTTCTGAAATTATAGTTTATCTGAATGCATGATGTCGACAAAAATTGATCAATAAATATAAGTAGGTGCGATTGAGCTTAAGTGTAACTAAGTTGTCGACCAACTTGGTATATTTGCACTATAACTTTAAAAAACAATCTAAAACACAAAAATAAAATGAATGCATCTTAAGCTTTTGTATCGTTTTTGTTATCAAACACGGTTTGACATTGTTTGCATTTTTAATGAGGTCATATGCACACGTGTACGTTGCCGGAAAAATGGCGAAATAAGGCAGGTCGGACTGAAAGGGCCACCGTTTTTCTTTCATATATACATGTTCCAAGGAATTTTAATCCAAAGTTATTGACATTTAAATTTCTTCTCTCTTTTCTAAATGAATGTTCGAATTAACGATAACCCAACATTAACATCAATTAATTTCTTATATGTTATGGCTTGTTGTGTTTATTTTACAGCTACCAACAAACTGCGAGAAGATTCGACTAAGGAACGCGAAAAAAACATCATTTGCATTTAATTCCATGCATATAAGTTTTTTTTTACTCAAAAGTGAACAATTGTCCATAAAAAAGTGAAGTAACCTTGCATACATGGAATTAAATTATTGCATGCAAATTGCCATGATTTCAAAACAAAATTCTTGCAAACATGAGCATTGATGAAAATTGTTTCAAAAGTACCTCACCAGTACTTCGTTATAATTTTTTTCTGCACTAAAATTTGAGACGGTAAAATAAACCGTAGGAATTATGCAAACATATCCACATTAATGTTTTAAGTATAAGTCTTTTATCGTATGAATTTTGCCACTCACAAAAATCCTGCAAAAATCAAGAACTATCAGTAACATCAGCAGTTTAAAATGGATGAAACATCGCTTTAAGGTTAACATGAAATTTGGCAGTTTTAATAGACAATCCTGATACATTTTTTTACAATGTGATGTCCAGGAAGCTTTTAAAGATTCTTATAAATTGTACTAAACCATATGGATATTCCAAATAAATAGAAAGTTTAATTTGATTCTTAGAACTTTTTATGTTCACTAACCAAGATGATCCCGACAAGCCAGTTACAAATGTAGACCAGTCTAGAATACCAGATTCTTGTAAAGCACAGAATACTCCTGATAATCCACACGCAGCTCTGTAGCCACCACCTGATCCCATTATCCCAATTACAGGAACCTGTTTAGCCAAGAACAATACGATAATATCACAAACACATTATTGCACGTTTCAAACTTACATTTGATCAGTATATTATACTAATGTACATCGTCCAGGTTGGTATAGTTCTGAGAACGACTGTTTTTGTTGTTGTTGACTGACGTTTCGACAACCTTAGCGGTAGTCATCTTCAGAGTCCACTTCACTCTGAAGATGACTACCACCAGGGTTGTCGAAACGTCAGTCGACAACAACAAAAATAGTCCTTCTCAGGACTATACCAACCTGGACGATCTACTTTTGCAAACATGTAACGATACTCCCGAGTTCAAACCATTTATTATAATACACTAATGGAATGATTTTTTTAAAAGAACAGCAATGCCCATTTTTCAAGCATGGTTTTCTAATCATTATATTCATAAAATCATTATTTAATGATTATTTAAAAACATGGTATTAAAAATTAAGGAATTAAAAGTTAACTATAAGAATATTGCAAATAAAAGCTCACGGTAAAATTTGGCATTAAAAGTTCCAAAAGAAATGGTGCATTCAGAGCTCACCATTAAAAATTGAATTGTTTGCGACCATTTTTGTGAGATGAACCAAGAGTCCTTTTCGGGACTCTACAACCTAGATCGGCTACATTTACAAATATTTAACGATGCTCCCTGTAATGAGAATTATGTTACCAAAAGCAGGGTGGCCCCCGAGGAGGCAAGGGGATACCGACCTCCTGCCGGGGAATCCTACTCACCCCCCGTCAGGGAATGAATAAAGAAAAAATGTAATTTCCAATGTCAAATATTGCCGTTCGCTCAAAGTAATGTCACTATTGTCGACAATAATCTTCATACACACTAGCTTCTCACATCAAATTTAAAAACATAATAAAGTTACTTTGAAATACTTATTTTTGAATGTTCATTAGAGAACGGATATGCAAATGCTACATGAGATATATTTGCATAGCAATCGCCACGGCGATTGCTCACTATTAATTTTTTGTCGGTGGTTTTTTCGAAACTCGACTTTCAAATTTTGAAAGGAATTTTTTTGTAAAAACTGAGAAACTCTGCTGTTTAAGTTTTAAAGCAGCAATGAGCATCAGATTTTTTTAGTTTTACGTGTATTGCGATTCTTGCCATTGACAAATCACTGTCAAGCGCCTGGACAGCTAATGATGTTAGGAGTTCATTGCGGTCGAGGGAGCAAACTGGATTTGGTTACTGTAGTGAACAAGTTCAACGCTAGGTTTCCAAACTGTAGAATTGTTCTCTGAACATCAAACAATCAAATCGAATGATTCACCGAAGTTATATCTTACTTGTGCCTTACTAATATTACCTCTTATGTTCATAAATTATTTCCTAAAACACCACTGATTCAATATATACATGAAGTCAAAAAGAACAGCAAAACGTTAACGTTGAGATATTTTAAGTGCCAAACATAAGATTTAGGTTAAACATTTAAACATGAAAAAAATAATAGTATATCTAATAACTAATGGATTCTCGTCTTACTGTGATTGGAGCTCGGTATAGGTTACAGAAGATGTTCAACATGTTTATAAAGCTTTGTCATAGATAACTATTATTCAATTTAATTATTAATATCCAAAATTACTAGAAAACCCAGGGCAATCTTTTTACTTACTGTATAGCTTTGCTGTAGACAATCATATGTTTATCCCTAGGTTACATGCACGACTAGCAGGGCTGTTAGTACATCGGTATTGGTGGGGATATTCATATAGTCCGTTAGGTCAGACTAACTTCTTTTAAAATTAAATTTCTTTTCAAAAAAATCAATTAGGTAAAACCGAATATACGAAATAATAACCCATTACCCAAATTAGCGTTCTAGTTACGGCTCCCACAAGTAGTCGAATACGTAGTGTTAATTTTTCATGTAGATGTAAATTATTATTGCCAAAACAAAATATATGGTTCAATGATTTATTTAAAGTGAGGACTGATAATAATTTTTGAAAATCTTGTCTGAAAACAAGGTTTGCATGGAAAGTGCATTGTCACATCAGCTTAGCAAGTCAGCCCTCACGTCGGGGACCTTAGCCCTCCATCGGAGAATTCCTGGCTCCACCCCTTCTGAAAAGAACTTTTTAAACAGCTTGGGCATAAAAATGGCAAAGATAAAGGCAATTACTTGTTGATGGAGTTTAAGAAAAAATAAAAGCACTGTGATCCATTTAAACCATCACAGATGAGAATTGTATGAAAAAATGCAATTTAACAGTGAAAAATCTGAAATAGCTAGCGATGTGAAAGCCAAATGTTGGCGTATGTATGAGCCAAATTCTCTAAACCAACTGTTTGAATTAAGGTTTTTTCATATCTTGCGGCAAGATGTATTTAGCGACGTTCTTCTAACTATTCAGTTTATTATACATTCTGCATAGGGTAGTTGTAATGTTTTACAAACCTGATTAATTGTTTTTGGAGCATTTTCTTTCCCTAGGACATGCACCATATTTTTAAGTATAAATTCTTTTCTTTGTCGAACAAAGTCGATCTCCTGCTGGCATAGGTCATAACTCAGTCTTAACTCTTTTTCCACACTAAAATCCATGAAATAAATTAATTTAATGAGACTGATGCAGTGACAAGATTCAACTGAACATATCTAGTTTAATTTTTCCGAGTGCGCATTACCATTATAATATAAAAACAAGAAAACTATCTTAACCAACTCTGATTTCATAATGCAATAGTAATATGCATTCTTGTTATAAGAATAAGCAAAAACAAAAATATGTCCAAAACATGTCCATTGTTTTGTTAAACTATTTGGCATGCACTTCAGTGGATTGGAACAATGCAATCGATCGGAGAATCGTTTTTCGAATATTTTTAAAAGAAACTTCGTGAGATAATTGCTAAATATTCTTACCGTAATTAGCACCCACATGCAATTATGATAAGTTCAGAGTTAAAGTTTAACTCCAATTCGAAACTGTCAAAACGACTCAATAAGTTCAGTATATGACGTTCAATCAAAAGCTTGGCTGACAATAAATTATACTATGATTGTTTCCCTTTTTTCTCAAGATTCCCAAAAATGACTTAGGCATTAAACATAATAACGAAGCAATTTATGAAACATCATTAAGCGACATATCTCTGAAAGCAAGCAAAAGTGGATCACATGAAAAAATGTTTGTATACTTGGATGCGCACTACCTATTTTTTATGGATCTAAGTTTTCTTCGTTCCATAGCTGTATAGGCTACAACAGTATGCCGTAACTTACATTGTAAATATGCAGCTCAGTTGGCCCACTGTTGTACTTTAATAAAAATTGAAAGTGTGATGTAGTTTGTCACTTACTCAGTTCTCACCGTCAGCTTCAATTCAAGTGTTGTTTTCTGTAAAAAAGTATAAAATTACATAATTCTGTGTAATAGTAAGAACTTTTTAACTACTAAAAATTCTATGAATAACGTTCAACATTAAAGATAATATTTCACATAAAACTTATCTAGCGCGAGCCTTTTATATAAAATATGTAGTTTAAGTTATTGTAACATATGGCACAATTTTTAACGATATTTTTTTTGCGATAACTAATGCGCTAAATAGTGCACCAGTTAAAATGTCATGGGGTTTTGTCAAACAGCAAATTTTCCAATGATACTTTTGGGTGTTATCACCCATAATTGTACTCAACACATTTCTAGATTACATTATCTTGGAGAGAAGCGTACCGAACTTATAAGAGCATATACTTTTCTAAATTTATTGCATTTCTGCACCTTCTATTGCAGGTGCTCTTTGCGTACTTACGAAAATTTAAGTAGTCTGGTTGTCAAAAAATATCTTTATAAAGACATATAAAGAAACTGATAAATCGACTTAGTTGATAAGCTGAATATCTCACGCAAGTAGATAGCAACAAAATCTTCTAAATGCTTTTTGAAAACATAGTTAAGTCCTCAGAAATTGTGCTGTATGAATATTAAAAGTAACTTTCCGAATGTTCTTCCACCTTTAGCATAATTACACTGTTTTAATATTATAAAATTTCATTCATTTGAATATAGATACTCTCTCCTGCAGAGATTAAAATTCTTAATCCAGTAATAATGGACACCATCTATTCCTGGAGTTTTCCAATTTGGAATCTTCGTTCTTTGTTTTTGGATCATTTCAGCTGTATCCTCAAGTTCTCTGATTTTCACGTTGCTTTGTTTGATTCTCAGATCTTGTAATTCTCATGATGTTGTATTAAGATTTCTTATTATACTTTTCTTAATAGCTAATATTTCGCTGGTTATTTCAGTTACGCGTCATGGAGTCTGTATTAATTAAGTGAACTTATCTCTCTGTTTCAAGCGTTATCTCTCAATTTAGAGATGTTGTTAACATTTTCGTAACATTATAAGTACCACATGATTTTAAGCTTTCATTTAGTAGACGTTGACTCATGATAAATAGTCTGCCGATATGCATAGTCTTTCTTAGCTTTAAAAACAATTATTTAAAGTGCATAACACCCAATTTTTTTATTTAGTAAATTGATAGTATTAACAACTAAAAACTAAGATCCAGTTTTGTTTTTGATTTATTTTGATAAATTTCTAAGTTTTTTACGCGAATATAGTTTGCTTATATGAAACTTGACCAAGCGAAGTGACAAGCAAGGAATGGTGCTTGAGACTAGAAACTCGCGTTTAAATCCCATGTTTAAAAACATTAAATATATTGTGCTGCAGCATAAGATTTCTGTATTTTTTAAACGTTTTACGTATAAATCGAAGTCAAAATGTCCGCCACGACATCTGATTCTGAAAATAACTCTATTCCTGAAGATGATTCGGAACACAACTATTATCCTGGTGTATATAGGATAGTTGAATCGAAAATAATGCAAATGTCTGATAATGATGGCGAAAATAAACAAGAGACAGGCGCTGATGCTGGAACGTGCTCTAATGAGCCTATTGCTGACGAAGAGTGGCTAAATACTTTTAGAGTACGGCAAATGGATTAAAAAGAAAGATTGGCAAATTTAAAGGATCTTTTCGCAGGAAGAGATATTGTTAGTAATTGGTAAGTGAAATATTAAAAATATAAACATCATTAGTCAACAGATTGGTGTGGCTTTCTTTGTTTTTAGGTGCTCGTGTGTTAATCGCTCTACAGTATATTAAGAGAATGAAAATGAATGTGTGTGCTGTAAAGATTCAATAGGTGTTTTCATTGCTTGTCAGATGAATGGGTGCTTCAAGAAATGACTACTGCCACTGAATATATCAAACTGCACCCAGGATTTTCTACTGTCTGCCTCAAGAGATGGTCATTAAGACTCTCTGCATCAAAGTGCCGCACCATTGATAAAAAAAAGTTATCGACAATCTGGATCAGAAGAAGCGTTAGTGAGATTGTTTATTATTTTATGTTATTTTTTTCCTACATTTTAACTTTATCTGGTATAAGTATTTATATTTTTGAAACAAATTACTGTTTCTATGCTTTCATTTGTTAATTAACTAAGTCAAGTATCATTTTTCCTGCCTAACATAAAAGAACAAGCAATATAAAAATGATTTCATCACTTTAAATTAAAATTTGTAGGTTCTTGAAAAGGTTTACTACAAGAAATTTATAAAACTTGTTTATGATCGAGTTGGAAAGATGAGAAATCCTCTTCCTGCTTGTGCATATCATGCAAGAAAAACTAGGTTTCTGCCTACAGATGACAAAAGCAATTGAAGATAGAGTGGCAAGCACACGATAATTAGGCTTTACTTTGACATTGCGTACAGTAGCTTCCCCATTCTTAAATTTAGATAAACCACTTTAATTTGATGACTACCATCTGCATTTTTTTCGTCTTCTCGATTAAGATTTAAATTGAAACGTATTGCTACAAGTATATGCCTAGATAATAAAAGATTAAAACACCATAAAAAGAGTAGTAGTAAATTATAAATTATTCTGGACAGTCGGAGGGAGCTTTTTAAAGTTATTGGGATTAGTATTATAGCACCTCTACCTGTAATACATTCCAGCGTATGAATAATGAATCATTTTTGGAGCAAATTGGTTCACAACAGAATTAAAACCTTCAAGGCAGCTTGTTTGTGCAGGTGGAGATGCCTTCTTTATCCATCTTATCAAAGCTTTCTTCTTCACACTCTTGCAAACTTTATCATATACTACTGTATCTACAAAAGTGTATTGACATTGGTTAAGCAACAATGCAAATAAATTGTATTTATGGTTTTTAATGTTCTTATAATAAAAATAAATAGCATAAGTACCTTCTTCAAGCCACTGTCTATCAGAGATAGAATCATGAGCACACATGCTAAATATTCAATTACGAAGGTCTGAATGCTTATTAACCATGTGAGACAAGAAAGACTCGAACTTGGCCAAGATCAATTCACTATCTCTAGATGGATTTCATGTTACATTCCACGTAAGATGATTTTCACATGGTTTTATTCAACCAACTAATTGCTTGCTCACATTCTTTCTCCTTACTAATCCTTTTAAAACTTTTTGCATTTCTACAAAGAAATGATAGTTATTATTAGCTTGGTTACATGGAAATGGAATAAATCCACCACAAATAATATCAAAATGAGAAACATCGAAAAATCATTCTCACTACAACATTTAAGAAATTAACTCAATCATTACAATGCTAGCCATTGTATTACTCAAAGATATACGCAACTCCTTTTAAGATGTCAAAGATCAAAGTAATGCTCGATGAGGCCAAGGCTTTCTCTCATATACTTTGTAATTGATATATGACGGTCAGTGATAAATGTATCATAGAGAAACCCATTAAGCAGCAGCCTTTCTATGCAATTCTTGAATGCCGTCATCTCTATGGCTTGATTGCTTCCAGCTACATTCTCTATGTGAAAGAAATATTCATTACCAAAAAAGTAAGTACAATACTCGGATGCAATCCGTCAATGAAACAGTATAGAGCATTAGATACAATAAAACTTTGTTCACAAATTTCTTTCAACTGAAGATTTCTTTTTTTCTCCTCAGTAAGACTGGGTTGAAGTTTTATAATTGTTACGTAACTACAAATAGCATGATATTAACAATCGTATAATTGTCCACATAAACTACATAAAACCTCTTCTAACCCTACCTAAACCAATGAGAAATCAATGATGTAGGGAACAGTGCAAGAAGAGATAGAATAGGCAGAGTATTTAGCACTGTGCCACATGCTATCGTGTCAATTATCACTAGCTAAAGACAAACATTTTTCGGTTGCTTCACTTTTTCCAAGAAGATCTTTTCTATATTTTACTAATACAGATGGATGGTGTGTAACAGCATTTTCTGGAATAAGCAAACAAATGATAATCTTCAAACTAGTATAAAAATTTGCACACATGGCAGATGAGATTTTTTGACTTAATCAAATTCATTTCTGGCACATACTGATTGATGTGTGTTATAAGTCTTCAAGGTGAAGCATGCCAGTGCCATATTTTCAAAAACCAGCAGAATTTTGGAAGGGAAAGCACCAGATACCAATGTAGAGAAACAAAGGAGAAAATTTCCAGCTGCCATTTTTGTTCCATTCATTTGTGGCTCACTTTTTCAAGTATTTTTGATTTCGCACGATGGGGATTGAAACATTTGGTTGTCACCTTCACCATTGTACCAGTCTCAATTACTGGCTTAGCTGACTTAAGCCCAGGGCAAATAGTGAACAGAAGCAGCAGTTGTGATAGAACAACAATAAACTTTCCCTCACTGCGCGGATTTCCATAATCCCTTATTGCGCTATGAAACAAAAGAACACACTTTTCAAAATGATGAAATTGTCGATTAATTGTCAATTTTTAAATGATAAATTTTCTTTACTTCATAATTACATAGCACCATTCTTGGACTAAGAACTCTATTGATCCATATATATATATATACTTTAATGGTTCTGACTCTTCTTATCACTAGAAGATATCTCTGAATCTGAATAATCATTTTCAGTGTCATCATTTGCAAAGGAATCAAGAACAGAGAACAAACTATGCTCTGGAGAAGACGTGTCAGAAACTCCAGGTTCTTCATTGAAATCAGTTTCCTTTTCACTATAGCTGTCTTGTTCTTTGAGAAATCCAATTTTTTCTCAATGGATATACTTTCATCTAAACTATCTCTAAGATGCAATTCAGAAACTGAAAGGCTATATTTTGCATTTATCATCCAGTGTCTTTTTTTAAACTAAAATAGTGCATAAAAGTGTATCCTATATAAACTATTTATAATTGAAGAAAGCTTTCTTACAAATTATACATACCTGTGAGGACGAGAGTCTGTTGATTGTGGATACTCAACTAGAGAGACGACTTGCAAATTGGCATCTATTAGCGTTGTGCTCAAACAAGATCACCGATCGTTTCAGCGACAACTTTTTTCTTTCTAAGCGCTTCTCCAAAAACCTATTTAAAATTTCGCATTTTTTAGTATAGCAATACAATTTAAAATTCACTTACGCGACGATGCTGTCTTGTTACTCTCGTGGAAGTAGAACGCTCTTCAGGATTTGTTGTCTTGTGTGTTGTAGGGACAGCATCATTTCTTAACAACGCACGAATAAAAAATTCTGATCTGATTGCTATAAAGTAACTCTCGAAATCATCTGCCCAAAAATGCTCCGAACAAAGTTTGGAGTTAGCAGTCGGGCACCATTTCGCACGCTTTAAACAAACAAAAGCACCCCACATTCTCCGTCTCGTCTTCGGGAATTTATGATGGCCAATGTTTTTAGAAGGGTCAGGAGTGAACAACCACCAGCTGCACATCCATTTGGCATATTTTTTAAAAAATCTAAAAAACGTCTGTGACGCTGTAGCTGTATAAATGTAAATAAACACAAGTTGCCGATGTTAGGTTCCTCGTTCGACGTCACTGTACTCAGGCTCTCCATATTTCATTTTGCTCAGACAGAAATTCCGATGTCGCCAAAAATCGCCATTTTTGCAGATATTTAATCTCAAAAGACTAGTTAACATTACGTAAAGCGAACTTGTTTTCATAAAAGATGCTTATTCAGGGGCTATACTTCTTGCTTTTCAAATAAAAAATTTGATGATATCCAGAATTGTTCGATTAGTGTTCTTATTTCAAGAACTATTGCGTTATTATCATGACCATTCACTACGGTATTTTCTGTTTAAAATGATCAAACTATGTGAATATGTGGGTTGTAAAAACAGAAATACAAAAAGAATAACACAAGTTTTTATTGCGTATAGTTTAAGTAAAAGATACAAATCACGCAGAGATTATAAACAACATATAGTTATAAAAACAGCTCGCTGAAAACAATTAACTACTATAACGCTTAAAAATGACAAATTTTCTTGATGCTCGTACAAAAGAGCAAAAACACCTTACTAAAGTATGTTAAAAAATCAATAATCTCTGTGGGTCAAACCACGCGCCATCTTCAAACCAGAATCTCATAACTCTTTGTAATGTTGCCTTTGATAGGAAAGCAGTTATCATGCCCTACAACATTACATTCAGCATCTTATCCCATAACTCATTAGGTTCCATTGATGATTTGATTATTGTCTCCCCTTACCCTACATAACTTACTTAAGAAAATTTTCTTAAATCTCTAAACTCACAATCACTCGGAATGTCCAAAAGAGTTCTATTCAACTCAACTTTCTTAAGTATCTTAATGTTTTTTGTGCTCATTTTAACAACATTGTACAACTGTATCATCAATCACACTCTACTGTTTTGTGTCTAATTCATCACACTTAACAAGCAGTAATTTCTTTATATAGAACATGCATCTTGATCATTTTACTTATTTGATTGACGATGTCTTTTGTAATGACAAAACGTTACTTTGAATAAACTATTATTTGTTAATTTAAGTAAATTCGACACTTAAGCTTTGCTTGGAATTTTATGTTGGGTGTTATTTTTAATACGATTCTCAATACACTTGTTTGACATTGCATTTTGTGATTTATTTATAAAGAAAAAAACATGAGCATGACTGTCGGTTGGGAAAACAAATTTTTTAAAATTTAAAAAAAACTCTCTAAAATGGTATAAATGTTGAAATAATTGCACCAGGCAACATTAAAGATGCAAACATTCCAACTGTTTGCCCAGACTAAGCAATAATTTGGAGAGCAATGAAAATACATCTTCATTAAATGGTATGTATAAATGTTAAACAAACTTACATCGTTAATTTCAACTGTTTTTGTAATTTCTTTGTTATGCGGTAGATTGTCAAGATCAAAACTTCGAGAACCAATGGTATCGTCAAACAAAAGATCTGAATCTTTCATTGCAAACTCTGAAAAGTTAAGCAGAAAAAGTTGAAAAAAGTCAACAGTATCACTTGTGCAAAAAAGCCATTTCTTTTAATCCACTGTGAAAATATTACATTTACTCTTACAAAGTGGCAGTCGATGTTCAATAAATGAAAGAATTTGAGCTCACTCAATTGAGAGCTCAATGTATTGATTAAGCGTATATTACAGTTATGCAACTTTTTATAGCAAACTTGTTGCAATTCAGGAACTCGACTTTTCGCAAATTGCAAGCCTTGTAGAATGACTTGTTAGTAAAAAAGCCAGATGTGAGCTGTGTGCTGATTAACGTGCGAAACTTTCTTCCATTGAGATCTGATATGAAAACAAAGTTTGTTAGTTAACATTAAACTGGAGAAGATTAAGGTTAATGTTATGACACACACAAAAGTTAATCCTGGTTCTCATATAGTCGTTCGAGTCATTTTGGTAGTGCCAAAATTTCACAAACGACCCTTGCGACTATATGAGAACATTTCAGAGGCCACCGAGATGACCTCAAATGACTCACACGACCAAAACGACCAGGGTCGCTTGGATAGAACTTTACTCTATCCGGATAACCGAAACCACCGCTGAAAAATGCAAGCGAATTTTTATGGCGCATTACAATTTTAAGAAGCAAATAACTAGCAAAAAGACATTGTCTTTGAAAAACAACAGTCGCCATTTTTAAATGTTTCGCGTACAAATTAATTAAGCAGTCTTTCGGCAACGCTAGTACGAATATATGAGAAGTACAATAACTTGAATCGTCCAAGTCGTTTTGATAAACAACGAAAGAACTAAGAACGACGCAGCCAGCTTATCATCAGAGGGCTTCAGATTTGACTGCGAGTGCTACTTCTACTACGTGATTTGATCGTGAGGGATTGGTTTCGATAAACAAGCTGTTGTACTCGTATTCAAGCAATTTTTTCTTAACATGATGACTACAAGTACGAGTACAGCTAACACAACTTTACTGCTTTTTTTCTTTTGAAAATGTTCAGTAATAAATACATTTTATATTTATTCAAATACATTTTGTACAAGTATATTTACGTATAAATACGTTTTATCGTAGAAAACTGTGTTGCATATGAGGTAACAAGGCAAAAGTCTCTGGGAAGTCTCCTTTTCGTAATCAAATGACAATCACTCAATATGACAAATGAACGACTGAACAAATGAACGACGAAGTTTTTCATACTCTTGGTGAAATTGTAGGAAAAAAGCTTTAATGAAAACACCGGTTGTACGGGGCTGAATCATTGAGTTCTATTAAATTACCTGGAGGGGAAAAGGAGTCTGGAACTGGCTCTCAAAAACATGGACGCCATAAGGAAATTTTGGGTGAAAAACTTCAACTTGAAAATTATTTTTATCATTCACTCCAACCTGTGGTTAAGCATAAATTGAGTACTAGACATAGAGCACTTGTATATAAACTGTAAAAGACAAATTTCTTTGGGTTTGGTGGTCAAGTTTTTTTATTTCGAAACGCGGCTGTGAAGTATTTGTTCTGTTTCTCGAATCAGTGCAAAATTGCGAAGTTGATGGTCACGTATTCATACGACGAAAAAGGTAATGACTCTTTTGAGTTTTGATGATTTTTGGCTTGGTTTGCCGAATCCCGGTTGCTCATTATATGACAGTCGTGTCTCTACTTTCTTGTTTAGCTATCTAGATTATAGGCTCAAATTTTTTATTTTTTGATGAGAATTGTTCTACCTAAATAATAACTAGCTGGATATTTTCCTATTATATCATTATGCAGTTTTTTACTATACCTGAGGTGAAGGTAATGGTGATACATTTATAAGTCTTGTGTTATATAAAATGTTTCCAAACCATAAAAAATGAAAATAAAGAATTTGTGACACGATTCATTGAGTTTTCGTTTTGTTTTTTTTCTTTGATACAGGACTACATATTTTATTGATTATAATAATAAACCTCAACACAAATTTGTATTGTTTTGATCGTCATGTTAATGTGTTCAAAAAAAACACAAATAAAATGATCATCAAATAAAATGAGCTTCTGCTAATTTTTTGCCTGCCAAAGAAAGTTTGGAAATAAAGAAGAGAGGTGGTCAAAGATATAGCAGTAAATTATAAAGATAAATTAAAATAAGAAAAATATTAAAGAAAAAGAAGCGAAAAATGCGATTGCAAAAAAGCGAAAAAGCAACTGTAAAAGAAGCAACTGCAAAAGTGGGGGCACTGAATTGTAAAAGCAGAGGCGGCTCTAAAGTAATTCAAGTAAGTCAGACGACTTACGTACAATTGCAATTTGCAAAGAAAACACAATTTTTCAAATGAATTTTGAAATTTGATCGTTAATGTTTTAAGAGACAACTCCACTCTAGCACACTTTTATGCTATCGCCCAAGTTCAGTTACGATTTTTGCTTTAAATTCGTATTTTTTCGTAAAAAATGATAAAATTTTAGCAGTGCTGTATGTCTTACCAAATGGGGTACCTTGACTTATAACTGGGGTAGCCTGACTTACTCAAGCTTCATAGTGGAGTCTAAAAGGCGTATTAACAAATCTCAAACAAATGGGTTACCTTATAAGCGGGATGACCTGACTTAATTAACTTCTTTATGGAGTCCAAAAGGCCGTTTGACCAATTACATAGACACAGCTTGAGTAATAAGTGGGGTAGCCTGACTTACTTCCAAATCTTAAACGTGATCCAGTCAGAGCCTTCTATTGGGAGAGTTATGACATGCATTGTTCTCTGGTTTGCAAACGTTATATGGCAATATCGGTTACATGATCAATTTCCGCTATTTTTATTCCTAATTTTGAAATTTGAACTAGTGTCTGCATGGCGATTATAACAAGTTTGTTTGTATGCTAAGAAAACATTTTGATTTTCTGTGGATATAGCTTCAATAATTGATTATTTGATGGCTAATACGTGTAAATACATATCACCAGAATGAAGGAATAAGGAAAGAAGAAAGAAATGGCTTTAAGATAGATTGGATTGCGCGTAGAGACTAATGTGTCAAACTTCTGTTAACTAAAAGTTTATTCACGAAGAACTGTTAATGTTTGCCCAAATGCTAACGATCCAATAGTATTCTACATTAAAAGCTTATGCTTTCTAGAAAGATTATAAATTATCATCATGTTCTGAAATATGACACTAATTTAAAAGCTCAACCACTTCAACAAACAATTATGGCTAATCCAATATGCTAAAATAATATAGTTTTGAATTTTGTATTTTGTACGTTTAGGTCATAATTTATTAGTACAGTATAAGTATTTAAAAATCAAATATTTAATGAAACAGCTGGGCGAAATGCATTACATGGAATGAAATATACATTGCTGTCTTTAAACCAGAGCATGTTCAGTTGTCTTATAAATGATTCGGTCTGGTCTTTAAATAATCAATGATTTGGTGTGGTCTTTGGTATTTATGATTTGCAAAAACATGCAGACGTTTTGTCATTATTCAACTTATTAATTTCTTAAGCTAGATTAAAAACTGGATCAAACTCGTATGCAATATGAAAGTCTCTACAAACAGTAACAATTGTTGTAAACAAGACTGTTCTTCAACAACCGAATTGTTTTATAATGCACAAACAATAATTCCCTTTTCAACGAATGCCTCACCAAATAGAAGCCTATGCCATTCTTCATTAGAATTCAATTTTAACTATAATCACAGTTTTACAAGCAATAAAGAAATCAACAATTTCACATTAGATTAATAAAATATTAAAGAGCTACTGCATCTAACAAATATTTTCAATATTTTCTATCAAAAAACTTTTGTAATCTGTCTGCATTAAATTCTCATACCTGGATCACATTGCAAAATATGTACCACCTAAGCAAAATTTCATGACTACAGTGCTTCAAAACAAACTTTGTCCAACTATGGATAACAATGATTCAATGGCAGGCACAGCTTCAGTCAAAATAAATTATAGCAGCTCAGTTGTAAATTCAAAATACTTTTTAGCTTTAGAATAAGATTATTAGTGACAAATTTCTAAGGAATATATCTTTACCAGTTAAGTTGCCTCTACGGTTTCGAAATGTAAATATAATCAAAAACGAGCTGCAGTGATTTATTTTGACTTACCTTGTACCTGCCAAAGCATTGATTCAGATCTGACGTGTGTGTAGTAACGTGTTTTCCCGGCCAAGAATAAGCAACCGAAATGTCGAGTATCTTCTTTATTGCTGGTAAACTATAGGCTATGAAAACAAATATCTTGGTGCTGATGTTAAAAACATATATACGCCAGAATATACGTTCACATACGTAAAAGCGCCAAGCAGTGGGTCACGATCAATTTCAAATATGGTTTCAAAGCACGAACTAATCAACGGCAAATGTAGCTTAAATCCAAAAAATTGATCTTGGTTTGCAGTAATTATTAACAAAAACGCCAAAAGCTTGCTTGTGGTTTATTCTTTTGCTCATTTAACCAATTTCATACAGTTTCATTATAAGTTTAACTTCCAAGTAGGAACGAAAATGGTCGCTTCACACTCGCCCCAGACCTGTTGTCCCAACTCTTCCTATAGAGGGCTCTGGGCATTGAGTTCTATAATAAATGGAGGGGCTAAGTAGACTTTGGCGATGTTGTTAAAAACATGGATACCAATTGACCTATTTTCGCTGAATTGTTTGCTTTGCAGAAAAAAGTATTCTTGACATCCCACTGTTCTCTATAGCAAATTATAGAGGATTTATTAAAAATAAACATGAAATTCTTTTTGGTATTTCTATTATAATGCCAATACTTTAATCGTTCAATTGTTGAATATCGTAATGTGCACAAAAAAAACCATCTCGCTTTCTATTTGCTTGTTTTTTTTATTCATCAAAGATTGAACAGCAATTAATACACTGGAAAAGCCATAAAATCTCGTATTTAAAAACAATTCCTTGCGTACCAAAAATGCTAATATTTTCCTGTTTTTAGTTATAAAATCAAGTATTTTACCCATCTGTTTGCAAAATAGATTCCCTGATGCCAAAATATGGCCTGTACAGTTTACTCAGTGGGTAGATAACATGAAGAAATTTCCACCCCAAACAGTAACCATAAAATGGAGCAGAATTACTTCTGATCTAATAGTTCTGATCAGGATAAAAGTGTTTCTGGAATATGATACAGTATCAACACTATTTCAACATTATTTCAAGAGCTTTTGATCATGGTCTAATTTTATGGTTGGAAACAATATATTTGTTAAGGATGCCTTGAATGCTTTGAAAGGATAGTAAAGGTACCAAAGAAAGATAACAAGGCAAGATCGTTGCCTGTGCTTGGATACTTGATGCAATGTCAATTTACACAATTGTAAAGTGGTCATTAAGTATATGTATGTGGATATTGATACTGATACTGAAATTGATGATTGATAACTCGCTTTTTTTATAACTAAATGGTCAAATTATGTCATATCTTTATCAAAATATTTCAGTAGAATATTGTTTGAATGTTACTAATATTTAATAAGTGCTATATTGAAACATTAAAGAAAACTTCAAAGTTGAGTACTATTTCCTAATTTCAATTTTTGCCTTAAATTACATTTTCAGCTATTTACATATTATAGCATAGAATGGACAGGTGTCATCTGCTTTATTTCATGCTTTTTTTAAACTGGAAAATTTTTTTACTTTTACAAATGTTTCTTCAATTTTTTGGTTCTTAAGTCTGTTCACGATGTGGACGAGATACAGGTAGTAGACTTCAATAACTTTATAGTTTATGAATAGTCCTTAAGCATCTAGTATAAAAGTATAGCAAATTTGTTTGATTCGTTTGGGTTTTTTTTGCCAAAAATTTTATTTAATCTGCACACACTTCATCATGCTTGTATCAACAACACCAGATGTTGGATATTCACATGAAAAAAATTCAATAGCAACTGGTATTTAATTTGGTCATAAGATTTAAGCTGTATTAATCATTTAAATTGTGCATTTAAATTGCCAATTAGAAAGACATGAAACAGAGAAAAAGAAGAGTAGAAATGTTAAAAACACAATAGTGTATGCACAGGCTTCAAAAATAATTTTAAACACCGTTGTAATACAAGTCACAAGCGCTTTTATGATTATTTTCATTTTTCCCATTTCATACATCTATACAACAAAATCTGAATGTGCAACAATATTAAAAGTATTTGAGGCATTTCCAGTTCAGAAAACCATAAAAGTCTTAAAGGGGAAGTCAGACCCCAAAAAAACTTTTTATCAAATGAAAGATTTTATTTTTACAAACCATATTCCAAAGTTTGAAAGCTCCAATCAAAATTATACCGGAGATATGAAACCACAAAATCATGAAATTTTGCTGTAAAAGCTGCAGCCATTGTATACATGCGAGCGAAGCCGCGATCGAGCAGCGGCTTCCGTTCTTGACGTCACTGCGCGGTAAGGAACTTTCAATCAACATCACATAACACATAATCATTTGTGAAAGCTCTCTGTATTTATCATTTTATTGTCGATTTCAGTTAACTTTTCAAATGGCGGTTGCCAAGTTACTTTCTAATTTTGCCAACCACATTTCCAAATATGGAATATTCGTTATGAACTTGTCAACTTGAGTTGACAAGTTGTGTACTTGAGTAGTGAAGTTGGGAACTTGAGTACTGAAGTTGGGAACTTTAGTACTGAAGTTGTGAACTAAAGTTGCGAAGTACAAGCAAACGCGAAAGGTCTTTGTACCCTGTAGACATTTGGCAATGAATCCGTTCAGTTAGCAAGGAAAAGCTTTACCAATAGAAGTAAGAAATGAAATACTTGAAAGGTGGTTAAATAACCAGCGTTTGACAAACATTTTGAAACGACTAAATCTACCGTATAAGACTATATCAAATATAATAGACAATAAAGTCGTACACAAATAAGTGCACGTTAAATTACGTTAAATATTTGAAATGTGGTTAAATAACGAGCGTTTGACAAACATTTCAAATATAATAGATCTATGGGTCGACACTGGTTCTATTGCACCTCGCCAGAGCGAACGTGATGTTCGAACCACGCGTACAGATGACGTTATTGCATTCACTGAATATCTAAAAATTAATAAACCATCTATTTCCGCTAAAGAGATTCAGCAACACCTAGAAAATAACAAAGTTTGCCTTCCAGCAAACGGATTAGAATTGCTAAAGCTTTTCCTTGCTTACTGAACGGATTCATTGCCAAATGTTTACAGGGTACAAAGACCTTTCGCGTTTGCTTGTACTTCGCAACTTTAGTTCACAACTTCACTACTCAAGTACACATTTTGTCAACTCAAGTTGACAAGTTCATAACGAATATTCCAAATTTGGAAATGTAGTTGGCAACATCAGAAAGTAACTTGGCAACCGCCATTTGAAAAGTTAACTGAAATCGACAATAAACTTGCTTAATAAATAACGTGATGGATACGAATGATTCATACGAATTTTCAAGTGATCACTCTGTTGTGAGTGATACATTTCCGGAAAATGAGCAAATAATGGCGTACGAAAACATGATTCAGCCTTACTCATATGAACAGGTTGAAACCGACTTGGGTAGCGACGCCGAAGACGATTCGCAAGGAACGAGTGCTGAGTCTTCAATTGAATCTGGCTCAAATAGACTTCAAGATAAGTACTGGTAATAGTTATCTACAAATATTTGATTTTTTTTTTCATTAAGTGTACGAAATATACGCCAAAGTCAAATCCGTAAATGACTTTCTTCTTTCAAGGTGTACATGCGGTCATTGTCAAATAATGGACAGACATGAAGAATGTATATGTTGCAAAGAGATTGCTGCTTGCAGGATATTAATGAAGAGTCAGCTGAATTCGAGGGTATTGATGTTCCAGAATGTATCACTGACAACCCTGTATTCCAAAATTTATGTTTAAATTACTGGGTATTGAGATTGGCGTGGAGTCAATACAAGCAGCAGTATGGGAAAAGTGCTTTTGAAGGACCAGAGCATAAGAGGCAAAGGCATGTTGCTTACAGACAATTTGTAAGATGGTGTTGGGGAATTTTGGGAAAAGAAATAAGGAATCCTTTGCCATCTTGTGCTGTTTGTTGTATTCGGGCACATTTCCCTCCACCTGGTCTAGAAGAAGATTTTGTATTTAAAGGTTTTGAATTTGCTGATGAGTGATGCAGGTATAGTTTCATTATTTTTTCTTGCCCATCCTTGACCTATGAGCATATATCACTTCCTCTTTACTTGGCTTGGGTACATTTACAATGTTTTTGGGAATGTTACTTAACCTTGCTGTTGGAATTTGATGGTCATATGAGGCAACATTTTCCATTAGGCTTTGCACAAAGGAAAATGATTTGTTCTCTGTTATTGGTTTAGCTATCCATTTATTTTGCTTTCATTCCAAATAAATCTTTCAGGGAACCTTCAAAACAATCTGGCGTGAAATGCGCGCTGCACACATAGCATGAATTAGGTTTAGGCAAATTATCACGTCGAATTCGCCCTAGCCACATTTTACGAATATATTGATCATTTGGCAAGCGATGGTAAGATATTTCACTTCCTTTGGTTTTTTTTGAACAATTAGTGCAACCGGGTACCATACAGTAAGGCATATTTATAAAGAAAGGAAAATAAATATCGAGAAAGAAATACGCATCGAAGACTTTGTGTTTGTTTTGTATATGAAATTTTGAGCGCTATCGCGCTCACCGCGCAGTGACGTCAAGAACAGAAGCCGCTGCTCGATCGCGGCTTCGCTCGCATGTATACAATGGCTGCAGCTTTTACAGCAAAATTTCATGATTTTGTGGTTTCATATCTCCGGTATAATTTTGATTGGAGCTTTCAAACTTTGGAATATGGTTTGTAAAAATAAAGTCTTTCATTTGATAAAAAGTTTTTTTGGGGTCTGACTTCCCCTCTAAAGTTTAATTGGTGACTTGTATACATACAATATTTATTTTCATTTATCAATGACATATACCCATCATCTTTTATGCTAACTTGAGTTTTTGGAAATTTAAATGAAAACTAATCACACAAAATCATAGATATTGAGTCAAGCAGTAACTTTCCAACAATTTATTCATTTACACATAGTGGCATAGATGTACAAGTACAAATCATACAATTGTGGTAAAATTTAAAAAGGCCATTATATGATATAAAGCAAAAAAGTAATGAGAGTGAATGACTTAGAATGAGCTAGCATTTCTTATGTTAACCATAGAGATAAATCATGATATACTTTTTCTTAGAATAAACCAACAAGTTGAATCGGGCAAACAAGTTTAGATGGTTACGTCGCTGCGTCGTGCATTTGCGTAGCTACGTGATTTGCAAGCCAATTGAGCAAGCAAAAATCTTCTTCGTCGGTAGTTATAAAACGTATCCTTGTTGCAGCCGACAACTAGCAACCACAGTTAACTCACTGCTATGAGTTTTAGTTTTTTATCTTGATTTTCATCGTAGCTAAATTTGCTTGTCGCCTGCCAAATACAAAAGTACTTTACACTCACTCTTTCTTCAGGGGGGAGAGTAAGAATTTGCAAAATTTTCCGCAAAGCAGTCAATTTTGGTAATTCTCAGCGGAAATAGGTCAATTCCTCTATTTTCTGACAACATCTGATATCTAAAGCCGCCCTTGAGATAGCCGCTTCTGTTATTATAGAACTCAATGGCTCTGGGTCACTGACCTGTATAGTAATTACCTGGACGGGAAACCTCATCAAAATTATTGTAGATTATAAGCGCAACATGTTGTCAAAAACATGGATTCTGCCATACCTTATATGGCAAATTTTGGATAAAAATGTCAGCGGAATTCACAGGCTCAGATTAAGGAACCTTTTTCTCACCTCCTGATTTCTACCAACAATTTAACATCAATAATATCAATGCGATTATGAAAAATAGAAAAAAGTATTATTCCAAACCCAAAATCTTTTTAAAATCTCATAATACATGCTGAAAACGTGTGTGATAAACACTTGCCGAAGAACTTCAAGAAAAGGAAACATTTCCATTGTTTCATAAGACCGCCGGTATACAAGATAATGTTTTCATCGTTCAAGTGTTGAGTCCTCAATATTTATTATTTTGTTTTACTATACTTATAGTGTGATGCCATTTATTTTGTTAAATTTTTTATACCACTGACTTATGATTTAATTGATGTTTGTTTAGTCCAAGCATTTAAGTATGTAAATGCATGTCAGAAGTTTTGAAGTTGCCAATTCTTTTCGAGAATTGTATATCTTGCATCAAACAAATGAACAAAATCTCCCATCCATTGTGAATTGAGTTTAGGCTGTTTAAATCCCGGAAATGTATTAAGATCTGTTCTTATTATTTTTCAGAAAATATGATGGAAAGTTAAGAATAGAGTTGTGCTGAAATTGTATGCCAACAAAATTAAGCAACACTGTGGTACATACAGTAACACAAAAATAATTTTAAATCAGGTTGTTTTGCACAAATTAACAGATTACCAGCAATAAAGATATTGAATATTGGTAAAGTTTTGCTCCATGCTGCTAGTTTGCTAATAACCCTTGTTGTTTTTGTAAATGAAGTATGCATTGTAAAGATAAACATCTTCATAAATCAAAACCAAAGTAAAAGAATGGTTCTGGATATTTTTGAGCCAACATTTGCTTCTACTTTAAAATTTTTATTCAAGAAAAGCTTATTACTTTTTGCATCTGATAACCATCCACCCTTGGCGATCCAGGCGATCCAGGAATCACATTGGATACATTAGTTGCAATGAAGTTTAAGGCAGAAGAATCAAAAATCATGGAAAAAAAATTGTATATATCTCATGCAGATGAAGTGGAATAAAACAAAATAAATAAATAAATTAAATGTGAAATCATAAACAATTTTAAATTGCAAAGTGTGAAGATACTCTACAAACAATTAGCCCTGACAAAGTCCTAACTTAATTCTTAACATGTTACAAAATGCGAAAACATTTTCTGTAATGCACAACTATATTTATAAAACTTGTAAAATATTTTCATTGAAATTTTACAATTCAAAAAATTTTCCTTTCATGCAGCAACAAACAATGTTATGTCAAGGAAAGTAATATGCTATAATTTCAAAGTGATAATTTCTAATAAAAAAATGCAGTACTGTTCAGCAGTTGGTCCTGAGCTGTGGTAGAGTTTTCTTCGTCGTGCTGTAATGAGCACAATGCAGTATCCTAGCAATTCGTTTGTAACAAGGTCAATTTAAAACTAAATGACAACAAACTTAGCTAGGATATATATAGCAGTTGACATGCTGTAGCTGTAGGGTTAGATGAGTCAAGGTAGTTGCATTAAACTGTTTGAGGACAGTTAAGTTGTCCGTGAGAATTTTAGATGACTTGCCTAGTTTTTTACGTTTTGCAGATTAAGTCGAGTGCTTTTAGGCAGCATTAGCAACACAGAAAAATGCCGTCTAGAGTGTGTTAGAATTAAATTGTCATTTAACCATAACAAAAATTTTTTACCGTACATTTTCTTTGTATTAATGTGTGCATTACATAAAACGCAAGAGCAAATCTTCATTATTTAGGGGCTTCAGTGGTTGTTTACATTCAATGTGTATTTATAATCTGAGCTGCATTAGCAGTCAGGAGGGAGAGAGTAATAAAAGTAAACTTTCAAGTGGAAATTTTTCATCCAATACTTCCTTTTAGCATCCCTGTTCTTGACACATTGAACTGTAATAACAACTAGAACGGTAAGTCAGGAGGGAAATTGAAGCCAGATGATGGCAGTCGTGCAGGTCGCTCCAGTCCTTTTGTAAACTAAATGCCATTTTTATATTTATAAAATTATAAAAGCAAACTTTGCGTTACTTTTTCTAAATACTATTAAACTTGAAGAATATTGGTTTTACAGATTGTCGAAAACCATTGGCCAAAACTCATAATATTGCTGAAAAATTTGAAAGCAAAGTCCATATTCAGAAAATGTCCGCGTGATTTTTTGTTGCTTTTTCCGAGTTTTTAAAAGTTCCAGGCATAGCCAAACGTTCAAACCACCAAAATTTTGTAGCTCCATGTTAGATACACAAACCTACAAGGTTTGGTGAAAATTGAGCAATTTGCAAAAGAGAAAAATGCTTCTATATACCTAGATGAATTTTTCATGCCATGAAACACACACAATACAAATATGTGTTAAAGTAAATGGTTTGAACCCGGGAGTATCGTTACATGCTTGTAAATGTAGATCGTCCAGGTTGGTATAGTCCTGAGAAGGACTGTTTTTGTTGTTGTTGACTGACGTTTCGACAACCTTAGCGGTAGTCATCTTCAGATGTTCAGTACCACGACCACCCAGACTATGCGGACTACTAAAACTTCACAAACCACAAATACCCATGGAGACCAATTGAATCATTCTGTGGTTCGCCTACTTACGAACTCTCAAAGTATTTGACTGACATACTGCAAACACTTACAAACAAATCAAAACACAAGCTACAATCCACTGAAACTTTCATTAAAAAACTGAGCACTATACAAATACCGGACAATTATATACTAATGTCTTTTAATGTGAAATCACTGTTCACCAGCATTCCACTTAATCCGGCACTTACTTGTACAAAAACCCTCGTTACAAACACTACGGACGTGCTGCCATTACCGACAGAAGACATTATGGAGCTACTAGAGCTCTGCCTCACCTCGACTTACTTCCAGTACAAAGATACACACTACAAACAATTACATGGAACAGCAATGGGCTCACCCGTTTCTGCTGTAGTTGCTAAAATTGTAATGCAATCTATAGAGGAACGGGAGCTCACGACTTGCAAACATGCACTACCTTTTTGGTTCAGCTACGTAGATGACACAATCACAGCACTGCATGAAGACGAGATTGATTACTTTCATACTCACATCAATAAACACAACAGCCACATACAATTTACCAAAAATGCCGAAGAAAACGGAACTCTTCCTTTTCTCGCAAGCCAACACACACTGAACGACTACTAGACCAATCATCTTACAACCATACATCACACAAAGCCACCACAATCAGAACATTAACAAGACGTGCACAAATCATATGTGATTCACCGGACGCTCTACACAACGAAAACACAACTATCTCAAACGTGTTTTTGACAAAAACAACTATAACTCTGACTTTATCAAACGCAACACTTGCAAACCCAACGAAATCAACGAAACGAACAACGCAGTGAATATAGCAACGATACCTTACATCAAAGGTACGTCTGAGACTATCTCGCGTATCATACGAGCATATAACATACGTGTCGCACATAAACCAATCACAACGTTACGAAAAGTACTAACGAACATAAAGGGCAAAGAACATCCCAAAGAACGACAAGGTGCAGTGTACAAAATAAACTACTCCGAATGCCACGCCTCCTATATCAGGGAAACTGGCAGGAACTTAAACATAAGACTTACTGAACACAAACGAGTTACTAAGAAACAAGACAAAACTAATCACATTGCCGAACATCACCGAATCACAAAGCACAACATTGACTGGGACTCGGCAAAATGCATTACTTACAGTACTGACTATAGATAAGGGCTTACATTAGAAAGTTGGTATACCAACTTGGAACAAACCCCCTGAAAAGATCACAGCAATTATCGGCACCTTACAAACGACTTATTCACAATACAAACAAACGATCAACTAAAAACATTACACTTCACACTAATTCACAATGACAATACACATTTCCTGTACACACAATACAATGACGTAAGAGCCAGATAACAAATACGGCTAACCTGACGTTTACTCCTCATTTGACTCTGAAGATGACTACCGCTAAGGTTGTCGAAACGTCAGTCAACAACAACAAAAACAGACCTTCTCAGGACTATACCAACCTGGACGATCTACATTTACATAAATGTAACTAATATGTATATAACTTAGTGTCATTAAGAAAAATTCAAGATCTCGCAAAAAGAGTATTAAAAAGCTTTTTTTATGATATAAATGCATAAAATCAAAATGATATTTTAAATACATAACACTCAGCTCTTGTGCTATCTGTGTAAAGCATAAAAGTGAGAAAAGAAAAAAACACATTCATAAAATGAGCCGGTTAGCTTGGTATATATTGTTGAAAGAAAACAATAACTAAGCAAGAAAAATTGTAGGTCATCAAATAAGATATATAACTGGAAAATTTTTAAAACGTAAAAGGACGTCGTGAATCACAGACTAATGGTTTTATAAAATGCTCTAAATATTGAAATATTTTTATGTATTTTTTGGCATTTAGTTCGTCACTATTTATAGTATAAGTTGGTCGATCAATCGTCCTCGATTCTTGCCGATAATTTTTCTCATCGTAATTATCTTGCTGTAGTATACACTTAGTAGATCCAATTTTAAAGCACAAAATCTTTAAAAAATACAACAATAAATAATTTTCTCACGTTTTATAACTGCCAAGAAGCCAAAGCAAACGTTAGTCGCAAAGAAATTAATTGTAACCAATGATTAAAACACGCATTATTTCAGAGGGGGGGGTTGATAAATATTTAGTTGCTTATTTGGCTTCAACCAATTACGGGACAAAACTATGGCAGTTATCGTTCCAGTTTATATTACAGTTCACTGTTTCGACAATAGTTGCTAGGCCTTTTTTCCTCTACAGTTAATATTATAGAACTCGATGCTCTGAGTGCAGTCATTGAGCTATATAAAGAACTGGAGGTATAAAAGGGACTGAAGCTGGTTGTTAAAACATGGCGGAAATGGCGAATTTTGGTTGTCAAAACTTCCACTTTAAGAAATATTTTTAACATTCGCTCCCTCCGGAATCCGGATTTCTATTACTGTTTATATTAATGACAACCAGTGAAAACAACCATGATAACGAAAGCATATAATATTGAAAATAATCCTTCTGTGGATTTTGAGAAATAGACACACACATTATAATGACGAAAATGTCCGATAAAGTAACGATTTTGTGATATGTCTTAGCTATGTTAGAAATAAACAGCAAACGATATTCTTTAGTAGTCTGTCAATGCATCTTCAATGAATAATCCCATGCTCACTACTTGAGTTTTTAACTGTTTGTAAACAGCTTGGTGCAACTGTCCTTCTTGAATAGATTGGTAAATCTTAGTTAAAATGCCCGAAAAGGAACGAGAAAATATTGGCTTACCCCTACGTGAACTGGAAATATATCCGAAAAAAGAAGGTATCTAGTTTTTGAGTGTTTTCGTAGGATTGATTCTGGTGTCTTACAAGCTATAACGTAATGATATTCTGATAAATTTACTGAGAACTTATAATGAAAACATCTCAAACTAGGAGAGCAAAAGAACAAAAATCAAAATACTATGATCATGTTGCTGGATGGAAATTTCTGATTTGAGCCAAGATATCAGACACTGGATTGTTTGTAAACAATTTGGTACAACCATGAATCTAGTACTGAACAGAACTAAATTAATTTCTCGTTGAAAATATGATTTCTGGAATTAAAGTGCATCGGTTTCTCTGACATAATACTATTTATTGCTGCATTATTATAGAGGTGAAGATATTTAGCAAATAATATAATTGTTATAGGCAGTCATTACTTATAATAATTGCACTACTCTTTTCTTGTGCCCTTACTAATTACTGTTACCTATACTAATTTTTTCTTGGTTGACAAATTTTTGAATTTTATATCATGCCATTGAATTTTTCCTTTTGTACCTTGGTAAAAGTATCAGTGAAAGACTTCCAAATCAGGTTTATCTAAAAATAGCATTTTGTACAAAGAACCTAAACATAATTGGAAACGTCTCATGATGAAAACAGACGTTGCTTCTTTTACTAGATAGCTTATTCTTATTCTTTTAAGTAATATCTACTAATTATTTATAACATACGAAGAGGTTCTTTGGCACCTACATTTGCTTCTTCAATATTCAACTTCATGTTTTCAATGTTTCATGCATATTGTCACAAGCTTTTCTTGGGTAAAAATTTCAAGGTAAGAGCAAACCTTAGCACAGTATTGAATAAAGTAGTTTTTATCTTGGTTTTGATATGTTAACATATTTTCCATAACAATAAATAATTCATTTACAAAAACATGAGATAGCATTTATAAAACTGTTAGCATAAAGGAAACCTTTATACACTATCATCATGATTGTCCATAATCTGTCAAATTGTACAAACTAGCTGTTTAATACAGGTAGTTTAAATGGTACGACATGTACCAAAGAGCAGGGGCGGATCTAGGATTATTCAAACATTAGTCATAAAATGTATGAGGCGCTCCGCACCTGGGCGGTCCGAAGCCTGGTTATTAAAACAAACTGGAGATTATATGATGATGCTGCTTCTTAAAAAATGTAGAAATATTACAGAATCCTACAACTGCTACCAAAATTTCATCTGCAATGACGTGTATGGTAGATTGCTACAAATTTACTTAATTAACAACACTTTGTTATTCACATCGCTAATATCATAATAATTCCTAATTACGTCTTTATTATATCAGTGAAGAAACAAAACAAATCGACATAGAAAAATAATCAGAAAGACATTTTGATGAGCGATAGTAAGTTGAAAACGGTATGATCAAACTCTACGAGATGTACATCATCAAAATATGCGAATTAAAGTACCTCTGTTGTCATTAAGCGAAGCAAAGTTTTCAAACAGCTCCTATGTGAACAACTTCAATATCGATGAATATGTTGAAGATATAAATACCTTTGTTCTTACTTTGTTGTAAATTTGTAATTTAAGTATTCATCTTCTAAAAATGCCTCGTACGGCTGAAATTGTCCTCGTCGCCTTCAACTTTCAAATTTCAATACAACTTGCCATCTTATTTTTCAGTCGTTACAAAGCCAAAAAACATAGCTTCAGGGTTAAAACTCTCTACCAGTTTTCCTCTACATGTCATAAAAATTTTGCTTTGATCAGAAGTTCATAAAAAGAATAAAAACGCGAAAAGTGTGATTTTGTAATACAAAAGTAAGATGCGTTAACCAGTCTAATATACAATCAGTGACCGCGCGCTAATAATTTATAGTAATTTGGATGACATGCTCCCCCTCGAGTCTTAATACAAATCAACGGGTCCAGTAAGTAAATTTATTATATTCGAGATCAGTGCAGGAAATACTGAAATAGTTTTAATCGATAAATGAAGGTGATCTATATTTTGCAATATGCTTTTGTTGAGAAATTTCTTGTAAAGGAACAAATCCGTGGAAAATATTAATGCTCTATACTATGCTCAAAATAACATTCTAAGCCACGAATTGCAATTCGTGGATCTTTAATTATGTTTACACTGAGGCAGACGGCGATGTTGTTTACCAAAGATCGAGCTCGTGGAAATAGTAATAGTGGAGAATTATCATCTGAAGTTTACATCTCTGTCAAAAACGGTACGATAAATAACGCCAATTTTCATTCAATTCGTATTATTAGTTCAGCACAAGTTGATATAAAGCGCTTGCGGTTGAAATCCACTCAGCCATTATAAATATGACATACTCATTCAAATTTGTCGTCTTTGGAATATGACAGCCCAGTAAATTTAGCTATATGCGATTTTTGATTGTTTTTATTTGCCTGGAAAGAACGAGGTGGGCTATACTATGATTATATTGTTCTTGTAATTATTGAACAATTACAATGATGATGTAATTTATCTTATTTTATATTCATGTTATTATGTCTTTCAGAAATCATGCAAATATTTTATTATGATATTTAAGTAAGATGAGAAGATTTCTATATGAAATTTAGCAAACATGAGTTTTTGCCTTAAAACCGTTCTATGGCAGTCTTGTCATCATAATAATTCTTTTTTTGTCCAAAGAGTAAAACATATGATCCAAAATAAATGCAAGAGTAGCAGTTTGTTATATAAAACCTATATAAAAACTGAAAAAGTCGATAGTCTAATATGGCTGCCACACGGCTTTAAGTCAAACACTGAGTTGTGTTATCCAGTTTTATACATATCAATGTTAATTCATCTTTAATGAAATATTTTGTTTGTCCGCCATTTTATTTTGTTTATTGCCAGACTCTGTGCGTTCAATATGGAATAAAGTCAAAGATTTTATTTTTCTTTGAAAAAAAATGGCAAGAGGCAAAGAATGAGCACCAATACACAAACAAACCAAATAAAAAAGCAGTGATTTGAAAAAAAGATAGAAAATGTTTTTGTCATAAATTTGTAAACAAAAACAACTTTGTAATATGGCAATATAGTTTTCAAAGCCGCTCAAAAAGCTTAAATATTAACATTTCTGTTTTAAGTAGGCTGAATAAACATGCCTTTTAACTCAGATAAAACGAAATTTTAAAAATGATCTAAAAATGATGACTTTCTTAACTCGTAGTGTAGACTACCTGAAGATTGCGTACTCAACTAGACGACGGTTACGTACATAGTCACGACTGCAAAATATCACGTAGGTCGCTTGCAAATGACGAATCACGTAGCGGTAGTCGTACTCATAGTTATATCTGAAACTCTCTAATTGAACTGTTAATATAAGACTGCCTAAAAAAATTTTTTGATCAAATAGTCAATTATATCGTAAATAATTATCAGCCAACTACATCGGTATTTTTCAAATTGTGGGGATCTCAACAGCAAATAACTAAGTTTACATCTTTGTAAAAATGCACAGTCTGAACACTGCAGTAATCTAGAAAGATGCCCAAATCCAAATATTGTGAATATTTTTAGTTTTACTCTCCCTCTAAGATGACAACTACATTTAAACATTGACTGAATTTTGTTAAATAAAGAAATTATTTTTGTTTCAATTGATAACGCAGTAAAGAACTACGCTTGCAAAACGACTATTTAAATAGAAATAAGATAATACTTACCTAACGTGTTTTTCTTTTCATTATGTAAGTAAAATCGGAATGTTTCATTCCAAACAGGGTTGTAAGTGTTTGATTTAGTAGTGGTCTTCTGTTTACTGTTAGGACTTGTGCGAACACGAAGGATCACGTAAGGGTCAGGCACATCAACTATGATCGTGATAAAGGGACAAAATAATAATTAATACACTTTCATTCAGTATAATTAAACATATGATTTTAGCGATATATGAGATTAAACGTCCAGAAAACTCCAAAACAATCAACTGTCCGAAAGCGCATCCTAAGCACTTTTAACAAATATCTCGACATTTAAGGGTACATTTCATCATTAATGTCACTCAAGGCATGCTTTTGGTTTGTAATAACTAGGTCGCAGAGGGAATAACAAATCTTAGGAGTGTCTGGTATATATAGTCAAGGAGAAATAAAGAAATGAGAAGATATTTATTTATAAAGTCTGTTATTGAATAGGTTCAGTGAATCGTGTATGAATTTACTTTGCAAATAATCTAGTTGAAAGTTTCCGACGTGAGGGAAAGCCGATTTCTGTTACCACTCGGCGATGTAAATTATGAAGTAGAAATGAGCTAAGGCTTAAAATAGAAAATTCTTCTGTTTTGAGTAAAACGGCAAAAGATTTACTTGGTCTAACGGGATTGACGTTGGATAACAGTCGAGCAAAAGGACAACTAGCTGGGTAAAGTTGCCCTCGAATTATAGTGTGGTATTAATGGCTTGCAAAAACATCCTGTCATTAACCTTTTCCAAAAGAAGTAAAAACGACTCGGGGGTGGAAAAGTCAATAAGAAGACATCAAACATAATTTCTATAGGTAGCGAGAAAGAAAATTAGAAACAATACATACTGGCTTGAATATTCATGGTACAATTTAATCTAAACCTCTCTTATATATGAATATATTGATTTAGAAATAAATACTCCTATTCCTATTATTAGGAGAAAATAAAAGTCCCAGTAATCAGGAAAGCGCTAAACCATAATTGTGGAAGCTTTATTAATATATTCATACTCACACTTGAGTTCAATAGAAACTAATATAGCGGAACATGAATTTATGAATATCACCTTGTCTGGTAATATTGCTTTCAAAGTGTTTATGCAATGAATTTTGACCCCCCCCCCTCCCGCCTTTTTTCCCTTTAAATAAAAATCGACAGTTTTAGAATAAATTTGATACATACATGAACATTTTCTGTTTAGTAGAAGGTAGTTAATACAGAACTAATGTGTGAACTTTTCAAGTGTCCATGTTAATAAATTGTGACGTCATAAGTGAAACACGTTTTGTTTACGAACTACAGATGTGTATGGCCGATGCCACATTACTCGTCGTTTTTCTATATATTTTGGCTCATAAAATGATTCCTACGCAATTATTTTTTATAATATGCTAAAATAAGTATTTTAGAAACAGATCACTGGAAACATAATCTTTTTTAAATAATATTTGTATAAGTAGTAGCATGATTTCGAGTGCAATTTGGGAAAACATGCACGAGTTAGTTCTTCAAAGACATCAAAATTGCACGAGTCCGAAGGACGAGGGCAATTTGAAGTCCTTGAAAAACTCACGAAAGCTTGTTTCCCAAATAGCACGAGAAACCATGCTATTACATTTGAATAATATACATGAAAAAATTTCTCAATTATCTTATTTTTCAATTCCATGGGCTATTACTTTTCACAACACCATATCTTCTACACATTCCGCTAGAACAAGGTATATACGTTTAGCAGTGTTGCTATTTTCATCCAGAAACACTTTGCAAACGGTGAACTGTAAACTCCATCGCTAAAGAAAATCTACTTAAAACGTACGCCAGCCGTTGTAATTGCTTTGTTTACGATAATTTAACTTACCCGCTTTTGAAATGTTTTATTTGGATTTGCTCTTACATTATGTCTTTGTTTGACTAACAAATCAGGAGCAGCTTTGAAGTGAAATCAACACTGGTGTTTCGGTTTTTTGCACCCGTGTTTCGCATTTTTGCACTGGTATTTAGGAAAAACTGCACTGCTCTTAACTCATCAGAATTGAGAAATTTTTTCATGTATACATTATATCGGAAAAATTCTCTGCTGTGTAAGTCTGTATTTGAAATATGGCGTGATGACTATAGTCATGGCTGTTTCTTTTTATTTAGCAAAACAATAAAATTCGTTGCATTAGCACTTTAAGATCCACGACGCACCTCTAGCACGACGACATTACCAAATCTAAAAACAACGGTGGCGTTGTAGCAACAGACCTGATTAAGAAAATCGATCACCAACACCATAAGTATTTTTAGAGGGATGACTAGTGTACGACTTGTTGCAGCATATGATGTAAACATTATAAACGCTTACGATTGTTGTTATTGTGGCTGGCACGTAGCCAGAGCGATAATTGAGGGGGCATATTCATATATGCATATCATACCGTATTAGTTTCTTTTGAAATCCATTGTTTTTTTTATAGATTATACAATGAGTACATGAATATGGGCTCCCTAACTATCGTTCTGGCTACGTGCCTGTATTGTGGGATGTAAACAGAACTTATTTAACTTCATTGGTTTAATCTTCATTTGCGGTTTACTAGTTCATGATTCAAAATCGAGCGTGGCCCATTTTAAGAAGTATTTTACGTATTGTGAACATTTTTTGGGCATATATTCCGACTCTGTAAAAAGTTCTCAAAATCGTTTAGCTTGGTGACGAGCAGCGATATCATTCTGGGATCAGTGTTATCAAATAGTTGGACAAGACGTTCTTTGAGTCATAGTAATCGTGCAATTATGATCCTGACAGATTTGTGTTAAAGATTTTTAACAATTTAATGGTGGAGAGTTGTGCATGCCCTTCAATTTTCTCCAAGCATGACAGTTTTTATTCTGACAGATCACAAAACTTTCTTGCTCACGAGAAAATTATAGATTGTTTAGTTACTGAAATATTCAATGTTTTTCCAAGATGCACGAGGCCTTAAATGTTTTATTCCTTTATAAGAAGAAGTGGATTGTGTGTTTTGCAGGGTATAATGAGATTATAATTAAAGTTTAATTCTAATGGAAATGCTATAAGATTCTGTTAAACATTTTGGTGAAACATTTCTTTTGTTGAAATGGATATATATTTCTCTAATATGAAACATTTCTGCTGTTGAAGGACAGTCTGTTTTCTATGAATATTACTGTTTGTAGATTCTTTGGTATAGCATTTTAGTATAATCTGATTTTTAATTTAACAAAGAGTTAAATAAATGGGATGAGGAATAACACAACTTCTGTATGTTTTTCTTCATCACACAGGTGTTTGTTAAAGGGGTACAGCCTTCTTGTTAAAATTTAATGCCTTGTATTTCTAGTAAATTATATATATCAGAAAGCTAGAATCAATTTCATATACATCAGAAAACCAGCAACAATTATAATTTACATCAAAGAGCCCCCTAGTTCAAATTATGGAAATGTGCCTCTGCATGTGATCATATAGACCAAAACCTACTGATAAATCTCATTGACAGGTCTAGAAAAAAGGCAAATTTGTTCTTCTTTGAGCTACAGAAGGCAACGTACATTTGTATAATTTTTACCTATAATATAAGGTACTCACTTGTTTTAGTGAATATCCTAATAATACTCACTTCATTTTTAAATGATGAACTAAAAATAGCAGTTCAGCAGAACAATCACCATACACAATCAAATTTCGTAATTTTGACGTAAAGGCATTTCTTTTATTTTATTCGTAATCCTTGATTCTGGCGATATTTAATAACTTAGTTGCCGTCAACGATCAATTGTTACACACTTATCCATAAACAAACGAAATTTTTCTCAAAATACTATATCACTGCAGTAATCGCCATACAAACACTAGCTCTAATTTCAAAACTAGGAACCAAAATGCGGAAATTGATCAGGTGATCAATATTGCTCAATAAACGATAGGGCAGAGATCAATAGGTGCTCTAACTTTTACACATAGAGGGCTCTGATCAGCGACATCATGAGGGCGCGTTGCGTGATCTTAAGTTTGCTATTAACAGAACAAAACAAGGCAACCATATTTATATTACAGTGGCGTAACTACAATGGGCTCAGAGTGGGCGAACCCACGGCCCCCTGGCCCATGTCAGATTAGAAAATTATCATTATACTGTGGATTAAAACAGGAAAAATTGCATATCATAAACTAGAAATGGTAGAAAGCGAAATCATACCAGATGTGGCAGTTATTAGATTTTAATACGGTTATCGAAGGGGTCCCCAGTTGTGCTGCTACGCCATTGTATCATTGTAATTTTAATGGCATAAATATGTATGACAACTTACAAACATCTGGCAGAACACCTTTTACCAATCTGTAAACAGGTCCAACCCAGCTTGATAACCATAGATGCGCATAGCTATTACCTATGTGAAAACAATGACAATCTAAGCAAATCTTTAAATTTGAGCAATTCTAAGTTCGTTAATAGTCAAATATATAAAATCTAGATAGCAGATATTCTTTAAGCACATATTTCAACTACAATCTCAGTTTACCACATGTTATGCTGTGTATTATGTTGCACACTCATCCTTTACGTTTTCCACCTGCAATATCGTTTGTAATGAAAACTGTGCTCAATAATTACTTAATTGCTATAACGATATTTGTTTTGTTTAATATCAACATTTTTGTTTTTACGAGCATGTTACAGGCAGCAAAACATAAAAATATTATGGTTCATTTAAAACAACATTATCTTTTCTGTGCCTAACATGTCTGTTTTAACCTTAAATGACCAGAAAAACTGTTCAATTTTGCTTCATATATCCAAACGCTTGAAACAGATAGTAGGGAGCTCTAGGAAAGTCTACGAACATGACAACGAGTACGAACTACGTCATTTTGGCTCGAAAACATGGCTGTGACAACAACAACACGTAGCCGTCATCATTCCCGGGACGATTTTTTGTAAAAAATTCACAGTCGCGACTACGATGTCTTATTAAGCAAAAAAAGTGGCATATTTTTTCATTGTGTAAGAAATTAGTTTACAGTACTATTTTCGATCATCCAGGCTTTACTTCAGACATATTTCTAAACGCAATTGAAGTGTAAAATAGTTCAAATATATCATACATAAAATGTGAAATAGTGAAGATTTTTTTGTCTAAAGAGTCATATATTCTCGCAAAATCAGTATTACCGATTCGTTGATATCATTATTGATAAATAGAGCCGTAGCTGGCTCGCAATTTTCAGTGTTTTTCACAATAAAAAGCCTCGTTCTGTTGTTTACAACTAAACAAGATTTTGACTAAGCGACATGTACAACAAACATCCTTGTGCCATTCCCTTATATGGTCAAACTTCGTTGAACTCGTTGTCGTAGTCGCACTCCTGCTGAAGCTCTCTGTTATAATTGTCCGTAATGGAATGGCTTGACTAAGAACAATTGTAATCCATTTTTTGAAGTAGCAAGAAACATTTTTAAATAAACTTGCACAATTTCAAGAGCTATTTTTAATTTTTTAACAACTCTTTCTGAATTTATCAGCAAAAATTTATTAAAGCCTAAGAAACTATCATTAATATTGAGAATTGCATGTATTAATTCAATTAATAGAATAAATGTACATGTAATGACTTAAATAATACAACTACAAATCTGAGTTATAGCTATAGTTATACGCTTATTTTATTAAAGCAAATGCCTTGGTAAACATATTTCTTCTTTCTTACACTTGTCCTTAAAACACTGGTATGTTAATAACTATCCTGATTTAATAATGGAGAATAGAGAATTAGAAAGAGACTATACGATCTTATAATAACACAAAAATAATTGTAAGTAATCACATTACTGTCAAATATGTAGCTAACATTAACATTATTATACCATCATTCATATTTCTGCGTTGAAATTGGTCGAGCAAAACGATTTCATATCAATCTCAAAAACATCAACTTTAGTATGCAAGGCGATTTGATAGTGTACACATTCCTTAGAGTCAAAAAATTCGTTCAACAAGGGCACTGAATAACTGCAGGAATTGAAGCGTTGCTAAAAAAATTTATGTGATGGTCTGTACTCTAAATTCTCATTTATAACTTGAATACCATGAAGTCAATGAAAGGTTTTGGCTAAGCCACTGCATGTTTTTGACTTGTTTATTTAAAATTGAGGGAAAATTCGAAGTAGAAAGACAACATCAATAACATCATTGTGCGATTCAAACACATTAACGTTAACTTCATCATTAACTTATAGAAGAACAAGCTTTAGAGAATAAAGGCTATTAAAATTTATGTTCTTTTGTTTTGTTGGAATTTCATTTTGTATTAGAAAAACCAAAATTGAGTCGTTCAAAAGAGTCGGATTCATAAACTTGGAGCTTGTAAAATTTTTATCATTTTGTTGAGTTTATAATAGGCTAACAGCCGTAAAAGTCTTCACTTACAAGCATCAAAGAGAGGCCAGGTAGTGATATTTTGTGCTTTCACAACTGTTACAAACAAAACCCTTACATTTTCGTCTTTGACCTACCAACAAAAAGAGATATTAAAATTTAAATCAATCACGTCAATGCTGAAAAAAAGCTGGAAATGAAGATAAAATTCGTTAAAATGGACGATCACTAAGTTTTTGCCAGTGTATTTTCATTTTAAGCAATAGTAACTAGCATTGCTTGTTTGTGAGGAATCTGTTAAATATTTTCTTCAAATGTTCGGAATGCTTTTTTCATTGTTTATTTCGGGTATTCTGATGCAGCTGCCCGTGAACAAAGTTTTCGAATTAAGTCTGCTATGCCAATTCGAAACAGCTTGCAGAAAGACATCAATGTAAGGCCCTAGGCAAAAGGTATGCGATGCCTGTAGCATGGTGCCTTACTGACAGCTTTTCTTTATTTGGTCGGCACAATTCTTTAATATAGTTGTATGCTATCGTGTTATTTCTGTTTGCATAAATGCTGGTGATGAATCACCGTGACACCGTCGTGCACATTAGCACCGGAATCAATCTTTGCACTACTGTAGACTATCCAAGTAATAAATCTTACGGCCAATTTTGTTAATTTTCTTCACCGTTTATTGTATGAACAATATAATCTCCTCGGAACACTGTGCTTTTGTAATCTACAGATTGAAGTTTTTCGATTGAGGTAGTTTAGCATACCCCTGAAAATTTCCATGCTCATTACAATTTAAACAAGTATTATTTCTCGTTTGACGATCCTCTCTTTTGTGTACAGTTGACCTGGCGCATCGTAGACATTGACAAGTTTTCTTGTCTAAATATTGAACGGCACTCCTTTATGATTCCATTTTAACTCCAGATTTCATGTCGTGTCAATATACCTCTTTGTCCTTTTGCTTTTGCGTGTAGAATCAACCCGTTGAGGAGGTTGTCTTGTATTACCTCGTTATTTAGTGTTCCTAGTTGGTAAGTTTTGGATACTCTATACAAATCTGCCACAAAATCGATGGCTGATTCTTTTTTTCGAATAACAAATAAAATGTGATGCAGAAAGCTGGTTTAACTTTCGCGTGTTTGGAAGACTTTATATAACGTCTTTGTCATTACCTCCCACAGTAGATACAAAAGTATTCATTTATACTTTGTCATCTCTGTTGTTCAGTAGCGTATCTAGCAAAAGTTTCATTATGGAAGGCATACGTTAAGTAAGACACAAGTACTATAAGGAAGTTTATTATATATTCAAACTATATAAGTGTGTGTTAAAACTCAATTTTCAGATCTCCTCTCTCCATTTCTTTTAGTGGCCCTGATCGTAAAAGCAAAGTTTTAAGTTCACCCATACTAAATTAAAGGTAACTTTACGGTTTTCGAATGTACATAGAATGTTGAAAAACGATATCATAATGTAGAAACGTTTGTATGCAATATTGATTCTACTGAGTATTCTGAAACGCTCTTAGATCTCAAGGAACTCATAAAACAACAAAACAACATAATCCCATGTTTTTGGCTTGTAAGATTGATACATTTTCATAAGTCTTGGAACATTTTCAAGTCTTTCAGAATTTATATGCGCAGAAGATATTTATTTACATCATTCATCATCAGGATTGGAAAACTCAGTACAAGAAATTGAGAAAATATATATATGTTCAAAACCCACAGTTCTGTAGTGTGTTTTAGGTCTGTGAAGTGTTGAAGAAACTCAAGAGGCAATATAATGGTAAGCAACTTGTTTTGTCTCTTAGCAACAATTTTCCCAAATTTAATACTCTTAACATAAAGCTTCCTTTAGATAAGGTTTGCTTTACAGGCTACAAAGTATCATAATAGGGTTGCTCTTACCTTCAGTTTCTCATACTGCTCGTAAATCATGGCCATCTAAAGTGGGAGAAGTAAAATTTTACTTATAAAGCTATGTGCAGGGTATTTTACTTAAGAACAGGCAAAGAATTGATGGCAAAACTGGGAAGAGAAATTCTTAAACAAAAATTTTGCTTGTTTGAAAATGCTTCTAAAATTTCAGTTTATAGAAACAAAAAAGAAACAAAAAACACCCCTCTTTTCGGCAACAATTGAATACTGATTAATGTGCCACTGCCAGCAAAGAAATTGTTCGTAATTGTAAGTATGATTTGTAACGTATAGGTAAAAAAAAATTTCAATTTTGACAAATTATACTCTTGTCATGGCGGTTTAAGTTGCCTTCCAAAATGGACCTTGTCCGTCTTCAATTGAAGTCTATATCCAGCAAACTATGGACGTCATCCAAGGTAGTTGGTAAATATATTTAGTATTGACAAGTCTCTTGCATGACAGGACATAGGGAAGTCGTTCCATACTTCGTCGTCCATAAAAAGAGCATTTTGCAAATTTTAAAACACCATAAAAATGGCACGATTAATTCAAAGAAAAACGTTTTCACTGATATGTTAGAAATTACAATTGAATTTAATATCGCAATTAAATTATTTCGCCGACATGAACACTTTGAAACAAGAACTGGCAGTTTAAGTGTTAGTCAAGTGGAAAAGTAACATTTTATAATTTGCTTGAAAAAACATATGAAACTTATTAATCTGTTTTGATAATAGATACAAAATTTTTTGTTCATTTTCAGAAGGAGACAGGCTTGATTGCGACGATTTTATTTTTATTTGTTTTGGAAAAGTTTTACAATTTAACATTGGTTTCAATATTCTGAAAGCCTGCTTTAAAAAGAAATATTGCAGCAGTTCTGCGAGCACAGTTAAACGTGAAAATACAAGAAGCAGCACCCCCTCTTCATAATTTAAGATAAAAAAAACTAGTTCTGTTTGCACGTGTAAGCCTGTCAGTTTTATTTACGAACAATTTTATTTACCAAATGCACGATTCACATGGCGACGCAAGCTACTGCACGTGCACATCAAGGTTAAAAGTCAAAATGACAATTAAAATGAACAAATGTATATTAGGGCATCAGCCACGCAGCAGAAACATGCTAAGTAACAACTTTCGTTTACCCCATCTGAGGACTACTTTTTCATTTCTTTATACGTTAGCTGTGATCAGTTTTACGCTAAAACAACAATGTTGTAATTTGCCAAAAGTGCAACTCTTGAGATAAAAAATAAAAAAAAGTTGAATTTATTAAAATCAAAGAATACAGACAGTTCGAGCATGAAAAATGAGCAAAAATTTATATTATGACAATCCCATGCAATTAATTGCTACTGAAATAACGACAGCTGCATACTTGCCAATATGCTGAATTAGCAATTTTATGCATTATTTAGTCTTACAATTATGCACTGCATGAAGGACCATTTCCTACAAACGTTTTGTAGAGCACAAAAGAGCCAACCACATATTACAATATCTAAGGACTCTTTATTCTGAAATACGCTTGTAATGCGCTTAGAAACAGTCTTGTTCAGCATCGTCTATATCAATGTTTTCTTGACAACAATCATTATCATCATTTTCATCATTGTATGAAGTTTTTATATTTTGAAATTCAGATCAAGAGCAGAGCTCAGTGCACTCCATGTCCTTTTTCTTGAAACCACATCTTTTTTTTCTTACAGGCAGATTTGCAACTGCAGCTAGTGTCTTCCATTGCAGGTACACCAGAAAATCGTCTAACAATAATTCTTTCATTTTTCTCTACTTCTTGCCTATGATTCCCGTGATTACATCCGGTGATATATAAACCAAAAGCGTCCTTATTGGGAGGCAAACAATACTCCCTAAGTTTTTGTTGGCGGAATATGTCGTATCGTGCATCATTCACAGTCTCAGCTTTTAAATCACCAAACTGAGCACAAGAATATTTTTCAAGGTTATTGACAACTACGTCATTCACCTCTCTTGTCGATCCCAAATCTGAAAAGCCCTGAAGAAACACTTGTCGATGGATAGCAATCACTTACAAAGTCCACACATTTTCCTTAATGTGACATTAAAAAATACAAGAATGTCTTGAGTAAGTTCTCCAAATGTTTCGGGCAAAAGAACTGTGGATTAAAATACGTCATAACATCAATGAGGAGTCAACTGTCTTCAGAAAAATCATCGATAACATAATAAGGAAATTCAGCATTTAATGACTGAAGTATCTTTGCTTTGTTAGTTTTGCACATAGTCCAAGTTATGGTTGATAACGATAATGGGTAGCGACCACGGCAAAATAAAAGCATTTGTTACATATCAATGGACCATTTTTGTCTATAACACTGGTCAACAAAAAGAAACTTTTTAAAAGGTGTCTGATATTTTTTGACAGATTTACTATATTTTTGCTATGCTAAATCTAGAAATAACATTCATTTTGCTCTCGGAGGTCAAATTTTTTTGCAAATTTGAATTTAAAATTATGCGACTTTAGTTATATTTTTTTAAAACAATGTTTTCAAGATGTACATGTTTTCAAGATGTTTCAAAACAAAATGTCAGTTTTTATGATAAAATTGCAGTATTCCAAGAAAGAATCATGTACACTTCATGTACAGTACATGTAACTAAAAATAAAACTTAATGTTTGCATTATTACGGTCTAAATTTTCGTTTTTGATTGTCGCGAATGTTTTGGTGCTTGCACATCTCTTTTTAAATTCCAACAGTAGTCTGCCATCATCACCATGTCCCACCTTTCTCTTAAGTCATGGTGAAAGCGTTCTCCTTGCTCATCGCTTAAAGAGCCAAGATTTTCGGGATCAATACCAGCTTTTAATTTTTCAGTTGACAAATTGGGGAAGGTTTTACAACGAAACTGAAAACACCGTCCATCTTTATCCAAAGTTTTAGTGAATTGCCTTATCAAACCGAACTTTATGTGCAGTGGAGGAAATAAAATACGTCCCCTGTCAACTAGAGGCTTGTTTATCACATTTTTTGCTCTACAACTTGCAAGCTCTTCACGTACTGGCCATTCTTTTTTCACGTAATGATGATAATGATGAGTACGATCCCTACTATCCCAGAGGCATAAAAAGTATGGGTATTTGGCAAATCCAGACTGTTGACCAAGCAAGAAGTTGACCATTTTAAAGTCAACGCAAATCAGCCATTTATGTTGGTCATAAGAAATTTTTCTAGGACGTACTTAATTGCTTCATGCTGTTCTTTAATGTTGTCGAATGTGCCAATGGCACAGATGCAAATTGATTTCCATTGTGTAACAACACACATTTCAAGGACCTTTGCTGCTGTCGATAAAAGTCGCCAGTCCTCTGATTTGTATTCAGGTACGCCGAGATGTTTCAGTAGCTCTACTATGTCATTGCGATAGACTAATTCTTTTTCTTGAGCAAAATATCTTAAAAATTCCTGGTGCCTGGTACGGAAGAAAAGTACCTTAACTTTACCATTTAGCATGTTCTTGTCCTTTAAACGAGATGCAAGAAGTTCGGCAGAGTCTTTTGGCAAATTTAAATCGCGAACAAGATCGTTTAGTTCGTTTTGGGAAACAATTTTGCCATCGGGAAAACAATTTAGTCATGTGGAAAGGATGCATCAACGGTAGTGGCAATGCTTTGAGTTTCATCCTGGCTACTACTGCTTTCTTCAATACTTGTATCTTCAAATACAAGTACGGGAATTTCTTCACTATAAGGAGTAGGGCGCATAGCTGACGGTAGATTGGGATACTCCAGTGTTGTGCGATTTTTTCTGTTAATTCCCATGACATTGATAGCACAAAAGTAGCAATCGGTTGCATGATTTAAGGCTCTCGCCAAATCATGGGGATGCCAAAGTTCATGGACTTTTGCGTGCCATCTTTTGCAAACCATGTGAGGTGCCCAACTTTTGTCTTGATCGCCGAGCTTCATGCCAAAATATGCATAGTAAACGCGCTTGATAAAGGTAGTGACAGTATTGCGATTTGGTGCAAGTGTGTATTCACCACAAACATAGCAAAAAACATCTGGCTTATTTTTCTTATTTCTACTTTTTATTATTTTTTACGTACATTAATATGTTGGTGTGTTTTAACAAGTTTTACCATTGAATTTCAGTATGGGCTAAATAAAGCCTTATTTTATCTTTAAATATCCCATAATAATCGCAAAACCTAAACTCCCTAATTGAAATTCAATCAAAAATTGCTTATTCAAATGCTTTCTTCTTTGTATTGCTAGTGCTAAAAAATTTAAATTTGTTCAGATAATAGAACTTTAAAAGGTAAATGGTTAGTGCTTCTGTTGTACCTTTCTCGGGTATTTAAAAGTTAAAAAATAGAAAATTAACGATAGTTTAAAATCTCGACCTGACCCAGCAAAAATAGTGTTATTTTTGGACTCAGCACATCAAAATTATCCAAAATCAGTTTACAAAACTGAGACACCAAATTTGCTGTTGACCAGTGTAATTAAGAACAATCTGATAAAAGTGTTTCTGTGAGTTTTTAATGAGATTGCCTCATTTTTTTTGGAAGTTAATTACGATGCAGACTTGTTTAATGTTTCCAATGGCTTAAGTTTCATTTTCGAAATTTTAGAAAAAATGTTGGGTTCTTCCATCAACAGTTTGTTGGAGAGAAATGAAGTAAAAACTTTATTTTCTTTGTCAAAAGCTGTTGATAAATCAGAGGCAATATCTTCTGGAGCAGCAACACGACTTGATAGGCGAAGAAGATCTTCTTTTTGATCATTTTCAAAAGAATTGATAATTTCATTTGTATTCTCGTGACCTCCTCAACATGTTCTTCATCTGCTTTTATCCTAGATGCATCAGTCACTTTACGTGCTCTAAAGGATAATGAAAGAAATGCTTTTTTTAAAACAAAATAAAACTTCCAATAAATTTTTTTTGACCTCGTGTTCTTCTCAATACCAGCGATAATTTTGCATTCTTTAGCTAAGGCGACTGTTTAATGTTGAAACAAAATCCAACGTTCGAGAGCTAGGCGATTGAGAGAAATGCCAATGACTCCACCTTTGTTCTGGATTGTCGGTTGAATGTTTGCCCAATCGTTTGATCACAGGCGATGGATGAAAAACCATTGGCATTTTTTGTCTTTAGACGTCAGTTTTGTGTCACACCATTGACGGCGTCTAAAACCCCACAAATGCTATAAAGTCAGAAAGCAACAGCAAAAGGTGTAAAGTTCAATTTGCTCCAACGTATTTAAAACTATTTGATTAGATGCTACCCTAGGTGAGTAAAATTCAAAGGATTCATTTCAAATCTGAGGACAAATGTCGTTGATGATAAACATGATCATATATGAAGAAAAACTATGGATAAATTGATCGTATTGATGACAAATGCAAATCCCAGTCATTTTTTCTTGATCCACGAAGAAACAGCACAAATATTTGCACCATCTAAGTAAGTGATGTCCAAAATGAAAAGAGTTCATCATTTTCACTCCTCTCGGTGATATACACTGTGTATAATCAGTATAAAAATCCTGAATTGTTTGACTATAAACAAGGCCCTTAAAGTTATCGTTAGGAAAGGCGTTCAGAAATGATATGAAGAACTCAGTAAAAGAATTGACGAATCCTGGCTTTCTAATGCATGAATAACTGAAACCTCGAGAGTTCCATGGCTTCCATCATTTTCTAAGCTATTACTGATCTATTATATTTTTTAAGACATGACTCCACAAAGTGAACCCGTCGCAACCCAGCCTGAGTTAATCATTTTTTCCTGTAGTAGTGCAGTATGTAAAGGACAAATGACTTTTAATAAGGTGGATGGTTAATAACACTAAGTATTTTGCCTCAGGTCCTGAATTCTTTAAATACTTTCCAATATAGCTACAATATGACATGGTTGTATGAAAATCACCCAGACAAACAATGTATCTTTTGGTGTACACGTAGTTCTTTCACCGCACCACCTGGATTTTTGAATAAATTGCTTTGTCAGCCAATAACCAGAACTGTATAATCTAGCTCTCCTCAAATGGCAATCTGGACACTTTGATGTAAATTTCATTTATTGTCGACCATTCTGTCATGTGATTATCGATTATGGGCGATAATCTGATTGTGGAAAATCGAGAAATATTTGGGTGGGAAAGACTATTGAGCCCTGTTCAACTGGACAATTTACTTGACATTTTTTTAGATACAAAAATGTCAAAAAAATGGCGAAGTTTTTGAGGAAATTTCAGTTTTATCAATAATCTGTGGTAATCTTCTTTGAAACACGGGGTGTATGTAAGAGCACCATAAATTTCGTTTTCATCATCAGAGCTGTCTTCTGTAGGTATTAATAAATTCGCAACTACTGAGTCACCACGAAAGTCTTCAGAAAAAACTTGCAAAAAACTTATTTCTTCTGACAGGAAAATTGGAAACAAGATGTGGATCACTCCCTTTTATACATTCCTTCAGGTTGAAATCCTTATCTCTTGAACCATCTTCATCATCTTGTTCTTTACATCCTGTTCATCTGGTTTTGATAAAAATTGATAACATTTTTTTGAAACGAGTTAAAAATGTCATTTGCATCGAATCCAAAAGAACTCTATGCTTACCTTATCGCTGTAGAAAACTTTTTCTTTCTTGAATATAGCTAATGCATACGGTGGCTCACAACGGACACCACACAAAATAATAAGAATTATACAAAATAAAATATTAATACATACACAAAATACATTACACACATGCGAAATAAAAATACACACACAAAATACATTATACACGCTCAAAATAAAAACACACGCAAAATAACAATAGACACGCAAAATAAAAATACACACACAAAATATAATCGCGGTTGCTTGAAGTGTCTGATAGCTGGCTACTATCAGTTTATTATAAGATTGTTATCAGATATGTGTACTTGTGATTTTAACCTGTGGTCGACTAGTTCTTGTCGTTGTATTTAACAGTTTTAACTGCGAAATATTTTAAATGACATTTGGAAAGGAATCGAAAGCAAGCTCTTTCGACACTGAAGCGAAAAATCAATAAGAGAAATAATAAGCAATTATTGGATGAGGTTGAGCATCACTTTGCTTCGGCAGATAACATTGACCTCGGTCTGAATAATTCTTATATCATGCGAGAAACGAATTCAATAATTGCTTTAATATTCACTGAGATATTACCATAACATATCAACATAAAACATTTTTCAAACCTTCGCTAATTTGTTTTTGTCAGACGGTTTATTCAAGTTCGTCTCGTTTAAATATATTGCAAATGTGCTTAATGCCAGCTTCACCGCTTTTTTAGAGTTTTCCGCATCCTTTTCCTTCAAAATCTCTCACATCGTTTTAGAAACTGTGGCAAACATCGCTGTTGTTTTATTTGTTTTCAAAACCGGCTTTTAATGGTGGCCATATTTGTAGAAACTATTATCTGTAGGTTATGACGTCTAACCTACGGATATGGAGAATTATCTGCAGAGAATTGACCAATCACGGCCGAGAATGCTCACATAGTGAATAATAACTAGCGTTAATTGCGCCGCACGCTCCTGGCATAATAGTGACCTTAAGATTTCACGACGCGCGTTACAACGACGCGAGCTTGGCGCGCATGGCCTGGTGCGAATGCGTCCGCGTGTCATTGTAAGTTAAGTCATTAAGATTGGATTTCCTTAACGACGCGAACTTGTGAGTTCACTACCTATACTTTCAAAAAAATGGCCTCCTTCAAAAAAACAAGAAATGCTATAGCTGTTGCGTATGACGCCGATTTGATAAACGAAGAAGAATTGATGAGCAATCATTTGATGCTGATGAGAACTGTTCTGCCATTTTCTTGCCTTGCTAAAAGCAAAAATGTAAACATATTTTACTCACAGATAAATATCAACACATCAATCACATACCAGACTCCACAGACAATTGTAACAGGTGAATTAAAAGCTGAATACTTACTTTAAAACTTTTTTTATGAAAAATTCCACCTTCGATGTAGGACGACGTGGGATTAAGCAAAGACGCCGCGTAGTAGAAGCACAACAAAACTCAACGACGCACGCACATGCGCATTGGTTTAAAATTCATTTCCGCTCGCGTTGTAGATGAGCGCGTCGTCAAATCTTAAGGTCACTAATAATGTTTCGTGCCAACAGTGGTGCACAATCACTTGACAAAGCTTCTTTTTGTCACAAATGTGGTGTCCGTATAGGAACATCAGAATACCGGAGGTTTGCCTAAGTCTGACGATTGCCCTATACGGATAACCACGATTCAAATAACCTGTTATCAAGTGTGTAATTCGGACCGTGGTTTGTGGACGTTCACGTATGCCTGGAACTTTCAAAAACGCAGGAAGGCAGCAAAAATTTGCGCGGACTTTTGGTAATTTTTCTCTTTGCTTTAACTTTTTTTTCAGCAATACTCTAAATTTTGGCAATTTTTGATCATTCTGCATGTTTTACTAATATTCTTGAAATTTAATAATATTTTAAAAAACTAACGCAAGGTTTACTTTTGAAATTTTATAAACATAAAAATGCCATCTTTTTTACAAAAGGACTGGAACTACCTGGAAGATGCCATCATGCTGGGTTCAAAGATGGCGGCGAAATTATCGTTCCAGTTGTTATTAGAGTTCACTGGTCTGAAATGCGTGTAAACATGGCAACGACATCGTCTCATTGATTTGTTAAACTGTAGTCCCCGCGTAAGGTAAACGAACAGTCATATTTTGATGAGTGGCTGATGGCTTATAACACGATACTGCTCAAACTACACTTTCAGTCGCTAAATATTACTAAATATTATTTGTAGTAGTAAAGGTTGTTGGAAAGAGGGTCTTTTAAAATGCGACAGGGAAAACATCAGCACGCTGGCACAAAAATTATAAAACATTCGATAAGACTGGCTACGTTTATTGAGAGCAAGTCATATGCGTTTTTATTTGACAGTTGCATGAACGACATCTCATATAGACAAACAAAATAAAAACGTATTGTCGGCAGTATTGCATTTGTATTAGAAAAATGGTTTAATTTCAGTGTATATGATTACTTAAATATTACTTAAATTGTCGATGACTCGTGGGTAAAATCATACATGAAATTCCCCTTTTATTTGACCATAAAGAGTAGTTTCTGGTGACATGTATTCTAAGCTAAGGCGTTTCGGCAAAAGCAAGAAAGGTTTTTTTAAAGTCTTGACATTTTTTAAAGGTTCGTGTTAATATAGCGTTTGACATAAAACATCATTTCAATTAGCTATGTTCACCACTTTACTTTATTCTGTGGTCATTTGTTTGGTAAGATAACAGCACTATAAGCAATGCGTTCAAATTTTTGTAGTGTTGATAATTTTTGTATTGATATCTAATTTTGCTCTGTTTAAGTTTTCTACATCCTCTATTTAAAATGTGAGATTTTATTGACAGTTAGATATTTTCCTGCTCAATAAAACTAAATAGGATTATAAGATTATTATATTATAAATATATTAAATGATGTCATGTATAGAACATTTTGGAAAAACATTAAATGCTGTTCACGTCAGACGATGTTTTAAAATTTGGAACATTATCCTATTCATCTTAGCTATTGCAATTTTTTTATCGAAAAATTTTTTTGATTCGTTGCGTATGATACAATTTTTGATGTCATCGATGACGTCATTTTAACGCCACATATGACGTCATAAATTTTTGACTAACGTACGAAAAATCCTAGATCCGTTCCCACAAAAAGAATCAATGTCTTTAATGTATGATTAACAAAGTATTGAAAGAGCGAGATCTTTTTCCTAACAATAAATTAACTATAAAATATAAGCAAATATTCTTTACACGGCCTTTTAAAAATAAGCTTCCTTTGGCATTTGCATTGCAATATGATCTTCTTTGCTCTGTAAACAACAAAGTACTTTGACCGGTCAAAGGTTACAAGTGTGACAAAAAATATGCAGAAATATCAACGTAAAATGCAAACTAGTCGACACATTTTTTGCTAATTTCGGTAACTTAAGCAAACTCAACCATCAACCATAAAATAAAGTTTGTAATAGTATAAAAAGAAACCACTCTGCCGTGTCAGTTCTTTGCCAATTGCTAGCAAAACGGATGATGTATTTTCTTTGAATACGAAGCGATTGTTTTAAATTTGACATGATGTTTAAGTGGCGCTTTGTAAATCCATAAAACTTGAAGTTTGCACATATCACATATTATGCACAACAATGCTGCTTCATAAACTGTGCTCAGTTCATTCGTATTGCTGCTTTCCTTCTTTAAATCTATTACACAGTGTATAAATGTCTGTTCACAAATCTCATATGAGCTTATATGACACAAATTTGAGAAACACAACAGTAACAAATGTTGATCTTTATAGCTGATACGAATACCTTTGTACTTATCCGGTGTGATACAATCTGCTTCTTGAACACGATGATGTTAGATGAACGTTTTGTCTTGAGTGATCACTGTCGTTTGCTTGTTATTCGATATGCTCATACTTATCTAAAGCAGAAGAAAAATGCGCAGAAAATTAATCATTTTGTAGAGCATAGTTTGTCACGTGTCTTAGTGTGATCAAATAACCTGCTATAAAAGATAGTCAAAAGCATTTATTTTTACGGCACTATTTGGCCCATTAGCCTTTATTAAAAACTTTAAAACGTGAAAAAAGATGTTTCGAAACCCTGAATTTAAATAGCTCGAATTTTGAAAATCAATAAGTGTTAACATTATAAAACAAAATGAAAACACTTGTGTTAACCAAACGTACACTTATAAACACACAAGTGGGAATTGTATGAAAGTCTGCGCACCACCACGAGCAATTTAGTGGCTGTTTCCAAAATTTAAAAGATGTCTGTTTTAGTAATCTATAGGTGGGCTTTCTAAAGCGACAGATCTTCCAATAAGCTGCTTCTCTAGAATAAGAGCTGTCTCTCTGGACTGAGACATTTCAGATGGTCTGATAATGTACTCAATTTATTCAAATAATGGTAACTCCCAGTTCTTTAATTTCATTCAATAAATTCATCAAACAATGTTGCTCTTCCGCGTCGGCTGGTGCCCAAAAGAGCATTGATAAAATTTTTTGAAGGTTTACAACATCACAGCAGAACTTGTGGAACTTTTATACAATGTTGCGTTAGCAACATAGTTTTCAATTATTACCTCAGTTTCAGATGAAATGAATGGGTAAATATATGTCATCGTTAAGATCATAGAATAGACTAGAGCTTCATTAAATACGTTAGCAACGTCAGCCGCAACATATAAAAGGTTGTACTAATAGAGATTGCGGGAAGCGATCTTGTTAAAAAACTTTCTTTAATTTCAATCGGCAAAGAATCCCAAAGGTTTTTTCTGTTATATACAAACCATTTTTCATACTATTCGTGGTTGAGGCAGGCTAATTGTGCTTTTAACTCCACGCACTTCATGACGTGTTGAATCCCTTTCAAGTCAAATAAAGACGTAATCGCTGTCGGGCCCATGATATTAAGTAATTTTAACAAGACTGTGGCTTTTCTTTTAGGTCCTTGTACTATGTTGGACTCCCTTTTGTCGTCGCCATATGTATGTATATGGAAAATTAATTTAGATTCTTTTTTATAATGAGAAACACACACCACTCTCAAAGAGGACATGTCCGTAAGAATCAACTTCAAAGTACAATTATTATCTTATAAATACATGAACTACGACTTACATAATCCGCTGGACATGGTACTGTATTAGTTCACACTTAACAACCCCACTTAAACTGAATAGTAGTTATATAAAAATAGAAGAAGCATAAATGAGTCTATTTATACCTTTCTCATTTTTTTCATAATAGAACAAGTATAAAGGAGAAAATAAGTTTAATAGAGTGTTTAACATCCCATGAGACTTCCTAAGAATTTGCTAATCTGAAATCTAGTCATGGACTTAGTAAAGATGTCAGAGATGTTGGCGGCAGAAGCTATATATTTAACCTGAATCATCTAGATCTAACATCATCCTTAACAAAATGATAGCATATATTTATATGTTTAGACAGTTGTTGCTGAACGGGGTTTTTAGAAAGAAATATGGCACTTTGATTGTCACAAAAGATTATTGGGGCCCTTACTACAATAAAGAGATCACTAAGAAGATTTTGAAAGATTTTAACTTCTCGAACCGTTGAGGCCAAAGCTATACACTCGACTTCACAGGTTGCTAAGGCCACCGTTGGCTGAAAATAACAAAAATACATTAGATGGACAGCAACAATGGCAGAGAGAACAGGAAGAAAGGCAATGGCAGAGAGAGCAAGAAGAGAGACAGTGGCAAAGGGAGCGTGAAGAAAGAGAGTTTAGAATTAGAGAGCAGGAGATAGAATTGAAGAAACTAGGACTTGAGGCAGCTAGGTGTAATGATTCTTACAGGACTGATAAAGATAATTTTGACTTTACAAAACACATTCGAATGGTTCCATCTTTCCAGGAACAGGAAGCGGACAAATATTTTTTACATTTCGAAAAAGTTGCAAAAAGTTGTGCATTTGTATTGTCATTGTGAATTAGTGTGAAGTGAAATATTTTTAGTTGATCGTTTGTTTGTATTGTAAATAGGTCGTTTGTAAGGTGCCGATAATTGCTGTGATCTTTTCAGGGGGGTTTGTTCCAAGTTGGTATACCAACTTTCTAATGTAAGCCGTTATCTATAGTCAGAACTGTAAGTAATGCATTTTGCCGAGTCCAAGTCAATGTTGTGCTTTGTGATTTGGTGATGTTCGGCAATGAGATTAGTTTTGTCTTGTTTCTTAGTAGCTCGTTTGTGTTCAGTAAGTCTTATGTTTTAATTCCTGCCAGTTTTCCTGATATAGGAGGCGTGGCAGTCGGAGTAGTTTATTTTGTAAACTGCACCTTGTCGTTCGTTGGGTTGTTCTTTGTCCTTTATGTTCGTTAGTACTTGTCGTAACGTTGTGATTGGTTTCTGTGCGACACGTATGTTGTATGGTCGTAAGATACGCGAGATAGTCTCAAACGTACCTTTCATTTAAGGTATCTTTGCTGTTGTCACTGAGTCGTACGTTTCGTTGGGTTCGTTTGGTTTGTAAGTGTTGCGTTTGATAAAGTCAGAGTTATAGTTGTTTCTGTCAAAAACATGTTTGAGATAGTTGTTTTCGTTGTGTAAAACGTCCGGTGAATCACAAATGATTTGTGCAGGTCTTGTTAATGTTCTGATTGTGGTGGCTTTGTGTGATGTAGGGTTGTAAGATGATTGGTCTAGTAGTCGGTCAGTATTTGTTGGCTTGCGATAAACTGTTGTTCGTAGTTTTTGATAGTCATGTTTTACCAAACAGTCGAGAAAAGGAAGAGTTCCGTTTGCTTTGATATCTTCGTCAAAAGACACAAGTATATAGTTGTCCAATATTTGTATAGTGCTCAGTTTTATAATGAAAGTTTCAGTGGATTGTAGCTTGTGTTTTGATTTGTTTGTAAGTGGTTGCAGTATGTCAGTCAAGTATTTTAAGAGTTCGCAAGTAGGCGAACCACAGAAAGATACAATTGGTCGCATGGGTATTTGTGGTTTGTGAAGTTTTGGTAGTCCGAATAGTCTGGGTGGTCGTGGTACTACAAATCTGAGTCAATAGTAATACGTTCATATATAATGTTAGATTTTCTCATAGAGAAGATCTTACTGTTAAGTTTGCGTACTAGTGATGGTGTTGGGTTGTTCGTACGTTTGTGAGTCGTTAACAAGGGTGACAAGCTACAATCTACCAGACAACTATCTTGGCTTCTGTGCCATAACTACCTTTTGGCTTCTGTGCCTTTAATCTATTGGAAAACTATTGTGAGTCATTGTTGGACTCACGAACGCTCAAGAATAAAGACTCGCGGTTGTACTCAGACAGAGGAGATATGTTTTACTCATACTTATTGATATTATTATTAAGACACTTATCTACTTTAATATTTACGCATTAATTAATAAATTGTTGAGAAATATAACTGGTTCACACTATCTTTGTTGCATGTGGAAATAGAACCAAAATTAATAGTTATTCTTTCGGGACCACGCACGTAACAATCATAAGAAATTTCCTAATACAAAATGTGATTCTAAGTGTTTCTGGTTATTGGATGATTTTCGTTGGAGGAGAAATATTGTTCATTGGTTACAAAATCGGAAAGAAATAACTCAACGCAATCAACTGTTATTATGCAAAGTTCTGGTTATATGATGTCAAAAAACTGTTAAATACATCAAGAAACAATTTATATGCAAGAAATTATAGCAATTCACTCTACATGGTTAACTATTCTAAAGCTCATATTAGGAAATTTCGTGGAGCAAAATGTGATTGTATAGATGTTTGGTTGTATGATGATTTTTGTTGGAGGGGAGACATTGTTAATTGGTTGCAAAACTGGTAAAAAATAACTCAACGCAATCAACTGTTATTACGCAAAATGGATTATTTTCCTATTAGTATTCATTGAGGTGGTAATAAATTTCATAAGGGTAAACTCAATTTTCTTCCTTCTTATTATAGCATATTTTAGAAGTGAACTTTGGACATTAGCAATGAAGTATTGTGTATTATATACTAAATATACCCTTTTCCTCAAATATATTCGTTTTATATATATATCTTATTTTTTATTACATTTGTTTTTAAATAAATATATGTATATCATCACAGGCTCAGCCTCTTTTTTTATGTTTATAACCAATGACTGCCTTAAAAACGATCCCCTCGGTATTTTTATTATAGATTGTATTATGACTATTTTTAGATATAATACAATTTATAATAAAAAAAATGAGCCTACGATGATATATATATATATATAGATATATATAAACCGTACGTCCTGTGTCCCAAGTGCAGGAGTCACCATTTTACTATGGTGAGATCACATTGTAATACACTTTGTGTGTATATATATATATATAATTGAGAATAAAATAAACCACAAATTACTTCATCGAAATTTATTCCCTACAGAACTGTTTCGTATGGCAGTTGTTTAACTTGCCACACTCGTGAGGAGAATAAATATAGCACTATAGCACAACGGAACTTATACACAAAGATGAATAATTAATTGTTTAGGTGATATAGTATTACATAAATGACGTTAGTATGTGTTTATTACGATGGCAGCATGCGGAAATGAGTTCGTTTCGCTTATTGAGCGAGCTGAGTTCTGGGTGGAAGATGATGAAGAATTTCTCCGAGAGGCATAAATTACAGCGTTTGGTTTTGTTTGAGTAAGGTTGTGATTTCTTAACAATTTTCCAGTTGATGGTGTATGGCGTGTTAGAGTCTTTTAGTTTCCATATGTGTTTGCTGAGTTCTGTGGTTCAAGTAGCGTGTTTTAAAAGTGTTCTCCGTTAGACCAATGTAGGTTTCTTTGTGTTTGGCTAGTGTGTTGGTGACTGTGGTTTGGTAGACAACCCCTTTGGTTTGGCATTCTCCTTTTAGTGGGCATTCCTCTTTCTTCCGGCAGTTGCATTTTCTGTCTGTGGTGGCGTTTTTCATCGTTCCTTCTTTGGTTAAAACGGTCTTATTGTGTGTAGAAATTATTGTATCGATGTTTGGCATGCAACTGTAACTTATCTTAAGTGTGTTTCTGTTGAAGATTTTGCTGAGTGGATGGTTTTTGGAAAGGACCTGTTGATTATACTAAGGAACTTGTGTCCGATGTCTGTGTGGAAATTGGAGTTGTATGGTGGGTTGTACCAGGTGATGTTTCTATTTCTGTTTTGTGACTTTCGTGTGGCTTGTGGGTTGTATTGTAATTTGTAGTTAAAGCCGCTTTTTGTTAGTGCTTCTTAGTATTGGTGTATGCTTGAGTCGAATGATTGTTTGTTGGATGAGATTCTTGAGAGCCGCTGCTTGATGGTTTCAAGGATTCTGCGTAGGATAGATGGGGGGTGGTTGCTGTGAATGTTTATGTATTGAGGAATGTTTCCAGATTTGTTGTATGGAGTCGGATCGTAAATCAAAGGTGATATCAAGGAAGTTCATGGATTTCTTATTTGCTTCAATGGTTAATTTCAGGTGGTTTTCGTTGAATATTCGGCACAGTACTTTCTTGATTTTTTCAATCGTCTTGGGGGGAGCATTGAATGTACCGAGACCATCGTCGCGATACAAACCAATGTTGTTTCTGTAGTCGGTGGGAAGTTGTGAGAGTAGAAATGAGCCTACCAACTGGCATGTTTCTGCTCCGTCAAAGCTACCCATTGTTACGTCGAAATTTGAGCTCCTGCCTTTCTTGCGCCATGCTTCAGATCTGTTGAATAATAGGGAAGTCTTAGCTTGTATGATTATGCGCTTGTCTTTCTCTGTGATTTCTACAAATTCGGAAGAAAATTCCAGGGCTTTGTGTAGAAGGTCGTGTGATATTGAGGGGTAGAAATCAACGACGTCAAAGCTAATGAATGATTGCGGGCGCTTGTGGGTGATGCTTTTGAACCATTCAATCACTGAGTCGCTGCTTTGCCATTGTTTTACGCCGGTGTGTGCTATTAATTTGTTATTGATCCTTTCGAGAATCTTTTTACTGATGATGCCAATCTCGGATTTTGTTGGATTGATGAGTCGCGATGTCGGGTTCTTGTTGAAGTTTGGTTTGTGGTCTTTTAGTGTGATAAAGCAATCTTTCTCGGCTAGAGCGTCGATACTGCTTTCGAGCTTGAGGTCTTTCGCTATTGATCTCTTTTCCTTAATGATTTCGGTTTTTGCGTCTAGTGGAGCTTTCTTGTAGTTTTTGGAAAAGTTAAACTTTATCAACAAAGTATTAAACAAAATACACAACAAACCACAAACTGAAAAAACTAACGAAGATACAGACGAACCAGTAAAAATAGTGACATTACCATATATAAACGGAACATCAGAAATAACATCAAGACTACTCCGACCATTCAAAATAAGCATCGCACATAAACCAACACACAAACTCAAATCATACTTCACTAAACATAAAGACCGAACAACGACATTTGACACAACCAACGCGATCTACATGATACCATGTAAAGATTGCCCCAAACAGTACATAGGGACAAACATCCAAGAAAATTGAAACAAGACTTACTGAACACAAGAATGCCATCAAACGATGCGACCCGAAATCACTACCAGCAGAACATACGTAATTAAATGAAGATATGATCTTCGCACTTTGCTGGACAATTTAAGCAATCGTCTCAGGAACCTGAAAAAATCAGGTGACTCAACGGGATATGAACCCATGTCCTCTGCGGTGCCGGTGCAGTGCTCTGACCAACTGAGCTATGAAGTCACACAGTGGTGAGCTGTTCAATATTGTTGGGCTCATGTTTTCTTGTGAAAGGAATGTCGTATGAATGCTTTAAGCAGTGCGGTGTTTGAAATTAAATGAAGATATGATCTTCGCACTTTGTTGAACAATTTCAGCAATCGTCTCAGGAAACTGAAAAAATCAGGTGACCCAACGTGATTCGAACCCATGACCTCTGCGGTGCCGGTGCTGAGACGATCGCTTAAATTGTCCAGCAAAGTGCGAAGATCATATCTTCATTTAATTTCAAACACCGCACTGCATAAAACATTTATACGACATTCCTTTCACGAGAAAACATGAGCCCAACAATATTGACCTGCTCACCACTGTGTGACTTCATAGCTCAGTTGTTCAGAATACAAGACTTATATTTCCACTTAGACCGGTTCTTGCGAATATTTTTGTTGGCTATCATGAATGCAAAATGCTTGCATCTTCAGATTGTCCGGATGTGCTGTGGTATAAGCGTTATGTGGATGACACCTTTTCTTTGTTTCATAACGATAAAAATCGTGAACTTTTTCTTAATAAACTTTGCTCTCTTCACCCTGCACTAAATTACACCTCTAAACTAGAGTCAAACAATCAATTAGCCTTTTTAGATGTTCTTGTACACAAACGCAATGGTCAGTTCTTAACAAGCATTCATCGCAAAGCAACTTTCCCTGGTTTGTACACACGCTTTGACTCTTTCTCTTCGCATAGAGAAAAGATTTCTTTAGTGAAGTGTTTGATAAAGCGAACGTATAGATTGTCCTCAAAAGAGTTTATTGATAGTGATCTTATCTCACTGAAGAATATTTTTGTGTTAAATGGATATCCGGAGAAGTTGCTAGACAAACTTTTCTTATCCACTAACAATGAACGGAATGAACTTTTCGGGCCGGCCAAGTGCCCTGTTTTCCTTAAACTTCCCTGGATTGGTAAGGCCTCTAATGACATCGAGAGGGAAACTAAAAATCTCACCGAAAGTTTGTTTTTTGCATGCAATGTGGTCTTTATATTCTCAAAAAGAACTATTCTTCCACCCACTCCCAAAGAGTCTCTCCCTGCTCAAATATCAAGCAATGTAGTCTGCGAGTTTAAATGTGAGTGTGATGCTCGCTATGTAGGTAGGACTTCTCAAAGGTTTAGTGAAAGAATAAAACAGCATGTACCAGCTTCTGTCAGGAATAAAACTGTTCCTTTACGACAACTACCAAAACGTGTGTGTAAAAGTGAAAATCCGATTCTATGTGATTCAGCGATTGGAAAACATGTTTTGAGCAACACTCACTGTGCCAATGCTTATTCTGATGAAAACTTTAGAATTATTAAAAAATGTCGCTCGTTATTCCAGCTACGCGTCATGGAGTCGGTATTAATTAAATTGACTAATCCTGTCCTTTGCCGACAAAAGGATTACGTGTTTAATCTGTCTCTGTTTTAAGTGTCATCTCTAAAAATAGGGATGACATTGACCTTTTCTAACGTTATAAATATAGCATGGTTTGGAGGTTCTCATTTAGCAGACGTTGACACCTGATGAGTAATCTGCCGAAATGCATAGTGTCTCTTTCTAACTGTAAATAACGGTTTCTTTGAATTGTTTGGTTAGTATTTTGGTTAAAACAGTTCTTTTAAGAACTATTACATTTTTATTATCACCATTCACCATGGCATTTGCTATTTTGAAATCTATCTTTAAGTTTGTCACCACGACAAAGTCTCTGTTTCAGAATCCTTATTATTATCATATATGTATATATGAGTTTGAGCACTGTCGGATTGTGTAGAGAGTCTCACATGGAGACGTTCACCGTGTTCGCGATATGCAAAGCTCATCTTTATAGGTTTGAGCACTGTGGTGACTCTACAATACAATCCATACAATATGTAACCGTACGTCCTTTGTCCCAAGTGCAGGAGTCACTTACATTCTGACGAAGGCTCGAAGCACCGAGTTGAAAGCTTAATAAAAATTTGCAAAATAAAAATCCAGAGAATCCTTAATATTATCATATATATAAGTTTGAAAATTTGTAGTCCAGGCTTTTAATATATCATTCTGATGAAGGCTCGAAGCAACGAGTCGAAAACTCAATAAAAATCACTTAAAATCCGGAGAAACTTTTATCTTTTATATATCATATATATATATATATATAGTTTATAATTTATGATTTTCCGTATAAAGCAGTGCTCGATGCCCGAGAGCAGAGAGTAAATATTGATAAGAAGAAGAAAATACACAAAAACTACAATTTCATCCCGACAAGCCTGTTTCGTGATTGCTCACTCTTCAGGGGATTAATATCAATATATATATATATATATATATACAAAGTGTATAACAATGTGCCCTCCCAGCTACCACCATAGTAAAATGGTGATTAACTAATATATATATATTTATTAGTTAACTACTTATATGTCTGGCTCGAAGCATGCTGGATTACTTTTCGTTTCGAGATTTTTTCAACGGACCTTTTTTTTAGTAAAGTCCAGGCTATCCTGTTCCACGCACTTTATTTACCAAATTCTTAGCTTCAGTGTTTAGAGCGTGTAGCGTGGATTCATGCAAATACAAAGGGCATGGTTTTTCATCAGAGCAGCTACGTTTGCAGCAAAGAGGGGTTTTTCTGATGCCCAAATACGTGCAATGGGTCGTTGGCGATCGGATGCATTTCAAAAATACATTAGAGCTCCATGTTTAAATCTTTATTATTTGTAATGGCTGGGACTTACGGTGGTTGCATTCTTGTTTGGAAAGACGAATGGCTATAGTTCTAATTGCTATAGTTGTAGTTGTGGTTGGCGAAGTGTTCTTACTCGTTGTCATTTACTTGATGAAGGGCTAGGCTAGCGGCTGTATGATTTCTTTAGCATCGTGTTCATTCTGTGTTCGGATGCAGGGGCTACGTTTACAGTTGACTGCAAAGCATGCGGAATTGATATATCTGCATCTCACTCATATATTAACAGTTGTGGTACGTTCATGCTTATTAGGTCTCATCTTTTCTTAACTTTTTGTCTTGCTCTTTTTAATATCAGTTTAGTAATCTTATATGTTATTCTGCAGGCGTTTCTGCGGCTGATGGGGATGGGGCGGCCTCCTTAATTCAGGAGGCTAATGGCGTTTTTATTACCCCACCTTTTCTGTGCTATACGGAAAAACTTTATTCGTAAAGATTTTAGTTTAAATTGTGTAAAATAATTACTTTAAATTATTTTTTAATTTGTTATTTCTATTTTATTAAAGTGCCATGAGCTTTGACACATTACCCAATTTCTATCCAAAAGAGAGTACGTATTCATATTCTTTAATGTCGTGCGCACAGAAAACAGAGGTCATCTGACTCAGAGTCTCCTTTAGAACTTGATTTTCTATGATTAAGCGGAAGTGTTTAAAGAATATCAGCCACCCAATTAGCGCTGTTCCGGCGTTCCAGAGAACTACTGTACCAAAGTGTTTCATGCCATTTTAATACCTTGCAGGTCATCTAAACTGAAAATCTGATAATCCTTAATCCATGTTTCCCCCATTCCTTAAACTCACAATGTATGTATCTTTTTTTATAGTTTAAGTACACTTTATTTAATAAAGTAAAGTTTTAGTACATGTTTATTTCTGCTTTCATTTTTTTCTACGTTTTTTTCTACAATTGTGAATTATGTTATTCAGCTTCTATAGTTTGGATAAAAGTATGCCACAAATGTTTGTACCTGAAACAGAACTGCATGTTTGATACTTTTGATCTCCTTATTGTTTTTTACCTAAGTGAATGTTGAATAAAGGGGTCATGACTTGTAAATTTAAATTTCCTTTTTCAGTGTTGATAAACATGCAATCTTCAAAATGTTCTGCACTATTTTAAAATTACTTTGAAGATAGCCTTCAAGTTTTTTAGTCATATCGCGGCGCCTGCAATTACTTACCCACTCTTTTTATCGCTTCTGCTTAATCATAACAAATCGAAAATCAAGGAGGTTCTTGGGCTGATGAGCTCTGTTTTCAGTGCGCATGACATTAAAGAGTACTCTCTTTTGGGTAAAAATTGGCAATGTGTGAAAGCACATGCCGATTTATTAAAATAGAAATAACAAGTATAACGTAATATAAATTAATTATTTTACACAATTTAAACAAAAATCTTTACGAATAAAGTTTTTCTGTATAGCACAGAAAAGGTGGGGTGATAAAAACGCCACCTCGGAAACAAGTCTAAATAGTACCTGCAAAATCAACAGAGAGAAAGGGAGGAAGGGAAGGGTGGATTTTTCGATAAATTTCACCTTGCAACGGCCACCTGCTGAATGATATGTGATTTGTTTGTGCATTACCTATAAGACCTATAATACCTGTGCACGTGAATCACACTACGTGCATGTGAACAAAATGCAAATAACTGTAGCCATCATCCTGTTTGCTCTTGTAGCGTCCGCAATGAACCTTGGACTCCATGATCTTAGCACGCGGACTGCTTTGAGTAAATGGTAACAAACTTTCCCAGTACTTTTTTATATGTTAAGAGTGTGTCCCACCCTCTCTTTGTTTCCCCCTGATTAACATAACTCTTATTTACAATTTAAACTACAAAATAACCCGGGGAAGCAATAAAATTATTATTCGCTTATGCAAATAACTCCTTTATGTAAAAATAAGTTAAATGTTTTGATTGTAATTGGGTACTGACAGTAACTTGCTTTGTATTATCAGCAAAAACATTGTTGATGGGTCAAGTTCATTAAGTACTCATGTAATGATGTTGTTACAACACATTACTATTCCTGAAATAGTATACTTGATGTTACCTTTGCGAACCTGTTGGAAAACGAAAGAAACTCAAATGTGGTAGCGATTTTTTGCTGCCACTGCACTTGATTGCTGATAAATTGGACAATATCTGGTATAAAATTCACCAACTATAGAAGTGAACTAAACAAAAAGTGTGGATCTCAACAAGTACATACTTATATGTTTGTACGAACGTTCATTGTGCAATAGAAAAGCAGTTTGCAAAAAAAAGCATACCAAAAATAAAGGTTTCTTTTGTCAGTCAACCAGATTTTTACCCTATTTTAACATATTTCTAAGAGTGTAATAAGGAAATAGACTGCGTGCGATTACACTGCGCGTTCACTGGGTGTGATTACACATCTTGATTTAGTCGAAAAGGCACATTTCGTCCATTTAAACTTCTTGAAGGAGATAAAATTGCGCTCGAGGCCTTTGTGTCGTTGAGAACAAACACGTAAATACTAAAAGAAACTATTGTATCATTAAGAACGTTTGTTTGTGCAATGTATGGAAAGAAGAAACAATCCTCTGTCTGTGACATTGCATGCCTAATTATATTTATATGCTGTAATGACGTAGGTAATTCCTTATTTATTAAGCATGAGTAATGTATATAAGAGTTTGGAGAATTAAATACAAGACTTATTACATGGTGGTAGCGATTAGGAAAGGTTGGCTCTTATCGAATGGCAGAAGGATTTTCTAGGCCAACACGACTCTCGTTTGAAGGCAACGTTGCTGAGAATTGGCGTCGCCTCAAACAGAACTATGAAATATACATTGTTGCTGCAGGACATAGTCGGAAATCAAAGAAAGAAAAGTCATGCATCCTCTTAAATCTAGCTGGCGAAGATGCGGTTGAAAGATATAATTCTTTTACCTACAACAAAGAGGAAGACAAAGACGATCCAGAAGTTCTAGTGAAGAAATTTGAAGAAGTTTGTATGCCGATTAAGAATTTAATATTCGAAAGACATTTCATACAAGGAAGCAAAGTCCGTCAGAGTCGATTAGCTCCTTTGTTACAGATTTGAAAAACATTGCTCGAAAGTGCGAGTTTGGTGACCTCGAGAGCGAACTTATTAAAGATCGTATTGTGTGTGGGATTAACAGTGATGCAGTAAGAAAGATTCTCCTTCGGGAAACAAGTTTAACTTTAGACAAGGCTCTAAACATATGCAGTGCAAACGAATTGTCGGAACAACAAGTAAAAGATCTTACTAATTATCAAGATGTCGATGAACTGAAGGCTAGGAAGAATTTGAAACCCTCAAGAGGAAGTTACACAAACTTAAGTCAAACAAAAGAAGATAAACATCGAGGACAAAGATTCGTATTAAAGAAAAATTGCAGAAACTGTGGAGGAAAACATCTTCCAAAGCCATGCCCAACTTTTGGAAAAATTTGCCACAAATGTCATAAGAAAAACCACTTTGCTCGGGTGTGTCTAACGTCTACACAAAAGTCACAAAGAACAGTTCATGAAGTTAGTGATGAAGAATTGTTTATTGGTGCTGTTAATGCAATCACACCTACGCAACAACGCACAAGCTCGAAAGTCGAGAATCGAATGAATATTGAAGCTGTTGAAAAAAGCAATGACGAGTGGTATTCTGAACTCAAATTTGGCAGACATTTGGTGAACGTGAAGGTGGATACAGGCGCAAAATGTAATGTTCTTTCTAAAAAAATGTTCGACAAAGTCACAGAAGCTGAGCAACAAGTTACCAAAACAAATACAAAGCTAATGTCGTATAGTGGAGATTCAGTTCAAACCTTAGGACAAGCAGTTATGAGGTGTTCTTACAAAGACAAACGATACAATCTTCTTTTCTATATAGCGACACACGATGTAAAGCCTATTCTTGGTTTACCTGATTGCGAGCGTTTGGGTATGGTGAAAAGAATCATAGATGTCAAACCTATTTTCACTAGCGACGATATTCTCAATGAATATGCAGATCTCTTCGATGGCAAACTAGGATGTTTACCCATTAAACATCATATCAGTGTCAATCCAAATGTAAAACCTACAATTCATCCTCATCAACGCGTTCCAGTAGCTATGAGAACGAAAATTAAAGAAGAGTTAGAACGAATGCAACAGATGGGTGACATCGATCCTGTAGAAAAACCAACGGTATGGGTTTCGTCAATGGTAACAGTGGAAAAACCAAACAAGTTACGAATATGTATTGATCCTAGACATCTTAATGAAGCCATTCAGCGAGAACATTACCCTCTCTTAACAATAGAAGAAGTCGTATCAAGACTACCTGGAGCTAAAATTTTCTCCGTATTCGATGCAGCCTCTGGATTTTGGCAGATACCTCTAGATGAAGATTCCAGTTATCTTACAACATTCAATACGCCTTTTGGCAGATGCAAATTCAATCGTCTCCCATTTGGTATATCCTCAGCACCTGAAGTGTTCCAAAAAGCTATGCACCAGCTGTTTGACAGAATAGACGGTTGTGAAATTATAATGGATGATATCTTAGTATGGGGAACAACACAGAAAGAGCTTGATGAAAGAATTATCAATGTGCTGAATAGAGCTCGTGAAATCAATCTCAAATTAAAGAAAGAAAAAACAAAAGTTAAAGTAACAAATGTAGATTACATGGGACACAAAATAACGTCAGATGGTCTTCAATCCGATCCTGAAAACATTAAAGCAATATTAAACATGCCAATTCCTAAAGATAAGAAAGATCTTCAAAGATTTCTTGGAATGGTTCAATATTTGACCAAGTTTATTCCTTATCTTTCAGAAATGGCAAGTCCCCTTAGAGATATGTTAAAGAAGGAAAATGATTGGTGCTGGTTAGATCAACATCAAATAGTGTATGACAGAATCAAGAAATCCTGTGGAGAGCATCCTGTATTGCAATTCTACGATGTATCAAAAGATGTGACATTGTCCGTAGATGCAAGTATGTCAGGCTTATGAGCAGTTTGTCTTCAAAATGGCAAACCAGTTGCTTATGCATCGAGAGCTTTAACTGAATTTCAAAAGAAATATGCACAAATTGAAAAAGAGTTACTTGCAATTGTATTTGGATGTGAAAAATTTCATGATAACATCTATGGCAGAGATGTCAATGTTGAAACAGATCATAAGCCCTTACAGCAGATTTTCAAGAAGCCCCTTCATCAATCTCCATTGAGACTCCAGAAAATGTTGCTGAAACTTCAGAAGTACAGTTTGAAAGTCTCGTTTAAGAAAGGAGCAGAACTTTATCTCGCGGACCAATTAAGTCAAGCGTATATCCAAGAAGAATCAGATGATCACTTAGAAGATTTTGAGATAAATGTTGTCTTGCCAGTAAGTGAAGAAAAAATGAACCAGTTGAAGGAAGAGACAAAGAAAGATAAAGTAATGAAAATGCTACGACAGTACGTAGAAAATGGATGGCCAGATCTACGCAGTAAAGTCGATTTGGATGTTTTGAATTACTGGGACTTTAGAGAGAATTTTTCAGTACAAGATGACCTACTGTTTAAAGGAGATCGAGTAATAATTCCTGAGTCATTAAGAACTGATATGTTGAAAGCTATACATCAAGGACATTTTGGATCTGAATCATGCAAACGTAGGGCTCGAGAGTGTTTATATTGGCCAAAGATGAGCTTAGAAATAGAAGCAGAAGTTAGAAAGTGTGAAGTCTGCAATGCCCATAAGAGTCATCAACAAAAGGAGCCTCTACAATCACATACTGTACCACATCGACCGTGGAGTAAAGTTGGAGCAGACCTGTTTGAATTAAATAGTAGAAGCTATCTTCTTATGGTAGATTACTACAGTGAATTCTTTGAAATTGTTTACTTGTTAAATACAACATCAAAAACAGTTATCACAAAGATGCAATCTCAAATTGCGAGATACGGAATTTTCGAAGATCTTATAACAGATAATGCTCCACAATTCAGGAGTAAAGAATTTCGTGCATTCTCGTTACAGTATGGATTTAAACATACAACAAGTTCACCTGGATATCCAAAAAGTAAAAGCATGTCAGAACGTGCTGTGCAGACAGCAAAAGCAATCATAAGGAAAGCAAAATATGATAACACCGATTCTTATTCAGGACTCCTTAATTATAGAAATACACCTAGACACACAGTGAACAACTCACTCCATGCAATAGAGACTTGGTTGACTTTGTTTCCCCTATTTTTACAATACCAAAGATGGAAAATTAGGCTGATTATAAATCATAAAAAATTGAATGAATCTGTACAATATTACCATTTCAAAAAGGACAATATAAATACTGCTCTAAAGTTCATCTCAAAATACTGTTGGATGGCATCATTAGACTTAAATGATTCTTATTATAGCGTCCTGATCCATTCTAATTTCCAAAAATTTCTAAAATTTTCTTATAAAGGTAATCTATACAAATTTACTGCTTTCCCCAATGGACTCATTTCTTGCCCTAGAATGTTCACTAAACTGTTCAAACCCGTAGTAACTTCGCTACGGATGAATGGACACATTGTTTAAGTTTATATTGATTACTTATTTCTAATGGGTCGCACGTATGACCGCTGTATTGATAATGTAGTTGAAACATTAATATTATTAGAGAAACTTGGTTTTGTCATTCAACCTAGTAAGTCGGAATTTATTCCAACCCAAGAAATAGTTTTTCTTGGCTTTCTAATCAATTCACTAAAAATGATAGTACGACTTACAACTGAGAAAAAAGGCAAACTTATGTTCCTTATTACAACATTGCTGGCCTCTGAGGCAATTGACATAAGATCTGTTGCCCAAGTGATAGGCCATATGGTATCGAGTTTTCCTGCTGTAGAATATGGACCACTTTACTATCGCAAACTTGAAAAAGATAAAACCATAGCATTATCGAAATATAAGGGGAACTACTAAGCCTCCATGATTATTTCTAAGGAAGCTAAGACTGAATTCCGTTGGTGGCTTAAAATTTACAGGGTTGTTTTGAAAATATTTTGATACCCTCAGTTGACTTGGTACTATACTCTGACGCCTCTATGACTGGCTGGGGGGCAGCTCTTGAACACCAATCAACTAGAGGAAACTGGTGCAAACAGGAGACAATCGATCATAATAACATCCTTGAGATGAAAGCCGCCTTGTTGGCACTTAAATGTTTTATTTCAACTATAGCAGAGAAACATGTCAAAATAATGATTGACAACAGCACAACGATGTTTTTCATAAACAATATGGGTACTAGCCACAATGACAAGTTACATGCTTTGGTGGTAGATATTTTGGAATTTTGAATGTTAAATAAGATTAAACTTACAGCTGCCCATTTACTAGGGTCAACCAATATTGTCGCAGATAAAGAATCCAGAAAAATATACCGTGAAGGTGAATGGATGTTAAACCCATGCCATATTCAAAAAGCTCTGCAAATTCTTAATATAAATATCAAAGCCCAGCAAAGTGCTTTTAAAAGAGCCATTTAATACAAAAATAGCATAAAAAAAGAAATATTTATTTAGAAGCCTAACGTTTCGTCTTGACTCTCAAGACATCATCAGATAGTGTTGAATTACAAGTATAGAGGGATATATATATGTAATAGCTATTTACATAATAATAAATTACATGGTGGGATGAAAACGTGAGAGTAAATATGGGATAAGAGGGTATGACGTGGGATAGGTAGAAACACGAAAGAAAAAAAAAACTCACAAACAATCGTAAAGTATACAGACATGAGGACGGACGAAATCAGATTATAGCAATTGAAGAACAATAGAGCTTCCTTGGACGTTAAGAGATAATTTCATTTTGTTGATTAAGAGGCTTTCGTGAATAAGAAGAATAAGAAACGTAGCATCACTAATCTCTCTAATATTGCATTATTTTTCATGATGTATGGATTGACAAAAGAGATGGATGCGAATGCATTTCATTATAAATCAAATTCTTAGTAAATATTTTGTTCCTTATTCTGCACAGAAAATGGCATAGTATGCCAAAACGTGTATGCATTTCAAAAATTAAAAAACATAGTCGTTTAAACTAAATCTATTATCATAATTGTGCTGCTCCGAAATTATGAAAATATTATTATCTTCTAGTTCATTTAAATTGTAACAAGGCACGATCCAAGCCTGCACACGGGTTGCTCAAGAGCAGTATTTGGTTGCATTTGCTATGTATAAAAACGCGTATCAAATAACGAAATTAACGGTAAAGCAATCTCCATGTTGTAATATATTATGTAAGTAAATCATGTTTCTTAACACGTGTCACTAGTTATAATGCACCTAACCCTGACTCCAACTCTTACCCTAACCCTAACAGGTTTAACCATCAAAGAAAGATATTGATTGGTTGATAGGTTTCATGTTAGTCACGCGTTATTCATGCAATCTCGCAACAAAACAGAAAAAATACGATCTATAAGCACGAAAATTCAGTCACTCGAAAGTTGCATAAAAAAGTTTTGTAGTCAAGGAAAAATTACAGCACATATAGGATGGGTTCAATATTCGAATAATCAGCTTTTACCTGCTGTTTATTTTAAAAATAAAATCTTTTCTAAAACAAAGCAGTCCTCTAATTAGCATACTAGTCTCTCTCCTGAACCTTTGTTACATGATTGCATTATTAATAAACTTGAGCTAGCAACGTTTTTGTCAACACGAGCGTCATGAGAATGAGGATCCAAGACGACGGTTCTGATGTAAAGATATTTATTAGGCTGACTTAATGTTAACTTTGTTCACTTTGAAAATAAAAATAGAAATATTCAATAACATCTACATGAAAACTCGCAAAAATAATGTAAACATTTAAGGTATGATTTGCTTTTAACTCCACCTTTTAGCATAAACCATAATTATAAGGTTTTTACCTAGCTAACATGTTTTACCATTGAACTCCTTGAGTACTTTCAGATGCCATCACTGTCTGTAGCTAAACTTTCCTTTGCCTTATATTGAATTCGGTTTTTAATAATATGTGAATATAACACATTTTTATAAAAATAAATTACGTTTACCTGTCAAGTTTCTGTTAAAAAACAAAAACGCCAAGACAACTAAGTTGTCACCTTTAAATTAGCTAATGAATAGATATCGTAACAGAATGTCCACTCGTATCGTAAGCTTTCATGTTCGTGTCCCCCCTTTTCTGAAACAAATTCTAAAGCAGACACGCCTTCCAGCAAGATACTTCCCCTAGATTGCAATAGAAAATATAGAAGTTTTTACAAATATAACTTTTTGCACTAAAAAAGCTTGGAACCTTTTCGTCTTTGCACAATGATAACCCTTCTCGAAATAGCATTCTCGTGCAATACTATTCAATATTGATTTTGTGAGGGTATCTTGCTATAAAGTCACGCATGCGTAGTGAAAAACTGCGCCACGATTTAAGGCGAGTAGGCCTTCTGTTCAAGGGGAATGGCAACCAATTTTTTTATTACCAACAAGTATTCAAGATATTTAATAGAAAATGAATTTTACATGACATCGTAATTCTCTATAGATCTCTCCTTAAAGGACTTTAAATATAAATAAATTGAAGAAAGGAGCCATCTTTAATTTAAAAGAAAGCTATTATGGAAGTATGCATGACGTCACAACAGGGATTTAATTGTTTTACGAACCTAGAAAAAGTGAATTTTTTTCTCAGGATTTTTATCAGTACTGCTATTAAAGCAATAAACAATTCATGCCTATATGTTACCATATTAACACAAAACTTTTAATTGCCGAAGAACGCTTACCTTGTGGTGACGTCAGTTTGCAAAAACATGAAGATATTAGCATAATAAAAATCTTTACAAAATGGCGACGAACACGCAACGATTTAAATCAATAAAGAGAGGATTATTTCAATCAATAAATCTTTCTACACAAAAGACAGCGATGGCAAATTTTTGGTGTTTTTTTTTTCAAATTTATGGGTAATTTACTGTAATAATTATAAAAAAAATATATTGCCATTTCCCTTTAATTATCTATTCTGTGACTTCGCCTCAAAGATAGCTACGTCATCAAAATCGTCGAATTTACTTCCGCTTAACACTTTATATTTTAAAACAACGCCAGCTTAAGCTCTGTATTATAAGTAAACGCACATGCTTTCAGTAATATTAAGGGTAAAATGTCCGGCACACGAGGATGGTTTAGTCAAAAACCGAGAGCGCAGCCTAAGGTAGTTTTACTAAACCTCTTGAGGCTTAAAGGAGCATTTAAACACTCATATCTCTTAAAGCACGGATTTACTTTGTAATAAACATGGTTGCGGAGGGAATAATCAGTGCATTGGACAGTAACTATTAAATTTTGAGCTCACTTACTTTAATATTGACAACCATTTATGTTGCTTGAAGCGGACATTGTTCATCGTCAGTGATGGACTAGAAAAATTCATCTAGCTATTTAATGGTGAATTCTGTTTTTAAATTGGTTCATGGAACCTGTGAATGAATTGCTTGGCAAATATATATTGTAGTTTAATTATTGCTGAAATTATTGATGGTTCATTACTGGTTTTCCCAAGTAAGTGACAGGAAAGTTTGTGACGTGAGGGAAAGACGATTTCTGTTACCACTCAACAACATAAATTGTGAGGCACTAAGGAAAATACGTCAGTAAACGTCCCGGTGATAACAAAAGATCGCGAGGCAACCATGTTATTAGCTACTGAAATAAAAGAGGTGGAGACACCTTCACTCTAGTTGTGTTGCTAATTGAAACAAATTAATGATTGCAAACATATATCAATTACGTCGACTTAGCAAACTATCATACATGGATTAAAATTTACCCATGCTGACTACCATGCATCGTAAGAAAATTACTTATACTTGTGCTAAGCGTCCACTTCTAAGCAAATGTAGCCAATGTTAACTCTCCATGGAATCCATTGACAAGAAAATTATAAAGAATCGTTGAAACAGCAAAAATTGCCAGATTAAACAAAAAAAACAGTAAAAAAATTCCTTAAGAATACGTCAGAACTTTGGTGGCACTCAAAAGTTGTAAAACGCTATTGAAGAACTTAAATGAAGTGTCGCGGACTTTTGTAATGGATGATCTGGAAGCACCATCTAGCACCATGTGATACAAGTCTGCATGAAGCTATATAAAAAGAAATTACACAAAATATGCTCAAACTTCAAGCTTTCTTGCACAAAGTCATGAAAGTGCAAAAGTACTTAAATTTTATTTACTACATTTAAAGCAATAGAGAGGTCAGCCCAATACTTCAGTACTGCGTTGACCTCTTACACTATATACATCAGTCATTGGGCTGACCCTTTAAAGGCTTGACTAACACCTTCTTACTTTCTTCAAATATGAAATCTAGATGTTAATCGTGTGAACAATATTTCGGTAGCATTACACAATTAAAACTTTACAAAATATAAAACAAAAATATATTTTTTAGTTTAATAGAACACCACATGATATTGCAGTATTGCTTTACACCAGACTTCCCCGTCATCGAATGGTGCTTAGTACAAGCTAAATGATTTTACATAGGAAGATATATTTTTTTCCCTTTATGAACAGTAAGGGAACTCGATAAAGAATACTAAAACAGAAATCTTATGCATACAAAACGAGTCATATTGAATAAATCAAGTGAAAGTTTTTGTTTTAATCCTATTTTAACACTTCATAGAATTACATCGGTGGTAACTGATAATTTGACGACAAATATTTTAAGAGCAGTAGAGATTAGTGGCCAAAGTAGTGCAAGTTGCTCATATTAATTTACTTTTATTATGACTTATTGAAAATGGTAGTAAAGGTTTCAAATACCCTATACGAATTGGTCAATTAAGTTGTCCTGGGCAGACTTCGACATTTCCTATTTCTTACCAAATATTAATTAATTAGCTATTTCAACCTTTCAATGAAACTTGGTTATAATTTTATTCGGTCGAAATAACAATTTAAAATGCTTGCAACTGTTTCTTTTGGCCATTTTAAAGTGTGATGTTCATGTTGATAATAATACCTAGTTCACACGAGCAACTTTTATTTGACAATTTTTATGTGAAAATTATTAATCGGTCGGGTATATGAGCAAAATTGGGCAATTTTTATGGCAATGGAGATTGTCCAAAAGCTAGCGTGTTAGCAACAAATTTTACATATTGAAAATTGTAGGTATACATGAAACGTGAATAAATGGGACAAAAATTTGCAAAATTGCGAATTTGAACTCCAGCAGTGAGACATGAAATGATAGAGTTAGTTTGCTTGATAGCGTTGCTTCGTTGCTGCTAGAAACAGTCTATGAAAAGTCTTTGGAACACTAAAGAGCGATGAATACAAAAACAGAAACATAAAAAAATCGCAATATGCAGAAGTGCTAAAGGAGGTAAAAGACGAAATGCCAAATCTTCATCTAGCTAGCATAAAAGGTACGCTGCATTGTCGCTTTGTGAACGTAAATTAATTTAATGTTATTATTAGCCAAAATACAGAGTATAAGAACGTTTTAGTGGAAGGAATTAAGAATATAAAACTAATGGCTTCTATCTAAAAAGTATATTTGCCAAATCAAAAAGGCATTGTCATTTTACATTGATTCACAGTCTTTAAAGTTGTGCTATTGGATTATAAAAACTTTCACTTTATTGAACTAACTAAAAATAATCTATATAGACAATGCAACAGGTTATTTTTTGATTATAAACATTATACAAAATATATACAAAATATTAGTGTGATAAAATGAAGTTCCTGTTTGTTTTGTTCCATGTATTTCTAAGGGATATGAGATAACACTGTTCCGAAAAGTTAAACTCAAAAGTTTTGAATATATATTACAAAATTTAGGGGTCTTCGTAATTTGTGCAAAATTCTAGTTGCTCATTGCACACTGAAAATCAACAGCACCTTCTTCAGAAAAAAGTTTTTTAAATCATCCCTCACATCTTTTGCTTGTAACGTATACCAATGTGTCCTAGGACATAGCTGTAGGACAGAAACCTCATCATTGTTGGTACTTTCATTCTTCCATAATCCAGGAATAAAATTACCAAACTCTCATTCTGTATCCATTGAGCCAAGTGGTAAGTAGCACTTGTCAATCTTCACAATGAAAAAAATGTGTCATGCAATGCAAGCTCTGACTACTTCCACGGCATTGTCAACATTGAGTTCAAGGGTTCCAAGAAGCAATTGAAACTTGGTACATAGCAAACCAAAAGCGTTCTCCACAATGGGTCGAGCCGTTAAAAGGGGATAGTTAAATATTTACTCATCCCCTATCTCTGAATTATGAGGAAATGGTTTTATCAAATTAATTTGCACAGCAAAGGCTTCGTCATCAAAAAGTTAGAAAGGAAAAGGACTTGTTCTCCCTTCGAGGTTCGCTGGTTAAGGAAAGTCACTGGATTTACACAATTTCTTTAAGCCACTCTCTTTAAAAAATTCCACCATCTGACTGGCTTTCAGGAGAGCAAAGGTCAAATGCAAGAAAGTTTGCATTTGCATCAGCAATGACTGACAAGTCAATGCCGACTTGCTTCTTGTAGTTAAAATACTCTGACCCAGAGTGTGGAGGAGCACACATGTTAATTGTTTCCCATCTATGGCGCAAACAACATGTGGAAATCGCCATCTTGATCGAAACTCGTGTGCAATTTTTTCCAATTGTTGAGCAGAGCTTGGTGGGTGTAAATACTTATCTTTAAAGAAGACTTCACAGACTTTAGGTATGATAGTCGAAATGGAAGAAACTGACACTTGGAAGCTATACATGATATCTATGTACGAACAACTAGATGCTAAGAATCGTATTGTGATGTATAAACGGTCATGGACAGATACGTCGTCGCTCATGTTTGTATTTTTCTTCTGAATTATATGCTGTAATTTCACACAAATTTCATCAAACTGACGGGAATCCATACTAGAATAATTTGAAATTATGAAATTAAGCTAAATGAAAACTTAAATAACAGACATTGACAATTTTAGTTCTTTTAAAAATTACATACCAAAAAAGTTCTAAAATTTGTAGTCACCGTCAACACGTATTGAGCAGGTATTATAAATTACTTGACAGTTAAGTGATAATAGATAAAAATTGAAAGGTAGGAAGAGAGTTAATGATGAAATGGGATTAAAGAGATAAAGAGGGGTTGGAGGAGTTAAGGCCGTAGTTGATAAAGGCTAACTGCCCAGAACGCTAAGTGTGTGATTGACCTTGGAGGAAGATAACAGAATTTTTAAGTCAGTAGCAGGATCACTGGCGGTTTTTAAATAAAGAATACAATGGATTGATTGGGCTTAAAGATAGCTTTTCTATAAAAGGAAAGATCCAAATATTACAAATACTCCGGTGTGCGAATGACAGACACTTTTTAAACACCAATCTCAGAAACTTTGGTTTTAATAAGAATAAAAAACGGAGTGCATGTTAATGATCGAAGGAAAAATGAAATGTTAAAATGAAATTCTCGTGACAGTATTAAGATATTGTAATATTTCCACATTTTTTAAGAAGCAGCAGCATCATATTATCTCCAGTTTGTTTCAAAGCAATGATGGTCGACCATGTACCATCTCAATTTTCTGGCATTATAAAGCCAAGAAGACAAACTTGTTAAGATGAAATATCGTTGCCAGTCGTCCTGCCCCTTTGATAAACTTTCCATCGAATCAAAGGTATGTAAAACGAATAAAAACGCAAAATGTGAGATTTTGTAATACAAAAGTATAGTAAAACGGGACCAATACCCCCTACGAAGGTCGTAAGCAAATGAACCAACGTTCGTACTATATTTTATACATGGATGCGTTATCCAGTGTAATATACATATCACTGGCGAAGAAGACGCAAAATTGAAAATCGACGTCCAAGCAAGAACGAAAGTATTGTGGCAAAATTTTGCCATTATCTATTACTTTTGTGATTGTGTTTACTTTGATAGGCATATGTTTTGTTGTTATTACTGCAGAAAGCTTGGGAGAAAAAGCAACTGCAGCAAAAGAAAAAACGATATCTACAAAGTCATTAGTAAAAATTATATTCTATAAAACTACATTTTATGATGGAATGTTAATGTCGAATTTTAATGCATTTACCATAATGTGGAATAATATATGTGTTGTGGTATTATGTATCATGCAGTAGCCTTTACTCATGCCTTCTGCTACCTATTTATAGCATACAATCTAACTGTAAAGACCCCAGTTTGGGAGGCTTAGTTCTGAATAGATCACCTCATTCCAAATTTCTCAAAGAATAATTACTTCTTCCTTTATATCAAGTTGCAATACTGTATGATATTTTTCTAGTAGAATGTCTTGGACACCTTCAAAAGATATCATACTTTGCCATGAAATACTCACTGAAAACTCATAAAGTGAAAAGAAAAAATCAACTCAGAGAAGTGCCATTTGAGAAAAAATCGCAGAAAAATTGAATGAATGTGACGAGTATGACTTTAATGTCGACAAAAGCCGTTTTAATAAAACGTAGAAAAAGGAAAATAAGAGCAGAAGAAAAAGCTTCTTTTATCAACCCAGATCCATCAGAGCTAGAACTAGCTCTTGATGAGATCATGTCACTAGAAGAGAAAGCCGGTGAAGAGTTGGCGGAAGTCAGTCAAAGGAAGAGGGAACAAAGAAACAAGGAAAAATTTATAGCGACAGACATAAGAAAAAAAGCTAAGAAAAAGCTAGATGAAAGCAGAAACGCCAAAGGGACGTAACAACAAAAAAGACGCGACGAAGTGGTAAGGATGCATTGGATATTTTTTATAAAAAGATGACAAAGATACACAACAGAAAAAGGAAGAGCTCAAGCTTAAGAAATCTCGGCAAGATCTGGAAAAACAAAAAGTCGATCCTTGCCCGCTGTGCAAAAACAAATCACAACAACAAGAATCTCAAATAGCGCAGCATGAATAGCAAAGGCAATTCATGAAAATGCAAATAAATTGTCATAATTTAAAGGTGTTCATGGAAAAGCTGTTTCAGAAGTAGGTATTTCAGGACTTGGAACAAGCTTTTACAAGTTAAAATTATTATTGTTACTATTATAGTTTCTGTTTTGTAAATTTGTTAAAATCAATGATACGATAAGGTACTTGTGTTAAAGAAAAGTTTTGTAATTTTTACGCGATGAATATACTAATCATTCTAAGTATTCATCGAGTTTTCGTGGCTGTAAATCAAAAAAATTTCGAGGTGGTATTTCTATGTATACACGTTAAGAAATTTCTTATGATGAACCATGCAACATACATCTTTCCTATTAACTAGAAGCAATTTCTAAATAATTTTTTAATGTCAGAAAACTGAAAATAGTTTTTGACATCTCCAAATAACCACTCAACTGGTGTCGTGAAATGTTCTCATTCAGGGGCGGATCTAGGATTTTTCAAACATCAGTCATAAAACGTCCGAGGCGCTCCGCACCTGGGGGGGTCTGAGGCATTCTCCCCTGAGAAATTTTGAATTTCAGAGCCTTGAAAATGCCATTTTCAGCGTTTTAGAGCAATACAAAATGTATTTTGTGGGCATCGTTTTTGCGTAAAAACAACACATTTTGCTTACGTGTTTTTCAAAAAAAAATGGAGTGAACAATACTTGAATGTTTTGCCAAATATTTAGGCTCATTATCATGCCAAATATATGGCTCATTAGCATGTCTAGGAACGTAAAATTTATTTTACAATAATGCTATTCAAAAAACAGATACAGTCTTTAAAAATTTCTACCAAGTTGTCAGGCATAGACCCCCCTAGAGACCCCCGTTGAAACCTCTATGATATGAGTTAAGTTGGAAATTTGGTACAACAAGTGACAGTTAATAGATATAGAAAAGCTCAGACTTCAAGCCATGCAAGTTTATTGTAACCCGTTACCCATCTCCACATCAGTGCCAGTTTGATATCATGCATAGCTCAGCCACAGGTTTTCTAACCATGGGGATCATGTCAGAATACCGACATGGGTAGGAAAATCTTTTTGAAAATATGCACATGCCATTCATTCAGTCGCAAGAAGTCTCCTGCGTATACGTAAATACTGGGGGCATGCTTAGTGCCTGACGCAGCATTGGTAAATCGTCTTTCTCCACACGAAAATCAGCAACACAGTCATATTTATCTTTGGTTTCGAATGAAAACTTATAATAAGCTTTGTCGGAGAAGGCAAATTGTTGAATGTGTAAGCATCGTACATTATGATACCATTACCATAGCCAAGCATTAATGCACCTCGTATATTTTTGAAAGAAGCCATTATCAAAACAGCAATATTGAACACGCACGTAATGTAAACAGTGAACTCCATTTCCTTAACACTTAATAGCACGCCAACGCAAACGGTTTTCCGGATGCGTAACGTCCACATTGTACATTCTTAACACATTATTAGTTCCCATATAATGTCAATAAATATGATCTTAAGTATCCATAATGCATTGCTTCGTCTAAAAGGTCTAATGATACAACAATTTTGAAAAAAATGTCTCGATCTAGTCTACTGTGAACTTTGCACCAAAATGAGCTACACATTCAACACCACCATATATTATTGAAAATGATAACTTAAAAAGTCGTCTTTTATTCGCATTTTTTTTTACAAACAAATAAAAGAAAAACAATCTTAACTGTGACAGGACGGCAATTTTATGCAGACATTTACCCGCACAGTGTGCGCCATGTTTGGTTTATAAAACGTTTAGTTAATAAAACATTACAAAGCAATCAAAAACGCAGTAAAAGGTTTAAGAAGTATGCGAGTTACCTTAGTATTTTCAGCCACATCATCGGTGAACATTTCATCATACTCATTTAATTTTAGTTTACAGCAGTTTTCAGTTTTTGCCATGTAGATAGACCAGTCATCCTAAAGACAAACCACACAACATGGTGGAATACGACTGCAAACTGTATTCTCACTTTATGGACGCAAGAACAACGCAAAGTTTGTAATGTTTTTCAACATGCCAAATAAAAAGCGCTTCAAGAATGATTTATATCCAGCGATTACTTTGTCAAGCTGATTGGTTTTCGGAGGTGTTGTAATTGGATTTATAACATAAACCAATGCCTACTAAATCGTAGTTAACAAAGTTACCAAACCGTCCATAACCTTACCAGGAATAAGGCATGCATTTGTTTCGGTAAAGCTCATCAATGTTTTCACATGAAAGAACAAAATACTAGCTATATTGCTTGTTTCACAGACGTTAGTTCTCTACTAAAGAATCTGTCCATTTCTAGGAAGAAAAGTAGCTTCCGTTAAATGAGCATTTATTTCATAAGCGCACTTTCAAAGGGTTGTCACATAAAATCGACGTTTCACACTGTCATACAATCGAAAGTCACAGTGAAAAAAAAAGATTCCGTGTTCTAAAATAAAGCAAAACTGATTCCTAACCATAACAATAACTTAAACTCTTAATTTTTGAGTGCTAGGTTGTGGCCAATGAATTGCATCAAAATTATTTGTGGATATTGCCTCGTAGAATATGAAAACATAACCTCTGAAGCTACTTTTCATTAATAAAATAATCTGCTTGCTTACGTCCAAGGGCTGCTTGTTTGTTTCTTGTTCTACGGCTTGTACAATAATCCTTTCTGTACCACTAACTGTGTTCCAGCGACTCCAACAATAAGAAAATGCGGAGGCTGTCAGGGACATTTGCTCGTACAAGTTTTTTTCTAACACCAAATTCTTTAAAGTAAAAAAATCAAATAGAAACAAATTAAGAAAAATTTGGAGAGATTTGGAGAGTGATTGTTGCTCTGTCGGATAAAGAATCAGCTATTAAGGGATGCTGAAGGAGTATATATTATAAAAAAAAATCTTTCGCTTGTAGGCATTCGCTTGTTGACATGTTGTAGTTAATGGGAAATACCTCTTAAACAATTGAAATGAGTTTTGAATCTGCCTCAATAGGTCATCAATCTTAATTCTCATATGGAGCCACAAGATTTATTTACCTTGACATTTACACTAACGTACTTTTCCGCATCTACAGCTGGAAATACGTTTACTCCTGCACACTTCAAATTCTGAAGAAATAGAAAGACGTACATGAGACTAAATTTAGAAAAAAAAAACAAACAACAGAAGTGGAAAAAGCGTAAAAGTGTATGAAAAGAAATAGCATCTTTTCCGTCGACTGTGCAAGGTCGGTTGATCTCGGTAAGACTTTGTAAAATTCTTTGTTTTACATCGTCTTATATCAATATAACGATGTGATAATTTGGCATGTCAACCGAAAATATTCCTGCTTATTTCCTAGCAAAACAATAAAAATAGCAAATGATTTGAACATCCATTTTATATTACGACTGTTTTAAATGATTCATTTGTTGTTGTAAAGAAAACTATTCGAATTTAATATGCAAGTAATTAAGCAGGTATTATAAATTACTTGACAGTTAAGTGATAATAGATAAAAATTGAAAGGTAGGAAGAGAGTTAATGATGAAATGGGATTAAAGAGATAAAGAGGGGTTGGAGGAGTTAAGGCCGTAGTTGATAAAGGCTAACTGCCCAGAACGCTAAGTGTGTGATTGACCTTGGAGGAAGATAACAGAATTTTTAAGTCAGTAGCAGGATCACTGGCGGTTTTTAAATAAAGAATACAATGGATTGATTGGGCTTAAAGATAGCTTTTCTATAAAAGGAAAGATCCAAATATTACAAATACTCCGGTGTGCGAATGACAGACACTTTTTAAACACCAATCTCAGAAACTTTGGTTTTAATAAGAATAAAAAACGGAGTGCATGTTAATGATCGAAGGAAAAATGAAATGTTAAAGTAATGATGGAGGGAGGGGTGGATGCTCTTTTTTTGTCTAAAAATAAATGAAAAACAACATCAAATGTTTGGAAGAGAAAGCTTTGACGAATAAAGTATAAATAATGAGAAAATTTGTATGTTAGTAGTGTACAGATATGAGAAGAAAAAATCGTCGATTTCCAGTCTAGACAAGCTCAAAATGCACCAATTAGAGCTATTATTAATAAAAAATAATTTAGCGTTAATAAAATATATTTTATCATCATTCTCGATTACAGAATTGAAACAAAAGTTCAAGCATTATTGTTTAAATTTCGAGAGAAAACACGAGATTTAAAAATGAGAAACTGATATCAGCAGAAAATTTAACAAAAAACATGCAGTGCTTATTTCTAAAGAAATTAATAACAATATTAATAAAACAATTAATAATAAAAGTGTGACACTTAAAAGATTACTGAGAATAGTTCTCTCACTACATTACTTCTAAAGAAGAAAGCAAGATTCATTAAATTAGTAAAAATATATAAGATATTTGAATAAAATATTTGAATTATATTAAATGCGCATTAGTGATAGTGCTTCTACGAAATTATGATAAAACTTGATGAAAGTTATTTGAAAATTTTCCACAATAAACGTCGTCATTAACAGATTAAACCTTTTTACCACATATATAGTAACTCAAAATCGATTAAACGTTTTAAAGTAATGAAGTTCTCAAATACAATACAAGAAGACACGTTTTTCTGCTTAAGGATAAGGAAAGAGAAAAGTGAAGCCTTTGTCCTCAGCTTGTTTCCTTTAGTAAGTACAATGCATAGCTCCATGTCGTTTTATAATCGATTTGTAATCTATCAATGGAAATTGTTTTAAGCTGAGCTAACACTCTGTTGCAATATGTATAGCAGTTGCAGTTTCTACCTAATTAGTTCTATTACTCGAGGTTTCGTAATCAAGAAAAGACTCATGAGTGTAAGAATATGAATAGTGGTCATAATTTCTTTTCTAATAATTTATGTAATTACTGTACTGTAGTATATTGCACAGAGCAGAATAATGCCTTTTATAGCTACAGTGTGGCTTATGCAGTAACCTTGTGCTTTTTTTGCTAAAGAATCTTACAAAGAAATTGAAATCGGACTTTTTATGAAATACACTTATAGCACATGGTGAAATCTATAGCTATTTGGTTATGAGGCCTATTTCACATACTTCTTTGATATTTTTACAAATATTTCCTCAAAGTTTCAATTAAAATGCCCAGTTCATATATAAACAGCTGTTGTAAAAAATGGAAGAAACAATATCCTTAATTTGTAAGGATTGGCTGGGGTTTTTTTGTGAAAGGTTTTCTGTTTTTTTTGACGCATAATTGAGAATAAAAAATTGGCATTCGAAAGTATTATAGTGAATGTCAAAATGAATGTTCTTGTGAGAAAGGATAACGCATGTGCAAAAGTGCAAAAGGTATATAAAAGTACAAAAAAAGCAATCTAACAACTCAACGCTTACGAAGAAAATAATAAACTGTTTACAAAAATGTAAAAGATGACATGTGCACGTAAAACAAGTGGTGTCTCCTTTCATTTTTATTGATGATTTATTTCTCAAGCACTATGACAAGAAAATAACTCACCTTTATCAGCTCTTTAGGAGTCAACCAAATTCCTTGAAGATGTCGTAAGCGCTGGATGTTATCTTTAGCTTGTGCTACACAGCAAACTCCTTCCTACAAAGCCGTGAGGTATTTTTATTAACAACAAACATAAACAATACATTAATAGAAGAAAGGCACCGATAGTGTACACATTGAATTGGCATTTATCACCAATGTATTAACTCCTTTCACGGGAAAACATTAGCCCAACAATTTGACCTGCTCTCCACTGTGTGACTTCAAAGCTCAGTTGGTTAGAGCACTGCACCGGCACCGCAGAGGTCATGGGTTCGAATCCCGTTGAGTTACCTGAATTTTTCAGGTTCATGAGACAATTGCTTAAATTGTCCAGCAGAGTGTGAAGATCATATCTACATTTAATTTCAAACACCGCACTGCATATAACAATCTTTCATATGACATTCCTTTCACGGGAAAACATTAGCCAAACAAATTGACCTGCTCTCCACTGTGTGACTTCATAGCTCAGTTGGTCAGAGAACTGCACCGGCACCGCAGAAGTCATGGGTTCGTATCACGTTGAGTCACCTGAATTTTTCAGGTTGATGAGACAATTGCTTAAATTGCGAAGATCATATCTACATTGCTTAAAGCAACTTTGATCATAAATTTTGGACGGCAGTATACACCAAAATTTTTAAAATTTTGTGTCAAAAATCTATTAGACTAAAAAGGTCTCTTCCTTTTACGAGATCAGACTATTGCTATAAGAAATATAAATTGGTATACAAACCTTTACTTCAATTTCAAGATCAATAGCAGCTGCAACAATCGTGAAGATACAGCTGTTAAGACCATGTGGGCGGATTTCCCACGATTGAAATGGCATGTTCACGTATACATCCTAAAAAAAGCCAGGTGTGAAATCTCAGTTGAATTTTTTTTAGAAATGTTGCGGCAAGTTTTGTCTTCAACGCAAACTGCGAAAAAGATTGCAAGTTAGAATGGAAAGTACAAACAGGGGTGACCATCCGAAAAAGTGGGAGGTATTCCACTTACTAAAAAAACCTTTGCAGTGTATGTAATTGATTAAAAAGCTATTAATTCGGGCCTAAATTAACACATAAAAGAAAGAAATATTTAACTGTTCTTTCTATCACTTGTAAAATGAACTCTTCTCTAAAAAAATTACTTATTGCTGTGAAATTGACATTGTCAAATTGTAACAAGTGCACTTGCTATCTCCCCCACCCCACTCTGAAATACACCCAGTAAATTTAAGACTTTACTAGTAACAGTTGAAACAAAAGCATTTTCTTTACTTTCAGTGTGTTCATTATTTTGTTACTAGAGGTTTTACCTACGGTAATTTGGTTAAAACTCGATTGACACAGAGAGATGCTTGATAACCAAGTGAAAGCACAATTTACATCTTCTTAGTCAAAAACAAATCAAGTTTCAAAAAAAAAATAACACGCTCTTTCATCTATTTGATTCTCTCTCTTTCTCTGAGACTTCGAAGTCTACTATTCTAATAATACGTAATGTATTTCCAAGCCTTATCTTTTTTTTTTAATGATAAAAATGGTACAACTTTTATAACTACAGCATACAAATATAAAAATGTTAACTAAAATCAATGTTTAAAATATCCATGATAGTTTTCAAATTACTAGCTTGAAAAAGAAAAAGAAAGAAAAAAAAAGAAAAGAAAAGGGAAAGTCAGGTGTAAAGACAACTTTCCCAATAACCTAGGTCAAGCCTTATCTACCTATACAATTTTTTTATTATAATGAAGTTTATCTCATGGGGTGGCGGAAAAGAGAACGAAACATCATAGACTAATGTGGTAGGCAAATCTCGTCCAGCCAAACGTGGTTAATCATACCAACAGTTGCAGTAGTTTTAGGTCACATAGCAGCTAATTCGATAGCTAATGTCTAAAAAGTGCCACATCTGAAAATTAATGTTGACCTACAGTGCTGGCAGGTAGACAAACTGCGTTGTGGTGGATGTACGAATAGATATTGCAAATAATTTGCTTCAAACTTAGTGACTGAGATCAAAGAATATGAAGACATCAAATAGCATCTTGTTTTTACTTCAGAGAATCCCTGAAACAGACTTGAACATAAGTGGAGGAAACGCTAGAGATGGTGGTGTAGACCTTACATAGCAGAAGACACAGATCAGAGGCTACCAAAAATATTTCTTCTATCTGGCGCTCGCATTAAGCCGATTTTCCACTTGCGAATTTATTCGCGCGAAGCGATAATTTTGGAATTTAAGCATACGCAAATGTTAAACGATGTCACATATATATGGCGATAAAATTCGCAAACCGTTCGCCGCGACGAAATTTTGAGTTCGAATGATTTCGACTTTTTCGCTGCAAAAAATTTCGCTAGCCAATCAGATTTCAGTGTTTATGATTTGTTGCACGTTTCACGTTTATCAATCGTTTGTTAAAGAAATTCCTATCATTTATCGATTATACACATTGAGTTCTACAATAGCTGGAGCGGCTAATCATCTGAAAAATTATGAAGTGAGCATAAAAATTTCTTGGCTGTTTTGCCAAATGTAACGGTTCAATAGCAAGCCTAGGAACACATTTTTAACTTACAGAAAATATTCTTCCTACATGAACAGCTCTTAAGAATATTTAGCAAGCAATCTTGTTTAAGCCGCGCATCAACACATCTCTACATGAAGTAATCAATTAAAAAAAAGGGGACAACGAGCAACATTTCATGGATGTGAAGTAGCTCAGATTTGACACTAACCCAGTCAAATTGTTAAAATTAAAAGCTTCAAATATCAGACAGATTTAGAACCACTGGTTATAATACGCAACTTCCCAATTTTAAACGAATGTATTGAGTAAGGTTATCACAAACGATTGAATGATAATTATCCAAAAGCTCCAAACATTTGTTTAAATAAGCTATATAATAGCATGGTGCCAGATGGCCACAGATTATTTGCCCCTTAATAAACATTTAAAAGAATGTAGGATTTTGCTGCTACATTACCGCTCAGATTTCCCAATCAATACAATTTTAGAAGCTTCAATCAGCTTTCCATACGCAATATTAAATAAATCGTATCACATACTCGCATAAATTGACTTTAATATTTTACAGCCGTGAATACAGTTCAGTTGTCCTTTTTACGATTTTGAATGTAAATTACTGCTGACAAATCTCTACATAACAATGAATTGCTTTTTAACGTCAATGACTAATCAGCGTCATCGTCTTTTTACTATCGTCTTTGCCCTTCGCACAATTCCTACATAGAGTTCTCACTCTCTTGAAAAAATTGCAGTCTGGACGGTAGCATACATGTCATTATTTGAATTTAAAAAAGATTTTCCAAAATTCATTGGTCGCACTGATTGTAGTTTTCAAAAGACTTTTGTAAATCACTATGAACGAACAAACATTCATTTAAGACAGTGAGCTTGACTATTGTAGCTCAGTTGGTTGTTAGTCGAAACCCGTCAAACCAATCACAACAAGACAAAAATTTAAACAAAACAATAACCCGACAGAAATCGGACTTTATTATCAGTCCGATCGCCCCACTCTCTACCAGATCAGTGAAAACCATCTACTGATCTTGCTATTGACAAATGAACTGACTCATATGAGCTTTCATGGACTCCCTTATCAGCCAAAGAAGTCAAGTCATTGCGTTTGTCAGCCATTCAGTTAAAATCATTACAGATGAGATAAAAATCTACCGATCTGTTTACAAAAAAATATTAACAATAATATTCCGTTGAAAACAGAATTGTGACAATGGATTTCGAGTGATAGTATAATCAAGAATTTCATGACCACAAAAAAATTACGATCAATAAATCTGATAAGTAATTTTAGGACTATAAACGTCAGTCACGTGGATCCGCCCTTCGATAAACGAACTGCGTCCAGTAAATTGGATTTATAAAGTGTATGCTGGAAGAATGTACCTGAAATATTGCAATTGGCGCAAATCGATCCACTCTAAAGGACAACATATTTGTTTCTGGAAAAAATATGCAAAATCAATAAACTAGAAGGATTTTTATATTACATAAAATTAACAAAATACTTCAACATAGACAAAAGTGAAATATTTGCAATTTAATACGACAATTGCTAACATTGCTAAGAGTAGTGCGACATTCTCGATATATCAAAATAGCTCTTGACAAAATAACCTGTCTGATGCAACTTACGTTCATCATAATGTATATCACTAAGACCATCCAATCTCCAGTGATTCTTAGACGCCTCCCATCTTGCTACTTGCGGTTGCTCAAAGTACGATACATCTGCTGGTAATCTTAAAAAAATTTAAAGTGTACAGAAATGGACTAAAAAACAAATGTATTTCCTACACAATTTAAGGATTCAAAACTGCATGAGATACATGTGGCGCCGTGTACTATAATTTGAAAACCGAACATTTGCACATACAATAGCCAAATTTCTCAAAAGTTAAACAGCCGGAACAACATGTGCCGCACCCTGTTAAGTGAACAACCAATTACGATAAGTTGGAAAGACAAAATTCTGATAACATAGCAGTCGCAGGTTGGGGAAGATTGTGGTGAAATCCTAGTTGAATTTGGTTGTTTTAAGTCCTTAGCGTCTCAACTAAACTCCTTTTATCTCTCTTCTGCGGTTTATCCGAAGCCAAACGATGCAACTGCTGGACTTGACCATCGATCTCGAAATAAGACTGGATCAAGCATCTAGCACGAAAGTTGAAGACAAAAAATAAAGAGCGCCGCCATTACTAAGGGACCAACTTTCGAAAATAAGGAACAAGTATATTGTGGATTTATACGAGAATAATGAAGAATTTTCAACATGCAACTACATGAAAACTAAGAGATAAATCAGTTTATAGAAGAGCTAAAAATACGATGAAAAATGATGAAATATGATCAAAATGCAGCGATTTTTGTCATCGGTAACTCTATTGTAGTATTGAAAAACTACGGAAAACAGCCCACAGCTGCATGAAAATACCCAGAGTTGTTGGAATCGTAGTTGAGAAGTACAAACTGATTACATAATCATAATTACGATCACAAACTGACGTAACAGGTCGTAATCAGCGGATTGCTTTCCTATGCCATGATCGTGAGTGATAAGAAAAAATAAAACTGGACTAGTGCATTTATTCGTTTCTTTTGTTGATATATATTTATATTATAGTATATCCAAGGATAAGCACTGTTATTGTTAATCATAAGAGAACAGTGGTTAAATGTCACAAGATTAAAACGTATGTCGAACGATCATATCATCATAGTTATTATTGTATTTTTTTACCACCAAGTTATATTGTCACTTATTTACAATGAACTTTCTTTCTTCGATAAACGCAACCAATCCATTAAAAGTTAACAGGTTATGGGGCCCAGAATATTGAAGATGAACAGTCAAACAATTAAATGGCTTAGTTTCAGTGGAAATGCTGAAGAATATCCAGCATGGAGCACAAAATTTACAGCGTTTATGCAAACGAAAGGGTTTTTCAAATCGCTACTAGGCAAGGAATTTATACCACAAGAAATCACTCCTTTAAGTGCCGAAGCAACAGCTGAGCAAATTAACGAATGGCACGCGAAAGAAGAAGAACGAAAGAAAGAAATTGAAGCAATTAACGAGTGAAATAACAGCGTTTGGTGTCATATCACGTTGGCGCTAGACAAAACAAGTTGATGCATATTCGACATGATTGTTTATCACCTAACGGAACTAGAGATGGCGTGAAAGCATGGCGTTTATTACAGCAACGGCACTCAATTGTTGAAAAGCCAACCGCGGTAAGTCTAGTAAGACAATTGTTTGAGCAAAACAGCAAATTGTTGTCATAAATGTGCGCCAGTATTTCGCCAGCGCTAAAGTTCATGCGCAGCTACAAGGTATAATAAAATTGGCAATTTTACAAGGGCGCGCAGCGCCCGCCGTTAAGTTGAGATTATATGAAAACACAGAAGTTTCGATATAACAATGCTTTATTTCTCATTACTCGCAAAACACAGCTGATGAAGACTAAGTTCTAAAATAAAACGTCATAGTCTAATCACCTAGCGACTTTAAATCAGTTCGTAATCAGCGACCAAATTACTATAAAGTTAATGAGAATAAACATGATAAAAGTAATATATAGCTAAACTAAAAAAAGACTACAATAGATGGGCCAAAATAATGATCTGTAAAAAAGGAGCATCAAACAAATGTTCTTCCAGACCACCATATGTTCACGACAGAGACTGCTGTGAGTAGAACCACAACTGAAAAATAACTATTGCTGAAGTTGTCTAAACATCAGCCAAAATAAACATCAATTGTCCTTCTCTGGAATCTACTCATCTGAACGATTTAAATCTACAAACATATAACGATACTCGCAGGTTCAACCATTTACTTAAAAAGAAAACATAACGTAACGTAATGGGAGGGTGGGAGGGATTGTTATATCTCACTTCTGTGTTTTCATATTATCTCAACTTTACTGCGAGGGCTGCGCGCCCTTGCAAAATTTCCAATTATATATCAAACACAGAAGTTTCGATTTAACAATGCTTGTTCAAAGCAATCTGCTCAAACTAGATGCGATGATTACAATGCTCGGGACAACACTGCTCTAGCCTTTGAACGGTCAAAGTTTGGTCGATAGTAGAAACGAGTGAATGTAGAGGTACCCGACCAGTTCACCATTTTCCTGATCTCTTCCAGTGACACACCAACTACTCTAACCTTGGAGGTGGACGCCGACCTCTTTGAATGACCTTTAAATATAGCCATCTATGCCAGCGCATTTCAAAACCGATTTAATCCATCTGGCAATCAGCTAGGGCTGATTATCCAGTAGGCTAAGTAGTCTTAAGCCCACAGGACTGGGCTTTCAAGAGGCCCGTTGCATCGAGTGAAAATTGGGATTTGGACGTTTTTGCTATTTCTTGCTAGCTAAATGTGTTTAACTTAGATCATTTATGCTGTTAAAAATCTAACAATCAATTGAATGCAGAGAAAAATGGCTTTCGTACTATCAATACGGTTCAAATGCACGAGGAAATGCAAAAGCAAAGAAAAACTAACGTTAGTGGGAGAAATAGAGCCCGCAACTTTGCCTTAGCCTACACGCCCCGTAATTAGTAATCCGTTACTGCTGGCAATCGAACATGACCGGACAGGACGGTGAGGTATGTGATGGCTAATCAAAAGTTTATTAGGAATGTCATCGTTGTGGCCTGTTCTAAAAGAGCTTTCTCGCACAATACAGTACAGGTAACATTGAAGCACCTAAAGTTTCTGACACTCTGCAAGTTCCACCTGGAAGTTAAAATTCTGATCCTTAGGCAGGGAGCCCTGAAAAACGAAGGCGAAGATGTTTCATCTCCGAAGAACGCTTTGGTACTGTGGTAGCCAGTAAAACAGATAACTCATAAGTCAGTAATCAAAGACACAGACAAGAGCAACCAGCGCAGTATCATAGTTCCGAGATTGCCATTAGCAACGCAGAGTTGGGTGCAAATTTAAGACGCCTTTAATTAACAAACGACTAACGAAGGGATGTTTACCAACTAGAAAAACCATAAAGTGGTGATGTGGAGGCATGCCATAGACAACAAAGAACAATAAGTATTAAATGATCTACACATACAACTTTCATCAAACGAGCCTGCAAGGAAGCTGATTAGATATGCGCCCAAGTGGGGCGAAATGAATCAACCTTCCTTGTGAAACACCAACCATGCCAATTTTCCGGACGGAAGTGTTCACTGCAGCTGTATTGGATGCCAAAACTACCAAGGTGAGTTTAGATTACTTGTGACTGCAAGGATCGTTAAATATGTGCAATAGACTAGTCCCGTGACCCCCAATAGGAGGTTGTTGCTCCTGGTAAAAGAGCTGGATACGAAAATCAACTATTTTCCAAATCGAATCCCGTATTTTCGCTTAATTTTGCATACCTAGGCAAAAAGGAGAAAAGGCATAGTTTTTCCCAATAGATCAGTTCTACCACGCAGCAGCCACCGCTAGAGGTAAAGGATCTAGTGTCCAAATGCAAAAAAGACGCAACTGAGAATGAGCATTGGATTTAAAGCCCAATGTCATATGGCTAATCCTAGTTCAGGAAAACAAGCGGTCTATACAAGCCCTCACTGAAGTTTTGTCCATGATGTCGATGTGATCAATCCAATGGATCAATCATACAGAGGAACTGCAAGTACGACCTGAATGGACGCGGTCAACTTCCAAATCAGCTGAGATAATTTCCTTACTGACACTTACTGTTTTGGGCTGACATACAGAAGCATTTGGTTTTTGGACATACAGAAGCATTTGGTTTTTGGTTTTTGACATACAGAAGCATTTGGACTCCACCTGGAGTCATGGTCAGATTGTCCCATAAATCCGACGAATTCCAGTTGCTGAGCTGGACTGAGGCATGACTTCTCGAGATAAATGACAAAGCTGGAACTTTCCTACAGATACATGCAGTTAATTCCATGTCATTCAGCAGACCTTAGCTGAATGATTCATACAAATTAATTAGTAAATAATCAACTAAATTCCGCGGTTTGACGAAGAGGAGCCACAACAGTTTTTATTGACATTGGTACTCCGGAAGGGAGGCAAGCAAATTCTAAAAGCTTGTCCTTCCAGTGAAAGCGAAAGAACTTCTGGTGATTCCTTGAACTAAAGAAACGTAATCGGGGCTGGAGTAAATCAAAAGTATATCCCTTCTAATTTGAAATGCTGGTACTGAATGGGGTCAATAACCAGTTGCAATTTCCCGTGGCGTTTTGGGAGCAAAAAAAATTGCTCACAAACTTGTCTAAAACCGGACTGACCACGTTTAGGTTCACCGTTTTAATCAGCGATGAAGTAGAGTTTTTGCGTTTTATTTGTGTTTGTTTTGTTCATGTTTTATTTTGAGCGTGAAAGTTCAACGTTATGGAAGGCTTGTTTGAGCTGAAAGATGAATGAAATTTAGCTTTTAACCCTCGATAATTTCCAGGTTAATAGAATCTGCCGTAATTAGGCATGCAGGGTTTGTTACAAGCATGAAATCGACTTTGAAATGACTCAAAATTGAAAACTACAGTAATGGGCATGATATACTTTGTTTAAAACCATTTGCTTCATTGTTAGCGTTTTTGATAAAACATCTCATACCTAATAATTTCGTTTGACTTGAAATGGAGAAGACCGATAACTAACTCGTGCTACATTGAAAGAAACTGCCCCGAAACTGATTTCGTAATGAGATTGACAGATACCAGGCCAATGCCTTTGTTCCCATGACCGGGAAAAGCAGCCTGAACCATTTGCCGGTTGTTTACGCAAAGGCAGTAATTATTTGTTTAAAAAGTTGCCATAGCAACTGGCGCCAACAACACTGTCAATTTCTTTGAAAAATTTTTTTGTCATATGAAAGAATTGTTATATGCGATGCCGCACTGCACCGCAATGCAATTGCAATCACCGCACTGCAATTTTTATTTTGGCCCAAACACCGCACTGCAATTTTTATTTTGCTTCAAAAACAGACTTGTTGAAATTTATTTATTTATATATATATATATATATATTTGCTTTAATTCGGAATACCAGGAACAAACAACTTCGTTTAGACGAGGACGAAGCATTCCGCAAAACATTCGATAAAACCTTTACGGCAATCTACTATAGGCACAATTTGCGATGCATTGCCGACTAAAACAGCAGCTGGATGCAAGCCAGTTACTAAGCTATTAAAGCCAAATGCCATAGTTTGAGTTAAAAAGCAAGAAAGTCAAACTCACGGCCAGGAACTTTAAGCTGGCGACGGTTAAGAGCTGCTTTAAGCTTGCGGCATTGCACCTCAAGAATTTTTTGTAAAACGAGTCATTTTTTTGCACTCATACTCGCATGAAGCGCTACAGCTACCTCTTTAGTCACAGCTTTTCTTTCGGTTTTAAAGAAACTCTGAAAAGCAGTCCTACCCGCTAAATTGACCATGCCCACGGACACCTTATCTGCATTTTTAGATGGCTCAGGGCATTCGACTGAGCGACGAGCCAAGGAGGTCTCACTAGCTTGCCCGACCGAAAAACTTCGAGTCGTCACTCGAAATAGAGATCAATATAATACGAGAACTCGAGGAAAATCTGAAAGGTTTCGAGCAGCAGAGCTCTCGCCTTTTAGCTTGCTTATTACATAGTTCAACAAATGTTCTCTATTTTGTTTGCTGAACTGCCGAGCAGTTGTCAGGTAGTTATTTCCTCAGTCGCTTTTTCATCGGAGTATTTCCTTGTAAACAAACTATTTGCGGCGCAAGATTAAGGGCTAGCGTTTCCCCCTTTTTAGGATGACCTAGTTCCGAAGTCATTAAATCAATAGAAAAAACTTAGCAAAAGCCGGCAATCAGAAAAATAACATAACCGTGTAAGGCGAGTTGATAAAGGACTGATGTTAAGTTGCTAGGTGATTAGAGTATGACGTTGTATTTTAGAACTTAGTCTTCATTAGCTGTGATTGCGAGTTATGAGGAATAAAGCATTGTTATATCGAAACTTCTGTGTTTGATATATAACGTCTTTTTAATCAGCAAGAAATCTATTGATGCTTTTTATTAACTTTGTAAACTTTATAAGAGTTACATTTTGTCCACCCGTAGTTTAGGGGTTTTTGTTGGTTAAGCTTAGTAAATATCAAAATAAAGATAACGGTTGCAAGTAACCACCATACACAACTATATTAAATTATACCTCAGTCTCACGCCAATTGTTTCAATTTCTGTAGTATTCTTGTGAGTTTGTGCCTCTGATTCATTAGCATTGAGGAGTTCATTCTCAATTGCTTTAGTAACTTCAGCTTTATTTGACTTGTAACAAAATGGGACGGCAACCAATTCAGAAGGAACAACTAAATTACGAAGTTATAGAGTCTCAAAACAAAAGAAATAGATATATTGTTTATATAGAAATAGATATGTGTTGCAGCTAGTGCACTAAGCATCATCATTTTCTTATTTACGAAACGTTTTGTTTTCACAAATTTGTGACCACAGAAAAATCTAAATAGAAGAACTAATGAAAGAGCTGGGCAGCTAACTGCCTTATTAGAAATATATTCTCGTAAGTGCGTAATGCTGCGCAAGTATCTGGAAACAATTCTGTTTCTATTTTTAAAAATAATATAACGCAATAGTTGATCAACTGAGAACTAATATATTAGGCGACTTTTCGGCTGCTAAACCATGGTATTCAACAACTACAAGTCAATGAGAAAAGCAAACATTTATAAACTAAAATTAAAGTATTGGAACCTCAATTACCGTCGATGAGGTGAATGAGGTAATATTCAGGTTCAGAGTGTTGTTTAGTCATTGTTTAAAATTGAGTGTATCGCAACGGCGAGGTTCATCGGTCGAGAGTAAATAACGAGAGTCAAGAGTAGAAGTCGAGAATTATGAGTAGAAGTCGATGGTCTAACTTACAAAATTGACTGACGAAATTTAAAAGTCGAGAATAGAGATTAAAGGTCGAGGGTAAAAAATCGTAAAATTAGATTTTAACACAAAACAAAATCGTTCAGCAATATCTTTTGCTAGAAAATATATAAACATGTTTCTGAAAGTCTACTTGGCTTAAACTTGGTGGAATACAATAAAATATCAAAAAGTGGTGTGCATATATCTATTGCATGGCACAAGAGGACGTTACATTAAATAAAAAACGAAACCTGTAATCGGTTGAAAATATTTGTCTGAAATGAACAGGCTCACGCAAAATAATATAGTGTGAATTGTGCATATTAAGTTGCTTGACAATGATTTCTTGCTTTGTTTTTATTGTGTCAAAAATTGCGTTGTATACCTAGAAAGTCAAATACGCTCAAAAAAAGAGTATTAATTGAAGCAACATTTCAAATTGACATTGGACACGCAAAAAGGTTGACTTGCAAAACAGAAGCAAAAATGCAATTTAATTCTGGACCTGTAAATTGACATTCATTATGTCAAGCTCTTGATGTCAAAAGCACAAACTGGAAATAGAAGCTCATGTCTTGTTTTCTTTGTTTGATAGGGGCAAAGTTTGGATGCAAACAGCACAATAGCTTAGCGGACTTTTAAGTTACCGTAAATTCTAAGCAATGGGAAGGATACAACAGTATTTCGTAAACAAATGGAATGATTGACTGAGTCAAGTAATTAGTTATTTAGTTTATGAAAAAGTATCACAAAGGCGTTTTGCCTTCAATTTTTTATTTTGCAGTTTAACACTTTATTCGGCATATATTATACTTTGTACCTCAGTACCTTTAAATTTTGACTCTCGACTTTTTACTTCTATTCTCGACTCTTGATATTTACTCTCGATTTTCACCCTTGACTCTTAAACTTAACTTTCCACTTTAGACCCTTGCCAAATAAAAATCAATTTTAGACTGTTACAAAAACAATAAATCAAAATTGCAAGAAAATGCTGTACCAGCTAACAACCACTTGACTTCATCAGCAGTCAATTAAACTCCGATATAAAAATGTGATTTAGTACTACCTTAATTTTGTTATTTACATGAGTTTGGTATACTGTATAGAAGAACATACATTCAAGTGGTTGTAGCAATAAAATATTGTCTGGTTGCTGAAAAACTGCACGAATTGAACTAAAAGCATTAAGTTAATCAAAAAAAAATAATAAATGTAAAATCTTAATTTAAAATCAAGCAATATATCCTGAAAAAAAAATTTTAAAAATACGTGTACGGCTTTTCATTCAATCTAGAATAACCAGTAAAAAATATCTACGATAATAAAAAAACAAAACATATTCTTCTTACTTTTAGATAAAATTGTTTATAAATGCTTAATTGTTAATGACACGTATATTGTTAAAACTTTCCTTAGTTTGGAAATGCAACATTCAAGAAAGCCACCTATTTTATCTTTAAGGTAATAGTGGCTAATACAGTTTAATTTTTATGACCGCAAACTGTCTGTTGCGGACAAATTATTAAATACAGGCAGAGCATTGGTATGACTTTCATTGTAATACGTTATAGGTGTTCTAGTATATCTTAGTTTCTAATTATTGAAATGATTGTAGTTCATCTCAAAAACTGTAAAATGCAGAAGCTGAAAATTGCTGGAGTATTTGCTTAGCTAAAGAGCCACTTGGCTATTCACGAACATTGGAGAAAGACCATTAGCTTTCCCAACGTTTTTTTCAAAACTTAATGCATTAATTCTTCTTTAGAAATTGTACATCGATTTATCACTTCATTTAATCTCCTTGTTGATTCTGCACCCATATTCTATGCGGGTTAGGATAAAATTCGGATACGGATGGCGGATGAGCCTGCAGATACGGATGGCGGATAGGGAGGGGATAAAATGCGGAGAAAGGGATAAAATGCGGAGAAAGGGATAAAATGCGGAGAAAGGGATAAAATGCGGAGAAAGGGATAAAATGCGGAGAAAGGGATAAAATGCGGAGAAAGGGATAAAACGCGGATTAGGGGATAAAACGCGTTCGAGGGGATAAAACGCGGTTAAGGCGATAAAAAGCGGATGAGGAGATAAAACGCCGATGAGGGGATAAAATGTGGAGGAGAAGATAAAAAGTTAATGAGGGGATAAAATGCGGTGTGTTGAGTGTGGTTGGAGTGTCGAACACAGCCTGTCAACCTTGAGTAAAACAAATATTATAAGTTTATGAAATTATTTATTCTACGTTCATCATCATTATAATACAAATAAACTTCATATGCTTGACTGTTTTCTTTCTCGACGATCGTTGAATAATTGGCAAATACAATTAATATATCCATATATTCAACTATATTGTACTGCGTATATATATACACACAGACCTTCGCTGTATTCGGCAGGTGAAGCCAATTGAAAGAAAACAAACAATAGGTGAAATCAGAGCATTTGATGGTCATGAGAAAACAATCGTCCCTTACACAAACTTATTTAATTAGACTCACAATTTTGAAACAAAATTTTCGGTATGTGCTAAAACCTAGACTGGACAATGGACTATAGACTGTGGACAAAAATTTAATTGCGTGTAAAAAAGTTTCACGATAAACCGTGGGAGTAGATCCTTGTTTAAAGCTTGACCTTTTAGTGGCTTCCATTCAGACGAATGAATCAGACGACATTTTTGATCGGACAAATTTTACCACGACAGTCTTTGACGGATGCAAACTTATTAATCCTAAGCATGTCAAGTAAAAGTAATGTTAAGATATGCTCTCACATTTTCCCGTCATAAGTAAATAAATAACTCAAGTGTAAGCAGTTAAATAGTATTTTTGAGAGGTACTTATGTGTAATCATGACAATACTACTACTACTTCTTCCTAGTAGTTTTCCGTCATTGTAAATCAACCATATTTCGTAAAGAAACAAATATAACCTATTAACCTGATGTATAATACTTAGATGTAAATATAGAAGTAGTTAAACCATTGTAAAATAGACGTTGAACATTAAATGTGATCGTATAGTTATCTAGCTGTGATATCTCTATTTGCTGGTGTACGTCAAATTATACTAAGGGATGCAGATGGCTACATAACAAAACCTAACAGGTAACACAAAAGAAAAATGCCTGTGCAATGCCATACAGTTTGCACAGCACTTTGCGATCGAAATTGTAATAACTTTTACTCCAATATGGCTATCTGTAAAACAAGAAATGGGGAAACGGGGAATGGAATGGAGGAATGGGAAAATCTGGAATGAGAAAAGCCGGTATCTGTAAAACCCGAAATAAGAAAAGCCGAGATCTGTAAAACCCGGAATGAGAAAAGCCGAAATCTGTAAAACCAGGAATGAGAAAAGCCGGAATCTATAAAACCCGGAATGAGAGAAACTTTATGTCATTTATGATAACTGAAGTATATATACAACAACGATAACTCCAAATTATGTTAGCCTTTTGATTCTACGTTTTGACATAGAATAAAGCGATACATTATTTGGAGTCACCGTATACAAATTTATTATGGCTAAGACTAACAGACCACTTCAAAAAACAAAAAATAAAACAAATTAGAGTCCCAAGTAATGGCTTCTAATTGAGTTTTTTCATTTTGTTCATTGGATATTGTAATTAGAGAATTGACATTTATTTGTAAACTTACATGTTACCAAGATTACTCGTGGCATTTTCTCTCATTCCGGGTTTTACAGATTCCGGCTTTTCTCATTCCAGGTTTTACTGATTGAACTATCAGGGTTGACTCGTAATAAGCATGGTGGTGTTGACTAGACTGTGGATTATGGACTGTTGACTGTAGACTATTTACTTTTAACTATTGACTATTGACATTAGTTAAAAATGACAAGACTGAAATAACATGAACTATCAGGGTTGTCCACTAGGTAATTCAAGATTAAAAAGTAATCTTGAATGTCCTTTTTCCCTTTAGCTCTGCTAAAAGCAGTGGGCAGGCTCCTAATTTGTTTAGCAACACTCATGCCAAAATGATCGTACTCATCAGGAGGTTTGGCAGCCATCTTCGAAGTGCTATTCTTGAATGTCTCCAAACAACCTATCAATTTTTTTTAGTAAAAAGAAAGGTCTTTTCCTGCCTTTCGTTTTCTTGTAGCAGTGTTTGACCATGTTGGGTCTGCAAGGCTGGGTGAAGGGCTCCCATAGCTTCCATATTCACTGAAAGTTTCAAGTGGAGGGTTTTCAGCAGTTAGTCCATCTGGGTCATCTTCAACATGGTGAGAAGTGGAGGTACCTCGTTGAATTTCAAGGCACCTAATAGAAACATTGCTAACAGTTCGAACCACTAAACAACGTAAAATTAAGATTTAAAGGAGTTGTTTGAAACTATAACCTAAACTACACTGATAAAACTCACTGTTGTCTTCGCGCAAAGTCATCTAACCAAGTCATAATGCTCCAGAACTCCCAATTCGGTGTTGTAGTTACTGGGGCACCAGACTTAATACCTGCATCTTTTTTCTTTTTGAAGCGCCTGTATGTATCTCTCAGGTTTTTCCTTTTTGCTTTCAACTCACTAACTAAAGAACAAAACAGCTCACATTCTTTACGAAGAAAATTGAAAATTCAATATGTAGTCAGTCAATTTACCTGTGTAGTCAATCTTTTCCCACACATTGGATTTCAACTCTTTATTCTTGTAATCTTTTAAAGACATATCACAGAGTACTGGGTAATTCGAAAAATATTAATTAATGATTCTTCGAAAGACGCCATGTTTAAAATTTTCGACAGCGACGCAGCAATTTCATGTGCTCAAGCGAATTCGCTGGCAAGGCTAAAACGACTTAGCGACATGTCTTTGTAACCTAGCTAACAGGTCGCTACAAGGTAGCAAGAAAGCGACAGCGATAATGTGTCTCGGCCATTAATAATAATTGTTTTGGATGAAAATACATTTACAAAACTGATAATTTTCTAGTGTTTTATGCGCGTTTTTATGCTACTTTGAAAAAAACACACATCTCTAGAGAAATCTTTTCTCTGTGCGAGGGGAAAGAGTCAAAGCGTGTGTACAAACCAAAGAAAGTTGTTTTCCAATGAATGCTTGTTAAGAATTGGGCATTGCGTTAGTACCCTTTCTGGCAGCTAACATCAGCCCTCTTAGCTGCCACAAAGGGTGTGGAGTTTAGATTTAGTGACACCATGTATGAACAAACAGTGGGGTGGCTATGGGTTAACAACTTGGACCGGTTCTTATATTTTCTAAGGCTATTATGAATGTACAATGCTTGCCTCTTTAAAAACTCCAGATGTGCTTTGGTATAAACGTTACGTGGATGATACTTTTTCTTTCTTTCGTAACAATAAATATCGCAAATTATTTCTACAAAAACGTGGCTCTTTTCACCCTGCATTAAATTACACCTCTGAACGAAAGTTAAACAAGCAATTAGCTTTTTCAGATGTTCTTTTTTAGAATTTTTGGGTCAGTGTTCTGATTTTACTCGATTCTTTTAAGAACTATTATGTTACTATTTTGACCATTCATCATGGTATTTGCTCTTTTTAAATTGATTTCTCTGTTTATCACCACGACAAAATCTTCATTTTACTGTTTCATGTTTTAATCTGACAGAAATGACTGAAGTCAAATGTTATGCTTGGCAAGAATATTTGTTATTTGGATGAAATCCAATCCTGTTTTCTATCATGCCCTCTGAAAGCTAGTTGTTGTCTTGCTAGATGTGCTTGCAACACCTAAAAGGATTTAACGGCTTCTTGGTTAGCAAATTGCTTTCTTCTTCTTGTATTCAGACAACTCGTAACTTTTTTTCCAACATCACATCAACGCATTTCAACTTGCAGGCTAAATAATCCAGATCATTTAAAGCAATTTTGTGGGATTCAAAAGTAATATGGTTCCATTTTTCCTTTCTTATATCTTCACTCACACATCTTATCCTATCCCATGAACGAAACCTAGTTACCCAGGCATCCGACGCTTTCTTTTTTCCAGGTCTACTCAAGAAATGGCACAAACTAAACAGGATGCATACCTTTCTTTATAATGTACTCTAAGCGACGATATTCTTTGTTCCAAAGTGATGGAAACATACTTTAATTGCTTTGTGAAATGTTACTGTGTTACTGTTTTAGGGACATAATTTAGTATTGGTTGGTATAAACCGTTCACAAGTATTGCTTTCTTTTGAAGATGAGTTAACAGCTTCGCACAGTTGGCAAGATCAAGCAGCTGCACAAGTTTATTTTCTTCTTCCACAGTGCCAATTAGAGATTTTTAACGCAAATAGCTTCGAGAGCGTCTTCACAATTACTTTTTAAACGTCTGGCCATGTTGTTGATCTTCTTTACGTATTACAGTTTCAACTCTTCCTGATAGGTTTGAACACTATTAATAACTCCACAAAACAGTTAAAACCACGTGTAACCTCACATCCCGTGTCCAAAATGCAGGAGTCATCATTTGCACTATGGTGATAGCCTTAGCCGCGAGGGCACATGGTTACATACGTTACATAAGCTTGAATATATATAATCCAGGCATATTTTCTGCTAATAAGAGTTTCTGCGGGTTTTTATAAATGATTTATTGAGTTTTCGACTCAGTGCTTCGAGCCTTCTTCAGAATATGGGAAGTTATTAGCTATTTATAATTGCTTTGGCTTTGTGAACGTTTAGAGTATCTAATTGGATTAATGGATTGATTAAGATGATTGGGTGATGTGGAATGCAATGGTATAGGTCCGTGTGTATTGTGAATAGGTTGGTGTTAGTATTATTGGAGTGTGCTTTTATAGTCTTGGTCTCGTTAATAGTTTTTTTATCCTTTTTCTTTAGTTGTGAAATAATGATCAATAGGTTAATACATGTCTGTTCATTAGGTTGATGCATTTACTGCATGAACAGCGGGTGAATTTTTGTTTGTGCGCATCCGAGTCCTGTAGTTTTTGTCAATTCGAATGTGGGGTTATTTACGTAAGTATGTTCTGCTGGTAGTGAGTTTGGGTATCGTCGTTCAATTTCGTTTGTATGTTCTGTAAGTCTTGTTTCGATTTTTTGATGTTGGTACAGTGTATTGTTTTGAGAAATCCTAACATGGTATTAGAGTGATATAGCAAACACGACGTTTTGTCTAAGATGTCGTGAAATTTTTGCGAGAGATCTGGGTCTAGGACGCCACCACGTTGTAAAGTATTTGTGATTTTGCAGACCTATTGTAGGAATAGTATGAAACAAGTTTCATATTCATTTCGACATTTTTCTGCTGGATCGTTTTTCTATCATTTTAAACAAATTTTTTAGTAGAAAAATTTCCAGCAGCAAATTTGTTTCAAAAATAAATATATATATATATACATGCAAAATTTAAAAATTAAACGGAGCTTACCTCTTAGCCTCCTTAGTTCCCGACCAATGGTTTCGTAGAATCCACATCAAACTTCAACTTAAGATAAGTTTCGTTCAGAATTGTTCACTGGTATCTGAACAATTCTGCCAAAAAATTCACTCCACTCTCTACAGCTACTGAAATTCGATGAAATTGCTTTTTACCACAGTATAGGAGCCATCGTTTGATATACGAGTCGTATTGCTTTTGTGTACTTTCTCTCCAAGACTGCAGGACCAATTTGGCTGCCAGGCCTGAAAGTTCACGGTCATGGGGAATTCCCCTAGAGAATTAACATAGAAGTAGAACCAGCTTTGGATATAGTAGATGAACACAGCTTGGTTGGCTAGGTTGAGTCAACAAACGCTTTGCCACTGGCTGCTGAATTGGCTCTTGGAGTAACATTCTCATCACTTTGGGCTCCCAAGACTGAGTCCGCCATTTTGGAATCACTAGTAGTCCTGCCGTCTTGTCTGTTTGGATTTTTTGCAAAACATTTGGAAGGATACTAATTACTAACAGGTGGAAATGCATAAAATGAATACTATGACCACGATATACTGAATACATTAATGTCACAAGTTTCCGAATCTGGATTAAAAGCCACAAAAAGCTTGAATTTATAGTTGAGCCTTGAGGTAAATTGCTCAATATCAGGTGTAAACTGAGCACAATGTATTGCCTGTGACAGGATAGCAGAGTTGAGGGCCCACCCACTGGAGCCTGGAGCCTTACGCGACTCTTTATCAGCCAGGGTATTTGCTAACCCGGGAATATGCGAAACGGAAAGCCATACCTTATTATTTACACACCAATCCATACTGATCTACAAGCGATATTGCATTCTCTAGAGTGGCTTGTACCCATATGATTCAAGGAAGCTACAGCTCTCGTATTCTCAATAAGCACATGAACAAAATTACTATTCACCTCAATGCAAATTGCTTTTAGTGTCATAAGCACTGCTATTATTTCAGGATAGTTTATGTGGAAGAAAGTTTCTGTAGGAGTCCACTGCCCCCTGTGCTTGTGTCTTCCAACAACCCACCCCAACCAGTGGTTGAGGTATCGGTTTATATAACCGTATTATACTTGCTGTGGGATACTACATTATATGTACTGGAGATAGAAGCCACTCACCATTGTAGATCATCAATACTAGATTGGGATAAGGTCATAAAATACGAGTCATCTATGTACCCTGATGACTCATGACCTTGTTGTCTCAAAGAAGCGTAGACCGGTTTAAGCAATTTAGTAAACATACGAAAGCAACATACAAGCCCATTTGGAAAGTAAACAAAAGTGTATCAACGTCCTTGCCAACGAAACTTGAGGTACTTTTGGTGATCTGGGGAGATAAGTACCGAGCAATAGGCATCTTTTAAAACAACTGAAGCCATATAACAATGCGGTTTCATCATGCTAATGGCAGGTTGCAAAGTATGCATTTTGAAATGGTGGTAAGTGACATGCTCATTACACAACTTTAGGTTTAGAATCATACGATACGATCCATCTTTCTTAGAAGTAAGGAAGATGAGTGAAATAAACTCCCCAGACTCAGAAATAGAAGGGACAATAACACGTTTAGCAAGTAGATTGTTGATTTCAGAATTGATGAGAATTTTATCATTGCAACTAAATAGATTCTCTCCAGGCAATTTTGTTTGCACAGGGGGTCAAGAGAATTCTATATGTGCTCCTGACACCAAGTGACTGGTCCCTGTGTTGAGCATAGAAATGAGAATTCCTTGTTTAAAAAGGTTTTATAGCTTGTCTCCAATGCATAGACAATTGATGGGTAGCATGACCAAGCAATGCCAGAGCATCAGTATTTATAACTAGCAGATTACCTGTATTCAAATCACTTGTACCTGAATTAGGTTTGAGCAATAACTCAGCTGAATTTGCGAGGGCTGTGCTTGCTTTAACAAGAGCCTTTTGTATGCTAACTATCTGAAGGTCTTGCCTAGAGGCCGTTCGATATTTTAGGATTGACCTTTGGCACTGCGAGCTTAGCACAATTTTCTTGGCGCGGATAGATCCAAAGCTTTTCTTTTAGTTTTTTTACGATTTCAGTTAGCATATCATTAATGGCGGTTGAGGTATCCTCTGGGTTACTGAAATCAGCAACGATTTCACTGGGCAAGTCTGAGTGTGGATTCCCAGTTGTCTTTTTAGACTTCGCTGCTGGCGCCATAACTTCACGAAGGACTGCCAATTCACTTAAAAATATCACTTTCTTCGCTACAAAATCCATTGCGACAAGCTGTCGAAACTTATGGGAAAAACAATGCGATTATAAAGTTTTTACGAAAAAAGTAAAAACTGCTTTGCAAAACCCCACATTTTGTGTGCAATTTGTAGTTGTTGTCATACATTAAAATTTTGTAGCAAGAAGCGGGTGCGCATATTACTACAGCTATTCTTATTGTACTATTTTCTAACATCTGACGTGTTTTTTAAGTCTTTAACTCTAAAATATGAATAATTTTTTCGTAAAATTTTACCACACGGACGGATCTGCTTTAAGAAGAGCACCATTCAATTTCATCTAAAAATCGTACAAATTGTAACTGCAAAATATTCATTGACACTTACTTCGTTGTATATGCCAGTTTTTGACAAGTCTGGGTTGTGGCGGTAGCTCATACAAATCCAAATAAATGACTTTATCTGACGTACTAAACGCTCTCAAGTCCACAACATCGTCGTCATCATCTTCATCAAACTCGACGTCACACTTAATTTCTTTAACCGAATCATCTTTTCTATTTGGATCAGTAACGCTGACACCGTTTCGCTCCTCTAAAATAAGCAACACACCTTAAATTAAACACAAAAGCTGAAGAAAAGACAACGCATGGAACCCTGAAGTAGGATTACATGTTTGCTGATGTAAATCGATGAAGTTAGTGGAGTCCACGTCAGTCAATATAAGCTAAACAAGATTCCACTATATCTACATAAATAAACATTGAAGATGAAATTATTAGCCAGTCTGTAGGTTCTGAAAAAACATGCTCGATGGACATTTATAATAGAAGCACGAAACAGAGCTTATAATACCGACCTGTGATCCTTTGTACGAATATGATATGTAATTTTTAAATATAATTTTAAAACATGTTAAGGAAGCTTTGATTGTGGCATTTCGTTTCTTCAACTTGATAACGCGACTGAGTTAAAAAACGTTTTATAGCCTGGAAAAACATTTTCGGGCTGTGTAAATGCAATTATAGCTATTCAAAGTATGAAAGTATTTATATCTGCGAAATAAGAAATACAGATTTTTCACTTTGTTTGGAAGATTGATCACGTGGCTAGTACATAAAATTGCTCGATACTTCCTTTATTTTGCCAATTTTCACGTTCTGAAAGGAATTCTTAAATTAAAATAATGCTCTATTACTCAAAAAAAGTTCAAATTTACAAGAATAAATGTGTACGTATTTAGACTTTTTTTGTAATGGAGCTAAATTGCAAATGCAAAATAAAATGAATTTGCAACAGAGGCATCTGTCTGTCGTCGTAAAGGAGTTATTTGCATAAGCGAATAATAATTTTATTGTATCCGCGAGTTATTTTGTAGTTTTAAATGTAAATAGGAAATATGTTAATCATGGAGGAACAGAAAGAGGGTAGAACAACTCTGTTAACATATAGAAAAGTACTGGGGAAGTTCGTTACTATTCAGCTTATTTACTCAAAACAGTCGGCGTGCTAAGTTCATTTAGTTCAAGGTTAATTGCATTGTATTCTGTTCACATGCACATAATGTGATTCACGTGCACAGGGGATAGCATAATAGTTACTGCACAAACAAATCATTTAGCAGGTGGCCATCGCAAGACGAAGTTTCAGAACAAATTCAGATATTATATTATAAGATATTACGTACATTTTATTATTCTGCAATCATAATTCTTAATAAAGTAAATGGTTTGAACCCGAGAGTATCGTTACATGTTTGTAAATGATGATCGTCCAGGTTAATAAAGTCCTGAGAAGGACTGTTTTTGTTGTTGTTGACTGACGTTTCGACAACCTTAGCGGTAGTCGTTTTCAGAGTCAAATGACTCACCATTTTCAGAGAACAATGGAATTCTCGCCATGTTGGGTGAAATTTGCACTGTAAATAAGGAAAATCTTTTGTTAAAATCATCCAACATAGCGACTATGACGTAACTTGCAACCCAAGAATACAGAAAAACTTTAATCGTAAAGAAATTAATTTAAATTGTGTAAAATAATTCTTGTAAATTATTTTGTAATTTGTTATTTTTTTACGAAGCCGGGATATGCTTTAACATATTGCCAATTCTTATCTTAAAAACATTAATGCATTTTTGTTCTGCCCATCGTTTTATTGGTAGCAAGTCGAGGTGAGGCAAAGCTCCGGAAGCTCAATAATATCTTCTGTCACAAGTGCGGATGCGTCCGTGGTGATTATAATTAGAGTTTTTATTCATTACAAATGCATTACTTACAGCACTGAATACAGACAACGGACAGTTTACGTTAGACATTTCGTAGACATCTAAGTTTCTTTACGAAGGCATTTTCAGCTACACAATAGCTGTAAGAATATATGTGCAGTTTACAACGACAGACAGCTGCCACTGTTGCAAATCAATTTTGTTTTGCATAGAAGCAACTTAGTTCCGTTACTAAAAAAGTCTAAATACGAACTTGTTAATTCTTCTACATTTGAACTTTTTGTGAGTAATATAACATTATTTCAAACTAGCAGTTGCTTTTAGAACTGAAAATTGGCAAAGTAAAGCAAGTATCGAGCAATTTTTTTTAATAGTCATGTGATCATCTTCAAATAAAACTATGTACATACTTTCATACTCTGAGTAGTTATTAATGCATTTACACAGCCCGAAAACTTTCTTTCCAGACTTTTAAAACGTTCTTCTAAATCAGCCTCGTTATCACGTTAAACAAATGACAAGCCAGAATCAAAGCCTTCTTAACACGTTTAGAGATTACGTTTGAAGCTGAAAATAATGATATTCTTAAAAGGATCACACGACGGTAAGTTTAAGCTCTGTCGCCTGCTTCTACTATAAATGCCCAACGAACGTGCAAAACTCAAGATTATAAATAAAGCCTTTGTAGTACCTACTCCATATTTGTATACATATAGACTGAAAAACGTACGTTTGTTATGAAAAACATACGTGTCCATGCAATGTTGAAAACAAAAGTATTTCCATGTAGGTAGGAAACGCGAAGAAGCTTTTCTTGTTTTTATTTATCTATTACACTACCACTTGCGTGTGAAACATAAAATGGCTAGTTTGATTCACAAAAAAAAACACAGCAAATTGAATAATTTCACACAAACACGATTCACGAAGGCCTTACTGTTCTTTATAAACAGGCATGACCACACGATAGCATAATATTAAAGCCATCAAGTTTATGCAAACCTATCATTGGCGTAAATCTAATACGCGCTAAACTTAATCGATTATCTGATGGTCCTAACTATTTTGCGTATTGTGACGTTAAGATAAAGCCAGCTTATTAATTAGCTTTATAATGCTCACTCATTGTCATTATATAGTTACTATCTAATTTTAGAAACATTACGTCATTTATTGTAAATAGCATTATGCCATAATTATAAAAAGGACATTACGTCATACTTTATAATTAGCTTCCAGACAATATATAAGCAGTTGACAGCTAGAGCGAAGAGGATTATTGAAGAGCATCGTGTAATACGAACGCAAACGAACACTCGTAATATTCGGCTATTTGTTGTTGGACGTATCGTCGTAAGTTATGCGGACGGAGAGGAGTTAAAGATATTGTTTAAGAAGCAAAGCTATTTATTGTTGTCGTAGACAGATAAGTTTATACTATCCTGTTATTTCTTTCTAATAGCTTTCTTAAACTTAATAATAATATAAAAATAGTTGAAGTCTTCTGTTCTTTAATCTTTCTTGATATGGTGAACGTAACAGTATACATAGGATTTAGGAAATTTTATAGTTAAGATTTTATGTAATAACAGTGCTCAATGCATGTAAGCAGAGCATAAATATAGAGGTAGCGGAAAAATTCACAGAGCACAATTTTATAATGTTGTCAAATGTTCTCAATATGTGTTTGTTATTATTTTTGATTATTTGTTTGCGATGTTGTTCATAAAGCTCAACCTGAGTTTGCTTGTGTTATGGTTAAATACTTTTTTAAGTTTGTGGTCTGTGGGAAATGCTTGTCGATTAATGAAAGGAACTTGTAACCAATGTTTGTGTAGGCGTTGTTGTTGACATGGTTGTACCAAAGTATATCGTGTTGAAGCCTCTTTTCCCGTTTGATATAGTAGCAATTTTACTAATTATTTACATACCAAAATCAGAGTTTAAAGTTTTCTCCATCTTTACAGATTCCAAGACAGCTTCAATGGGGACAGGTATTTTCCCAGAACTACTATTAATATTTTTGCTCCTAGTTGTAAAGATTGCACCAGAGAGTTGAGACGCGCTACGTGCCTTGAAGCTCTAAATTTATACACAAAAAAAATTAGGTTTTACCAACGACTTTACCAATTTTGCTAGATTTTTAAGAAATATTTAACCGTGTTGGGTTTTTGAATTTCGGTGTGAAAACTTTAGAGCTACGTGCATGAAAAAGACATTTGTTTGATTGTTTCTCAATATGTGAAGAAAATAGAGAAAACTTTTCTTCACAACAAGATTTTTCACGAAAGGAAAATATTTGTAACATAAAACAATTGTAGTACAAAATAAAACAAATTCTGAAAAGGGACATCTCGTTTTCTTGATATTCAAGATAGTACAAGAGTTTGAAACAAAAGATGGTGTAATATTTCGTCTTTATTCAAAAGACATCATCAGACATAAAAGTTTGTACTTTTGTACTTATAAGTCTGATGATGTCTTTGGAATCAGATCATAAGTCGGATGATGTCTTTGGAATAAAGACGAAATATTACACCATCTTTTGTTTCAAACTCTTGTACTATCAAGAATATCAAGAAAACGAGATGTCCCTCTTTCTGAATTTGTTTTATTTTGAATTACTTGAAACAACTGTAGCAACATGCAAAAAATGAGACACACAAAACGTACTACAAATGGCAACGCAAAAAAGTGACGCACCGTGCATCATTCAACGGCAATTAAGTAGTTTTAAAATAACCAAAAACTGCTAAAAAGGTGTAGCTCTATCTCTTAGTGAAGTAGTAAACAAGGTACCGATATCTCCATAGCGTTGACTGTTTAAATACACATTTCACTCTTTCACAATAAGACGGTGTTCTCAATATTAAATAAGTTTTAGATTACACAAAAGTCAAACAGCCGGTAACAAACCCTAAAATACATGTACTACTTGTTTTAGACACAGCATTTACGGTAAAAACAGTGTGGGATTTTTTTGACAAAGAATACTAAAACATCAGCGTTCTCTTTTAGTACCCTTGATGGAGTTCCATCACAGACGCGCGCGTTTCTTGAGTTAAGCGTTAACAGGTTTGTAAAAGCAACTACAATAACATACATTTTAAATAAATGAGAAAATTTTCCTGTTTTATAATTTTATTTGTGTAAAACTGAAAACTACTGTCGTTTCTTTAAATATATAATAAGCATCGTGCTAATAAGGTCATATAGTGACTTCAGAATGACCAAAACAGAAGGATATTTAGATAAACCACGTAACACGTAACAACAGGTCTTACTCGAAAGTACTTCAAGATAAGAGGAGTGAACTCCGACATTGAAAAGAGACAAGAATCATTCATCTCTCTTGCAAAATCTACTTTCATTGTTTGTGTAAGATGTTTTTCAATCCTTACAGTTTTATGAAAGTCTTCGCTTTTCTGCTGATAGATTTACCTCCAATAAGCTTCCTAACCTCCTTCCGCCATGAGTATGATTTAATAATTTGTGCCTTGTGATTGAAGGTTTGTGCCATTTTAAATTATATTTTGCAAGGTCAAAGACATCGTATTTAAGCGCTTGATGCATGTCAGACTTTGTGCAATGAATGTGATGAAGTACATGCAAGGCGTGAATTGTTCTTCCGCACACAAAGGTCAAAGTTATTTGCATTTTTCACGGAACATCGGTTCGGTTAGAGTGGTGGAAGCAAGGGGTCTGGGAGTTGCTGTCAACAAAAAGAATGCATTGACATATTCTGGCGGTCAAAAATTCTACTTTGAAAATTATATTTAATCTTCATTACCTCTTGATTTCTATAAAAGGTTTAAAAAAACACAAACAAGAAAAAGAGCCACGTTAATTGATTAAGATATAAAGTTTTCGATTGAAAGAAAATCTATCGCGACTTATCAAATACATATTTCTTAATAACTATAAAGAAAATCATAAATCTTTACTCAAGTGTAAAGAAATTTTTCTTATATTTGAAAATTGATTTGAATGGATTTACTAAATTATACCAATCTAATTAAAAAACATTTTCCTTGACGCAGAAAAGACCATGCTCTTTTTATTCAGTGTATCTACGTTAGTATAAAGAAACGACTGTATAAAGAAACCGTAAGGTTTTGTTTTAAAAAACATATTTGAGGTATTTACCAATTAGACCACAGAATGGGCATTAGCCATTTTCTTTATTTCCTGCTTTTTTAAAAAAATAGAAAACTTTTCAAAGGGTTGCTACAATTTTTTGCTTCTTATCTCTTTTCATGAAATGAATTAGATACCGGTTGTGCAATTTAATAACTTTATAATTTCTGAAAAGCTGTTAAGTTAGCTTTAGAATGAAAGAGCACAAAATGTTCTAGACTCATTTGGTTTTATTGCCAAATTTCTAAGAGGCAAGCATATGGCAATGGTTGAAATCACCGAGAGCAACAGCTCGGAAGCGGAGATTGAGCTGAGGACATTTAATGAATACACACAGGAGCCTGTGGTGAACAATGCCTCCAATGAATTTCCAAACTCAAGTGAACATTTTTCTCCATCTATTCATTCCATCGCACTTCCATGTTGGTCTGTTAAGCAACAAAATTACTTTAATTTTGCATACCCATGGATTATATTTTCCAGTGGAAAACTTGGTTGTCGTTTTGTAGAAACGTTACCAATCTTGGATTGCATTTTTCCATTCAAAACGATACATTAGTTCATACAATACGTTGCTTCGAAAATGGAAATACCTTGTTTTTGAGGACATTAACATTTGTCAAAGTAATCGCTTGAATAAAATAAGAATTACACTACAAGTTTTAAATTTTAAGTTCAATTCAGTAATAAATTCCAATGCCTAAGGCTCAAAAATCTTCGCGGCTGTCTTGGTTTTTCAAAAAAATTTTTCATCAATTTTTTCATCTTATAAAGTAAACTAGGTTATGTTCCCCGTTTTAGACTTGGCTTTTGAAAATGAAAGGGGTATCTTTCGAGCCAGTGGTACATTCTTCTGAGGCAAAATGCCTGCTGAACACATAACAATAATTCAAAGGTTCAAAGCTGTCCATACGAATTCGTATCTTCCACGCTTCGGCCTGCACATTGTGTGACAGGAATCCGTGAAAAGACCGGTCTCAAAAAAAAGAAAGGTAGGGTTTTTGTCGGACTTGTTATAACAACAAAAATATTACAAAACCGTGCCATAACTCAACTTCTGAAATTTTTATGCAAGAAAACTATAGAGAAAACTATCAGATAAAACGATACACAATTTTGTAATACTGCATTTTCCAACATGAGATAGATTCTTATGAGCATTTTTGCATTTATTTTTTGTGCTGTGGCGACGTTGTTTATGAACTGGCGTTGGTAAATTTGGTAAATTATTGAGGGCAAAGACAAAGGTAAACGCTTGATGACAAACGGAAATATGTCGTTCTTTGCATCTAAAATGCAGCATGTGTTTTGAATTTATGGCAGAAAATAAATAACGCAGTATTGTAATCCACACATATTATGGCAAAACTTACTGGCTTATTCACTCAAAAGTTTGCTTCATTTATTTTCAAAATGACGTTCAATTTTATTTTTAAGGTATGCTACATTGCTGACACAGTTATCCATCGCTAGAGGGATGAAAATAAAAAGTAAAGGAAAGGCAAAAGGATATTGCGTGAGACCTGGGAGAACATCTCTGTGGTAGAAAAAATTCTTATCCGGTCCTGTAGTAGGTCATGAATGGAGAGAAGACTTCAAGATGTCACAATACAATTTCATGCAACTGTGCAACAAAATCAGAATCCCACTTCAAAAGAAAGTCACAAATATGCGTGTTCCTACATCTGTTGAGAAGCAAGTTGCTATGACTTTATACTATCTTGCTGATGAAGGAAGATTACGAAAAGTTGCAAATGCATTTGGCGTTTCCAGATCAACTGTATTGTTGGCTATTACAAGAGTATGTTTTGTAATTTCCACTGTATTAGGTCATGAGTACATCAGATTACCTTAAACAGAACATGATGTATTTAAAGCTGTCTCAAATTTTTATGAAAAACACGGCTTTCCACAATGTATTGGTGCTGTAGATGGCACTCATACCTTCATTAAACAACCAGCCAACAATGCAACTGATTTTATCAATAGGAAGGATAGATATTCTCTGAATGTGCAAGCTATTGCAGACTACAAGTATTGTTTTCTAGATGTTGTGGTCAAATGGCCAGGGAGTGTGCATGATTCAAGGACACTTTGTAACTCAAAAGTAAATGAGATGTTAAAAGAAGGTGCAATTCCCAGTTTGCAAAGAGCCTTGTTGCCAGGCACTGAACCTGTTGGAATTTGCATTCTTGGAGATCCAGCATATCCTATATTCCCTTATTTGATGAAGGAATTCCCTGGTGGGGGCAAGACTGCATAGGAATAATTTCTTGGGTGGCGACTTTGTTCAGCCAGAATGATTATTGAATGTGCCTTTGGACGCCTGAAGAGTAGATTTGGGTGTCTGAAGCGCGAAATGGACATAAACCCTGCTGATTTGCCAAATGTTATTTAAAGCTGTTTTGTCTTGCACAGTTATTGTGAAATGAATGTTGAGATAATAGCTAATGAAAGAGTGGACAATGCAATAGCTTATGACAGAGAACTTCAACCTGCAGCTTCAAGTGTACGGAACCAAGGATGTGAGGCTTCAGCAAAGGCAGTAAGAAACATTTTTGTGCATGCAGTATTTCGATTAGAGATTGTATCTAGAAACATTTTATACATTGAACAGACGTTAATGATACTAATATACTTGTACAAAGATGATTTAATTGTTTTCGTACATACAATAATCCCTTACTTTGGAATAAAACGACAAAAAAAAGGCAATTTAAAACTGTTTAAAATTATATAAGTACTTTGTATAAAAAGTATATTTATAACAATAGTTTTTGTGCAATATTTAAGCAATTACATTAGATTAAACAATGGCAACCCAAAACTAACAGATGTATGTTGAACTATACCTTTTAAAAGAATAGAAATCCTGGTTCTATGACTTTGAAAACGGTATAAAATTATCATTGGCATTACCATGGCTAGACTCGCCATTGTTATTAGTTGACATAGCAGCTTGTTGGTATCTCCATTGTTGAAAGTTTGGAAAGTTAAATTGATTTGGTTGCTGTTGAAGGGCTGCAAGCAATGCAAACCCATGACTTAGTGTATCATTAGGTGATGGAACTCCTTTGGCAAAAGCAGTCATGCTTTCTTGGTGCTTCTGTTCAGCTTTTTCCATTTGTTCCACAATCCTGTTCTTAAGACTTAAATCTTCCCTTGCCATGGCTATCATCTGTTTCTCAGCAGGTATTTTCTTATATAACTTTGAATTTTTCTTCTGTTGTACTTTCGAGATGAGATTCCTTCTAGCTTCACTTACTCTCCTTATTGCATCAGCATTTAAAATCTCTTGTTGAGCAGGATTGTCGAGTGTTTCACTGCTTACATCAGAAAACTGAAAATACAATGTATTTGATACTCCAGAAAGGGAGTCTTCGGAATCACGGACAGTTTCGGATGTGCTTGGTACGCTTTCTCGAGCATTCGAAATCGTTTTACTGCTGGGCTCCCACACCAAATACTAGCACATTCATCGTATAAAAAAGCTACAACTCTACCGCCTCCGCTGCGTCCTCCAGAATCAATTGCTTTTCGAAAACAAAGTTTAAATCTTTTGATTTTAGCTATTATTCGACTTTTGGTAAGAACGCTTGAAATCGTATCATTAACATGTGGAAATTCTCCTGAATTTTCTATGGGATAACGCTCAAAGAATCTCTCGCAAATTTCATCGTATTTCGATTTAACAGACTCCCAGTCTACACCTTCATTTTCTTTATTCACATTATACGCAGCAATCACATCAAGAAGAAGAGACATCTCCTCGTCCGACCAAGTAAAATTCTTTTCTTCTGAATCGGACGATTTTTTCCTTTTAGCAACGGTAGCCATTTTACTTTCATGCTATAAATGCACATGCGCGGTACTCGAAACTTTTATTTCTCTCATAAATGTACCAGTTCTGCGTACACAGAACGGATCCTTCACAAATTTAATCCGGAATAAAACTTATCCGGTACCTTGTAAACGCAGCCTAAGATCAAAGTTTCGGGTTGCTGTAATTTTAAATGTCGTGACAAGAATAGCATTGGCGTTCTAGAATTTTACCAAGTGAATATATTTGCACTTTACTCACTAAGTTTGAAAGTTGGTAGAGACTTTTCTTTTAGCTGGTGGACTAAAAACTTTGAGTTAAACTTATCAGTTAATTGCTCGAACTTAAAAATTTGATTATGGGAGAAGATTGTGTCAAAGGAGAAATTGCATTTAAACTAAAGCTGAATGTAGAGCCTGTTGTACACATGCAGCAAGGAAAACTCCAGTAAGCACAGAAGAAAAAAGTTAATACTGAAATAATTGCAATATATTAATCCTTTTATTATATATATATAATTGCAATGTATACGATTGACCATATTCTAGAGTATGGAAACTAGTTAATATTAGTACAAATATAAGGCCTTCAGAAAACTTCAGAGTACTTTGATAAGAAAGGCTATTATGAAATATATTTTATTTTTCAATCTATAGGAATCAAAATTTTGTTCAAGAAGTAATGAGATGTAACTCTACTAAATGGGTATGTGAGCACATGCCTAGATTGGCGACAAATATTAATAATACTCATAGAAGAGTTCAATTAGAAAAAACAATCAAAAATACGTGGAAAAAAACGACTTAAACAGCATCAAAACGTGTGACTGTTTGCGAGATCCTGAAGCACTTAGGTTAACATGAAAACGATGGTTCTCTGGCTTTGAATTGTAAGCTGACAGAAAAGGGTTGATCATTGCTGGAGATAAAACAGAGAAGACGAGCGTTATTACTACATTTGGCAAGAACAGGTGTACACGACAAATTTTTACGATTAGGCGAAGTCCAAAGAAATGCAGGTCGAAAGATCACTTTGAAAGAAATGTAAGGCTAGAAAAAAGGAAGTAGCCAAGAAACAACTGAAGATATCAACAAGTATAAAGAGCTGTGAACGCGGTCAATCCGCAAGAAGATTATCCAGTTTATGCATTTTTGTTGGAACAACCAAACCAGAAGAAATAAATATTACGAATGATGGATGTCAATTAAATATTATCAACGTCATCTCAGTTAAGGAAAACACTTTACGCGTATGTCTCACAAACACCACTGGAAATAATTAGAACACTTGAACGTCATATTTCTACCGGGCATCAGACAACTGAAGCCGAAGCTTGTGTTGATTCTGAGAAAGGAGAATCATTTCTTAGTCCACTGCAAAGATACAGCTATAAAGCTGTGATTTCTCAAAATGGGTATTGACGTTGCTTTAGTCAAGCTGGAATCGAAGGATGTAGGTGAAAGGATGCAGTTGAAACATCCAAAGGTCTTCAAAGGTGTTGGTAAGTTGAAAGATTATACAATACAACTTCATATTGACTCGGGGGTAAAACCAGTGGCTCAGCCAAACAGAAGAATACCATTTAGTCTGAGATCGAAAGTGGAAGAGAAAATTAAACAGCATACGGACTTAGATATTATTGCACCAGTGAAAGGTCCAACTTCGTGGGTTAACCCTATAATAATAGTTCCTAAATCGTGAAGGCAAATAAAACTGCGTGTTAATTGATATGCGCAGAGGAAATAAAGCTATTTGCGGGAAAGACAACCGATTCCCACCATTGATAAAATTATACAGAGTATGAGTGATAGTAGTGTATTTAGTAAGCTTATTTGAAATGGGGTTATCTCAGTTGGAGCTAAATACTGAATCAAGAGAAACTACGCCATTTTTCACCGACTGCGGCTTACACAGGTATATAAAGTACTATTTTTTGGTGTTAATTATGCATCACAACAATATCAACATATAATAGAGCGAGTGCTAGCGGGATTAGAACGTCAGGAAAAAAATATCTGATCATATTATAATACACGGGCGAAACAAAGAACATAATACGCGATTAGAAAATGGCGTAATAAGATAAAGAGATGGTAGTCTAACCCTTAACATCGAAAAATGTTAATACAGCACGAGTCGTTTGATCTTTGTGGGTATCATTTTATCTGGGAAAGGGTGTCAGCTTCTAAGTCGTCCAGACTGTGCAGAACCTATTAGAACAACTAGCCTCCCTAGAGGCACATGGAGAGATCTAGCCATTGACTTGCTAGGACCGTTACCCACAAGGGAATCTTTACTCGTCGAGGTTAGTTATTATAGTTGTTACTAGAAATTTACTGTTGTAAATTCAGCTATCACTAAGAATGTACTCTAAGCATGGTCTATCAGAAAGTCTTACATTGGATAATGGACCACAATTTATATCAACAGAACTTAAAGCTTACATAGAGTTTCAAAAAATTCGATATCAAAGAGCTACAGCAAAATGGTCCTAAGCAAACGGCGAAGTAGAGCAACAGAACCAAACACTGTCGAAGAGAATCCAGATAGCACAAGAAAAAAAAAACGAAAGAAGGAGCTGAATGTATATAAGGCATCTTATCGCAGTCTATCACATCCAACCACAGATATGAGCCCTGCAGAGTTATTGTTCAAATAAAAATGCTAACTCGTTTGCCAGGACTTTGGGAAATACATCATAGACAGGAGGTATAGTGATTACGAGTAAAAAAATAAAGGTAAAATTTACGCTGATAAAAGATGAAAGGCGAGTCATTCAGACATTTGTTTATGAGATAAAGTTTTTAGTACAGCAAGAAAAACGCAATAAATTTGCGACTAGATTTAATCCCATTCCTTTCACCGTTGTGAAGAAACATGGGAATAATTCAGTTTTTCAATCAGATGAAGGAGGACATTACACACATAATACATCACATAGTAAGAAATTCATAGAGAGCATACGCAATAGCGATGAACAAGAAACAGAGATTGAAAAAGAATAAATGGAAATACCTATTAGGACTAAAGCCATCGATATTCACTCAGCACATAAGACAAGATTCATAGAGAGTGATATCCCAGAACAAGAAGAAAAGGTAAGTAAAGAAATGTCGTCGGGAGGTGGGAAGAAAGTTCGTGGTGAGGGGAAACGTATGGTAGAACTGGCGAGTGACAGTCCTGATGAAAATGTGCCATTAAGACGTTCACAAGAATTAAAAGACAACCAGACCGTCTGAACTATGCATAATCATAGTAACAATAATTTCACAATAATTTTAAATTTCAATGGTAATATTTTTGTTCAAAGAATAATTAATCCATTAGAAGTTTATTAGATACTATTTACGCTTATTTTGTTAGAAAACATAGTTATAGCTAAGGATTATTTATTTGAAAAAGGAAGGGATGTAATGTATATGATCGACTACATTCTGGAGTATGGTAATTCGTTTATATTAGTATAAACATGCACAGTAAAATTCAAGGGGCAAAAATCACCCCAAATTGTGGTAATTTTTACTCTGTCAATAGGGTAAAGGAATGTGGGATAATAATTACCCCTATTTCTAGAGTAATTCAAAATCAAGGTATAACAATTCACCCCATACGGTATTAAAAAAGGCTAAAATAATTGCCCGGTTTTTGGTGTTCTGGGGTAATAATTACACCAAAAAATGGGAGAATTTCTTTACCTTGAAGATGGAGTAAACAGAATATGAGGTAAATCAAATTAGGGGGTAAAAATTACTACCAACCTCTGTGGCAATTTTTACCCCAGACGTCTTGGGTAAAACTACAATTGATAAAAAAAAATATGGCGGATTTTCAAGGAGTGAGCGTAGCGATGCATTCTTATAAATGAGTTAAAATTATCATTTTCAAGGTGCAGGTGTATAATATGCTACGATGAACTTTATAAGATAAAAACTAATTTTATGGAGAAGAAGAGGAACATATGTTCATGTCAAGTGGGAATAATACGCAGGCTTTCAGGTGAGCTTACACCGGAATTTTCATTAACTTGTATTAATACAACAATGACATAAAAAATTATGCACCGTTACACTAACAATGCACTTTGTACATGCTACATGCGTTATATATCTGTAGATGTCCACCGTTAAATATCTGTAGATATCCACGTTGACATTCATCATTAAAACTCAGGTATTCTGAACGGGAAACAGAAACAATACTCTCACGTAAATTGCTAACCGTTGATGGTTCAAGGAAAAGTTGTCACAGAAACTAAATACAAAGGCTAATTATTAAGTGCCGGCAATGAGATGATAACTATATGCAAATGTATTTTACTACAGAAATGTTCCTCCTCATTATGATCAACCTACAACACACAACCAGTTTTACATAAATTCCATGGTAGATATCCATTTTGATCTAAGAATTAGAGTTTCACATAAAATGTTATTCAGCTAGTTTACTTCATTGTACGTATATTTTTTTACTTTTTGCATATGAATATGTTGATTGAGTCATTACGTCCTTGGTAATTAATGCCGTTGGATGCACTTTTTTTGTTTTCATAATAGATCATGATGCACAAACTCAACAGCATTACATTTTGAACATAGCGTCTTGTCACAACAATAGTAATTTATGTATCAAGTTCATCAAAGTACATGGATTGTTTTTTGTTACATGTTTCAATTGTATACCATTTGTACTTATATAACTTATAATTTGGTATTTCAATTTGATATTTTTCGTATAAACTAAAAGCACACTTAGAATTAAAGGACACAAAAATGTTTCTAAACTCTGTTTATATAATAATTCTAATGGCTACGTTATTTAGGATGTGATGGTTGCTAATCTCCTCAGGCCCTGTTCACACGATACCGGATTCGTCTTGTACCGGATTCGCAGAGCAATCCGATACGAAAAATGCACTCTGTTCACACGATGCCGGATTCGTAAGACGATACATAAGTTTTTATATCGCCCCAGTACTTGTACGTGCAAGCGATAACGACGATGGTTACTAATTCAAATATTTCGTAAGAAAATGAGAATTTTTTTTGACAGATAGCTAAGTAGAGTTTTTTCTTAGGCGTATTAAGGTTTTTTACGAATGGGCGCAAGGACTGGAAGAATGTAAAGTCCATATACGACCGAATATATGTTGCCATTACAATAATACTAGAAAGAAGCTTTTCACACTGCGATAATATATTGTTAAAAGCTTAAACATGCCATGTTGAAGATATATTATATTTGCTGGCGGATTGTTGATTTAAAACATAGTTTGTATCGCAATGTTTGCTTTCATTTTTGAAAAATCGCACGGACTTCTTAGTTGCCAAAGTGGAACGTATCGGATTCGAGCGTTCACACGACAACGGAACGTATCGGATTGGTTTTCATACCACTTCCACAGCGGAGTCAAATCGCTCCGGAAAACGATACAAAGCGTATCGGATAGCAGCGGAGCCGTGTGAACGCAAGGCCTATCCGGTACGAAAAGTAATCCGGTATCAAACGAATCCGGTATCGTGTGAACAGGGCCTCAATGTTATTGTTGTCATATGGAACATAAATTCACTTCTTGGACCTTGGGATGATAAAACATCAACTGCTATTTCTTAACATTTTACTAACAAAATCCCGTGTCAGCTGTACAACATCTACATATCACAAACCAACATACACAGGACTTCTGATGAACTATTTTAGTTTCACATCACTTTCATACAAAACCGGACTTATACGCACACTAATCGACAGAGCATACAAACCTAAAGGGAACTCCACCCTGTATTGAAAGGGTTTTCTTATTATTCATCTTCAGATTAAAAAATACGATGAATTTACATTGATTTTCTATATATTTATCATACTATACTAAGAATTACATGTTAACTTTATTATATATACATTAACAAGATTTAGCAATAAAAGATTGTTTATGACGTTTGGTCCGGGATAAAATACTATAAGTTTTGCTTTACGAAACTCGTGCGAATTTTCTTTGGGACAAAGTACTAAAAATTTGCATGGATTATCAGGTTCCTCTATAATCCTTTTGATCTCTTGGGTACTTGCTAATTCACGCCTGCTTTTCAAAGAGGGCAAGTAGTTTTTATCTAGTTGTAAAATTTTTAAACTTCTTCTTTGTACACGTTTAATTTCTTGCTGTAAAAATGTGGAATTCATGCCCAGACTGCCGATGCATACTCTAATACTTGTCTTATTTTTGATTTATATGTTAATAATCCAACATCTGAAGGTAATTGAGACTTTCTACAAAGTCGAAGATGATATAGTCTTTTATTTGCCTTGCATGTAATTTGGTGTACATGCTCATTACATTTAAGATAATTTTGACATGTTACGCCGAGAAGTTTGAAATTATTAACTCTTTCTATTTCTTCTTCACCAATAAATATGAGTGGTGGTTCTTGTATTGAGTCCGTAAAGCATATCCACATATCCTTTGTTTTTTCAGATGCAGAGCCATTCTGTTATTATCAGCCCATTTTCGTAATTCGTCGATTACTTTTTGCATGGAACTGCATTCACCTCTTTCGAAAATGTGATCCTGAGTGCAATCATCCGCATATTTACATGTATTAGCATCTATTTCTTTAACACCCTCACATAATGTTGGTGTTAAATGTTCTATTTTTATGCAAAGGTTACTATATTTTGAAATTTTGACATCAGCTATTTTATTTTTGACAAAATCGCGTCTTTAAGTGCGCTATTTGAACTGTTTTGAGGTTTAGGAGCGTGGGCACAGAATGCGACAGCGGAAATTATTTTGACGTCATTACGTCAAACCCATTGAGTTCTATAATTACTCGAGCGGCTAAGTGGACTGGTACCTGACGCCAAAAAATGGCGGTCAACGGACCTATTTCCGCTGAAATGATCGCATTGCAGAAAAATTAGATTCTTGACCTCCCCCTGATGTCTATAGCTAATTATACAGCTTTTTTCAACAACAAAACGATATCTTTTTTTGGCATTTCTTTTAAAAAGCCAACACTTCAATCATTCAACTGTTGGATATCGTAGTGTCCACAAAATGGAACATGTCGCTTTCACAGGTGAGATATTTGTTTCGTTTGTTCATCAAAAATTGATAAGCAATTGAGCTTGAAGCTTGAGCGATAAAATCCGACTGATGTTTTTGCTGTTTTTGTTTTTAAATATCAACATACTTTTCCACTTATTTGTTAATGTGTGAAACCGTAAATCTGTTTGAAAAATAGTTTCTGCGCGAAAAAAAGATTCTGCTCTTTTTACTCAGTGGGCAGATACTATGACGAAACGATCACCCCCAAATAGAACCCATGAAGTAGAGCAGAGTTTGTTGTGATTAATTTGCTGACAACATGAGGAGATGATCGGAAAGCAAAATGCTTCTGGAATGTGCTGCAGTATCACTATTTCTTAGATCACTATATTAAGACAATTGGAAGATGCTATTGACCAGACAGAGTCTAACTGCAAAATGCTACGGCTGAATACAAACAAAGGTAAATGATTTATAGACTTCCCTGTCCAACAGTTATATGAACTTAGACTAATTCTATGGATGGAGATAATGGATTTAATAAAGATGCCTTGAATGCTTTGAAAGTAAAGATCAAGTACCAAATAAAGATAACAAAGTTATGTGTGTCTTGATGCTTAATACAATGTCATGAAAAAAGGTCATAAGTGTGCTGGTGTAAATATTGATACTGAGATTGATGATGACTTACTGCAACTGTACAATCCATGCAGTGTGTTTTGTATAACTAAATTGTAAAATCATGTCACATCTTTATCAAATTATTTTAGCAAAATGTTGTTTGAAAGTATTTTGAGCTCATTTACCTATAAAGTACAGAACGGACATTTGCTATTTGCTTTATTTTCTCCTTGATAATCCAGGGAAATGTTTTGACTTTTCAAACTTTTTCTTCAATTTTTTAATTCTTAGTTCATTTCATAAAATGAATGAAATACAGGCAGTGCAGTGTAATAACTCTATAATTTCTGAAAAGCTGTTAAGTTTCTAGCATTAAAGAACACAAAATGTGTTTAATTCATTTCGTTTTATTGCCTTATTTTTACATGTGTACATGCACTTCATCATTCTTGTATAAACAACACCAGATGTTGCATACTTAGAGGGAAAAATCCCATAGCAACTGGTATTAAATATGGGTGTAAAATTTATTATTGAGGTGAAAGCTGTCAATCAAATTCTGAACTCACATGGCTAATAGGAAACACATAAAAAAGAGAAAAAGAAGAGATTGAATACACAATTGTGTATTCATGTAATCAAATATTATGAACACTATTGTAATTTAAGTGTTTTAATTATTTGCATTTTGCCATTTCACAATCATTACAACGAAATCAAACATGGTACAACTTGACAAGTATTTGATGCAGTTCTTGTTCAGAAGACCACAAAAATCTCGAAGGCTTTCATGATTTTTATACAATATTTTTTTTATTATTCATTTTCAAAACGCGAGATGCATGTACAAAAACAAATCCTACAATTGTTGGGAAAAAGGTCATCACATGAAAGAAAGCAAAAAACTAATGAGAATAAATGAGCTAACCTATCTGTCGTGATATGCTGAGATAAAATATGATATATTTTCAATGATTTGCTCGATATCAAAGCGTGTACACTTTGATATCGAGCAAATCATTGAACGGCAGTTACGACACGCACATCTGCAGTCATATGTGGCCAACAAAGAGCTCGTTCGTCAATAGTTAAAAAAAGGCATCCGTCGTAGAAGCCGACAACTGGCAACCACAGTAGACTGGCTTTTATATAATTTATGTTTTTACAGTAATTTTTATCATAAAATGCTTGCAAAATATGCGAAAAACAAAGACACTTTTTCCTCACTCTTTCTCAAGAGGGGAGAGAGAAATTGTGAGATTTTCGAAAAAGCAGTCCATTTCTGTAAATCTCAGCGGTAATGGAACAAATGCTCCATTCTTTGGCGTCAGTCGTTAATTAAATCCGTGTTAGAGATAGCCCCTCCAGTTATTATAGAACTCAATGGTCAAACCGATTTGGAGTTGAGATTACAACAAAGTAAAATAATAACGCACAGCTTAGTACAAAAAACAAAACAATCGCTTATAATGGCTTTTTTGGAAGAACTTCGACCTAATTCACCAATCGATAGTGAAATGGAAGACAATCCAACAAACAATATTCAGCGATATCAGTTTGAGCCCGAATGGCCGGCTGATGAACACGAAGAAGCTCACCAGTTAGAAGACAACGAAGAACTAGAATTTGTGTATATTGAGGAGAAAACTCGACGCGACAATCTTGAAGGTGAGTAATAATTCATTCTAGACCATTGTTTCGATCTCGAATGAACGTTTTAAGGTTTCTGAAGTGACCACGTCCACACCAACATAATATTTCAGATTATAAAGTTTTTATTGTAAGATACAATCTTTATTGAAATTTAGGCATTTACTTTTTAAGATCTTTCCTTTTAACATATTCAGGTGTCAATGTGGTAACTGCCAAATAATTGAAAATAACGAGCAATGTTTATGCTGCAAAGAGATTTTCAATATTTGTGACGAAAATGTAAAGGCAGTAGAAACGAATGAGACCACCGAAGTCCCTTTGTGCATTACACAACATCCTGGTTTTGAGCCTGTTTGTCTTAACAGGTGGGTTTTACAAACAGTTTAGTACCAGTACAAGCAGCAATATGAGGTAGCATATGACGGGTCCGAAGACAAACTGTACCGCCATATTGCATATAGACAGTTGGCAAGATGGTGCTGGGGTATCTTGGGTAGAGAAGTAACAGTCGTCTTGCCCTCATGTGCAGTTACTCGCATCAGAGAAACATTTTTTCCACCTAGCCCTGCAGAGGAATTTCAATTTGAAGGCTTCCACTATGCTGATAAATGAAGTATTTTATTATGATATAGGTATATCTATTACAATTACTTTGTATGTCAATATTAAAGTAGCATAGCCAACCCATTTATAGGTCATGCTATGCACTTTATTAATATTAATTTATTACAAAAAAAAACAGATTTACAAAGAAACGAATAATTATGTTTTAAAATATATATGTGGCTTGGCTATTACACTTGTTATAATATAACTATAATTAATTGATGAACAGTTTGTGTAATGCAGTGGTGAAACTAGCTATAGAAAAAGTTTTTTGCTATGTTAATATTTAAGAATGAACATTTTTTAAGTAGTACAAAATTTGTCTTCACTGATTCAACTTCATATTATATGGCATGGCAAAACCTACTGCCATAGCTAACTTCACCACTGACATTTTATGCAAATCTTGAATGATGTTTCTTTACAAGTACGTCTTTCCAGGGTGGACATGATTTAGAAATGTTCTTTGGAAGATTCTCGCCATGATGTACAAGTTCAATCTCCTCAGTTTTGCATGCATTCACAACCTCGGCAAGGAGTTTATCAACGTACTGGTACTCTTTCTTTTCTTTTATTGCTTTTACAACCCATTGCTTCTTTGTTTTAGCAAAAATCATTTTGTAACTGTCTTGCCCTTTTTTTGTCCCTGACTTAATGACTGCTTTATCACGGTCAATATTATTGTTTCGATCTAATGCTGCTGAGTGCGGTCTACCATTCCAGGAAATGAAAAATGCTCTCGATTTGGGCAGTATTTCAGTAAAAGGGACTGGTAAACCTCCAACTCTCTTGTGTGACAAAAGTCAGATAGCTTCCGAAGGTCTTTTAGAAGCTTCTTGTCACATATCACCTTCTCTGCAGCAATGTATGCTTGTGATGTAGGAAATAACCACTTCTTCTGCTTTGTTTCTCTTTCTGTTAATTGTTGGTAGTCAACATTGATGGAAATATGTGTTCCTCCTCCAGAAATGCTAGTTGGAAATGTTTCCACCAATTCGTCTGTACTCTTGTTACAACTTGCAGAGCACCACCAAAGATGATTAGAAATTGACTTAATCCAATGGGTCAAGTCATCATTTTCTTTAATGATAGCCTTCTTAATTAGTTTTCTTGTGACAGATTTAGAAAAATGCCACACATCGTATTGGTGATCAATATGAGGGTGTTTGTTTTTCATAGCACTGGCAATCGAAATATGTCTATCTGTTGTTATTCGCTTAACAGGAACTATCTTTTCAACTTCAGACAGACATCTTTCGAATGCTTCTTTCTCCATAGCATTAGAAGAATTGACTTCAGTACTTTGCACAACATTAAAAGTTACTATCTTACCAGAGTCAGCCATCATTGTATAAGTACCATACTTGGCATTATGTCCTGGGCTATCGCATCGACCATCAACATTCACATTAAGACTACCAGACTTCTTAGATTCAGCAATAACAGCTGATTTCTCCTCTTTCCAAGCCTTGTCAACAACAGGAAAAGGATGCTGTTGAGACTGCTTTTGAAAGCTGCAAAAACTGGTTTTTCCAATAAATTCGAGATTCATGAAAGATGCAAATTGGCTGATCCTTTCATAAGTGTTTTCACTAAATAAAGTGGATGCAGCCAAAAGCAAATTTCCAACTGGGACATTCCTTATAAGTGGTTGAGATCTCCATGTTTTGTGATGACCATTTATATAAAAAAGATTAAATGATAGCAAACTACCTACAGTGTTTTCTTCACATTCAATTACTGTCTCTCCACAAGAAAGACACTTTGAAAGAAGACTAATAAGACAGGACTTGAAAACAAGAGGAAGAGTTTGCCACAGTGTGTACAAACGAAGCTGTCGTAAAAACAGCTATCGTCGTGTACACACATGGCATTGGACCTATGCCTGAGAGTGAAGAAAACGAGTGAGAGTCTGATCCATTGTAGCTATTGCTCATCGTCGACGTGCTTTCTGTATCAGACCATACAGTGCTATCCTTAAAATGTTCAATTTCACATGACGTCGTCTGTGTGCTATGATTTTTTGTTGAAATGAACTCAACCTTTAAACAAAGTTATCGTATTGCTAGATTTTTCACAAAAATCAAAACGACCGAAATGGAAAGTCCATACCTCTACTTATCATATTTGACACTTTTGTTTGAGTGATTCTTGACCTTACGTGTTTTTGCGGACGGATTATTATGGCTGCTTGGAATTTCACATTGCGCTTCTAAGGTACGTTAAGAAATTTTCTACAAAGAAAAGATCAAACGACATTAGTCTGAATTAGTTACCACTGTATATGTTTGTGTTTCGCTGTTTACATACGTTTTGAAATCTTTATCTTAGAAAAAATTTCCTTTGAGGTAAAACGCACAAACATTTCGAGCCGATGTCGACACATCGTGGTCGTCGCCTACAAGAAAGTCGTCATGTTCTGCAAGAACGTCGTCAATAATCTAAAATTATAAAATTGTCTTCAATTTGGAAATGCTATATAGCTTAGTTTTTGGTAAATGTAAACAAATATTGCTAACTATAGCTATAATATTCACCTCTTGCCTTCGTCTCTTCTCAAATGCAGTTCTAACATTTGTTGGCTGCTTCCTTTTAGATGCTACACTTGTGGGTTCCACAGAGTATTCAAAAATCGTGGGAACAGCATCCTTCTTAAGGCGAAGCCGTCTTGCTGTTCATCCTACTGATTGCATCGCCTCAAAATTTTGCACGAAGCACGAACTCTCGAAATGTTGCGAGCACAATTTTGAGCTCTTTGTTGGCTTCAAATTTTTGCGTCGGATTTTTTCAATCCAAATATCTCGCATGCGCTTGTTTTCGGGAAACGAAAAAAAGAAACCTTTTGCTGCGTTTGGTGGTTTTTGAAGAACCGTTTTTACAATTAAATGCGGCACAATAAACCATATTTTCAATGCTAAATTTTCGTGTTGTTAAAAAGTTACCAATATATTTTGAACGAAGCGCGCAATTGACCGCGTTTAGTTGATGTCAACTATTACGTCACAACGACCTTTTTCCAATCGGTAGCCGTCGTTAGCTCGTCGGGCATTTTCAATACGTTATCAGTAAAGCATCAACTTCAAACCTCCATATCTTCAAAAATATTTATCCTTTGAGTCTCAAACTTTGGTGAACTATTAGTTAGAGCTACACCTTTAAGTAAAGTACAAAAATAACAATCCGAATTTTATGTCGCATGTGTCCTTTAATAATGTTTTACACGATGTATTGTATTAAGATTACCAAAAAATGAAAAGCCAAAAAGTGCATGATTACACTAAATTAATCATTCTAATATAAAATATCAGTATCGATATTCTATTGACTCTGATGTAGGACATTGCATTAATCTTCTTTAAAAAATTGTGTAGCACATTTTTAGTAATCTGTAGAAATGTCATTAAATATGCCATAGGATATTCTATAATATGCTATAGAAGACTCCCCAATTTTTTTTAATTAAATAGAGGGTAAAAATTGCCGAGTTTGGTGGGTACCAGGGTGGCCTATTAGTTTCAAAATAATAAAATATACAGTATGTACATAGCAGACATAAAATGATCAAATTTAATTTGTACACACTTAAAATTTACAATTTGTATATGAAAAACGTAGGAACAAAACTTGTAAATAATGCACAAAACAGACTGGCGGTATATTTTGGAAGTCGTTAACTAACAACTAACTCTTGTATAAACTACAAATGTTCCTGAATCGTGATTTAGGCCTGTTTCAACGTCATCTATTACATGACCTGGGTGCATTGTAAACTAAAGAAAATTAGACAAAAATCCTCATCATCTTTTGCTTTCAATGCATTTGTGTCATGTAAAGTGTGACATATGAAACATTTGTAAAGGAAAGTTATTGTTTTTAGAAGAATTAGTTTTTAGTTGATTATTCACAAAATATACCTTCTTTAATTACACGTTTTGTTCATACATGTTTCATGTATAAAACAACAATGATGTTATGGTTGCTTAGTTGGCCACTTACTTTATATACAATGTACAATATATTGAGGGCAAGAATGTCTAGCTTTCTTGACATGACTTAAATAGCCCTTTTCTTTTTATTGTGCAGGGACAAAGGAAATTGGATAAGAAAGAATATTATGATCGAATAGCGCATTCTTTGAATGTAAGTGAAAATGTTCGATCAATAGCAGAATAAATAAAAAATCATTAGTTTCATTTGAAGCATTTAAATGATTAAGGAGCTTTAGCAAAGACTACGATTACGACTACGAGTACGAATTACGTCATTTTGGCGCGAAAACATTGTTGTGACAACTAAAACAGGTAGCCGTCATCAATCTGAGTACGATGTTTTGTAAAAAATTCGTTGTCGCTCCTACGATGTCTTTTTAAGCAAAGAAAGTAGGTATATTTCCTCATTCTGTAAGAAATTCGTTGACAGTACTATTTTCGAGCATCCAGGCTTTAATTTAGAACCTTTTTTGAGCGCAGATGTACATTAAAAAGGAAAATGTGACCTGCAAAACATTCATGTATTTCGTACGCAAAGTGAAAGGTAAACAAACAATAAAATAATATGTTCTGTTGTTTACAACTAAAACAAAATTTTGACGAAGCGACAACGACAACAAACTTCCTCGTGCCATTCTCTAACACGCTCAAACTTCGTACTCGTTGTCGTAGTCGTGCTCTTGCTAAAGCTCTCTATTGTCTTAGTTAAAGTGATTTAGAGTTAAAGGAAAATTAAATCTTAATATAATTGATAAAGCTGTAAAAAATCTGATAAAAATCGTAAAACATAAAAAGAGCACTGTTTCAAGACATCGAACATCCCTTGGAAAGTTTACATTATTAATGACTGACTGACTCGTGTGAATTTTAGCCACTACACTGCAAAATTTCCATAGAAACATTGCACTAAAAAGCGAACAAACGGTATGATTTGCTCTCACTGTAAGCCTCATACTAATGAAATTAGGTCTCGCTTACTCTATTACCAAGTCGTTTTCTTGAATTTTACTTTTGTTGTCCCTAACCAAGTAGCTAATTACAGAAAAACCACAAAAAATTTAGCCGTTGCAAACGAATGTGCAATGTTTAAAACAATTGTTGCAACAAGAAATGCACTTTTTAACATTGAAAAATATGTTCAATCAGAATGTAGATACGACATTTTTCATTAGTGAAAACAATTGTCTGTGTAATGCTCGTAAATTTTAGGTATATGATTTATCGTTTGGTTGCACATTAATTTCAATACTCGTATAATAAAATAGCATACCTCATCGATAGTAACTTCTACAACATGTTGATGGTCAACTGAAGTTTCAGGGATCTTTGGTGGTGGATTAAACAGGCGGGACCTCTCAGAAAAATAATCATAGTTGGTAAAGATACAACGAATAACGATATTTCCAATGGAAAGACACTTGGGAATCTCTAAAAGCAGGCCTTTTTTTTCAAACGACACCGTCTTTATCCTATTAGCAAAAAAATGCAAATGGTAAAAGTGGCTGTCCATATTACTTAATTTCGAAAGTTATAGCCCTCTTTCGATCCTGAAATTCCACAGTGCGACCACTTAAAATTATAAAATTTTTTATTAGCTATTTCCGACAATTTTACTGTAATGGCAATCAATGGAAATCGTAGTCACTACGGCACTAAATTAAAAAGAATACAAATTTGTCATCCTATTAGAAACTATGTGTTGAAAGCTATTACCTTGCAATTGGCCACGAAGTAACAAAATTGAGAACCAACTACGGTTTTTATTATTTAGCAGCCGATGTATCTAATGTGCTAATGTACTTTACAGAAAAGCTTGATAAACGGTCTGCAACCGTTTTAATTAAACTTTTGTGTTTGGTTCTCGGTAAAAAATTTACTACATATAAACTTTGCAAAAGAGTGTCCCTATCAGCAAATAATTTTATTAGAAACAATAAGTGCGCATGTTTTGCAGAAAGTTTTAAGGGAAATAGGAGGTTGAAATGGTTTCCGTGACAGTAAAGTTGTTGAAAATAAGGAAAAAATTCTAATAAATTAAGAATAGTGTGAAGTGTTTGATAGTGTGAAGTACTTGGAAATTAGCCTGCAAACAAGATTAAAACAGCTAACAAGGAACTGGAACATATAGGTTAAAATATGGCATACAATGCGCTCAAGCTAACAAGGCTTTAGAAAATTTGGCCAAGCGTACGTAAATGACGCATGGGCATCCAATCTGCACTGTTATTCCGTTCGGTACTTCTTTAAACCTTGTAATTTTGTGAAAGAAATTTTCAGTTTGCTCAAATCATTCCATTTTAATGGAAGTTCAAGCAAGGTGTCAGGAAGTCGTTTATTTGGTCCAAATATGTAGCAGCATGACCTTGCAAATTTAAGTTATCAGAATTATTAAAATTGATCAAAAGGCCGGTGCAAACAAACGAACGGAACAAAGAGACATTGGTTAAAGAACATAAATTAGGCTTTCAAAATGACACAGACTTACTCAAATCAAACGAGGATCGACATGCACAGTTAACAGCGATTATGACACAAAACATATCACAAATAAGCCTGCCTACATCCGAGCCCTTTTTATGGCAAACCGTAGTATTATTTTTCTAGATTTTCTGTCATTTTTATCGGTACTCTGATTATTGCGGCTGGAATGACGAGAAACGATTAAGAACTTTTTCCCTATTACTAGAAGACAACGCGGGTTTTTTGTCTTCAAAACAAGACACAACAAAATGTAAACATATAATGACTTTAGTGAAAGCACTTAAGACCATTTATACTACAATAAATCCTTTGCGACCTTCTTTAAACTCAATATTATTCATTACATTCGAGCTGGTGCAACCCTCGACCTTCGGTCTCGGGCTTGCACTGATCTGCTCTCGAGTTCTCCCAAAGTTGCCTCGGTTTGCATAAGCCTGTGCAAACACAGTAAACATCTTTTATTTCTTAAATAACACAATGATAATGCAAACAGTTCTCAATGTCTTGCCATGCATTAAATGTGACCAAATAAACAGAAAAAAAGTATATCAGCGAAATCTTGTTTAAGACTTGCAAGCGTTTCACAAACTGATTTGACTTGATTTGGCAGAGTTTGTTAAAAACTCTCCTGGTTTAATGCAAGGACATTTTCATATTTTTTTTGTGTCATGAGAATTTCTAGCTAGTAATTACCGGAAAAAGACGTGGCTAGGCCTCTGTTTTCTGTCAAAGCATAGAAAACGTTTTGGCTTCAACACAAATTAATATAGAAGCTTCTGCATTTATATTGCACAGTAAAAATTTATAGAATTTGATTTTGCAAAAAATATCAAGAAATTTTTACCATAAAGCAAAATTAAGTTAGTCAAAAACCTACCGAGGATTTCTTGATATATTTCCCCAGATGTTGAAACAAATAAAACGAGATGCTATTTCCAAGTGTATGTTTTGAGTATCAACGTCGATGTAATCATCCCCTGACTTGAAATAAGTAAAAATGACAAATACGTCGAATGAAAGTTTCTCCTGTAGGCTCCAAATGTTTTTTGATTACAAAACTTTTTAGGCTATAGTGCCGTGATACAAAACTGATAACCCTTACCTTAAGGACATGCATCGTTGCCTCATCTAGTTTGACGCCAATCAATAATTGAAGCTGCGTAATAGACTACCAAATTATACAGATAAAGTTAAATGAATCTGAAAGTGGATTTTGTATAAGTTTTCAATGCTTTAATTCAGTTGTTATAAATATGAATAAGCATAGCAAAAAGCATTGTTTCTGTTGAACACAGCTATGAATGGTAATCATTTCATTGGACTTCAGGCTTGGTTAATAAAGAAAGTGTTTCAACACGATTCAACGCAAATTTTGTAGGGTGACAAAATATTTACGAAAACTCAAAAAATTAAATATCCTATATAATGCAAGTCCAACCAACAAAAATTTTTAAGACAATGAAATCATAACAAGGTTAGAATGCAATCTTGATAAACTTCATACTTCACAAAAATACGAAACCACGCTGCCGAAGGTTTAAGGAAGTTAATAGAATAAATTTATATACTCACTTCTTTATGCCTCTGTATTTCACCATAAGCTAAACATGGCTCCTCGTCAAGATAATGCTGCAGTTCATTAATCAGCTAAAAAAGGATTTGTCTGGTTTACAAAAACAGCAAAGAAGTACCAAGGCGTTTAATAATTTTTTGCTACTTATGATGCAAAGTTTTATGAAATTGGCAGAAAACATGCAAATCTGAGGTTAATATAAAAGATAAGAATTAAGAATAGCCACTTTGAACTTATCAAAAATACTTTCCCAGGAATGACTGTCAATTAAATAACAACTATAACTATCAAATATTTTAAATTCTTCGTTTTCAACAACGAGGTCGAATTTTGTGCGTCCGCCATGATGGCGGACATGATTCACAAAATGAAAAGAATATTCTACTAAAATAAGGAGTTAAGAAAACATGCAGAGCAATCGTATATTAATTTTCTAGTATTTATGAATTACGCGTACCATTATTGCATTTTGACAATCCTGAATTGTTTTATGCACAGGTTTGCTCTCAGTATTTTCACGCCATAGATTGATATACGTGTTAATCTCTTTGGAATCTCTGGGATTAGGACTGCCGTCACACATCATGTACCTTGACCACTTTGGAAAATGCAAATAATTTTGGCACAACACTTTGCTAGACATAACTCAATTTAATAGCATACATTTTTTACACAAGTTCATCTTTTCAAATCATAAAGAAATTGAACTTTAAAATAAAATAAGTAAACAAAAAATTCACTAGAAATAACGCTTATCCTTGGGTATCGTTTTGCCAGACGTAATTCCCGATACATTGGCGAAACATCACGGCATTTGTCTAACAAAATCAGGGAACACAAATATCGACAACTTTTATAACTACCTTCATTCAAAACTATAATCATTCACCTTCTTGTTTTTAAATCTTTGAAACTGCAAGCACTACATATTCATTTAAATTGAAGGAAGTCCTTTACGTTAACACAACTAACTATATAAACACAACGTTCAATTTTTACGTTTTAACACCATTATGGCTGTATTTAGTTATTTGTGAAACGAAATTTTATTACAGTTTTTTTATTGTATTGGAAAGAACAAATAACATGACTTGACGACCTCTTCAGTAGAATCGACTTATTGAACTTTTTTCAAAAGATGTTGGTCTTTTTTTATTTATTCAAATGACATTGTTATGACATCACATAGCACAATGACGTTTAAGTAATCATCAATTCTCCACATTGGTAGAGAATTTCATCAACCAATACTACGGTTTTACAAACATATGTGTCGACGAATATTTGTAAAGATACAAAGTTAGATATTTTAATGTTAATTAAAGAGAGAAAATTTTAATTTTTCGTGATATAATTATTAATAAGGTGACATAATGATGTCATTCATTTGCACATTAAAAAAAAGTTACACATCTCCAAAAAGAAATAATACGACAGAATTCTATTAAAGAAGTTATTAATCACTTAAAATGTAATCAAAAAACACTACGGTTAAATTTTGTCTCATAAACATTTTAAATAGACACATCATTATCTGAAGCCAATATTTCATTACGTACAATTGACGCATATTTGTCAAAATTATCGCTGTATCATAAAATACAACTACATACATTGTATCATACTTAATATTGTTGTCAGTGAGGTGCCAGGCGGGAAACGTATTCTCAATATAAATATCAAATTACTCTTGAAAAGTTTGACTAGCTTTTCAGCTTTGAGTTTTCTCCTCAAGGAAGCAACAGAAGAGCATCAGGAGAGGCTTTAGGCCTTTGTCGATATTTAGAAGCAGTGGAGGCAAATGAAGTCAAAAGCAATTTGTTGGATTTAACAACTGATGGAGAAAGTGAAATCATGATTTCACTATCTGATGTTTTGAAGTTCATCACTGGCAGTTTTATTGTTCCTGCAACTGGATTCGTTGACCAGCAACTTATACAGTTTCAGCACCTTGAACCTAATCGAAAGCTTCACGTCAACACTTGCTCGAATTCTCTTACTTTACCAGTTACTAACACCATGATAGAGTTTGAGTCATTTAAGGAGGAGTTCACTTCTTGTTTGGTGATGTCTCCAGGGTTTGGAAATGTTTGACTATGCACAGCAGGCACACAACACATTTTAAATGTTTTATGCATCCTTATTTAATAAATTCATGATGGATTTTAATTTAAACATCAATATTCAAATTGTAGTTATGTTTATTGTAGTTATGTTATGGTTATTTAGATAATTGTTAAATTCTAATTTAAAGTTTTCTGTTTTGTGTTTTCATTAATGATTTTCTGTATTTCAGATTGAAGCTCAGTTACACTTATTGAAGTAGGCCTCAAATTATTCTTTTGTGACCTTGTTTTACAATTGAAATTGAGTTGGGGAGTGGCTAATGTTGAATGGACATGCCATATCAAAAGTCCTTTGTATGATGTTTTGTTCATCTTTTGTTTTTGCTGAATTCTTGAAAAAAATATGTGAATAAAAAGTTGTTAAATCGCACTTGACATTTTATCCCTAACACTGTGTTCTATACTTAGACTAGCTTTGCTAACTCATTAGCTGGTGGTGTGTTAAGGTCCAAGCTATATGCTTACTATCCATTAAATTACAAATCTACTTTTGGCAATTATATAATTCTTGTTTCAAAACAATCATAAAATATCTTTCCTGGTATCAGTGTTATAATCTACTCGTTATAAAGTAGTAGATTTTGAAAGAGTTGCAGAGATTTCTGCCAAGTGTTTTGCTTTCCAAGCTCCTGGACTTTAACAACACGAGTAAAATAATCTTGATAAACATTTTCTACATTTATTTCTTCACAATGGTATGCTAATTCTTGCATTTGTGCATCTGTAATAGGTTGCACTGATTTTCACCCACAAAGCGTTCAGGCAGGAAAAAAAGCTCCTCAAGCATACCCGCAACTGTCTCATGTCCAGACTGGCGAATACAATGAGTATTCCAATGAACTCAAAAAAAACCCAGGTCTTTCTGTGAAATTTCATTGAAGCAAAAGCTGATGCACTCATCATGATAAACGTTCCCACAGATGTACACAACCCTATCACACAAATCCTTAAAAAAGCGAATCCACCATGACGTTCGATAGCGTTTTAGACTTGACCTTTCGCATTCAGTGCGGTGGTTACCAGTAGAACGAACGTAAGAACGTAACGGTGTGACTTGTTACCAGAAACTTAACTGTTCTACTAGTTCTCAGAAAACATTGAAGATTTGCTATATCAACGTTTTCCGTGCCTGGGTCTGTTGCTAAGATCTTTGGACAACCACCTAGATCTGTAATACAATCATAATAATATTTTGCAATGACAGATTGCTTGCTAATTGTGCGCGTTACTTTTAACCAATGTATTCTGCGACTGTAACCATCTATGACACCGTGTAAAGGAAATTTAAATGGTTTTAACTTGTCGTAACCATCAACATGCCAGAATCGATTGGAGCTAGAAGATGTGTACATTCTTCTTTTCAATGCATGGGGTTTTCGCACTTACGTACCGACAGGATCAACCATATTTTAAAATCTTCCCTCACGAATTCTTAGAATACTACTTTCTATTTTAGACGAAGGGTATGACACAACATTCTGTATCCCGAGACAACACTCGGTCCATTAATCTCTTTTCTGATAACTCTGGTAACTTCAATATAACTCACCGCTTCACCAGTTTTTCGTCGCAAATTGTATTGCTTATGTCGTCTTTTTAAAGTGGACATAGACATATTTACAGCATGATGTTTTTGAAGAAAACAAAATATTGTTTCATAATCATAACAAGCACAGAAGTAACTCTCAACAATATCCTTCTCATCAGTTTCACCAATTGTAGTTGCTTGACGTACAGATAAAAGACCGTGACTTCCAGTCCTTGTACCACAATCTGGGCAAAATTATATGTTTCTTCCAATAAGCATTCGCATGATGAGCAGAAAAGGTGAGCCGCCATATTGACACAAACAAAGTTCTAAGCGAGAGCATGTTTTTTTAATTTTAAAACAGGTTTCGAAATTATTTTAATACTCTATATTATATTTACAATGTGACACTTATGGACCACCGTATATTAGTGATTAATCTTTAATATCAAAAAACAGTTAAATACTTTCCAACACATGGCAGAGTATTTAATTGTATTCCTTCTCTAAATTTGGCCGTTGACACGTATTTTGTTTCATTGTTTTTTATTGTAATCAGCACAAACAATATTTGTACTTCGTACAAGATTAAAACGCGGTTTTTTAAATATTCATTTGCTGTCTGCGTTACACTTAAACTCGCTAACAGTTTAATGTGATCAGAGTAAACCAATTACAAACATTGCAAATAAGTACTCAACTGGACAACGTTCTCACGAACGAGATATAATTGATGTTTGTGATCGTCTGTAAAGCCTGCATTTGTGCATCTTGACTTTTTAGTCATAACTCTTTTTATATCACGATTGCAAAGTTTTATGAAGAATACGATTATTCGTTTGCACAACCGATAAATGAAACTCGTGTGTTTCTACGCATGCATGCAAAGAAGACAAGCAATGTCATATTTGTGTTTATACATTTTGGCAGTGTTGTTTTCTAGTTACGTAATATTTCTTAACAGCATTTAGATACATAACTATGTCTCAAAATGATTGAACGTTGATTGCTTCTGACTACTGATTCATCTTTGGACGCTTCACACATAACAAGAATAATATTGTATGATTGCACACGTTTTTAGAAAATATCATCAGCTGCTGGAACACATTGGTACATAAATAAATCATCGCAAACGACCAAATTGTATCTAATGCGGAGACACTTGTGTGGCTCGATTAAAATGGCTATATGTAAAACAACGATGGGGGATCGGGAAATGGAATAGAGGAATGGGTAACCGGAATGAGAAAAGCCGGAATCTGTAAAACCCGGAATGAGAAAAGCTGGAATCTGTAAAACCCGGAATGAGAAAAGCTGGAATCTGTAAAACCCAGAATGAGAAAAGCTGGAATCTGTAAAACCAGGAATTAGAGAAACTCTATGTCATATGTATAGAACAACGATAACTCCAAATAATGTTAGCCTTTTGATTCTACGTTTTGACGTATAATAAAGTGTTATATTATTTAGAGTCACCACATACGTATTTATTATGATCAAGACTAGCAGACCACTTCAAAAAACAGATAATAAAACGAATTAGAGTCCCGAGTAAGAGGTTCTAATCAGACTTTTTTTATTTTGCTCTTTCGATATTGTACGTAGAGATTTGACAGTTGACATGCATAATTGGCGTATCTTATAATGTAACACAATATTAACAGATTATAATTGATACGGATATTCAAACTTCTTATAAAAGTGTAATGGAATAAACCATGTTTAAAGATACTTGAAGAAATATCGTATGACTAATGCCTTCTGCAATCGTATTTAAACAATCGGATATAGAATAATAAGGTGTGTGAAAGCTGCTTTTCTCTCAAGACTTCCGCTTAATACCCAAGGCATGTCTACTTAAACTCCACAAGTAATCGAGTTATTGTTATTGTCAAAATACTTAACACGATAAGCCTTGTTTAGTAACTGGAAATTAACTGACAGAAAGCATCGTCTTTCATAAACTGTAGAAACTGATTATATAATCGGAGGGCTACCTTTGCGTAAACACTGCACTTCTTGCATGAACTCAGTTACCCAAATTTTATCTCAAGTCACACAAGTGTCGCTTGTGTTTAACCACATTATCAGAGTGCTATTTGTTTTTTTTTGGCCAATGTTGAAATTATTGGTACTAGTTGAATCGCCTGAGTTTGAATAAGTACAGTGGGCAAGTTAAGGATACTTGCACAGGTACGTTTTGCAGAGTTATATAGCGCGCATTTTGCCATATTTTTGCTTTAAATACCTCGAGGCTTAACATTTCTTAAATATAAATCGTTCACTTTATTTGAACGAATTTATATCACGACTTCATATCATTGCAGACACTGCAAACACAGCTTCTCTCATTCATTCCAGGTTTTACATGATTTAGGTGTTTCGCAAAATACTGCTCGCATTAAGTTTAGTCAGCTTAATTATCTCATATAGATTCCAGCTTTTTCTCTATCTGGGTTTTAAAGATTTCGGGTTTTCTTATTCCAAGTTTTAAAGATTCAGGCTTTTCTCATTCCGGGTTTTACAGAATCAGACTTTTCTCATTCCGGGTTTTGTTATTCCTCCATTCCTTTTCCCTGTTCCCCATTCCATGTTTTACAGATAGCCCCTTTACAATCCAAATACAAGTAACGTGATAATTAATCACGTGAGACTGGCGTCATTTCAATCGACGGGCAACTAAAAGTTTGGATCCTTTGCCACCTACACAAAATGCACTTTGTCTCCTTATTAAACTTGCACATTTACAAACGTTTTTATGGAAGAAGGCCTTGAAACCATGCGCTATTCTCTCGAAGCCAAAAGAAAAGGAATGGAATTTTAACAACGGCAACATAATGCCTACACTCATGACAGAAGAACCAGTATCAGCACCCTACGGTTGTTCCAGGGAACGTGCACTTGGAACACAAAGATGTACCTGTGTTAGCTAATTGAAAAAACCGTTTGACAAGAAGAAATTACCTAAGCTTTGAAAATATTTTACATTGATGTGTTTTAATGGTATTTTATTTCATCGAGACGAATAATAAAACAATTATTGAATTCGATTTTCACCTGATATCATGAGTTATTCAGACCTTGGTCAACGTTATCTTCGCTACGGCAAATAACCTTGACTTCGGTCTTAATAATTCTTGATAATATATGCTCAACCTCATCCATTAATTGTTTCTTAGATGTTGTGGAGTAAAAATGTGTACGTAAAAAAAGCGCAAGACTATAATAGATTTGTTTTAACTCATATTCCTAATCACTTACTTTAAAGTTTTCCTTGTTAGTTATCTCTGCACTTTTTATTTCATTGAATTTCTCACGCAGCAACTCATTGAGTTCATCGACTTCAACTTCATGGGCCTCACGTTCCTAAACGTTTGCAACATCAGGTTTTTTATAAAATGGCATTGTTGCTTAGAAACAGCGATGTATAAAATGAATAGACGTTTTCCACATCCAATTCAGCAACATACAGATGGGTTTCAGATCGATCTCAACTACTCTTAATTCAAACACATACTAATGATAATCGGAATGGTCATGCAACTTTCAGATGCCTTCAATTATCTAATAATCGGGAGTGAGTATCCCAGAATTGGGTATCAAAAATGTCCAAAGAAATTTCAGACATTTGCAAACGATAATCAGACGAAAAAAACACCACGTAGATATTAAAAAATGATGATCAAAAATTTTACAAGAGTTGTTCACTTTCAAAAAAACGAATTAAAACATGTGCTGATAACGCAAAAGAGAATTAAAATAAAGCAAAGGGATTGTTGGTGAGGAAAAATTCAAGATCCTGCAAAACAGTGAAAAACATGGAATGACAATAGGGCAATCAAAGTTTTTCTTAAATAACTTGTCAAGTTGATTTGAAGCTTCATGCCACTATTAAGCCTGCTGCCCAATGGCTCAGCATTTATTTCACCGTGTGCGCTTGGTTTAACTGAGTTTTTTACCTCAGGTCACAAAAAGTTGGATATCCAACATGTTTCATACTTTTCGCCAATAGAGAGAGTAATTTCACCGTGTTCAGGTAGTTGTGAGCTACATACGGACCGAACTAAAATCAAACATGCAATAAGATGACGCTTTTATATCACATGATGAAATAAAGATGGCCAAGCAACTATAGAGATTATCCGGTTTACTATTAAAGATGATATTGATAACATTACATAATTGTAGATTATGCAAGTCTGCGTAGCAGATGATGTATAATATTAATTATACGAGAAATATTAGACGAGATTTAACAATGCATTGTCTTTATTTCACTCTTTAACAATGTAATTACAACAATGCAGGGCAAAGTAAAGTAACAAATAACATAACATAACGCTTCACGGCCTCAACCTTTAACCGCTGACCAGTGGCTTGCTCTTCGTCTTTTTGTTTCACTCTGCAAGCATGGGGGATGAAGAGAATTTATCAGATTTGGAAATGATTGAGCATCTTGACGCATCTGTGACGAAAAGTAGTAACGAAGGTAGGCAAACAACCCCTACCCGTCTCGCTCAGGCTATTGTGGCAGATCGGGAGTTCGTTGCCAAGATTCCAGCAACAATTTGTGCTAATAGTGCACCAAATCTTAACAAGACTTTTTCAGGTTCATGAGACAATTGCTTAAATTGTCCAGCAAAGTGCGAAGGTCATATCTATATTTAATGTTGGTGACGTTGGAAACGGAGGGCGACCTATGCATAGGTGTAGTAAAAGAGGATACCAAGATTGTGCTGGCTACACTGGAGCAACTAGAACTAGAAATAGTACTTTCTGTGTTCTGAGCAACTGAAGGCATCGTCCTATTAAAGCGCAGAGAGGAAACGCATAGCCTCGAAGGCTTGCCTAATCTAAAGCAAACGCATCTCGATGTATTGCTATGGGATCCGGTTTCCAGCTGACAAACTTGGGAGTTGATGAGTTAGGCGAGGGCAAATAAGTCTCCATCGAGCCCCATATTTTCATTAATGCCTATAACATTGATGGGTCCAGTTTCCAATCGCTCGAATCGACTAAATTCCTCGATGCCCAATCCGCTCTGACATTCCGGTGTCCTAGCCAATGTTGAGCAGATGCTTCCATTCTGTTCTGGATGAACCAGTCCCACAGTTGTAGTGCTAGATTCAATAAAGCCTGCGAGTGAGTACCTCCCATCTTGTTTATGTACGCTACTGCGGCAGTGTTGTCCATTAATAGTTTTAAGTGTACACAAACCTTGTTTTTTGTAAACGTCTTGATGGCCAGTGATCCTACCAGCAATTCCAAGCAACTGATAAAAAAAACTTTATCTCCCTGAAATCCCAGGACCACTTCCCCCCCCCGTACTCACACCTAAACAGTGCACCCCATCTCTTTCGTGAGACATCTGTCTCGATAATGAGATCTATAGGTTTCTGGAACAAGGCTTTTCTGTTCCAAGCATGGAGGTGATCCCTCCACCAAGCCACCTCTTCTATGGCCGCTTGGTCTAATGAAACCATTGCTTCGTAAGAATTTTGTGTCCTTATAGCATAGTTTTTTACTCTTTGCAGATATCTGAAATGCAAGGGGACTGGGAAAACGGCCTGAATAGATGAGGTCTGGAGCCCCGGGAATTTTGATAACTCTCGAATGAATAATTCTGGTTGTTCGAGTACACTCTTGCAACGTTTCCGAATTTTCCTTTATTCGTCCCTTGGTAGAAGGAGCGAAAGGTCCACGGAGTTTATTACAAACCGTACAAACACACCTGAGCCGGTATTAATTGGGACTTTTTGTAGTTTATTATAAATCTCAGACTCTCGAGAAGATTCAGAGCTGACGCTGCCTAATGAAGCGCCATATCTGCGGACTCTGCCATAATAAGGATATTATGGAAGATTCTTTGTAAAGATTCTTGGCGCTGAAGCTAAGCCAAAGGGAAGGCAAACAAATTAGAGCATGCTGTCTTTCCATAGAAAGCGAAGGTACTTCTGATGGCCTACCCAAATTGGTACGATTAAATAGGCATCCTTGAGATTTATTTTTATCAACCAATCCCCTTGCTTTAAAAGTTCTTTTAGCATGTAAGCACACTCCATTTTGAAGTACTTGTACTCTAGGTATTGGTTTAGAGGTTTTAGGTTGACCACTGGTCGGTTCCCCTCGTCCGGTTTTAGGACTACAAATACTAAACTTATAAAGCTCTCAGAATGAGCTTGGGGTTCCACAATGTGTACTACCTACTTGGTTAGAAGGTCCTGAACCTCTTGCTCCAAAACTGCTTGCACATTTCGGGTGTTAATGACAGGTTTCTGGCCGGGACCTGCTGCACTGGACGTTGATGAAATTTGACTTGATAGCCCTGCACTACTTGCAAAACCCACGGGTCTAGAGTAATTTTTTCCCATACCGGTACAAAATGTTTTAGACGAACAGCGTGTGGCATCTTCAAACTGTGTTGTAAATAGGGAAAATCTAAAAACATACCTGGAAGAAGTTCCAATGGTCTGATCAAATCTGCTTGGGGTTGAACGACGTTGGGTTTTGAAATGGAGGGGAATGGTTTCTGCCTCGGAATCCTTTTCCCTGACTGAACCAGTACGTCCTTGTTTGCATTTGGCGGTAGTTTTAGCATGAAGGCCACGCACGGCCCCACACGATCGTGGGATACCACGAGAGGCCGCCCCACGAAAAAAGGGTTTACCAATCTTCGAAGCCTTTTTGACCGTTTCCGCTGTTTCTGAGCGCAATTTGAGGCGTTGTTCAAAACCGGAGCCAAATAGCTTCCTTTTTGCCTCAGAGAAGGGGTTGATTCTTTTCAATACTAACTCTCTGCGATCTGTTGCAACACGAGTGGACACATCTCCTACTAACAGCAAACTGTGTCTAATACAAGTTTAGAAGGCGACGACACTGTCCTTCTCTAGTTAAATAGAAGTCTCCTCAGTACTGTTAGAATTCAACATGGATAGGACGTACACCGTTGCTAAAGGACCCACGATGTCCAAAATGTTATGCTGTAGCTCCCTTAAAGGTTTGTCTGGTGCACTTACCCCTTGGACAAACGGTTTTAGATACTCGTCTAGGGATGGGGTATAAATAGAATCCACATTAGGGCGGGGATACATCTTTATCAAAGTCCTCCGTTCATAGACGTTTTGATACTGTTCCTAGGAAATCAGACAACTCCTCACTGGCTTCCCAGCGGGAGTTTGGAGATAGTAATTCATCATCCCCTGTTCCACGTTCCAATCGTCTTGAGCGGTTAGCTCCAAATTTTGAGGTAAACATGTACGCGGTCTTTCAGCTGGCAAATCGAGCTCGAGATCTTGTTCCGAAGCTCGTTTCTCTGCACCCACTTGATCCACTGATACAACGGGTTTATCTGCCGCAGTGTTCTCAAGTATACCCGTTTGATCCAATGATACTCTGGTATTATGTTTTTCTGCCTGACCTTCGGTCACTGCAGTTTTATTTCGATTTGTAACTAGCCCGTACGAGTCAGGTTAGACTTGTTAAGATTTGGTGCACTATTAGCACAAATTGTTGCTGGAATCTTGGCAACGAACTCCCGATCTGCCACAATAGCATGAGCGAGACGGGTAGGGGTTGTTTGCCTCCCTTCGTTACTACTTTTCGTCACAGATGCGTCAAGATGCTCAATCATTTCCAAACCTGATAAATTCTCTTCATCCCCCATGCTTGCAGAGTGAAACAAAAAGACGAAGAGCAAGCCACTGGTCAGCGGTTAAAGGTTGAGACAGTGAAGCGTAATGTTATGTTAATTGTTAATTTACTTTGAATTGCATTGTTGTAGTTACATTATTAGAGTGAAATAAAGACAATGAATTGTTAAATTGAAGTCGAGTATACCGAAATGTAATATGACTCATAAAATTAGTATTATTTATTATCTCAATGCATGCAACACTGTGAAATTAGTTAATCCATATGCGAAGAATTAACTATTGAATGAAAAAATTGGTATTTAATCAACAGTTTATGACAACGTCACAGAAGTCTCACTCTTGTAGGAACCTTTGAAGTTTTTGTGCTCGCTCATGTCGCTCCGGGCATCTTAGCCGCCATGTTGAAAGAAAGCCTCCTTCGCCAAATCAATATACGCTAGTATGTTAAAAGTGAGAATAGAAAACCTTATACAGCCTTTAATGTCAATTTTTGGTCTCCAACACAATTTTTATTGTCAGAAAATGCAATATAATGATAGCTGAGATATTTATATGCTCTGAAATGCAATCTATGATAATTAAGATTGGATCTATGATAATTAAGATTGGATCTATGATAATTAAGATTGGATCTGAGGTGCGTTTTCATACGCTCTACAGAAGCTCATGTTTGTTGTGTTTGATGGTTTCGTGTCGGAATTGTATGTTAGGCTTAAACTGCGCACCACCACAGATGGTTGGCTACTGACTGCACCCATTTGAGTATCGGTTCATGTTTCTGAGCTTTTTTTAACAACTTTCTGGTGACCCATTTTGACAAATGCAACATTTCGAACTGGTGGATTATTGAAGGAGATTTCTTCTTTAACTCAGATATGATTTCAACATGACGATCAGTTATCAATGACCTTATCTTCACATCTTGTTTGATGAGTTTGTTGAAAGACCTTTGACAACCTTCATAACTTATCTGCATCATTTATATATACTATATGAACTAGCCAGGTGGGTACTACAGTAATGGCCGCCCTCGCAAAAACGCACTGACTTCCGACTTCAACTTTTATTAGGGGCTAGTATTACAATGCGTTATCCAGTAGTATTTATATATCAGTAGTATTTATATTAGGAATATCCCCCTTACAGGCAACCAAGTTTTCCACCCTGCGTTATCAAGCATCTTTGCTCACATTAACGCAACTGGACACACCCCCAACTTAGACGGCTTTAAAATAATCTCCTCTTCTAGCGATTCTTATGAACTCTCCATTCATGAGAGCCTTCTAATCAATAAATACAAGCCTTCACTTAACGTGCAAGGAAACTCCATTCCACTTAACATCTTTTAATTTTTCTTTATTTTACTTCCTAACTTCCTTATCATATAATCCATTCGACACCGCCTCCTTTAGTAGTAATTTAACACATTTTTGCAAATATAATATCTTGTCTTAATATCCTATTTATTATTTGTCTGAAGATGTCTTGAGTAAAGACGAAACGTTAAAATAAATGCAATTTTCCAATTTTTTTGGTCTATTTCTATGGCTCTAATCAAAACTATATGTTGGGCATTAATTTTTATTACACGAATTCGATTTCTGCCCGGCAAGTCTCTCGCTACTATTTATATATCAATGCCAGTAACCAGTGATTTGGCACACATATCTATTCTGTAACAACCTATGCCTTACAATGGCAACGTCAGCGTCGTTTCAAAATGAAAAAAACAAAAGGATATCTTCCAATTTATCTATGTCCATTATTTCTTTTCAGTGACTAATATTTTCGATCTGCATAACTTCTAACCCAGTGTTAACATTTTTTCTTAGACTCAAGAGCACGGTCTAATTGGTTGTTTAGCTTTCATTAGGTTTTCAATTACTGCTCACGTGCGAGTTTTTCCTCGAAAGGCGAAAAAAAATCTAGGCCAAGTACACAAGAGTGTTCGTACAAGCAAGTACACAAGTGTGTACAAGCTGTGAACGTATTGAAGAAAAGTGTTGGGCTTTCTTACAACAGCACTAGTAAAACATGCAATCTTTGCGTCAAAGAAAAATTCCTTATCCTCTACCAACCATACAAATCATCACTCAATAAACGCAACGAACTTCTTTCCTCTTGTCGCCATAGATCCAAAACTCTCCTATGTAATTTGTAACTATACACCTTAATTACTACACTAACTTTCGTCATCTAACTTGTAACTATACACCTTAATATACTAACTTCCGTCATCTTGTATATATATTTTAAGCATTTAAGTATTTAGTCATTAAATCCCCTGAAGAGTGAGCAATCACGAAACAGGCTTGTCGGGATGATTCTGTAGTTTTTGTGATTTTTTTCAACATCACTACTATTGGTGTTTATTTAAAGTAGCATTCGTATTAAATATACTAACCGCTGACCATATACCAAATATGGTGTTATGAACAAAACGTGCTATATACGTTTTTCTAGTGAGGTTATCATTGTTGAGCTATCTTATGTAAAACTCGTATTTTCTTTAATAAAATAAATCGTTCTGAACTATTCGCGATCCACCGACATATTCAACAACTACAAACATATATTTACGCTCTGCTCTTGGGCATCGAGCACTGTTTTATACGGAGAATCATCACTTATAAACTTCCTAATTGTATATATATATATATATATACAATTAATACACCACCACCTACGAACTTCTCCACACAGACCCCAGCAAAACGACCACCAACCGCATCAACCAGAAACTGAAACAACTAAAAGACAAAAAGAAACTAAACGAAAACGACTACAGAAGAATCCGACCCAATGACGCATCCACCGCGTAATTCTACGGACTACCAAAAATCCACAAAGAAAACAACCCACTTCGACCTATCGTATCGCTTCGAGGATCACCTACGTATGAACTTTCAAAATATCTTTATAACATTCTGTACCCATTAGTCAAAAATTCAACTCACACCATCACCACTTTCCTCGCCAGTATTGAAAACATTAAACTACGACCAGACGAAATCATGATATCCTACGACGTGACATCACTCTTCACATCCATACCACTAGACATTGCCAAACAATTTACAAACGAACTACTCACAAACGACAAAACTTGGCAAGCTACAATACAACTAGACAAAAATGACATCCTAGACTTACTCAACCTTTGCCTCTCCACTGAATTCGCCTTCCAAAACACATACTACAGACAAATTTCAGGCACACCAATGGGATCACCACTATCCACCTTCCTCGCAGAAGCTGTCATGCAACACCTCGAAACACAATCAGTCACAAACAACACAAACATCAGACTATGGAAAAGATGTGTCGACGACATCTTTGCCATAGTCAAGAAAGACAAAACTGAACAAATCCTACACACCATAAACAATACCACAAAGAACATTACCTTTACTAAAGACGAAGAACACGACAAACAACTTACCTTCCTCGACATCCTACTAACCAGAACAGATGACGGTACACTAAACACACAAGTATACAGCAAAACCACCCACACAGACCAAATACTCGATTTCAACAGCAATCATCCAACACAACACAAAATAAGCTGCATTCGAACACTTTTCAACAGGATAAACACTCATTGTAATACGGAAGAAGCCAAAAAAACAGAACGCAACTACTTATACTCCACATTTATTAAAAACAATTACTCTAGAAACTTCATAAACAAAACTATATACAAAATACAAAACAAAACACAAACCGACAAAAACAACAAAAAACCGGACGAAACAGTAAAAATCGTCACATTACCACACATAAACGGAACATCAGAAATGACTGCCAGACTTCTTCGACCATTTAATATTAACGTCGCCCACAAACCTACACAAAAACTCAAATCATGTTTCACCAAACATAAAGACAAAACAACAATTCATGATACAACTGACGCGATCTACATGATACCATGTAAAGACTGTTCAAAGCAATACATAGGACAAACATCTAAGAAAATTGAAACAAGACTCACAGAGCACAAAAACGCCATAAAACGACGAGATCCGAACTCACTACCGGCAGAACATACCCACGGAAACAACCACACATTCGACTGGACAGAAACTAAAGTACTCGGACGCGCACAGACTAAACACGCACGCGAATTTAAAGAAGCTTGGTACAGTAAAGACAACGACACAATAAACAGACATATCGACATACCCATCATATACTCACAACTAAAGAAAAAGGACAAAAAAACTACAAACAACACCAAAACTAAAACACTACACTCTAATATTATTAACACCAATCATATTCACAATACACCAAAACCCATGGCAACGCATTTCACCCCATCCAATCACATTAGTCCACCCACTCATCCAGTTAGACGCTCTAAACGTCTCCAAGCTAAATGCATGTGTAAATAAATATCCTCATTCTGATGAAGGCTCGAAGCAACGAGTCGAAAGCTCAATAAAAATCACTTAAAATCCGGAGAAACTTTTATCTTTTATGTATATATATAACCGTACGTCCTGTGTCCCAAGTGCAGGAGTCACCATTGCACTGTGGTGATAGCCGGGAGGGCACATTGTATATACACTTTGTATATATATATATAACTACAAATTACAATACAACCCACAAGCCACACGAAAGTCACAAAACAGAAATAGCAACATCAGCTGGTACAACCCACCATACAACTCCAATGTCCACACAGACATCGGACACAAGTTCCTTAGTATAATCAACAGGTCCATTCCAAAAAACCATACACTCAGCAAAATCTTCAACAGAAACACACTTAAGCTAAGTTACAGTTGCATGCTAAACATCGATACAATAATTGCTACACACAATAAGACAGTTTTAACCAAAGAAGAAACGATTAAAAACGCCACCACAGACAGAAAATGCAACTGCCGGATGAAAGAGGAATGCCCACTAAAAGGAGAATGCCAAACACACTAACCAAACACAAAGAAACTTACATCGGCCTAACGGAGAACACTTTTAAAACACGCTACTTGAACCACACCAGCTCATTCCGAAATAAATCAAAACAACACTCCACAGAACTCAGCAAACACATATGGAAACTAAAAGACTCTAACACACCATACACCATCAACTGGAAAATTGTAAAGAAACCACAACCTTACTCAAACAAAACCAAACGCTGTAATTTATGCCTCTCGGAGAAATTTTTCATCATCTTCCACCCAGAACTCAGCTCGCTCAATAAACGAAACGAACTCATTTCCGCATGGTGCCATCGTAATAAACACTTACTAACGTCATTAATGTAATACTATATCACCTAAACACTTAATTATTCATCTTTGTGTATAAGTTCCGTTGTGCTATAGTGCTATATTTATTTCCTTATCCCTTTCCATTGAGGTTTTTTCCTTCTCTGGAGTTTTGTCTTATGGCGTTGCCATAAAAAAATTTTTGTTGCTAGAAGAATGTCCGTGTTTGTAAGAAGGCATTGTTTTTTTTGTCAATAGAGTACGTTCTGTGATTTCCACTTCTCATGGAGGAGTTGATGTGACTTGCCTCTTTATCATTTAGTCATTTCCAAACAGTAATTTGCTGTCTGCTTAGTCCTCATATTGCTGTCTGCTTCATCCTCAGTGCACATATTGCTGCATATTCCTGTTTAATTGCAGGTTTGATCTGCTCTTTTCGCAGCAATGGTATATATTATAGTGTGCATGGGCCGTCAATGCTATAGCAACAACTACGTTTGAAAATACCTGAGAGTTTTCTCTGCTACAGCCTGTAACGACCAAGGAGTGCGTTGTTTGTAAAATTGCCAACATGGCTTTGAGTACTGCCTGATGTATGTTGAACATTTGTACATCTGCCTTCTTTTTCTTTGAATTTGACAGTTGCCATAACTCTGGGTTAACCTTCTTGCACCATATTCCTGGACAGTTTTCCGGACGTCTGTATTTCTCTAGGATTAGCTTTAGTTTTTGGGGCTCATTTGTTTGCCCCATTATTTTAACACTATTTCGGCCAACTTTTGTGTTAAATTAGGGCCTGTGCTTTCCTCATCTGACAAACCTTTAGCGAGGTCGTCTAGGAAATTTTGCTCTTGCGCGTTGGGTTCATTTCCCCGCATTTTTGTTATCTCACCGTCTGTATTCTTGCCAGCAGTGCCCACTAGTTTTGCTAACTCGTCTTCGCTATCGCGTGCAAAAATGCTTATAGCATCAGGAAACTTTTCGCAACGTTGTCACTTGCCTCTACTCCTCTCAGAGAATGTTTCAGACTCTAGCTCGCTATCAGAGTCATTGTCATGCTCTGGCTTCCACCTTGTGAAGACTTTTTGACGTTGCCCATCGCAACTCCAATGATGGCTATAGACTTATGAATGTCTAACTTAGCGTCTTTAGGCTGTATATTTGGCGGTTCAAATGTCTCTGCAAGCTGAATGACCGCTTCGTCCGCCACATGTTCGTATTCCATGTTGGCAGAAATACAATAAAATTTTGTGAAATATCAACCCAATTTCGGTCCTAAATAAAAATAATCTTACAATTTATGATACTTACTTTTCCGTTTTGCTTTTATTTCCCTTTATACACTCTATCTAAATGGATGTATTGGATTTAAAAGGATTTTCTACTCGATAAACTTATCCGTTGTAACTTTTCAGCAAGCTGCTACCAGTGATCAGCAAATGCGCATGCGCATCTCATGGGACTTTTTCATGACAGGGACTGATGACAAGATAGAATATTGTAAAGCGCTTAAAAAGGACTCATTAAAGTGAATAATTGCCTCGCAATTTTCCCTCTTTATTGCGCACATTCATTTCCTTCTTCTTTCTTCATTTCTAGCCCGAGATGGTATGCAATACATCATGTATCCTTCCTATGATCTATTACTGCATCCATATACGCAACAAAACACCATAATTCTACGAAATCTCTCCACAAGTGCAATTATTGTAATCTGATCTATGTCAGTCCTATCGTGTAAATAGCTTTTTGAATTTAATTAGGAACAAACAAGGCGGGTTTTTATTATGTGACTCGATTTGACCAATCAATGCTCAGTATTTCTAGAACATTACATGTCCCAACTCTTACAAATAGCTCGGCTCTTGGCCAGCCCTGCTAAACCAAGCTGAATGTGATAAGACTGCCCATGCTGATATTCAAACATTCACTTCAACATGGCAGCCAAACAACAAACAAAGACATATTTTTGCTGGTCACCAGAAATGAATACTTAAAAGATTGTTTGTCATCTTAAAAAAGCATAGTGAAATCTAAAAGTTTAAATTTCCATGCTGACAAACCGGCACAGTATAAACATTTCAGAAAAGAAATGGCAAAGATATACCCAGATGAGGATGAAACTTTGTTCGCACATGTAAGTCAAAACATGGCACTATCAGACACTAAGCTTGAGGACATGAACGATGAAAAAAAGGCACGAATAAAGGGAGAGGATGCTCGTGAGGAATCTTCTATCACCAAGGGACAAAATTGTACTATTGAAAAAATAAAGGAACTAAAACAATGTTTCTCAAAAGAAAAAGTGCCTGGCTTCCGCAGAAATGTTGTAGGATAGTCTGTGAATTTTACGAGAACATTATTGTCAATTTATCGTACAGAGTGGCTCCGCTAACACCGAGCCATTAGCGTTTGGAGCAAGTTTCGAAATGGTGAATATTCAAGTAAATCAACATGACAGGCTACAAGTTGAATAAAATGAAAATGAGGACTTTGTTGATATACAGTATCATGATATTCAAGCCCCAAAACGAAAGTCTTCAGAAAATGTTATCAGAATAGTTGTACACAATAAATGTAAACATTTGGAGAAGAACCTGTCAGCCGCTGAGTGAGACAAAATTCTGATTAACGAAGCCAAGGTAGATAAAGAGGCTGGTACAATGTTCAGTGCAGGAGTAAAGGAGTCAAATGCAAGCTATACCTTGTAGGTATAAATCAGTAAGTGAGGTTGAACCAATTAACTGTAATACAACTGGAAGGCTAACTCAAAATATAAATGCCTAGACTGTTTGACGCCACTTACTTGAATTGCCGCTTCGCGAGTATCTCGCGTGGAATGTTATATTTGCGTGACGGATTGTCTTGCAAAAACTGCTATTTGGAATTAGAATGCTAGCTTAAATGTTGTATTTATTTCAAAACCGCTAGCAAAATTTGGTTATTAATCTGTTAAGATGCTTTCTTGACGTGCCAAGACATGTTTTGTATACGTAACTTGCTTCGAAATATGAAATTCTTATTTGTCGTCGAAAGACCAAAAATTTAAGATAAAACTGATAGCAGGTAGTCTCTATCTTTGAATGCTGTGCAAAATACACACAACCCACTTAACATAACATGTTTCATAACTATTTTATTGCTTTTAAAGTTAGACTTGCTTTGTAAGAATTTCACATGCTTTTTGTAATGTGTGATAGTGATGATTTGAAATTTTGAACTGTGGGTGATTGTTGGTTCTTGTCATTTACTTCTCCCACTTCTTCAGAACTAGAAGAATATTTGACATGCATCCATATTTGTGTATTGAGCATTTTATCAGCAAGTTCATGCTTATAAATGAATAGCCAAGCATCACAAGTATTGCTAAGATGAACTGTTCTACATAAATGCAAAAAGCAACCCTTATCCTCAGTTGTTTGAACCAGGGTTATAAAATGATTATAAAGCAAGCAAAGCTTTATCATATATCAAAATTTTACAGTAAAGTATATCATATTTATTGTAAAATTAATGTTTTCTTGTAATACAAATGATGATAAATGTATATGCAATAATTCTATTTTAGGATGTGTGTTTAAAGTGTTTGGTCATATTTGTTAAAATATATGATTATCTATAATATTAGACTAATAATCTTTTTCATACTTGTATTACATTACAATTTTTGCTTAAGCATTTCAAAAATTATGAATGTGGAGTGTAATTTGTGTTTTGTCTTTTTTTTAAGTTGGTATTGACCCTTTTTTAATATTGTCTCTTTAATGGTGCATCTAACAATCACACAATAATATGGCTCAACAGTTTTTTTAAAAACAAACTCGAAATATTTTTTTGCCAACTTTTTGAAATATTTTGCAATGTGTTTTTCTTTTTGTTTACGCTCTGAAGTTTCAAATGAGACTGGGGCGAGCTAATTTTGCTCGGAAACACAAAAATTACCAAAAACCAGCGTTTTTTGCCCTGACAGCTTTATTTTCAAAGATTCAAACAATAATATAAGGATACATAAGTGTATTTTACATCATTTTAATGAGAAAAACGAGGGTGTCAGTTTTGTATTCAAGTTATAAGGCATGTTTTCACGTTCCAAAACAAAGTTCGCTTTTCGTCCTTCTGAAAAGACGCTAAAACATGTACAAATGTCGTTCAGACTTGTTTTATATTAAAGTCCAAACATTTTTTAAGGTTTTTAGACATTAAGCTGGCTCAAAGACCACTGTTTTTTGCAAAAAATCCGGAAATATCGAAGTGATGTATTTTGCCTCCGTACCCTCAATGGCGGCGATCATACAGGCCTTATAGATGGCGATCAAGTTTGCCTTCCAGTTGTTTTAGAGTTCACTGGGTTGAACCTGGAATAGGTCGTTAATCAGAAATGCTCGCACATGCTACAACGGCAAAATATCATCCTGTCTACCAAAATACATTTCACAGTCGCTATCCAACAAATCAAACTACAGGGAATAGACGAAGAGCAATTTCTTAAAGAATCACTACAGATTGATGAAAGGTATATCATCATGTATAAATAATTCCACAATTTGGCATGATTATGTCCTCACATTTATAGCTGGGCACATTGCGAAGAAGATTGCTAGCTGTACCAAGTGTTCTGAATGTGCAAGTTCTTAAGCAACACCAAATTATCACCATACTTTTTCTGACCATACATACTTCCGGACGTCCACATTGATAAATTTGATAAGCTTCAAGGAAAGCTTACAATCTATCATCATCTGCTTCACAAATAATCGTAGAAGCAGACCGATGTCTTCGTATTTTACTTCTTAAATGAAATCATTTAGGCGAAAAGGAAATTCTAACGCTAAAACGCGATGTTCTTTCCAAAATGAAGCAAACATATTTTCATCGGTACAGCAACACTCTAAAGAAACTCATGTTCTAAACCCGGATCTTCGTGATGACCATGTGAAAATTTTGATAAAAATACTGATCTCTTTGCAAAATCTTTGTTTAAAGATTTTCTAAACTTTACACTGAGTGATTTGTTCGCCAGGATGAATCTTCCAAGTAACAGAAACTAAACATTGAAGTAAATGGTTTGAACCCGGGAGTATCGTTGCATGTTTGTAAATGTAGATCGTCCAGGTTGGTATAGTCCTGAGAAAAACCGTGTTTGTTTTTGTTGACTGACGTTTCGACAACCTTAGCGGTAGTCCTCTTCAGTGCCAAATGAGGAGTAAACGTCAGGTAAGCCGTATTTGTTATCTGGTTCTTACGTCATTGTATTGTGTGTACAGGACATGTGTATTGTCATTGTGAATTAGTGTGAAGTGAAATATTTTTAGTTGTGATGTGTGATTTAGGTGTGATGTTTTTAGTTGTAATGTGTGAGTGGCAATTGTGTATTGTGATTGTGAATTAGTGTGAAATGTAATGTTTTTATTTCATCGACCGCCTGACGTTTGCGACTCAAAGTCATCCGATCCGAGCAAGTGACTATTTCATACGCGACGTTTTATCTAGAATTGAACGTGGCGAAGCCGGGAGGCCTGTAAAATCTTGGAAATATGTAAATATTTTAAAAAATCGTCGATACAACACGATTTAGAACGGCTATCTACATGTCTTTTGCGCGTTTAGCCGCCATCTTTGATTTGCTCTTAGTGGCTTCATTTCTATAGCATAATATATGAGTCAGCAATCTAGATCTCGCATATCTATGAGCTGCACAGTATCTACTTATGCTTTACGTGTAGTACAAATAAATAGCGAAAAACGTCGGTGGTCCTGTTGTGTCAATCCTGGTGTGTCAATCAGACGTAGCCCGTGGCATTGCCCGCTCGATAAGTGAGGGGGGCAGTATCCATACATTCATGTTTTAATCCCTAAGAAACACTTGATTTTAAAGAAACTTAACACGCAAAAACATGCATACATTAATAAAATCCCCATCATTTATCGAGCTGTTGACGCTTTTGGACGCAGCTATTATTTCTACATTTCTCGCCATAAGTTATTATACATAACGACAATAACTCCTCCAAAAAACATTAAACAGCCTAACTTTTAAAGCCCAGACTTTGAAACACTTAAATGTCATCAAATTCTTGCACTCTAATTTTAAGGAAGACATCAAGAAATACAATCATTGATCAGACCAACTCACGACAATGCAGAATGAAGGATTCTCTAAGAAAAACCGTTTACATACAAGGCCTCTTAAACATTTTACCTGCTGCGCAAGTCTCTCTTTTTCTTGTTTTTCCAATCTCTCGCGTTCTTCCTTTTCTTTACGTTCTTGTTGAAGTTTTAACATTCTTTCCTCTTTAAAAAAAATGAACGTCGGTCAAAAGAATTAATTTGTTTGAAAAGGCCAAATTTAAAATGGACAACGAATTGCTCCTTTTATTACGCAGTGCGCAAAGTATTAGTGCTGAAACTCATAAAGCCAAATACACCATTTGCCTGTAAATAAATAAAATTCAAATTTCGCAAAAACAATGTAACACATTGAAACATAAGCAAAAATTTCAAACGACAGTGATATGCAAAACAATAAGCGAAAAGCGATAATTAGTACCATCAATAAGACCGATCGTATACTAAAACTGAAATTTCATAATCAAGTATGGAAATGCAGTAGGCGAGTTAGGAAATGATAGTCTGGTAACCATTTGAATTCGCACTTTGCAATGTTGTAAATTTAAGGGGACGCCATTTTGAACTTAATTTTAGAGCGCTGGCATAGTGCAAAAAATCACTGTAAACTAGAATGACTAAAAGGCAGTAAGTGCTGCCTGTGGCATTAAGTGCTGCCGGGGAGAATGTGAAGTACATGAGAGTCACTAGCTTGACAAAGGAAGAATTGTTTCAAACTTAAATTTTGATAGCCTTTGAAAAACTCTCTCGGGTGTTTTTTTTTCCCAAATTGAACACGAAACCATGCTATTACCTATAACAATAATTGTCTGCAATACATTCACAAGATTTTTCAAGAGAGTATGTGCCGATTATACTCTTAAAGTCTCGCCTTAGGTTTAATCTTTGAACGCAAACCGACATCGTGCAACCATGATCTTGTAACATTTTGCATGATGAAGACTATTCAATGAAAATTTGCAGGATAATGGCATGAACTTAAGCTCGATTTCCATATTATCGTTCATGTCGTAAGGAACCTCTTTGTCGCTTCAAATTTGTATAAAGAAGCAACTTCAGATATCCCATGATAGTTCCGTAATTCTATGCGCGTAATTGGCGTAATTCCGTATTCAAAGATGGCGGCAAACAACTTCAATTCTACCTCTTCATTTATGGAAGAAATACTGAGGTATGATTGCTTATATAACAAATTTTAAAACATTATAAAACAGATGGACAACAGAGGGAAAAGATCGTCGAAAAATTAAGACTAGTTTCGTTAGATGCCAAGAAGTATAAGAACATACGAACAAGCTATGTTCGTTGTCTTAAAAAAAAATAAAAAAGTTCCATCTGGCTATGGAAGAGACGCTGAGCCCAAACCTAGGAAGTTTGTCCATTTGGAGTGGCTAAATCAGTATATCAGTCACAGGAATAGCTCATCAAACCTGCCCAACAACGAAAGCGACGAAGCAGAGAAGGTAATTGATACTGAACATATGAGCACTAGCTATTGTTCGATGGCCAGAATAAATTATAATAATTCACTAATAGGTACATAATACTGATTCTCCGGAATCTTACATTGCAGCAACGCCGGGACTAACGAGCAATGGAGATCTACAAGAGATACTTTCAAAAAAGACATCATTCTTCGTCGAAGAAGCGACCATGGGTGCTTGATATTTGGCTTTTTTTTTTCTTACACTGGAATACACACTATATTCGCCAGTCAAGACATGAAACAATAGTTGGAACCTTTGTCAGAAAATAGTATTCAAATGCATTCAACATAAAATATTGTAGAAGGTTAGAAAATGATTTGATGAAGTATGAAAAGTGACCATGGGTGTATAAAACATCAATCACACACAATTTTGGTCAGAGTGGCAAATACTGTTTCCGGATCGAAATTTGCTGCCAAGAAAATTATGCAGAACTTGTACTAACTATAGTGAAGGAAAATTATTTTTGTAGTTGAATTAAGTTGAACAGAATTTTTTAAAAAAAGTCATTAAATTCAGTGTCCAAATTCTGTAACAATCTGCACAATCCTTTTTGTGTTCATAACACAAGGAATAACTAGAAGAAAACCGAGAGTTTGTCATAGTAAAAAATTTGAATATTGCCTTAAAATATGCAATTGCCATTGTGAATCATTGAACTATAATAGATGGAAGGCTACATGTATAGGAAAAGCCAAGTAATTTTTTGAAGCCAAATTTTACACGCGTGTCAGGAGGTCAATTTACGAGACGCGCGAGGCTACACGATATGCGAGAATTTTTAATAAAACATGTTTTTACCGAAGTCTTTTTTTGATTTTGTTCAAATAATTAACATAAAAAGGTATTGTGGCAGTAAAGACAGAGGCGTAACTAGAACGGTTATTTGGGAAGGGGGGGGTGCAAATTCATATATTCCGTTGTGCCCAACTGATTTATTTTGAAAGTGAATTGAATTTCAAAAGAAATCAGTAGGGCACAACTGAATATATGAATATACACCACAACTGTGTGGGATATTGCATTCTTTTGAGCTTAGCAATAAAATTGTCGTAACTATGTTAGTTTCCCTTCAACATTTCTTTGTTTTAAGTACGTTTTGTAAGTTCTTTGTTTGTTTAGTTAGTTCTTCTTTTTTGTAGCAACGCGTGAAAACTTGAAACGCAATGAAAGAGTGAGTACTGCTAATGACGTAAAGGAATGCTCGACTTATGTAATTACCGATAGTATAAATATCATGTAAATAATTAACTCTAATAGATAGCGTAAGAATACTCCAGTGATGTACTTGTAGCTTGTTTAGCTTGTAAAATAAAAGGTTTAAAACGAAGAGTGTTAGTGAACCAGCTGAGGAGCGGATTCCTCGACAGCCACCCCCAATTAACGTTCTAGTTACGCCTCCGAGTAAAGGTGATGGAGCTTTATCTATATGCGGTCGATAAGAAATCCTTACTATTGAATACGTATTTTGAAATAAAAATAACAACGGTGGAAATGGTGATAAACAATGACATCGTTCATTTTATACACATCGGAAACATTGCATCAAGTATTATAGTTTATTTCGAAAAAATTCAAATAGATGTATCATATAATTTACATGAGTTTATCCTTAGAATATTTCGGGATTTGTATCCCAACCTATTACCAGAAACCATTGATGTTCGAAATTAGGTAACATTTATATATGTTTTTCACAAAGCTAAAGTAACTGAAGTTATAAAATGCGAAAATTTATAAGATATAAAATGAAACGGTTTGTGAAGATTTTCTTCGCTGGTGCATAAATTCATCTAACATGGGATGGACATCATTTAATTTATCTTTTAAAAAGAATCTCGTGTAAGTTGTACTAAATGTTGTGTTTTTCTCTAAATTTGTATGTCGAACTAATGTTGGTTAGGGTAAAAATAAATTTCCAAAACTGATGTTTGTTTAAAATTAATTTGGTTTTTTATGTTTTATGATATTCGTAAGTATCTTGCGAACAATAGTGGCTATTTTGGAACAAAAGCGTTGTAGTTTTTAACTTTTAACTTTTTCTCTTGTAAAACAAACAACTATAGGAAAATGCCTTCTAGTTATGGTTAGCTATGACTTATTTACAAGAATTTAGTTGTCGAAAAATTGTGTATACTTGATAGAAAGTATCATTTGAAAAGTTTAAAAAAAAAACAAAAAAGGATTTGTGCTTTGTTTTCGGAGCTTTGTAGTTCGTACAAGTTATTTTTTTCGTTCGCAACTGTTGGCCATATGTTGATATTGCGTGGAAAGACTGGACGCTACTGCCTTCAAAATATCGACTGAGGTAGCCTTCCATCTATTTAGTTCAATGTGGTGAATGGCCTGAAATCTAAGAGAAACTAAGAAACCTATGAGAAAACCCCGTAAACCTCAAAAGAAAACCAAGATAAACCCAATGGTTCTAAAAGGTACAATTTTGAGTTAGAGCACCAACCCAAAAGTTCTGATACACATATGCTAAAGCCTAAAGTTTGTATCGTACACAAATGTAAGTCTGCTTTTTTAAAACCTATGGAGGTGCAATTTATCAAGCTTGATAATTCGATCCTTTCTCAGCAGAAGCAGTTTATTTTTGAATTGTCTATATTTTGATGAAGACTCTTCCTCACATGGTAGATGAGTCATCATCAAAACAACTGATACAAAAAAAATTGATTAACCCTTAACAGATAGAAAACATCGTGCATGATAAGTTGTTTGTCAGAATGTAAAGTGTCCAAAAATTTCTAGAACAGTTCTTTTCAAAACTTTCAGTTGAATGCTTTAATCCTAAATTGACTTTTTTCAGAACTATTGGGTTTCTCTTGGTTTTCTTTTAACTTTTTCACTGTTTTTTTCTAGAGTTTCTTCGTTTTTTTTGGATTTCAAACCATTAGCAATGGCATTTGCGCTTTTTAAGATATAAAAAAATGTTTTCAATACATATAGGCCTTGTGCAGCATGGAGAATTTATGAAGTACCCCGCTAAATTTCTAATTACCTTCATGCTTGACCTGAACCCTAACTTTTTTCTCATTATAAGCTAGCCTGACTGTTGTTGCAAGTCTTTGTGCCACTACATTCAATAAGTTTGTAGTGCAGCACATGTTGATGGCAGAAAATTCCATTGATTTAAAATTATTGAGGGAATTAGTGCAAATATTTTGCAATTTTAATGACTGTCACACATGGAATAAACCGTATGTAAACTTTCATTATTCAAACAGAACTCAAGTTAAAGAAAATAACCTTCTTTCTCCAACAGTTCGGCGTCGTCCTTTCTCAGTTTTTCTTTTTCAGCTTTACTTTGCTTTGGAGACTTCACCTTACCACTTTTCTTGGAAGGCTGTGAAAGAAATGTATAATTTCACATATCCACATAAAATGACTGATTCCCTTCACTTAATTCCTAATTCATTAATTTCTGCATTATGTGAAGCTAGTACATAATAGTTTCCGGCAACATTTAACCAATTCTAACCAAATAGCATAGAAAGGACGAAATCCTTTGCACATATTTCAAACATAAATTACTGCTCCTACGTACATATACATACCATATTTGCTAATTTTGTAATCCAAAGCTGTTCCAAATATATTAAGGATGTTTTATTTCAAACTTTATAAAAAATCTATAAAACATAAACTACAAACTCGCTAAACACAAAATATTGTCCCTGCAAATAACTGTTACTATAGAAACGGACACGTGAGAACTCGCGCTAACATATAAGTTGCTAAACATTGCTGGCTCATCGTTGCTTTTTAACCAAGGGGGGACGCATATTGTGAGTTTATTGTCTCGTACAACATTTACACCTTGTTTGTACGACAGATTCTATATGTCTGGCGTATTATTTGAGGACATTTTTGATGTAAAGGATATAAATCCAGAAGGGAAAAAGTTCGACAGAGGTTAGTTAGTTTTTTTAGCTCTTGATTTTGAAAATTAAATTTAACATGTGCTACCGCCGATATTATTTTTCCATAAAACTACTGTGAAATTGGCACCATATTAAACACAACATTCAACACAACATTCACAGCACAACATTCAACACCACATTTGACTAAAATTTATCATTCAAAATGACAACTCTAAAAGTTGTTTTTGATTCACCTTTTCTATGAAACAAAACAATAAAAACATTTCTTAACTGTGTACGATAATATTTTTGTCCTTAAGCATCATACATAAAGAATGGAAGTCATGAAATTCATAAATAAACTAAGCTTTAATGCATCACCTTGCTTTAATGCCCTTTATTTGGCCTATAATTTAAAAACTACATAGTAGAATTTTTTAAACTTTCGTTGAGTATAGAGTTTGATATTTTCTCAAATATATCCGAAATATGTAGATGGCATGAATTTTCGATACTTTAGAAATTTGTGCCACCTCCAGATTTTGGATGTATCATAGAATATAAAACATCTATAATATATTAAAGTTTAAAAATTCTTCAGTGTAGTTTTTTAGTTATCGACACTTTTACGTGAAAGAACCGGAAATTGCTCTTTATGCATATATAATTCTATTATGACTATTAGATTCAGCCTAGTTTGATGATGATTCTCTTTAGTTTTAAAATTTCTGCCTCCAGATTTTGGATATGTTTGAGAAAATATGAAAGTCTACAACATATTGGAATTTAAAAAAATTCTTACTTGTAGTTTTTAGTTATAATCGTTTTAGTTGAATGTGGTGCCAACTTCACAGTTTGTAATCACTCTACTTTAATGATGATTTCTGATACTTTTGAAATTTTTGCCACCTCCAGATTTTGGATATATTATAGACAATAAAAATATCTATAACATATCAAAGTTTAAAAAAATTCTTCTATGTAGTTTTTTAGTAATAGAGCTTTATATGTGAAAGGCCGGAAATCGTTCTTTATGCATAATTAATTTTATTATGACTATTAGAGTCTTACTATTTCAAAGATGATTTTCAATAGTTTTAAAATTTATGCCATCTACATATTTCGATTTATTTGAAAAAACATCAAACTCTATACAAAAGTTTAAAAAATTTCCACCTTGTAGTTTTTAAATTATAGGCCAAATAAAGGGCATTAAGGCAAGGTGATACATTAAAGCTTACTTTATTTATCAATTTCGTGGCTTCCATTCTTTATATGTGATGTTTAAGGACAAAAATATTGTTGTACACAGTTACGAAATGTTTTTGTTGTTTTTTGTTTCGTAGAAAAGGTGAATTAAAAACAACTTTTAGAGTTGTCAAGTGTGGTGTTAAATGTTGTGCTGAAAATTGTTTTGAATGTTGTTTCCCAATGTGGCGCCAATTTCACCGTAGTTACTATAAACAGAGGATCTGGCATGATACATTTCGAAAATTTCTAAAGAATTCACTAGGGTGGTATATATCAAACTATAAGGATTGCTTCTGACTTCTCAATCTTACAATCTTAAAACGTAAATTATTTTTTGGGGATTTATTTAATTCACTTATTTCCATGTTTAATAACATTAATGGAAAGTGGCATTTAATCTATTCATGGATTTAGAATAATGATTTATAAAAATCATTATGGACTTTTAAAAACCCATTGCGGATATTATATAACACATTAATGTATTATAGGAAAATATGCTTGTGTTAGTTTGCATATTGAATTTTATTATTTATTTTTCTTATTTATCTATCTATTCCAAGTCTCCAGATTATATTGTGAAAGTGAAAGTTTCAAAATGGATCTCATTCTTGATGTCAACATTCAAATATATCCTGTTGATCTTGGGGATAAGTTTCGCTTACTTCTTGCATCAACACTACAAGAAGATGGTGCACCAGATGATGGAGAATATCAACCTATGGAAAACATGCCTTCAAGAGCTGATCAGTTTGAATATGTGATGTATGGAAAGACATATCGTATCGATGAGGAAGGCAGTTCTTCTGAAGCTCCAACTAGATTGTAAGTGTGTCTTTACAGCATTTAGTCATGTATAAGAATGTTTTGTTTTTAAATTTTGTTTCATCATTGCTGCAGACAAATTAGATTGTCTTTTCTATTGGTCACAGTTTCTAGTTTTTCAGGAAATGTAGTCTCTGCACTTGCAGCAAAATTAAATGTGATGTTTCAGATTTATTTGTACCCATAATTTTAAGATAAACTCAGTACAGTTGCACATCATGAAACTTAAGGAAAACAATTAACCTTTTTGTTCTTTATCAAGACTTTGTTGATTCCTTATCTTATTTTTTATCTATTCAAAGATAGGCTTCACAAATTTGATAACTGGTGTTGTATACTTACCTTGGTAAAAATCATGTGTAGAATCCTACCTTAGTTGCTCACACAACCTAAGTTAGGATACTATAAAATCTTGTAGTTGTACAATCTTGCAAGATCCTTGACAGAAATCCTACTCTTGTCCTACACATAACTTGTTGAACGTTGCACAGGATCCTACTGATATCTTTTAATTATGCTGCAAAGAATTCCCAGTTGTGTTCAAATTTTGCCCAAAATCCTGTCCAGATTTTGTGCAGGATCCTATCGGAGTATCAGGGCCTTGCCTAAGATCATATATACATTAGTTGTATATTCTGTACTAAGGGTCATTACAACGTAGTGCCTATGATTGTATATGCATATTGACGTTCTGTTGGCTAAATTCATTTCGACTCATCAATTTTTTGGCAAAATGCCAACTCTAACCTTTCAATTTCAAAACTACTAGCTTAATCATTTATTTGAAATCAACGGAAAGAGAATGGGTCTCAATTCAACAGGTCGTCTCGCTCTATTTTAGGCCCCGTCCACACGTATGCGGATATATTTGAATCCGAAAATTTTTCTTTTCGGATACAGCTATCGTCCACACGCACACGTCGAATTCGCATGCAAATCCGGATATTTTTGAATCCGCTCTCCAGAGTGGAAATTTTTGAATCCGATAACATTTCAGATACGTGTGGACGGTCGAATCCGGATATTTTCTAATACGATGACGTCAAAAATTGGCGTCAGTGTTCACCGCAAAATTTAAACATGACGGACGATCGAAGGCAAATAACTTCTGTGATCATTTGGCTTATTTCCTCTATTTTAGCATATATGGAGCTGAATGTCGCTTTACTAAACGCTAAAATAAGTTATTCCAGAAGGCGGCTTGATATTTTCAAGCTATTTTGTTCGTTATCTACTGGGCAAAACGTCCGGCAGAAACAACTTAAACGAGCAGGAAAACAACACCGTCCTCGACGATTTTGGGTTAGACCTGGACGAACCAGTGCCTGGTGGGATAATTTTGTCAATCAGATCGTGATTGCAGAGGAATGGCGAGAAAATTTCCGTATGAGCAGAGGCTCCCTATATGAATTAGCTAATGAGCTACGACCTTATATCGAAGGCAAGACAACAGTCATGCGTGCTCCAGTAGATGTAGTAAAACAAGTAGCAGTGACACTTTACTACTTGAGCGACGAAGGTCGAATTCGAAAAACGGCAAATGCTTTTGGGTTGTCACGTCAAGTTGTGTCTAACATCATCCGTAAAGTATGCAAAGCCATTACTTTTCACCTTGGTCCTCGGTATATCAAGCTTCCTTTTACAGAATCCGAAGTAAAATGTCTCGTGAAAAACTTTAACCGAGCACATGGTTTCCCTCAATGCATTGGAGCTATTGATGGAACTCATATCGAAATCAAACAGCCAAATGTCAATTCCACTGATTATGTCAATAGGAAAGGGCGACATACCTTGAATGTGCAAGCAGTTTGTGACTATAAATACACTGTGACTACAAATGTTTTTTGGATGTAGTTGTAAAATGGCCAGGGAGTATACACGATGCAAGAGTATTTTCCAACTCAAAGTTAAATGATTTCTTAAAGAGTGGGAAAATACCATATTGCAAGGCTCATATAATGCCAGATACCATTGATGCTGTTGGAGTGTTCTTATCGAATCATTTTAAGTTTTGAAGTGAGAATTCCCTGAAAATCTATTCCTCAGTATGCGGGAAATCTTTCTGGATTGCGGCAGCATTTTCTGGGGTTGGATATTGTTTTACAAAGCGATCTAGAATATCGCCATATTTACTCTGGCAAGACTCCCAGTCAGTGTTCTCCATGGATTTTGCGGCTTTGTATTCAATTGTCACCTTCAATAACAACTCGACTTCATCGTCGCTCCATATAAATGATTCAGATTTGCTGCCCTTGTTTTTTATGGCTTTTCTACCCGAATATGACATGTTTCAACAGTTTCAAATCGAGAATAATAAGAGAAAGCTGGAATTCCCGCGAGCGCAAACAGGCGTAGCGCATGCTCAGTAACAAATATTGCAAGATTTCCGGAATGAATCCGAATACGTGTGGACGGGCGAAATCAATACGAATACTATGTAGTCTCAACGTGTGGACGGAGATATTTTTGTATCCGGAAAAAAATTTTTACGGATTCAAAGGAATCCGCATACGTGTGGACGGGGTCTTAGACAAATTGCGCAAAATTTGAAAAATTAGTGTTCAGTATTTGATTTTTGTTCTGTGAAGAGTATAATTATCTCGACAAGGTTACATAGAAGGTTACATATATGTAGCCATACTTCTAAAGTTCTTTTAACATTTATAAAATGCAAAGCATCCTCTTGCTCGATTTGAGAACAGCGAGTTTCTGTTTTAGTTAGAGTTTTGCTGAAAAGTAATATTATGTCTTCTTAATCTACCCAAAAGATTTTCTAAATTCTTACTGTGGTCTTTCCCATCCCTTCCTCCTACCCTGATATTATACCGATTATTAAGGACATGCGGATTCCCGTTATAATCGTAGATATTTCTTCGTTAAGAAGATCTTTGCTCTTTACTCCACCAAAACCAGGCGTTTGTAACGATAGTTCCCCCCATGGCGTTGAAAATGGCATAACCCTTCTTGATTCTTTGTCCAGAGCAAACAAGTGGTATCCATAATTAAGATCGACTTTGCTAAGTACTGTGCATTCTTTAAATGCAAAAAGTCTTCGGTTATCGTTTCCTGGATCTGCTTTGTTCTCCACATTAATTGGTTCAAGATGCGTAAGTCAAGGCTAACTCTAATATCTTTGGGATTCTTTGCCTTTGGCTGCACTACGAGTGGGGAGCACCATTTAATTGTTTTGTGTGTTTGAACTTACTCGATTATGTTGTTTTAGCAAATTCAGCAATTCTTTTAATGGTCCTACTAAATGGTAGGGTACTTGTTTTTGGGCAATCGATATTGTATTCTCTTTCGTTGGAAGATGTATCTCGATGTCTTTGCCGTCTCTTTGTGCTCGTCCAATTCCATGGAATCTATCATGGTATTTCTGAAGGGTTTCCTCCATGTGGTGATTAGTGATGCTGGTCCTGTTAATTTTTGTTTTAGTTTACCGATCTGTTTTGATAATCGTCTGGTTTCATCAATGATCACCATGTGCAGATTGGATAATGTACGTCTGCCTTTAAACAGTAGCGAGTCTATCTTTCCTTTGATTACAATGATTTGTGTGCGAGTTTGTTGTTTCTGATTTTCTATCGTTACTGTGCATTGTCTGATTACTGGAATTACCTCAAAAAGCGATTTCAATTTAGTTTTCGATTTCTGTAATTGAATTTCGGGTTTCTGCAATTTAAAATGTCTGAACTGTTGTTCGTCCGTTATATTAGCTTCCGATCCATTATCTGGTTCGATGTTCATTAGAATTCTATTGATTTTCACCATGCATGATTTGGCGATTTCCTGTGATTTTGATCGAGTTGTGTGTCGGATACGAAGGTGCTGGATGAAGTCTTTATCGCTTGAATTGCTGCTTGTGCTAGTATTGTTTCAATGTGTTGAATACTAGGTTTCCCTGCTTTAATTTTTCTTTTTTTGATACTGTCCTTGTATTCATCGATCTGCCTTTTTGGCGTGATTTCTGTTGTTCGTGTTGTGAAACCACGATGGATTTCTTCTTTTATTTCTGTCTGAGAATCCGGCAACCGTTGATTTGCAAACGACTGCGAAATGATTTTGTTTTCCACATTTTTGACATCTCATACCATATGCGGGAAGTTCTCCTTTATTATGTTTTCGACCACACCATCCATACCCTTTGTGCTTCGTAAATTTTACTCCTGTGTTTTCTCCAGCTGTCGCTTTATCCTTCCTGCTTGTCTCTGAGCTTGTTCAGCTACAGCTCTTTCATTAAGTATTTCTTGTAGTGTCCAGTTGTCTTGTATCGCTTTAACTAGAATCGTATTGTTCTTCATTGTCTTGAATCTGGCGTAGTCTCTATTCTTTTTCGGCAGAAAGTGCTAATCGATCTTACAAATGAGTCGGGTGTAAACGTTTTGCTCGCCCTCGACTATCGGATCAGGTATAGAATCATATAAGTCAGCAAGTTTTTATCCTCCATAGTTCATGAGACTATTTTTCTTTGATTGAGGGTTTTCTATACCAAAGAATCCGAATTGTCGTACGATATTTCGTTTCCATTTATCCCAACGTTGCTGTCATTTGATAGCTTAAAAGTCAGGATGTTAAAGTGCATTTAAACCTTACGGGGATTTTAGTATTGTTTGAAAGAACAACTCTTGAAATTAACAAATTTAAAAAAATAAATTGATTTGCATTAAATCTATCTTGGCAAATTGCTGTTAAAAATCCAAATTTACCGTATATAATTTTCACTAAGGGGTCTGGTATCAAGCTCATGTCGTGACGTCATGTAAAGAACACAGTTAGCACGGTTCTATTAAATTCAAAACAAACTGTCTGCTGTAATTTATCCATAGCGTTATGCGTTATGCGCGGCTAACCACTATGCTACACTGAAAAAGTGTCCGTCCTTCGGTCTGTCTGTCTGTCTGTCTGTCTGTCTGTCTGTCCGTCGGAATCCTCGGAGATAGTCGTATATGCGAACGATGGCGAACAATACCGTTTTGTGTATTCGTCGCTACCCCCGGAAAATACCGCAAGGTGTAAATTTCCTATTTCATGCAATTTCACGTTGTCGAAGCGTAGCGAATTTTCACACTTTGATGATCAAGGTAAACTAATATAAAGTTTTCTTTCATTTTTAATAATAGTTTGTACTTGAATCGCTCATTTGTTCACTCTGGTCGAGAAATTTTGATCACAATTATTAGTCGAACGTATACACATTATATACACGAGTCAAACTTGCTTGCACTGACTTTTTGTCAGGCGCTCTACGTGTCGGTAGTGCACGTATCAAACAGCACAAATAAAACCAGAGCCATTGTTGCTCGCACAGGTCGTCAAAAATCAGGGCATCATTTACGTGAAAGGCCACGTACCAAAACTGAACCTTGCCATTGTTCTGGAGTTAAAATTCAACTTAGCCATTGTGCAGGTATCAAAACTAAACCTTGCCATTGTGCAGGTATCAAAACTATACTTTGCCATTATGCAGGTATCAAAACTAAACCTTGTCACTGTGCAGGAGTACAAAACAATAGCCGTTGTGCTGATATATATTTAAACCAAACAATCCAACTTGCTTGTACATTACTAAAAAAATTACTAAAAAAACAATTTAAGTCAACAATTGACTACTCTTTTCTGTTCTGAGGTTTTTATTTCTAGAAACATGGGTGTAAAGGCGGATCTCCACTAGACGATTTTTATGACGATCGTCTTAAAAATTCGTTGCGCCACATGCGCAGTAGGAAATAAAAATCGTCAACAAAATCGTCAAGCGCTCGACGAAAAGTAGAAACGGTTTCTACTTTTCGTCGAGCGCTTGACGGTCGTCGTAAATTGAACCAATGAAATTTCATTTTGTGAAACTAATTACCATTTCTCTAAGGTCAAAATGGCTGCCACCAGTGAAAAAACGAATTCCAACTGAACGGTACAAATTCTGTAGAAAATATGCCGTCAGAGATTCAAATACTTGAATCTCCGAGGAGTATCTCAGTGGTGCAACATTTTGTTGATCAAAATGTGGTACAAGGTGTTGGAGAGCTCGATAAGGAAATGTTTTTGCAAGCTCTCGGAGACTATAGTTGCTTGCGGGATACAAGCAATATAAACTACAAAAATAGGACCATGAAACTTAATGCATGGAAATCTTTGTCTCGAATGTTCAAGCGAAAAGGTAAGTGTTCTAAATTAAAGGAAGACTTCAAGAAACTTGAGAATTTCAGTTATGTGTTGTTTTGTTATTGTGATGTAGCATGTTAAACATGCTAAAGTGGACAGGAAAACATCTCGACGTATCTGCGTAAGGGTGTCCGTCTCACCATTTCGTTTGACTGTGCTCCTTGACTATATGTGTTATTTCGTATTTTATGTCAACTCTGACAAAATTTGTTTCTTGCCCTTTTTTCAGTTCCATACCTTCAGAAAATTTTTAAGAACCTTAAAGATTCTCTAAAAAATGCCTTGATAAGAGGCGAGCATTGTCTAAATCTGGGGCAGCTGTTTCGACACTTAAAACATGCAAATATTTTGAGGTTATGAGATTTCTTCATGAGAAAACAAGCAATTTGGAAACTCACAGCAATGTGGATCTTGAAATCCAAACAATACCAGAGAGCATATTGGACATATCCTCATCACAATGTCCAGGACCTGGTCAGCCTTCTTCAAGCTGTTCAAGCGTATCAGATGAGGCAAAATATGGTAAAAGAAAACGTCCTAATTCTAAAGATCAACTAGACCCATTTCTTGACCATGTGAAGAGTATGGACCAGAAAATCTTAAATTATTTAGAAGGAATGTCAGGTAAAAGTGAAAATGAAGATAAGGATGAAGCAGACTTATTTTGTATGAGTCTTGTTCCAGTTTAAAGAGATATGGAAAAAAAGCAACTCAGACAAGCTAAATTAAAATTTCAACAGCTTTTGTATGATTTACAATATACAGATAAATAAAAAAAATTGTTGTAGAACTTCACAGATCGCATTAAAAAATTAATAACATACTCTCACTTATACAAGATACGTTCCATCCAACGAATACAGATATATAGCTAGTGAAATCATTTATTTTTAGAATTATAGCTTATACATGTATTGCTAACTACATAAGTGAAAAACCCCTTTCGTATGAAAACCCATCACATCACTAATGCTCATATTGAATATAAATAGCTTTAAATTTGTTTTTTATTTTGAACACCTTACTATATGTCACTGCCAGTCAACTGCTCCTTCATTATTAAACTAATCAGCAAATTGTTCACAAACCCACTTAGCTTCTGCACCATAGTTATTTGATGCACCAACATCTGTAATGTCACCCAATCCATTCATACAATTTGCATCTTGTCGCCACTCACCAGGGTTAAACTCATTACCCATTTGCCCATCTTGATCAGCAAATGATGGTAGGCAGTATAGATTTGAATCGTCATCTTCATTTATGCTCATAAGGAAGTTAGGCAATGCCACAACAGCTTTAGTTATGGCAATCACATTATCAACTTTGGCAACTATAGGCCTATGAAACACACAAAACCGATTAGCACATATACCAAAAGCATTTTCAATGTCACGTCTGGCTCTGCTTCGCCTGTAATTGAAAATTAGTTTCCTCTCAGACAGGTTTGAAAAAGGATAGGGCTTCATCATGTGTCATTTTAGGCCAAATGCATCATCCCTACAAATACGTGGGTAGTACTTTCGTTGAATGGGTAATCTTGCCATCTGTGGGCATGTTGAGAAGCTTGTTTTCAATAGCATAGCCAAGATTGCTGTTGGCTTACACGCTGCCATCACTTTGCCGCCCACTATCACCAATATCAACCAGTGTGAATTTATAATTTGCATCACTAAGTCCCAACAAAACAATGCTATGAGTCTTTTTGTAATTAAAAAACTCGATGCCTGTTCAGCTGGAGCAAACATCTGCACATGCTTTTCATCAATTGCTCCCAGCATATTAGGAAAGTTCCACCGATCTTCAAAATCTAGATACTTTATCCAGTCACTTTCAGTGCAAGGAGTTTTCATGAAACCCATTTCCTTTAGTTTGTCCCAAAGTGCGTTGCATGTTTCGTAGATAATTCGACCAACAGTCGTTGAGCTCATTCTATAATTGGCAGCGATAGTTGTATGAGCATCCCCAGTTGCCAAATATCGCAGAGTGACTAAAAGTCTTTGATCTACACTTATTGGTTCTCGCATTTTCGTTTCTTTCTTATCATCGGGGCAATATACCCCAACAAGGTCTCAAAAGTGTCAGGTAACATCCTGAAATATCTGAAAAACATTTCATGATCGTATAATCGCAAGTCTTTAACCAGCAAATTGTACTCTCCTTTCTCATTTCTTTCCTCGTACAGTATACGCATCCAAAATCTTGGTCGTTTTCGCTTTGTTTTCATAGATCTTACTCTACATGCATGCAATAAAATCAAATGCCTTCGAAGAAGTAAATAATGCATTAAAGTTTGATTCACATCGGCCATTTTCTCAATTTCACATTGCAAGTTGCAATCGTCTTTGACGATTTTGTTGACGATTTTATTTCGTACTGCGCATGTGGCGCAGCGAATTTTTAAGACGATCGTCATAAAAATCGTCTAGTGGAGATCCGCCTTAACTATTGAAGTTTATCGCTGAAGATTTGGTTCAAACCACAATTTTACTGACCGTTACAACAGTCTGAGTCGACTTAAAGGGGACCTTTGGAATCAAATACTGTTAATGTTTTACCTAAATGTATTCTGCCTGCCTTATCTAAAAGGCCAATTGATTAAGAGTAAAAAGAACAGTGATTTTTTGAATTATTTTCTTTCATTTTAATATAAGACCTTATTTGGTACGGGATACCAAACATCCCCTCTTCTCTAAAGTTATTAACGTCATTATACTATAAAGTCATAATCAGAGTTTAAACATAACTAAATTAACTATTTCAGATATTGTAACCTGTCCGGAGGTTTCCTTATACGAGTGAATTTTCTGTGCTCTGGAGACTCATCCGATTGTGTTACCTTGTTAATTGACGAAACTGGAGCATTGTTTTCAGCTGTAGCGGGTTGTACATCATTTGTTCTAGCATTCTGGGCACCATCCCCAGCGTCATTACTCGGCTCTGGGATAGGACGAATGTGGCGACGATTACGTTTCAAAGTACTAGCACTAAATAAATCGACACTATACGATTTTGGCGTCTGTCCTTTATTTTGAACTACACCGGAATCCCATTGGTGACTAAAAGGGTTAAATACTCTAACGTCATGACCAGGGTATATTTCTGAAAGTCCTCTTGATGTTTTATCATAATGGAACTTTTGTTGATCTTGGCGGCCTGCAGCTTAGCATTAATGTCTTGATTTTCCACAAATAAGGCAGGTTTCGTCACACCAGGTAGATTATATTGATATGTTCTCGAATTCAATAATTCTGCAGGTGAAGAAAGATTGTGGTTGATAGGTGTTGTTCGGGGGCACAACATTGCCAAGTGTGGATCAGAACCGAATTCTTTACACTTCTGTAGAAGATACTTTACAGTCTGTATATTTCTTTCAATAAACCCATTAGATTGAAGGTAGTGCGGGCTTGTTGTTATATGATTAAAGCCATATAACTTACTGAACTCTTGAAAACTTGATGAGGTGAACTGAATGTCATGACCAGTTACCAATTTGTTAGGGATTCCATGCTCTTCAAATATGCATTTCATGTGCTCTATAACAGTGTTGGACTGAATTTCTTACAATTTTGAACAATTGGAAACTTACTGTAATAATCGGACACAAGAAGGTATGAGTTATTGTTCCAAAAGAACATATCTGAACCAAGAGTGTGCCATGCTCTGGGTGGTATATCATAAGGTGTTAAGGGCTCCTTTTCATTCATTCTTTGATTGTGTTGACACGGATTACAATTTCTTACCATATTCTCAATATCAACATTAATACCTGCCCAGAAGACGGAACTTTTCGCTCGTAATTTACATTTTTCTCCGCCTTGATGTGCATAGTGAAGCTGCTCCAAAACTTCTGATTGTAATTTCTTTGGAATCACTAGGTTCCTTTAAGGATTAAGCCATTAACTACTGTTAATTCCTCACGATAGTTCCAATAACTGTGTAAGTGGAAAAGACAATCTGCTCTTTTTGTCTGGCCATCCATTACTTATGAAAGATTTAAGTACATTTAAAATAGGATCCTTGTCGGTTTCAGGTTTCTGAATTTGTTGGATTCTCGTTGGACTTGCATTAAGGTGCATATTTAACTCATTTATCGACATATCAAGTCCTGATATTGCTTCTTCTTCGCACGGGCTTAATCTCGATAGTGCATCCGCCAATGGTATATCTTTTCCTGGGACATATTTAATTTCAACATCATACTTTCGAATGCGAAGCATCATCCTAGCAATGCAAGGTGGTGCACTCGAAAGATATTTCTTGAAAATTGATTGCAACGGTTTACGATCTGTTTCTACGATTACATGACGGCGATATGCGTAGTAGTGAAATTTTCTAAGGCGTACACGATGCCAAGCATTTCTCTGTAAATGTTGGAGTAACGACACTCTGTTTCAGTAAGGAGTTTACTGCGGTATTCCACAGGACCTTTGTCTTGATACAGTGTTTCTCCTAGACCACGCATTGACGTATCTACTTGTATGATCACGGGTTTACCTTCGTCAAAATACTTGGGTGATTTCGGAGGGATTTGCTCTGCAAACCACTGGGACTCATTGGAACTCTTTATAAGGTCCCATAATACTTCTGAAACTTTAGCTAGATTGGAAATAAATCTACTAAGAACTTGAAACATTCCTAAAAATGTTCTAATGTCTGCGCGACTGGTTGATGGGTGCATATTTTTGATGGCTTTTACCTTTCCTCGATCGGGTTTAAGACCGTCAGCGCCAATAACGTAACCAAAGAAGGATATCTCCTTGCATGCAATTTTGCACCCTTCTGGGTTAAATGAAATACCTGTCTGTCTAGCACGCTCCCTAACTGCTTTCAAGTTCTGGTCGTTCTCATCGAGCGTTTTTCCCAAAACGATAATGTCATCAGCGATCTCAATCACACCAGGAAGATCTCCAAATGTCTTGTCAACTTATTTCTGAAATATTTTTATCTTTGTTAAATCCTTAGGCGGTTTCTTTTCCTCTGATGTACAAACTCTTTCCAATGATGCAACTCGTGATGCTGGGCACAGTGAATATGCTGGGCACAGTGAACGTTTAGTTTGATCATGTTTCGTGCCACAATTGCTGCATGCTTTAAGAGATTTGCCAAAATGTTGTTTGTTATTGTCACAATTTTTTAAAGTGTTTATAATTGTAGTATGAAGTTCATTACTTCTTATATCTGCCAATTGTGATGTAGTGTCTTCTACAGTTCGAGCAATGTCAATAGCTTTATTCAATGTGAGGGAATCATCGTGTTTAAGTAATTATGCCTGTACCCGAGAATCACTTGAACCAAAAATCAAAGCATCAATTATATGTTCCTCAATATTTGTGTACTTACATTCTTCAGCATAAATTCTGACCTTTTCTATAAACGAGTCAACATATTCACCTTTTTCGACGAATTTAGACAAATTATGAATTTTCCAAGGACAACTCAACTAATGAACTAACGGGAAAGTTTTGCTTTGACATGTCAAACTCATTTGATCATCACTCTGTTGACTCTGTTCATTTACAGAAGAAAATTTCGTTCGATTTTTCCGTGAACGACGATTTTACTCTTCACAAAGCGTTTGGATGACAAATGACAATAAAGTATTTATCTAAAAAACAGTTTTCATTCAAAATGGCTATGAATTTTATGTTAAATTTGCGAGGACGTCTCTATAATCGTCGCAAGTAAAGCACCTATAGCGGATATACTTATGCTCACTCGAGCTTGCCGTCGGCTTTCCGAGCGCGTGACACTTATATAGCAGTGCATTTTAATATTTTAAGGAAGAAACATTACAGTTTGTGAAAGACATGGACCAATAGGTCCAATAAGTCCCATTCCCCTTTGTTAAAGTAATGTGTAATCAGTCCTATACAACAAATCAATTCCATCCTCATGATCACTGTATGTATAATGTATGTAAATAGAATGCTAATGTTCATGAATAATGACCGCAACATGGAATGTACCATTAAAGTTTATTTGTGTATAAAAGTGATTCCTTGCTGAAAATTACTGAGTAACATGAATCCAGATAAAATCAGATAATATAGTTACACCATATAATTGTTGGTGTTAATGGATGTGTTGATCTTGTGCTGGTTGGCAACAAATTGAACAAAATACAGAAATTATCCTTTAGGCTCCAGTTGACATGATTTAATTGGTTATTGGCTGAGTTCACACTTTCATGTCCAATGCAACATATACATGTAAAGATCAATAATTTTAATGAAGCAATTGCTTTGCTACCGCTTGCCTTTAGCATGCAAATTTTGTAAAATGAACTTTGGAAAACTGCTCGTCCAATTATTCCCAATTTAATATTTGTATATTATACATACCACAGTGTTACTTCTTGCATGTTCTTCTATAAATTGACTTAGTTATATGAGAATTTGAAAATAAAAGGTGATACAGTTACTTTGTCTATATTAAGTTACAAAATATACAAGATATTGCAGTTTGTTGCTCATCATATCAATTGTATGTTTTAAAAAATGCCTCTGTCCATTTGGTATTGTGTCGCTCATAACAGATGATAAATGATGGAAAACACCCAAAAGCAATTTGCAAAGGGCACTTTGCCCTACTCGGTGCGAGAGGCAGCAAATGCCTGGCAGTAGTAACTCCTAGTATAATAATATGCTAATTATTTTCTTTCATTTTAATATAAGACCTTATTTGGTAAGGGATACCACAACACTAAAACTTTCAAATGATGTAGAGGAAAATTCAGGCCCTAGGACTATAAATGATATAGTTGATTCTGCCCATACAGTACATGCTAATTTTAATCAAGGTATTGATTTGATGTTTTGTATAAATGTTGGTAAGCAATGTGTTGCCATGTCATTATATGCAATCATTTATGAAGAAATTAAATCGATCAGTCTTTGGGATCAGTCAATTTTAAACACAATTTTAGTTTATGGAAACAATTTATATGGTGTGATAATCCAAAGTATAAATAAGGATTATTTATTACTAACTGATGTCCCTGAGTATGTAGACTTGGATAATCATACATTTTATATGCAATAAAGCAGTTCTTATTCAGGAGCATTATATTTAAGTGAAAATAGTCTCCCATATGTGACTCTTGAGCATGCTCTGAATGAAGTATTTCATTCATTAAACTATAAAAGTTGTTTAGTCACAATTGGTTTGAATACTGTAGCAATAATGATGCCTTTTCCCAATGTGTTTAAAGTGTTTGATTCACATTTACGGGATTTATATGGTAGACCGTGTGCATTGGGTTATTGTATTTTAATATCACTGGAAGGAATTGAAAATCTTGCAGAGTATTTGCGATTAATATCAAAGTCAAGTGAGACAAATATTTTAGTACCATTTAAATTAAAGGGAGTAAAGTGCATTATTAATGAGGATATGGACACAGGGCTTGATTCAAAAGGTACTGAAAATTAAAGTATTGCAGACCTGCTGAGCAATTTGAACAATCAAACATAAACTCAGAAAAAGTGGACAGCATTAGAAATATTCAAACATCTAGAAAAAGGTGGAGAACTAATGAATCAACCAAACAAAGTGACGCTAGAGTTGCAAAAATGATTGAATACAATAGTTTAAAAAAGCTAAATGAGACCAGTGAGCTAACAGAAACTAGGCTTGCCAAAGATAATAATTGCAAAAAAGTAAGAAGACAAAATGAGATGGCAGAGCAACGACAATGTACACTTGCCATTGACAGTAATGCTAAAAAAGCTAGAAGACAAAATGAGACTGTTGAGCAAAGGGAAAGTAGACTTGCCATTGACAGTAATGCTAAAAAAGCTAGAAAACAAAATGAGACTACTGAGCAAAGAGAAAGTTGTCTTATTGACAGTAATGCTAAAAAAGCTAGAAGATAAAGTAAGATTGCTGAACAAAGGAAAAGTACACTTGCCATTGACAGTAATGCTAAAAAAGCTAGAAGAAGAAATGAGACCGATGAGCAAAGAGAAGCTAGACTTGCAAAAGACAGAGAAAGAAAGAGCTTCTAGAAAATATGCACAATCTACAAAGCATCATAAACATAAAGGTAATGAAATGCATTCAGTTGGAACTACAAATGCAATAAATTGTTGCTTGCCACGAAAAGATTTTGGCATATGTACACATATTACCAAGTTTCATAACTCTATATCCACAGGACCTCTATATGTTTTCATTTGCTGTGATCAATTGTGGTATAAACATTCTGTCTCTCCTGCAGACAAATTAAGATTGTTCGATCGTGACATAACTCAGGATCTGCAGAATATAAAACGTTTTGGTAATATCGAATGGATTTGTTTAACCTGTAACAGTCACTTGAAAGGGAAACTCCCACCTTCTGCAATTGCTAATGTTATGAAATTTCCTGAAAAACCATCTTTCTTTGATTTAAATGAACTTGAATGTCGACTTATTGCCCCTAGATTGGCATTTCAAAAATTATTTCAGGCCCCCCGAGGTGGCCAACTCAAGATTACTGGTAATGTCGTTAATGTTCCTGCAGATGTCAACAGCACAGTAAATATGCTGCCTAGATTATCAGATGAGACAGGTACTGTTAAAGTACAACTTAAACGAAGATTACAATACAAAAGTTCTGCACTTTCAATGAACATAAGACCACACCAAGTGATGCAAGCAGATTCTTGGTTGATTAATACAAGTCCTTTTTATCACGATTAAGGAATCATTATCAACAGTAATTGGTTGAGAAGCTTTCAAGACTCGATGAATAAAACCTCTGATAACATGGAATTATTGCACACTAATGTAGATGATAATACAACAACAACAACTTGTCAGTCTCTTGAAGATGAATGGAGGGAAGATAAAGCCGAGATAACAGCTGGAGTGACTTATAGTATGTTGACTTCTTCAGATTTTGTTAATGATAGTGAAAGACAGCAAATTTATAATGTTGCACTCGGTGAAGGTAATATACCATTGAGTATATATAGAGATCTGTATTCGGAAGAAATGACATATCCAGGTACATTTCATGGACAAAAAAGACCAGGTGATAAACAAAGCTAAGAATTTGCAAGTGAAATTCTTGCTTGGTCAAGCCCAAAATGCCCTCCGAAAAAACAAAATGGCCACAGAACACTAACTGCTGGAGACCTAAAAACTACCGAAGGTATTTAAAGTCTAATCAACCACGATGATGATTTTAGATTTCTCAAAACCCTCAGGGGCTCACCACCTTACTTTGAAAGAGCAAAAAAGGATTTGTTTGCTATGATTTGACAGTTTTTCATCTGCAGAAACGAAATGGAATCATTTATTAAGATTTCTTTGAAAACTTATTGATCACAAGGATTATAGTGATGAAAAATGGAATAACCTCAATTTGGAGGAAATGTGTCGACTTATTCAAAGTGACCCAGTAACGTGGGCAAGACATTTTGATTATTATTTCAATACGTTGTTAAATCATTCAACGCTTTGATGTCTGTCTTTAAGTATAAAAGTTTGGTGGATTATAACTGCGAAGACCGGATTGTGCGATGTCTTTTATCCGAGTCCTTATGAATTCCGGGTAGAATCCAGAAGGCTCATAAATGGGTTCTTGCTTAATCTTGGAGTATAACATTTCAAAAGCGTGAGAAGGTCTATTTATATCAGATCTAAGGTCTATAACCGATCTTTGTGAGAGTACGATTCGCATTGATCTTAAAGTTGTAGAAGAAATGCATTTGCTAAGAAATGACTGTAAAGTAGATCTTTGTTTTACTCCTTTGTACATGCTAAATCACACTGATTTGAAAATTTCTTTTCTCAATGCAAGCTCTTTGCACAAACATATTGAAGAGGTTAGAAAAGATATAAATTATTCGTCAGGCGACATCCTAATTTTTACTGAAACAACATTTAGTGCACAGGATCCTGATGAAATGTATGCGATTAGGGGGCTATGAGTTATACAGAAATGACGACATTTCGAATAATAATCGTCGATATCACGGAGCAGCTGTATATTTCAGACTTTCCATGATGACAGGATATCCATGTGTAAGAAACTATCATGGAATCGAGCTAACTTTGATGAAGACATATGAACACCCAGACTTAATTGTAATTGCTATATACAGATCTCCAACACTTGCACTGTCCTTCTTCACAGATTTTAATCATTGGCGACTTTAATGTCAATTGGCGTGATGAAGCAGTACGAAGGTCACTGTACAATCTCATGATCAATGAATAAGGTCTCGAGCAACTTATATCTAGTTCTATTACAGATAATGGAACATTGATTGATCACGTCTATACAAATTTGATGGAAGAAGATATCCAAACAAGTACTCTTGAAACTTACTTTAGTGATCACAAAGCAGTTTGGGATTCTGTTAAGGTAAGGAGGTGACGATATCGAAAGTTTGAAACATAGTGTGTTGACATGTTAGAAGAACAACACTAATGAGTTATCGAAAGTAATAAAACACCATCGCGTTGACTTGGTCAATTGATGGGTGGCCAATATTTATTGGCCTGCTTCCAACTAACGAAAAAGTTAAGCACTTTTTGTTCTTTTTCTTTTACGTTTTCTTTTGAGCTGAACCTTTTTATTTAAGGTTCCGGTGGCATATTTTCAAAATTAATCACGTGATCTCCATGCTGAAGCACTAAATATATAAACGTAAATAATCTTGTATACGTTTATTGATAGTAGATATCCGTGTTAAACCAGCAGATATTTTTTGTAACCTTATTTTTCTTTTTACAGGTCAGCTGCAATCTTAAAGATAAATAAACTCTCGTGAAGACGCAAGAAAAATACTGATATCATCGTCTCATTTTGCTGTTGTTAGGTATCTACATGTTATGCTATAATCTCGTCATTGAAGCCTTCAATTTCAGACCTAAAGCGAGTTCTTTCACTTAACGCAGCCTGGAACTACTTGATTCATGATAACAATGTCTACTTATTGCCAATCAATGTCGTAAACAAGTTGTGTAATGTTGCTAGCAGATGTATGAAATTGTTCAATTTCTGGCAAAGTGAGATATAATCGATGGATGTTGCCAACACACCTTGCATTCTTCTGGATCACGGTTAAAAATATCGATTCCGACTAACCGTTCCTAGACAAAAAAAGTCTCGTTTCCACAATTACATTTAGAAAATGTATAAAATCCGAGGTCTCGTTCATCTCCCGTTTCGGGAGTCAATCCATCCCGGCTCTCATATAAACAAGCGCTTTTTGTGTCGCATATACGTAAGAGAAGATTCGGCCAGCAATGACTGGGAACAAAGCTTCTAAACAAGCTTGCTTGTTTTGCAAATTAAAATATATCGCTTAGTCAAGTTCTTTGATTTAAATGTATTATGCAAATACTACACATAGCTGATATTTGGGCATTTTACTCGCTTTAACGCAACAAAGTCGAGCCACTTATTTCAACAAGATTGGCGGACCCATTATAAGGAATGAGTGAAGGCCTTTGCCTTATGGGCAGAAAACGTTAAACCTGTCGGTTATAGTGGACTGAGTTGGCCTTATATGACAACATTTTGCTATACTTTTCATGTATCTTTACGATAGTTCAGACCCGTGTTACTTACATGACGTCAGCTGGATGCGCAGTCCCTGTCTTATAGCGGTAAAACCGAGCTCTTAAAATGGTATAATTTTGCAACTTTGACGGGGTTTGCAGCGCAAACTATTTGTCCGATTACAGCAAAACTTTGGAAAATGGCGTTTGACACCACGTACATGGGATAGTTTAAAAACCACGTAAGGTTTAGATGCACTTTAATTAAGATGTCTGTTGATGATTGTTACCGGTGCTTCTGTCGTTTCATTGTCCAGCATTGCATGTATCGTCTAGGTTTATCTTCGTCGCCAGAAATTGTTATATAAAGAGTTGTGCTCTGTCATTTATATTCTTAAGTTCTATGTCATTTATTATGTAACTTTATACCATTGATATCGCGCGTTGCGAGGAAACGTCAATGAATTTTTTTCATTAATACATTATTAGATTTACAATAGCAATTCATATTATTGCAATAATCTGGGCTCTAATATTCATTATAAGATTACGTCTTCCGCCTGGAAAATCTATGGCTGCAATAGGCAAGACCGGTGCAAAACAATATCAACAACCGTTCCTGTAGCTTCATTACAGAGCCCTGCAGTTGACCAAAAATTTATGGTTAGCATAACTCTGTCGCCTTTGCTAAAAAAATTGCTTGTAAGACTAATGTCATCAGAAAGTATCTTTTTTTCCCATTTCTAACAAATGGCGAGCATTTATTCGTCAGTTGGATGTTCAAGCTTACTTGCTAATTCGTGTCTTTTTAACCTTGACGAGACAGAAGTAATTTCCAATCATCATTTGTTGATTGGCATTTGTGGAGGTTTAACGATAACTTTTTAAAATTTGTTTGTTCAGGTGTCATAGCTTGCACTCGTAAATTTGTTAGCTCTATCAAACATTTCTTATGCTTTAAAACGCCATGCTCTGCTCACCAATAGTGCTTGATGGTTTTGCATAAGGAAAAACATGGTTTGCTACTAGTGGTAACTTACCTGGATCACCAGTGAAAATTAACGACACCAGATCTGAGAGACTTGGGAATTTTATCCTTAGAGGGAAGAAATGAAGAGATTCGTGTGGGGGTGCGAAAGACGAATCTGACATTGAGATGAGGGAAAGCAGCGTTGTAGAGACGATTGATTTGTGTGCGGGTTAGCAAGAAGTGACAGCCGGTGAATGGGAGACAGAAATACACTATTTTCTTTGGGACACAATGTGGTCGAACATATTTGTTGGATAGCAATTGAGTTTGAGTAGTTTTCTAGTGGTTTCAAATTTGTGCATGAAAAGTCTCATAACTGGAGCAGAGGTTGGAAAAGCGGTGTAATAGGCCAAAGATTAAGATGCGTTTATAAGAAAGTGGATATAGCTGAGAAAGTTTGTGAAAAGACCGGTGAACGTGGGTTTACGATATACAGAGGTGGTGAATTTGTCGTTTGAGCGGTAAATGTCAATGTCTAAAAATGGCAGTCGTCCATTATTTTTCGTCTCAGAGGTGAAAGTGATGTTGGGATATTTGTGCTTGACGTTATGCCTCTTTTCTGGCTAAGGGGTACAGTTGTCGGTGCGGTGATCACGCCGTCCTAGGTTCAAATTCTTGTCGTTTTAGTCTCAACACCTCACCTTAACTATACATCACAGTCTCAACACCTCACCTTATCTATACAGTACCGCTCGCGTATATCTTAACATAGAAGTCCAACTACCTATTACTGTTTATGGTACGCGTAGGATACAAATATAATGTGCGCATATACGCGTACCATGCCCGTAGGATACAAATACATATAATGTGCGTATGACACGCGTGTGATACGCGTAGCAGATACATGGTTATGTACGTATGCGCATGTATCATTCAAACTATTTATACCTGAAGTAGTTACCAGAGTTCTCACTCATAACTGGATATATATGTCAGATAAAAGGCTTTCATCTTACGTTAAGTAACAAATTATTGTTCTGTGGAAGAAAGGGAGAATTTAATCTTACGCAAAAGAGTGTTAAGATATACGTGAGCGGTACTGTACATCACATTACACTTACACATCCATAGTAATCGGATACCTCTAATTATGTAAATAACTGTATATAAATAAATATATATAATAGTAAGTTTGTATGTGATGATTTTCCGTATAAAACAGTGCTCGACGCCCGAAAGCTGATCGTAAATATATGTAATGATGATGAAAATAATTAACCAAAACTACAGATTCATTCCGACAGGCCTGTTTCGTGATTGCTCGCTCTTCAGGAGACTTAATGAACTTAAATGTTTAAAATATACATACAAGATGACGGAAGTGAGCATATTAATTAAGGTGTATAGTTACAAATTACATAAGAATGTTTTGAATCCGTGGCGACAAGAGGAAACAAGTTCGTCACTTTTATTGGGAGATGATTTAAATGGTTGTTAGAGGGTGAATAGTTTTTCTTTGAGGCAAAGATTGCATCTTTCACTGGTGCTGTGTTGTATGGTTTGCCATATGTGATGATATTCCATGAAATGTCGTGGTCAATGCTGCTGTCTTTAAGGGTCCAAATGTGCTTACTGAGTTCGGTCGAGTTTTGTAGTTTTTTGTGGCGGAAAGAGGCAGTGTGACTTTTATGTCTAGTCTTAAGTTCGTTTTCTGTAAGTCCAATGTACGTCTCAGTTGTGTTATTGTCCTTGCGTTTCACAGTTGCTTGGTAGATAACGGATGATTGTCGGCAGTTGCATGTTTTGTTTGTGTCTTTTGTTCGTTGTGTTGTCGTTGGTTTTGTCTGAGTTTTTTAATATATGTTTGTTGTGATTGCTGATTATTTGTTCGATATTATTAATGCAGATGTAGCTGAGTTTGATGGTGTTACGGTAGAATATTTTCCTAAGTTTGTGGTCTATGGGAAAGTGCTTATCGATTATTGAAAGAAATTTGTGGCCAATGTTTGTGTGGACGTTTTTGCTGTATGGAGGGTTGTACCAAAGTATATTTTGTCCAAGTCTGTTCTTTCCGTTTTGTAGTGGCGTCCGAGTCAAATTTTAGTGTTTTCGGTATCCGTTTTCGTCAAGTGCTTCTGGCACCTCGCTGGCAACAAAATTGATGAAGAATTTAAAAAAAGCCTTTGAATAGGAAAAATGCAACATAATTTACGATTTTAACGTCTAGCATTCGCGTACATATTGGCCAAATTTCTTGGAATTTTGTTATCTGAAACAACATATGCCATAATTTAACTCAACGTGTTGTGATAGCTTTGTCATTTTGTGCTCGAGCTATTTTAAAACTGCTTCTTGGTAACACAATTCTCGCTCTGAAAATGGTTACTATATGGCGACCGTTTTAAAGTTATATGAAGCAATAGAAGTCCAACTACCTGTTACTGTTTTTATTATGTGTTTTATACATCCTGGATAGCAAGGTGGACTGTTTCCTAAGTTACATCGCCAAATCTAATTGACTTTAACCCGTCATTTTGTTTTCGTCCGTTGATTTAACACGCCTGCGCTTTGTCTAGTTGCTGTAAGCTTGATCCTTAACTTTCAGTCCACAAACAGAGGAAAATATGAAACATTCTGAATATAAGTGCTACAAGTCACACACGGCAGAGGAAAAGGACAGAGGCATAAGTCAAAATACCATCTCAACAAAACTGTTGTTCAGAAATATCTAAAAAAAGATATTAAAGCCAAAATTTTACTATTATGATTTTTTTCGCGGAGTTTGAATTATTAAACATTCAAACTTACCTTAGAACCACCACCGTTTAAAGCTCGCTGCCACGAATAACATTTTGCAAAGCAGCAATCTCTGGTGTACTTTAGGCTTAAATCCACTAAGTTTAGATTTTTCAAAAGTTTCTCTTTTGTATGTTTTAGATCGGCTTACGTTTCGTTTGGTGGTCTCCTTATGCGATTACAGGGTGATGCCAACAATTTACACGGAATGGAAGTCGACCAATACATTTATTTGCTGATGAAAAAATTAGCATTTTGATTTTTTTGATTAGTAGTGTTTTGTACGTGATGAATACTCGGAGGCAAAACATCCCACGACCTCTTATGTTAATTATCCAAGGCTAAGGGGCATTGATGTTTTTCTCGTCATGCATTTTTGAGGTATTATGCAAAAAATATTTTATCAATGCTATTTTGGGTTCCAAACGTAGTGTGGGTGAATATTAATTATTTTATAAAATCACACCAGATTGGTTGCAAACCAAGACAAGCAATTAATTCTGTAAAATTGTATCTTTGTTTGAATCATAATCCCATTATCTTTTCTTATTGACATTGCTATACTTTTGATGTTTTTCAGGTCATGCCTGCATAAGCCACTGCTTATGGGCGACCACTGCAGAGATTATTCTTATTTCGTATAATAGTAATGGAATTTGTAACCAGGCTGTCTTTTTTATATAGTCTAAAATTTTTAATTAAGTAAAATGCTTTTACCGGACCCCATCGGCATGCGGTAAACACATCAATAGTAAACAAATGACCCAAAGGGCTGTTTTCATTATTTGCAACCTTTTATTTTTTTGGACATTACCCTGTTTGAAGGCATCGGTTGTGTGTTAATATGTGGTTGTAGTACATCTCCGCAAATCATGATTCCCATTCTGTCATCCAATGGTATGACTTAATCACACACCTTCTCTATCTGTGTGAAAAACATTTTCTTGATTTTCTTTACAAGAAATGTATGAAGAAAAGGTTTGTTCTTGTACCTGATCAAAAGTGTCAGCGAAATGTATGTTCCTAATTCTTTCACAATATCTTTAATCATCCCCACATTTAACAAATAGATAAGATTTAACCGTACTCTGTACAGTTATAGATACAAACAGTTTGCTTGCTTTGTCCTCCAACACTTAAAAAAAACATTGAAAAGTCTTGATTTTGCAAATATCACGCTTACGTGATCTATTGGGTTGAAGAAATGCTATTGGCTAGCTTAATCGCGTGATAAAATGTGATTGGCTAGCTAATAAACAAGCAATGGCTGATCAATTTTGTTGAAATTTTGTTATCGAACACGAAGTACCAATCAATGTTTGAAAACCGGGTTTTTTCTTTTCTATTTGCTCAAATACGTCCACTGCTTCGAATGGGCATTCGTAATTTCTTTATTTGCCCATTCAGAGATAAATTCATTTAAATATTCACACAAATTCGCCGCTCGTTTCTCATTTAAAAAGAAAAAATTTTTATTCACGTCAATTCCGTGCATCTGGCCTCTTATACATCATAGCTCTCAAACAATGAAATTGCTCAATTTCTTCGTGTTATTTTATAATATCACAGGGGGTACTTGAACAAGCAGCTGGGTGGGATGATGAGTCATTAAGTAAAGTAAGTGGCTTACTGCATTATCTCAATAGCTCTCTCTTGTTTTCTTGTGTGTGTTTTTACAAGATTTTAGAACAGGCAATAATTTTGTATTCTATTCTTCAAAATAGGAAAACCCATTTCAATTATGGCATAAGCAAGATTGACAATTTCAAGCAGTTTGTTGTATCACTTCACACAGATCAAGCTTTCGCCGAGTTTTACCAAACTGCACTAGAAAAAGTAGCCCCACCAGCAATCAGAGCAGATAGTAGATACAATTACAAACAGCTTTATTTCGAGATTAATGATTCCATTAAAGCAGGGGTCTCCAAACTTTACAGCCAGAGGGCCACATGAACTTTCATCCTGCGTGTTGAGGGCCGTCGAACCGTATACCGCTGGTCAAAGAGCGAATATTTTAACAAAACGAAGTACATATCACAAGCTTCAGTAGTTAAGAAGGTTAAATTTCAACCAAGAGTAATATCATGACAAAATCTCAATTAGTCTGTTCAGTTTTCTCAATGTGAATGGTGAAATTGGCTTTTTGATGACAAAATTTTGAAAAAGTTTGGCTTTAGGTTTGATGTCCCAAGCATTAGAAGATCCCTTAGATTTTCATCTGACATGTTTGTTCTTTAACTGTTTTTTTAACATACTTCATTACTACATTTTCACATACTAGAAAAAGTTTTTCCACACAGGAATGTGGTGCCAAACATAGATAGCAGTCCTGCAGCAAAATGCCTCAAATTTTGATAGTTCTCTTTGGGTAAAAATTAGTTAAATTGAACAAGCCCTTCTTTAAAGTGTTTACATTACGAATTTTAGCACCCTTTTTTATTAGCTAAATTGAAAGACCTTGTTTCAGTGATTTTAAATCTGCAATTATAATTGAAATTGGATTGGTGAAAGTGATTTTACGGACGTTCAAAGTCACGTTTTTTAGCATTTTTTTTGCGAACTTTTTGATCGGTATGCTGATGACTTGTGACGTAAAAGTTGAACACATATATCAACATGGCGTATTCTACTAGTAATCTTAAAGGCTGAAACACACTAGGCAGTCGCTTTAGTCGCGCGTCTAAAACTACCGCTTTGCGTGGTTACTAAGCTAGTAGCGTAGTCGCGTCAGCTAGTCGCTTTGAAAGTTCAACATGTTGAACTTTTGACATTGGTCGCTTCAGTCGCCTTACACTGATTGGCCAATAGATACATTTTAACTTCCTAAATGCATATCATATTTCCTGTCATAAGCATCATAAGAAATTTATAGATTATACCTTGGAAAACGAAGGCAATATATACTGAATTCACACTGGAATCTTTCAGTTTTTATATGACTTATCAAATAGGGACAATAGGAGCTACAAACTGGAACCCTAATGCACAACCTAAGTGCGCAGAATAAGATTATCCACAATATACGCGTAATGGCGTATGGACTATGATCATATTGGCGTGTTTTAACTGGCTTGTTCTCTTTTCTCCACATAGTAGTTTGTACTGAGTAAATATTCATATATTCGTAGCTATAATAAAGGCCAAAATAAAAAGTCTAAGTGATATCTGTGTCTGTAACAAACTAAAATCACTGCCATGTGCAATAGACGCCACGGTAAAAGTAGTGAGATGGTCGCAGCATGTGTGTTTCTAGCGTTCAAGCGACTGACGCGTGCGCATCAATTCGCTTTGGACGCGCGACTGAAGCGACTGCCCAGTGTGTTTCAGCCTTAAGAAGCGCGGAGGAAAACGCTGTATTGCTGGCGGACCTAATCAAATAACATTTATCTTTATCACCTACCAACCACAACTATCATCACTCAACAAACGTAACGAACTTATCTCCTCTTGTCGCCATAGACACAAAGCACTTTTATGTAATTTGTAATCGTACACTCAATATATTATGTAATTCTATCTCAATTTTTACCCTAACTTCCTCTTGTATATATAATCTAGCACATGCTTTTGTATTCATTTAATATTATCCCCTGAAGAGTGAGAAATCACGAAACAGTCTTGTCGGGATGAAATTGTAGTTTTTGTGTATTTTCTTCTCATCAATATATATATATAGTACGGATAATATTCCTGGATAAAAGAGCGCATATATAGTACGGATAATATTCCTGGATAAAAGAGCGCTCAATATTCTATATATTAGAAGAGCGTAAGATTAAATGAACTATAATAAAATGGACAATTGTTTGCTGTCGCTACTGGAGTTTCACGCCGTTGGGCGATCTTCAGGCAACTGCTTATACTCTACATTCATAAACAACAATTACCCACGAAACTTTATCAACAAAGTATTAAACAAAATACACAACAAACCACAAACTGAAAACCTAACGAAGATACAGACGAACCAGTAAAAATAGTGACATTACCATATATAAACGGAACATCAGAAATGACATCAAGACTACTCCGACCATTAAAAATAAACATCGCACATAAACCATCGCACATAAACCAACACACAAACTCAAATCATACTTTTGCCTGAAGATCGCCCTACGGCGTGAAACTCCGAGTAGCGACAGCAAACAATTGTCCATTTTATTTTAGTTCATTTTACATATATATATATATATAAAATGAACTATATAAAAGATAAACGTTTCTCCCGATTTTTAAATGATTTTTATCCGGAGAAACGTTTATCTTTTATATATTCAATGCCTGGATTACAAATTTTCAAACTTATAAAATGAACTATATATATATATGATAATATTAAGGACTCTATGGATTTTTATTTTGAAATTTTTATTAAGCTTTCAACTCGGTGCTTCGAGCTTTCGTCAGAATGTAAGAATATATTATTTACAAAGATTTTCTAGGCGTTTGGAGGGTCTGATTGGATGGTTAGTAGTTGAGTTGATATTATTGGATGGTATAAGATGCGTTGTCATGGTTTCGGGTGTATGGATTGCGTTAATGAAATTCGAGTTTTTTATTTTAGTCATTTTGTTATTAGTTTGTTGTTTTGGTTTTGTCTTTAGTTGTGAATAGATGATGGGGATGTCAATATGTCTGTTTATTGTGTTGTTGTCTTTGCTGTACCATGCCTCTTTGAATTCTCGTGCGTGTTTTGTTTGTGCGCGTCCAAGAAGTTGTGTTTTTGTCCAGTCAAATGTGTGGTTGATATCGTAGGTATGTTCTGCTGGTAGTGATTTTGGGTCGCATCGTTTGATGGCATTCTTGTGTTCAGTGTGTCTTGTTTCAATTTTCTTGGATGTTTGTCCTATGTACTGTTTCGGGCAATCTTTACATGGTATCATGTAGATCGCGTTGGTTGTGTCAAATGTCGTTGTTCGGTCTTTATGTTTAGTGAAGTATGATTTGAGTTTGTGTGTTGTTTTATGTGCGATGTTTATTTTTAATGGTCGGAGTAGTCTTGATGTCATTTCTGATGTTCCGTTTATATATGGTAATGTCACTGTTTTCACTGGTTCGTCTGTATCTTCGTTAGGTTTTTCAGTTTGTGGTTTGTTGTGTATTTTGTTTAATACTTTGTTGATAAAGTTTCGTGGGTAATTGTTGTTTATGAATGTAGAGTATAAGTAGTTGCGTTCATTCTTCTTGGCTTCTTCTGTATTCACCAACTTAAGTGAAGAAATCAAAGAAGACATTCGCCACAAAGTAACGACAAACCTCTGCCTCAAAAGACCAGTCACACTTAACAACGAAGAACAAAAAGCTATCAGAAACTTACAAAACTTCGATCAAGTTTTCCATGGCCAAATCAGATCTGTGAGACGCACACCAGAAGTTAGATGTTTGATGGCCAACATATTTTCCATCGAGCCACAATCCTGATGATGATATGCAGATCACCTCTGTAGTCAGACCGGAATATTTTGCTTGTATTTGTATCATCTCAAAATATTTTAATGAAGAAACTACAGCTTAACACACACACTAAAATAGTCTTGTTGTGTCTGGTTATGAAAGTTTTCATGTTTCCGCCGCAGCTGTAGCTTACGCGTATTGTGTGTCGGTACTCTCCAAGATATTCAATCGACATGTTTTCGAAAACATGAAAACTTTCATAACCAGACACAACAAGACTATTTTAGTGTGTGTTAAGCAAGTCGAGAAACGTAGTGCAGAAGGTTTGTTAGATGCTGTAGTTTCTTCATTAAAATATTTTGGACTCGATGATACAAATACAAAGGCAAAATATTCCGGTCTGACTACAGAGGGTGAGTCTGCATATACCGGTCGTAAATCAGGATTGTGGGCTCGAATGGAAAATATGTTGGCCATCAAACATTTAACTTCTGGTGTGCGTCTCACAAATCTGATTTGGCCATGGAAAACTTGATCGAATCTGTTCCAGAGTTAATTATTTGGAAATCCAACTTAGTTGCTCTAGCAACCTAGTACCGTTCGTCTGGTTTGCGAACAAAGAAATTAAGACATTTTTTCAAACACAAAATCATTTGCTGCACACCACAATGTTCGATTCGCGCAACATTTAATACAGCAATGTGAGGCGGTCCTAAACAATCTTGATGGTTGTCGTCTACATTGGAAGAAAATTGTTGATTCCTCAGGAGCAGCTTACGATAAGTAAGAGAAGGACAAGGCAAAAGGATTTCTCAAGACATGGCATCCCTCACATCCTCAGCCATGGCTTACAGCTCTGATGACTGACATCTGCTCCATCTTCAGGTATAATGAAAGAGAATGTCAGAAAGAGCACATCATCTTTCCCGACGTTTTAAGGTACAAACATGTGGCTATGTAGAAATTGAGTCTACTAAAAGCTACACCTTACCCAGGTAAGATCAGTTTCATCTTAGCCTTAACATGCATGTAAATTGTGCTGACTACTGTAAATATATGTCGTATATTCTTAATCATTTACCCATAACTATACAGGCGGTAAAAGAACACCTTTCCTTTGGTATTCTAAAATTTATTTCATATGCTGCAGTCTATTACATAAATGGTTCCATGAAGATAAAATTAAATTGTACATTATTAAAATGAGATATTAGTGGAAATGACAAAGTCTGTAAAATTCAAGCGCAAGCAGCTAAAGGTAAAGAGTAATGCTGAGAAATGAGGCCACGTTGTTTGGCGGAGTCACAATGCGCCTGACATCCACAATCATTGTTGCACACAGGCCAGACAAACGGCAGGTCGTTCGCTTTCCAGATATTAACTAGCGAATCCACAAACTCGTCCATCATTTCCGGGGTGTGATGCGGAGTTGGTGCAATGCGCAGGCGCTCTTCACCCCGTGCAACTGTTGGATAGTTTATCGCCTGCACGTAGATATTGTAATGCTTCATGAGGTCGTTAGAGACTTGAGTGCATTTCTCCGGGTTGCCAACCTAAAGCAGATGCAATAAACGTAATTCAATGCGAGATTTAACAAAATGTTTTAATATAGTGCAGAGTTTGGTCAACTTCATTTAAAATTATCAATAGCTATATGCTCAACTGCGGTATTGAGCACTTTTTCATTCGCTTAAACAAATTAATTAGAAATTTATGTTACAAATTAATTTATATCATGTGCGTAGTCATGTATAGACTCACATAAACATATCTTGTAGTCTCAGTAATGTTGCAGCAACCACATTCTCATGCGCAGCGCTATCTATTACTGCTGCAATGGGGCTCAATCAAAAAGTGAAAAGATTAGCGACACAAAATTTTATGAAGACTGTCCTTCATGTTCTACATTTACGTAACTACAGTATTGTGTGAAGAACAAAAACTTACATGAACGGGGATGATATGGCTAGGCGCGTAAATTACAGGGATTCCAGCTTGTATAATACGATTGCGTAACTGCTTGGTGTTTTTTTGATGTAATTCCCGCAATTTGACACCATCGTCACCGGCTAGAACGTCGATAGACGTGATTGCTGCTCGGACTATCATCGGAGGAAGCGACGTAGTGAAAATAAAGCCGGATCCATAACTTCGAACAGTGTCGACAAGCTTTGCCGAGCCAACAATGTAACCACCAATAAGACCAAACGCTTTACCGAGAGTTCCCGTAATAATATCCATGCGGTCGAGAAGCCCCCGTTGTTCGCCAACTCCAGCACCATGATCACCGTACATACCAACGGCGTGAACCTAATAGGCAAGACAAACGTTGCAACTAAAAATTTGTGGTCGTACGTGCCGCAAATCGAGTTTTGCTTGGTGTCTACACAACGTTCGCTCAAGTAAGAGATGGAGATCCTTATGAAAGATCGAGAATAAATGTAGCCTACACAGAAGTAAGTTTATATATAAAACCACAACCCTCTAGCCTTCGCTTCCGAAGATTAGACAGAACCTAACAAAATGTTCATATGCGAGAATGGGAAAGTTTGACCAAGCCTCCTGTGAAGTACACACCCTGTACATAAGAGTGGAACATTACACCTTTAAAACTTACCTCATCAACAAAGGTCAACGCACCATATTTTCGAGCAACGTCACAAAGTTCTTCAAGTGGGCAAATCGAACCATCCATCGAGTGGACAGTTTCAAACGCGACGATTTTTGGAACCTTGGGGTCGACTTTCCTCAGTAGTTCTTCCAAATGCTCCGGATCGTTATGCCTGAAAACATGTTTGGGTGCCCCGCAGTTGCGGATCCCTTGGATCATCGACGCGTGATTGCCAGCGTCAGAAAAAATATGGCAACCTGAAACCAAAAAAAATTTAAGTGATGACAGAAACAGCCATCATAAAGAGGTAACTGAGTAATTGGTGCAAATAAAACAAATGAGAAAGGTTTTCAAACGTTATGAAAATACGTAGCACTTGCAAAACCAGATAATACATAACACCAACGTTCTTAAAATACCAATGATTTTTATTATTTTATTAACGGAAAAAACTAAATCTTTAAAATTTTTCCTTTAAGAACAACAGTTTTATTTAATTTATACAAAAAGATACCCTAAGATAGTTCAAAGCTTCACAGAATCACTGCCTTTTAACTAGTAGTCTTAAGCAACCTTCAATTTGAATTGGGTTTCGAGCATTTCGTCATCATAAAAAAGATCCTTAGTTCGAACGTAAAAGAAAAACGTTTTTTTTGTAGCTAGTGTTCAAGGGTTTTTAACTGTCCAGAGTAAGAACATCAGTGTAAGAATAACGTCACCGAGATTAAAAATATCTTTTAGCAAGATACAATCATAAATCCTTGTATTACACTCTGTGGATATTAGCGGAAATCATCCAAAAAAGGCAGAAAACCAAACTAACCCGGCAAAAGTTTCCCAACGTGTACAAGGTTGTGTCATTGGCAACATAACATGAAGTAAAAATTAAGCCAGCCTCTTTCTGATGCAGTCGTGCAAGTCGTTCTTCCAACATTGCATGATACTTGCTGTTACCAGAAATATTACGAGTTCCACCTGCACCTACACCGTACTCCTCCATAGTATCTCTAACACAAACAAAGAAGATAAATGTAAGTAACTGTCACTCAGTTGCATGACTACTATGTCATTGGTACCCATAACTAAAGCTTTAATGAGACAGTAGAACTATATTCGACATTCTTTCAAAACGACAAATTTCAAACCAACCACCAAACTATGGCAGTATTTCATATTCAATGGTTCATAGATCCTTTCAGGACAAAAACAGCAGCAAAATAATTACCAACCTAACAGATTGCATAACTTTGGGATGATGTCCAATACCAAGATAATCATTACTGCACCAAACGGAAATCTCATCCCCATTTTTTCCATGACTAAATGCGCGTCCGTAAGGAAATTTCTTTGCCAGGCGATTTACTTTGTTGAACACGCGATAAGACTGGTCGTCCTTCTTTGCCATAATCTTCTTATCGAAGAAATTCTCATAGTTAAACACTAAAAATAAAATAATTACATAAAATTTTTACTACAAATATAAATTATGGTCAGAAGCTTTAGCTAACAAACACTAATGGCACCATTACCGGGCACTATTCACTTTTTTATTAAGGTACCTAAAAGGTTTAACAGTTTAATCTATTAAAAAGAAAGAGTCATCCTTGGATTCTGCCAACTTTCCAAAAGCCACTGCCATTGACGTTTTACTATAAATTTGAATCAACCTTCAATTTGAATCAAGTATGCGCATTTCTTTATTCACAAGAAACGTATAAAACAGTTTTTGTTGTGTTCTTCAAGGGTTTTTATTTGTCTGAATGTGAGATAAACTGCAACTACCACAGTCAAATCTCACAATTTTGTTTTTATGAGGTGAAATTTCAAATCACAAAGAATTCATGGCCCTAAGGTAGCTACTCAAGTTGCTAGACTTGAAAAAATATGTTTGCAATTCACACAAATATGTTGTAAGAATCATTGTTTCCATTTGTAACAAATATAAGTTTGAGTAAGATCAATAATAATAACTTTGTGTAAAATTGAAAAATTACCATCCCCCTTTCTCAATAATTTCATCACATTATCCAACCAAAAAATACAATATAATAAATTGGTCTTTATTTCCTGTGATAAACAGACTTTGGTAGTTGTTTCATAATGTATCTGCAGGTAGATCATACACAATTAACTAAAATATAATTTATGATGAAGCAGCAAAACTTTAAAAGTTCATACATTTTCACTAATTAAGCCATTCTTTTTCGGGAGAATAAGTAATAGTTCTAGTAAACAACTGTTTTTTTTACATCATATATTGAATGGCAATAACTTTGTAATCTAATTACTTAATGTGTGAAATTTCTCTAACTCTAGTCTTTGCTAAAGTCAGCAGAATTATTCTTACCAGGTTTTTCAGATGGAGAATTTCCACTTGATGAAGAAGAAAATGGGCATTTTGCTACACCTGAGAAACACCATAAACAGACACAATCACAATCAAATAAATGCAAGTGAGAGATGCTAAAAGACATACAAAATTATCAAGATTAAATACTAAAGGTAAATCATTTTCTCAAACAAATCAAAGTGTCATCAATTAATTTTCTGGAGCAACGATTGCTCAAAACAAAACTAAATAGTAATGTTTTACTGTTGAGACTCAACAACCTTTCATTGCAAAACATACCCATTCATCTATTTAATTCTAATTTACCTTTGTTAGTATTTTCCCCAGCAACCTGAAACAGTCCGCTATCACTTTTCTCTACGACAATGTCTTTAAGTACAGCCTCATCAGGTTGTTGAACTTTCAGACCAGAATCCATCAGAAATGGACACTTGTCAAATGAGTTTCCTTAAATAGGAATACAATTGAAATATATGAAATGCTTCTTTTAATGCAGCAATAATAATTGATGGCAACATGTACTTTCAACTCTCTCTCTCCTTATCATTCTGATTTACCACAACTCAAGACTACATAACCCATTTAGTGCCACATGCCTAATGGTATCCTTTTTTATAGTCAAGTCACAACTCCTATCTGCTTTTTATCTATCTACAGAGATCATGATCAATTTGGAGTTTGTCAAAACGCTTTAAGTATTAATATATATATTAATATATATTTTATTAATGTTTTACAAACTTTACAAACTTTTATTTACGTAAAGTTCATTGTCTGTTCTCATTTGTTTAGAAATATGGGTTACTAGATTAACTAGGAAATGAAATTTGAAAAAATGGTAACATTGTGAATACTTTCAATACAATTTTCCGACATTGAAATAACAGTTTTACAAAAGTATTAAAAAATGCTACATATAGTGAATAAACTTTGGCGTTAGTGGTTGATTGTGAAAGCCAGCCAAAACTGTGGCCTATACAATGCTAATTTTTCAACAAAATCATTATTTACTTATTTAGAAAATTATTTTCATTGCATGCTTTTCCATTAATTGAACACAAAATATTCTAACTGTAATTGCACACTAACATAACTGTAATTGCAATTAGCATTCAAAATGAGATAGGTAGAAGTCAAACATAAAATAATGTGAAAATGCTGTTGAAAGGCAATTGAATTTTACCAACAGTATTAACAGGACATTCCATAGGTGACAGGATGTGTTGATAGCAACAACAAACATTAAACAAAAAGGTTATATAACATGCAAATAATAAACTTGTGTAGGTGGGTTCAAAAAACATGTCTGTTGATATTGATAAATCAGAAATGTGGTTCTCTTACCTCCGTCAGAATCATTCCTATAAACAGCTAAAGAAAAGGCAAACGCACATTAGCACAAACAAATAATATTTAAACAACACCGCATTCCACTGCTAACGACGGTTGGTGTTTATGTCTGGCGTTAAACGAAAGATAGTCGTTAATCAGAGGCAAATATTCGCTGGCAGGTCAGAGTCTATACACTGTAATACAACCGTTTAGTTGTAAAATAATGTAAAAGAACGCCTTGGGATAAAACGTAAAATATATACGTATGTGACGAAGAGAAATTACCGAGTGTTCGTTTCGTTTTGACAGCCCGCACAAATACCTTATGTACATCCTTCGCTAATCAACGAAAAGTGTAAATCTCGGTTATTTCAAGTAAAGAATTTTGTACTAAAAGCACTAAATTAGGTTTTCACAGGGTTTTATTCAAAACAGCAAAGATAATGATTTTCGATAATTAAAACTTCTTTTACAGTATACAAGAAATCATAGCTTTGAAAAGATCATATAATTCTTATTTATTCAGGCTACCACTTCGTCAAGAGAAATTTCAAGAGTAAATACCTGACGAGTGTAGATGATTCGCCGAGTGAACCGAATTCAAGACCCGCGACATAAACGGACACTTCGGAGCATACTTCATAAACAGAGAGCTCTTGGCACGAAGCTTTGTCATCGATTGACGGGCAAGAAAGGGACAGCAAAGTCGACTCATGTTCAATAATATATTTCTCTTCTATCTTTTGAGAAGGAACGCAATTGTTCTGTGAACTTCAGATTTGAATGTTTGATCTTCCTGGTACGAGAAGGTTTTGTCATATGACCTTAATTGACCATAGGACGAAGAAATAACATACTGTAATTTTAATATCATAAATCTGCATGCATAAATTTGAAATAATTAAGTTAAATATTCAATTGTTAAAATTTTCAAACCCACGCTTGTGTCCACGTATCCATCACTGACCTGTGAGTGTATCTAAGTGTCGCGGGGCGCGGGTAAAAAGTCGCGTGTCGCGGTTAAAATGTCTCGCGTAAAGTCGCGGGTGGGAAAAACACTTTTTTAGCTACTTTTAGCTACTAAGTTCTTCATTCCCATTAAAAGAGTTGTACCAAGTAAATCTTGAATGGTTAATGATGCTTGAAATGAAAAGCTAACTATGTTTTAGATAATGATTAGTGAATAACTTATGTATATTAATATTATATTTGGATACATAAAACAAAGACATATTGCCTATGACATACTTGGGTGCAATGCCTATGCATTTCGTTTAGTCTTACAATCATTAAAAACAGAGCTGCCCGGGTCTTCCACGTGCGTGTCCGCCATCCGCGTCCGTTTTCTCCATCCGCCATCCGTGTCCGCCGTCCGCGTCCGCCGTCCGCGTCCGTGTCCGCCATCCGCGCACACTTTTTATCTACACCCGTAAAAGTTGTGTTAAGGCACATATTCTCCCACATTCTTCCGTCATTAAAAGAATTAACTCAAGTGTATGTAATTATAAATGCATGACTATTTTCGAGAGATACTTATATGTAATTATAACAATATTTTTTATAGTTCCTAGTTCTTTTCCACTTTTGTAAATTAACTACATTTGAAAATGCGTTAAAACTTTATGATATAAAATTTTTTTATTATTTTTTTATTATTTTTTTTTGTTATTTTATTTTGTTATTTTTTTATTATTTTTTTTATTGTTTTTTTTGTTAATTTTTTTTGTTATTTTTTTATTATTTTCTTTTCATTATTTTTTTTTTGTTATTTTTTTTTGTTATATCGGATCACGCATTTTTTTTTGTAACTACATTTGGTAAATATTTGTTGGTGTACGTCAATATATAGCTACTGTGGCTACTGTATGAATTGCCGCTTTGGACGGAATGAGGAGCAGGAAGTGACGTTTGAAAGGGTGTTGCTGTTTAGTTAGAGTAAAAGACAAATTGTTGTTGAATGTTGTACGTGGGACCAAACGGTCCTTAACGTAATTTGAAGATAGTAATTTGAAAGTAGTAAATTGTAACTTGGTATATTTCATTAAATTGTTTATTCCCAAGTTGTATGACGACTTGAAAGTAACAGTTGAGGACCTAAACACCACCATTGTTAATTTGTAAACGATATATTCGCGCGTCAGGAACGGTGTATTTCGTCTATATTCGCTTGTCAGGGACGGTGAATCTCATCTATATTCGTGTATTTCATCTATATTCGTTTGTCAGGGACGGTGAATCTCATCTATATTCGTGTATTTCATCTATATTCGTTTGTCAGGGACGATGAATCTCATCTATATTCGTGTATTTCATCTATATTCGCTTGTCAGGGACGGTGAATCTCATCTATATTCGCGCGTCAGTGACAGTGTATTTCATTTATGTTCGCTCGTCAAGGATGACGTATTTAATTGCTCGAAGGAAACGGCTATCTGATTATACTTGCTTGTTCGGGATGGGATATCGCAACAAAACCTTTGGGATTATTATATGGAATAATTGACAGTTGTTAGGGCAGCTTGCAAAGTCATTTCTATTTTGGGAGTTCGATTATGTCAGTAAAATCTTGGCCGATAGTGTTGCAAGATGAGCGGATTGTCGAACATAAAACAAGATCCGAGAGTGGCTTCAGACACGTAGGCTTTACAGTGTTCGACAATGAACTAAATAAATAGCAAGTCGTAGCTACAAAGAACAGATGGCAAAAATGGTCAGATCTTGGCAAAGGAATGCCAAATTAGAAGCAAAGCAACGAGGATAAAAAGGGTAGTTCGCCTTCATTGATAACAAGTAGAAGCTCAGCAAGTAAGTCAAGGAGCCACAGCTCCAAGTCTTCAACAGTGTCCAGAAGGAAAGAAAAGTTAGCCCTTGCACCGCTGAAGAGAGATCAGTTAGCGAAACGACATGAACTTGAAAGGAAAATGGCAGAATTAACATTTGAAAAGGAGGCTATGGAAGCCAAAATGGAAGAGCGAGCAAGCGTTGGTGAGCCTTAACGCTTGCCGCGAAGAAGCAGAGATCGAACTCGAAGAAGACCACGGTAAGACCACAGCGGTAACGGTATCAAAACTAACAAAAAACCTGTCTCCGTTTGCAAAGGCGTATGTTCCGCAAAGTTCGATAGTGCAAACAAAAGGCATGCCCTCCCAGCCAAGAAATGTAGGGGACTTGGAGAAAATCATTGAAGTAGATCAATCCGAACCACAAATAAAACAGTCGAGGTACCAACGCAGAAAACTCACACTAATCCAGATCAGACTGTAAGATCGTCGGAAGGCGAATCACAATCAGCTACTATGACAAACTTAATTGAACAAAAGCTAAACAGATCTAATTAAAGGAAGGAGGAAGAGGAGACGAGATAGTAAAAGCCTTGAGACATGTAGTTTCTATGCCAAAAATCAAATATATGCACTTTGAGGGTAATGCAATAAATTATGCCTCCTTCATGCATAATTTTGAGATTTTTAGACTTAGAAAAGGACAATCCAGATAATTCTACTAGACTTCAACTCCTAATACAACATGGCACCGGTAAAGCACGTGGTGCTATTGAGAGTTGTGTTAACTTACCTGCCCAGGAAGGTTATAATATCGCGAAGAACACACTGTATGAAAATTTTGGCAAACTGCACATAAATGCAAAGGCTCACGTTCTAAAGTTGATGAATTTGCCGCTATTGAAGCAAGCAGATGGACCAAGTTTTTTGGAGTTAACTCGACATCTGGAAGTGGTAAACAGAATCCTTGCTAGTATGGGACCAGAATATGAAAGCGAGCTGGACCATATGAACACCCTACGCGAATTAAATCGTAAGCTACCACTATTTATGAGAGTTAGGTGGACAGAATGTGCGGGCTCTGTTATCGAATCTGGTTCTACACCTAAATTTAAAGACTTCCTTCTGTTTGTGAAGAAAAGAGCCAAACTCGTGAACAATGAATTTGGAGAAGATCTCTGTTCTGGCGTCGTAAAGAAAAATGGAGGCAAGAGATTAGATGGGAAAAAGGGTCTCTCTGCGAGAACTATTTCGTTTGTAGCTGGAGTGTACAAACGAGAGAACGGTAGAGATGAAAACTTTACAGAAAGGAGAACATCAAACATGAAATGCCTCATTTGTCAAGAAGGCCATAGGATATGGAAATGCGATAAGTTTAACAAACTTCCTTATCACGAAAAGAAGAAGTTTGTTCAAGAACACGAACTTTGTTTCAGGTGCCTCACTAGATGGCATTATGTCAGATCTTGTCCCAAGACTAATTTTAAATGTCGAGTAGAAGGATGCGGAAAGGGCCACAATACGTTGTTACATCCACCACAAATGAATACGGCCAGCAAGGAGGATTCAAAGGACAAGCTGTGTGAATGAAATAGCACAAATAAGAAGAGGGAACCGAACAAAGAGGGAAGTCCAGATGAAGTAAAGGTAGCAGTTGCAACTTGGGCCGGAAATCGCGTGTGCCTTAGCGTTGTCCCACTGAAAGTGAAAGCAAGAGGAACAATCGACCGTCAGTCAGAACTTACGCACTAATGGATAGCTGTTCAGAAGTAACACTTTGTCATAAACGTTTGCAAAATCAACTTGGAATAACTGGGCGAAAGCTTGACTTCATGTTGACAGGGATGACTGGATCGACTGAATTAAAGAGTGAATTAATGGATATCGTAGTAAGTTCTATGGATGACAGCACAGTGACTGAATTACCAAATGTCAGAACGGTGAACCAAATACCAATTTCAGAGTCTTGTATAGCAAAAAGAGGTGACATAAGAAAATGGCCGCACTTACGCAATCTTCCGTTGCACGAGTTAGAGACTTGTGAAGTTATGCTGGCTATCGGACTGCGCGAAATCCTAAGTTGTTTCTACCTTTGGAATATAAATTGGGAGAGGAGAAGGATCCAGTGGCAATTAAATACAGTTTAGGATGGATAGTGATTGGTCCTGTCGCCTACCGAAATGAACGTTGTGCATCGGCTAATCTTGCACGATTGGAAATTGATGCCCCTGACTCTGCCACTAACAATGTGGTTGATGAAACGGAAAAGGAAGACCTCAAGTATCAATTGGAAAGACTGCGGAGGACCGACTTTGAGGGCTCCCTAGTTGAAACTAAAGTGTGTCCGTCGCTTGGAGACAAGAGAGCGCTTCAAATAATGGAAGAGACGCTAATAGTAGTGGATAATCATTTTCAAGTTGCTCTGCCATGGCGAAAGAAACCGCCCTCCTTACCCAATAATAGAATAATCGCAGAACGCAGAGGCTTGCTTTTGAAAAAACGGCTCCTCAAGCCGTTAGAAAAAGCAGTTAGAAAACGAAGGTCCCGTCACTTGTCGGAAGATAGTGTCAGAAGTATATTCACTTTTCGATCTCTTAGGCTTTATTGCTCCGTTTGTTATGAAAGCAAAGTTAATACTGCAAATACTTTGTAGAAAGGGACTTGGATGGGATGATCACATTCAGGCGAACGAACTTTCTTATTGGAAACGTTGGGTAGCTGATCCCCCAAAGCTACAAGAAATTCGGGTTCGCCGCTGTTTTAAGCCTGCAGGATTCAAAGAAGTTAAAGATGTGAGTCTGCATATTTTCTCCGACGCCTCTCGACTTGGCTATTCGGCGGTGGCATATATGCGTCTAAAGAATGCAAACAACGAAATACAGTGCTCATTTGTAATTGGGAAGGCTAGACTTGCTCCATTAAGGGAGATTTCTATACCAAGACTCGAATTAACGGCTGCCGTCATTTCCGTAAGTCTTTCAAAGATTATTCGAGAAGAATTGGATTTGGTAGTGCAAAGAGTTTGTTATTGGAAAGATTCAATGTCATTCCTCAAATGTATTAACAACGAAAGCAAAAGATTTCACACATTCGAGTCCAACAGTTTGTCAGTGATTTGTAGTGTATCGCCCCATCCGAGTGGAATTGCGTTAACCGATGAAGGCTCCAAAGGCGTTATGTTGGACGTATTGAGAAACAAAGGCCAATGGTTAAAAGGTCCTGCATTCCTTTGGGAGGAAGAAAGCCATTGGCCGAAGGGGATAACAATTCCTGAATTAAAGGATGAAAACTGAGAAGTAAAGAAGGAAGCTCAAATTTACGTGACTGCAGAACAGCCTCACTTCTTGGATATGTTGATTTCACGCTTGGTTGTTCCGTTATAGGGATTATCTCCTTAGCAAGGCGAGACAAAAGAAAGTTATTTTTGGTCCTCATTTGGAATCGGAATTTAAAGTTGGACGACTAACAACGGAAGACATGGATGCCGCCGAAAGGGAGATCTTCGCACATGTATAGAACACCACATTCTCTCAAGGACTGAAACTGCTTGCAGTTCCAGGAAATAGCAATGAGCTTGACAAGGCACTACACGGAAAATCAGGAATCTCCATTCGACAAATAAATCTAATGATGGTGAACAGCTTACTAAAGGTTGGAGGCAGGCTTGGTAATGAGCCAATCAATGGAAAATCAAAACATCCTATTATTCTACCCTTCAAGCATCCCGTCACAAACATGATAATTCGGCAACATCATGTTGAAGTAGGTCATATGAGTCAAGAATCCGTCTTATCATCACTAAGAAAGGAATTCTGGATAATTAAAGGAAGAACAGCAGTTCGACGCGTTGTACGAAGTTGCCTGGCTTGTCAAAGAAGAAAGGCTCATTTGGGTGGGCAGCTAATGTCACATCTACCAGAAAGCCGAGTGACACCTCAAAAACCTCCTTTTACTAATGTAGGTATCGATTATTTTGGACCCATGCTGGTGAAAAGAGGTAGATCATTGGTTATAAGACATGGCTGCCTTTTTACATGTTTCACGACCCGAGCAATCCATATAGAAATAGCTCATTCCTTGGATACAGACTCGATGATCAACGCTTTCAAGAGATTTATAGGCATTCGAGGATGTCCCGAGCAAATCAGGAGTGATAGAGGAACAAATTTTGTGAGTGCTAATAAGGAATTGAACAAAGGAATTGAAGAGTAGAATCAAAGTAAAGTTCACAAATTTTGTACGCAAAGAAGAATTAAGTGGAACTTTAACCCGCCTTCAGCGAGCCATATGGGAGGCGTATGGGAGAGAATTATACGATCTGTTAGACATATCCTCAAAGGACAAAGGGTGCAGAGGTGGTTCTGATCCTGAATTCAAGACCTCTCACGCGCAACAGTGACAGTCCTGACGATGACGGCCCTCTAACTCGAAACCACTTATTGCATTTACGAGCAAGTACTAGTTTACCCCCGGGATTATTTGACAAAAAATGATTTGTGATGTAAGAAGAATTGGAAGCAGGCTCAATATTTGGCAAATGTTTTTTGGCGTAGATGGCTTAAAGAATACTTACCAACATTAATGGAGAGAAAGAAATGGTATACACCGAGACGGAATCTTAAAGAAAGAGATCTAGTACTTGTAGCTGACGAAAACTACCCAAGGGGACAATGGCCGTTAGGTCTCGTTATAGAAGCAATAGCAAGTAATGACGGTTAGGTGCGGACAGTGAAGGTTAAAACTAGCTCAACAGTATTGACCAGAGCCAAACATCAACGAAAGGGATTTTACAAGATGAACATGGTAACCTTGATTCGTCCCGTGACTAAATTATGTCTACTTGAGATGGACAATTAAAGTTTATATATCTAAATAATTTAGAATTTGAGAGTTATATTCTTGTTGTGTTATTCAGATTTAACAGTAGCTTAATATGGTTGTAAATGCATTAATACCTTGCGATTTCCATTTAGGGGCCGGTGTGGCTACCGTATGAATTGCCGCTTTGGACGGAATGAGGAGCAGGAAGTGACGTTTGAAAGGGTGTTGCTGTTTAGTTAGAGTAAAAGACAAATTGTTGTTGTTGAATGTTGTACGTGGGACCAAACTGTCCTTAACGTAATTTGAAGATAGTAATTTGAAAGTAGTGAAATGCAATTTTGTTAATTTTTTTGCTTAATTTTTCGTACTGAAATTTCCAACGCCTTAGTTCTTGATGAATGACTTCAGGAGAAGGCATGTCGCTGCGCTATAAATTTATCATAAGGATTTATCACAGCTTCCGAGTCCATATCTTTCTCACACAAGACCGACGGCACTAGTCCAAGCAAAGAAGCAGCGGTAGTTCTCATATCTGAAACGAAAAAATATACAAAATTTTATCACATGGCCTTTTTCATTGAGCGTTATTACCCGAGAATTTATGATCCAAATAATTGATGATATGATCAAGGAAGGGAATGGCGAAATTTCTCTTATAGTAATCCTGTGGAGTTTCTGACGGAATGTTTTTTCGGTGTCTTTGTTTTTAGCTATTTTTGGCATTGATGGCTATACTTCTACTTGAGTTGCCATTCGTTTTGCTTGCTTGAATATTTTTTCGAAACAATCATCTACGTCTTTTATTTCAAGACAGTAAATTTTCTTTGTTTCATTGATCTTGTATGGTTGGAAAAACATCAAAATAGTTAAAAGTGAAAAAAGTAATAAATTTAGAGAGAAAGGCATTACAGCTCACCATTTCATAAGCATGACATCCACAGCTCTCTCTTGCAACAAAACTGCAATAACAGCCATATGTTGAAAGCTATTGAAAAAGGATTTAAGGTTATTGAAATTTTTGAAATTTGGCACTTTGAAAACACAAGCTCAGATTTGTTTTCGGATTATGTGAGTTATTTTCTCCGTATAAAGCAAGAGAGTTCAGGATTTCCGAGTCGTATACAAACTCCCGAGGACAGACAAAAATACATGGCCGACTATTATGAAAACGAGGGAATACTGTTAAGGCATGATAAAATAGAGTACAATCCAGGTTTAAGAATTGGCTAAGCTATGTCTTAACAGCTTGCGGGGTAAATTTTGTCAAAAAGACAATCGACTAAATACAGAATTCACTAATGATCCTCTACATTTCTACAGACGTTTGAACGGGGCCGACACTGAAATGCACGACGTTGCATCCTTGAATGATGATTTAGTTGAAATTGTCTTTAAGAGAAAGCGCGAGTATGAAGTAGAAAGCAAACTAACAAATATCTTTATTAGAATTTTTACAACTGCATGGGCTAGATTAGAATTTAACAATGTGATGGATCTGTTGCAGCATAATCTTTTATACGTCTATACCGTGAGCTGTATTTATGTAAATAAACCAGGGGATCCAAGGCCACTCTTAGAGGATTACCTGGATACTTTAACAAACGAAATCACTCAAGAACATGCGGTAGGTAGTTACATTACAAGATTTGTATGTGGGGATCCAAAAAATTATGAGTAAGTTGTAAATAATCGAGGAAAACATGGTGAGATACGGGGTTTTACTTTGAATTTTAAAAATAGCCAAATTCTTAATTTTGATTCTATGTATGAAATGATATGTAGCTATGCACGTTCAGATGTCGAAAATAAGAAAGATAAAATAGATGTTGTAAATAACAGTAAAATAACACGAGAAAAAGGGACCGGTCGGCTTGTCAACAAGAAAGACGTAAAGCAGTATCAGATCGTCTACGACAAAAAAATAATTGTCAACTCTGGTGAAGCACAATACCTTACAGATAATATTGGTCACCAACGTCTAACTCTGCTAGTCCGTCTGTAAAGCCCATTATACGACTTCCCGATTCAATGCTTTATACAATGGTACAGCCCACTGCACTAGAGTGTAGAAAAAATCATAGCTGTGTTGATGACAAAGCCAACGATGAGACATGTAGTGATGAAGAAATGGAAAACATTTTGGTGTATAATGATGATGTTAAGGATGGCGATGACGGTGACATGATTTTTAAGAATGAAGAAAACGCAAACGATATTAGTTTATTGGAATCTGACGACGAGGAAGATATGGATTTTGAATCAGAGAACGAATATGATAAAACATTTATAAACGACATTAAAATGTATGAAGATGAATATAACGTTTCTTTTTATCGAAGGTTTAATAGTAATTATTAATTTAACGCTGATTGACATCGTATTAATATTTTCAAAGATAGATTTAAAAGTAGTTAATCCATGTCCATCATATTTTCAATGTTCAATTTATAATAATGATCAATATTTACACCCTCATCATTCTCCAACTGTCTGATATTTTCGCAATTCAAACTTGAAGGTCGTGGACCATTACTTCTTTTGCATTTGCATGATAAACGAAGTATGTTGGATGTTGCATTGCTCTTGGTACTGAGACACGATCCAAGGTTTCCAACATTATTTGTGCCAATAGAATGATGTGAGGGCTTTGAATGTTAATAATTCTTGTTAGAATAATATTGGCATATGCCAAATGCCTTATCAAATCTTTTATACAATGCTAACTATTGCTTACTTGAGTTGAAGAAACCCAACTTTTCACAACGTCTTGCCATGTGAACGACATGATTAACCAATCAATTGATGAAAGCAAATGTTTGCGATTGCTTATGTGCTCAGTGTTTTAGAGCCGAACATCCAATCAGCTTCTTGTTCATTAAGTATTTAACTTGTTTATAGAGTATATTTAATTGATACATGCAAGATGGTATTTAGTCTGTTGTAAAACAATTCTGTTTTCATTTGCAAGACAATGGACGTGCGTTTTAAAACACCAGCTAACTTTTATATTTGCGAGCAAAGTCAATCTGGTAAGATCCATCGCGTTAGGTCGATGCTTAATAACTTGATTGAGTTGTTTACCCAGTTCCATGTATAATAATTTACTGCTATGGCGAACCTCAGATGGAATTTGACGAAATGGTTAAAAGGATACCGAATGTGATTTTTGTGGAAGGGTTCCCTGACAACTTGACCGATATTTTGGAAGGATGTCAAAACTCTTTATTCATAGACGATCTTATGTCAGAATGTTCTAATGACCAACGAATGTCTGATTTATTCACCCGTGGGTCACATCATCGATGGATATCTGTCATGTATTTAACGCAAAATTTATCCCCTCCTAGTAAACAATCAAGAGCGATAAGCCTTAACTCTCATTATATGATCACTTTTAAAAACCTGAGAGATTCTCTGGGTATTTCAACTTTGGCCCGTCAAATGTACACTAAAAATGTCAACTACCTTTTGGAGTCGTTTCAAGACGCTACGACTCGCGCATACGATTATCTCATGCGAGTCAAAAGCGACTGTTGTCAAGGCTCAAGAAAACACCTGAGAGCGCAGGCTAACAAAAAATCTCACGAGCAAAGAAGAAAGAACGTTTGAATCAGAAGGGAGGAAATTTACCGACTGCTTTACTGCCACCTGTTATAAGTGTATTGGGAAGTTTGTCCACAAAATGAAACATGTCAAACGTATGAATCTTGTTCCTGAAGATGTATTTAACAGATACGAAAAACAACAAAAACTTGAAACTACTCCGATCATGATGAATATGATGAATAAAGATTTGCAGCTCTCACATATTCTTCAACAAGACGACGTGAGTGGCGATCAAAAACAAAAACTTTTTAGCGCAAACTTTGAACAATTTCTTAAATTGAAGCAACAGAACATAATCAGATGCCCATGGTACGCGTGGTAGACACTGTTGATGGGAATGAAAAAAACTCAATAAGCGACAATGAAAATCAGAAATTAGTTGACTCTGTCACTGTACAAAGTGTGCCCAAAAACTATGCGTGAGCGGGCGAAAGCAATATTGCAGCGTCTTAGAACACATCGGAGTATAATATCTTAAGACGGTTCGGGACAAGTCAAACTTGAGGGAGTCACCATTCCATAATCAAACATAACAGATCTAATTAGCGATGTTGTGAGACGAAGGAAAAATTTCAATCCTCAAGGGTTTAAAGAATTCTTTCGTGTTTCATCATAAATAAATATTCCTCGAGATTTGGTGAGGAACGATATGAGATGGAAGGAGGCTCAAATGGAAACTTCACCATGTGAAGAAAACGAAACATTTTATCCTAGTTCATGAAAAACGAAATTGACAACGCCCAAAGCTTCCTTTACACACAAGAAAACTCATTTACGTTGGTTAAGTTATTAATATGTCTTGTAAAGATGTTTTCTTTAAAAAAAAATCGCAGTTGATATCATTTTGGTGATTGTTGTCAATTAGAACATGTAAATACAAAACGCAAGCAATTAAGTTACACAAAGAACTTTTTTATTTATAATTAAACACTCCAATCTTTTACAAATAAGCTTGTACTTGACTGATTTCCATCGTTAGGGATTACAACTGTTTCTATTTGAAAATGTTTGTTTACAAATTTCGATACCTTCTTATCGTTTTCAACAGTATTACCATCAAGCATGCCTACAATTCTACTCATATTATCGCCTCGCACTCTTTGGCTTAGGTAAAATATACAATATTGTCCACATACATCGGTCCAAATAGTTTGGAATTTGCGTGTATTAAAATCCCAATCATAATGTTTCAAATAGTCACTAAAGAATTTATGATAAATCTCAGGTGACTGGCCATAGCTGTCGAAGTATTCGGCTTTTCGTTCAGATGGAAAGTAAAATGCAACCGAATGACTTCCAGGTTTTCCGCTGATATCGGTTTTTGCTATACGCCCATTCGGATAGCTTTTGATTACTTTAGGTAAACGATTGCCTGGAAAAAATACCAAGAAATTTCTTGTTTGTAACAGGATCCGATCTCAAAGCAGACGGTATTTGTGAGGTTTCCATTTAACCAATGTAGTCATAGACAACATTCCTCTCATAATCGATAAAGATTACATTCTCAAACTCTCCATAGCAGACAAGACTAACAGCATTAGTTGGTGCTGTTGAGAATTGTATGTCAATGGCAAGATTTCCTTTTTGCACTGTATTAAAATGTTCTCCCGTACTACACATATCAGGTGTCAAATCAAAACAGTACAAAGCAAAACCCTTTCGAAACTCGTCACGAGCAATTCCATTTCCGGCGTTCAAAAAGATTTTCCCAGTGCCAGCAAATTGTGATAGAAGTACTTCTATGTACCTAGGATTGTTACCCAACGACAGCTTGAAAGGCTTAGATGGTAGAGATTCGCCATTTACAGAAATGCCTAAGGATGAAACGTTGAAATGCTTGAAATTGAATGGGTTCATTTTATAAGCGCCATTGAATGCAGCACTTGCAACAAGACCGACGACAAGTGATTTCGGTAACAACCCTTTGAAAAGATTATCTTTTTGCAGCTATGGGTTTCCTGATGGAATGATGAAACTTTTGCAGTCCGCACGCCTTACAAGGTAAACGGATAGGCATTTTTTCAGTGCAACTTCGTGAGACATAGCTCTACTAGGATTCACTTTAACTTTGCAAACTTTTAGATAAACATCCACCAGTTTCACTTTAAAGGCTGCATCGTCCTCGGATTCCATTACGGCAAACTCGTCACTGGCACGGTTCACTACCACTTTCAAATCAACATAGCTAAGCAGGAGGCGTTCACCGAAGAAAACATCACAAAATATAGGGCCTCCCATTTCGACAATTGCACTACCAGCCGTAAACTTACTTCGTGTTTTTAAGCCTTTGTTTGGACTGGCGTTTGCTGGGTCAGCAACCTCCATTTTTGAAGCTTCGTCCTTGTAAAACAACGCAGCTGTCAGCTGGGATGGACCATAATTCAAACGTGTATCGATATATGCACGATAAGGATAAGTTCCTGTCGATTGGGTTACTATCTTCCCTTTCAAAAACACATCAACTTGCTTAAACAAACTATGCAAGAAATTGTCCACCGGCTATACCTTAGCGCCATCATCGAGATTTCCACCGTCGGCTTTCGTTACTTTTGCTTTGACCATCAATATTGTGTTAGACAAGTCAACATAATCTTCTGTACCTTTTGCTAAAAAAGTAATTGGCTGCTTTCAGATACACTAGAGACCGGTGGATGGTCTATCCATCGCCCCTTTTCCAAACTGGTTTGCGTTGAGGGTACGAAATATATATCAAGTTCACTTTTTGTACATTCTGCAGATTTTGGATGAATGAACTCAATATTTAACCCAAAATATCTTCTGCATCTTTAGCTGCTTTATGTCTCTTGGTTGAATGGTAAATGACATGAGAAGACGATGCTTTTCTTTTCAGCCCTTCTTTTGCCTGTTTCTTCTGGAGTTTTCCTCTTCCTGTTTGAGCAAACTGTTGCATACGGTTTACAGCTTTTTTCCCTGTTTCCTTTGCTGCTTGACTAAGACCAGATTTTGCAGCCTTTTTAAAACTTCTCCCTGAGATAACATCGCCCAAAACGTTTGCACCTGTATCGAGGGCAATTTTACCTAGAGATTTTGCGCCGAGTTTTGCCAAAGGTATTGCAGCTCCAGCCAATCTACGAAATAAACTAGCAAGAAGATAACCCATCTGCCCACAACTTTTTGCCAGGTTGCTCCCTTAAAGACAGGTTGCGATCCGTATCCTTTTTGCTGATTGAGATAATATTGAATATAACGCTTTAATCGACTCATATTTTTTTCTTATGTGAAATAAGATGAGGCTTGTTTTCTAAAATGAAGTGTCACTATCGACTTCCCTCGTTCAAATGAGATGGGATTTCCTAACTCGTCCCTTAAGAGAATTTCGATGTCCTCAAAAGAGGAAAACTGCCTTTGTAATTTTACATTGACTTCTCCAACAACTTGCGGTTGTACAATGTTGCAATATACATACATCATGACGGATCCGTGCAAATCAGAAGCTTAAGGGCTTTCGGTTGTTTTTGAAATCTCTACTTCTTTTCCTCCAAAGCCGAGTAAGATCGACATTTATTGATTAAATAATACTTTGTAACCTTGTTTTACATGGACTTTAAATTTTTCTGTTGGGGGGTCAAAGCTCAATTGAATATTTTCTTTTACTTCTTTGTCAAGAGTCTAATTAATTGCTTTTACAAGGTCGAAGGCTTTTTCATACAAGCCATAGCTGACAAATACCGGAGTATGTAGACCTGATTTGTAAGTTACATATATATGTGTATCCAAACCCTTTCAACGTGTACCATGTATGAGGATATGTAATTGAATACAATCCTACTTCCCAATTGCCATTTAAATTCACAACGTGAGGTAATTTTACATGATAACCTGAAACTTTATTATCTGGAAATACAGTGAGAGATGCATTACTAGGTAATGTCAAATAAAAGTGTCTTCCGCTCATCATTGATATAAATTGTAAAATGAAAGAGATCAAGCACACAGTTACGTTTTATATATGTATTTCTGAAGCAGGTACCCAAGATTTAAATTTCTTTGAGTAGCCTGACCATTTTACAAAATATTGTACATTACTCCCTCTGCCCCGTTTCTTAAGTATTTTTTCAATGTCGTAAACATCATCTTTCTTGATGACTTTTTGAAGTTGTTTTTCATAAAACGTTCCTTTAAGTTCTTCCCCATCATAATCCTTCAACCTGTATAGAGGAGGATTACGAGGTATTTTTTGAATTAAGGTGAAAGTTTCTTTTGAAAAATTTGGTAAATACCCCTTCTCAAACTTTCGTTATATTTTACTTATTCGTACTTGATCGCCAGTATCAAACTTATATTTTATATGTATGTTTATTTAGTTTGCTATCCCTTATAGATTTTGTCATATTCTATCTTCATTTTCACTTGTAACGTTAATCGGTTTTTTCTTGATGCTACGATGCATACTATGATTATAAGAATACATCAGATCGGGCAACATGTTAATGTATCTCATCGTTTTATTTACGGTAAAGTAACGCCACATTTTTTGCTTTCAGTGTACGTATCAAACGTTCAATAATCGATGCCTTTGTCTTGTTAAATGTGTTGAACAATGTAATGTTTTCTGTCATGAGTTTCTTAAAGTCTCATTGAAAACTCCCAGCCTTGATCCGTTTGAATGTGAATCGGCTTGCGTCCAGATGATGCTAGAGAGCTAAGCAACTACGTTATATCCGACAACGGCGTCGTGAGACATCGTGGAAGACGGGGGCGAGCATGACGCTCGCGCGTATATTTAAAAAAGTTAAGCAAAGTTCGTAATAGAAAGTGGCGGTAGAAAGTGAACTCTTTTTCATGTCTTCGTTTAAAACAATACGAAACTTTTGTCTTGCGCTTTTTGAAGAAGGTTGCATTACAGAATATGAATTGATCATATTGTACAAGGCATATAAATCAAGGAACCCAGAGCTTCCATTCAAAAATTATGAGCCATTTTGTTTAGATAATCTAAGTGAGGATGAATGTAAAGTAGAATTCCGAGCCAACAAACACGATTTGATTTTCCTCCAACAAAATCTTAGAATCCTGAAATAGTCAAGTGTCACAAAGGACAACATGTTCAGGACTGGAGGGGCTATGCATTCTTTAAATCGTCTTGCTAACCCTTGTCGATTTTCAGACATGATTGGCCGATTTGGGCGACCAGTTCCTGAGTTGTGTATGATTGCAAATACCATCATTGACTTTATTTATAATCATCATAAGCAAAAAACTACAGAATGGAACCATGATCCTTTAAGCTCAGAAAATCTAAAGCCAATGCCATCTATCAAAATCTATGCCAATGCCATCCATGAAAAAGGAGCACCTTATGAAAATTACTTTGGCTTTATTGATGGAACGGTCAGACCAATTTCACGGCCAACAAAACATCAGCGAATTGTTTACAATGGCCATAAAAGAGTTCACTCTTTGAAGTTCCAGGGTGTGGCATTGCCAAATGGTTTGATTACACATATTTTTGGTCCATTTGGTATGCTTATATTATTGAAATGAAAATATTATTGTACACACTATATTGTACAAGAAAAAACAGTCTATAACTCAGGCAAATACTTTCTATATTACAGAAGGAAAAAAACATGATGCTGGTATGTTGGCTGGCTCAAACTTCCTTCAAGACCTGGAACAAAATGCTTTTTCTGTGTATTGTAGACCATTTTGCATATATGGCGATCCCGCTTATCCACAGAGGATTCATCTACAAGCTCCTTTTCGGCATGGGATAATCACAAACAGAATGAAAGAATTCAACAAGCAAATGAGCTCAGTTAGAGTGTCTTTGAATGGTTATTTGATATGTGACCAACTTATTCCGGTTCATGGACTTCAAAAAAACCTCAAAATAGGTCTAAGCCAGACTGGAAAGTATGTCTTGCGCAACCTAGATCTAGCTTGCGCAATTTCGGGAGAAATGCGCGTCCTGACGCGCAGATTTTAAAAAATTTCTTGTTCGCCGCGCATTTGTGAAATTTGCCGCGCAGCGCGAGAAATTATTGCGCAATATCAGCACATGTGCGCTGCAGCGCTGTTGTTTCCGTTGAAAAAAATTGTTGCCTGTTGAATGTCAATCTTACAAGCTGTTTTGACAGGCAAGTTCCGTTAATTGGTTGGTAAGCCAATAAGCGTTTGATGACTAGAAATATGATATCTGAGCAGATTAACTACACATTCTTTGCTTTCGTTTTTCGAGCTTTCTCTTTTTAAGCGACTTCAAGGCAAACCATATCGATTCTTCGGTGTATTCTACGGTGATACGTGATATTTAATTAAACCAACTTGGGGTGTTCAAATTTGTAAGGTGAGTACACGTAATGGTTTAGTAAAATCAAAAGTACTGATACAAAATTACAAATGATAAAAATTCTGAAAGCATTAACGCTTCTAACACTAAACGCCCGGGAAACAAGTTATTATTTAACAGTTATGTTTTTTGTGTAACCTAAAAGTAGTGGTACGAAAGGATTTCTTGTATTACAAACTACAAAGCATGTTTTAATACATTTAAGGCAAATAAAATTCACAATCCTTACATAAAACATATTGATAAATGAAGCAATTTATAATTAAAACCGGTTTGCTAACGAACTAACAGGGCTTAGCTCGCTATTGTTTGGTGATAAAGCGAGATTTTTGACAAACTTTTTATCTAATTGTTTATTTATTTTACTAGATGGCTGAGATTCAAGCAGTTAAATCAGGTAAATTCACGCGTTACAATAGCCGAAAATTTTCCTAACAACAATATACACAATATATATCAGCCATTGGTTGATTGCAGGAGCTGATTCGGTGATTCCTCGACAATATTCACTTCTCACTAAGAGTACCAAACCAACATTTGTGTGTTGCTAAAAACTAGTGCTGCTTGCCTTTGATACCAAAAAAACGTTCATTACATTATCTTAACTTATGTTTTCATTGTTGTTGCCTAATTACTAGTTTGCGTTTCATGCAAGAAGGAATGTGGAAGCCATTTTTGCAAAGTTTGCAAAAAAACGTGCCACGCAATTCCGCCTAGCTCAACATCAGCAGGTGATGATGAAGGTTTTGGTGCCCAGGTCTTGTGTAGAGGCTGTGCAAAAACTGAGACAGCAGCAGTGGCTAAAAATAAGCAGCAAACACTGTCTAAGGAAGGTAACAGAACAATTATCTAGTGTTAGAACGTTAGTCGTGTGTAAGAGTGATCGTGTTTGCGTCACATAGAAAAGTGGCACGACATTGTCAGTGGGTTTTATAAAAACAATAGTAAACAACCAAGATTGGCTATCGACACATTTGTAACCATAAAAATTGTGTGTTATAGAGTTTCAGTTTGCCAACATGTTTAAAAGACATAGCAAGCAGCAGAAAACAGGACCAGAAGGAAAGCGAGCAAAGAGTGGACACGAGAAAACCCCAATGGGCTTTTGCTTACTTTGTTTTAGGCAAGGCAAACGCAAGGCAAACGCAAAGGGAACAAGTCCTCTCTAGCAAACCATTTAAAAACTCACAGCGACAAGGGCGAAAAGACCTTAGCAAATGACGCTATTAGAGAAGATTCCCTCTTGCTAAATCTGCGCTACAGGCGTACAAAATGCTTAAATCGGCTAGGTAATGAAAATCAAGTTCCCAATTCCCAAATTGAGAACTGCACTTACATTGTGTATGTTTTCTATGTTAATTGTATTTTCAGTACAAGCCAAGTGCAACAAAAGTGTGGTGGCGACGGAATGGGAGAACGGATAGAAATTATGGAAGTCGATGAAAGGTAGCTAAATTGCTCATTCCCTGCGTGAACCATAAAATAACCGAATATCACAAACTGCATACATGTTATATAATACATTTTTTACATATACAGTGATAGCTTTTAAAATTATGAATATTAAATTGTTTCAGAGAGCTTGGTAAGGATACGGCTGGACATGCAACTGACGAACTTTCGTGCAAAATCGTTTCTGGTGTCAGTGAATCTGAAAGTTGGGAGGAAACCGATGAAAAGATGAGAGGTTTGTTAGTGAAATACGGCATTTTTCTTGCATTATAGTATCAGATTTTACGACATTTTGTCACGATATTTTGTGAAATTTATGCCATAGTGGTTGAAAGTGTTGACTTTTAGTTCAAGGCTTCCAATAATTCACTTGTTCGGATAAGTAATTTCTACATTACAAATTTCTTAAGTCGTTTAATATTAACGATGAAATCATTAAGTATTTCAACGTCTTCTGTTGAATTTCTTAGTACATATACTTTTCACACAGTTTGCAAGAAAATTTTAATGTTGGCTTTTTAACACTTTCATTGTTACAGCGAAGAGATTGTGAGAGTTAATGCAGTAAGTAAGACGAGTAAGGCTGCCTCTATTTCAAACACCAGCCGTCTTAGCTATCAAAGCTCGCTTGAAGTTTTCTTCCTTCAATTTTATCAAGTGAGCAAGGCGACCTGCCATTTGATGTGGACGAACTTGCGGAAAAATTGCTACTAAGGTGGCACAAAAGTTGAGTGGTAACCCTAAATCAGCCCAATCAACAAGTTCAACAACTACATACAATCCCACATCGAGTACCGCACTTCGATCTTCCAATTTGATTGAGCTTGTGGATGAAGTGGAAGATTTTGAAATACTAAAAGAAGAGAACAGCTGGGTGCTGCAGTGTCGAACGTGTCGAATTTTTAAACTCTTCCCGTGTTTCCTTTTCGTCATCTTTTAATCGACCTACTGGCAAAGCAGACGGATCTTTGGCATCTGGTTTACATATGTCAGATGCCTTGTATGAACAGCTAATTGCAGGCAAGTGTGAAAAATGGTACAGCCAAAAGCAAGCGTGTCATCGACATCTTCTTTCTTTGACCCACAAAACGCTGATGACCACATGAAGATGGTAAAGCAAGGGAGGTCAAGGGAAGTACTTGTTGCAAAGAATCAACTCCGTGCAGCTCTTGGTGTTGTGAAAACAAAGTCAGCTGCAGTTCATTATGAAGCACGAATTGCTGAGCTTCAAGCTGCTGGTGCGGATGTTGGTGATTTTTGTCATTCTCGAAAATTGTTTCCAGACATGATCAAAGCAGCATGTGCTTACATCGACATGAGAGCAGCCAATTTTCTTTCTACCCTCTTCCAAACACAGGAATGCCCCACATTTTTATGTTACAGCTGATAAATCTACCAATCATCGCATCACTAATCAGGTTACTATCGTTTGTCCAGTTGTAAATGGTAGTCGCCGAGGCATTGTCCTTGACGCAAGGGAGGTTTACAGTAACTCTGATGCAACTGGTGGTACAGGTGATGCTCTAGCTGCATCCATTTTTAAAGATCTTGACGTGCATGTTGGTATTAAGGATAATCGGCTACTGCAAGTGCAAGGGCGAGTGATGGATGGACAATACGTCAACGAGCCGTTCATTGCAGGCATGAACGAGCCTGTATTTGAACTTTGCATGATGATCTGTCCTGCAAAGAAAGATTCTGGTGGCCTGTCCAATGGGACCCTGCCCATTGGTTAGATAAAGTATTTAGTCAGCTCAAGGACTCGCCTTTCGTTGATCGTTTGCTGAGAAGGATTGCACTTTATCATCAACTTTTAGTCGTGGTAAAATGCACAGCGTAGCGCGTCATACTGCTAAGGACTTGAATCTTCCGTTTCGAGTAACCAACGCATTTGCACATCAGCGGTTTTGAGCTCCAGCTATCTATCTTTAAAGAATCTTGCAGATAGTTTGAAGTGTACATCGAGACTTTCAAGGACCACGACAATAGAGAAGAGATGGGTTACAAGTTATGTGGTCAAGACTTTGTCCATGATTTGCTTGGTGTACTCGATTTGTTGTGGCCCTTGGTCGTCCTGATGCTGCAAGCGCAGGCTGAGTGGTATCCTGGTTGGAAGTTGTGCTCTCATGTTCCTTTGGTAAAACGACAGATGCAACGTTACATCGAGGAAGTATCTAAAATTGATCCTGATGACTTTGTTTGCCCAAGATTAAGCCAGCGAGTTCATGAAATTCGAGATTACCGCTTTGGGCAAAGTGAGTTGGAAACTGGTTGGTTTGTCGTTAGAGAAGGCGACGGTAAAGTGCCAGTGGATTGGGTAGCAAGAGAAATGCAGGACAGTGTTCATGATCTAGAGAAGCTGGCTGCGGATGTCATTAGTCAGATTGATGTTCGCTACACCAATAGCTTTTCCGACCTCAACAGAATGCTATCAAAGTGTTTTGACTTTGGACGACTTTTCGTGGTTTATGCGGTTTTCGTTCGGAAGAAAAAAGTCCAGTAAACAACAGGGAGTTTTCTGAACTTGGAGCTAATGAGTTTAGACGATGTGTAAACTTTTCCTCACAGATGCCACATGTTTCTGAAAAGAATTTTGAGCTTTGTAGCGAGCTATCATCCACAGTGTTTTGGCGTCTAAAGAAAACACTCATTGCCGTTGTTTGGGGTGATATGCTACACACTCACTTCCCTAATTTTTCAAGAAGATCTCTCGATGACGAAGGAATTTTTTCCTTGCAGGATGTGGTTTTCGAGGAAGGAGTCTTTGTGACTAGGTTCCAAGAAGGTACACCAAGGCAGTTCACCCTTTCTGAGGTCTTCGAAGTGACGCTCAACAATGGTAAAATGATTGACGTTCTTTTTAAAGAAGAGGCCGTTATTGAATCTTTATATAACGATTCCTCATTTTATTCAGCTGTCGGCCAAGAGTTTTGTCTCGTCTTTGACATATTTTATGCGAAATGCGGAACTGAGGCTGTTGCCGAATCTTTTTACCGGGTGGTGGATAAGCAAGAAATGGATGGTGGGCAAAGCATAAAAGTGCTAATGAATCGTGCTAAAGTTGATTGAGTTTACCATCTGTACTTCAATGCGACGCAGCACTGAACGAAATGGCAAAACTTTACATCAATGGGGACAAGGAACGTGGTTTGTCCAGACATATGATTCCTGTTTTTAGAGACCGACGAGCATGGCAAAAACACGAAGGAGAGATGTCCAAGGTTTTGCAACGCATCATAACATCACGCCCTAAGCTACCTTTCCTCTTGTAACCTTAGTCAAGCGTCAACCAGTATGCTTCGTGCAGTTATAATCAAAAGTTTTAATCCAAATCTGGCAGCAGATCGTAATTGTTTATCAATTGAAAAGCTCCCTTGCTTACCATCTGCCTGCTGATTATAAACAATTATTAACTGAAAACCTTTTCTGTCCACAATCTGGCTGCTGATTATAAACAAAGATTAACTGAAAAATCTTTTTTGTCCACCACCTGGCTGCTGATTATAAACAAAGATTAACTGAAAAACTTTTTGTCCACCACCTGGCTACAGATTATGAACAAAGATTAACTGAAAACCTTTTTGTCCACCACCTGGCTACTGATTATAAACAATAATTAACTGAAAACCTTTTTCGTCTAACACCTGGCTGCTGATGATAAACAATTATTAACTGAAAACCTTTTGTCCACCATCTGCCTGCTGATTATAAACAATTAATTGAAAAACCTTTTTTGTCCACCATCTGGCTGCAGATTATAAATATTTATCAACTGAAAACCTCCCTTGCTTACCATCTACCTGCTGATTATAAACAATTATTAACTGAAAAACTTTTTTGTCCACCATCTGGCTGCAGATTATAAATATTTATCAACTGAAAACTTCCCCTGCTTACCATCTGCTGCTGATTATAAACAATTAGTAACTGAAAACTTTTTGTCCACCATCTGCCTGCTGATTATAAACAATTATTAACTGAAAACCTTCTACTCCACAATCTGGCTGCTGATTATAAGCAATTAGTAACTGAAAACCTTTTTGTCCACCATCTGCCTGCTGATTATAAACAGTTATTAACTGAAAACCTTCTACCCACAATCTGGCTGCTGATTATAAACAATTATTAACTGAAAACCTTTTTGTCCACCATCTGCCTGCTGATTATAAACAATTATTAACTGAAAACCTTCTACTCCACAATCTGGCTGCTGATTATACAAAAGATGGTTCCTGATTGATTTGTTTTTTTTTTGACGACGTATTTGACGACGTCAGTAAATCATATTTATTTGGTGCCTACCTTTTATCGTATCATACGCTGTGATGAAACGATGAAACAGATGAATGATAAACATACGTGGTACGTTGGTCGTTCGACTCGTTACATAATACCTAAGGTAAAGTGGCATTTTTTTGTGATTACACATGACACATCCTCACGTTGTAAAAGGAGAGTTGCAAGCTCCAACTTAAGGTAAGCTACAGCTATACACATGTATCATCTTTTATGTTATGTTTCATAATTATTTGCAATTGCAATTTATCAAAAATGGAGTGTGATACGGAAAAAATAAAACTGGCATCTCGCGAATATTTTATGGCTTCGCAGCGCAAAGTCGAAAATCCGCCGCGCAAAATTGAAAATCCGCCGCGCAAAATTTCTAAAAAAAATTGATCTAGCTTGCGCAGTTTGCATACTTTCCAGTCTGGGGATTCAGTGAAGTGTGAATTGACTGCATGGACAGAATAAAGAGAAAGGAATTGTAATTTTGTATGTTTTGTATAACAAGTATAAGTGTGAATCGAAGATGCAATAAATCAATAGTGGCTTAAATCATTCCACACTTCACTGAATCCCTACTAGCTGGGCTCATGCAAACAACACCTAAAATAATATATAATGTTATGTTATTTTACAGATTGTCCTCTTCATACCCTGCAAAGTGTTCATTTTTTTAAATTAAAAGTTTTCGAATAACATGGTAAGCACAAGCTGAAGTGGAATTCTTTTGTCTCGAAGAATGCCATGTACCATTCTTGTAAATTGTCTATATGCAAAAACTCGAAAAAACCTGAAAAGGCATAATACACAAGGTCCATTAAAACAGGTAGGAGTCCATAAAATACAAATTTTGCAAGTGTGCATTCATAGATAACCCAGACAGAAACATTTAACTAATAATTCTAACAAACCTTTGCTCCAAGAATCCTTTATGATATCTAACTCCATCTTGTCTTTGGTAAAGATTGGCAGCTAAATTTAATGCCCAGCGATTGAGGCCAATGGCATCAAATCCTGGATGCTCTGTTATGCATTTTGGCTGCCTTCCTAATTCGGATACCACCATATGATCTTGCATTTCAATCATGCAATTGGCAATTTCGTGGCAGCATCTACATTCTTTTGGATTAACCAAAAGAGGAACACGGCAGTTACCACAATGGCACCTACTAAAGTTATCTGTCAAAAGCTTCGGCAACAATAAATAAACAAATTTTCCAACTTTTCTTACCAAGAATCAAGAGGAACTTCATTTTGCATTCTGCGTTCGAGCTCTTCTGTTTGGCGTCTTTCTTCTTCTGTTTCTCTAATATACTTTTCTAACCACTCTTCATCTGCAAGTGGTTCGTTTTCATACGCTTCAGCTTGGCCATACTCAAAATCGCCATCGGTGTTTCGGAGCGCATTTGATGACGACTGATCTTCGTCTTCTAAATCGAATTCCCGACTGTTCAATTCAATATTTTCCACTGTTTTTGCTGTACTTGACTCAGAATCAGATGTGGACATGTTTCGTACAATTTTTATATTAATTTCAAAGCAATATATAAAGAATTGTTATTTCACACTATGTTGTTTTGTATGCAGCGCATTCATACGTTCCTTAAATGACGTCACAAACCTCTCGTTTTAAGTCCCTCAGCGGCGCGGAATTTCTCAAAAGCAAGCTAATTCAAACCGCAAAAACTTTGTTTTTCTTTTTACGAAATTTTTCGAAATCATATTTTCCACAGTCTAAACTTTAAAATTTCAACGAATTTGAAATAACTGTATGTGCACTTTAACGTTAAGTCTCGTTAATAAAATCGATATGAATCGAACACTTCTATTAGGCAGTATTCAATTTACTAAATATCCTTCAATTCTGAAATCATTTCTAACGATGCCTACACAGTTTAGTTGCTGATTTTCAATATCTAGGAGATTTCTAACGGGGAGGGGACTATGACGACACACACGCATTTTGCGGATCTAGTCTGCCTCCAAAAGTGTTTGCTAAATGTTTGCATGAACTTCATACTGTTTCTAAAAATAAAACACACAAGCACTTATGAATTGTGAATGGTACGGCTAGGCAGATCCATGAATATAAGATTGCAGGCGGTTTATGTTATCTTACAATCATGAACACAAGATCCATTCAGTGCAGCATTAACCAATGGGCCCAAATCTGGGCTACTACAATTTTTGAGCCCCAACGACAATAAATTTAAAAAGCAATATAATACGAAAACAAATGCTTTTCCCTATATTTAACACAAAGAATTTATTGTTTTCATGAGGTAAAATCTTTGCGCCAGCCAATGAAATGATATTTCATTATTGAAAATTCATTGGAGTCACATCTCTTACATTCTTCAATTGATTTAAAGCCTAAATCTGCATGCGTTGTACTTTCTCAGTCATAGATGTAAATGCCAGGAAAATATGGACCAAGAATAAAATGTGATAGCTTACAACAACGATGTGGGGAACCCAAACTCACTGTAGTCCCTGTCTACGTTTTAATTTTGTTTCACAAATTTTCGCAAACTACGTGACCTTAACCATTTCATTGAAAGCACCGTTACATCCGCCTTCTTGCGAACTAAAGGCGTTTTAGGTCCTCAAACTATACTGCTTTAATAATCAAACCTAGATGGTAATGATTTTTTGGGGTGCCAACTTTTTTATGGAAAAGTAGCAAATGCGTCAATAAACGGAAAGGTTGTCAAAATACGGACACAGAGAACACCATGCCACAAAAACTGCCATGTACTATCACGCATTATGATTTGTAAAAGAGTGATGGTTGGGCTTGCATGTGGGTTAAGTATGTGGAAGGGTATTCAATAATTACTTCGAAATACGTGAAATTCTGAAAACAAAAACATCGTGAAAAATAAAATACTTCGATTCATATTAATGATCTAACATAACTGGAAGTTCGTCGATTACAAATTATCCTCAGCTGACCAAAAACAAAGCTTAAACAACCGATCTCTAACATACTTTGAAATCATCTCTTTTGGTAACAAAGCAATAAGTAGTTTAAATAAAGTTTTCGTAGCATACGCGGGAAAAATCGTTCCCGCCTTAAATGATGCTAAGGGTGATGCTCGATGCTTAAAGAAGAATATCTTTGCAACGAGCAACCTTTCACATTAACTTTATGCTTTTTTCATAGAATTTTTCTTAATACTTTGTGATTACCTCAGTAAAATACCGCTGATAAGTTAAGCATATCATTCCATTCTTTAAAGTACAAACGTTTGCGCAAATATTGTCAAATGATTGAAATGCTAAAGATGCGCCATTTATTTGGCTACACAGACAACTTAAGCCCTTGCTCTTGATCCCTTCCAAACAAGATAACGTTTTTTTGGTTTCAGAAGTATAGCTCAATTCTCGAAAGCTGATAAAGAAAACTGAACAGAAAGACTGAATACATGATCATAAACAAAAGTTTAGATGGCAAAACTATAGCCTTTCAAACGTACAGAAAAAATGCAAAAAAAGCAGATACACTTAATATGGAGGAGATACATTTCTTCACCATAGAGAACAGTTATTTGGCTGGCTCTTGACCGGCGCCTTTATTAACGTCACTAACGCATATCCACCCTTCCACAGTTTCCCGCCATAATGTGACCTTGGAATAGGAAATAAATTATTTATATGCATGGTACAAAGATAATATGCGAGAATTCTCACCCTAGGGATGAATTGCAAGACATGTATGTCAACTATTGTAATGTAAGCTGTAAGATGGCGTCGCGATTCGGTGTGTTTTATACATCCTCCTCTTGTATTGAACTAGTTCCGAAGTATTATTTTGAAAATTTTCTGTTATGAAGATTCCATTTGTGATAGTCATTGTATTGACATTTTCGTTGAAAAAGTGCAAATGATGTGTCAAGGAAAATGAAAGATGTTTCAGTTAAGAAAAAATGTGTTCGATCTCATCATGTTTTGACATCATTGAAGAGGATGTGTCTCCATAAAGCATATAGTAGTTCGAACGTTGAATAGTTCATCATTTTAATATCGCATTAACAATAGTAAATTCGTCAATCTGACAATGGAAATTGACAGACAGTTCCACGTAAAGCACGTACATGCCAAAGATCATGAAGTTGACTTTAAACAATAATTTACGCAACTTTTTTACGCTTTTTTTGGACCTTCAAAAAAAGGGGGAAATTGTAAAATATCCAACGCAAATAATTCAAACTAGTGGCACGATTCATATAAACTGAGGAAAATGTTCATTGCCCATGTGTACAGCGCATGTGCATGTCCGGTTCGCGACGCCATCATGTCCCGCTATCGCTTCATAAAAGTCAGGAATCTGAAACTTCTGTATCTATGCTATAGCCTACATCTAAATCTACATAAGCTAATGTAAAGCAACAAGTTTGATGTTTTGACCGTTGTACAATAACTTACGTTGTTGTCACCACAAGAGACAGCCAAGATATTTCCTGCAAATGACCAGCTTAGATGCCAAACGACATCGTTGAATTGATGAATTTTTACGGCCTCCCATTGGCCAGGTTTTGTCTCATCCTTCGTCCATACTATGACGTAGTGATCCTGTAGAAGAAAACGATTTATTGACAAAAAGCAGGAAAATTGAGGAAGCTAGGGAATGAGATGAAAAGTAAAAGAAAAATATCGAAAAAAAATTACAACGTAAACAGCATTCCTAGAGACCAAATTGACTACTGGAAGTTTTAACATCATACTACGTAATTATGACAACATAGACTATAGTTGTGACTAGAGTTTATAGAGGGACTTAAGATTAGACTCAATTTATCTAGTCATTTGTGATGATGACACATGACACGAGTAAACATGACCTCTTCATGACTCTAGACTAGTTGAAATTAAATATGAAATCACTCTAGATGTAGTATGTGCGTAAGGATCAAAGTTTCAACTTTATGTCACTGCTGATGAAGCCATTATATTGGGGTGTATAATAACCCAAGAATGAACTCTTTAAAATCAAATTGTAATTCTATTAGCATCTACCGCAGATCCCACGAGATACTACGCATGGGCACATTGGTCATTCTCACCTTGCTCACCGCCATTACAGATAGTGAATTTGGTCTTATACGAATAATCCATAAAATAATTTGCCATCCTGCTGTGTAGAACGACAAAAAGTTCTAAAAACAATACAGGACAAAAACACCATAACCACTGAGTTTGCGCGGCAAACTATTTTTCTGTGGTTAGATAATCTATTCAAACATTTGTACTGAGATTGATGATGAGTGGATGCAGATGTGAAGCTTCAAACTGTATAAGCCATTGGGTTTTATGTAACTTAATGTTTAAATCATGTCATATCTTTATCAAAATATTTTAGTTGAGTGTTGTTTGAATGTTACTAATATCTAATGCACTATACTGAAGCATTAAATATTCAGTGATGAAACCTTTAAAGTTACTGTACTTCTTATATTTCTTTTAAGAAAAATTTGAGCTTATTTACCTATTAGAGTACAGAACGGAGATTTATCATATGCATTATTGCTGCTTTTTTAAAGAAAAGTTTTCACTTTTAAAGCTTTTCTACAAATTTTTGCTTCTTATTTCTTATCACGAGATTGATGATATAGAGGTAATATAATCCAATAACTTTCTAATTTCTAAAAGCTTTTAAGCTTCTAGCATAAGAGTATACTATAGGTATGTAATTCATTTGGTTTATTGCCTTGCTATGACATATCTACTTGCACTTCATCATTCTTGTATGAACAAAACACTAGATGTGGATACTCAGAGAACAAAATGCACTACCAACTGCTTATGAAATTTATTATTGAGGTGAAAACTGTGTTAATCATTCAAATTATAGTGCACTTTTATTGCAAATATAGGAAAAACAAAACAAAGTGAAAAGAAAGGTAGAAGTATTAAAACTACAAATGAATTATAAACACCATTGGAAGCATAAGTGTTTTGATGATTATTTGCATTTTGCCCAATTCATATATCAATACAACAAAATCAAAATGTGCTACAACTTTACAAGTATTTGATGCAGTTGCACTTCAGAACATCACAAAAGGTTACTTAAAGTAATTTCTATACAATATTGTTTGTTTTCATTTACCAAACCTATGCAGACTTGAGTCTTTTTGAAATTTAAAATGAAACTCAATTACAGAAAATCCGTAAATATCCAGAGATTTAATATGTACTTTTTTAAAGAAACAAGTAAAAATCCTACAATTGTGGCGAAAAAAGCCATTGCCCATTGCATGAAAAGAAGCAAAATAGCAATGATAACAAATAAGCTAACTTCTCTCTGGTGAGCCGTGGAGATGAACTATGATATACTTTTTTGTATAGACTAAAGAGTTTAATCGATCAAACAAATTTGACGCTGGTAAGAAAACGACGCACATCTGCATTCATACATGTGTAGCCCACATATAGGTCTTTCGTCGATAGTTATAAATGCATCCTCGTAGGAGCAGATAACTGACAACCACAGTTGACTCGCTGTTATGAATTTAAGGTTTTTACCTTGATTTTAATCAAAAAATTGCTTGCCGAATCCCAAATACACACATACATTTTCCTCACTCTTTCTTCAGGAGGGATTGGGAAATTGTGAAATTTTGGGAAAAGCGGTCAATTTCGGTAAATCTCAGCGGCACAGGACGAAATCCGCCATTTTTTAGGCGTCATCAGATATCTAAGGTTGCGCTTGAGATAGCCTCTCCAGTTATTATAGAACTCAATGATGCTAATAGAATCCCAATCGAACTTCAACTTTAGGTAAGTCTCGTTCAATTTCCTAATGATTGCTTAAATTTGAACCTAGGGAGACGTCAGTAGACATGGAATAGCACCTTGAATTATCACAAATTACCTTACCTGGGAACAACTGGCAATTTTACTTGTAGGCAATCCAATATTTGGCGCCCAGGCCACATCACGCACCCAATCGCTATGTGCTTCCAGCTTCTCTTCCTCTTCCCACTGGCCATCAGTTGCACTTAATTAATAATGGAGAGATTACATAGAAAACCACACTGACTTTTGTAAATTGCTGTTTTCTGAATCACATAAAATAATGGAAAACAGTATGGGGTTTACAAAGCAAGTCTAGGAGGTGAAATTAAAGGCAATAAGGATCGTTGAAATAGAGTTATAATTGTTATCAAAGGAAAAACAAAACATGGACACAATATAAAATCCGTCAATCATTCACGATGTTAGTAAGCCCTTAATAACCGAGCACGATGATAATAAAAGGTTTAATAACGGTGTAAAAAAACGTTCTTTCTTTTCTCGTTCTCGCTGCTTTGCAAGGACTTGTTTTCACTCCTCCACTCTTCGTCCGTAAAAAGAAATGATTTGAAAATGTGTCCTCTAAAAACTAATTTTCCGAGTGTTCTTCCTTTCACTTACATTCCTACATGATTTTTTCTTCGTTTTTTTTTTCGTTTCCCAAAAACTTTAATGTTTGCTTCACGAAGCTAACATTTATTTGTAAAATTACATGCGATGGAGCGCTGATCCATTACAGGAAAGTAATTCTGCGCCAGCAAAAATATTTCTGAGCCAATCAAAACACGCCATTTCACCGGAAGTGTCGCTTGCCATATAAATATACATAGTTAAAGTACCTCATCTTCCATATTTTTACCAAATTATCGCAGCCTCCAGTCACTAATCGTTTCTCTATTTCGCCACGCTTCGGATCATCAGCAATCTAAAGAACACGAAATTATATTCAAATCCCACAAGTCATGCACCATGTGCCGTCAAAAATTGTTACTCTAAATCAAACATGCTTTTAGCTACAGTCTGATTTGAAAGTTTAAAGTCGTTCCTATGAAAAGTAACTATTTCAATGTTACAATGAAAAAATGTTCAATTCTTTAGTTAGTTTCCATATTATGTCATATTACTTACATTAAAAGGGACCCTGGATGCGTCGAAGGCGCCCAACTGACAGCATTACATCCAATCTAGAGGAACATTAAAAATTGCAACAAGTCATATCTTACTTGAAAACAACCCAGTTCAGGGGCCGTTTGTATGAAAGGCGTTTTAGTCGTTAACCACCGTTCAAATCGCTATCTACAATATAAATTTCAAACGCTTAATTTAAATTCATTTCACAATACGTTATGGTGTGTTTTATGTGACATCAAAGCCGTAGCAACGGAGGGGAGAAATACTATTATTTCTTACTGTGTGTGCATTGTTGATCTTTTTTACCTCCCAGTGTCCGTCACCTACGGTACGAACAGAGTTTCATTAGAGCAAGATTTTTCATATGAAAATAACAAAGTCTTTTCATTAATTAATATCGTAATATTTTTACCAGTCTTTTGTCTCGGTAAGGTAAATGATTCTTTAAGACAAGCACACATTCATAAATTTACGAGGTACGTATCTTGTCATCATACGTACAATACTGCTATATTTCTATGTTTAAAAATATCGTATACCTTCACTTGATATGATTGAAACACTTCCATCTGAGGAGCCACAAGCCAGCATCAATCCATAGGCTTCAGGAGCCCAGCAAAGAGAATTCACTAAAAATGGTATAGTAGTTATATAGGTGGTGTGTGTATTAAATGTGATTCCTAAAGCATGGCATATGGACCAAATGCGTGAGTTCTGACCCTACGGATGAATTGCAAGACATGTATGTCAACTTTTGTAAAGTAAACTGTAAGATTCGGGCGTGTTTTGGCCGTTATTTAGGAGATGGCAAATGGATAGATCTAATTCAACCATTAGTTGACCGGTCACAAAAAAATTTGGCGTGTCAAAGCAATGAATATGGCTGGTTAATGACCGCTGACCAACACTTCTTGGTAACCCGAGAGGTAGGGTTACCAGTAGCGTAGCCAGCCTGCGGATTAACTCCTAATAGTAAAAAGTCGGGCTAACTACGCTACTGATGGTGATGTGTTGATACCTGATGAATCGTGGTTTATAAATTCTTGCAACTTCATCCATCCATTACTGTTTTCTTTCCAGATAATTACCTACGTACCACAGTTAAAATATGACTAAACAAGTAGAACATGCCATTTCTCATGTATACGTAAATCGAGAAAGACAAGTTACTGTGTTACCTTTCTGTCATAGGAACAGGAAGCCAGTAGACCACCAAACATTGGATGCGCCCAGGAAACCTGCCAAACTGGACCGTCATGGCTAAAATACCAAGCAAACATAAGAATACATATTACAAATACTTTATCATATTGTAATTTGTGTTATTTATCATTAAATGAGTGAATTCAATGCCATTTGACGGGACCCGCCATTCGAATAAAACAATGTAGGGTAAAAACTGGGGTATGTACATAATCTGTGATCTGTAAAATTTGATCTGTATGATTCAGTATGTAATATACCATCTCCTCTTCAGATTTTCTAGACTATTAACATTAACGACATTATCAAGCCAAGCCTGAATATAAATTTGTGTGCCCAGCCTGCCAAAATAACCCAACTCAATCCAATTTGTGTCAAAGTGACGTGACGCATTAATGCCCGTCCAAATGATTACAACAATCAATTTGTGCCAAACAATGTCCGTGACGGCCGCAAATACTCAGGCTTGGACATGATATGGATCTCACCACCTAAAATGTAATAAACTGACTTTATATAATACTTATTGTGAAATAGAAATTAGTGATCAAATTTTTATTTCACTACTTTTGTGTCGAGTAAAATTTCTCTTTTTTCACTCAGATAGAAAAATACGCTCAATAGAGAAAGGGGATGATGTAATTTTTTTGATGAGAAGTTAATCTTAAAACAAGGAAGCATCTGGTCATGATCATTGACCAAGCAAAAACTACCTTCTGATGACAAGAATAAGTTTTGTACCTTTTTTATTAAATCACAAGACCTTTTTAGGGTGTAAGTATTTAAAAAACCTATTGTCTTTCTATAGGTAATGAAGAGTATTATCAAGTTGTACAAAAAAATCAAAGGAAAATGAGATGCATCTGATTTTGACAACTACAGTTGTATTCTTACTAACAGTGAGCATAGGTTGAATAAGATTGAATTGCTAACATCGTCTAGAAAGGGATGTGTTTTTTTTAACAAACAAACTTTATGAATTGCTATTGGCCTTGTAGACATTGCAAAACCTAATTTTTTTACACTTTGTTTCAGAGAACAACCCAATATTGCATTAAGTCATCAAACAAGGTCTCACATGTACATATCTTCCTACCCTCGTAAAGTAGCAACATGGGTCTGTGTGTTACCATTCACTTCAAAGACCCTGACACTGCGATCTGACGAGCAAGTGGCAAGTTTACGGCCATAATAGTCCATCTGGGCATCATGCTAGAAACATGGATAAATTACATCTCAACACATTGCTAACTTGAAACTGTCATAGAAAAAACTTTTTGAAATGCATAGAGACCTGGTTCAGTTGAAATGACCTAGGCCAACCCTGACGAAAATCCTGAATAGGATTCTGCTGAGGATTTTCACCTGGGAATGCAAACTATGGCAGGGGATCAGAATGAACAAAATATGAAACAGTACTTGTTTCATGTTCTACATTTGAGAACATGTCATGAGCACACAATAAAATAAACAATCACTACTAGTCACATTTATTATAACAGACATCTTGGATAACATGACATGAAAATCTTATTGCAAGAGTTTGTTCAAAGAATAAGTTGTTTAGCAAAAACACAATGAAGACAGCAGTTACTTTCAAATTTCACATGACTTGCAAAAAATAAGCATATATTTTTGTGTGGACAGGACTGTTGAGGTATTTGACAAAATTGCAGCTTTTATTACTTGACATTAATGTGAAATTGCTTGCCTTAAGACAATTGCGCCATTCATTACCAAAATAAAAGGAATATGGTTTGAACTCGGAAGTATTGTTAGATATTTGTAGATGTAAATTGTCTAGTTTAGTAAAGTCTGGACAAGGACTGTTGGTGTTGATATTGACTGAGGTTTCCACAGCCTTACGGTAGAAAAAAACAGTTGGTCTCTTCTACATCTACAAACATCATCATCACAAATTTCATTGTGCTTTGCTAGCTTAAAATTTTGTGCAACTGGAAACAGAGAAAAGATCTCACTTACAGACTGTAATTTTTCTATGGTGGAAACATGGGACTATTATAAAACTACAGCATGACCACATTTTTTGAAATGCAATTTAATTCTAGGTACAAACTATTTGCAGATTTCTAGTTTCCATTGCCATTTCAAAATATCCACTTGTGAGAATCTTGCTTCCTAACTAAACCTTTCATGTGCTACACCTAAACCTAAATGCTACATTCACGTGAGAATTCAAAGTCCAAACCAACTGAATATAATACGATATATATAACATATAATATGATTATCTTTTGAAATGCAAGTTATGCTTCTTATGCAGTTCAACAAAAATCTTTCTTAGAGTTTCTTTCTCTAATACCTCGTTAAAAAATACATAGAGCGTTCAACAGTTTGGTACACACAAAAAACATTAATATTTAAAACATGCTATCATCAGTATTATCCATGTTACAACTTGCAAACAAGATTTTCAATATCAAGTAATTTCTTCAAAGTTCAAACATCTACTTACAATCATGTCTTCATGGGTGGTATCGATCGAGCTCATCACAGAAACCTGCATAATGTAATATAATAATGGTTTTAAGACCCTGTTTCTTGAAGAAAAACCACTCGAAACACGAGTCTTCCTCAAAACAATCGATAATTTCTCATTACCATTTTGCTGTTTTGGTTGAGTTGAACGATGGAAATTTCAAACGTGGCAAATTTACAAAGAGCTTTAGGGTTGGTCAGCGGTATGATTTAAGTCTAGTATGTACTTAGTGAGCACAACTTGTAGCGGCGGGCGGTTATAAATAATCAAATTTCAAAAGTCATTTTCAAATTATGAGTAAACATGGCTACCTTGACGCAGATGAATGCAGATGGTTTCTGTTCAAAATCCAATAGCATTAATGTTCGTCCGTCGAAGATTCCTTCAAACAAGAGACGGCACACTCCTTATGCGACACCGTTACCCAATTTACGAGACAGAAATAGCCCAAGCTCCACTCACAAAGCTTCGAAACGTCGTCGTCAACGGCTGCAAGGGGAAGAAGAAGCAGAAGTTTTGAAACACGATACTGTTGCGTCCAAGGTTGTCAGCAAAACATGGCGAGTTTATCGCATCTCACCTTTGTATTCTTTTCAAGCAGATTTAAAAACTTTAAAATTGTACGAACGACATCTCAATCGCTTTCTCAGCTTCGACACTTGCTCGGCAAAAGAAATGGAGTCTACTGCAAAAAGAAAAGTTATTATTTCGCGATTGCAAGGTCATAAGGACGGAGACTTCGGCATAGAAATAAAATATCAAACAGCCGCCACAAGAACGCTTTCACCAAAGAAGAACTCGTCGCTATTTTTTTGTGCTGGAGGAAATTTACACGACATGGAAAACATCGATGTTTTGAATGAAAATTTCACATCATTGCCGATATGTTTGATCAAAATGTTTTGCTTGAAACCTTTCTTAACTGGCTTGAAGAACACATTTGTTGGGTTCTCCGTTCCTTTTTTCTCCGACCGACCTTGCCTGGTTGGTTACCCTTTGTGCTGGCATAGGCGAACCAACAAAGTCGGTGGATCTTACATACACCGTGCCAGCATTTATAACCGAACTTAACACCATTCTAGTTAAAATGGACGGTAGTGACGCAAGGAAAATTTGGAACCTTATTCATAATCACAACCAGAAGTATTTCACAAGTGAGGAAGCAACGAAAATGCTTAAGGCTATTGAAACACACTTTTATCACCATTTCAAGATTCATTTGAATCAAATGCATTTAACCACTGTGGCTTCATCAGTTGCCTGTATTCGCCAGGAAGGGCGTTTGAAGGTGCTGCAAGAAGAATGTGTTTGTTATATTTTACAACAATTGGTGCAGTTAACCAATTTTACATAGTTTATAGAGATAGTTGTAGATTAAATTATCATAATTTGTACATAATTATAACTTTTTTGTGGAAATAAAAAGAATTGATTTTTTCGATCGTCTATTAGCTTGTTGCAAATTAGAAGGAAGAAGCATAATTATTTTAATCAAGTCCCTACAGTTTTATGACATTATTAGTAATATTTGATAACACTTGGAAAAAGAAAAAGTTTTAGTTAAAGTTTCTGTTACACATTCTTGTTTGAGTTTATAAACTCCATCACAGGAAACTCTGTTTACAGCATAGTAAAATGCATTGGGGTTTTGAAGCATGGAATTTGATCAATATGATCACAGCCATCTAATCTTAGAACTAACCTCCAAAGTAATTCTTGCAATTCTTTTGCAATTTATCAACCAGGTCCAGCATCAAAAAGTTTTACAATCACAATTCACATAATCACAACTCTATTTTTGTTAAGAGCAAGAAAGCAATTGAATAACATGAATTTTGATTACATAAGAAAAACATTTTTAAAAACTAGGAAAAACTATAAAACAAGGAAAAATAAGCATATGTTAATAAACTGTTGATCAACAATCTACATTAGAACAATGACTTATATCACAGTATGTACAATTATTTTATTACAAATATTTTACAGTTATGGAATTAAAGGACCTGCCTTTATGAAGATACTCATTCAGAGGCCAAGTGTACAGATTTACTTATTAAAAGCTTCTTTACAATTTACCTAAACTATAAAAAAAAATTGTAAACAATGGGATATTATGAGTGATTGCACAAAAATACTGGAATTGGAGAGAAAGATGTGGCAGGAAAGATATTGTTTTGGGGTGAAAAGAATTGTGGACAAACACATGGTTTAGAAAGGAAGAAAAAGAAAGTGACTGAAAGCTTGAAGTGAATAAGTGATTGACTTGTACTACTCAGGATCTGTGGTAAGAGAATTAGAAATTATTTGAGGAAGGAATGTCATCCTGAGGGAGCACAAGCCAGGTTAGTTGCAGTGGATTTGGTAAGAAGAGTGAATATGGTAGCAATCATTAAAGAAGCAATTAAACAAAGAAAGTTTGAAAGTTGAAGGCAGGGCAATGGCAAAGCCAATTGAATCTTCTACACCTACAAAGCAAATTTTGGAGCAATATTATTATATTCTAAGAAAATTGTTATGCATTGTGAAGTAAAAAGGACTATAGCTTCTTTACTGGTCAAGGATTAATGCACGATTTTCAATTAATTCTACTCAACTAATTTAGCTTCAGCTGTCTGATTGCACTCATTGCAATAACTTAATCTTCAACTCTCACCCACTGAGCAGCTTTTGTATGCTTTTTACCACCACACATCCTTTGGTTAGAAATACATGCAATCCGATTTAGATTTACTTGAATAATGGGAATTAATGCGGTTCATTTCTTGATGATCATATTATTTCTAATGCAAATCCTATATTTTGTGGAAATAAATGACGCACCACATTTTGTCCACGCACACATATGTCTTTAAGTTTTAAATGCTGTCCCACGTTCAGCGTTGACGTTATTGTAAATTACTATTATTGTCATTGAATAGATGGAGTATGTTGATATAACAGAACCTGTTGCCCTGTTGGTTGTATATGTGTTGAAGAATGAAGATGTTTGTATCACGCCATTGAATTCCACACTTGTACAAAAAATTAAAAGATTTCAAGAAATACACGAAGTATTTAATGTTATAGTTCAGTTATGCGTTCAAGATTCTGGAATAAATGAATTTCTCCAAAGAGTTACTATTGTTTACCCAACGGAAATTATCTGCGTTGTAATTTTGGCTTTTGGAAAAATTATTTTGTAAAAAATTACGTAATTCGATTTGGGGGAGTTGCTATAAATTAGTTCTATAATAACTGGAGCGGCTATCTCAAGCGGCCTTAGATATCTGATGATGCCAAAAAAAGCGGATTCGTCCTTTGCTTGATTTTACCGAAATTGACCGCTTTTCCGAAAATTTCACAATTTCCCTCCCTCCTGAGAAAAGAGTAGAGGAAAATGTATGTGTGATTTGGGATTCGGCAAGCAATTTTTGATGAAAATCAAGGTAAAACCTTAAATTCATAACAGGAGTTAACTGTGGTTGCCAGTTTCTGCTCCTACGAGATGCATTTATAAACCTAAAGACTGCATGTAGGCTACACATGTATGAATGCAGATGGCGTCGTTTTCTTACCAGCTCAAACTTGTTTGATCGATTAAACCTTTAGTCTATTAGGGTCTCCAAACTTTATAGCGGAGGGCCACATGAACTTTCATTCAGTGTTGAGGGCCGAAGAATATAAAAATTTCCACGTTATCTTTCAGCTTTTTAAATTCTATGTGCTTGAAACGGAAGTAGGAAGTTGGGAGAAAATTGACGTAAGCCAAATTCTTGCTAAGTGGTTTGCTTAAGGAAGAACTTTTGCACAGAATTTATTTTGTTTACAATATTATTTTATTTATGAAGACATATGCAGGCTTGATTGAGAAGCTCCAACGGAATGTAGCTTGAGGAACCTTGTTCTATAAAAAGTATATCAAGTTCATCTCCACGGTTCACGAGAGAGAAGTTAGCTTATTTGTTATCATTGTTATTTTGCTTCTATTCATGCAATGGGCAATGGCTTTTTCCACAATTGTAGGATTTTTACTTGTTTCTTTAGGTATATTAAATCTCTGGATATTTACGAATTTTCTGTAATTGAGTTTCATATGAAATTTCAAAAAAGACTGAAGTCTGCATAGGTTTGGTAAATGAAAACAAACAATATTGTATAGAAATTACTTTAAGTAACCTTTTGATGTTCTGAAGTGCAACTGCATCAAATACTTGTAAAGTTGTAGCACATTTTGATTTTGTTGTATTGATATATGAATTGGGCAAAATGCAAATAATCATCAAAACACTTATGCTTCCAATGGTGTTTATAATTCATTTGTAGTTTTAATACTTCTACCTTTCTTTTCTTTGTTTTGTTTTTCCTATATTGCAATAAAGTGCACTATAATTTGAATGATTAACACAGTTTTCACCTCAATAATAAATTTCATAAGCAGTTGCTAGTGCATTTTGTTCTCTGAGTATCCACATCTGGTGTTTTCTTCATACAAGAATGATGAAGTGCAAGTAGATATGTCATAGCAAGGCAATAAAACCAAATGAATTACATACCTATAGTGAACTTTTATGCTAGAAGCTTAAAGGCTTTTTAGATATTAGAAAGTTATTGGATTATATTTCCTCTATATCATCAAACTCATGATAAGAAATAAGAAGCAAAAAATTTGTAGAAAAGCTTTGAAAAGTGAAAAACTTTTCTTTAAAAAAGCAGCAATAATGCATATGATAAATCTCCACTCTGTACTCTAATAGGTTAATAAGCTCAAATTTTCTTAAAGAAATATAAGATATATACAATACAGTACAGTAACTTTATAGGTTTCATCACTGAATCTTTAATGCTCAGTATAGTGCATTAGATATTAGTAACATTCAAACAACACTCAACTAAAATATTTTGATAAAGATATGACATGATTTAAACATTAAGTTACATAAAACCCAATGGCTTATACAGTTTGAAGCTTCACATCTGCATCGAGTCATCATCAATCTCAGTACAAATGTTTACATAGACACAAACTTTATGGCCTTCCATTTTACATGTTTGTGAATTGACATTTCATTAAGCATCAAAACACACACAACCTTGCCATCTTTCTTTGGATCATGAACTTTAACTTCAAAGCATTCAAGGCATCCTTAGTGAATCCATTGTCTCCATCCATAGAATTTGACCACGATCAAATTAAATAACTCTGGATAGGGCAAACAATAAATCAATTATCTTTACAGCAGTATCATTTTTTAAGACTCTGCCTGGTCAATAACATCTTCCAGTCATCTTTACTCCTTGATCTTCCCTGCATGTTGTCAGCAAATAGAACATAACAAGTTCTGCTCCAAATCATGGGTACCGTTGGGGCTGATCATTTCTTTTTGATACTTACTCACAGAGCAAAATGTTTGCAGGGTCTTTTTTGCTTTAGGGAAACTATTTTGCAAATAAATGGGTAAATTTACGATTTCATTCATTAACAAATGACAGAAAAGTATGCAGAATTTTATAAACAAAAACAGGAAAACATCAGTATATTTGGCCTTCAAGTCAGTCTTAAAAAATACGATCTTTAATTTGTATTTATGGCTGCATGTATAATTGCATTTTCAATCGTTGACGGACTAACAAAACAAACAACTACCTCACCTGTGAGAAGCGATATGTTCCTTTTTGTAGAAACTATGACATCCAACAATTGAACGATTGAAGTGTTGGCATTATAAAAGAAATGCCAAAAAAGAATCGTCACAGAATATGGAACTAACGATATCCATATTCTGTGATATCGTGTTTGTTTTTGAAAAATTCTTTATAATTTACTATAGACACCAGGGGGAGGTCGAGAATATTATTTTTCTGCAAAGCGATCATTTCAGCGGAAATACGTCTTTGGTCGCCATTTTTTTTGGTGTCCTCCCCCCAGTAAGCTAGGGCAATGACGGGTCGTCCTCGCCCCGTCATTACCCATTGCAGTAAAGTTAGCCCCTCCAGTTATTATAGAACTCAATGGGGAGAGGACGCCAAAAAAATGGCGGCCAACGGACGTATTTCCAATGAAATGATCGCTTTGCAGAAAAATAATATTCTCGACCTCCCCCTGGTGTCTATAGTAAATTATAAAGAATTTTTCAAAAACAAACACGATATCACAGAATATGGATATCGTTAGTTCCATATTCTGTGACGATATCTTTTTTGGCATTTCTTTCATAATGCCAACACTTCAATCGTTCAATTTTTGGATGTCGTAGTTTCCACAAAAAAGAAAACATATCGCTTCTCACAGGTGAGGTAGTTGTTTGTTTTGTTAGTCCGTCAACGATTGAAAAGCAATTATGCATGCACTTGAAAAGACATAAAATACATATTAAATATCGTATTTTTTAAGACTGACTTGAACGCCAAATATACTGATGTTTTCCTGTTTTGGTTTATTTAATTATGCATACTTTTCTGTCATTTGTTAATGCATAAAATCGTAAATTTACCCATTTATTTGCAAAATAGTTTCCCTAAAGCAAAAAAGACCCTGCACATTATCCTCTGTGAGTAAGTATCAAAAAGAAATGATCAGCCCCAACGGTACCCATGATTTGGAGCAGAGCTTGTTATGTTCTATTTGCTGACAACATGCAGGAAAGATCAAGGAGTAAAGATGACTGGAAGATGTTATTGACCAGGCAGAGTCTTAAAAAATGATACTGCTGTAAAGATAATTGATTTATTGTTTGCCCTATCCAGAGTTATTTAATTTGATCGTGGTCAAATTCTATGGATGGAGACAATGGATTCACTAAGGATGCCTTGAATGCTTTGAAGTTAAAGTTCATGATCCAAAGAAAGATGGCAAGGTTGTGTGTGTTTTGATGCTTAATGAAATGTCAATTCACAAACATGTAAAATGGAAGGCCATAAAGTTTGTGTCTATGTAAACATTTGTACTGAGATTGATGATGACTCGATGCAGATGTGAAGCTTCAAACTGTATAAGCCATTGGGTTTTATGTAACTTAATGTTTAAATCATGTCATATCTTTATCAAAACATTTTAGTTGAGTGTTGTTTGAATGTTACTAATATCTAATGCACTATACTGAAGCATTAAAGATTCAGTGATTATAAGCTTCAACAATTCCAGGCTTATGTGACCAGCAAGATACTCGTACATAAACTACTATTAAAACGACGACCGGTATACAGATAAGTCTTTATTTCAATGCAATGCGTCAAACGTACGGTTCTAAACGACAGAGTATAGATATTAACATAACCGACAAGGAGGCCTAGAGCCGTAATCATCGTTACCTCGTAATTTGGCCACTAAATATAAACATCCATGTACAAAAATACACCACTATACATGAATTGTGCTCAATCTCAAAAGACCCCAAAAACCATGCTTTTATACGGGTCCCTTTTTGTTTTCATAATAATTAGCATAATAATTAGCATAATAATTAGCATAACCTAAGCTCTATGCATCTCGATCCTACATACCAGCCCCGAACGACCTACTATACGTCGTTCAGTAATTCAAAAAGGATCGAGAGCTACAATACAAATGTTTTCAATGTTAACTTGCGCAAGTTTTAAACAATGTGTCCACCAATCTTGTCGAATAACCAAACATAAACCAATAGATACCGTCGTTTAACGTAAACAAAATAATAATAACAGTTAAGTGACAACAACAATAACGTTCGTTTTCTGAAGAATTTCTCGCTTTACTTCGCAGTCTCCAATAGGCACAACTTCCTGACATCTCGACGATAACGACTTTGATTCGCCGTGCGGATCTCTACTTGCCGAACATGTCCGTTGCTATCGGGAAATGTTTCTTCAACTATTGCTAGAGGCCATTCACCTCTGGGAGTATCTTCCATCACCATCAAAACGACATCACCTTTGATTAAGTTTCGTTTTGGGTGTAGCCATTTCTGTCGTTCTTGCAAACTTGGCAGGTATTCCTTTAACCACCTTGCCCAAAACTGGTCAGCTAACTTCTGCGCTCGTTTCCATATTTCTCGGGGGTTATTTGCCGTAGGTGAAGAACTTGCACTTGTGCTTATGTTTCGATAACGCAGGAGTAGAGTGTTTGGTGTAAGAGTTGATAAATCTCGAGGGTCATCACACTGCCGTACAAGAGGCCGATCATTCACTATTTTCTCGACTTCGCACATTACTGTAAGGAGCGTTTCATCATCAACAACTCGGTCTCCTATTATAACACGCATTTGCTTCCTGATTGTTCTGATCATGCGCTCCCAAACTCCCCCGCTATGGCTTGCTTTCGGAGCAGAGAAATGCCATTGAATTCCCTTTTCTCTTAGACGATCTAATATTCTAGCTTGATTCCAATTTTGCAACATTTGCTTAACTTCAGATTCCGCTCCTCTAAAATTCGTCCCGTTGTCACTGAACAACTCGTTCGGCGGTCCGCGTCGACTGACGAACCTACATACGGCTTGAATGAAGGAATCTGTCGATAGGTCATGTGCAATCTCAATGTATGGCCCTTATGGCTAAGCAAGTGAATACACAGCCATATCGTTTTTCAGTTCCTCTTTATATTTGACTTTAAGAGGTCCAAAATAATCGACTCCCACAGATGAAAACGGGTACTCACCAGATTTCACACGAGCTTTTGGCAGTGGGGCCATTATCTGCTTCCCTGGAGACTGGTTTCGGCGACGACACGGAACACAATTATTGACTATACTCTTCACAGTGCTAGGTCCCTTTATTATCCAGAAGCGTTGCCGTATTGCTGCTAGAGTTTGACTGGTTCCAGCGTGACCTTCCTTTGCATGGTAATACCGGACAATGAGCTTTGTAACGTGATGACTGGAATCAAGAATTGCGGGATGTTTAGATTCTTCCGGCAGCGATGATTTATCCAAACGTCCACCAACTCTCACAATTCCTCCGGCGATGACTGGACATAGTTTAGCGTATCTCTCTCTCATAGTTTTCTCGTTGATAGATGAACTTCGTTGGGTAAGTTTAATTATTTCCTGGGTTGCCGATTCAATCTCTTTTACCTTTAGAGGACCACGTTGTACTTCTAATCCTGGACCGTTTGGATAACGGCTTAAGATGTACTGTTTGAATCTTAGCAGCCATGCAACCGACTTCTGCAATCTGTACCATTCGGATGTTCGATGGATAAGTTGTATTAGCGAATCAGGGTGCATCCTTTGAGTTGATGACGGCACCAACTCTTGCTTTAGGTTTCTTTACTTCCACATCTGTGTCTTCTACGTCTGGTATGTCATCTAGCTGCGTTGGCCATAATTTGGGATCTTTCCAAAGGAAATCGGGTCCGTTCAACCAAAACTGCAAGTCCCGTTGGTCTTGGCCTGTTGCGCGACCAAGACTTATACCTCTTGATGCAAGGTCGGCTGGGTTGAGCTTGGTTGGCACATGTCTCCATTGATTCGGAGTAGAAGCATCGTGAATAACTTGTAATCGATTCGCTACAAAGGTTTGAAACCTTTTGTTCTCGCTCTTAATGTAACGCAGCACTATCATTGAATCGCTCCAGAAAACAATTTGACTTATTGACAGATCCAACTCATCACAAATTTGTTTATTCAGCTTCACGGCCAATGTTGCAGCGGTTAGTTCCAATCTGGGTACCGTGACTGTTTTAAGAGGTGCAACTCTTGATTTGCCCATAACTAAGGTACAATGAATCCTTCCTTGGGTATCTTCCAGCCGAAGGTACGTTGCTACCCCATATCCTTCAGTCGATGCGTCAGCAAAATAGTGGAGTTCCGCATTCCTTGTCTTGTTAAATTCGTGCGGTTTATAGCATCGAGGTATTTCTAATTTCACAAGGGAATGGAATTCGTTTTGCCAATCATGCCATATTTCGCTTGTCTCGATTGGGAGATCTTCGTCCCAGCCGTGATTTACTCGACACAGGTTTTGCATTATGCGTTTGGCTGGTAAAACGACAGGAGCGACTAGACCAAGGGGATCGTAGACCGAAGCTATGAACGATAGAATCCTCTTCTTGACTCTGCTTTCAATTTGCTTCCCCGGAATCCCAACGTGTCCCTTTCCGTATTCCACTGAACGCCCAATGCTTTCTCCATCGGCAACTTCTCCAACTGAAGGCTGACGCATGGCGCTCTTTCTTTGTTAGGTACGTGAGATAAGACTTCTCGATCATTTGACACCCACTTTGTGAGATGGAATCCACCGCGAGACAGCAAAACTGGTAGTTCGTCTACCAACTTCATTGCTTCTTTCCTTTCTGGTAAAGACTTGAGACAGTCATCTACATAAAAGTTACGATCAACTGTGTCGACAACTTGTTTGCTGAATTCTTCCCGATTATCTGAAGCTGTTCTTTTAACGCGTAAGAACAACAACTTGGGGAAGAGGTTGCTCCGAATAAATGAACAGTCATTTGATGCTCTACTGGTTCTTTGGATAGATCTCCCTCTGGCCACCATAGAAATCTCAGTGCATTACAGTCTTCTGGCTTAACCTTCACCTGATGGAACATCTTCTCAATATCTGCCATTACCGCTATCTTTTCCTGCCTGAACCGCAACAATACACCAACTAATGAATTGGTATAATCTGGTCCTTGAAGAAGCTGATTATTTAGGGATGCGTTGTGGAACTTCGCAGCACAGTCAAAAACGATTCTTGTCTTTTCTGGTTTTTGCGGGTGTGTCACAGGGTGATGAGGCAGATACCAAACCAGTTTTTTGAGTGACTCGTCCTGTGTATTTTGTTTATCCACTTGAACTACTTTAGCGTGCCCTTTTGAGATGTATTCCTTCATCGTTGCCTTATAATTTGCGTGAAGTATGGGGTCCCTCTCAAGTCGTTTCTTCAAATAAGCAAGTCTCCTTTCAGCCATAGACTTATTGTACGGGAGGAGTGGGTCATCGTATTTCCAAGGAAGACCAATTTCATATTGATGATTTTCTAGCTTGACAGTTCTATCCATTATTGCCTTTGCGCGACGATCCTCGACCGACAGACATTCTTTAACGTCAGCAGCCGACTCGCTAAACTCTGAATTGTAGAGATTTTGCAATTGCTGACGAATGGAACTCATACCATCTTCCCTTTCCATACACCCAAGAGCTTGATCAACATGAATGAAGTTCATCTGAGCTTCTTGATAAGGTTTTCCTTCAGAGGTCCCATCACCGTCCAACCGAGGATTGTCCGTATTGCGTAGGGTTGATTTCTTTTCCAGAACGCACTTCAAGGGGCAAAGAGCTTCGGGAACGTCACTTCCAATAAGGATAGTGACTTTCTTATCCACTAAATCGGTTAGATTAACGCCTTTAAGGTGAGACCACCCTTTACATCAGTGTTCGTGGGAATACTTTCTAGAGCAACAGGAAGAGTGTTGGTCGTCCAAACTTTATCTAGTCTGACACCTTTGCCCGTGGATACTCCAACCACATCGAGAGATAACTGTTGACCCTTACTTTTGTGGCTGCCTGAAACAGTCGCTAACGTGAATTCGATGGGTGAGCAATCGGCTCCAAGATCTTCAGCTAAACTGGTTAAGCACATGGTTGTGTTGGAGCCCCTGTCTAAGAACGCATAAGTTTCTATCACACGACTACCATAGGGTGCGCTGACCTTAACTGGAATAACTTGCAAACCTATACGACAACTGCTATATGATGAATTTGTCGCGCCAACTCCAGACGTTGGGAGTGCTTTGGATTGGCTGTCGCTTTCAGATGGTTCAGGATTTGAATTACTCCTTTCACTTGATTTAGAATCCTTAGCCTTTATTTCGGATGAGTGTAACAAAGGATGGTGCCTTCTCTGACAACCTTCAACACCGCATATGCGGGCACCTCTGCAGTCTTTCACGAAATGTCCTGGGCTCAAGCAAGCATGACAAACTTTGTGCGTCTTTACTAGGTCTTGTCGTTGCTGAAGATTTTGAGCCCTGAACTTGTGACAGCGTTCAAGATGGTGTGTGCCTTTGCATAGTACGCAGGATAAATTTCTTCCCTTTGATTCACTACTGTCAAATATTCTCTGGCTGTGAGTTGCTAAGTTTGTGCTATTCCCACTAAACAAGAAGGATTTCTTCTTCAATCTGTCAGTTCCATCCTTTCGGGTTTCATTTTTCGAGGTAATCATTTGACCAAAGTACGTACTAGCCACGGCTGCGCGGGATTGTATGAATTCAGTTAAATGAGAGAAATCTGGTGTGATGTGATTGTCGTACATATGGCTTGCTTTATCAGCCCATTTTGACTTGAGATGCATTGGAAGGCGGCTAACTACCCTTCCCAGAGTGTCCATCGAATTGATACTTGCCCGATTTCCTAACTGAATAGAACCAAGGAGACACGTTTCCATATCTCTTGCTAGCTGCGACAATTTCTCGGCTTCGTTTACTCTAATTGGCGGTCCATTCAAGACTTTCTCAAGGAATGCTTGGGTTACGATGTGATTTCGACCAAAGTTTTTTCTCAGGATTTCCTTAGCACGCTTGTATCCTTGATCCGGAGGCATAATGATGCAATGCTCTATCGCTTGTCTTGCTGTTCCTTTACAATACTGAATAAGGTAATTCAGTCGATCTGCATCATTACTTTCTTTACTCTCGACATTCACTTCAAAATTCTTCATGAACAACGGAAAGTTGCGAGGTTCGCCATCAAAACTCATGTATTCCCTTTGAGGCATTCTTAATCCCTTCACTACTTCGTCCATCGTAATCTGCTGCTTCTCTAATAGATATTGTAACTGCGACGAATTGTCTCGTTGCAAGCTTTGCTGAGTTTGACATCCAGTTCCACTGGTTATTATACTTTCTTGGGGTACACAATTTCCGGTAGGAGGTATCGCCAAGCGCTGACTTAAACTGCTTCTGTCGATTGGGTTGAAGGTTGCTGGACTGGGTTTTATCTGGTTCACGAGCGTTACTACTACTTTCCCTGTCCGACAGTTGATGTTCAATATCATTACCAAAAACTTCTTCTTCAAGCTTCCGAAGCTCATCTCGACGTCGTTGTATTTCCCGTTTCTTCATAGCCATCTCATGCTCAATTCTCGCCTGATGCATTTCTTTCTCTAGTTTAAGCCTTGCCTCCCTCATCTGCTTGTTCAGCTCTTCTCTTCTATTAATTTCCAATTCTTCAAGTTCACGAAACCGTTCTGCCCATTTTGAATCAAGCGCGCTCGTTACTCCAGCCCCGTTGTCTTCAAAATTTGTTGTTTGCGTCGGCTTTTCCCACGCACGAGCAGTCCGCGTGACGTTCACGTGAGAAGCTGCTTGTTTACCGATATTAGAATTGGACTGGAATACAGGAGCAAGAGGCGATAAAACCGAATTATCCTTCAAAAATGAAGCGACCTGACTTAGACCAAGTTCAAGCTCCTGTTCCTGTTCGTCTGCTACTCGCTCCGGCGAACCCAAACTCGTCGAAGCCTCGTCAGAAACGACAACTTGCTTGTTTTGTACGACGACGTTCGGTCCGCTTTCAGCTCGCTCGCTACCGTCATCTTCAGCGGATTCAATCATGTCTTGATTCGTATTGTTAAGCGAATTCTCTCCAGATTTAGCTCGACTCACTTGACCTGGAGGACTTAACTGTTCGCCAGACGGCTGAAGTACGCGTTTTGATAAGCCTTTAATTTTCGACTTTTTACCTTGACCCTTTCGTTTCTGAGTCATTGCTGATCGATTAAACAACAATTACGAGAACTATATAAGCTTCAACAATTCCAGGCTTATGTGACCAGCAAGATACTCGTACATAAACTACTATTAAAACGACGACCGGTATACAGATAAGTCTTTATTTCAATGCAATGCGTCAAACGTACGGTTCTAAACGACAGAGTATAGATATTAACATAACCGACAAGGAGGCCTAGAGCCGTAATCATCGTTACCTCGTAATTTGGCCACTAAATATAAACATCCATGTACAAAAATACACCACTATACATGAATTGTGCTCAATCTCAAAAGACCCCAAAAACCATGCTTTTATACGGGTCCCTTTTTGTTTTTTCATAATAATTAGCATAATAATTAGCATAATAATTAGCATAACCTAAGCTCTATGCATCTCGATCCTACAGTGATGAAACCTTTAAAGTTACTGTACTGTATATTTCTTATATATTTCTTATATTTCTTTAAGAAAAATTTGAGCTTATTAACCTATTAGAGTACAGAGTGGAGATTTATCATATGCATTATTGCTGCTTTTTTAAAGAAAAGTTTTTTACTTTTCAAAGCTTTTCTACAAATTTTTTGCTTCTTATTTCTTAATATAATCCAATAACTTTCTAATTTCTAAAATGCTTTAAGCTTCTAGCATAAAAGTACACTATAGGTATGTAATTCATTTGGTTTTATTGCCTTGCTATGACATATCTACTTGCACTTCATCATTCTTGTATGAAGAAAACACCAGATGTGGATACTCAGAGAACAAAATGCACTAGCAACTGCTTATGAAATTTATTATTGAGGTGAAAACTGTGTTAATCATTCAAATTATAGTGCACTTTTATTGCAAATATAGGAAAAACAAAACAAAGTGAAAAAGAAAGGTAGAAGTATTAAAACTACAAATGAATTATAAACACCATTGGAAGCATAAGTGTTTTGATGATTATTTGCATTTTGCCCAATTCATATATCAATACAACAAAATCAAAATGTGCTACAACTTTACAAGTATTTGATGCAGTTGCACTTCAGAACATCACAAAAGGTTACTTAAAGTAATTTCTATACAATATTGTTTGTTTTCATTTACCAAACCTATGCAGACTTGAGTCTTTTTGAAATTTAAAATGAAACTCAATTACAGAAAATCCGTAAATATCCAGAGATTTAATATGTACTTTTTTAAAGAAACAAGTAAAAATCCTACAATTGTGGCGAAAAAAGCCATTGCCCATTGCATGAAAAGAAGCAAAATAGCAATGATAACAAATAAGCTAACTTCTCTCTGGTGAGCCGTGGAGATGAACTATGATATACTTTTTTGTATAGACTAAAGAGTTTAATCGATCAAACAAGTTTGACGCTGGTAAGAAAACGACGCACATCTGCATTCATACATGTGTAGCCGACATATAGGTCTTTCGTCGATAATTATAAATGCATCCTCGTAGGAGCAGATAACTGACATCCACAGTTGACTCGCTGTTATGAATTTAAGGTTTTTACCTTGATTTTCATCAAAAAATTGCTTGCCGAGTCCCAAATACAGACATACATTTTCCTCACTCTTTCCTCAGGAGGGAGTGGGAAATTGTGAAATTTCGGAAAAGCGGTAAATTTCGGTAAATCTCAGCGGCAAAGGACGAAATCCGCCATTTTTTTGGCGTCATCAGATATCTAAGGCCGCTTTGAGATAGTCACTCCAGTTATTATAGAACTCAATGGTTATAACCAGAGCCCTCTATTAGTAAGAGTTGGGACAAACGGTCTGAGGCGAGCGCGGAGTCTCCATTTTGGTTCCTACTTGCAAAGTGAAACTATAATAATACTATTGGAAATTGGGTTTATATGCAAAAGAAGAAGGCAATTTAAGCTTATTCCATGGTAGTATCAAATATATTAGGAATAATAGCAAGCTCTTTGCGTTTTTTTAGCGATTTGCGGCAGACCTAATTTAATTTCATTGGTTTGAGCTCGTTTGCGGTTTACTAGTTCGTGCTTCAAATTGATCGTGACCCATTGTAAGAAGTATTTTTCGTACATGAACGTGTTTTCTCGGCTTATGTTCCGACTCTGTAACAAGTTTTCAAAATCTTTAAGCTTGGTGGCAAGCGGCAATGCTATCCTGGCATCAGTGTTATCAAATAGTTTGACAAAACTTTTTCGAAACTTCGAATCATAGTAATCATGCAGTTTTGGTCCGGAAAGATTTGTGTTCGAGATTTGTAACAATTTAATGGTAGTGAGTGGTTTATGCTCCCCAATTTAATCCAAGCATGACATTTTTTATTCTGAAAGACCACAAAATTTTCTTGCTCAGCAGAAAATGACAGACTTTTTTACTTTTCAGTTATTGAAATATGCAATGGTTTTACCAAGATGCATTTGGCCTCAAACGTTTTATTCCTTTATATGAAGATATTTCGCCTTTAACACTTTATAAAGTATTAATGTTTATTTCTAATAAAGTTTGTTAAGGATTCTGCTGAAAATTTTGGTGAAGCATTTCTTTAAAATGAATATATTATTTCTATAACATGAAACATTTCTGTTGTTGAAGAACAGTCGGTTTGCTATAAATGCTGCTGTTTGTAGTCTTTTATACAGCATATGAGTCTGATCCAATCTTTAATTTAGCAAAGAGTTAAATTTATTGATTGAGGAATGACAAAACTGCTGTATGTGTTTAATGATCAAACAGGGGTGTGTTGGAGGGGGCTCAGCCCCGTTTGTTCAAATCCTATGCCTTGTATTGCCAGTGAAATATATATATCAAAAAGCTAGTAGCACCTAAATATATATCAGAAAGCCAGCAATATTTTAATATACATGAGAAAGGCAGCAACAGTTGTAATATACATTAAAAAGCCCAAATAGCTGAAATTATGGAGATATGCCTCTGTGATCTTATAAACCAAAACCTACAATTAAAATATCATCTACAAGTCTAGAAGAGAAGTAATGTTCTACTTTGAGCTACAGAAGTAGGGTACATTTGTACATTTCATTACCAAAAATATATTGTACTCAGCTGTTTCAGTGAATATCCTAATTATAATTACTTCATTTTTAAATGATGAACTAAAAATACAAAATACAACATGGAAAATCATAAGAGTTTCTGTGATTTGGTGTAGTTGTTTGTTTTAGTGTGGAAGTCGCTGAGAATTGAGAGGTTTGTAGATTGACCAATTTCAAAAAATAATGAGAAATCATCTTCGATTAATAAACAAGCTTTGGAGTAAGAAAACTATTGAAACTGCATCAGCACGAACTTTGCAATGTTATTTGGCTCAAAAATGGTCTCTACTTGAGTCAGTTAATTGAACCTTATGTCAAAAGCAGCTCAGCACAACAATCACCATACGCAATCAAATTTCGTAAGTTCGACGTAAAGGCATTTCTTTCATTTTTTTCGTAATCCTCGATTCTGGCTATATGTAATGACATTTAGTAGCCGTCAACAATCAGTTATTACAAACTTATGCTTTAAAAAACGCAATATTATCTCAAAATATTGTATTACTAGCAGCAATAGACCTTTTCGAGGTTATCGCAGCCATATTGCAGGGGGTGCAAAAACATTGGGCCGAGCGCGCGGTCACGCATGGCGTCCATAAAAATTACTAATAAATGCGCAAAAATTTACTCTTATACATATTGGCCATTTCTTTCAAAAATATTTCTCAAACTCGTCCATTTTAATAGTCGAATTATTATTTGCGATTTTTTATACACGTGAGTCCAATTTTGTGGTAATCAAAAAGCGGAAAGTTAAAAAAAACATTTGTTTTTTTTGAACAACTTGACCGTCGTTTGAGAGATGTTCTTGAGTTCACAAATGTGCGGAACTCATATGACAAGTCAAACGAACGAAACCCTAAACTAGTCGTGTAACCGTGAGCAGTCATAGGCGAAATGGTAAAAAGTGCGTTGTGCAGTTGGATATTGCGATAATGATAAACGCTATCCTGATTATCAAGTTAAGAGGTCTCACGTAGAAAAGCTAGTTTTTCATAAGTGGCCCAAAGTTCAAGCACTTGCTGAAATTTGGCGAAAACAAATTGCAAACAGCAGAGCCGATGACTTTAACCCAAAGCCTGGTGCACAAGGTACTTTCGTTTGCTCAAATTATTTTCCCTTGGGAAGAAGAACCCCAAATAACTGCGGAACGGATTATCCTCCGGTTTTTATTACGCTATCAGAGTACGAGCAATCGAGGACTCCGCTTAAACGTAAAGGAGGAGAAACATGGACGACATCAAAGCGTCCTCATCAAGCCTATGACACCGAGGATTCTGATTCAAGTTTTGATGGAAATCCTGCAAAATCTGAGGCATCTTTACTCCCTGTCTTGGGAAATCAGAGAATAGTCAAATGGCAAGATCTTTCAATGTCTTTGGTATCTTCACCAAGCTACGGAGAGTTGCTGCTAAGTCAAAAATGTAGATTATACCGGCATGATGAACTCCGGGCAGTTGTGCATCATTTTCAACTAAAATTGAGTATTTGATTCAGCTCGCTGTAAAGAATCGTAATTACCAGCCAACAACATGTGTGCTGCGATCAAGTTCTGGTAATGTCAACATCCCTGTCATCTTAGTTGGAATGGAACCAATCATCAATAAAAGGAAGTCTACATTGATAACGGTGCATGTTAGCAAGACAACAAATTTCCTTCACTTGAAGTTCTCAACTCTTGCACTCTTACAAGTTTGAAAAAGAAAGCATGGTTTGGACTTCATGCATTTACTAGAAATGATTACATGGCAAGTCTTTTACGCAAAGTGAAGCCCTTTTGTAGGAAGCTTGCAAGCTCAGATCCAATGTTTTTGGAAATGTTCAGACGATTTGGTACGGAGTTGCATTTGTCTTGAAGAATTATGTATGTGGTTGTTGTATGGTGAAAAGAAACAAAAAGAAAGTCGAAAAAGTAAAAGAAGCAAGATCAACAACTTTCTGAGAAAATTGAGAAAAGATCACAAAGTCATAGACATTTCTCTCTTGCAGTCATGTAGTAACAGTTTACGAAAACACACTGCAAGAGCAATTTACGTCGCTAGAATTTGGAGAAAAGCGTGTTACCCAATCATAATAATGGATGATTCACAGTTGCATGGTTGGCTTTTCAGCTGAATCAACGATTGGATCGTAGAAGCATGTCTTGAGAACGTTTTTGGATTGATTGTCGCTCGTAATAAAAAAAGTTATAATTCATGTGAAGAGGAAAGTTCTTGCAATTTGAGTTTGGATGATGAATAATGTATCAATGTAATGTTGATTAATTTGGAAAGTATTTAGGGACTATTAGTTGTTAGCTTTTTTTTTGCTTACCATACAAATTCAAATTCTAATGTAAATACCATACAAATCCTAACTTACTTATGGCATGGTTCTTTGTAAGAATTGCAAATATGCATTTGCCATAGCAAATCTGTATAACGGTGAGGTCTAGTCGAGGGGATTTTACTTTAAAAAATTGTCCCCGTACATCTTTTATGCATGCATTCGTCGCAATAACGACTGGAAATTTTCGAAATAAAAATGTCACAAGTGATGAGGTTAAATTACGCCATATCAAGCAATAACTCTTTGAAGCAGCCGCGTCACCTTAAATAACAGCCGGATTTGGATTCTACGTCCAAAATAGGTCTAGAAAATGCAACTCGCGTAAATTCTCCTTACTTACTGCCATCACTAAAATAAAGAAAATTGCTGGTAAAACATTTTCGTAATAATGCAATCAAAATTGGCAGTATAATGTGCGATTAAAACTGTCCAGTATAAAATCATCTTTGTCCAAGTCTTCAAACACTTTATTTTTCTTTCTCCTTTTAAAAGAATACGGTTGTCAAAATTTATTATTGCAGTTGAGTCTACTGGTAAAGCCTTGAAAAATTAAAAAATCAAATGCAATCTTTTCGTAGGAAAGTAAGCGTACCTTAATGAATTTACTATTACAGAGGTTCGGAAGTTATGGGCGACTCTGATGGACAGGAGAAAACAAATATTCAACTGAGACAAGGCAATTAGCTTTCAGAAAATATTCAATTTCTAAACCAACAACTTTCACTAACCATGCAACTTTGCATCCAACCGAGCGTATAAGAAGTTATGATAAGCATTTCTTTTCAATAAAGATCCTCCTGCCAGTAAGAATTTGAAAAGCAATTCACATCTTGTCCTTACTGGAGAAAAACGATTTCAAAAATATGTTGGAAATTCGGGATTACACTACAGCAAGCAAATATATACGTATCTGGACCATGAGGATATGAGTTCGGAAGATCTGGTGAGTTCTTTTGACCACTTTACTCATTTTCAAGGGGCTGATATGTGAAAGTCATGCAAACCAAATGGTGGAAAGGGCCTGTCAGAAATGGTCATCAAACATTGGGCTAACGATCCACATAGCAATCATAATATTAATGCCTTAAAAAGATCATTGAAAATAGGCTCAAAAGAAAAGATGCTTTTGGGTTGATAGAAAATTGGGAGAAGAAATTTCCTCGCAGAGTAAACGGGAGGCAGGAAGAAGGGATTGACATCAATTGATTATACAATAAGGCTATTATTCTTGGCATATATAGTCCAGCCTTATGTGAAGATCCACAAATGATATTAAAAAAAACTTTTATACTTAAAAAATATAAAAATATTTACGAATGTGCTGTGCCGTGTTTTCGTGGCTACTTTACTCATAATTTATTTGATTACCTTACTCATGAACGAAAAACAAGCTTTCAAACATTTTGTTTATAATATAGGTGTTTAAGACCAAGGAAAAAAACTCACAAGATTATTTTTCAAGTAATATTTCTGAGTTTACTAATGTAATTAATGTGTTGGCGTGTTATTTTCAAATAATTATGAGAAATTATCCTCAAATTTTAGCATTATAACAACAGACTACTCTGCTATCATAAGGCTGCAGGCTGACTTTAATTACCTTTGAGGTTTAAAGATCATAATCAATCACTTAAGTTACATTTAGCAAATCACGAACTCTATTCTTGAGCTTCATCGCTATCCGATTCTTTATTGGCGTCCTATTTTTCAAAATGTTTTATACTCGATACAATTCACGATGTTGGGGTAATCGACAACAAGCTGCAACGATAAATTCGACATATTATGTGGGTGGAACCAAATGATTTTTTTCTCTCTCTTTCTCAGTATTGGCGAAATGTTCAAAATACGTACCTATCGACGACCTTGTATGTTTTTCCAAGTGAAACGTTCTTTCTTATGCATCGATCACCACCAACATGAATGACCGTAAACTATTGCTTGCTGAATTACGGTCATGTAATAATTTATTAGTTGTAAAACAATTGAAACTATATTCAATTCAACCATTGCTTAAAAGGAATATTCTTGTTTATGAGCAACCCCTAACTATCGTTAGCATCGCATGCAAGATTGTGAATATCTTGCACCAGTCGTACACAATATAGTAACCACAAGTATAAAACAATGCAAGTACCCCAACCAATACATGTTTGTAAACGTAGATCGTCCAGGTTGGTATAGTCCTGAGAAGGACTGTTTTTGTTGTTAGAAACTGACGTTTCGACAACCTTAGCGGCAGTCATCTTCAGAGTCAAAATGGCTACCATTTGCCAAGCTGATATGTTTGCTAACGTGATATTTAGGTAAGATCTCAGATATAAAACAGAATTTTGACAATATGAAATTCATACGATTATACATCGGGAAATGCAATGATCACAAAAAATTGTAATCATTTAATTTGATAAGTAATTTTTGAACTATAAACATCAGTCGACTGATTTGACATACCCTAGATCCGCCCCTGGCTTTTACTAATGGCCGATCTACTGTATCTGCTTTAATATCCATGACACAAAATTGGTATAATGCAACAGATAATTCTCAATTAGGAAGAAAAGGGACTTAAGGGAGTTCACGTATTACTTATAGATATTCGAAAGGCATTTGACATGGTGAATCATAACATATTACTACAAAAATTAGCATCGATGGAAATTAATAAATCTTTCTGGCAATGGATTCGAAGTTTTTTGACGGGAAGAACGCAACAAGTCAACCTACAAGGAGCCATGTCATCCATCCAACCTTGATCTTTGGGCGTTCCACAAGGTGCTGTCATATCACCAGTGCTCTTTAATGTATATATAAATGATTTATAGGACAATATTCCTAAAGAAATAGATACTAATACATGTAAATATGCGGATGATTGCACTCAAGACCAGATTGTTGAAAGAGGTGAAGGTAGTTCCACGCAAAAAGTAATCGACGAATTAAGGGAAATGGGCTGATAATAACAGAATGACTCTGAATCCGAAAAAAACAAAGGATATGTGGATATGCTTTACTTCTTCTCTACTTCTTCTCCATTTTCCAATAGAAGCTTTACTGGTACGTCACCAATACCTTTGATAGGTGTTAATTTTCCTATTGGATCCTTGACATTTTAAGTTGTCGAATAGTTCCTTCTCAGTGATGATATGATGTATGCAGCAAGTATCATTGATGATATGATTCAATCTTCCACTGTCACTATATATTCCAGTGCCACTGTTTATGCATTGAGAGTATGATGAGAATGAATTTGGTCCTCATGTTTAAGGTTCATCGGTTTTGCTCTGACTCCTACATGCTCTTAATAAATGTCCCTTTTCCTTGGACTTTGTTAAAATTAACTTAATTTCTATAGAGCACCTATTTAGGTAAGATATATTTGAAATAGGAAGTTGTTATACAGTTTTTAAGTTGATAGTCCAGATTTGATTCTTTAAAATGTTTGATAGGATTGGTTTTTTAAACTTTCTTTTAACTCATTTTCCCATTTTGAGTTTTGTTTTGCCACTGTTAAAGTGCTGGGTTACAACAGTGCTCAGGTGCGAAAATTTTTGCATGTATTTTAATGATTACTTATGAATATCGGTGCAGATTTAACAGAACTTCAAAAATAACAAAATTTTAAATGCATGGTGCAAGTCTGGCCTGGCTAATGAATAGAATGAAATATTCGCTATTTGCAATGACTTTGCGTTCAAAGATTAAACATCATTTAATCGCAACTGGCAAAAAATCAATGGAAATAAGGTCGTATCAAAAGGTTATTGTGGAAATAGTGAGAACAAAACTACAGTTGTACATTGTCTTGTCAGTATTATGTGTATCAACATATGAAACTGAAGATGTTAGTTTTGGGAAATTTTGTTATTAGGTGTAAGGTTGTTAGCATATGCCTACGTGTATGACAAAAGCGGGATGTGTAAAACAAACAATTACATGACACAAAAATAGATACGCAATGCGTACATGTAGATTGTCAAGTATATAAATACTAAATGAAGTAGATGAGATGAGCATAATTCAAATAAAACTATATATTCACTATTATTTTCGCCAAACTTGTTTAAAATTTGAAGATGTTCTTTAGTTAAATGGCCAAGTAATTATTTAACCCTTTTCTGCAATTATAAGCTTAGATAGCATGTCATGTGACTGTGCTCAAACCTTGCATCAAGGAAAGTAACGGCATTTAAATTTCTCACAACTTTTAAAGGTTTTCTCACCAAAAAGCATTTTTGCTGTAATTGTATTTCAAAAAAGTTTTCTGACGTGTCTAAGATATCGATCAGGGAGAGTACGTCGTTCCATTAAACAATAGATCAACAAAACACACTTATGACATGTATTGGATTACATAACAGACACTTGTATGTATCTATGTATTTATTGACACTAGTGTTTGCAGCAAACGGGCCGCGCTGTTTGTTGTTACTTTTTTTATGATCACATTTTGAAAAGTCTATATTTCCAACGATTTAGTGTTAATTGCAAATAATGTTTGAAAGTAAGCGCTTTGCGCATTGCAAGTTATCCCAAGTCTTTTGTATTTGCATAATTTCGTAATAGCACGATTGAAATGATGCATTTAACGTAAACGACAACTTTTTTTAACAACTTTTTTCTAACACAACTAACAATGAACAAGACCACACACACAAGCCAAACCCCAAATCCATTACTTCAAGCTACCTTACATTGGCCTCTACTCACAAATCGCAAAACGAAAACTACATAACTTGGTCAGACGTTACTGCACAAACTTAGGCATAAAACTAGTATTCTCTTCTTTTAAAATGAAAAACTTCTTCCGCTTCAAAGACCCCATCTCTTTTGTCTTAAAATCCAATGGGGTTTACGAATTCTCTTGTGTGGGATGTAATTCTCGCTACATTGGCAAAACCAGCCGCCACCTCTCCACACGGATCAAAGAGCATACCACTTCCGATAAAAACTCTCACATATTGAAACACCTCCTCTCATCACTTAACTTCAAATCTAAATACTCACAACCTTGCTTTCGTATATTAGACAGTGCCCACACTCCTTTAAAACTAAAAGAAGCACTGTACATCAAAAAACTCAAGCCTAATCTTAACAAACAAATTGAGCATGTCAATACTATCATTAACTTGTAAATACTTAGCTCCTCTAATCACTAAAAAATTGTAAATAACTTCCGCTTCCATCCCATTTGTCTATACACATGTCTTGTAGCAGATTTCTTTATATATTAACTCCATTCAAATATTCATTCATTATATTGGGTTGATTGCTCCACTAATATCCCATTAAATTACGTCTTTATAAAAAACGCAGGCCATAGAAGTCGTGGTAACTTTGACTTAAAATGGCCAAATCATATAATTTTTGTATACGAATCGCTCATAGAATTTGGGGAAAAAGAACTAACATTTCTCTCTAATTCTGGTTGGTTCCACGCCTCTTCATTTCCACGTGCACAAAAAATAAACACGGTCATTCCCAACACGTTAACGAAAGCAGCAATGTAAAAAACGACAAGCCATTGTTGTCGGGTTGGCTAAAAAAATGAAGTAATCATTAGAAAAGATGAACGATTTGCTTTATAATCATACCATAATGAACAATTTATCTAGTAATATCGAGGAAAATTTTGAAATTAGGATTGTAACCCATTAAAAAGGCTATTTACTTTAAGATTATCGTCGAAAATCAATTAGACAAAAAGGCAAATTTGGCACCAATAAAAAAGAAGTGTGAGCAGCCTTCTAAGATTTGTATTCAACAGTTCATGATCGTTGTTTAAACGTCGCAACCAATGATCCGATTCAGACAAAATTCTATTGTACAAGTGACAAAAATTTAAAATTAGTCACTATGTAAGAGTGACATAAGTAATAATAATAATAATAATAATGGACTCCGTTGATTTCGACGTATGAGGGTTCCACGAAGTGGAAAAATGGCGGTAAAATACAAGGGACTCTACCAGCAGTAGAAATACCTAATAATCGCATCAAGTGAAATCTTATCCTAGACTTGTATGGTGGCCTTTCGCTATCATCACCACTTTCCGTGTGTCAATATTATTTTCACATATTTGTAAATGATGATCGTCCAGGTTAATAAAGTCCTGAGAAGGACTGTTTTTGTTGTTGTTGACTGACGTTTCGACAACCTTAGCGGTAGTCATCTTCAATGTCAAATGAGGAGTAAACGTCAGGTTAGCCGTATTTGTTATCTGGTTCTTACGTCATTGTATTGTGTGTACAGGAAATGCGTATTGTCATTGTGGATTAGTGTGAAGTGAAATATTTTATTTTTAGTTGTGATGTGTGATTTAGGTTTGACGTTTTAGTTGTAATGTGTGGGTGTCAATTGTGTATTGTCATTCTGAATTAGTTTGAAGTGTAATGTCTTTAGTTGATCGTTTGTTTGTATTGTGAATAAGTCGTTTGTAAGGTGCCGGTAATTACTGTGATCTGTTCAGGGGGGTTTGTTCCAAGTTGGTATACCAACTTTCTAATGTAAGCCGTTGTCTATAGTCAGTACTGTAAGTGATGCATTTTGCCAAGTCCCAGTCAATGTTGGGCTTTGTGATTCGGTGATGTTCGGCGATGTGATTAGTTTTGTCTTGTTTCTTAGTAGCTCGTTTGTGCTCAGTAAGTCTTATGTTTAAGTTCCTGCCAGTTTCCCCGATATAGGAGGCGTGGCAGTCGGAGCAGTTTATTTTGTAAACTGCACCTTGTCGTTCGTTGGGTTGTTCTTTGTCCTTTATGTTCGTTAGTACTTGTCGTAACGTTGTGATTGGTTTATGTGCGACAAGTATGTTGTATTGTCGTAAGATACGCGAGATAGTCTCAGACGTACCTTTGATGTAAGGTATCGTTGCTGTTGTCACTGAGTTGTTCGTTTCGTTGGTTTCGTTGGGTTTGTAAGTGTTGCGTTTGATAAAGTCAGAGTTATAGTTGTTTTTGTCAAAAACACGTTTGAGATAGTTGTTTTCGTTTTGTAGAGCGTCCGGTGAATCACATATGATTTGTGCACGTCTTGTTAATGTTCTGATTGTGGTGGCTATGTGTGATGTAGGGTTGTAAGATGATTGGTCTAGTAGTCGGTCAGTATGTGTTGGCTTGCGATAAACTGTTGTTCCTAGTTTTTGATTGTCATGTTTTACCAAACAGTCGAGAAAAAGAAGAGTTCCGTTTTCTTCGACATCTTTGGTAAATTGTATGTGGCTGTTCTGTTTGTTGAGTATGGAAGTCATCAATCTCGTCTGCATGTAGTGCTGTGATTGTGTCATCTACGTAGCGAAACCAAAAAGGTAGTGCATGTTTTGTAAGTCATGAGCGCCCCTTCCTCTATAGATTGCATTACAATTTCAGCAACTACAACTGAAACGGGCGAGCCCATTGCTGTCCCATGTAATTGTTTGTAGTGTGTTCCTTTGTATTGGAAGTAAGTCGAGGTGAGGCAGAGCTCCAGTAACTCCATAATGTCTTCTGTCGGTAATGGCAGTACGTCCGTGGTGTTTGTAATGAGGGTTTTTGTACAAGTAAGTGCCAGATTAAGTGGAATACTGGTGAACAGTGATTTCACATCAAAAGACACTAGTATATAGTTGTCCGGTATTTGTATAGTGCACAGTTTTTTAATGAAAGTTTCAGTGGATTGTAGCTTCTGTTTTGATTTGTTTGTAAGTGGTTGCAGTATGTTAGTCAAGTACTTTGAAAGTTCGTAAGTTCGTAAGTTCGTAAGTTTGAAAGTTTGAAAGTTTGTGAAGTTTTGGTAGTCCGTATAGTCTGGGTGGTCGTGGTACTGAACATCTGAGTCGATAGTAAATACGTTCAGATATGTTAGATTTTCTCAGAGAAGATCTTGCTGTTAAGTTTGCGTACTAGTGATGGTGTCGGGTCTCGTTAGAGTTGTTCGTACGTTTGTCTGTCGTTAACAGGGGTGTCCATTTTGTTAAAGTAATCATTCCTGTCCATGACCACAGTCACGCGTCCTTTGTCTGCTGGTAAAATGACGATGTTGTTGTCGTGTTTTAGTCGTTTAAGTGCTTGTTGTTCGTCTTTTGTCAAGTTGTTGTCACGTATAGAGGACGATTGTAAAGTGGAGGCTATCCTGCTTCTGATCTCGTCTTTGGTTGTCTCTGACAAGTCTCTTTGATACGCTAGGACAGCCTCGACACTTGATACTATCGTCTCCTTCGGGATTTGTCTAGGTGTTATGGAATGTTTTAGTCCGTAAGATAGTAGTCGCGTTTCAGTTTAGTCTAATGAGCGGGAAGAAATATTCCTCACCCAGTTATCGTCATGTTTATGTCTTGTACGTGTTTTAGTTTGTTTTAAACGTTCAAGTTTTTGTTGTTGTTTGATTTTGATTTGGTGTTGTGTCTCTGTCTTGTTTGCTCGTTTCTCTGCAATAGTTTGTATCGTAGAAAGTAAAGTATCACTTACTGTCGTTGGTATGAGTTCCTTCAGTTTGTTCAGTCTTTGTTCTTGTTGTTTGATGTAATAGTTGATTCGTCTGTGACAGTCGTTAATCCGTGCTCGTATCAGTCGTCTGCTGGTGGATTTGACAAACTGAATAGCCTTTTGTGTGTTCAACGGGGACTTAATTCTAAGTCCTGCCGGAACGAGACCAAAATTCTTGCAGCGGTGGTTGAACCAGAGTTGTTGGCGTATGCGTCTGACGTTGCTTGCAAAACGTATGTAGTCGTTAGCAAGTTGTTCGCTCTGTCGTCCAAATGATCGTAATAAAGTAAATGGTTTGAACCCAGGAGTATCGTTATATGTTTGTAAATGATGATCGTCCAGGTTAATAAAGTCCTGAGAAGGACTGTTTTTGTTGTTGTTGACTGACGTTTCGACAACCTTAGCGGTAGTCATATGATCGTAATAAAGTAAATGGTATGAACCCAGGAGTATCGTTATATGTTTGTAAATGATGATCGTCCAGGTTAATAAAGTCCTGAGAAGGAATGTTTTTGTTGTTGTTGACTGACGTTTCGACAACCTTAGCGGTAGTCATGATGTTCGACTCAGCTGTTCAGTACCACGACCACCCAGACTATACGGACTACCAAAACTTCACAAACCACAAATACCCATGCGACCAATTGTATCATTCTGTGGTTCGCCTACTTACGAACTTTCAAAGTACTTGACTAACATACTGCAAACAAATCAAAACACAAGCTCTTAAATGATCCACGCTTTGTTTGGTCTATGAGAGTGCAAAAACTCCACCAACGGGATAAAATCCTTGAAAAACCCGTCAGCTCATGCAGCGAGACCCTCCGAACAGACTCGTACAGAAAGAAACCACCACCAGCAAACAACCTCTTACTACATCGCTCCCAATAGTGTGCCGTGTAGAAGTTTCGCAGTTTCAACGTGAGTGTTTTGTTCTTTATGATTGCATCTTTTTTCACGCAAATACTTTGTTTCTGACCTGACCGTTTAGCTTTCTTTGAAAGCATTTCAGTTTTAAAGTTGCTTTTGCTGACAGTAAAAATATTTTTGACCAATGCACTTTACCCATTTAACACGACCACTTTTCTTTCCAGAAAAGCAATTTACCTTTTTACGTAAGAAGTATGGGCAACCGTACTTGCATGCTCATTACGACTTGAAAGTTTAAATCATAAAAGACTAAAGATAAGATCCCTTTTCAGTAAAAAATCATGGACAAAACATTTACCTTGTTATTGGTAAGCAGTCCAACGACGTAAGGTGATACAATACCAGATATTGTGCCAAATGTGTTAGTTATCGCCATTAACACACCAGCATATCGAGGAGCAATATCCAAATGGTTTACTTGATAGCCTGATTGGTTGAAGCCACAACCAATCAACGCAAACGATAGGAAAAACACGGCGAGGGCTGTTTGGTTGCAATGGACAAAACTAGCGGCAATTAACGATGCTGCAGTTACCGTCATCCCTTGAATTGAAGAAAAACGCAGGCCAAAACATAAAGTCCTTTCAAGAAAGTCGATGAAAACAGCAGTAAAATTTGATGGAGATGTAGGCAAAATGTTTTCAAAGAAAACTGGAAAATATCGATCAATTCTACCTGTGGTGTTAGCAATTTTTCTAACTATCTCGGTTGATAACAACTTGTGATGGCGGATATAATCTGCAACATGTCCAGTCAAAACAATGGATATAAAATTGCATACAAACGGAATAGCTGAAATCAGGCCATTCTAAATGAAGAAAAATCAAAGTTGTAAGGAAGTCTTCGTATCACAGTTTATTGAGCGTGTTCCGATTAAAAATTTTGTGACTAAGGATTAATGCTGCATTCTTAAGCCACGAAAATGCAAATTATGGTACACTACAACGCTTGATCACAAAATAAGATTGAAAAACTCTCTCACTTGCACACACTTATTGAAAACACAGACAGTAAACGGAAAAACATAAATGTGCAACAGAATTTGGGTTAGTGTTGCAACTCGTCATCAAAAGGACGATCGCATACCTCACGAATATTAACTCCAAGAACCTCTTTAAAGTAGGTCGGCATTGTCGTTAGTAAGGTGTAGAAACTCCAGTTGTTAGCAAAATGGGCGACAATAATGGCCCAAACAGGTGTTGACGTCACGATTGTTTTCCAAGGTGTGTTGTAACCCTATAGAGAAGAAAACCCCAATCTCTCAGTGCACATCGTTATGCACTGTACGCATTTGCTTAGACATCCAATTTCCCACGACTTCGAAAAAAGCATTTAAATTCAAAAGTACATTTCAAAAATTCATCAGCATGCATTGACACATAACAAAATTGATTCTATTCTTACTTAATCTGTATGCGCTCAAAATCCTGTCTCCACATCAGTAAGAATTCCGTGCTATAGCATGTTTGTAGTTTTAGATCATCCAGGCCGCTAAGCCAGTCGAAACGTGAGTCAACATCAACATCAACAGTCGTTTTCAGGACTTTACCAACCTGGACGATCTTAAAACCATACACTTAGATAGTTCAGGCTGCTTTACACAATTTTGTAATATATTGTAAAGTTCGAAAGTATGATGTTGCTGGATTTTTTGGCACTCAAAGTTGAAAATTGACCATCTTCATTGTTTTGAAAAAGCTGGCACCTAATGTTATTTTTGACGTCACAACGGGAATTCGTCTGTTTCGTTGTTTAAAATTGAATGTTTTTGAACATCCACGACACAAGATGCCACACACGTGTGTAATGCGACAAAGTAGTTACGCTTTTGACTTGATTATGTGTAAAATACAATGTTTTCATAAAGCGTGTGCCCGATATGACGACAGATCTGTGCTCTCAAACTAGTTTTTATCACGGTCAACCCAATAATCACCGAGCTTAGGCAAAAGCACGAAGATCAAATGCTTGTATTATAAAATCTTCTAAACTACCTACATAGCCTAATTGGAAAATGATATAGGTTAGAAGTCAAAATTTTGGAATAGCCAAAACCACAGACAATAAGCAATGCTTTTTGTATTGTCGAATGCAAATAAGATGTAGTGTTTTCTATGTTGTTCTGAATTTACACTGAAAGAGATTAAGTCAATATCTCAGTCAATACAAATCTTGACGTTTTGATGCAAGTAGTATCTGAGAAATTTAAAAGCGCAAGAACTTCTTCACCTGATCTTTGGGCGTAAAACTGTCCTGTTGTTCACCAAGAGTTTTTTCAATGTACAATAGTTCCTTCGCGGATATTGACGGATGTTCACGTGGGGTATCGTGAACAAAATACATCCAAAAAAAACACCAAACGAATCCTAACAAACCTGTTAAAACGAGCGCATACGTCATCATTATCAACAAGAAAACACTCAGAACACACTCAGCAGTTATTAGCTCCGGACAGTGAGTAACTATTTTCCAGTTGAATCAAAAGGGAAAATATTATCATACTTGTATAAAAAATTAGAGATAATTACCAAACACATAAAATACGGAAGGCCATCCACCATCAAAACCATACGCACAAAGCCAGCCTGATAATGGATAAGCGATAATCGTTCCAATCTGACTTCCTACAATAACGAATTCGGTAGTTAAGTAGAGATGCAGATGGTTCAACTTACAACAGAACGACAAACGTTTATTGTAAAACAATTTTACGAGACAGACAATCAAGCAAAATTACGCGATATCAAAGATGTTTACAGAGAAACACTGGATACGTTAAAGATGGGTAACATTTGAAATTACTTTTTTGAGGTGTATGAGAATAAAGGTTTCGATTGCTTGAAATGCAAAATACCTTAAGGTATATAGGTAATGGAAAATACCTGCGTAAGTAGTGGATACCAATTTACTTCTTTCTAATGGTGGTGCCCAGTAACTCCACATTGCATGCATGGCAGGGAAAGTAACGCCCTAAAAGAGAAAATAGACCATTTCACGTTTGTTTGAAAGGAATAACATTAAAAAGCACGTTCATGCAATCTGTGTAGATTGTGTAAAAGCTAGATACCTTCAGTTCGATGGAAGATGAAAAACTACTTCATGTTGAAAAAAAGATCTTTCCATATCTTACATGGACATTTAGAGTGCATGCTCTTATGTTGAAACTTAAGTCCTTAGGGCATCCAGTTTCCCTTATGTAAGAAGAGATCAAGTGTTACAATATGAGGTTTTATGACAGCCAAGTGTGATAATAAAGAAAGATCAGTTGTTCAATAGCAAATGCTTTTATAAAAAGTGTCCTCAAAACAAGATTCCTAGTAATTAACAGTCCCATCTCTTCATGAATAGTTGTCAGGGGTTTTACCACACTCCAATTTAGTATTTTATCAAGTGTTGATAGCTATCTCCATTTTAATCCAGATTAGTTTGGAGCCATTAAAAACTCAATTTAGCCATGTTGGTAGTCTAACACAAAAGCATACTTTATCAGTATTAGTGTTCACATTAGCAAACGTAGGCGTGCAACATTGTTTGGTAATAAAGTAAATGGTTTGAACCCGGGCGTATCGTTACATGTTAGAAAAGGAAAACGTCCAGGTTGGTATAGTCCTGAGAAGGACTGTTTTTGTTGTTGTTGACTGAAGTTTCGACAACCTTAGCGGTAGTCATCTTCAGAGTCAAATGAGGAGTAAACGTCAGGTTAGCCGTATTTGTTATCTGGTTCTTACGTCATTGTATTGTTGCAAATGAGGAATTGGTTTTATGATGAAAGGTCTCTTGGCATGGCTGTGATAATTTAGCACATACCACATCTTTTCGCAGACTACAGTTTTCATCAGTAATAATTCAATTCTATGACGAAAATTAATGCTGGTATTGAAAACAAAGTGTTCTTGTTATGAAAACATACATGTATAAAAAGTAATTATGATACACATCAACACTCTCACCTCTCCAAGCCCTTCCAGAATACGTAGCAGTACAAGGACGTAAACACTGAACTTTGCCGCAACAGGTGTAAACAATGTAAGAAGTGTCGTCCAAAACACCAAAACCAAACACACGTTTCGCACCATACTTTGCAGCTAACCAACCGCCAGGAAGCTGCGTGAATATGTAGCCGTAAAAGAATGAGCCAAGAACAATGCCTGATAAAAAAATACAAGTTCCTCTTAGAAATAATTCAATAAGACGCAATAACAGGTTTAATTTTGTATAAAATTATTCAAATTCAGTGCATATCAAACAAACAGCAAGCATGGCTGCAATTTAAAATTCGGACGTTAAAACTAAGACGTTATGATGGGAGCAGAAAAACATAAGTTCAAGAATATAGCTATGTCGCCTTGTCTTTTTTTAAGCAGAAAACATAAAGAATACTGATATAGTATAAGTATAAGACAATTAATAGCATACGTATGGCATTACGTACATGGTAGTCGTTATTGTTTAAGGGAGACTTAAAATTGATAATTAGGGGTGGGGGTGGTGCCTATTCATTTATTTATATCATAAAACCTGTAATCACAATTGATGTAATATAAAATAATATAGTAGAACATGCATGTATAAATATTAACCCCTCCCCAGTTATATATCTTTTACCACCTTTGTAGATGAAATTTGTTAACATCGAAATGTGATGAGATTTATTAATCTAGTCAGATATCTTTTATGCGATAGTGTCTGTGCATCTTTGCATCATAAAAAAGTTTTCACAGGCTCCTCTGATATTATATTTACTGCCATGTGCTTGAAATTGTGTTCTGAGACATTTTTCAGTTTCTCTGTTATAAAATGGAGCAATGTTGCACACTAGGTTACAATTAATTATATTACTTATCAGTGGGGCTAAGGATTCACCAAATGGAATAAATTTTAACTATTTATATGCATTTTGATCATGGAAATTATCACAATCCAGCTCCACTGCTAAAGATGTTGAATATGAAGACCAACAGGTTTTCACAAGATTGCACTAACTATCAACATCAACAAACAAGCATAAATTTAGAGAAGGATGCGCACTTGGCCAGGAAGAGGAGCAGGAGGAACACCAATTTACCTACTAATTATTAATATGCCAAACAGTTAAGAAAAAGTAACTGTGATTAATGTTAAATGGAGCACACTTCCAAAGGTATTCCTGTCAAGGCAACAGAATTTTACAAAAAGTCTGACATGCTACTGCACCAAGTTGCAACAAACTGTTAAATTTATGACTGAAGCATTCGTAAACACAGACTGGGCACCATGATGATCAATTTCTACAAAGGCCTTGAAAAATTGATGTTCATCTTTCTGGGCATTTACACTTGATTTATCATACACACATATACAAAGGTACAACAGTTTTATCATTTTGTTTACCTTGTAAATGTTGACTCCATTTGAATGCGCCATCATGCTAAACAAACAATGAGAAATACATTTTTTATTTCTGTGTGCATAAACATTAACATTGGTACTTTTTCGCTTTTCTTGGATAGCATGTTCATTACATTAAGGTCATAAATTAGATTTTGGTATATCAAAGTCAAATCAAAACAGAACAATGCCACTGACCATACTTTGAATCAAAAATATTCAACTGAAATATATTCCCACTGCTTGGTATTATTATTTGATATTTTATAATGAATTATCAGACATTAGATAAAATAGAATAGAAAATGTACTTGGATTTATCACTTTAGCTTGAATGTTGCCTAAACAGATAAATCATAAATGAAATATTTGTTTCTAAGTTCTTTTGTTCAACTAAAAAACTGCATTCTATCTGTAATTGTACTCAGAATTGTACGAAGGCTCTATTTGCCAATTGGAGAGTGTTAATGGAACTACTGTGAAATTGGCACCACACTGGGAACTACATTCAACACAACAATCATCACAACATTAATCACCACATTCAATTAAAATTTATCATTCAAAATGATGAATTGAAAAATCGTCTTTAAAACATGTTTTCCATCAAATACAACAGTAAAAATAATTCTTAACTACTTATTAATATTTTACTGTCCTTAAACATCACAAAGAAAGTATAAAAGTCAAGAAATTGAAGAAAACAATAAGCTTTAGGTTACAGTGTACTTTTTACTCCATACTCCAGATTTTGGATATGTTATAGACAATAAAAATATCTAAGATATGCAAAAGTTGAAAAAAATTCTACCGTGTACCTTTTTATTAATAGGCTTTTGTTTGCAAAATTACCTGGATATAGGAAGTTAATTATATAAGATTATATTACGCGCATTGGTGTCATCTAACTTTGTCGATGATTTTCTACAACTTACTTTTTTGTGCACTCTCCATATTTTGGATATACTTTAGACAATATAAATATCTACAGTATGAAAAATTTTTAAAAAATTCTACCGTATAGTTTTTTATTTATAGGCCTTTGTTTGTTAAAGAACCGGAATTCTTAACTTAATTAGGTAAGATTATATTACGCGCATTTGAGTCATCCAACTTTGTCGATGTTTTTCTATCATTTATATTTTTGTGTACTTTCCAAATTTTGGATATATTTTAGACAATATAATTATCTATATTCTGGCCAAGTTTAAAAATATTCTACCGTGTAGTTTTTAAATTATACGCTAATTAAGAGAAATGAAAAATACATGGTAACCTAAAACTTAGTGTTTTCTTCAATTTCTTGACTTTTATTCTTTCTTTGTGATATTTAAGGACAGTAAAATATTAATAAGTAGTTGAGAATTGTTTTTTACTGTTGTATTTCATGGAAAAAGTGTTTAAAAGACTATTTTTGAATTCATCATTTTGAATGATAAATCTTAGTTGAATGTGGTGATGAATGTTGTGATGAATGTTGTGATGAATGTTGTGATGAATGTTGTGTTGATTGTGGTCCCAAAATGGTGCCGATTTCACAGTAGTTTAATGGTAAACCAAGCAAAGACATGCATTTCAACTATACAATATATGATCCCAGGAAATATAAACATATTCATCTAGAGCACTAGCTTTAGCCTTGACCAAAACATGTGTTAATTAAACCTTGGTTGCCGAAGAACTTGCAGGGCTGCATCTTTCATTTTCTCTCTCTTCGTGGCCGTTTGCATACGAAGCATTCACCATTGCAACAAGCGCCACGCTTAAATTCACCCGAAGTGCGTAGACGTTTGCAAAGCCGAGTAACGCTATTATCATCAACACATGTCGTTTGCTAAAACCTTTCGAAGATGACGGAGTAGCAATCGGGGGAATGTCAGTCGCTTCTTTTCTCTCCTCCTCGAACATTTCTAACTCAATACGAACATAGAATCCTACTTACTACTTACACAGAATAGATACATACAGAAGCGCCACTCGATGTCGGAGCCTCTGATGTTCGTGTCCCCAGCATCCGGGAACTTTACACGGCGGCGATGTTTCCAGCCAGATAAATGCGGTGAAGGCTATGTAATTTAAAAATTAATTGAGACTTACCTATAAGTTGAAGTTTGATTGTGCCCATGCCCTTCTTTTCCTGACACGCACGTGAGTAAATGATATTCTCTCCTTATCGATAACATTCCTATTTCTTACGTGCTTGCAACTTGCCATGGCATTTTATACTTTATATGGCTTTACAGAAGATAGTGGGATAGTGAAATATCTTAAATAATAGCGGGTTTTATTCAAACATCATTTCAAAGATAAAGATGACTAAGGTGACTAGGTGAGCAAGTATTGTATACTTTTAATTTATTTACCGTATTTTGTAATTTGTAGTGCTGTACTTGCACTGTGCGATATTGCAGCGACGGTTTTAGCACATTTCTTCAACGATAAATGGTAAAATACTCAATTTTCAAATTGTGTATAACTATACTTCTCAAATTAAAAATTCGTGATTAGTCATTGGAACCATTTAATAATGAACAACCGAAGTCGGCTTTTGTTTTTAATGGCTTATTATAATATTTTGAAATGTTGAAGCATTAGCCACCCAGCTCCTTCCATAATTGCTTCAATTGATATGGATGTTTATTTGCAGTAGCTATACTATGTTTATGTACACAAAAATCAATTATTAGGCCAGCTTTAAGATTGTTTTAAGATCTTGACATAGTGTCCGTGCTTAATACATTAAATGGTTTTGTGTGTTAAATTTACCTGTTTGGAATTACTTCTATTAGTTTTTGTTCTTTCAAAACTCAGTAAATTGACGGACAAAGTGTTGCATTGGGTCATATTTCTTAACTATGAAAGGCTTTAGGTGTTTCCCAGGCCAGATGTTTTAACAATTGGTCGAAGGTATACATTTATCACCTCGAGATATATTGTCCAGGATGATTTTCAGTTTCAATACCATGAGCAGGATAAGGACTAACATCATGGTCAGTTTAAGTTTTCTTTTTCAGTGTCAATAGTTTCATTTGGCTATGGTTTTAAGTTTCTAGACAAGTTCCTCTTATTTTGTTGTAAATTCTACCTCATCTTATATGGATCAAGCCTCACTCATTGAATCCTTGCAAAACTGTGATGCATACCAAAACTAAAACACCACAACTTGAAGTATCTTGTTGAAGAGTACTCCTTGCAGATCTGAAATTCTGACAGACCAAATTTGTTTTCAATAATTAAAGGAAGTTTATCTTCTTCTGCAGTGGAAAGGGATTGATATTCAATTGATCAACAATATTGTTCAATCTTTCCAAATGCAGATCATATTGCTCGTGTGCCTCTTCCATTGATTGGACTTCCACAGCTGTTTCAAAGTTCGGTCTTTGAACCATTTCCTGATAAGTGACACACTATGCAATTTTGCATGAAAGGATGTTGTTCATGTTTCCTGTAGACACCAGAAAAAGAATTGATTACTTCATCATACAACCAGCCATGTATGAAAGGTTTATGTCTTTTGCACTAAGTAAAATCTGTGTTTTCTTCAAAAATCTCTTTATAAAAGTAATAAGATCATAGTATTTATATTCATTAATCATTTCATAATATTAATATCTAGTATAGAGGTGAAACTGGTAGTGCATGAAAGGAAGTTTGTGGATCTTTTGGTGATTTTTCCATTTTTGAGTAGCCTTAAGTCTTTATTATAGAATTTTCTAGTATTCTGAGCATGTTGGCCAACTCTTCTATTGTAGTGTATCTTCTTTAATTTTGCAGATGGTAGATTAGATAATCTGGCTTTCTTTTTCCTTGCTGGTTTTGACTTTGATGATTTGATGTTCATTTTCGTTTATTGACGTTTTAATGCCCAGCTGTGTGCTAGTCCTGAATCAGTATTGCTGTTATTCTCATGCTGAAGTGCAGACTGATCATTTTGCCAGGCTGGCTGAAGTGAAGTTGAATTTGAGTGGACCAAACTCTTTATTCTAGATAACAGATCACAACACCTAGTAATAGCTGTCCGTTTTGGGAACACTGGTTTAGGTAGAACAGCTGTCATAGTTTGTTTTATGTCAGTTTCTTCTGTTTCTTTTCTTGTCATGAAAACTTTCTGCACCACAAACTTGCTGAGCATCGTCAACTCTTTTCAAAATATGATCAATTGGTTTGAACAATATATCGACATCTAAGGTCAGAAATGGAGAATCTTTATATGCTGTTGGTAGGTTTTTCCATCCCCAACTTGTAAATTTTTTATTTTGAATAATCGCTAATAAGTGCTTGCATGGTAAATAGTTTCGTTGCCAGTCAAGACACTCGCAGCAAGGTATTTCTGTGTCATGAGGTGCCCTAAAATATACATGATAGTTGTGCTTTCCCATTTCACTGGTTACTAAAAATGCACCCATAGAGTCATCCACCAAAGCGATTGAACGTACATCTTCAGCATAAACAAGACGTTTCATGCAATGGTCGATAAGGTAGTTAGGACGATTATGCAGAAATTCTGGAATCTGTTTGTTATAACGCTTATATGCTGTGGAGCATTTTGTATTTTCGTTGATGTAGCTGAAATAAAAAATATAATATACAACTTTTTGGTGCAAGCACACAAAATTTAATACAAAAATTTTGGTTTTAAAACCAGTATGCATGAGATTCATGCAACTTCACTTTACGGTTTACTCTCGGCATTAATATAAATAATATACGTAAGCTAGCCAGGATCTGCCTCTCATTCAGAAAGAAAAACTGTGTCGCTTTAGATCATCTATTAATTGAATGCCAGACTTACCTTTCGTATTTGTCAGGAAGAAATTCATTTACAAGAATTGTTAACATTGCGCTGAGAGAATACTTTCGTAAAGTCAGTAAATACTGGTGTTTGAAAGCCCCATTTTGTCTTTCCAACCCATTGTTTGTGCTAACATAAACAAGCAGACGCTCTTTCTGAATGCCCATACCCATCTCTGTAAAAGTTAAATATCAATAAAGTATAAAAATGGTTGTAGGTTTTACTTGTATTGACCTGACGAAGAAGGAAAGTACAATGAAACGTACTTTTCCACTTTTCGTGTAAACGCTTGTGGTAGTTATTTGTGCAGTACATTTTGCGGCCGTGCAATTGCTAAGTCTGTATTCTTTTTTTTACCTTTTTGTGTCTTATCCACGTGTTTTCCAGCCACCTTTTAAAGCTGTTATTGGTCTTCCACTCGCTAGTGTCTTTAACTTTTTGCAGGGCATTTTCGTATGCATCCTCAGTTCTTGCCCGTGCCAATTGTCTCATCAAAGCCAATATAAATTCACGGTTGTCTGCGATTCCATTATCTTTTTTAGATGTCCAACGTTCCCATGCTTGCTCTCGATGAAAATCGCAAAGCAGCACTTTGCAGTCTGAAAATATACCCACATGTTACACTCCATGATGAATTGCAGAGCTACGTAGCCATGGTATATAGAACTTTTTAAAAGGATGTTTAACTTTGTCAACACGATTACATATATATCGTAAAATAAAAATAATCTGCATGTAGAAATTGATCAACCCTTTCTTCCCTTCCCATGTCCAAAGTTTTCTAATATTATTATTATATTTGATTAGCGATGGAAGAAATATAACTTGTGAATTGCTGTTCATTGCTTTTATTATTTAGGTGTTACATGGTTGATTTAGTGCAATAAAGAATGCCAGATGTTTTGGTCAAAACCTCTTGCAGCTCGTGCCTCATACCTGGAAAAACAAACTCAATTGATTTTATTTCTTCTTCACAAAGATCGGTCATCATATGCTGTGGGTTCCATCGTGGATTCCATTGATGTAAAATACTGAGAGCTTCTGTTATACTAGCTGTTGTTTCATCTTGTATTACAAAGGATGAAACGATAGCATAATCAACATTAGTCTTCACAGCAACAAAAAATAATGGCAAGGAATACTTTGTGGTTTTGTATGTGGCATCTAGGAAAGCTAGTTCCTGACCATAACGACAAAGTAACCTTGATTGCCAAGCCGTTTGGTGTATAAACAAAAGTCGCCCTTTTTGCTCCTTTGCAGTCGTCATAACCTCTTCATTTAAACTTATGTCGTCATCGCTGTCTTCTTCATTTTGTAAGTCTGTATTTTTGAATTCACCGCTTCCTTCAACGTATGGACGGAAATAAAATCTATCGTTGCTCGAAGCCTTTTCGCATTTCCATTTTTCAACCAGTCGAGTGACGTTGTCTTGGTCCATAAATGAAAGCCTGGCTCTCATTGCCGCGTTGTACATGTGATTTTTTATTGTTTTAGCTCTGGGAAAGTATCGTCGATTGTCACGCAGAGGTTGTTCTTTTCCTCGAAAAAGCTCATCCTTTATGTATATTTTCAAATGACGTTTCATCTCATGAACAGTTCGCACTCCTTCACTGACAAGTTCTTCTATCTTTCTAATAACCTTTTCATCTAGTCGTTGTGTCATTCCGCTGTGCTGAAATAGCAAAGGCAAAACTAGTTAGTGTCATGAATTTTATCATGCAGATGCCACAAATGATTGTGATGTTCTTGTCTACAGATTGCAAGACGAGCATGTCAAACAAGAGCATATACCATTCCAAGTCTGTGCGTGGTGTGATCTTCTGGCCGCGGAAATGAAATATAGATTCTGCGTTCAGTTTTACTGAGGAGCTGGGGTTTATTAAATGGGCTCGCAAATCAGCAGAGGTCGTGTCACGTTTCTTCTTTTAGCGTCATGTGGCACCTAAAAATATTGCACTCTAATCTTTTAGAAAAAACCAATTTAACATGTGTATACTTGTCGATTTACTATGAACAAAAATAAAGCCACAGTATAAGCAATTTTCTTTTTTATTAGTAATATACCTTGTATTCTGGAAACTTTATTACTTCTTTCATTTGTATGATGGCTGTGCAATCAAGTTTTTTACTATCTTGCTTCCAGAAACGTCTCTGTTTTATAGTATGATCTCCACGGTCGCCCTGTAATATGAGTAAAACTTTAATTTTAAGTCCAATTTACTTTCATTACCTAAAGAATTTATGAAGAGTAGTGGTGTCATCTAGAATAATTACCATGAGATTTGATTCATGTTTTTTTTTCTGATAAACGTTTCTGTCTACACCGTGTTGGCATTCCAAGACATTCGTTCCAACCAAATAGAACGGTACTCCATCAAAGGGATGGGCTTTTCAGTACCGGATTTAGATTCCCACCAAATACGGTGTGGTTTTAGGTCATTTTGGTCTAACGCACAAAAACCATTGTAACAGTAGTTTTCATAGATTATGTTAACATACAGCGAAGCAATATAATATGTTACGTGAAGATGAGGAGATTTTAATTTCGTTAACAAGGTGCACTTTTAATAAATTAAAACAGGCCATGACCATGTACGATTATTATATTGATATTATACAGCAGGAAATGCACAAGATGAATCCTAACAACTTCCGTAAATACTTAGCTGCAGATAAACATTACATTTTAAACCTACTGATTTTATTGATTTATACTTGGTTCAACAAATGTATTCGACATTCTACTAAAATAAATACTTAATAATGTGTGATGATTGCATCATCACGGTAGAGTATTTCAAATATTCGCGCTCAAAACGCATTTTACCGGTGGCTCCAAAGCTCTTTGTTTTCGTGAAGACTGTGAATTTTGTCGTGGTCGCGTTTTCAAAATCCCTCACGAGCTCAAGCGCTTTTTCCAAAGAACTTACATAACCGAAAAGGATTTTCTTCGTTGACAATATTGTCAATTTTGGAATATGTAAATCAGATAAAGTATAATCTTCCATGTTGAGAAAGAGTAAGCGCGATGTAATATGTAAATATGCTGAAAATTAATTATTAATAGCTTTAAGTAGACAAGTTAAAGCTAAAGGGCCTGGGCACAAGGTGCTCTACCATATCTGAAATAGCCTTCACCGATAAATGCAGCTAGATCGCAATGTAATTTAAAAATTAAACGAGACTTACCTGTAAGTTGAAGTTTGATTGTAATTCTATGAGTTATTGGAGAAGGAAACTAAGGAGTCATGTGAGATATGCGCACGCAGATCGAGGAATCAGTTTTCAACGCTGCGAGTGATTTCAACAGCATTCACCATTTAGGGCGGGTGCAATAAGATTTTTTACACTAAACATCCCTCCAATATAATGGTGACTCTTATTTCCTTGTCCAATAACTCATAGAATTACAATCAAACTTCAACTTACAGGTAAGTCTCGTTTAATTTTTAAATTCTGTTTCGTCATTGGACTACGTCACTAAGGAGTCATGTGAGATATTCAAAGTGTTGTGATCACGAGCTTTAACATAATCCCAAATGTATTGACAATTTTTTCAACAACACATATAACTATACTTCTCACTATTAAAAAATTCGTGCTTAGTCATTGGAACCATTTAATAATGAACAACCGAAGTCGGCTTTTGTTTTTAATGGCTTATTATAATATTTTTGAAATGTTGAAGCATTAGACCACCCAGCTGCTTCCATATTTGCTTCAATTGATATGGATGCTTTGTTTGCAGCTGACGAGGATACTGCTCTTGTGCTGTAGCCAGAAAAATCAATTATTCCGGCCAGCTTTAAGATTGTTTTAAGCCATCTCGAGATAGTGTCCGTGCTTGCTACATTAAAGGGTTTTTGAAAACAAATTAACAACTGTTTGGAATTACTTCTAATAGTTTTTGTTCTTTCAATGTACTCAGTAAGGAGTTTGAACGGACAAAGTGTTGCATCTGGGTCATATTTCTTAACTATGAAAGGCTTTAGGTGTTTCCCAGGCCGAGATGCTTTTAACAATTGGTCGAAGGTGAATACATACTTATCATCCTCCCGAGATATATTGTCCAGTGATAAGGCTTTAAGGGTTTGGCACCTTTGAGCAGAGATAAGGGCTAACATCATGGTCCGTTTAAGTGTTAGCTTTTTCAGTGTCAAAGTTTCATTTGGCTGCATGGTTTTTAAGTATTCTAGCACTATTCGTACATCCCAGATTCTGGTGTACCTTGGTAAGGCTGGACGATTTTCGAAGACTCCTTTAAGGAATCTGCAAACCAGTGGGTGTGTTCCAAAACTAGTACTATCTGATAAACTTACTATCGATGATAGCGCACTCCTTGCAGTATTTAGTGCACTGTACCCAAGCCCTTTTTTGAACAACTCCGCAAGGAAGTTTATCCCTTCTTCTACAGTGGGAGAAAAGGGATTGATATGCCGTTGATAACAATATTGTCTCCATCTTTCCAAATGCCCTTCATATTGCTTTCGTGTGCCTGCTCTCCATGCTGATTCCAGGACTTCCACAGCTGTTGTCGAAAGTCCTCGGTCTTTGAACTGTTTCCTGATAAGTGACACACTACTAGCACTAGTTTCTCGTGAAGAGGATGTTGTTTATCTTGTTTTTATTTGTATTCAACCCTCTCGAGCTTTTTATCTTTCTCTGTTGTCAGATGTAATATGTATGTACCACTAGTTACTATGTCTTTTTGCATTAAATCGATCTGTAGTTTTCTTCAATAATGCAATTTCTCCTTTATAAAAGTAATAAGATCATAGTATTTATATACATATAATCATTTCATAATATTCATATCATAGTATAGAGGTGCCACAGGTAGTACATCTTAAAAAGGGGTGGGAAAACTTGGCAATTTTTCAATTTTTGAGTATGCCTTCAAGACTGTTGATCACAAATTTTTCGTAGTATTCTGAGTTTGTTGGAACTTAAGGGCAGGCATTCTGTAACATACTCACAAATCTTATAATCAGAAAACCTATGGTTTTCCCTCGATTTTCCCTCAACAATGGTTTTCCAAAAATTAAATGATTAAATGCGCATTTTCTTTATAACACATTTTTAATGCCACTGGTGTTTCCATTTTCCATGAAAGACTTGCCTGGGATTCATGCTATAAGAAACAGGGACCTTATCATTTTGCAAATAATAATCCTGAAATGTAGGTAAATTTGAGAATATTTACCATTAATTAATTGTTTTTTAGAAATCCATAGTTTTCACAGCAAGTGAAATTTTGCGTTGCATGAATAAATGACTGAGCAGACTATGCTGTATTCATTGCATGTTTTTGAAAGTTTGCGAATGACAGAATCCTTGCAGTTTATGGAGACTCAATAATGTTGAATCTGCCTTAAATTGTAAAAGCTAGAGATGTTTTTCTAATTTCTACTCTCTGCTAGTCACCCCATTATTATGTTTATAATTGCTTTAAAGGTTTAATTGCATTGGGTGCATACCATTGAAAGTGATCAAGGCAAAACCTAAATTAATATACCTTAACAAATTTTCTTATTAATTAGGATAATAGTCCCTAAAAATTTTCATGTTGTGCAGGAATAAGTCACATTTTTATTTTTTGGCTCTCCTAATTTACGAATAATTTGAGAAAGAAGTTTCATATAGATGGTTGTTATTAGTTACATACTTAATGAATTCTGTTACCTGTGAAATAAGCTCATGCTTATTGCAGAATTTTCTAATGAAATATTTTGATCGTCTGGTTTGCAAAGAAGCATTTATATTTTTTAACATAATAATTTTTTGTTGTTTAGACTAAGTTAGCATATCCTATTCTTCAAATAACTTGAAGGCTTCATGTTAGTACTCTATTTGTTCATACACCATGTAGTAAATAACCTTGGTTAACCAGGTTAGCTACAAGAAAGAGAAAAAGTTTTTATTGTTATTTCTTCAAGAAATGGATTGGGAGTGAAAAGCAGTGCAGAAAAAAAAGAAAAGCCAGCTCTCATCAAGATGAGGAGTTAAGACTGTGCCCTTCAAAGCGTAGAACTACAGCATATAATCTTTTTTGCTCGCATATGCTGAACTCAGGTTCTGATCTATAAACTGTATGTTTTTTATGGCCTGCACAAGATGTATCATCTTGATTCCACCAAAAGTGCTAAGACAAAACCTGTGCAGTCGTCATTTAAACCCAAAAGAGTACTTTGTTTCTTTCTGTTGTTAAATGCCTTTTGTAAATATGCATTTTGTAATTTTAGAAGAATGCAAGCAGCTGAGCTCTAATTCTGAGAGGTTGAAGTTAGCTGTAGACCACTAGAACTTGTTAGGGGCAGAGGAACGTGTGATTTGGGCAGAAAGAGCAAAGGCTGTTCAAAGCAATGACATTCATGACTTGACAGTTAAGCAGCGCACAAACCAAGTAAAAAAAGGGAAAAAGCAGCTTTTGTCACAGGTACAGCTGTTATTACCCACTGTACATATGTACAGTATTATGATATAAGAGAATGATTTTTCCTTTGATTGTTTGTGCGTATGTTTAGTTGAGCATCTCTATAAACATAACGTGATGGTTTGTAAATTTCAATCCATTCTAAAGGAAAGACAATTTACCTAAACAAGACTTCTTCTACAAAAAGATTTGTAAAAGTTGTTATGAATTGTTAGAAGTAGCAAATAAATGCTGAAATTTAGCCAAGTCTACTGGGTTACAGATCCACAAAGTTAGCAGTTTGTAACGTTTGCAATTTTACTGTGGAAAATGTTAGCATTGATAGACCAGTGTCATGATTGTGAAGGGGGAGTATTTTGTTAGAAATTTTGCAATCCTCATAGCTTTAGATAGATTAGGGTGTACGAGGGGCACTAATTTCCCCACAAAATAATAGTATACGTATCATAAAATAAGGCCAAAGCAATTATGATAAGTCTTTAATCTAACACATTGTAGATGTGTTGATTTTTATACTTTTTGTTTACTTAGAGAAAAAATATGCTGAAAACTTATGCTGTGTAAATTCAATTAAATTTCTCTTTGGTAGCTTACTTACTTAGAAAGTCTTGGTTGTGAAGCAGCTGTTTTATTCTTGGAGTCTGGTGATTCTTGTCTTCAACAGTTTGGAGCAGAAAAAGGAATCATATTGAGTATTTCGGTAAGTGCTGTACCTACACAGATATTTTCTGAAACTTGTGGGTCTTGGAATACCAGTGCATTAGTTCTCAAGCATTAGTGCTGTTCCAAGAATGTTTATTCAGTTGTGCCCTTCGGATTTCTTTTGAAAGTAAATTGCTTTCAAAAGTAATCACTTGGGCTCAGCTGGATATATGAATAATCCTCTCCTCCCTTTCCATACATTTTACACGGGCTTTATTTCTTCATCAATGTTCTTTTTGTTAAATAGATTCTCAAAAATAGGTTGTCGTAAAGTACTGGGTGTGTGATGTGATAAAACTATTCAACCAGAAATACAGTAAGTGCAAATTGCATTTGAAATGATTTTCCATTTTCTGAGCTTGTGTCATGGTTGATATTTTTTAGTCCATTTTATACACAATTCCTTTTTTGACAATCAAGTTATTTTAAGTCAGCATGAATGTTTTACACCATTAAGAAAAATTTCCAAACTTATTAAATCAAATCATGGGAAAGAATGCTGTTTCGTAAAAATTGAACAATGTGCATTGCAGTTTACATATTTAGGAAATATCATTTATTGTGTCTGTCCTCATAGTTTTGTACGTATTAAAATCTCCCCCCCCCCGTAAATATGCGCGGGACTTTTTGTTATTGTCATTGATTGTTGCTAGCTACATTTATGTATTACCCATCATTGTAATTTACTTCGAAGGTGAAACTTGTGGGAAAATGTGCCGAGTACCTTATTTAAAAGGAGGATTTACTGTTACTGGTTTGCCAGAAGGTATTACATTTAAAAAACCCAGTCAGTATGGTATTAAACAGATTTCCAACATTATGAAAAATGTACAGAATATTCATTTCAAAATAATCGAATCACCGCAAGTAGAAAAAGTTTGACAGAGAATCGTAAATATTCTGATGAAGAGAGAGAATGTTGCCGATCTGTGTTGAAGAAAGTTGTTTTTGAAGAAGCCAAAGTATCAATGTGCTTGATACGTAACAAGCTGATTGAAGAATGCGATTTGGTGGTAATTGATATAGATTTGACAAAGTCAGAGCTCGATTTTTTGACTGGGAAACTTAAACATTTTTTCAAACCTGATGCCTTTGCGACTCTTATTGCCAACTGTAAACGCAGTCGAACACACGAAGGATACGTTCTTCCGGTTTATACTGACTCTGATAAACCGTATTGGCTCTTCTATTATCCTGATGCAGCTGAAGGCATTGAATCATTGTCTACTGAAGATAAGATTGGTTAGACAAGACGAGCTCAGAACTAACTTATAAACTCATTAAAACCAAGAAAACAAACATTATTGGATTAAACCTAATCTGTTACCAGGACAAAGAATTAGGAACTTTAAGGTTAAAAACCAAAACTTTTACATCCCAAATAAGCATACCTTTCGGTTTTCACACGTCTGTTCTGGAATGCCTTGCTAAAGAGGATTTCCTGTAGTGTGTTAAACTTTTTTTTGTATAGCATGTTCATGTTGTTACCAATAATTGTATGCACCTAAAGTATTTGTATTCTTATATTACGCACAAGTTTAGTTTGAATGTTAAGAAATAACTATCGGGGGAAACAAGTAAAAAAATTTCCAAATGTTTTTGTTTACGTTTTGTTGTTTTTCTCACGCTATTTCAACACCACGTCTATTGTGTCCACTATATATTGCCTTTGCTCATTGCATTTATACCAACTTGTGATTTTGCATGACATTCAGATACCAGACCAAAATACTTAAAAAATTTCCTGGAATACTCAAAGATTTGAGGCTTACAAAAGTCTCAAAAATCTCTAATTTTGAATCAATTAATTAAGCCCATTTTCGTTCTTTGCCAATTGTATTTGTGGATTGTTTAATAAAGCTTCGTAACTACCCCAATGATAAGTAAAGTCATATGGCATTTGTCAGAAAATGGGTAAAGCACATTGCAGGTTAAAGGATTAACTAAAAAATATAGACATTGTCAATTGTTAACCCATTACCCCTTATACTAGGGTATACCATTTACAAAAAATGTTTTAGAGATTTGGTAACAATTTTACAAAGTTCTTCTAATGGAAAAGCAATCGTTTCAAATAAAGTATGCAGTTTTAATCGCTTTAGTAATCTATGTTTTTTTTCAAAATCTGTTTACTCTCCATACAACGATGGAATGTGCTGTAAAGATGAGTTGCAAATGAATTTGCAAACATGTGAAAGATTGGCAAGCGATAGCTGTTAAACTTTCCAAACAAATGACGCAGAGAATAAATTCCATTAAAACTACAATAGCCAAGTATAATGCATCACTAAAGTCTTTGGAAGATTGGATTGAAGGACTACCTAGAAAAATTGAACTCGACGAAACAAAAGATCCAAGGTCGCAACTTTATTGTGATTTTAACTTTCAAACAAATAAAGATACAGTACCGTTCACTGCTAAACGTTCTGCTATTGAGTTGCATAACTTTCTTGAAAGATGCAAAGAGGAACAAAGATGTTAGAAATGGAAATAGAAAGACTAGTACACTATTACTTGTACAAGAATCAAGAACTGGAGTCCTATATCAATGTTAATGGGGAAGTTGAGAGGAAAATCTTGAGAGGAACTGTAGCAAATTTTAAGAAAGATTTAATTAACATAAATAATGCACTGTATTCACTGAAACATATGTTAAATGACTATTTAACAGAAGCCAGTAAGAGTAAATTACCATTCTTTAAGATAGAAGCAGAGCATGCATTATATATTTTGCGTCCAACAAACATAATTGAGGATACATTAGAGATTGAAACCAGTTCAGTTGATAACGAGACTGACTGCGAATCACTGCTTCAATTTTCAGATTTTGAATCAGACACCGAGTTAGAATAATTCCGTATACACACGTGTATATATATATAATTAAAAGTTATTAATAGTGAACGCTTTCACTTTATGCAAAGCTCACCTTTATAGGTTTGAGCGCTCTGGGGACTCTACAAAACAATCCATACAATGTGTAACCGTACATCCTGCGTCCCAAGTGCAGCATTCACAATTTTACTAGGGTGATAGCCGGAGGACACATTGTTATACACTTTATATATATCTATATATATATAGGAAGTTTATATTTCTCTTTTACAACATATTCTGATAATTGTTTTTATAACAAAGAATTAAGTGCAATATCAGTTAAAAAAATTCCTTTTTTTCAGTGATAGAAATAAATTTATATTTTATATAATTATAATATGGATTACAATATTTCATTCTATTACCCTCTAATACATCTCCATAGTATTTATACAAATTATTTTTACTTTCTTCATTAAAATTCATTAGTTTCTTCAAATTTTAAGTCCAGAAGTATATTTAGCTCTTCGTTAGTAATTAGTTATTATCTGAATCATCATACTCCAATTCAAATATTATATATTTTGAAAATAGAATCAAAGGAGCTTTTTCATATTTCATTATTTCTATTGATTGTAAATTAAAATTAGCACTAGCATCTAGTTTAGATAATCCACCATTTAAATTAAAAAAAGTTTTTTATGTAATAATAAAAAAGATGAAATATTATTTGGTTTGCTATCGGAATTTCTTATACTGTTTGGTAAACAACTTTGCACATTAGTGACTTCACCAAGTTCTGGGATTTTTGTACATTTCCACTTGTAAAATGAGTAAATTATATGTAAGTGCTGAATAAATATTTAATTTAATACTACTCCTTTTTTGAGGTTTTTTGGTTTTAAACTCTTTTTTCGATATAAAATTTCATTAATTTTTATTAATTCCTGTTAAATTAAATGGATATAATATATCCATCTGTGGAATAGAAAATTTCGAGATAACGTATCACTATGTTGCGGTAATTTAATAGGTCGTAATTTAATTTCATTTTTTAATCAATTTGACATTCCAACGTTATATTTATAGAATCAAATGGTATAATTGCCTTGATGATGAAATACTTTTATAGTTAAATTTTTAATAAATGAAGAAATGAATTGTATTTTTTATAATTTGAGGATTGTACACAAATAAATTGTCTCCACTTTCATTTGCATAATGTAAAGGAACAATACATAACAATTCCCTTTTTGAATCACCAACAATTTCACTATCAATTTTGTCACAATATATAAATATTTTATTGATTCCAACTGTCTCATCAGGAAGATATGGACAATGAAATTATTTTTTTTTTACAAATTCACGTTTCTTAGAATCAAATCCAGAGTCAAATGTATATTTTATTACTTCTTTGTCTAACCCCAACATAAAACTTAATTTTCTTTTAAAAATTTAATTTAAATTCAATTGTATCATTTCCTGAAGCATAATCAGTATATTGTATTTTGCTTATTATAGGTTTTATCCATATATAATTTTTAAAATCATATTTTTACCCTGATTAGAATACGATTCTTTCCCTTGAACATAGTAACAAGTATATCCATTTGTTAAAATTATATTTTTTTACTATTTCTATTCTTAAAAAATATTATAATCATTTAAATAATCATTCAAAAGCGATATAATTTTTTTATTGTTATATATTCCCAATGGTATTTTAATTCTTGGTAAATTAAACTTTAAAATTGGATATAAACTTATATCAATATTTTTAGTAGTAACATCCGTTTGAATAAAATGTTTAGGAAATTTTAATTCTAAATCACACCAGAATTCATCTTCATTAATGTTTTTGCTGTTTTTGGATAAAAATCGTTTAACACTGTTATGTATTTTTTATTATTTAATGCATCAATTTGACCAGGTAATGTTGTAGCAAAATGATTAATATAGTTTTTTTTAACAATTTTTATTATTAACTTTACTAATTAATGTAATATTTTTCATTTTGAAACCTTTTTTGATTCTTCACAATAAAATTTCCCTTGAACTTCTTCACCGTTGTTATTACAAAGCTTATAAGTAACAAGATCCGTGAACAAAACTTTATTTATATGAAAAGTCTCATTAACCCACTGTCTTAAACTTTCCTTTTCAAAAATATTACTTTCAATTCTTGAAATTTGCACTTTGTCATTTTTCTTTAATATACTTAAATTTTTATCTCTTTTTTTGTTCATAATATTAGATAATCTTTTGATGCAATTTTTTTCCACCTAAATAGACATCATATGGTGAAAGATTGTCAGAAAGTAATCCACGATAAGGATATTCGTTATATCTTTCACAATTAAATGTAAGTATTTTCATAAGTAAATTTTTTTCTGTTTCTTGTTTGCAACAAGTCAATAGTTTTTCCAATCATCTGTTTTATTGTTTGTATAAATCTATCAGCATGAGTAGCTTTAATTTCACGATTATAAGTATTATAATTTGTAAAATTATATTTTTTTGACAATTCTTTTTGAATCCCTTGAAATTCAGGTCCCTCGTGCGATACTATTTCTTTAGGAAATTCATTTTCTTTCAATACAATATCTTCAAATTTTTCCATAACATTTTTACTAGATTTATTTTGCAATAACTGAACAAAACCATATCTTGAATAAACATCAACTAAACATAACAAATAACACAAATTATCATTATATCTTGCCAAATCTTTCATTTCAGCTAAATCAATAGTCCATAATAATTTTTTTATACATTTATATTTAAACGATTATAATACTTTCGATACAAATTATGTATATTTTGTTTATCTTCTAAATGTTCACCTTTTAATAATCTTGCAGCTCTTTTTATAAAGTCATTGTTAATTAAATTATTAGTTTTCCTCTTCGTTCTCCTCATCATCATCATTCACAAACGTTGGAGGATGATGAAAATCAAGCTTTGAAAAAAATATATCATTATATGTTCTTTCAATTTTATCATTTCCATATTTTTTATAAAATTCTATAATCATATTTCTTTCCTATTTTTCCCCTAAAATTTCATTCATAAATTCACTATGATAAGCAATGCAATCATATATTGGAATATCCAATTTATTAGAAAACTCTTTCAATACATAAATAGCTTAAATGTCATTACTATTTTCAATATCTTTTGCATTTTTTTACTAGGTACAGTTTTTGGCATTCCTTTTTTACTTTTTCTTCTTTAGCTTCTTTTCCTTTGATTTTTTCTTTTTTTCTTCACTTTTTAATAAATCACGACAAAATCCAACAAATTGTCGCTATTTTTGTGATATAGTTCTTAAATCATCATCTTTTCTGAAATATATTTTGTAAAATTCATCCGTCCAATCAATCATTGCAATATCATTTAGATCAGTGGGTTTGAAACAATCATCCTCATCGTCATCATCATCATTAACATAAACAGTTCTACTTTCATCCACAACATGGTATGATTTTTGTGTTTTCAAACTTAATTTATTATCTGAATAACGTTCAAAGATAACGCGTTTCTCAATAAATGAAAACAAAACTTCAAAACATTCATGCTGACTTAAAATAACTTGATCGTCAAAAAAGGAATTGTGTATAAAATGGACTAAAAAATATCAACCATGACACAAGCTCAGAAAATGGAAAATCATTTCAAATGCAATTTACACTTACTATATTTCTGGTTGAATAGTTTTATCACATCACACACCCTGTACTTTATGACAAACTGTTTTGGAGACTCTATTTAATAAAAAAACATTGATAAAGAAATAAAGCCCGTGTAAAATGTATGGAAAGGGAGGAGAGGATTATTCATATATCTAGCTGAGCCCAAGTAATTACTTTTGAAAGCAATTTACTTTCAAAAGAAATCCGAAGGGCACAACTGAATAAACATTCTTGGAACAGCACTAATGCTTGAGAAATAATGCACTGGTATTCCAAGACCCACAAGTTTCAGAAAATATCTGTGTAGGTACAGCACTTACCGAAATACTCAATGAAGTTGACACCAATTTTTCATTTTTATTCAAAAAGTTGATTCCTTTTTCTGTTCCAAACCGTTGAAGACAAGAATCACCAGGCTCCAAGAATAAAACAACTGCTTCACAACCAAGACTTTCTAAGTAAGTAAGCTACCAAAGAGAAATTTAATTGAATTTACACAGCATAAGTTTTCAGCATATTTTTTCTCTAAGTAAACAAAAAGTATAAAAATCAACACATCTACAATGTGTTAGATTAAAGACTTATCATAATTGCTTTGGCCTTATTTTATGATACGCATACTATTATTTTGTGGGAAATTAGTGCCCCTCGTACACCCTAATCTATCTAAAGCTATGAGGATTGCAAAATTTCTAACAAAATACTCCCCCTTCACAATCATGACACTGGTCTATCAATGCTAACATTTTCCACAGTAAAATTGCAAACGTTACAAACTGCTAACTTTGTGGTTCTGTTACCCAGTAGACTTGGCTAAATTTCAGCATTTATTTGCTACTTCTAACAATTCATAACAACTTTTACAAATTTTTTTGGAGTAGAAGTTTCGTTTAGGTAAATTGTCTTTCCTTTAGAATGGATTGAAATTTACAAACCATCACGTTATGTTTATAGAGATGCTCAACTAAATCTACGCACAAACAATCAAAGGAAAAATCATTCTCTTATATCATAATACTGTACATATGTACAGTGGGTAATAACAGCTGTACCTGTGACAAAAGCTGCTTTTTCCCTTTTTTTACTAGGTTTGTGCGCTGCTTAACAGTCAAGTCATGAATGTCATTGCTTTGAACAGCCTTTGCTCTTTCTGCCCAAATCACACGTTCCTCTGCCCCTAACAAGTTCTAGTGGTCTACAGCTAACTTCAACCTCTCAGAATTAGAGCTCAGCTGCTTGCATTCTTCTAAAATTACAAAATGCATATTTACAAAAGGCATTTAACAACAGAAAGAAACAAAGTACTCTTTTGGGTTTAAATGACGACTGCACAGGTTTTGTCTTAGCACTTTTGGTGGAATCAAGATGATACATATTGTGCAGGCCATAAAAAACATACAGTTTATAGATCAGAACCTGAGTTCAGCATATGCGAGCAAAAAAGATTATATGCTGTAGTTCTACGCTTTGAAGGGCACAGTCTTAACTCCTCATCTTGATGAGAGCTGGCTTTTCTTTTTCTGGACTGCTTTTCATTCCCAATCCATTTCTAGAAGAAATAACAATAAAAACTTTTTCTCTTTCTTGTAGCTAACCTGGTTAACCAAGGTTATTTACTACATGGTGTATGAACAAATAGAGTACTAACATGAAGCCTTCAAGTTATTTGAAGAATAGGATATGCTAACTTAGTCTAAATAACAAAAAATTACTACGTTAAAAAATATAAATGCTTCTTTGCGATCAAACAATTTCATTAGAAAATTCTGCAATAAGCATGAGCTTATTTCACAGGTAACAGAATTCATTAAGTATGTAACTAAGAACCACCATCTATATGAAACTTCTTTCTCAAATTATTCGTAAATTAGGAGAGCCAAAAAAGTAAAAAATTTGACTTATTCCTGCACAACATAAAAATTTTTAGGGACTATTATCCTAATTAATAAGAAAATTTGTTAAGGTATATTAATTTAGATTTTGCCTTGATCACCTTCAATGGTTTGCACCCAATGCAATTAAACGTTTAAAGCAATTATATACATAATAATGAGGCGACTAGCAGAGAGTAGAAATTAGAAAAACATCTAGCTTTTACAATTTAAGGTAGATTCAACATTTTTGAGTCTCCATAAACTGCAAGGATTCTGTCATTCGCAAACTTTCAAAAACATGCAATGAATACAGCATAGTCTGCTCAGTCATTTATTCATGCAACGCAAAATTTCACTTGCTGTGAAAACTATGGATTTCTAAAAAACAATTAATTAATGGTAATATTCTCAAATTTACCTACATTTAAGGATTATTATTTGCAAAATGATAAGGTCCATGTTTTTATAGCATGAATCCCAGGCAAGTCTTTCATGGAAAATAGAAACATCAACAAACAAACAAAACAAACAACATTTGTATACCGGCCAGTATTAATCCCCGCCAGGGGGGTTGACCGGTCCATGAATTTTTCCACGCCAAACGTCTCTATCTCTCGCCATATCTCTCGTTATACCCATCGCCTTCATATCACTGTTCACAGCATCCATCCATCTCTTTCTCGGTCTACCTCGTTTGCGGACTCCATCAACATTCATATGCAACGTTCTACGAATTTCAGCACTTTCTTCCCTCCTTTCCACATGCCCAAACCACCTCAAACGCTGGCGCCTTACCCAATTCTCGATACACTCAACACCAACTCTTTCTCTAATCTCTTCAATTCGAATCCTATCCATCAACGTTACACCACACATCATCCTGAGCATTCTCCTTTCCGTCGACGCCAATCTTCTCAGGTCCTCTGCTTTCGGCGCCCAACACTCTGCTCCATATCCCAAAACACTTCTAACACATGCGTTATAAATTTCTCCCTTCTACTTCAACGAAGTCGACTTTCCGCACAACATTCCCGACAACTCTCTAAAACTCCACCACGCTGCTTGAACTCTGTTCCTCACCGCTTGCTCACACCCTCCACCATCATTTAACACATCGCCCAGATATTTAAATTCCGATACACCTTCCAAACTCACGTCACCCAGTTCAAACCGTTCAATCGCGACTCGCCCACCACTTCGACACGTCCCGCACTCAAAATCAGTTACTCTTGTCAATGCACCACGGACACCTGAACATCTTCCATGAACCACTTACTGCATTTCCACACATTATCGAATTCACTCCAACTCTTTTCCACACACACCACATGGCCATTTATCACTGTCCTTCACCTCCACCTGCCTCGAGCATCTCATGCCCTTCGTCTTTGCCTCATTCACTTTCAGTCCCTTGACTTCTATTGCCGTTTTCCATTCTCGGTACCATTCCATGACTTTCTGCTTCGACTCCGCCACCAAGACAATGTCATCTGCATACAACAAACACCAGCATCCTTCTTTTTTCTAACTTCCTCTGTCAGTACATCCATCACACAAGCAAACAGTAACGGCGACAAGACTGAACCTTGATGAACACCAACTTTTACCTCAAAACACCAGATCTAACACCTTCCTCCGTAACCACCGCCTCTACACCTTCATAAGTCTCCATAACTGCCCGAACCATATTCTGTCACACCTTTCTTACGCAGCGCGTACTCGATCACCTTTCTCGGAACTCTATCAAACGCCTTCTCCAAATCTACAAACACCATATACAATTCTCTGTCCTTCTCCAAAAATTTCTCCTGCAGCTGCCTCAACACAAAACACGCATCCGTCGTTCCTCTCCCCGGTATGAATCCATACTGCTCTTCCCCCATCCGAACAACTTCCCTCAACCTTCTTTCAAACACTCTCTCTTCTATCTTCAACGCATGCTCCATCAGCTTAATAGTCCTGTAATTCCCACATACCGTCGCTGCTCCTTTTCCTTTGTACAGCGGGACCACTAGACTCTTTCTCCATGTACTTGGCATCTTTGAGCCCCTCAAAACCTCGTTCGCTACATTACACAACTCTCTCACGCATAGTTCATTGTCCGATATTTCGCTACCCACTTCACTCGGTCCCGTCGCCTTTCCTTTCTTCATCTTGCGCAGAGCCGCCGCCACCTCATCAACAGTGACTATTTCCCACGGCCCTAAAACTTCATCCGCTTCAACTTCTCCATTCCACTCATTCTCTACATTATCAAACGGTCACAGTACGCCCTCCACACTTCTAACCTGTCTTCCAATAACACCTTCAAGTCCCCATCGTGGTTCTGCACGCCGGGAGCACCCAAAATATCGTTCCTCTCCTTCTTGCTCCTTCTAGCAGTTCTAAACAACGCTTTTCGTCCATTCTCCTGCATTTTTACAAGAAGCTCTTTCTGATGCCTTTCTATCGCTTTAGCCACCTCCTTTCGCGCCTTTTTCTTGAACCGGATGTAATCGATCCTATCTGCTTCAGCCCGCGACTTTCTCCACCTTTTAAATGCCAACTTCCTTGCGCCAATCACTTCGCTGACTCGTTGATCCCACCACCATGCCTGTTCTTCTACTACACCGCCTTTACTTCTACAACATACCTTCTCCGCTGCCTTTAAAACACCCTTCTCCAAGCACGTCCATCGCTCCTCCACCGTCTCACCCTCAACATTCAATGTCGCAATTTCGTCACGGAAACACTGCTTCCCTTCATTCGATCGTAACTTCCATAGCTTAAGCCTGCCTATGAAAAAAACATCAGTGGAAATAGTGGAAATAGTGGAGGGTTGAAAATAGAAACATCAGTGGGCATTAAAAATGTGTTATAGAGAAAATGCGCATTTAATCATTTAATTTTTGGAAAACCATTGTTGAGGGAAAATCGAGGGAAAACCATAGGTTTTCTGATTATAAGATTTGTGAGTATGTTACAGAATGCCTGCCCTTAAGTTCCAACAAACTCAGAATACTACGAAAAATTTGTGATCAACAGTCTTGAAGGCATACTCAAAAATTGAAAAATTACCAAGTTTTCCCACCCCTTTTTAAGATGTACTACCTGTGGCACCTCTATACTATGATATGAATATTATGAAATGATTATATGTATATAAATACTATGATCTTATTACTTTTATAAAGGAGAAATTGCATTATTGAAGAAAACTACAGATTGATTTAATGCAAAAAGACATAGTAACCAGTGGTACATACATATTACATCTGACAGCAGAGAAAGATAAAAAGCTCGAGAGGGTTGAATACAAATAAAAACAAGATTATTTTTTTAGTACATAGTAAAAACAAGTGTGAGTATAAAAATATAATAATTATATGTTTAATAGGCCAAGTTAAAATTTTAACAGTGGAATAAATTTTACAAACATCGTCAGCAAACGTTGCAATTTTCAATTGTCAAGCAATACTAAATATAAACACACTGGTATTGTGGTATAGTCAGAAAATAAACCATGCTCTCCCCAATAAAGAGAAAATCCTAAGTATATCTGTTTATATATCTCTGACATTTTGTAAACTGTCTATTATATAAGTTAAGGGTATAATTAGAAGATATAAAATGCACGCTATATTTAATGTCAGTTACAGCAATAATAACTAAACCCATCAGATCAAAAAATACTGGCGAAGATCACTCGTTGCTAATGAAAAAGAAAGCGCGGGTAAAAAATATAAAGTCGTGCATTCTGTTTACTTTGACTCTTTCAAACGTGATATTAGGTTGGTTCGCAGCTTCTTGGATGACATCCCTCATACTAGCTGCTGTTGAAATCATTCCTCGATCATAATAATCCTTCAAGATATTTTTTTGTTCGTCATTTAAAATATCATAAGATGCTGAACGTCGAACGTTTTCCGCCATAGCCAGATCACAGAATAGGAAAATAAAGATAACTAAATAAAGTATTTCATAAATTCGTGAATCCCATTCATCAGAATGCGCAAAATACATTTTATTGACGCTTTGTAACGCAATTCTAAAAATTAGAACTAACGCTTTAAGCGTTTTAGAATTGGTGAAACGGGTGCCAATTGTGCGTAAAAACCTGGATAGATTCTGGAAAGAATACTTGTCCAAAATGTAGAGAAGAAGGCCGAATTGCGCCACAATACATCTTAAAGGACTGGAAAAATTTCTTAAAGAAATAGATTGCTGAAATTAAAGTAGTAATCTAAAAGCATAGTCGATAGTCCTCATTTAATAGAAATAATCCAACATTGATCATGTAAAAAAGTGAACCTAGAGCTGCATGCTTTCTTTTTAACAAAATTGCATACTTTTTCAACGTTGTATATTTGAGAAATTTTAGTCAGATTTGAATCTTGGTCTCCCATACGCAGGTGTAAAGCGTTCATATTTAAGATGCACGTGTTAACCTATATATTTCATTATCAATAGCAACGTTGTTTTCGACTGGCATGCAAGAAAAAGCTGTGATATATTTAGAAAAACCATTTATTGATAAAACGTGTGTCACGCCATACGTGGCAAGTTTTTCATTTTGGTCTAAATGGAGCTTATGACCGTAGTAAACAGCCGTGTATGGACGTGGATTTGTTTGCCTTTCTTTTCTTGCCCGGTGTTGTTGTTAGTATACGGGTGAGACGATCTGATACGATGTTCTGATTTAACACTGCATCCAAATTTGTTGTCAAGATACACTTTCATCATCTTTCTTCCATATACAGGGCCTACTTTTATTGAACACAATGTTCATGTAAAACAATAATTATTAGTTAATGTTTGTATTTTGCAACGATTAAAAAATGTGGAGACTTAGCAAACAAGTTCAATCTGCTCGAATTTAAATGGCATTATTTTTCACTAAATTGTATACAGAGAATGCGGAGCTCGTATTTTATTGAAGAATAACCGTTGAAGTTGGGTTCTGGTGAGGAGTCCTAGGACAAATTTTAACGTTGATAATGACTCCAAAAAATTATTGTATGCCTCTCTCCCCAAAATCCGGTGTGTGAGTGTTCAGGGGTAAGTGTTTTCTTGAATTTCGACGCCGCTTTGTTGGAGGACAGAAACAAAAGAATATAGAATTCTTGGGTTTCAATCAACCACAAGAGCCATAAAACACGATAAGGTTCGCTCACGCTAGCCGGAGCTCACAATAGCAGTAATTAACTTATTTTTTTGTATTTGCCGTCTAACATAGCAGCATCAAAACTGAAGAATTAGAAACTTTTTCAAACTTTTTTTAAATTTAGTTAATCAAAAAATGAAAATTGGACAGCCGCTTTGTTTTCCATTTTTTCTAGAGCTGGAAAAACGTATGACCCTTTAATGCAATTATCTTGTGTTCTGTTTTGTTTTAAAGAATAGTTTATGTAGTCGAATTACGAAATTCCTAGTACGACAATCCTTTTTCGTTTTTTTGAAGCTAAAAAAACGAATGGTCCTTTGGTACACGCATTGTCACTCCCTCCTGGTTTCTGATTCTATACAAATTACAACCAGTAAAAACAATCCCGGAAATATAATAAATCCATAAAGTTTTCGATTGAAAGGTATGCTTTAGCGTTTTATGAAATGCCTATAAGTACAAAATTCACATTGGAGAAACCTTTGCCCTTCTTGCACGACAATTTTAATTAAAAATAATACGGCACAAGACGGCATTCTTCAGTTGGAGTTTGGTCCGTTAATGTATTGTGATCAAGCTTATTACAACTATCTTTATCGATTAAATTGACTTAAAGGCATAGGAAAAGTGTCCTAGGGCAAGTCTACTGCTAATTGAATCTTGGCTAAATTTTGTGTTATCGAATTTTAGTAAACATTGCTTGGATACTGGCAGAAGTCATACAATGATTCTGGCAGTTCTATTAAGTACATAACAAGACAAAATTTGAACTGGAGATAATAGAGCAAAACTGAAAATATTATTATATAATGCTATTGCTGGTTAGAAATCTTTAAAAATTTTAACCCACATGTTAGTCATGTTGCTAAAGACTGTAAACTGTTTTGCACAACTTTGGATCGACTGCTGATTTGCAAAACAGAACTACATTATTCTATTTGGAAACTTTCACTTTCATAATTGAAGTGTATTGATTTCTCTGACATACATCATTGCTTCTTGCTGCATAAAAGCAAAATTATGTAAATAATAGTGTCAATCAAGATATTTATTGTATTTATTTTACAAGTTTCATAAATATTGTGCAATACATGCATATTATTTTGGCATTCCGTACTGTGTTAAGAATCAAATTTGGACAAAATAACTGGTTTGAAGAGACTAAAAATCATCAAAGACACTTTGACAGGGCCACTTGTTTGCACAAATTAACTTAGACTTGCACAAGTCTGCCTCTAAAATTGTTTTATGATGTTGAAAACTTGAAAAGTTGAAATAAAATTATTTGTGGTAAGTTAAGGGTGTATATTGTTGAATCACAACAAAGAATTATACTATACTTGGATGTATAGGTTTGGAGCATTAGCAGTTTGAAGAAAAATTGGGTGGGCGGTGAGAACATCGAGGGAGAGGCAATTGCTGTTCAACAAGGAAATACTTTTCAAACCGCAAATAATGTATTAATTCTTGAAAAAGAATGGAAAATATTTATCCCCAACCTTTTACCATAGTGAATTTTTTTCAATTCTTTAACAAAATAAAATCAATAAATTCAATAAATCAATGCTAACTTATTTTAGAGTAATTCTAGACTTAATGCAAGTATTAAAATTCAGGAGGGAGTGAATAATTTTTCAAGTGGAAGTTTTTCATCCAAAATTTTCTATTCGCCGCTATGTTTTTGATACCCGTGTCCAGACCCCTTTTCCCCTCCAGTTAATTTAATAGAGCCATTGAGTTCTATAAGACCTGGAGGAAAAGGCCTGGACCAATGAACTCTAATACAACTGGAAGGCTAACTCAATACACATGCCTAGAGTTGGCTGAAGCCACTTAGAAGCTGATTTGCCGCTTCGCGTGTATCTCGCGTGGATTGATTTATTTTGCGTGACGGATTGTTCGCAAAAACTGCTAACTTGGAAATAGAATGCTAGCATAAATGTTTTAATTTTTTCAAAACCGTTTGCAAAATTTGGTTATTAATGTGTTAAGATGCATTGTGGACGTTCCAAGACATGTTTTGTATACGTAACGCTGTATTATATAAAACATAAAAGTGAGAACTTGCTTCGAAATATGAATTTCTCATTTGTCGTCGAAAGACCAAAATTTAAGATAAAACTGATAACAGGTAGTTTGTATCTTTGAATGCTGTTCAAAATACACACAATCCACTTAACATAACATGTTTCATAACAATTTTATTGCTTTTAAAGTTAGACTTGCTTTGTAAGAATTTCACATGCTGTTTTTGTAATGTGTGAAAGTGATGATTTGAAGTTTTGAACTTTGGTTGATTCTTGGTTATTGTCATTTACTTCTCCTACTTCTTAATAACTGGTGGAAAATTTGACATGGATCCATGTTTGTGTATTGAGCATTTTATCAGCAAGTTCATGCCTATAAATAAATAGCCAAGTGTACACTATGACAAGTATTGCTAATATAACGTGTTCTACATAAATGCCAAAAAGCAACCTTCATCCTCAGTGGTTTGAACCAGGGTTTTAAAATGATTATAAAGCAAGCAAAGCTATATCATATATCAAAATTTTATAGTATGTCATATTGATTGTAAAATTAGTTTTTTCTTGTAATGCAGATGATGATAGATATATATGTAATATATTAAATTTTAGGATGTGTGTTTAAAATATTTGCTCATATTTGTGAAAATAAATGATGATTCTATAATATTAGACTAATAATCTTTTTCATACTTGCATTATATTAGAATTGTTGCTTCAGTGTTTCAAACGTTATGAATATGGAGTGTCAATATGTTTTTGTCTTTTTTTAAGTGGGTATTGACCCTTTTGACTCTTTAAATGGTGCAATTAATGATAACACAATAATATGGCATAACAGTTTTTTTTAAAATGAACTCAAAATATTTTGTTGCCAACTTTTTGAAATACTTTGCAAAAGGATTTTTTCGTTTACGCTCTGAACTTTTAAAAAGGACTGGGGCGAGCTAATTTTGCTCGGAAACACAAAAATTACCAAAAAAACAACGTTTTTTGCCCTGACAGCTTCATTTTCAAATATTCAAACAAGATTATAAAGATTGACAAGTGTGTTTTACATCCTTTTAATGAAAAAAAACGAGGGGTGTCAGTTTTGTATTGAAATTATAAGACATGTTTTCACGTGCCAATGCAAAGTTCGCTTTTCATCCTTCTATAAAGAAGCTTAAATATGTACAAATGTCGTTCAAACTTGTTTTATATTAAAGTCCAAGCATTGTTTAAGGTTTTTAGAGATTAAGCTGGCTCAAAGACCACTGATATTTGCAAAAACATCTGGCAATTTTGAAGTGATGTATTTCGCCTCCGTACCCTCAATGGCGGCGATCATGCAGGCTTCAAAGATGGCAGCCAAGTTAGCCTTCCAGTTGTTGTAGAGCTCACTAGTTAGCAATCTAGGTTCTATTATATCTATGGCGCCATAGGACCTATTTTCGCTGAAATGTTTGCTTTGCAGAAAAAAATATTATCGACCTCCCCTCGTGTCTATAGTAATTTAAAACAAACATGTTATCTTTTTGGTATTTCATTTGTAATGCAAACCCTTCCATTGTTCAAATGTTGGAAGTCGTAGCTCCCACAAGAAGGAACATCTCGCTTCTCACAAGTGAGATAATTTTTTGCTTTGTTTAAAGATTGAAAAGCAGTTATTTGAAAAGCCATAAAATTCGTAATATAGATCATATTTTTTAAGACAGACTTGAACGCCAAATATGCTGATGTTTTCCTGTTTTGTTTAAAAACTCAGCATTTTCTGTTATTTATTAATGTATTGGAATCGTAAATTCACAAGTCTATTTGCAAAATAAGTTCCATGACGCAAAAAAGACCACGCACACATTTTACTCAGTGGGTACATATCAAAAAAATTATCAGCCCAAACAGTACCCATTATTTGGACTGTGATGGCATATATTTTGTGAGTGTTTTTCTACTAAATTATAATTTAAGTCATACATATATATATTTGCCCACTCTTATTTTCTTTATTTCTTTACTTAATCACATGGTTGTCTCGGGATCTTTTGTTATTACAGGGACGTTTACTGACGTATTTCCTTCATCAATATATTCATTAGGGACGCTTAAACTAAGCATCTCGCATCAATAATTAAACAATACGTCTTGTTTTCACATTTAAGCCTAGTTCAAATGTCGAACTTTACATGAACCGAACGCATTTAAAACAAAAGATAATGAGGAAGTTCATCTCATTTTCGTTTGTTATTAATGCATTCTTTCGAACTGCCTTATTTTTGTCATGTAGAAAATCATAGGCTTGCGTCTTCACTTCCCACAGCTGAATTATTTTCAATTCTGCTGAATGAAAAAGACTTATATCATGATGTCTTCGATAAGTCCTTTAAAACGACAATACTTCGAGCTCAATTTTAGAAAGTCGAAAGTCCTCTTGCTCGACTGTTGTTATATCGTTAGTTCTACATATTCAGACACCATTAAATCTTTCGCCCTACTGTTCAAAGTCGCCAAACTTACGTTATCTTGTAATAAGTGCCTTTATGCCACAAAATTTATGTCGTTGAGTGATAACAGATATCGTTTTTCCCTCGTGTCAGAAACTTTCTTGTCACTTACTAGGGAAAACCAGTGATGAACTATCAATAACTTTGACATTAATTAAAATACAATATGTATTTGAAAAGCAAATTGATATACAGGTTCACTGAGCCAATTCAAAAACAGAATTCAAAATAAAATAGCTTGATGAGGATTGACTTATTTCATCACTGACTAGGAACTAACATTGTGTAATACGAAAGATACGCAACGCTCGTGATATTTGGCTTTTTGTTGTTGGATGTATCGTCGTAAGGATTTGAGGAAGGAGAAGAGTTAAAAATATTGTCTGAGAAGCAAAGCTACTTATTGTTGTTGTAGACAGATAAGTTTACACAATCCTGTTATTTCGTGCTGATAGCTTTCTTTAACTTAATAATAATACAAAATAGTTAAAGTCTTCTGTTCGTAAATCTTTCTTGTTACAGTGAACGTAACAACAGAGTTGTATTGAAATCAAATGAAGTGCTTTCACTTATTTGGCATACGTCGTACAATAAAAAATACCTGTATAAAAAACTAGTGTGCACAATTTGACATATTATGGACAATCATGATGATGGTGTATAAAGGTTTCCTTTATGCTGACAGTTTTATAAATGCCGTCTGGTGTTTCTGTAAATGAATTATTTATTGTTGTAGTAGATAGGTCAATACATCAAAACGAAGATAACAACAACTTTGCTCAATACTGTGGTAAGATTTGATTCTACATTGAAATTTTTACACTAAAACGAAATTTTACTACACGAAATTTTTCTACACGAAAACCTTATGACGATAAATATAGTACTACCTCATCAGACAAAATCCATTCTTGTTACAATTCTAGGTGATCTAAAATTTGCATAGGATGCATTGGTTACAACGAAGTTGAATTTAGAACAAGGAAATACAGAGGGCAAAAAACCTATGAAGAATTAGTAGAAATTATTTAAAAGAATAAGAACAAGCAACCTAGTAAAAGAAGCAATGTCTGTGTTTGACATAAGACTTTTCCCATTATATTTAGTTTCTTTGTACAAAATACTGTTTTTAGATAAACTAGATTTGGAAGTCTTTCACTGATATTTTTAGCAGGAGACAAAAGGAAAAATTCAATGGAATGATGTAAAATTCAAAGATTTGTCAACCTAGAGGAAACTAGTGTGGGTAACTGTAATTTGCAAGGGCACAAGAGAAGAGTAGTGCTAGAAAGTTAGCATTTTTGAGAATTAATATCGTCTTCTTAACCATAATATTATAAGTAATGACTTTTACAATAACAATTATATAAGTTGCTAAATATCTTCAGCTCCATGATAATTATTTAAACAGGTTTGCCCTGGTACCGCAATAAACAAAAGAGTAATGTCCGAGAAACCAATGCACTTTAATTTCAGAAATCATATTTCAACGAGAAATTAATGTAGTTCTGTCAAGTAATTAAGAGATTCATGATTATACCAAATATTTTACAAACAATCCTTCTAATATCTTGGCTCTAATTAGAATTTTCCATCCAGGAAAGAGATCACAACATTTTGAACTTTGTTATTTTTTTCTCCTCGTTCAGGATATTTTCTTTAGAAGTTCTCAATTGATTTATTAGAATGTCATTACGTTAAAACTTATAATACACCCAAAATCAACTTATAATACATCCTAAGAAAATAACTCAAAAAACTAGATACCTTTTTATTCAGGATATATTTCTAGTTGACTTAAGTCGTGGAGAAAGCAAACTTTTTCTCATTCCTTTTCGGGCATTTTAACTAAGATTTAGAAATCTATTCAAGAAAGACAGTTGCACCAAACTGTTTACAAACAGTCAAACATACAAGTAGCGTGCATTGACAGTGGTACTAAAGAATGTCGTTTGCCGTTTGATGTTTATTTCTAATTTATATAATAAACAGAAGAATTTGAGCAATTTCATTGCTCGAGAGCTATGATCTATAAGAGGATATATGCAAGGAATTGACCTCACAGAAAATTTCATGTTTATAAAAACAAACAAATGGCGGATATATTTGAAAATTTATCGCAATACTTCCCTGAATGGGAAAATAAAGATATTCAGAAAGACCTAGTTGAGGCAGTTAACGTATTTGAGAACAAAGAAAATAAAAAAAACCCGGTTTTCAAACATTGATTTGTACATTGCCTTTAAAAAAATTTCAAAAAAATTGATCAGCCATTGCTTATTTATTTTATTAGCCAATCACATTTTAACACGTGATTAAGCTAGCCAATAGCATTTCTTCAATCCTATTTAGATCACGTAACCGTGATATTTGCAAAATTAAAACTTTTCAATGTTCCAAATGTTTGAGACAAAGAAAACAAACTGTTTGACCGTTTAATTTGGGAATTTTTGATTTTAATATATAAAACAAATAGATCATAACATTTAACCGTTGTCTATACAGTGAAAGATACACGAGTAAGACATCATTGCATATTGTAACAATAATCTATATTAAAGGACCACGACAGGAATGAATTTTGGAGCGCATTGTACTATTACACCCTAAAGAGTCTTTCGACGTGAAGCTAGAAGCATTATCTTGAGATTGCATCTCTCAATGAATGTTGTCGCACAAATTTTGGAATAAATCCTTTCTTAATATTACAACATCAATACGGAGATATGGAGTTGGATGATAGCCATTTAAAAGCTTTCTATTATTCACTTGTCTTTCGATGGCTACTATTGCAACAATATTTTTCCATCCTACAAAGTAAATCGTAAATTTGCTTTTGCAACTTTATACATCAAACACAAATAATTTTGGGCAGACTTTTAATAATACAATCATGCTTACATATCATATAAGATTCCAGTATATTTGTTAATTTTCAGGTAGAATAATCATCTATAAACATGTTGTTTCTCTAATATAGCATGTCAGTAGAAGTATAACTATCATCATTGTTCAAATTATTAATTTGGTACAGTACATAACAGATCTGTAAGCCAAGTTTCTTTCTACAAGAAAAAAAACAAAATAAACTACCAGCCGCTAAAGAATCAAACCACCTCATAGCAAGAAAACAACGATGCAGCGGAGAAAAAATGCGTATCTTCAATATAGCGGCCAGTTTACACTTCCGGCTTAATTTAGACCGGTTACGAGAGAAGCGAGACGGGCATCAAGGAGTGTGTGTGAAATTGGCTAAGGAAGCAGGCGAAATTCTAAGTTTAGACGAGGTCGATGCAAATTGATGTGAGGTTATTGTTTCTATTCTTGAGGTAAAACTGAAGACATTGAACGAAATCGAAGAGGAGATTTTAGGTTTATGCGATGTTACAGATATAGAATAAGAAATTGAAGAATCGGCGGAGGTTCATGCCCAAATATTAAATGCGAAAAGAAAGCTTGAGAAGTTGTAAAATCGGAAATTTCGAACACGAGTAAGGGTCAGGTAAGTGGGAGTAACATTTCAACGGACGGGGCTGTTGATTTCGAGAGCTATAAAACGAATTAAATCCAAGTCCAAATGAAAAAGTGAAATTCATCACGAGTCTATTACGATTCAATACAAATCTATTGCGAGTCAACACGAATCTATTTTGAGTCAACACGAATGTAATGTGAATCAACACGAGCATAATACAAGTCACAATGAGGCTATTGCAAGTCAATGCGAGTAACGCGAATCAAGACAAAACGATTATACACCAAACTCAAGCAAATACGAGCATTTTCCGACCGACAGTGTGTGCGACTACGACTATGCAACCAAACTTACCGAAGTTCATTTTGTCAAATTTTAACGGTGAAGTTACTAAGTGGAGTAGATTCTGGGACTCATACGAATCTGCTATACACAATAACGATGCTATTACATGCAAGGTAGATAAGTTTAATTATCTTTGCTATTTCTTTACTCGAAGGACCTGCTCTGCGCGCTATTCAAGGATAGACGCGCAAGAACGCAAATTATGATGCCGTGGAAATCCTTAAAGACCGTTTGGTCGAACACATTAAGTTATAACTTCTCATATGGACGAGATACTCAAAATTCTAGCATACACGGGAAAGAAGCCACCTTCATTAAAATACGTTTATAATATAATCCGAGTACACGTTCGCGGTTTGCCTTTGTTAAGTGTTTCTTCGCAACTGTATGGCAGTCTCTTGATACCGATTATAATGCCCAAGTTGCCGAGCGACATTCGTTTACAGATTGCGCGTAAGGCCCATTGAGTTATATTAAATTACCTGGAGAGGAAACGGGGCCTGGGAACTGTTGTCAAAAACATAGATGCCAATAGGAAATTTTTGTTGAAAAACTTCCACTTGAAAACTTATTTTTATCATTCACTCCCTCCTGATTTAACTGATATGTCATATAATTATGTTTCCTTACTAAGTGTCAAACCAGACTCGACGACGAAGTTTTCAATAGAACGATGTGCTTCAGCTTTTTATGAGATACACGCATAATAATAATAAGAAAATTTGCGGTAAAGAAAGTTTTGTCAAGCAATATAAACGGCATTCTGTGGGATGGAAAATGTCTTCAAGATGTAAAAGTATGAAAACTACGCTCGCTCACTTATCTTTATCAATTAATTCATAAAAATGGATAAACAATGTACATAAAAGAGCCAAAAAATGTTGGCCAAGCTAAGTCTCGACGAAGTATAAAGTTTGTACAGGCTGGTGTCTTATCAGTGAAGCAGAATGCTAGATAAATCTTGTCGAAGTCTAAGTGTAAAGTTTGTAGTAATTAAATTTTAAGTAAACTTTGCTAGGATACAGAGTGATACTGGCTGGTGTCTTATCAGTATATAAACTAAAATGAAATTCAGTAAGTTTTTACTGAGAGCATGTTAAAAAATATCTTGAACTTGTTGAGCTAGAAGAAAGAACAATGCAAAATTCAAAATGTTATTATATTATTAAAAAACATTTAAAGCAGTTGTTGGTTGTAAATAGTTTGAGCTAAAATGTCATAATACAACAGGATTGCAAACTATTCACCACAACTGTGAAATACATTGATTCTTATTAAAATTATAACAAAATAAACAATTGTTTGTTAGTTTATTGGACATAATACTGTATATTGCTTGTATACACGCAAAAACGTTGAAATAGTAGTTTCACAAAATCTAACAAGGTTTGTAAATATTAGGGTGCATTATATGTAATATTTTGACATTGTGTAATTTGATAAGAATCAAACTTGCGTAAAATAACTTGTTTAAAGCATCAAAAAACCAACAAATAGATTTTTGTAGGACCACATGTCTGCACAGGTTCGGCAATCTTTCCCACTTTGCAATTGAAAACTTTTTAAGATTTGAAATTTTAAAGTTTATTTGAATTATTTAAACTATTTATTTCCAGTTCATCTTCATCAGACACAAAAAAGTTCTTTCTTCCGCCTTCAACTTCATTGCAACTATACTAATGCAGTGAATCTTGGGTCACCTGAAATGTAACAATTGTGGATGGTTGTCAGATGAGGAAATGCTATCTAGATTAAACTTTTTATAGCCATAATCATAACCTATACTTAGATAAAAATTTAAGTTTGGATCTTAGGAGGAAGTCTTAACTCCATATATTGCACAAAGCAACTCTTCTATGTTAGTTTTGATGTAATATATAAATAGTTCATTATGAAAATGCATCTATAAAGTTAAAGAACCACTCAGCAGCATTTATAAGAGTACTAGCATCAAGGAAGCCTTTCCCTCACTATCTTTATTTTTTGCAGTCTGTTACTGTACTTCTACTTTCTGCACAACAAACAAGGAGCTTATCTAAAATATTTTTATTCCATGACACATACCACAATGTTTTTCAGTAATGTTGACAATTCTCAAAGAGAATTAGCATCTTTGCATTGTTTGACAATCAATGAAGTAAAAAATCAAAATGACTGGACAAACATCACCTAAATTATAACTTAGCCATTGAAAAAAACAGCAAAATATGTGGCATCCCACTTTAAGAATAGTAAAACAAAATAATGAAATGAACATTTTGAAGTTCGAACGTTAATTGATCAACACTATTGGATACACTATTTTTCTTACCGATATCATAAAATGCTCCCTTTCCTTGCACTTCTTCGGCATTTGTGTACCACATAAGTGTTTGCAGCATTTTGTGATGTAGTTTTAAAAACGAGTTTGCGTTTGGGATAATATTTTTTTGATATTTTTTATAATCGTAAACAAAAGCTGGGTAAAAATCCGGGTGGGCGGAAAACTTTTGAAATCAGGAGCCTGTCGCCTTCCGCTGACAATTTAAACAAAAATTTGCCATAAAAGGTATGGCGCTATCCATGTCTTTGACATCATGTTGCGCTTAAAAAATATAATAATTTTGATGAGGTTTTCTGTCCAGGTAATTACTATACAGGTCAGTGGTAAGGTCAGTAAGGAAGCCTGGGAAATCGATGAGTTGCAATAAAGATTGAAATCGAATCGAAGCGAGAGGTATAAGTGAAAACACACAGTCAAATGAAGCAACTAACTAGGATCTAAATCAAGGAACTCTTTATGGTACTATCAAACACCTACCGCTAACGCAAGAGTTGTTAATATAAGTAAAGTTCGTGAAAACTCAAAGATACGGTGCGTTTATTGTAACGGTCCTCATTATTCGGCATCATGTGAAAAGGTCATTGGCTCTGTAGGACGAAAGAAAGTCCTCGGGACACAGGGCATGTTTCATAGATACAGATTACACTGTCTCAAAACAGCGAGCAAAAAGAGTTCCATAGGGTATGCAGCTCCAAACAAAATTTTTTTCATATTATTTGTACGTGGTCTAGGCAAATGAACTAAGTTGTGGCTCTCACGAAGATTTTCGTTTAAAAGTTCATTTTTGAAAGTAAATAACCCTCGGAGGCAATTTGGGCCCGTGTTATTTAGCGATTTGAACATCATTCTTGCTTCCTATTAAACCACTGTTCTTTTAAAGGTTCCCAGTCTAAAGCATTTAAGGCAGTTTCTTGAATACATTCATTAGGCAAATTTGCTATTAAACGTGCTGCTCTATTTTGAAGTTTTTGTAAACGTTCAGATTGAGTCACTCAAAACACTCCAAACGTCGCAACAATAATTGAAATAAGGATGTACCAATGCGTTGTATAGACATTTAAGGGTGTTTTGATTAGCAAATTGTTTTATTTATTTTAAATCATACAGATCAGATGAAACTTTGAAGATAATTTTTGTATTCATTTTCCAAGATAAATCATCTGCTTGCGAAAGGGACATAGCAAATGCTTGAAATTGTGTTAACGAGAAAAGGTGTCGTCATTATCAAGGTAGACATCTATGGAGGGTGATCTCCGCCAAAATTAAAAGCCATATTTTCAATTGCTAATGCGCATTTTGTCCTTTGCAATGTGCATTTTGTCTTGATCATATTGCATTCTGGAATTTCATAATCGGATTTTGTCCTGTTCAATTTCCGTTAAAACGCATTTTGTTATTGAACATTCCATTATGATGACGTAACATTATTCGTGACTCGCAGAACATCAAATTTTACTCGATCACATTATAATTTATTTATAATTTATTTTCTTCATGCGGTAATATAAATGAAAACAAATAAGCCAATTGTTTTACCTACAAGTCTACAACCCTAAAACATGGCAGACAGGTTATACTTTGTAAGACTCCTTCGCAACTCTATTTTGGGTTGTATTGCTGACCTCGAAGGAAGTCCAGATCGGGATTTTTGCGTTTTTCGTATCGATTGTCTTTACCATACTACGTTGCGATTTGCTGAAGTATTTGCGCTTGAAGAGGCTGTTCTGCAGTTAATCTCAAACGCAAAAGAACTTTGCAATGTCAATGTTCATCATAAAGTAAATGGTTTGAACCCGGGAGTATCGTTATATGTTTGTAAATGATGATCGTCCAGGTTAATAAAGTCCTGAGAAGGACTATTTTTGATGTTGTTGACTGACGTTTCGACAACCTTAGCGGTAGTCATCTTCAGAGTCAAATGAGGAGTAAACGTCAGGTTAGCCGTATTTGTTGTCTGGTTCTTACGTCATTGTATTGTGTGTACAGGAAATGTGCAGGAAATGTGTATTGTCATTGTGGATTAGTGTGAAGTGAAATATTTTATTTTTAGTTTGTTTTTTTTTATATTTTTTATTTTTAGTTTTTTTTTCAACTTGGAACAAACCCCCCTGAACAGATCACAGCAATTACCGGCACCTTACAAACGACTTATTCACAATACAAACAAACGATCAACTAAAAACATTACACTTCAAACTAATTCACAATGACAATACACAATTGACACCCACACACTACAACTAAAAACGTCACACCTAAATCACACATCACTCTCGTTTCTTTTGAAAATAATTACGATAAATGCTACAATTATGATGCAATTATGAGTGTTTAGCAGCATGTATGTACCTATTAATTCCTTCGTACCTTCTTGCAGACAAACTTCTGTTGCCTGTTGAAGATTTTCTGAATCTGAGTCTGCGCTATCAACAGCATCATAATTAGGCATCTCCTCTTTAAGTAATATTCCTTTGTCTTTATAATTGAAGTTACAGTACATGTATAAACACATTAATCCATTCATTATCTGGAGGTAGTTATTAAAAAAATGAAAAATAAAATATTTGTCTTTTCACATCTGCCATTCAGCCTTAATGGAGTCTATGCTACGACAAAAATATATTGATAATCCCATACATGGAACTTGATATAATGATGTAAGTACTTACTGTGATCCAACAATGATGAAACTGCCACTTCAATGTCTCCCTCACAAACTCTTACAGCTTCTTCTATGACAGTATCATGAAGGTCAGGAAACATTTCATACAGTTCAGACATTAATGGAGTTCCAGAAAAACTTTCCTGATAAAAAATTATTCATTCAATTTTCAAAATAAGCAGGTAAACAAAAAACAGTGTGACATTTTGACAGTAAATGTGTAATAGGAATTAATGCAAGCTTATAGCATACATTGATCTTGACCTTCTCAAATTGTTTATGGTGATTGTCCATTCCACATTCAACCATATGATTCCTGATTGAGTTCATTGGAATCTGCACTGAGCAATTTAAGCATTTCACTGTTGGTGCAATAGATATATCCTAGCAAAAACAATGTATGTATACGTATAACATTTCCTGTCTAATAATTTATCACTTAAATTACTCAAAGCTATGAATAAAGTACCTCGTTTTCTGGAGCATCTCCTGCATGAGCGTGATCCTTCGTTTCCAAAGATGAGGAATCTAGATCAGCTTGAACTGGTCTAATATATGCAATTGCCTGCCCTAGGCCAGAACTATCACGAAGAAAGTGGACAGAATATCCAATATTTGGCGGAGGGGTAACAAGATACAAATGTTTGGGTGATAAACCACTCCTTAATATCTCAAAATCACCGCCTGATACCAGCCGGGGATAGATCTCTTCTAATTTCTAGTAGGCACACAATCTTGCCCATGGTTTGCCAGGCAAAAAAAATCGTGAGTCCAAATTTCTTGCGGTTTATAACACCGACCTTGTTGTCCCCACGAATTAGATCGACCACGTTTTGCTGGTGGATGAGAAAACATCTTTCCATTGTTAGCTCGATTATACGGTGCAAATAACCGCCTAAACTCCTGCTCTCTTATCGAACAAGATGATCTTGATGTTGAAGCTTGAGATGACGAAGCCTGATGTTGTTCTTGCAATGTACTGTCTAGTGTTGACGATTGGACACGTTGAGCAGCTCCATGATCGGCAAGATTACCATCTTGAGCAGTCGATGAAGATCTAACAGCGCGTTCTGACTGAGTGCTCCGGTACGGTGCTCAGGCACGGGCACCAATGTGAACACAACATTTTGATGGTGCCTGAGTCAAAGTGCCCGGGTTTGGGCACCCCCAAATTAGGTAGTACCCGAGTACGGTGCTCAGGCACGGGCACCAATGTGAACGCAAAGAACGGCGTCACAACAGAGATGGCGGGTGCTAAATGGACGAACGAGGAAACAGTTGCTCTTTTGAACGCTTATAACTCGGAAACTGTGCAAAACAACATTGATAGTATGAGCTCAAATAAAGAATTGTTTAACAATATACAAAGAATCATGAAAGAAGAGTCGCATACAGAAAGGACTGTTGATCAAATTAAGACAAAGCTGAAGAAGCTGCGAAGTGGATATGTAAAATTGAAGGACAGAATGAAAACATCTGGATCCGAACACCCATACTTCTCAAGCGCTCTTAGCAGCGTGGAAAAATGGCTTTAAAGCACTGGGACTTGCTGGATGGAATTCTCGGTAAGATAGCATTATCACAGCTCTACCTAAAATCTTTGTTTTCTACCAGTTATATGTTGTTTTGAAAATACTGAAAACAATTGATGTAAACATAATTATTGATTAAATATGAAGGTACTAGGCCGGTTAATGATCCTCCTGAGGATCAGTTGTTTCAAAGTGAAAGTGTGGTACAGACAGAAGACTCTGGACAGGATTGTACTGGTCAATTGGTCACTGGTGTACATGCTACTAATCATCATGCTGCTGATCTCGATGTTGCTGATCATGATGCTGCTGGTCACGATGCTGCTGTACAAAATACAAGAAAAGAGCTGGAAAATCAATTCAAAGACGATCCAATAAAAGAGCTAGACTAGTTGATGTGGTCAAGAGTTCTAATGATCAATTTGAAGAATTACAGAAGACATTGTCAAACAGTGTTTTAACTCCAGAAATGCGCGAGGTTGAACGTCAAGAAGACAGAGAATTTTTTAAGGAAATATTTTCTAATCTCTGTAACACAATGGTTGGAATGACTCAAATGTTGACACAGGCCTGTCATGGTGCGTCACAGCACGTACCTTTCGGCAATCCAATATACCCACAAAATACTCAATTTTCTCATCACATGACCCATGGTTTTCAACCTCATGTTTTATCAAGAAGCTCATCGCCATATAGTAGCAGTCCTTCGGATAGAGTGACACCATCACCTCACACTTCATCATGTGAAGATATTGATTTAGATCAATTTGCACAGCATGACTAAAATTCTCACGAGGATAACATACTTTACATGTCAGCATATAATGTGAAGGTCAGACTATATAGATTGTTAAGTTTAAGTTAAGTGATCAACTGTTGCATTGATTGGATTCTTGAATGCTTTGCATATTAATTGAAAGGTGCAATGGTAAACAGTTTTATTTCTAAATACAAGTTATGGTAATTCATTTTTTATGTTGAAAAAAGCTTAGTTAGCCTTAATAGTGTTATTGTTCAATTATTGTGCAATTATAGACATTTTATCAGAAATGTAAAAAATAAATGACTGACCATGTCTTTTACTTAAGTGTACTTTTTGCTTCATGCATTCAATTGAGAGGTTGAGAAATAAGCTGTTCTTTCAAATCTTTGCAGTCTCTTCCTCATCTTTAATGAACTCTGCTTAATTTGATGATTCCTTGACTCAACTAACAATGTATTCTTTTGTTCAGTATTTATTTTTCTATTGAAGAGCCTTCCAAATTCTCAATAGATATGTGGGTATAAAGATAAGGGTATTAAACTAGGCTGTTATGGACTGGAGTGTGAGCAAGAATGAGAAGTGTTATTGATTGTTTTGTCCCTACACATAAGAAACCAGGTAACATGATGAATTTAAACAGGAACAACTCTTTGTACATGTATAATCTGTCTATATTTTAATAAAGTTGCAGGTTTCTTTTTTGTCTTTTGTGAGCCAAGTAGGTAAATTTTTCAATTTGCTAAACTATGCTGCTTAAATGGAACTACAACAGGTAGTCCAGCATCAGGTCAGTCACTCTGGTTGATTTTTCTCCAATTTACTGTTTTTCTTGAACAAGAATGTTTATTTGTGAAAGTCTGCAATAAAGACACTTCTTGGCTATCTTTAAGCATCAAAAAATTTCAAAGTACTTGATTGAATTTTCATTTTAGCTGTTGCCATCAATAATGAGAGACATAATGAGTTAGTACTTTTCTAATATCTTCAGCATTTTCAACAGTTTCATTTTCCTCTCTTGTTGAATTTGATTCTGAATGGTAATCCAAATCATCATTATTCCTGTCATCCCATTCTTGAAGATACTCAGCATTACTTTCCTGACATATATTGTGCAAAATGCAGGGGGCAGTAACATGGAGTGAAACCTTCTCAATGTCACATTCTAAAGGATGTAGAAGGCATCGCCACCGACCTTTCAAAAGGCCAAATGCTCTCTCAATTTGAATGCGTGCACGGTTTAACCTATAATTGAAATATTCCTTCTCATGTCCCAAATTAGCACCAGCATAGTTTTCATTAGGTGTTTCAGTAAAGGATAAGCAGGATCGCCGATAAGGAACGGTTCAATGTTTTTTCCATTAATTTGTTTGGTTAAAGTACCACCCTCGATTAAATTCCCATTAATGGTTCTTTGTCCAATGTTTGAACAGCTGAAAACACGTGCGTCATGGGATTTGCCAGGCCAGCCAACAAAAATGTCTGTAAAGTGGCATTCACTGTCACAAACAGCTTGCAAAATTACAGAATGAAAAAAATTTTCTGTTGAAGTAATCAGCATGATGCATTACAGGAGCCCTAATAGGGATGTGGGTGCCATCTACTGCGCCTAAACACTGGAGGATATTCCACTTTTTGGCAAAGCCATCTACTATTACTTTTAAATTTCTACGCTCTTGTAAACGATTCAACATATATTTTTTTGTACGTATCAAAAATCTCAGAGCTTCGTTGACTTTTGTACAAGCTGTTGACGCTCCTACTCCGAATTTGTCTCCGATTTCTCGATAATCAAGACCCTTTCCTAGCCTTTTTAACATCATTGCTACAATGATGTTAACTGGTATAGCAGGTCGCAGCCTTGTGGATTGTCGACCAAGTAAACGCATCGAATTTACTAGTTGCAGAAATAGGCGCTTTGGTAAACGATAACTCTCCAGCCATCTTTTTTCGCTCAAGCCAGTGAATTCACTGTCCAAAATGTTTTTCATGCGAGGAAAGGCCCATACACGTCCACAACGATTATGATGTTTTGATTCAATAATATTATGAATTAAAGATCTTGTCTTGCAAAATACTTTTGTCACATGTAAAACTAAAGCACGATGACCCTGCAATCTTCTGCTGGACTCTGCTTTATTATGGTGAAACATTACAATAGATACGGCCGCCATCAAACATACCATAACCAGAGTGAAATGTACGCAGAGGCACGTATTGCACATGGTTTTAAAACTTGTTAACTATGGAAGAAATCAAAATAAACATAGACGAAACTAGTAAGTACTTCGTAGTGTGAACAGCCTGCAGATCTGTGCCCGAACCCGGGTATCGTTCTCCGGCACTCAGTCTGAACGCGGCCTAAGACTTGCTGATCCAGAAGAGTCTGATTCAGTAAATTTGCTGCTCGGCGAAGCAAAGCTGCTGCCTCTTGATTTTCGCTCCATTATCATCCCCATACCAAAAAATCGTTTCTTTTTTACAGAATACTAAAGTTGCTTCGAAGGACAAAGATCGTGATAGTTATTGCATAAAATATTGCAACAGTATAATTTATTGATATAAGCAATTTTTGGCGGTAAATAATTATAAATAAATTATAATGTGATCGAGTAAAATTTGATGTTCTGCGAGTCACGAATAATGTTACGTCATCATAATGGAATGTTCAATAACAAAATGCGTTTTAACGGAAATTGAACAGGACAAAATCCGATTATGAAATTCCAGAATGCAATATGATCAAGACAAAATGTACATTGCAAAGGACAAAATGCGCATTAGCAATTGAAAATATGGCTTTTAATTTTGACGGAGATCACCCTCCATAGACATCACCAGCATCACCAGTCGATAAGAAGTCAAAACAAGGAAATCGAAGACGTTCATGCCCCCAACGAAAGATAAAGCAGATGAACCTAAAACGCAGCATACTATGACAGCAACAACTAGGACCAGTAAAGGCTGTGTCTTACTTCAAACGGCTAGAGCTAATGCAATTTATGGATTCAAATCAACTTCTATTCGCGTACTTTTCAATACAGGAAGCGAGCGCTACAGCAAACGTTACTAAAACAGCCTGCGTTTCTTTGCAAATATGATAAGGGAGTTCATAAGCAATTTGCAGTCATTGAAAGAGTGCCAAAGAGCAAAGACCGCCAAAGAGCAAAGAGAATGATGTTGATGTTCATTATCTTTCGTATCACGGTGTTGTCCGAAAAACTAAAAAAACGACCACAAAGGTACGTGTAGTATATAACGGCTCAGCGAGCACTTCTTCGCAAACTCAATCCCTCAATAATTGTCTCCTGACTGATCCAAATCATATCCCGCTTCTCTTCAACGTCATTACTAAATTTATACTGAGTACGGTTGGATTAGTTGCTGACCTAGAAAAAGCCTTTCTCATGGTTGAAATCAACGATACTGACTGAGACATGTTGCGTTCCCTATGGTTTAAGAACGTATACGAAGCCTGAAATGGTTGAGTACCGATTCTGCACATTGGTCTTTGGATTGAGACCATCTCCCGCTACTTTGGGAGTAACAATCGATCATCCCTTGAGCTTTTATTTACGAACATCAATACCAGGAGATAGTTAATATTCTAAGGAATTCGCCGTATGTCGATGATTTCATTTCTGTAGCACAGAAAGACGACAAAGCGTTCAAAGTTTATAAAGATGCGAAGAGCGTTATGATGGACGGAGGTTTGAAGTTACGTAAATGAAACTCAAACTTGAGCAGCGTCAGGGAACGAATAACTAGTGTCGAGAATAAAGTCAGAGTGGAGGCAAAACGTGACCAACCTCCATCTGTTATAGAAAAAAGCCTATCATACGTTAAAGCGACGATAGGTTTTAATAACAACATATGCCCGATCGTTCCCGAATACCAAACTAACAGTGCTGAAAATAACAGCAAAAATATTTGATCCCATTGGATTTTCAAGTGCATTCACGGTAGGGATGAAAATGCTTCAAGAGTTGTGCATGAATAAGGTAGGATGGGACGATGAGCTCGATGGCGACCTTCTTATGAAATGAAGCACGATTCTGAATGAAATAGGCCAACTAGACGACATTAGAATACCGCGATGTTACAGCACGTCAGCATTAGAACCCACAAAGGTATAGAGTTACATGAATCCAGCAACGCGTCCAAGGTTGCATACAAAGCAGTTATCTATAGGAGAGCAGTGTACAAAGACGGACACGTCGGAATAAAACTCATCGCAGCTAAGACGAAGGTGCTGCCTTTGAAAGTACAAACCCCTCCTGGAATTGCTGGTAGCTACTATTTTAGCTTGACTTAGTGTTACCACGAGAAATTGTCTTCCTTCAGGGCAAGATATTGCAATTTTCAATTGGATCAAGCAACACATTCTTTAGACGAGACAGCATTAAGAGAATCCGTTAAACAAACGCTTGGGGGTAATTCATTCACTTGCGAGCGCAACCAAAGAACTAATCGAGCCCGATCTAAATAGCATCATAAGTTGTGAACATTTCGGCAGATTTGTGGGACTTTACGTGTAACAGCATACTTGCCGAGGTTCGTCAACAATCTTAAAATCAGACGACTTGCGAATAGCCTAGAAAAGCAGCGAGGAACGAAATCGACTTTGAATGAACTTAAAGCAGAAGAACTTGACGCTGCCGAGACACTATGGATTAGATCAACACGAAGGGCGTCGTTTTCGAACGAGATCGAACTTCTGAAAGGCAAGAACAAGGGACTTCATTCAAATCGTGTGCGTCAGTTTGCACTTTACTTCGATGATGATCAAAATGTACGATGTAGGGTAGGATCAAGAACTCAAATTTGCATTCTGAAAGCAAGAACGCGATCCTTTCGCCAACAAACATTCACAGATTGAGCTCCTCGTCAGAGATATTCATCATAAAGTCAAGCATAACGGGGTGAGAGACACGTTGACGACGATTAGAGAACGTTATTATATTTTACAAAGGAGAGAAACTGTAAAGCATATTATTAAGACATGCGTTATCTGTAGAAAAGCAGTTGAACTTCTGTTTCAAGCTCAACCGATTTGACAACCAGTCAAGTTTCCGAAGATCCTTCATTTACGACTGTAGGCCTCGATTTCGCCGGTCCTATGCTTCTACAAAGAGAAAATCACTATCCACGATCAATTCCGCGAAAACTAACATTCTATTGTTCACATGCATATCAACAAGAGCAGTGCATTTAGAGCTCACACCATCACTTGATGTCCATTCATTTTTAAGAGCTTTTCGACGATTTACAAATCGCAGAGGACTTCCATCGCTCGTGTTATCTGATAAAGTCAAGACGTTTGAGGGAGCATGACAAGAAATCTGCAACTTAAGTCGAACGTCAGAGGTGTTAAGTTACTTAAAACACGATCGAGTTTCATGGACATTTATTGCTGAACGAGCACCCTGGTTGGGCTGCTTTTGGGAACGTCTAATCCGAAGACTCAAGAAACCCTTGAAGAAAATTATCAGTAGATCAAGTCTAATTTACGACAAACTGCGGGATTGATCAACGCTAGACATAGTTGATGACAATGAATCCGTGTCATATCTGCTATGACCGTCTCATCTTATTCATGGACGCCGAATCACTGTACTGCCATCGAGCGAGCATTATGAAATCGTTAGTACACATTATTCCTTGACAAAAAGATCACGTCACCAACTTATGTTATTGAAGCATTTCACAGCACGATGGAAAAGGAAATATTTGCAAGTTTTGCGCGAACAAGCGATCAAATCGAGTAACAATAAAACGTTGGAAATCTATGTGGGCGACATCGTTATATTGAAGAATGACCAAACGTGTTAACTTTTGAAGCCTAGGAAAAGTTGATAAACTTTTTCTAGGAGTTGATGGAGTCGTTCGTTCTGTTATCGTGAAAGTTCTCTTTAGAAAAGGAAACGTTAAAGTGCAGCTGTTACAAAGATCGATACAACATCTCATTCCAATTAAAGAAGTAAAGGAGTTAACGCGTGTTGTAGAATATGTACCAATTACTCCTAAACCAAACAACAATGATTAATCAAGCGTAGAGCTATCTCGAGGGTCCGATCACGACGCAACACCGAGGTAGTGGGTAAGATAAGAAGGCGTGCAGCTAAGAGATTTGTAAAAGGAATTTAATGTATAAGTGAAGGATGGACAACCCATCAACCGTTTGCAGAACTGATTGATTTTGATAATTAATTAATTTACGCTGATCTTTATATTGGATATGTTCTCCGAAATCTTGAGCACAAAATGGCTCAACTCTGGGGAGTGTGAAAACTTGATGCTACACATTTGTATACTTGACGTTGTACGTTTTCCCGCGAAAACATTATGTATGCACATTTTGCTGTCGCTAAAATAATGTGAGAACATACGCATCTCGTGTTGTCCGCCTTCCGACGATAAGCGAAATTCTGACAATTATAGCATATACCATGTACTCTTTATCGGCTCAACTGTATTGATAGATATTTCTAAAACAGGTTAAGTTTCACAAAATTCTTAATGCAGTGATTTATGAATTGTTTAAATTTTACAATAAAACTTAAAGATTTGCATTGACATCTGTTAAACAGCAATTTTTGGCGTACTCATAAAAACCAAGGTTCAACCACCTTTTAGGAGGGTCTTAACGCCCGTTCACACGATCCGATTTATCCGATCCTCAAAAACGAATCGTGTGAACACATAAAGTGAGCTTCCGATACTCGGATCCGTCAATCTAAAAATTGGATGGAAATAGAACTTGCTCTTTTTCATCCATCACGATCAAACGAAACCGACTAGCAAAGTAGATAGATTTGACAAAAACAATAATTTGAAAAATATGTCGATAAATGTAATGGATAACAGAAATGGCTGTTCAAACGACTATAAACGTCTGAGAAGGAATCCGAAAGTCGGAACCAAAACAATCGGATCCAACAAATCGGATCGTGTGATCGGCCTTTATAACATCTGTCGAGAGTTCCTAGCAAAACCTGTATTTGTAAGAGTTGGGACACGTATTGCTCTCTGCATCTTGCATTATGATGAAGATCATATGGGCATTACCCGCCATTTTTGTTCCAAAACTGCAAATTAAATCTATTTTTTTAGATAGGAAATAAATTATGAAAAAATGTTTGCACTGTTTTTTGTTGCGTTATAATAGCGCCAATCAAATCGATGAAGAATAGAAACATAAGCGCTCCTTGTGGAAAGAACAGTATTAAAGGCGTACATATTGCATCCATTGCATTAAATAAATGCATTTCTTTATTATGACATCTATAAACAACTGAATTCCAAAGGTAGGGATCGCTGTCTATTCATGAATAAGAAAACACAACAGAAAATTTGTCTTTCCACCATTTATTGCTCTATATTCGCTGGCTTTTAGAACAAAACTGGCGAACGCTAGACAATTTTACTTCTGGTGTCCCAACTCTCTTAATACAGTCTCTGTTTCCTGAGGCCACCTCTGATAAATTTGTATAAATCAAATAAGGAGATGCTTGCAGATGACAATTATATTATATTACTTTTACCATTCACTATGGAATTTGGGAATAAGCTTATTATAAGCTGTCAAAAACAACTAATCAAGTTGATGGTAATGCCACTTTCAGCTTATGTATTTGCCAAAAAGAACAGCAGAGTTTACCTCAATATCCTCTTAGCAACATGAACTACAAGGAATTTTTTCAGTTTTATGATATGTCATTAAATTAAATGTAGTTAATATTGTTGATCTGTTTAACGTCTTGAACGAGACATAGTAAGTAATCTAAAGGTCGTCAAAAAATTCATAATAATTTTGTCACGACTGCGAGGTACACGTTAGCCAACTAGGTTCTGATACATCTATGAGTAAAACATAGAGATTAGCCTTCGTACAGGCTACCCACAAAACATGTTAAAATATAGAATATACGAAATTTGCAGTTTGAGATAATTTCGAGCATTTGAATTTCTATTTTTTTTGCTTAACAATCTAGCAGTATACGTGTCATTTTTCTAAATGAACCAAAATGAAAATTTTTTCTTAAATATTTATATCTGTCTCGATTGCAGTGCAGCTTTAATTAATCCAAATTTGACAAAAATCTTATAATATAACATCATCAGGACAGAACGCAATGTTGTATTACTTATATAAAATATAGAAACGGGATGCAAACTTCATGAAGTATAATACCGTTTCTTTAAAATTCTGTATTTTCTTAACATGTACAATGTCTCGAGTTCTTTCACAACATAATTTCCATGATTGATGAGCCGTTGAATCTCTTGCGGTTCCTTCACATTTTTATTCTTCATGAATGCCTCGTGCAATTTCTTGTGAAAGTACTCCTTGCCTGCAGGATAATCCTTGCCCAGGTGATAAAGCTTCAAAAATAGACGAACACGCAGTTAGTTCAAAATGGCAATGAATTTATCTTTTAAATTTTGGACATGAAAGAAGACGTAAAGCACGCCATTGTCTTCCCCTAGATCTTACCCCCATATAAGGTCATCGTTTGAGCACGCTGGTAGGATGAAAGCTTCTAAAAATAGCAAGCCTTTTGCTTTTTGGCAATGGTTTTTGGTGAAATTTGATCAATGATTGATCGATACACAAGTAACACAACAAAATAAATCTCGTAAAAGGCATGCATGTATACAGTTCTTTGTTCATCATTCAAATATTTCGCGCAAAACACCATTAAAAGTTCTTTATCTCAGGTCTATCCAAGCTATAAATAATACTCCGTAGCTACTTGTCTGCTTTTGTTCACAACAAAAAGTGACTGCATTTACAAACTTTCGCCTAATGACGGCATGATAAAGTATGAAATCTTTACGCTACAACCATAAAAGTTTGAAAAGTGTTCACCTATCGTTTACAGTTTGAAAACGCTACAAAACAACCATTGAGTTTCATTACGGGTCGGCTCTATAAAAATTGACACGGTAAAATATTCGAAGTCAGCCGTGACAGCGATAAATATGGTCAGCAAAAACGCACGACGGCAAATAAATACAACTCAAATGATCTCGAAGCCGGCATCTACGGTGGCCCATTAGTGACACGTTCATTCTATAGAAAATCGTGCTTTGATTGTGTAAATTAATTGATTCAACAATAAAAAGACAGTTTGCCTTACGAAAGTAGTCAACTTCAGCGAAACAACTGTATTCCACTAATAACAAAGAACAGTTTTCAATTTTAGTGACGTGTTCTGTACACACCTAGATTACTGTTCCGTAGAAAAATGTTGCATGCTCCGTGGAAAATTAAAACATTGCGCGCGCATATACTTTATAATCTGTGATACATGAATTATCTTGTCATTTGATCAAACATGGCGGATTGTCGACCGTGCAACGTAAACCTTTTTATGCCATGCAACTTCTGTCCTTATTGCAGCTGTAGAGTTACAGGTATGACGATGATTGATTGTATGATTTGAAAAAAAACATCACTAAGACAATTTCTCTATTCTTTTGTAGATAAAAGAGACATTATAGAGAACTATTTTAATTATGGATATAAATATAATATCATAATTAGCCTACTAAAGAATGAGCATGGTATTGAAATGGATTTACGGACTCTAAAGCGCAGACTTAAATCTTACAATTTAACCAGATAGAAAACAGTTCCGGAGGATCTTGTGCGCAAATTATTTGGAATGAGATGCAAGGTCCTGGATGCTTGGCTGGTTATCGGAAGATGTGGCAAATACTTAAACTAAAGCATAATGTACCCCGAAAACTGGTGGAATGTACTTTAAAGGAGCTAGATCCAGAGGCATGTGCTTTGAGAAAATCATATGGACCTAATCAGTGCTGGCTCATTGATGGTAAGTAACAATTTCTATTATTTCGGTTTTCATTAACTTTCTATCTGTTATCATCATTGCAATTATTGTTATCTACGTTTTATTGCCACATGTAGGATATGATATATTGAAGCCATTTGGATTTTCCGTGCATGGTGCAATTGATAGTTTCAGCAGGAAAGTTCTTTGGTTAGAAGTTACACTGTCAAATAATTTGCCAGAGAGTGTAGCTAAATTTTATTCTGAAGAGTAAGAAAGAATAGGGCATGTCCTTTGCAGACTCGTAGTGACTGTGGAACAGAGAATGGGATCATTGCAGCATCTCAATGCTACTTTCAATCACTTGACAATGCACCATTTTGTGGTAGTCAAGCTCATACATTTGGTACATCTCCATCAAACCAAAGAATTGAAACTTGGTGGTCACATTTTAAAAAAACATGTTCAAGTTGGTGGGTTCAATTTTTCAAAGATCTTTGTGAGGAAAAGCATTTAAATTTAAATGATGATTTCACTAAAGAATGTTTGTGGTTTTGTTTTAATGGTGTCTTGCAAAATTCATTTAATGATTGTCAGGTTTATTGGAATACTCACTATATTCGGCAATCTCGCCAGGAAACTGTTGATGGAGTTCCAAATGTTTTATATGCAATCCCCGAGGAGTATGGGGCTTTTGATTGCCAAGTGAGAGTTACTGAAGAGAAATTGCAAATAGCTAAGACCCATGGTTGCCATAATGAATCGTTTTATAATACTTTTCAAGATTATTTTCATTACTTGGTTGAGTTGCAAAGATTACAATATCCTGAAAACCATCAGGAAGCATCAGAATTATTTGCGTGCGCTGTTAATGCAAAATAATGTTTGTGTTATCTAATAAAAGTTTTAAGTTGTTATAACATTGAAAACGTTTTAAGAGAGAAATGTCTTTGAAATATATAATTGATACTGTATTCTTTAAATGAAGCCAAAACCAAAACTTTCTGCAAGTGTAGCATCCATTAAATCTTCAAATTGCTTTGAATCATCAATATGAACTGGGAGTGTTAAGCTTGTAGCACGGGTAGAGGCTGTTGGTCTGCATCTACAACCAACTTTGCGTCCATGCTTGAATTTCACAGTGGCGGTTTTTTCCATGCCAAGTGGGATCACTGTTTCGACTCCAGTTATAAATTTGTACAATGCAGACAAACAATTTGTAGCTCCTTGAGAAACAATACAAAAAGTAAAATGAAGCAAATCATTGTATAAGTGAATCTGTTAACTCCTTTAAAAATTTTTAGGAAAATCTTCCAGACTTAAGGAATTAATGGAACAATAAGAGCATCTCAAGATTGCAAATATATAAACGCCTTGATTACGTTACTGAAAAATTACATTTTATATCCACTACTTGCAACCAACTTCAGCAACTTTAGCAATCAATACCCTCCCTGGTATGTTGCCTGGTCTATGCAATGCACATTAATCGATATGTATACCTGTTTTAGCTTCAAGAGCTTGAATATAATCACAAAAAACTTGTGAATATTGATTTCTAATAACTTTTGGTTGCTTCCTTCAGGACTGCATTCTATCAAAATGTGATCTACAATATGATCAGCTGTCATTGCAAATTTTTGTGCTCCATCAATGGTAAATAATGGTTCCATAACATTTCTGTTTTTGCACAACTCAATCAAAACCGCATGAAGCTCAAGACCAGATATTAAATGGTCAATAAATGCTAGAGTTTTCGGCACATCACTTATCTCAAGAGACCTAAAATATGTAATATTAAAATATAAAATAATTTCCTTCAGAGCTATTGCAGCATTTCCAAAGCCATCTTTACATTATGGAATTTACCTAATTATCTTGTCGCTTGTTTCTCTTGACTCCTTAAATGGAATACCACAGTAATCAAATACTTGCAAAACATTAATCGTCGAGTCTTCTTCTAGAAATGCAACCAAATCATCATCGTTTGCACGAGACTTGATCTGTAAAATTTCTTAATCAGAAATATTCACTTTAATACACCAACAGACATGCAGGTTATAAGCTATTTTTAAAGATTACCTTTTCAACAGTTAATTGTGTCATCCTTTAACTGTCCACACCAGTTGTGTGCATGTACGCTTGATATACCATGCAGTATGTAATTGTACACCTGTGAAGAAAACAGCAGGGAGCAGGTCCTCCTTGAACAATTGACGCAGCAATAATTTTTCCTGCGACTTTGAATTCTTCATTGGCCAAGGCTTGTACATTCACTACTGGAAATCCCTTTTCGTTGAACAGCTTCTTCTGTATATAGTTGAGGCATTCTGTACGAAAAAATGTAATTACATTACTCCAATAAATTAATTTTCTATCAATGCAAGTGTTGTACTCATTTATTCAATATCTTTAGACATTATAACACTAGTATACTATTTCAAAAATGTCACTGTTTACTTAACATTTACTTAATCTTACCCGTAAAAAATTCACGTCTTGGGCCACCTGTATCTATGGCTGGTTCTCCCGCAAATGACATATAGTACTTAAAGTACTTCTTCAGTCGTACATCCATATAGTCTTTAAATGCATAACGCCTTCAAACAGTTATTCTGTTGACTAATGTCATCTTTAAATTGCTTTTTAAATTTTCAACAACTTGTTGCGAAAATATGGTTTATTGTGCCGCATTTAATTTTAAAAACGGTTCTTCTAAGAACCACCAAACGCAGCAAAAGGTTACTTTTTTTCGTTTCCCGAAAACAAGCGCATGCGAGACATTTGGATTGAAAAATTCCGACGCAAAAATTGGAAGCCAACAAAATGTCATTGTGCAAAATGTCATTGTGGTTATGTTCGACACTGGAATAGCCAACCTCTGCATGGGCGAATGCCTTTAGGCAACTTGGTCTTTGCTGCCAGCATTTTGTTTAGTGGTAGTAGCCCCAGCAAAGTTCTTCAATTCCTTCGTCACTCAGGAATACAATTTCTGTCAGAGTGAACATACAGCTATATTCAAACAGCGTATTTGATACCCAGTGTTTCAAATGTTTGGCATATGCACCAAAAGCATCTTCTAAAATCAATCAGAGAAAGGAACATTAACCTTGGAGGAGATAGAAGATGTGATTTTGCCTGGATATTGTGCCAAGTTAGTGGCATTTAATAAATAAAATGCAACTAACCATTCAACATTTCCAATTCTGTGAATGTATTCATCTTCGCTTTCCGATGACAAAGAATTGTCATCATTTTGACACCTTGCGCGTTGGCCAAAGGCTCGAACATGTAAGGTTGTACCTCATTGTTATTGATGACAATATCATAATCGGCTTCTTCTTCAGAAGAATCCATTAATTTTTGATAAATAAAAAACAGTAATAGCAAACTATCGAAAGCCGTGCAAGTCATAGAACGATATAAGAACGATGCTTGTTTATGTCAATTAATACGTCACTCTTTCCCAGTTCCCAAACTTAAACAATCTCACGGCGTTTTAGCAATGGTCATCGAATGTCGTGTTTTTACCGATTATAACCCTAAATATCTTTTGAAATATTTTGCGGACGACTTTGAAACTTGGTACGTCTTATTTTCACGCTATATGCATTACAATAAAATAAAGTTGTCTTCTAGCTTGCATGTGTCCTTTAACAAAATAATGTTGTAAGAGAAGGCTGCCTGAAACACCCAAATTTAAGGCGCACTGTAAAAAGTCTACTTAACTATAAGCAATAGTAATGGGTCGTTTTGTCTTTAAAGTATCTCTTGAGCATGTCTCTAAACTTAAAACTTTTGCACTAAATCAAAAATCACTGAATAATTTATTAAATAAATCAAATGAAAAAAAATCAACAGAATCCGTAAGATTGTATCTAACTGTTGCGGGTAAAAAGTCGCGTGTCGCCGGTAAAAAGTCGCGTGTCGCAGTAAAATGTCACGGGTCTAAAAAAGACTTTTTTGCATGGAAAAGTTTGAAAGTAGTCAATGTTAAATTCTCAGGAATTCTTTATTTCTATTTATGCCCACTTGAGTGTGCTTCATGAATCAACGCTCTCTGCTGTCAAAATCAAAATATGTCACCGGTGCTTTGGATATTTAAGATTTGTGTTTGTTATACTTATCGAAATATACAAAACGATGCATAGTTAATAAGAGAGGAATTATTATTAGTTTTGAGGGTCGTTAATAACTGATTGCAAAGCACTACACGTCACTCCGGTTGTAATTCTCAAATTATGGCAAATTGGTTGTTTCAATTTTAAATATTTTGAGAAGTTATTAAATCAGAATATTGTGAAATTGCTTGCGAAGATTTATCTGATGATAAGTATTGAATCGTTTCCATTTGCCATATTTGGATACATATAACAAACACACATTGCCTATGAATCAGGATTTTACGCAACACTAATGACGTATTTCTATTGGCAACAGAGAAAGTGTATCTTATAGACCCTGGCTCTAAGTGTAGTACAGTCATAACAAATATCAGCCATTAATTCAAGATTTATTTGGATACAACTCATGTAACGGATATAAAACATGTTATCACTAAGCAAAGAAACTTGCCAATCATGCGCAAGGAAAAGTGGAAGCCGGTTTAACTTATATAATCTATCCACGCTTATGAATTATGATCTTAAACGAAATGTGTTTACAACTTGAAGTGTATGTACGGAATTTCCAACGGTAATGTCCTCAACCCTTGCAGTCTCTAATTATAGAATTTACATGCTGGGTACATTGTGTATATCATAAGTATAACTTACACTTTCCGACTATTGGAGAGTTGCATTTCCCATATAACTGTAAGTAATTCAATTTCCAATGCATGCGAATTTTTACATTTGGCAATGCCATTCAACATCTTTTGAGTGTTATGTTAACAACATGTCTAGTTGTACACGAGTAATTCGTTGACTTGTTCACGGTTGGTAAGTGCACAACTAAATGAACGATTACAGCAGTAAAGTACCTTAAAGTTTAAATCCAACACATGTATGATAGGTATAACAAACACAATTACACAAATCTTAATCATCCAAAGCACCGGTGACATATTTTAATGTCCAGGGGTGGCGTCTGAGGGGCAGGGGCTACAGCGTTTGTTTAAAAGTAATGTGAGCACTCAGTATCAGCAATAATCTTCATACACGCCAGCTTTCCGACATCAAATTTAAAATTCAAAAATAATGAAGTACTTTAAAATACTTATTTTTGAATGCTCATTAGAGAACAGATATGCAAATGCGATGTTACGTGCGTGGTCCCGAAAGAATAACTATTAATTTTGGTTCTAATTCCACACGCAACAAAGATAGTGTGAACCAGTTATATTTCTCAAACAATTTATTAATTAATGCATAAATATTAAAGTAAATAAGTGTCTTAATAATAATATCAATAAGTATGAGTAAAACTTATCTCCTCTGTCTAAGTACAACCGCGAGTCTTTATTCTTGAGCGTTCGTGAGTCCAACAATGACTCACAATAGTTTTCCAAATAGATTAAAGGCACAGAAGCCAAGAGATAGTTATGGCACAGAAGCCAAGATCTGGTAGATTGTAGCTTGTCAACCTATTTCGGTAGGCTATGCCTCCTAAGTTTGTCTCCTCGTAGCTTGTGCGTAGGTTGTCCTCGTAGGTTTTCTCAGTGGTCTAAACTACTCATATATATATAATATCTAATGGAAGTATTGTGGTTTGTGACCTACATCTCATACGCAATACAGTATGTAACAGCAAGATGTAGTTAACCACAATAACAACAAATGCGGTTACGGTTCTAAAATATGTTTACGCATGTAAGCAAGCTTCTAGCGCATGCAAGCAAGCTTCTAGATTATGTCCTAATTAGTAATATATGAAATTATAATATGATATAATAATGATATTACATGATAATAGTTGCTATCATGTAACATGCGACATGAGATATATTTGCATATGCAATCGCCACGACGCTTGCCCGCTATTAGTTTTCTGTCGGTTGTTTTTTTGCCACCCCACTTTCGAATTTTGAAAGGAAATTTTTTAGAAACTAAAAAAACTCTTCTGTTTGAGTTTCAAATCAGCAATGAGCATAAGATTCTGACAGTTTTACATGTATTACGGCTATTGATTTTGATAAATCACCATCAAGCGTCTGGACAGCTAATGATGTTAGGAATTCATGGTGGTCGAGGGAACAAACTGGATTTGGTTGTCGTAGTGAACAAGTTTAACGCTAGGTTTCCCAAGTGTAGAATTGTTCTCTGAACATCAAACAATCAAATCTAATGATTCAGCGAAGTTATATCTTACTCGTGCATTATTAATATTGCTTTTATGTTTATAAATTGTTTCCTAGTAATGATTCGTTGATTCATGATTTTCTACCACTGATTCATTATTTACATGCAGTCAAAAAGAACTGTTCACCAGCAAAAAAGTTTAACAGGGTAAAATTGAGATAAAGTGCCAAAACATAAGATTTAAGTTAAACAAGAAAAACATAATAGTATATCTAATAACTAATGGATCCTCGTCTTACTTTGATTACAGCTTTGTATAGGTTAAAGAAGATGTTCAAGACGTTTATAAACCTTTTACAGCGATAAATATTATTTGTAATTACTATCCAACATTATTAGAAAACCCATGGCATTCTTTTTACTGACTGTATATCTTTGTTATAGCTAATTGCATGCAAGACTAGCAGGCTGTTAGTACAACGGTGATTGGTGAGGATATACATATATTCAGTTTTGTCAGACTGACTTTATTTAAAACCAAATTTCTTTTCAAAAAAATCAATTGGGCACAACCGAATACAGGAAAGAACAACCCATCCCCCAAATTAGCGGCTCTCACAACTAGTCGAATACATAGTGTTAATTTTTTATGTAGATGTATATTATTATTTCCAACACAAATAATATTAACGATTTAGTTAAAGCGAGAATTGATAACAATTTCTGAAAATATTGTCTGAAAAAAATATTTGCATTAAACGCGCATCATCACATCAGCGTAGTAAGTCAGCCACCCGTCGGGGACCTTACCCTGTGTCGGGGAATTCCTGGCGCCACCCCTGCTTTTTATACTTGTGATATATCCAATGTACCCAGCATGTAAATTCTATAATTATAGGCTGCAAGGTTTGAGGACATTACCGTTGGAAAATCCGTACATACACTTCAAGTTGTAAACACATTTCGTTTAGGATCATAAATCATAAGCTATGGATCGATTATATAAGTTAAACCGGCTTCCACTTTTCCTTGCGCACGATTGGCAAGTTTCTTTTACTAAGTGATAACATGTTTTATATCCATTACATGAGTTGTATCCAAATAAATCTTGAATTAATGGCTGATATTTGTTATGACTGTACTACACTTAGAGCCAGGGTCTACACTTTCTCTGTTGTCAATAGAAATACCTCATAAGCGTTGCGTAAAATCCTGATTCATAGACAATGTTTTTTTGTTCTATGTATCCAAATATAATATTAATATATATACGTTATATCCACTAATCACTATCGAAAACATAGTTAGTTAGCTTGGTAATGAAGAACTTAGTTGCTTGAGAAAAGCAAATTTATAGTCGTGTGAAAGTGCAAGTTATACATATAAATAAACCATATCTTTTATGAACTGGGTTTTACAATTTCAATTGTAAGAGAATTTTAAAGGCCCTCAAAACTAATAATAATTCCTCTTATTAACAACACATCGTTTTGTATACTTGGATAGGTATAACAAACACAAATCTTAAATATCCAAAGCACTAGTGACATATTTTAATGTTGACAGCAAGAACGTTGATTCGCAGAGCACATTCAAGTGGTCATAAATAAAAATAAAGAATTCCTGAGAATTCAACATCATACTTTCAAACTTTTCCATGCAAAAAAGTGTTTTTTAAAAACGCGACTTTACCTGCGACATTTTACCCGCGACCCGCGACACTTAGATACACTCAATCCGTAAATATCGCACAGGCGATGAAGGCACTTTAAACATTACTTTAAAATGAAAGATAAGAAACGAAAAAGAAACAATGGTCGAAATAATTGAACACACGCATAAACGTTTGAATAGTAGCCACTTAAGGCCCGTTCACACGATCCGATTTGTCGGATCAGATTTTGTCGGAACCTAAAAAACGGATCGTTGAACACGTATGAAGTAAGCATCCAAAAGTCAAATCCGTCAATCTCAAAAATCGGATGGAAATAGAACTTGCTCTGTTTTCATCACACAAGATCAAAACAAGCCGACTTGCGTCAAACCTTTTACTCTCTATACGTACTTCCCAAATTTGATTTGGTTCAAGAAATTAGATCTGAAAAAGACTTGAAAACAAGAATAAAAATACGCAAAATATATCGATAAATGTATTTGATAACAAAAAATGGCTGCTCTCAAGACTATAAATATCTAAACGAATATAAATGTCAACAAAAGTCATTTTTTAGAGTTTTGAGAAAACGAAAGAGAATTGGCAGCTATTGGTAGCTAAACTTTTTATTGAACATCATGTATAAAGCATTATTGAGTCATTTTCATTGGTCAGTTGACTTTTACAGAACAACCAGTCGGAAAAATTGCAGTTTTAAAAGAAACCCTTAAAAATAAAATATAGTTAAAAATTAGCGAGAAGTAAGTAATTGTAAAAGTGGGCAAAATTGAAGTGTTGAAAAGCTTTTGAATTTATCCAGCTCTGTACAACTACTGTACGGTCTTCGTCAGAGATTACGTATTAGTGATGGAACTGAAAAAAATGTGAGCGAATTTACTCGAAAAGTCCTTTACAGTAGAAGGCAGAAAGAAACATAAATTCAAAAGAGTTCTGCTGTCTAAGGACCTAAAAGCAAGTCAACTATCTGTCTTCTGCCCGAAATAGCTAATTCGATTTTTGGCTGATAGACTTGCAAGTTCGAGAAGGCATGATATGCGGGTTACGAATGTAAAACAGCGTTATATGTAACGACCAGTAATTGATTATCCGTCTAATGTTTACGAATAGTTCAATTTCTGTGATAAAAAATGACATTTCAAAAAAACCCAAAAAAGTGACGCCCAAAATAAAGTGACGTTATTGAGGCGTTTTTTTCCAATGAAGAAATGATAACGTCATCATTTTCAACGCAATACATATCATTTAAATAGATTTTGTGCACTGCATACAAATATGCACTTATTTTACCATTTCCGTTTAATAGTCATGAAATATAATCGAGTTTGCGAATTTGATGACGTCATCAGTCACGCGAGGTACAAACATTTACAAAAATATTTCTTGGATTTATATCTTAACTAGCAACCTAAACTTTCAATACAAGTGTTAAAAAGTTTGGTTTAGCACTTCCTTAGTTCGTTAGGGCATTTTTGCGGTCTATGTGCGGGTTAGGATAAAACGCGGAAGTGGAATGCGGAACGGAATTGAAGATAAAACGCGGAATTGGAGATAAAACGAAGAATTGAGGATAAAACGCGGAATTGGGAATAAAACGTGGAGTTGGAGATGAAGCGTGAAATAAAAATAGTGAATGTTATTGAGTTATTTTTCATTATTTATTCTTTTTGTGAACATTAAACCACTATGAATTATTAGAAATGAAAACATGTACCATTAAGAAAATTTATAAAATTAACATACAGAACAAGTAATTTGGCATGTGCATATATAAGGCTTCCGCCACCAACTTAACTCTGAATTTGACTTTTCACAAGAATAACAACGACGTATTTTCATATTAAAAAAGTATTTACAAATGATTTCAGCATAAGAATTCAATGCACAACGTCACGAACATGAGCATGCTAATCTCAGCGTCCCATCTTTAATTTTTTCGATAGGTGACAATGAAAGAAAACGTTGGCTTGAGTGTGAATGCTATCTGAAATTGTTTACAAAATGAAACGCATGATTACGATGAACGCTGTTAAATGATTAGCTGCACATGTTTAAAAATTGAATTCATTAAAAAATGTAGAAAAAATGTGTAACAAAAAGCAGGAAATATGGGGCGCCAAGCCGGACAAATTTGTCTTTCAGAAAATATATGTGCTGAACTTCAAATTTGCATTGTCTGAATCGAATAAATCGGTTCTCAACTCAAAATATATCTGGTAAACTTAAAAAATATATGCTAAACTTAAAAAATATTTGCTAAACTTAAAAAATATGTTCTAATTATGATGCTTTGCGGCCTTGTTTTTATCACGTGGGCGGTAAGCGTGCGTGGCCGCCATTTGCAAATTGCAACAGATTCTCGAATGTCGATAGTCGAAGATGCTAAATCAAAATGAACTTCAGTTTCACTTGAATAACGCGTTACAAAGAATTAGCCAGTTGGAAAGTTCAAATATTACTCCTAATAGTCCGCTTGGTTCGACGAACAACTCCAGCAGAAACAGCGGCTCGACCGGCTCGACTTTAACGGAAGAACTGCAAAGGAGTTTTCCAAGCTTAGCAAATCACGCAGCAATAAGTTCAACATCAACCCAAACGCCATTGAGTCGGGCTTCAACGTCGCATCTTTCTGGCAACAAGAAAAAACGAAAGCGCAAATCGACGACCTCTAAATCAACCTTGAAACCCAAAGCAGTGCACAAAGACCTGGTGTTGGTTCCGGAACCAACTCAAACTTCAGTTCCTACTCATTCTTCTCGTGTTTCGTTGGAAAGTGACGGTTTCGTTATTCACAGCTTTCCTTTTGTAAGAGAATGGGATGATACTAATTTAAAAGAAGAAATAGAAAACGTTTTTCCGCAGATCCAAAATTGTGGTTATGAATATGTGAAGGTAACATAAACTATATATACTAATATACGTACTAGCATAAGCTTAAACGTCTTGTCCAGGGTGTATTGGTGGGTGTGCAGTGAGGGGAGTTAAAAACAGCATACAAATGAATTAGTATTATAAGCCAGTTGCTCCTACTTTTCTGGAAATACCTTTTGCCTTATAATTTCTGTATGAATATTATAATATCTGGATTTAAGACACCGTTTATTTAATCAGTGATAAATGTTTTGTTTATAAATATGTAATTCGTTAATGTATTTATACATTATTTCCTCGTCTTTTTTACTATAGGCCTCATATGGAAAACTTGTTTTACCAAATTTAGCCCCTGGGGTGACTATGAACTGCAACATGCTCTTGAAGTTGTCAGGCCAAGGTGCTGTTTACATACGCTCCAATGAAAAACTTAGTGCTTGTAGTGAGAGTGACAATTCTGCTGATGATGAATTGCTGAAACCAGCATTAATTAAGCAAGAACCAGAAGTCCTGGAAATTCAATCTAAGTCAGATATTGAAGGAACAGGTAACTGGAGCTCAGGCATAAATTAACAATTTCGTAACAGATATAAAATGAGGTTGTGCTTAACATGCAGCCTTTTTGTATATGCATATAGGGATAAGGTTTTGTGAATTTTTGTCTGAGTCAGTGTGTCTATATGTAAATATCATACATAAATCACCGTACCAAAACAGGAAAGTACTTCCATTCAATATCAATAAAGACTGTGGAAAATATGAATGTATTAATATCATATTGCCAAATGTATGACTTAAGAAAATAACTAAATCCTGTAAGCCATAAAAGTAGAGCTAGCTAAATTAAATCATTTTTTCATTTGTACCAACTCCTGTTGGTGTAGCCAAAACAGTTAATAAATGTGCTTATAGTATGAAAATCAGATGTTTAAATAAATACTTAAGTTAATAGAATGTGAGTGACTCTAATTATTTACCAATCTTAAAACCAAACTCTTAATAATTTCAACCTATTTGTGATTCCAATTTTGAATTAGCGTTGTTTTTTCTACAGAATATATAGTTTAATAACGAAAATGCTATGTTAATGAACGTGATTTTTATATTGAAAAAAAATTAGGAGAACTGTACATTCTATTGATTGATTGTTGTTTCGCTCATCAATTGTAAACACTCTCTAAACACATTTACACCATGATTTCCATCATCATTTAGGGGATCAATAGTTTCGTGTACCAAGATTGTTAGCTCTTCATTGACATTTACTTGTGGCACAGAAACATTATAGTCGTCATCACTGATTAAGAGAGTTTCACTTTCGTCTAAATCCATGCCGGCACCAAGTTCGTCTTGGTCACTCCCTTCTACCAGTATATTTTCATTGCAATTCGACATAGCTCCACTGATAAATAGTTGTTCAGGGCTCAGATTCTCAGCAGTACTAATGGGGTGGCTATTCCATTGCCACTTAAATTCGTTAAGAGATCTTTGAATTCTTGGGATGTAAACGTAATGTAGTGCGAATAGGTGATGTTCATTAAGACAATCAAGCAAACCATCTTCTTCCATGTTAGTAAATAGCCAGACATAATGAGAAAGTACGCCACAATATACGTCTCTATGGAGACGTTCAACTCTAATGTTATGCACCGATTTACCCGTTATAATACTTCCCCTTCCACAACCCCTGTTGGTTAGCATAAAGCGTGCAACGCCTACATTTTCTAAGCCATGGTCTGATCTGACTCTAGATGGCAAACCAAACTCTTTGACTCCCTGTGTAAAAAACTCTAGCACAGATGATGCGCGATTATTTTTGGCACATTACAGGTATATAATAAGTCGGCTGTAACCATCAATACATGCGTGAATAACTATCCGCCATCGTATTAGCTTGTGGTTGCCATCAATGTGCCATAGAGCATTAGGATGCGGAACATAATACTTACGTCGGTAGACTGCTGAGTTCCATCTAAGTGCTGTTCCAACTGGATCAATTTTTCTTAAACACTCTCTCACCCTTTGCCTCTGAACATGAATCCCTCTAGCCATTAGCGCACCTACCATCCTACTCTGACCAATATTTGGGGTAACTTTCCTTATGTCTTCCATAGCTTGGGTAAGCTCATCCTCCGAGATATTAGAAAACTCGTCATTGATGTCTAATTTGTTTTTTCTCCTCCGTAATGTTCGCGTAGACACATGAAGTAATTTGGCAATGTTAACCCACGAAAAGTGCTTGCTTCGCAAAAATTCCAGTTGATTTTTTGTGATATGGTATTTTGGTCGACCTGGCCCGTGTGTTGGATTAATTGGACACCTGTAACAATTTTCATCATTGATTGATTGGAGCCTTTCCATTTCAAGACAAAGAGCTCTTTGAATTGACAATAGACTGTTTAAGACGTTTGCAAGCAAACCGAATGTTTCTTGATCAGTGTTTGCGTTGTTTAGTAGAGTTATGAAAAAAGAACACGTACAATCCATTCGATTATTTAAGATTTCCAGATTATCTAGTCTATCTAAGGGGACCTGGACAATGTTATCGGTCAAAAAAGACATTATACCGGTTATAACTGATGCCCCCACCTTGTCTACGATAAAGAGGCATACTTAATGTTTAATTTTCCCTATAAAATAGTCAATTTGTCGGTTGAATAGATTACTAACGTTGAGCTCAACCCAGTTCCTAGCCTCTCTACTTCGACTTTGCGTCGAGCCGCTGTTTCTTCTGGAGTTGTTCGTCGAACCAAGCGGACTGCTAGGAGTAATATTTGAACTTTCCAACTGGCTAATTCTTTGTAACGCGTTATTCAAGTGAAACTGAAGTTCATTTTGATTTAGCATCTTCGACAATCCAGATTCGAGAATCTATTGCAATTTGCAAATGGCGGCCACGCACGCTTACCGCCCACGTGATAAAAACAAGGCCGCAAAGCACATCATAATTAGAACATATTTTTTAAGTTTAGCATATATTTTTTAAGTTTAGCATATATTTTTTAAGTTTAGCATATATTTTTTAAGTTTAGCATATATTTTTTAAGTTTAGCATATATTTTTTAAGTTTAGCAAATATTTTTTAAGTTTAGCATATATTTTTTAAGTTTACCAGATATATTTTGAGTTGAGAACCGATTTATTCGATTCAGACAATGCAAATTTGAAGTTCAGCACATATATTTTCTGAAAGACAAATTTGTCCGGCTTGGCGCCCCATAAGGAAAAGTGCACTCGACCCTTTGACGTCATGGTATTCAAATAACCTCCGTTTTCGACAGTTCTAGATTAAATACCTACGTGTGCGTGGTCTCCCAAAATATTAACCACGTGCGCAATACTTTAAAAAATCATTGGAGAAAAACAACAAGTTTTTTGAGCGCAAACATGTGTCGACATTATCAGAATGACATCTTCAGTGCATAATGGTTAGTGTTAAGTAATATGATACATTATATAGGAAGCTAATTGATGAATAATATTTTATAACCCGTCGAAGGCTGTAAACAGACAGCCGAAAGCTTGTTTGATAAAATATTATATCAGTGAACGTTTGGCTACATAATGTATAATCCTGATATCGGATCACGCATTTTTTCTAGCTTATAACATCGTCTATCTTACAATGCTGAAAACTACTTCTAATTAGTACAATATGAAACAAACTCCGAATAAAAAGTTCATGTATAAAGCCTAGGCCACACTATCGTCCATATCAACAAAAATTAGAACGAAAACTGCCGCAACGAAATTTTTGAACGAAAACTCGACAAAATTTCGGTTTCGTGCATATTAGAAGAGTTGAACTTTTGACCTTTTTGTCAACGAAAACGCTTAAAGCCTAGGCCACACTATCGTCCATATCGACGAAAATCAGAACGAAAACTGCTGCAACGAAAATTTTGAACGAAAACTCGACGAAAATTTCGTTTTCGTGCATATTAGAAGAGTTGAACTTTTGACCTTTTTGTTAACGAAAACGCATACTATTGGCTAATAATATCAGACTTTGTACTCAAACATGGCGGAGTGGCTAGAGGTTTTGATAAATCAGGGCTAATAGACTTTCTAAGATGTGTGCCAACTTTAGTGATGTGAGGTCTAATTAAATCCAAAATGTAGTCAAAATTTGTCGTCGTCATTCGCAAGTATTTTATGTGTCTATTTTCATTGTTCGGCTCTCGTAATTCTTTAATCAAGTTGTTAAATAGTCCAAGACGATCACGTCGTTTATTAATTGGATGAATCCAGTATCGACGTTTGCTGTTGCTTGTTTTCAACTTTAAAAGCAGTAACTTTTTCTTTTAGAGATCGCCCTTTTTTCTAATCCGTCAAAAATGCCGCTTGCTTATTGCCCAAAAAAGTTTTGGCTTTGCAAGCATCCTTGTAATTTTTCGTCGTGTCTGGCATGCATTTCGTTTCATTTTCGTTTTCGTCAATATAGACGATAGTGTGGCCCAGGCTTAAGGCTGAAACACATTACGGTCGCTTCGCCCGCGCGTGCAGTTTTTTGAATAAGCGCATGCGTATTAAAGTTCTCTCTCCGTATTTGCATCGTTCGCCCAGCGTTCGCCTGAACGCTGACGGACAAGCTGACGAGTCGAAATCACATCGACTTTCATCGCGAACCATGCGGCGAACAGCAAAAACAACATGGCGGCTATGGAGGATGGGATTATGCAGCAAGTGAATCAAGACGAAAACTTGAGTCACTTTCATGTTGTATTACCAGAAAACGTTGAAGATGACGATAGTATAGATGAAATTTTGATTGAAGAGGTCAGAAACAACGGAATTCTCTGGAATACATCGTTACGTGATTACAAAGATATTGCGAAAAATCGCAGGCTTGGGGTGAAATTGCTTCTCGTTTGAACCGAAATAGTAAGTTTTGTTGATTGATTATGTTAATTGTGTCACTAGGTTTGTACTACCTTTTGCTCAGATTGTTGTTATACTTGAAATAGACGAAAAAATTCTTTATAAACGCTGAACAATTTTATAGCTATGAACAGCTATGTCAGATTTTATCTGCTAACTGAGACTAGTAAACATTTGTTTTCAATAGATATTTTTTATTAAAATGTTCTCAGTGTCAGGAATTGTGAATTATTTTATTGTTTTCTTCTGAGAAGTGAAATAATTTTGCAGGCATGTTATATACTGTTCTACTAAGTGTACTCAGTACTGTGTTTACAGTTTAATCAGATGAAATTATAGTGTTGTTGAGGAAAAAATCTAGAATTGAATTTTTGTACGTAATTTTGAGATGGGTATGACTTGAAATATTAAAGCAAAAGCCATCATCTTTGAATTTACAGAGCAAAAAATGTTGTCTAAGTTTTTTGTATTTTGGAATGGTCAAAGGAAGGTGGAAAAACCTACGCGATGGCATGATGCGTTGCTTAAAAAAGATAAGTGATGGACAAAAGTCTGGGGCGGGTGCTACAAAGATACCCACATGCAAATTCTTCGAAAAATTGCTTTTTTTTACGTGATTTTGTTTCCAATCGTGAAACAGAAAGCAACATAAACGTAACCCCAATGAATATTCCAAACAATCAGATGCACAAACAAAAAACTGAATCTGCTGCACAGAAATCAGTAAGGTTCACAACATACAAATATGACAGCCCAAAAGAATTTTGTAAACGGAAACTGGATGTAGATCAGTGTGACAAAAAGCAGCCTTATGAGCGATCAAAGAAACATTTTGATCGGCAAGAAAAGATTGACTTGTTGTTGGTTAATGCTTTAACGAAGTCAGAAGATGTGTCAACACAAAAGACTAAAGTGCGCAGTTCAAACCAATTGTGGATATTTTAGATAAATTGCCTCCTAAGAGAAACCGAATGGCAAGGGTTGAATTTCAAAACATTCTTATTAAGTATGAATTTGATGATGAACATTAGAACTCTTGCATGCATTTTTCGCAATTGCTCATGTTTATTTTATATTGATATTTCTTTCAAATTTTATTGTGAAATATGTTGATATGTTGTTTGAAGACAAAAGTATATTTATTACAAAAAGGAATATTGTGTTTTGATTAATGCTGAATTAACCATTAAGAGTGTATGTCAATCCACTGTTTCATCTAATACAAGTCTGTCAAACGCACAGGGTCGTGATGTTACAATCATGTCTTGCCATGGCACAGAACCTATTGTTGAGTTGAAATAATTTCTAAAACAGTCTCTGATATTTTTTGATTGTATTGAATAGTTATTGGATCCAAGATGTGTTACATCCTGAATTCCGCCATTATTGACATTCTCCCTTCTCCACCCACCTAGTCTAAGTGAACCATTGCAGTCACGGTCAATAAAGTCAGATGGACAATATGGATTACTTAGAATACACCTGTCAGCCATAAGGTAGTTATGAAGAGCCACAACTGCCTTTGTAGCTTGCACTGCAACGTCAACATCTGCCGTAATTGCTCGTCTGAAAAGTCTGAATCGTGAGGTGGCAATGCCAAAGGCATTTTCTACAATTCTTCTTGCACGGGAGAATCTGTAATTTGCAATTCTCTCGGGGATCTGGATCTCTCCCCTAGGATAGGGTTTCATTAAATAATTTTTAAAAGGGAAAGCATCGTCTCCAACAAACACATATGGTACACTAATATTGGTCCAAGGTAGCAGTCTTGGGGGTGGAAGGTTTAATTTGTTCTGTTCCATAGCAATACCAAGTTGGCTACTTGAAAAAACGCTACCGTCACTTAGACGTCCATAGTCGCCTACATCAACTATCGTAAATTGAAATTTTGCATTCACAACTGCCATCAGGACAACACTGTGGAACTTCTTGTAGTTAAAAAACATAGATCCTGCTCGTGAAGGACACTGGATAATGATATGCTTACCGTCAATCGCTCCGATGCAGTTCGGGAAATTCCACCTTCTCTCAAAGTCTTGACTTATATCTAGCCATTCTTTAGACGAACTCGGAACAGATAAAAAAACATTTTCTGCCATAACATTCCACAAAGCTTTACAAGTCTCCCTTATAATTCGTCCCACAACAGTATCACTTAAACGGTAACTTGCTGCAATAGTTCTAAAGGTGTCTCCTGTGACCAAATATCTTAAAGTGACGCAAAGCCTTTCTGCAGGTCCAATAGCTTCTCTTCTTGCATGCCAGCGTGTTATTTTTGGTGCAACTAAGGTCAGTAATTCTTCAAACTTGAAAGGAGTCATATGAAACAAACGAAAAAAAATTCTTTGTCATATAACATAGCTTCTTGAACTAGAGTATGGTATTCTCCTTTTTCTTTCCTTTTTTGTAATATACTCCTTACCCAAAATCTTTTCTTGTATTTTTGTTTTCTTAATCTTCGCCTTAAAAGAATTAGCAGAAAACGTCGTCGTCGATTATTCAGATACGCCATGTTTTGCTCAAATTTACCGCCATCTCTGGCGAAAATAATGGAAATAAAATCCAGCGGGAGCCAACGCTCTCAAAAACAGATTTCGCCCGCGCGGGCGAAGCGACCGTAATGGAAAACCGCCTTTCGTCGCGCGTCTAAAACTACCGCTTTGCGTGGTTACTAAGCTAGTAGCATAGTCGCGTCAGCTAGTCGCTTTGAAAGTTCAACATGTTGAACTTTTGACATTGGTCGCTTCAGTCTCCTTACACTGATTGGCCAATAGATACATTTTAACTTCCTAAATGCATATCATATTTCCTGTCATAAGCATCATAAGAAATATACCTTGGAAAACGAAGGCAATATATAGTGAATTCACACTGGAATCTTTCAGTTTTTATATGACTTATCAAATAGGGACAATAGGAGCTACAAACTGGAACCCTAATGCACAACCTAAATGCACAGAATAAGATTACCCACAATATACGCGTAATGGACTATGATCATATTGGCGTGTTTTAACTGGCTTGTTCTCTTTTCTCAACATAGTAGTTTGTACTGAGTAAATATTCATATATTCGTAGCTATAATAAAGGCCAAAATAAAAAGTTTAAGTGATATCTGTGTTTGTAACAAACTAAAATCACCGCCATTTTCAATAGACGCCACGGTAAAAGTCGCGATGGTCGCTGCATGTGTGTTTCTAGCGTTCAAGCGACTGAAGCGACTGCCCAGTGTGTTTCAGCCTTTACTATTGCCTAATAATATCAGACTTTGTACTCAAACATGGCGGAGTGGCAAGAGGTTTTGATAAATCTGATGCGAGAAAAAACAACTTTGTATGATAAAAGTCACCCGGATTATAAAGACTCGAGGAACAAGAAAAGAAATCACTGGCAAGATGTTTTGAATGAATTTAATAAAATTACGGACTTGGCGTGGGATAGTGAGTATTATTGATAGTCCGCCGACACACGTTTTATATCAAATCATGTATTTCCATTATTTTTTAAACATTTTACAGTTGACACTATCATGAAAAAGTGGGCTAATCTGCGTGATTCATTCATGCAGTACAAAAGGCAGTACGATCTGGAAAATCACCGAATTGAAAATGGTGGCGACACTTTGATTGGTATTTGGATTTTAACAAAAAAAGATGATTTGCTATTTGTTTAATATCATTTCAATTTTTTAATTATACATGAAAGTTTATTTAATTTGTTAACTATAGCACGTCATCTAATCTACATAGACGAACAAATGCGCCTTCTCCAGTCAATAATTTTTATGTATTAAATATTCCAATAACTTTTCCTGCGATTACATCAGCTCAGTCATCAAACGAACCATCTACATCATCATCTCTTGTAAACTCACCCAGTTCATCCTCACCCATATCTTCACCGTCACCATCAGTAACAACACCAACTTCAACATCTCCAACACTTGCACGAAAAACCAAGAAAGCATGCAAGAGGAAAAGCTCCATGGATTATGATGAGATGCTTAAGTCCATTGACCAGCAATTGAATCATGACGAAGATGATGCCCATTTTTTCTGTATGGGGATTGCAACCCGATTAAGGAAGCAATCCCACTATCAAATGAGCATTCCCAAGAGAGAAACTGAAGCTGCAGTGTTCAATGCTGAGTATTTTACTCCTAGAGAACCAAGCTACTCTAATCCTTTTTCATCGCAGTCAACTTTTTTTCAAATTTTGCCCCAAACAATGCAACAAAACTTCCTGCCCACCAGCATTGCTCAACCTTCAAACAATAATGAACAAAGTGATTATTCTTCAACTGATTTATCTTAACCATCTGTCGTTAGTGATTCTTTAAAATATATATATATAATAATTCATCAATGTGTTAAGACACAAACAAAAAAAGATGGTTTTTAAAGGTTCAAGTTTATTTTGACAAAAATTCATTACAAGGAAAAGTGTTCAGCGTTGATCTATGTAAGCCCATTGCCACTCAACTGAACCATGCTCACTAACAAAATACTCAGTAAAGTGCTGACGTACAGAAATTGCTTCAGCTGTCGAATTTCTGCCTGTCAGCCTTACAGCACTTTCAAGCTCTGCATTGGATTGCCTTCGCCAGAATCCATTGCACAGATGCCCATCCGGAGCTATGGAATCTGCAAATCCTGGAGGTGTATAAGATGGATCACTAACAGTTCATAACATGTTGTGCAAAACACATATTGCTTCAACTAATGCTGCCTTTTAGGGTTCAACAATTATTGTTCTGAACAATAACCGCCATCGCTGAGCAAGGATACTTAAAATTTATCAATAGAGTACACCATAATTTAATTTTTGAAGTAAATTCATTCAATCGTATAAAAATAACTGTGATTTGTGATACCTATCAAATGAGTTTTCAATAACCCGGCGTGCACGAGACAAACGATAATTGAAAATCCGTTTAGCATTGCAAACACGTTGCTTGCCAGGATATGGTCGTAACAAGTTAGGCTTTAGTGGAAATGCTTCATCTCCAACTAAAACAAATGGCATGGGTTTCCCAGTGTCATTAGGTAGACAGACCGGTGTTGGAAGATTTATCTGTCCTAGAAAAGATGAAAACATGTTAATATTTTATGCAAGCTTGCCAGTGCAAGATTGGTGTGCCAATAAATTGGAATGAATTTCCAATTTTACTAGAACCATTCATCTTCATTTAATAACACAAATCTTAAGTTAGCAAAATGATATTATTTGACGTTTATCTCTTCTTATTATTCAAAGAAACATAATGTAAAAGCACAATACTTGGAATGACATACCTAATAAAAAAGCTTTTCCAAATTCTGAAGCTTCAAATGTGCCACCATCACTCTGACTACCAGCTTGACCGATATCTACCAAGGTGAATTTGTAGTTTGCATCACAAACAGCTAAGAGAACTATGCTTTCCCTTTGCTCATAGTTGTGAAATTCTGATCCACTGTGTTTTGGCTTCTGGATAGATACATGCTTCCCATCGATGCTTCCAATACAATTTGGAGCATTCCACCTTTCAAAACTATAGTGTACACAAATTATATACCCATGTCATATTTTATTTTATATAGCATAGTTTGAATGTAATTAGTTAGATTTTTGGAGGGCCACTGGCTTACCAAATTAACTAAATTAACATTCCACACGTGAAGCACTTACCCTTTAGCAATTTCTTTCCATTCTTCTGGTCCACTTGGGGCCTTCATATACCTTGGTGTCTATTTTCATTGTTCGGCTCTCGTAATTCTTTAATGAAGTTGTTAAATAGTCCAAGACAATCACGTCGTTTATTAATTGGATAGATCCAGTATCGACGTTTGCTCTTGCTTGTTTTCAACTTTAAAGCAGTTACTTTTTCTTAAGAAGAAGTAATCTTTTTCTTTTAGAGATCGCCCTTTTTTCTAATCCTTCAAAAATGCCGCTTGCTTATTGCCCAAAAAAGTTTTGGCTTTGCAAGCATCCTTGTAATTTTTCGTCGTGTCTGGCATGCATTTCGTGCACGAATTTTCGTTTCGTTTTCGTTTTCGTCAATATACACGATAGTGGCCCAGGCTTAACTCCAGATTTGAGAGGGAAACAAGACAATTTTTACATCATTAAAACGGAAGTGTAGTGACAGTTCTATGCTGGCTTTAAGCCCATTATTTAAGTTCTGGTTGGCATGCTTTAATTAGTAAAAGTCGTTTTCTAATTCAGTTTGTGTTGGAGTAAAGTATTTTGTAGTTGTTATAGATAGATGTTTGATTACGACTTTTCCCTCCCATCCAATTCGCACTTCTGCACTAAATTCCGTTAAAATGATGTAACGCACTTATAACTAAAGCCTCAGTAATCAGTTACCTTATAGTCTGAACCACCACCTCAATCTTTAGTCAACCTTAGAACAGTTTTTCCAGAGTCTCAACAACATTTTGCTATCAATCCCACATCATCAAATGATAAAGGTTTTACCATTATAGTCTCTTGCAGTTCTGCCCGCCCTTAGTTCGCGTTTGCTTTGGTTGTTCTCAGTCATTAAAGCTAGGAGGTAATATAGCCAGTCCCTCCTCACGATCTTACGATAATATCCAGAATGCAAAGAAATTATTGCAATGCTCTTACTGGAGAAGTAAGAAGTAAAATAGGAAACGTATATTCCCATGCAAACTTAGATTGTGTCAGGATGAAACAACCTATTTTATGCCCCAAGTTACGACAATGCCGACAAATATTTTACAACACCTTGGGCAAGAGCATTTACAATTTCTTCGGCGTTTAGGATTTAGTATCTACAAAGTGCACTCACTATTTTAGTACCTACGTTTGCAATCGTTTGCACAGATACATGAAACAACAAAGCTATCTTCATTTAAAGCACATACGCCAATCATTTTTGTTATAACTTTTTATCAACTGAGACAATGATATTTGTCATCAAAGTTTGAATCACTCTTCATTACCAAAGCAAATATGTCGACGAGCATGAATATCGTTTCAGAAAAAATAATGTCAGCACTATTATAAAGCTACAGAAATCATTTGTAAATACCTTTTTTCATATGAAAATACGACGTTCTTATTCTTGTGAAAAGTCAAGTTAAGAGTTAAGTTGGTTGTTGAAGCCTTATATATGCACATGCTAAATTACTTATTCTGTATGCTAGTTTTATAATTTTTACTAATGAAAAATTTACTAAATTTTATAATTTTTATTAATGTTCACAAAAAGAATAAATAATGAAAATAACTCATCAATATTCGCTAATTTTATTCCGCGTTTTATCTCCAATTCCGCGTTTCATCCTCAATTCCGCGTTTTATCCCCAATTCCGCGTTTTATCCCCAATTCTGCGTTTTATCCACAATTCCGCGTTTTATCCCCATTCCGTTCCGCATTCTGGATCCGCATTGCGCTTCCGCATTTTGTCATAACCCGTCTATGTGCACTACAAATATTTAATAGAGTTTATCCGAGCACTTATTGGATTTGAAAGTCATAATGCACAATGTCTATTGGGACAAGTTATTGTACTCAGTATCCATAATTTATTGAGTAAGTCAAAAATGAGGAGGGAAAAGAGAGATTGGAGTTTTTGAGTAAATACGAACCTTCGTTTATTGCGTATTTATGAAAGACACTTGAACATTTATACAGGAGCTGACCGCGAACTCCCATTGTTTTTGCTACAAATGGCTACATTATAGAATTTTCAATGGCAATCGACTGTTTTCCAACGGCTATTTTTTGTTTCAGTGTTAGCTTTAATAGAAAAAATTTTTTTGAAAAATAGTTTTTGCAAGATCATTAGGGACAGGTAATAGTAATCTCCATATTATAGCTAGTTAAAAACTATTAACTTTAAGGATGGGATTTCAACCCCACTCTTATTCAACTAACTCCTGATCTAGACTGCTTTAAAGCACTGCCTAACACAAAGTACATCAGTCCCAGAATATAAGACCTTAACTTCTGTATCTATCAGGATGTGTTGTCCCAAAACTGGAATCACATTTGATACTCTGTCATGCAAATAAGTTTTACAACTACTATGCAGACCTAATGTAGCACAGTTACATCTCAACCAAATAGCCCACAATGTTGGGTGACAAAATTAATGAATATTATATACAATATTGATGTTTAACTGATTTATTAAGGATTTCCATTGATCTTCTCAGTGATATTGCTCAGAATTTTACTTAGTTTATACCAATGAAATTAGTGACTTATTACAGTGAGTATTTTCATTAAATATACAACAATGGTAATTTCAAATAATGTAAGCCTCATAATTCAACAATTATAGAGTATAAAATAAGTTTAAACATCTCACTTAAATAGTGAAATTACCACATAATAGGCATAGTGGGCTTATTTTTAATTGAGTTAAGCACTTGAATGATTCAAATGATAAATTAACTGACTGTTCAAACTCAATTGACTGTTCAAACTTCCATTTGCTTTACAGACAGACAAATTTCAACTTTTCTCATAAAATATAATAGTATAGGCAACATCTTGCAAAACACAACAAAAAATTATCAGACCTGTTTATTGACCAGTGTTCTGTATTGATGGATTGACTATTGATACGTAGGTTGCAAATGTTTTGCATGTTAAACCGAAAGACATTGACTCAAAAAATAGTAGCATATGGTCATATGTTCATTTACAAAGTCTTGCAATATCTTAATATGATTTTAGGACACAAAAAAATTCTTGAAAGGAAAAACTATTGTGAATTGCGCAATGACAAAAGTATTTCCATTTACAACACAATTTAGTAAGCAAAACCATATTTACCTGACGATACAGATTTTTGACAGCAATTCTTAAGTTATTATTAGAAGCCATTCATCCTATGTAATCAAAATGAGAGCAATAGAAGGAATGATATCATAACATGAAATATGTTAAGAAAATGTAATTGCAAAGCATTTAGCCTTTACTCCTCATGTTAATATTCGCATTGACTTGTTTGTAGTCATAAGTTGAAACTGTTGAATTGTCAAAATTCGTGATGAAGATTAAAAGATGTACAAGGTGCTAGTGAACAAATATAGTACAACAAACTGAAACACAAAGAGAAATAAATTATTCCTTAAAATATTTTTTGAAGACAAAACGTTCAGCGTACTTATATCACCTTTGTTTGAAGATAATGGGATTATTTACGGAAATCTACAGCTGATGTGTCGTTCATATTATAATTAAATGACAACTTAGAAAATGCTTTCTTGAAATAAAATAAACAGGACGTTAGCAGATTGAATTAAAACATACACAGTCAATAATTACCTGCGTTGCCAGCTATAATATTGAAAAATCCCAAGAAAACACTGAGTGAACTCCCAATGCAAAATATTTCAAGACTTTTTATTTATTAAAAACTCAATTTTTATTATCAATGGCATTATGATTTGAACAATAGCTGACGAAGCATCAGTGCTTCCACTTAAATAAAACAAGATTTCTCATTTCATCCTCCCTTATTACAGGAAAGTATTTCTCCAACTAATTAATGCCCAATTTCCTTGTATTTGCTGTACATAGGCTTTGTCGTGAACACACTGATAAATACTAGGGAGTAAACATGAGTCAAATTTTCTTCTTCGGGTGAGCCTGCCGTTTTTGATGATTTCAATGCAGATGTACGAAACTTGCATGAATCTATTCATAATTCTTTCATCCAAGATGAAATTCCTACCGCATAGCACGAGCACCCCAACTTTGGACAAGCGAATCTCAAAATACAAACATGTTAATCCATATAAGAAATCTTTAATTCGTCTATGCATAGGTAATAAATCGTTAAAATTACGGCTCCTTTTAAATAATGCAGCTGCAACAGTTGATTGTTTCGAGTTGTCTCATGTTATTAGTTTGTAAGTTTTTGTTAGGTTTCCTGACGATGTTACATTATGGGTGGATATTGATGTTGAACTATTTTCGACTATATTCAGTGGAATATTTCGGTATTCAGAACAATATAAGTAAAGAAGATAAATATCGGGATCATAAAAATCTCAATTAAATTGCGTGAAAGTTACACGTCAAATATCAAATCTATCAAATTAATGATGTCATGAAGCAAAATTTGCGCTTTGCAAATCAATTTTATGATTATGTGAGCTTCGTGTATCTATAAAGAAATGAAAACAGCATTACGACCACCGCTTACACCAATAAAAATGAAATTTCTACAAAGTTTTGATACTCAACGTAAAGGTACTCAGGCAAACCCTTTAAATATTTTGGAACCAGGCAGAAAGAGACTAACGTCATTAAAGGCTGAGCGCATAATTCGTGTGTCAGAAGAAAGCATCAAGAACGTACAAATTGTTTTAACATTGTCGCAGGTAACTGCTAGTGTTTTTGAAAGTCAACGAAAAGAGGAAGCGAAACTGATTAAATTCCAAAATCACTGATTATTGATAAAATAAGCCTGTTTTCCACTTAATGATTCTTTTTGCAAAACTTTGTCCTTTAGCTATGTTAACAGGTGCAAATGAAACTACTTATTAGTTTCGCGCAGAGAAACAAGCTCAAACCAATAAGTAGTACAAAATTAATCACATGTCCTCATTTGTGTATATGAAAGTAAAGTGCCTGCAATAAGCATAGGCAGCGCAATAAATCATTTAAATTGTATAAACAAACGATAACTCTCCCATTTCATCGTAACAGACCGTGCACCGCCAACTTTGTATTAATTGATTATATATACATAATCAATTAATTCATACCGTGTTGACGGTGCGTCCCTTGACATGATGGAGGATAATTACACGGAATCAATACAACAGCAGTTTAATACACGCCATCTTACAGAGTAGCGGAAGAGAAGCACATGGAATAATTAATCAGAATTTACATAGTAGTCCAGGAAGTTTGAGATCGGACTCCAACATACCGTACCGAAGAAAATACTGTATTTCAGCCATTTACTGGCTTACACTCATCGCAAATCCGCACACAAATCAATCGCCTTTGCCGCGCTGCTTTCCCACACTGTGAAATACGATTCTTCTTTCGATCCACCAAACGCCTCTCCAGCCTGTTTCCTTTTAAGGGCCAAGTGCCCAAAACTCTGAAATCAAATTTTGTGTATTCTTTTAAGTGTCGATGCTGCTCCACATCGTACGTGGGTCAAACCACCCGCCACCTACACACTCCAATTTCAGAGCATTTGGGCATTACCCCTTTCACTGGTAAACCTTCTAAACATCCCTGTCATTCCTCTATACTATCACACTATAAATCCACAGGACATACAGCCACCTTCGAGAATTTTAATGCTCAAACTCACAAGAACTTCTTATTCACGAAAGCCTCTTAATCAACAAAATGAAACCATCTCTTAACGTCCAAGGAAACTCCATTGTCCTATATTTTCTTTAATCTAATTTCGTCCGTCCTCATGTCTGTATACTTTGTGATTGTGTGTGTTTTGTTTGTTTTTTGTTTCTTTCGTGTTTCTACTTAGCCCACGTTATATTATCTTATCCAATATTTACTAACACGTTTTCATCCCACCATGTAATTTAATATTATGTAAATAGCTATTATATATATATCCACACTCGAATTTCAGAGCATTTAGGCATCACCCCTTTGACTGGTAAACCTTCTAAACATCCCTGTCATTCCTCCATACTTTTACACTATAAATCCACAGGACACACCACCACCTTCGAGGATTTTAAAATACTTTCTTCATGCTCAGACTCGCAAGAAGTTTTTACTCACGAAAGTCTCTTAATCAACAAAATGAAACCATCTCTTAACGTCCAAGGAAATTCCATTGTCCTTCAGCTGCTTTAATCTAATTTCGTCCGTCCTCATGTCTGTATAATTTATGATTGTGTGTGTTTTTTGTTTCTTTCGTGATTTCTACTCATCCCACGTCATACCATCTTATGCCATATTTACTTTCACGTTTTCATCCCACCATGTAATTTATTATTATGTAAATAGCTATTAGAAATACATCCCTCTATACTAGTAATTTGATACTGTCTGATGATGTCTTGAGAGTCAAGACGAAACGCTACGCTTCTAAATAAATATTTCTTTTTATACGTTATTTTTGTATTGAAAGGCTCTTTTAAAAGCACTTTGCTGGGCTTTAATATTTATATCAAGAATTCGCTTCCCACCTGGTATATCCCTGGTCACAATCAATTATTCATAGGATAAACGGTTTATATATATATAAAGTGTATTACAATGTAACAATACAAGTTTCTCCGGATTCTTATAAAATTATTTTATTAATCTTTCGAGTTGGTGCTTCGAGCCCTCATCAGATTTATATAGGAAATTATTTACAATTGTTTTTAAGTTGTAGGCGTTTAGAGCGTCTAATTGGATTAGCGGGTGGATTAATATGATTAGATGGTAAGACCCCATTGGTGTGCCTGAAATTTGTCTGTAGTATGAGTTTTGGAAGGAGAATTCTGTGGGAGGCAAAGGCTAGGATGTCATTTTTGTCTAATTATGTTAATGCTTTCCAAGTTTTGTCGTTTGTTCACAACTAAAGAAAAAGGACTAAAAAACTACAAACAACATCAACATTAACAAAACAACAGCTAAACTTCCTCCACAAATGTAAACAATAATGAATTCTACCAAACAGCATCAACTAACAACCACCATTAAAAACAAATTACGCTCAACAAATCGCACAATCAAACGGCCGCCATATGTTAAACGTCCTCATATCAGATGCCCACAGCCGCTTACGAATCTACCAACATAAGCTACAAGAACATCGAGAAATAGTAACAATGGCGTCCGTTTTTTATTAGTAAAGGAGTAGCTTTGATATTTATATTTAAACTTCGCTTTTTGCCCGGTATATCCCTGGTCACATTGCTTTAAAGTCTTACGTGACTTCTTTGTGAACTGACCAATGATGAAGTAGAATTTAAAAATTAAACAAGGCTTACCTGTAAGGTGAAGTTTGATTAGAATTCTACGAGTCATTGGTCAGGAACAAAGAAGTCATATTCCCAACCATGCGACATGTATTGAAGCTATGCATCCCTCCCTATTATTATTGTATGAGTTGTGTTCACTCACAACAAAAGTCCTTTAAAAACTGAATGCTTTGATTTCCCACGCTCTATCTCACGTGACTTCTTTGTTCCTGACCAATAACTCGTAGAATTCAAATCAAACTTCACCTTACGGGTAAGCTTTGTTTAATTTTTAAAATTCGTGTTATGACATAGCCAAACAAAATACAAACGAACTACTCACAAACGACAAAACTTGGCAAGCTTCAACATAGCTAGTCAAAAATGACATCCTAGCCTTACTTAACCTTTGTCTCTCAACTGAATTCTCCTTCCAAACCTCATAGTACAGACAAATTTCAGGCGCACCAATGGAAGCACTACTATCCACTTTCTTCGCAGAAGCTGTCACGCAACACCTCAAAACACAATCAGTCACCAACAATACAAACATCATATTAAAGTAAATGGTTTGAATCCGAGAGTATCGTTACATGTTTTGTAAATGTAGATCGTCCAGATTGTTATAGTCCTGAGAAGGACTGTTTTTGTTGTTGTTGACTGACGTTTGGACAACCTTAGCGGTAGTCATCTTCAGAGTCAAATGAGGAGTAAACTTCAGGTTAGCTGTATTTGTTATCTAGCTCTTACGTCATTGCATTGTGTGTACAGGAAATGACTTACTTCCAGTACAAAGGTACACACTACAAACAACTACATGGAACAGCAATGGACTCACCCGTTCTTGTTGTAGTTGCTGAAATTGTAATGCAATCTATAGAGGATTGGGTGCTCACAACTTACAAACATTCACTACGTTTATGGTTCGCTACGTTGATGACACGACCACAGCACTACATGCAGACAAGATTGATGACTTCCATACTCACATCAACAAACAGAACAGCCACAAACAATTTATGAAAGATGTCGAAGAAAACGAAACTCTTCCTTTTCTCGACTGTTTGGTAAAACATGACAATCAAAAACTAGGAACAACAGCTTATCGCAAGCCAACACATACTGACCGACTACTAGACCAATCATCTTACAGCCCTACATGACACAAAGCCACCACAATCAGAACATTAACAAGACGTGCACAAATCATATGTGATTCACTGGACGTTCTACACAACGAAAACAACTATCTCAAACGTGTTTTCGACAAAAACAACTATAACTCTGACTTTATCAAACGCAACACTTACAAACCCAACGAACCCAACGAAACAAACAACTTAGTGACAACAGAAACGATGCCTTACATCAAAGGTACGTCTGATACTATCTCGCGTATCTTACGACCATACAACATACGTGCCGCATATAAACCAATCACAAAGTTACGGCAAGTACTAACAAACATAAAGAACTAAGAGCAACCAACCGAACGACAAGGTGCAGTTTACAAAATAAACTGATCCGACTGCCACGCCTCCTATATCGGGGAAACTGGCAGGAAGTTAAACATAAGACTTACTGAACACAAACGAGCTACTAAGAAACAAGACAAAACTAATCACATTGCCGAACATCACCGAATCACAAAGCACAACATTGACTGGGACTCGGAAAAATGCATTACTTACAGCACAGACTATAGACAACGGCTTACATTAGAAAGTTGTTATACCAACTTGGAACAAACCCCCCTGAACAGATCATAGCAATTACCGTCACCTTACAAACGACTTATTCACAATACAAACAAACGATCAACTAAAAACATTAAACTTCACACTAATTCACAATGACACTACACAATTGACACCCAAACATTACAAATAAAAACATCACACCTAAATCACACATCACAACTAAAAATAAAAATATTTCACTTTACACTAATTCACAATGACAATACACATTTCCTGTACATAGAATACAATGACGTAAGAACCAGATAACAAATACAGTTAACCTAACGTTTACTCCTCATTTGACTCTGAAGATGACTACCGCTAAGTTTGTCGAAACGTCAGTGAACAACAACAGAAACAGTCCTTCTCCTGACTATACCAACCTGGACGATCTACATTTACAAACATGTAATACAGACATCAGTCGATGACATCTTTGCCATAGTAAAAAGACAAAACTGAACAAATCCTACAAGAGTGGGCAATCACGAAAGAGGCTTATCGGGATGAATCTGTAGTTTTTGTGATTTTTTCAACATCACTACATATGTTTACGCTCTGCTGTCGGGCATCGAGAACTGCTTTATACGGAGGATCATCACATATAAACTTCCTAGATGTGTTTATATGTACAAAGTGTATAACAATGTGCCCTCCCGGCTTTCACCATAGTTAAATGGGGACTCCTGCACTTAGGCACAGTATAGTGAATATACAGTAGAGGCACTCTATTGAATTGTTTTGTGCCAGCCAGCGTAACCCGGCTATCACCATAGTAAATGGTGACTCCTGCACTTGGGACACAGGATGTGCGGTTAAGGCTGATTTCCATTCAGTCCAAATTGTCACGCGATTGACTTTTTCCGATAACTTTCTTTTCTATTGTAAGCTCTCGACTGGAACAGTTTCACACTGCTGCACACAATTCAAAGGAAAGTGATCTCAAAAAGTCGATCGCGCGACAATTTGCACTGAATGGAAATCAGCCTTTAAACATTGTATGGATTGTTTTAGAGTCACCAGAGCGCTGAAAGCTATAAAGTTGAGCTTTGCATAAAGCGAAAGCGGTAAACGTCTCTTGATGAGACTCTCTTCACAATCGAAGGCGCTCAAACTGCGCAAGCGCAGCCAGCGTACTTTACAAGTTGTATTGCAATGTGCCCTATATATATATATACAATCAATTAATACAAAGTTGGCGGCACACGGTATGTTACGATAGATTGGGGAGAATTATCGTTTGTTTATACAATATAAGTGATTTATTGGGCCTCCCAATAAATTTCTTATGCATTGATAGCTTTACTTAAATGCAGTAAATGCATTGATAGTTTTATTTAAATGCAGTAAATGCATTGATAGTTTTACTTAAATGCAGTAAATGCATTGATAGCTTTTCTTAAGCGACTACGTATCTTTATTACTGCATTGAGATATCAGCTAATGCCAGAAAATGTATGAACAGACATAAGTTTTTGCTGAGATACATCGAAATTGACTGCTTTATTTGGCAAAAGATTTTACAACGTCTACCTCTTGCATGAAGAAAAAGTGAAAAGTATGTATGCACTTGGTATCGAAACCTTGTCAATCGTGTTCGACAATATTTTTGCAGCATGCATTATCACAAGTTATAATGAAGTAAACAAAAACGTTGGTGATCCGAGATGAAATAAATCAGTGGCCACAACTCAATAATACAAAATAATGTCTCCTTAGATAAATAAATATGAAACAGCACTTGCATATTTGATGAATATCCTCGAATGTCCAGGACGCAGATATGAGCCGCTTTACCGCATTGCCAAATGACGTTTGTTGCCTCTTTATTTCTTTGTTTTGCCTGCCATTAAAAATGAATGAAATAGGTTCCCTTTCAAGCCAATTTTTTCTGGCATAACTAGCTCTAATTTGTAAAATCTTGGGTATAAAACACTGGTGATGTATTGTCTTAGACATGCACTGGCGTGTCCTTCCTACAGCCATATTTAAAGAGACACGAAAATTAAAATCAAACTCCAACTTACAGGTAAGTCTCGTTTGATTTTTAAATTTTATTTCGTCATTGAACTAAGTCACTAAGGAGTCATATGAGAATTTAAAGCGTTGTAATCACGAGCTATATGTGACCACATGGATAGTTTAATAACCAATGAGTCAATAACAAACCATAAATTTAGCTCACTGATGATGCCAACAACAGATTACTGAAACTGATTTCGGAGCGTAAATGCTTATTATAATATTTCTGTTTGTTTTGGCATTAGACCACTTTACGGCTTCTAGTATTCTTGATTTGCAACTGTTCTCTTGAGATTTACCAAACAATGTGGCTCGCCCACGTCGGCTGGTGCCAACAATAACACTGATAAAATATTCTTTTGTATCAGACCATCAACAGGGCTGAATCGCAACTCAAGAATACAGTCAATTGGAATAACAGCTTTTCTTGCAGCAGAGGATGACGCTGATTTCGAGCTGTAACCTGAGAAGTCGCCTATTCCAGCCAATTTTCACGTATTTTTCGAACATCTTGATATTGTATCCGTGCTAACTTCATGACAAGGCATGACATTTTGATAACTCATCAACAGCTGCCTGGCCTCCCCCCTTACACTAATGGTTATCTCAATGTAGGTCTGGAGGAGTTTAAAAGGACATAACTTCGCGTTCCGATAGTAAGGTCTTACCACTAAGTGTGCTAAATGTTTTCCAGGTCTAGACTTTTCAAAAATATGTTAAATTGAAGCACAAATTGGTCACCATCACAAGACATATTCTCAATTGACAAAGCTTTCAGCGTTTGACATCTCAGTGCCGAAGTCATAGCAAGCATCATTATCAGTTTAAACGCCAGCATTTTGAGTGTTAAGTTCTCAGGTGATTGAAAATCCAGAAATAATTTCACATCCCAAATTTCATGGTGCTTAAGAAAAGAAGGTCGGCTAGAAAAACTCCTTTAATAAATCTACATACCAAAGAGTGTGTCCCGAAGGTAACTATAGATGATAACGCACTTCTTGCCGAATTCATACCACTGTATCCAAGCCTGTTTTCGAAGAGCTCTGCAAGAAAATTGATAACTCCTATACAGTAGACCGAAGGGGGTCAATGTTCTGTTTGTTACAAAATTCCCTCTATTTCTTTAAATATCCTCGGTATTGTTTGTTTGTACTTTGTCTCTATGCAGCATCCAGGATTTCAGAAGCTTCTTTTGATAAGCAGCCTCTGTTTTTGAACTTTTCCCTGATAAGTGGCACATGCGTAAGACCAGTGTTCCTTGAAGAGGGTACTTTTTCAATGGGTTGCTGGGGAGGAGCATCGTCGCTTGTTTGTTAGGGAGGATTATTGGTGCCTGTATCAACATTTTCATTGCTACTGGCCACGATGACAGTTTTGACCAATTTGGTAGTACAATCAGCCCTTCCGCTTCCTCTTTCTTAATATTTTTCAGCACTTGACTGATTTAACAAAAAAGTGGAATTGCATAAAATTTAAGACTAGCCCATGAGCGATGGAATGCATTAACAGCTATTGATTCCTAGTCAGCCCTATATAACATATAAGGCTTGATTCTTTAATTGATCAGTGTAAAGCATTTGGCCCTGTTTTAAGGATTTTACGAGCATTGAAGAAAACTTTCTTGTTTAAGCAGTAAGCACCACTCAGTATGATGTCTAAGCTTTCTACATCCATAATCAGCTTGTATGATATTCTTACCAGGTATACGGGCTACTGCGAGCCACACATCATTTGCAATGCACCAGTCCCATATAGTTTTTATGAGACTATTTAGAGTTGGGAAAAAGCTGGTATCCATTTTATTAAGAGTGACCTGCACTGTAGTGTTATATACCATAACTCGTATGTGCTTATGTTTGACTATGCATTGATATGCCTTAACAACAAGTTACACAGCTAGTAATTCTAAGTAATTTATATGCTGCCTACACTCCTTTATGGTCCAAATCCCTCGAGCTTTTTATTGTCTATAGCACACCCACAGCCTCTCTTTGAGGCATCTGTTGACATAGTCATATGTGGTTCAGGTCTGTAGATTAGATAATAAACTGTATCATCATTGGTGATCCACCACTGAAGGTCAGATTGGCATTAGTGGATAAATTCATATTAGTATCAAAATTTCCTTTATTGATATTAAGAGCTTGAGCTTTCTCACTTTCTGTGAGACGGAAATGTATGGGTCTATGCATTGCCCACGAGAATGTTGATATAATGGGGCCAAAAACCTGGGCTACCTATCCAATTATGGGCGTGTTGCATCCAATATGCCAACTGACCGCTACCTTGAGCTTTCTAGATTTTTCTGGAGTAATGGAAATAGTCAAGTTTAAAGAAGCCAATACTAAAGTTTGTGTTGGTATAAAGACAGATTTTTTAGGATGTGGCACAAAATTGAGGTTGTCTACCATCAGAACAGCTCCTATAACATTACATGTTTGTAAATGTAGATCGTCCAGGTTGGTATAGTCCTGAGAAGGACTGTTTTCGTTATTGTTGACTGACGTTTCGACAACCTTAGCAATAGTCATCTTTAGAGTCAATTGTGTATGTGTGTCAATTGTGTATTGTCATTGTGAATTAATATGTGATGTTTTTAGTCTGATTTGTTCTTCATCAAACAACTTCCACCTCCGAACAAAAACCGAAAAACCTGCCATGTTTGTTTTGAAAAAAGACTACTAATCCTAAAAGGACAAAAAAATAAAATTTTAAATAAACGCTCTGAACTTTTTAGTGCATGCCGTTTTTAATTTAACACCTTCTAACGAATTGTATATACAGTGAATAATAAAAAATCTGTCAGTTGCCTGAAGATCACCCTTCTGCTTGAAACTCCGAAGAAATTACAGATATTGTCTATTTTAGATATATATATATATATTTTATTTAATAAATTACATTTCTTAAAATGTTGCTACTCGGGGAGTCGGGGCTTCATGCCAAAGCAATCTTCAGGCAATGTATCGTTTTCTAACGTTAAATACTGTTTGTTAAAATGCTACCTTGCAGGAAAACCTTAAAGTAGCATTAGCAGTACACAATGTATGCCAGGAAATATTTCCGACCGTCCAAAACTGTTCACTAATCTTCAGAAGAAAAAATAATTGAGAATGGCCCATACCAACCAAAGCTCAATCGTTACCCTGAGAACAGTAACATTGCGCAACGCAAACAACGTATGTTTTCGTCAATTTGGTACAAAGAATATCCCCATTTAAAGTACAGTATAAAGGTGGACTATGTATCCTGTTTTTTTGTGCTCTTTTTCAAAGTGGACCAGGAAGAAAGAAAGCTTCAGATGCCTGGGTTACTGGAGTTCGATCATGGGATAAGATGAAAAGCGTAGGTAAAGATAAAAAAGGAAAGAAGAATTTCTCTTCTGAATCCCACAAAATTGCTTTGAGTGATTTAGCACATTTTGCCTGCAATATGAAAAACGTCAATGTAATGTTGGAAAAGAAGTTAAGAGAAGTAAGAATACAAGAAGAAGAGAACAATTTGCGAAACCAAGAAGCCATCAATATACTTTTAGACATCGCAAGAACAATAGCACGACAACAGCTAGCTTTCAGAGGGCATATTGAATAGCACGAGGGAAACTTTATCCGAATAACAAATCTTGTTGCCAGGCATAACCCAGACTTCAGTCATGGCTGTCAGACAAGAACATGAAACCTTTTTCAGTAAAATACCTATCACCTATTTCAAAAAATGAGTTTATTAGCCTTTTGACTGAAGATGTAAGGAATCGGATCGTAAAAGATATCGTTTCATCTGAAATATACTAAGTCATGGCCGACACGTCTCCTGACACTTCAAATACGGACCGCTTCGTAGTGGCAGTGCACTACGTTGACGAAAACAACGTGCTAAACGAGAGACTGGAGATGAAAGGAACAAGGAAAAAACAGGTGAAGGCCTAGCAAAAGAGATTCTTGATTCCCTTAAATCACGATTACCTATTTGTCACGATGGATTAGTGTATCAGTCTTACGACTACACAGCTTCAATGTCTGGGACTTTTAATGAAGTTCAACAACATTTGCAGGAAATGGTTGGATGCAACATTCCATACATCCCATGTAAAGGCCATAGGTATGTGTCAAATGCACAGTATTAAACATTACCGTACAAATTACTTAGGCATTAACTATATCTTTTTAAGTATTTTTAAGACTAGTCTCCGCGTTGAATAATTTTTCAATTTTATGTTTTTAGATCAAACACTTTCAATGAGCATTGCTCAAAGGCCTCTACATTTGTTGAGATGTAAAGCTTTCTTGAAGATCTGTATGTTTTTTTCAGCAGAAGTTGTAAACGAGATTCTATGTTGCAAGAACATATGGAAAAAATTGAAAATGCTCTTAATTGCGCAATCTCTCAAAGATGAGATAGGTGTATAGAAGTGAATCAATTGAAGCGGTATGGAGATCTTTTGAAGCCATACGAAATCCTTAGCGGACATAGCAAAAATTGACAACAACTTATTAACCAGAACCAAAGCAACCTCGCTTTGTAAGAAAATGGTCAAATTTGAGTTTGTTTTTGCAGTTATGTTCGTGAAGTTTTTCATGAGAAATACCAAGATCCTGACTGTACAGATGCAGAAGCCAGAGCTCAATATCTTTGATGGTCTTCATCTGATTGATGAAACTGTTAGATCACTGGAAAGAATACGGAACACTGAATCCGAATTGAATGATCAGATAGATGCGAGTGTTGAGTTTGCGAAGACTCTAGGCTCCAATCCCGAGGAAGAGTTTGCTAGAAAGAGTAATAAAAGATCAAGCAGACGTTTGGATTACAACCCCGAGACTTTGGCAATTATTTCACTAAAAACTAACTATCAAAAATGCATGGTTGAGGTCCTCGATTCCATCATCAGAGAATATAGAAATAACATAAAAAGTTGTTTGCAAAAAATAAAACCCTGAGCTGTTATTCTTCAGCCTCCACTGACTAAACCAAATTTTTAACAATTTGAAAAGGTCACCAAACTTTTTTCTCTATCAATTACAGTAGATTGTATGTCACTGTATGCAGAACTTGTTAACTTTGTAAATGAGACAGAAGAAGAATGTAAGACAGTTCACGACGCCGGAAACACTGCTTTCAAAAACTAAAGAAATTTTCCTAAACGTTTATAAATGCTACAAACTTCTGTTCACTGCTCCAGTAAGTGTGGCTGATATTGAAAGATCATTCAGCAAATTGAAAATTGTCAAGAGCTATTTGCGCTCAACAATGAAAAGGGAAAGGCTGGAAGAACTCATTGTCCTCTCAACTGAGAAGAATTTAACGGATACAATTCATCTTGATGTAGTACTAAAATCTTGGGCAGCCAGAAAAAACCGTAAATTCAGAATAAAATTTAAGTAAAAAGCAACACCTTAAGAGTGCGTTGAGATGATTCTCACTTAACACTCTTATTATGAGAACAAATATACATTGTTTTACTGTTATGTCCGAAGCGGTTAAGGTTTGTATTTCAAAAACAGGTTGGGTAATAATGTATGTGTTAGAAACCTAGTCTTCAACAAGGTTTACTAATAAACCACGCATTCAATAATAGAAATGATTATAATTTGCTAGCCATAATAACTTAAGGGTTTTTGTGGCCAACGCCCTTTTGCAGGGCAAATTTGCTCCACCTCCCCCCCCCCTATTACTTCAAGTCTAGTTACGCCCCTGATCAGGACTATACCAACCTAGACGATCTACATTTACAAACATGTAACGATACTCCCGGGTTCAAACCATTCACTTTATTCCTACAACATTCTTTGCACATGATTTGTAGGTATCCCTTATCAAAATGAATCATCAATATATGATGATGAAGCATGCTCCTTTTCCCTAAAGGTTGAGAATATTGGTTTCATTGATTTTGTAAATTTTCTAGGGGCTAATTCCAACCCGTTTGGGAAGCAAGTGACTTTGTGTAAGGGTCCTTTCCAAGCAAATTTTAAGTACTTCTGATGCTTTTCTCACACATGAACTACTGAATAGTAAGCATTTTTCAGGTCTACTGATGCCATACAACAATCTGGTTTCATAAGACTTATTGCATCCTGGACAGATTCCATTTTGAAATGTTTGTATATAACATATTAACATAAGCCTTTCAGGTTTAGCATTACACGGAATATATGCCCATCTGTCTTTGTTCTCAAAAATATAGGTTAATTGAATTCATTTGATTCATGTCTACATTGGATTACAATATTTATGTGTGAAAGTTTTTTCAATTTCCAGATCAACAACAAGTTGTTCCTCTAATGAAAATTTGATTTCTTTTGGCACACCTATTTGGTGGGGGCACAGATTCAAATTCAATTTCTTCCCCATAAACTGTCTGTAAGACTTTTGAGTCAGAAGTAATTTTTTGCCACTCACAAAGTTTGTGAGTTAACTGACCTGCTTGAAAACAACTTGCTTTTCTTGTACAATATTCTACCAGTAAATTGTGATTGTCATTTAAAGGTCTTACCTGTAAATGTTTGATGAAATTGTCTTCAAAGTCAATAAGATTTATTGGCACTTATTGTGAAGGCGTTTAGTTGCTGGGTTTTTTGTGTGTGGATTTGATCTCGGTGTATGCTGCTTCCATTGCCGACTGTTGGACAAAAATATTACCTTTTGGATTTACCATCTGAGGTTTTATTTCGGATCCCCCAACAATCAGGCTATCCACAGTGCCGTAGTTTTAATTCATATCTATGAGACTTAGTTGTCTTGCCAATTTTGTTGGAGGCGCGAATCTCATTTAGCTGTGTTTGCAAATTGTCGCCAAATTGTGAGGCTGTGACAGGTACATTAGCGGCACAAAGGCTACTACAGTCTTTGTGTAGGTTTGGTTTGATGGCCTCGCTGCGACGCATGGAAAAGTCATGCATAGAGTGGCCATATAATGCAGGTGCATCTGTATTCATATTTATGAGTTAGACAACTTCAACTACCCCACTACTGCGCATTTGCAGTAATATATCGCTTGTGAGGCCGAGAATGGTACCCACATTAGCCAAATTACTGTGAAAATACTGGACACTTTATAAAGAAAGCAGAAAGCTATGTTTTTTTATGTGAATTTCAATAAGTCTAGCAGAATTAAATTGTGAAATAAATACAGAAAATTCAACCTAGAACACAAATGCTTCAATAAGGTATAAACGTTTTCTTGCAAGAGGCCAATTCACAAAAAATAAGTTGTACTTTCAGGCAGATTTAATATGAAGGATTTCTACCTTCCTAAAAGAACTGGTCAGGGCAATCCTTTAAAGTAAGACTAAATACAAAAATTAATAGATTTCAGTATAAGAATTGCCTAATATAATGCTTAATATAATGCTTATTATTTTAATTTAATAAATGCTTTCCTTTCTTTTGCTTTATTGGCGAGCCACAGTTGGTTAGCTTGTAGGAAGTAGGTTAATTTGTTTCAGTTCACAGAGCAACTGAGAGTATAGATACTGTTGATACTGTTGATACTGTTGATATAGTTCTTCAATATCCTTCCAAATGTGTTGTGTTTCTCTTGCTTAACTTCACAGCCAGTGCTGGTTAAAATGGTATATGTTTAAAAATTGCGAAGTAGTTCCCTTTCCAATGGCTTTAACACTAGCCTGAAATATTAACATATCATTTTACTCTTTCTGCGTTTAAAGATTGCGTTACATTATTGCCAGCTTATTTGACATAGGAACAAGATTTTATAAGAACTTTTTGTCATTTGACATTTTAGATTTTGTGTGACGTCATAAATTTTCCACCTACGCACGAAAATTTTCGAATTTGCCCTGTGCACTTGGTTTCAGTACAAAATGCAACAGGAACATAATTTGTCCTTCGCTTCAGCTAGTTTGACACAGAGACATCTTTCTGTCACTAAACATTATAGATTTCGTTTGCATTACCAGAAATTAGAGACGTTTTACGACTGCGCTCGCCGTCAGCGGTTGCTCTTTTAAGTAACTATAGCTGCGTTTACACTATACCGGATTCGTTCACCACGACAACTTCATTTGCTTTAAAGGGGGAACTGTACGGAGTAAAAGCTTACTAAGTTGATAGATTTAGTCTATTTGATTTTGTTTCTGGCGTCGAACAATTTCACTGCCTTTTAATACAAACAATATTCAACCTGCTACGATAGCTAATCCGGTATAGTGTAAATGGGGCCTAATATTCAATAAACGTGAGAATTTGACAAATTTTTAGTTTTAAATGGCTCTTAAAAGTATTTTTTCCTTGTTAAATCAATCTTTGGAGGAATAAATAAAAATAAAAATAATTATAAAGAACACGAACATAGGTTTCGTCTTCGAAAATTACACTGTTTGACATGCTTGAGAAAAAAAATATCAAATATTAGCGTCTCATAGCAACACATTCAAAAGCGACAAACTTATTCATTATTCTACCGAAGCAAATTTATCGAAATTTTAAGAGCATTTGGATGTATTCTATCGTGGCTAAATCAACTATTTAGCAAACAATTTCAGTAAAGGAAACATTGGATTTAAGTTTAAAAGTGTAGCGCATGGGATATGAGGACTAAGTGATGCATATTTACCCAAGTTCTTTAACCATTTTCGTCACACTATTTTATTTATATAATCGCATTTGAAACAGCTGCAAATCAACGTTCTCGTCACATATCGGGGGAAGTATGTACACTTCGTTTTCTTTCATCATTTATAGGTAATTCATAATGATTGGCAGCTTTACCACATTTATTGAGTGTGGCAACATAGTAATATGTTATATTATCATGTGTAATTTTCAATTTAAAACTTCCACCACTCCTTTACCAATGAAAAACAGACGCTATTTTGAAAAAAATAGCTTTCCTATCCACAATTATGTCCTTCATTTCTGGTGATGACGTCATGAATTTTCACCTATACGTACAAAAATTGCTGAATTTGCCTGTGCACTTGGCTTAAATACTTTTACAATAGGAACATAATCTGTCATTTGGCTTAGAATGTTTTAGAAGACACAAAACATATAGTGGTGTCAAAGTAAGCCACAAAGGTTTTACTAGTTCCTCTTCATTATTCTTAGAGTCTTTCTCTTTTTCAAAGTTGCAATAATGTCCTACTACTTCACTGACTTTTATTCCTGTCTTGTAGCAGGTCCTATTTCTAAAATTTTCTATTTATGATATTTTGCAGATAATTGTAATGAATCTGATGAGCATTGTTACTTTGAATTTTCGCCCGTCAACCCATTTTTAACTTGTTAAGTAAAACGTACTGACTATGTTCTCGTTAATATAGTATAAAACAAATTCCGAAGAAGCAAGACATTTTGAGGAGAATATTTTGTCTGAGGATGACTTTGAAATAAAGTCGAAAATTTACAGTTCACTTCTCGTCTTGTTTTGATGCATATTTTGCAATCTCAACATGTGTTGCTTCTTCGGAATTTGTTATATACTGTATTTCTTTAAATTGTCGGCTGGTCATGGTTTCTGTTCTCTTTAAGGTTGTTAACTCACTTGACAGATTTGGCGTTGTTTTTGGTCTTGATCTGAACAATTTCTTAGAAAAACAAGTGCTTTTAACGCACATGTATGAAAACGCAGTTGACTCCCTTAAAGAAGGAATGAAAATAGGAACTCTTGACGAAGAGTTACTTCAAAGAAAGGAACATCAAGGTGATCTGTTTAGCAGATCAAGCTCTGAGGCACAAAGCCAGTCTGGTGATCAAATAGACGAACAAGCCATTTGCGTGAATGGGAAAAATATACAAGATTTTCGTAAGAATGTCATTTATGCTGCAGACAGTCTCAAGTGTTCGATTAGAAATATTCTAAGAAGACTTAGATCAAATCCTGCCGCCAGAAACTTTATACTAGGTATTCAACATTTTTAGAGATATAAGAACCACTTCCTGCTCACGATACGGATATGAAAATTAAAATATTACCGGAAAAGATACTTTTTTCTAGTCTCTATATCTCTTTATTCCAAGGCTTTATTTTTGAGGTTTTATTGGACACCTTGAACGAATTGATAAACGACGACGATTTCTCTATATATGCAGAAGTAGTGCTACTACTTCTTCATAAGCCTACGATGACGCCACAGACAATTGAGGGCAGCAAATCGTCTAAAATGGACAAAACTGTGGTATTTCCATGCAATATACTTCTTCATTGTCAGAGAAATCGCCGTCGTCAATCGATTCGTTTAAGATGTTCAATAAATCAGCTATTTTGTTTTACCAGTTGTGCGCATGCACATTTTTGTCATCTAAGGCATACATGTTGTTGGCTCCCCGCACACAAGGATTTTTTGTCAGTCATGACAAAAATGTCAAACACGTTTGATATTTGGCTAATCCATCACGAATCATAAATATTCAAAAATTCATCGCACACTAAAGATTTTTGTCGATCCATTTTTCATGAATAACAATAACTCGCAACAATTTTTTCAATTCCGCCTACCGAGAAGAAGTAGCAAAACAACATTTTCCCAAATTCCGTGAGTTAAAAACTAACATGGCGCATTATAGGCTAGAATTTTTAGTATTTTATGGGCTTATGCCGCTTATGGAATTTTTTTTTAATTGAATAGTACAGTTATCTTCAAATAATGAATTAATCTTTAAATCATGCCCTTTTTCCAACGCATAATTGGTTAATTTTTGATTAAATCCCAGCTCCACTCTATTTGTTGCCACGTTTTTTGTTAGATATATTGTAACTATATCTAAGATTATATCCTAATAGGGAGCTTTAGCAAGAGTACGACTACGACAACGAGTACAAAGTTTGACCGTGTAAGAGAATGGCACGAGGAAGTTTGTTGTCGTTGTCGCTTCGTTAAAATTTAGTTTTAGCTGTAAACAACAGAACGAGCCTTTTTATTGTGTAAAACACCGAAGTTTGCGAAGCAGCTACGGCTCTATTTGTCAATAATGATATCAATGAATCGGTAGTACTAGTTTTGCGAGAATATAGGACTCTTTAGACTGAAAAATCTTCACTATTTTAAGTTTTATGTACGATATATTTGTACTATTTTATTGTTTGTTTACCTTTCACTTTGCGTACAAAATACATGAAAGTTTTGCAGGTCATATTTTACTTTTTAATGTACATCTGCGCTCAAAAAGGTTCTAAATTAAAGCCTAGATCCTAGAAAATAGTACTGTAAACTAATTTCTTACAGAATGAACAAATATACCTACTTCCTTTGCTTAAAAAGACATCGCAGTCGTGACTACGAATTTTTTACAAAACGTCGTGCTCAGATTGATGATAGCTACGTGTTTTGTTGTCGCAACAATGTTTTTGCGCAAAAATGACGTAAATCGTACTCGCTGTCGTACTCGTAGTCTTTGCTAAAGCTCCCTAATAATCAAGTGGTAACACCAAAGATGAGACAGTTGTAACTTTGAACAGCGGTTACCAGCAGTAAATAGTTATTCTACCCCATTTTAATGTTCATTGGTAACATATCTTTCTTGTGTTAACTATATACGTGTGCAATTATTCTGTATTAGACCCAACCAATCCTCAATAGAAATTCTATGGCGTCCTCAACATTTTTAATATTATAATTTCATCTCGGTAAACGAGCTAGCGAGTTAAAATAGAAAATTTTCATCCTGCCTACTTATGATCTCATCTTTTACAGCCGAGATTTCGGCAACCGGGCCAGCCCGCTTTCTCATAGCAACGCGAAGTAAATATTAATAGTAAATAGATTGCAAAGCAAAATTATATGTAGGGAAGATGTCTTGCTAACCAGGCTCATATGAAAAGGCCCTAAAATATAATGAAATTAGAAATAATAATAAATAATAGATAATAGGAAATATTATTTGTGCAGTTACGGCTACATATGCTTTCTTGAGTTTCTAAGAAGACCGCAAATAAACTCATCCTTTGCACTGGAAGTATTCACTGAAGTCTTTTAAAACCCATTCGTGAATGTTTATCCGTAATTGCACTTAAAATTATACTTTTAATTTTAAAAATGATATTATTTAGGTCTTAGTGATTCTATGTCCGAGGTCAATGTGAATTTTGTGACAGCCATGAAAAGACTTCATTGCGTTGTCCATGAAAAATTACTTACAACTACCGGAGAGCTGGAAGAAAGAAAGTACTACATTCAAAAGATTGTAGAAAGAAAAAATAAGATAACGGCGATCAAAGAAAAATTACAAGTGGACTATAATCAGCAAATCAACATGAAAAAGAACGAGGTTGTACTGCTTTAAAAATTCTATGAAATTCTCCATACAATTTTCACAAACAGGCAAATTATGCCACAGGCAGTCCTGACATCAGTATTTTTTTATATACAATCACTGAATTATAACAGATGGAAGGCTACCGATAATAGAAAAGCTTGATGAATTTTTAAAGCCAAATTTGACCTCCAGGCACGCGTGTCTGGAGCATTCAGTTCTATAATATCTGGAGCGGCTATCTCAAACACGGCTTTAGATATCGGATGTTGTCAAAAAAAAATAAGGCAGAACGGACTAAGATTTCCGCTAAGATTTACCAATAATGACCAGAGCCCTCTATTGGGATAATTAACTGCTTTTGCAAAAATTTTACAATTTTTCACTTCCCCCCGAAGAAAGAGCGAGGAAAAACTATGTGTGTTTTGATATTATGGAAGCAATTTTTTAATGAAAATTGTCGGAAATTATGTAAATAAATTATGATTGTTATTTGAGACTAGGAACTTATTGTTAAGCGGAAAAAGGAACTTATGATTATTGAGTATTTTAGAAGGGTCAAATTAAGACGGCATTGTCTTTTGTTGATGCCTGTGAACGAGTAAGGAGCATGACTTGGAATTGATGTATAACTTTGACTAGAAAATTAAATTGATGACATTTGAGAAATGTGTTTGACTGCGCGCTAGCTTTAGATAGTATACAGTCCCATAGAGAACCGGCGGACGCATAACTGCTTTGTGCTACCGTGCAAAGGAGAAATTTGCTACAAAAAGAAAGGTAAAAACGTAAAATTCAATACAGCGAGTCAACTGCAGTTGTTAGTTATTGGCTCCTACAAGGATGATTTTTATAAAGATCGACAAAGGAACTATTTGTCGGCCACATATGAATGCAGATGTGCGTTATTACCAGCGTCAAACGTGTTGGCTCGATTGAACTCTTTAGTCTGTACAAAAAAGTATACCATAGTTTGTCTCCACGGTTCACGAGTGAAAAGTTAGCTTATTCGTTATCATTACTTTTTTGCTCCTTTTTATGGGCAATGGCTTTTTTCGCCATAATTTTAGGATTTGTACTTGTTGCATTATACAAATAAATAATATTTATATCATTTTCCGTAAATGAATTTCATATTAAATTTCATAAAGACTCGAGTTTGCATAAGTTTGATTAATGAAAACAAATAATATTCTATAGAAATCACTAAGTAAGCTTTTTGTGGTGTTCTGAAGTGTAACTGTTTGTGGCCTAGAACTGCCAACTGCTTTTTTAATTTTAAATACATAAATTTATCAATTTCAACAAAAAATATAAAAGTATAATAAAAAAACTGATTAGTTTTTAAAATAATTTAAAATGAAACGGATTCAAAATTAAATTCAAACTAAAACAAATTTACTTATGGCCAAACACTGCCACATGGCCGAACGCTGCCAAAACGCTTCCGTTATGAAATATACAAATTTCAATGAATTCAACAGATACTCTACAAAAATGGCGAGCAATTTAGCGTGGCAAATAGATAAAAACATGATAAACGATATGACTTTGAATGTTCATCAGGGATATCTAACTTAACAGTCAATTCTGATTCCGATTCATCGCTTTCTTTACAAGACATAATTCCCTCGTATATTATAAAAAATAGCGTGAAAGAACATGTATGTGTGTGAAAGAACTAAATATGCCAGAATGCCGACTACCTTGAATGACGTCAAAATACCTTCTAGTGCTATTTTCCTTTGTATTACAGAAAACGACAGCCATGGGCCAGAATGCACAAATTCAAGAGGCCATAAAATCTTGTTAATTTGACCAAATGGAAGGGCACTTTAAGCAAATGCCTTTGTATTTATTTTATATTATCCCCTGAAGAGTGAAAAATCACGAAACAGACTTGTCGGATGAAATTGTAGTTTTTTGTCCCAAGTGCAGGAGTCTCCATTTTACTATGGTGATAGCCGATGTAATAATGTGAGATTTTCTCCCTTTTATTGCTTGGTCATATCACTTTTTACAGATCTTTACTTAATTATAATATACGTAATATGACGTACGAAATACTAATAATTTACATAATAACTATACTACACCTCTCTCCAAATTAATTAAATATATTTTTTTTGTATTTTGTATCTATTAGTTCGTATATAAAATATTGTTTCTTTTATAGCTATCTTTAAATTAACTTTCAACTTGTTCGTATCGAATAGGGGCTTTTCTAGTACGCGAAGGAAAGCGCCGTTCTTTTTCCTTATGCTTTCCTCAATGGGTTCTTATAGACTTTCCAATTTTCTATGTTCTTGAAAAATGACGAATTACGAGTAAACGACATTCTATCTTTCTTCGCTGTTACCATTGAACCTTTTCTTTCCACAACTTCACAAGGCTTAATATTATAGGGTGTTTGTTGTTTATTGGTGGTCGTATCTTTCTTTACTAACACAATATCACCTACTTTAATCTCACTTGTCTTTACGTTCCTGTTGTTGTCTGCATGTAATTTCATCTTCAATTTTGCTCTTTCATCCTGTACTCGAATTCTTTCCTCTGTATCTACATGAAATGGTTCTTCAGGTAAACGTACTTTCATTGGTCGACCGAATAAAGCCATAGATGGAGAGATTTTGGTCGAACTATGAGGTGTGGCACGATAATTAAGCAGGAACCTGTGGATTTCTTGCTTCCAAATTTTTCCCTCTATTATCGCAGCCTTTATTGTCCTTTTTATAGTACGCATAAATCTTTCCACTTCCCCGTTGGCTCGTGGCCAATAAGGAGTAACTTTTCTGTGTTTAAATCACAAATACTTTGAAAACTCGTAAAATTCCTTGCTATTGAATGGCGGTCCATTGTCTGAACGTATCGTATCTGGTATCTCGAACTCCGAAAAATCTTATCCAAACAGGGTATAACAGTCTTTGCGGACGTTGATCGGATTACTTCTACAATGGGATGTCTGGAAAAATCATCATACAAAACAAACAAATATTCACCTGTGCCTGTAGGAGCTACACCAAAGTCCATACTTAGCTCTTTCCAAGGAGATCTATGCAACTCTGACATTTTCAATGGTTCCTTTTCACTGACTGGAGTTGTAATCTGACAGGCTAAACACGATTTAACTTTTCCATTAACTAACTCATCTATACGTGGAAACCATACCTTTTCACGTAATAACGCTTTCGTTTTTGACATTCCCATATGACCTTCATGAGCAATGTTCACTACTTTCTCTCGTAAACTTTCTGGTATGATTATTTGATGCTTTCGTAGAATTATACCCGAAGATATGCAAAGTTCATCTTTAAGTTTCTCATATGAACTAAATTCTGCTTGGTTTACTCCTAACATCTTTGAACTCTCAAACCATCTACCTGTTTCAATGGCTTAAATTACTGCTCGAAGAGTAATGTCTTCTCTTGTAGCTTCTTCCAGATCTTTCCTGCTGATTGTTCTTGGAACCGAGTTCTGTGTAACGTAATTAACAAATTCTTCTGCTACTTCCTCTTGCCGGTTGTTTAGCTTCTCATCAGATAAGGGATGACGTGAGAGAAAATCTGCAGGATTCTCAGTTCCAGGTTGAAAACAGATTTCAAAATCATATGGTTGCAATCGCAAAGCCCATTGTTCTAATCTCGCAGATGGCTTTGATGATGGATTTGTGTATATTTTCACCAGCGGCTTGTGATCAGTGACGATGGTGAATTTTCCTCCAAACAAATATAAATGAAAATGTTCGCAGGCCCATACTATAGCTAAAGCTTCTCTTTCCAAGTGAGAATAATTTTTCTCTGTGGTAGTTAGTGATTTACTAGCGTAAGCAATTATTTTCCTTTTTTCTTCTCCCTTTTTCCTCTGCGCCAAGACTGCTGCAATACCAACTGGACTAGCATCTGTGAAAACCTCCGTATCACTATCCGGATCGAAATACGCACCTTCTGGCCCATCTGTTAATGCTTTCCGTAGGGCTTTCATTGTGTCTTCTTGTTCTCTTGTCCACACGAATGGGGCATCTTTCTTGATAAGTCGACGTAACGGCTACGTAATTGTGGCATAATGTGGATAAATCGACAGCAAAAATTGGTCATGCCTAACAAACTTCGTACTTCTCCTACATCTTTAGGATTTGTGCATTGCTTAATTGCTCTCACTTTATTGGGATCCGGCACAATACCATTCTCTGAGAACACATATACTTTGACTATTAAACCTCTTTTCTTAAACAGACATTTCTCCTTCTTAAGAGTTAGTCCTCGATCTTTAATTCGTTGTAATACCGCGTTCAAATTTGCATCGTGATCTTTCTCGTCTACGCCAAACACCATAATGTCATCACTGATATTAATCACTCCTCTCAGTCCATTCAACGTTTCTCTGATGGAATTTTGGAATATCTCTGCAGCACAGTTTATTCCAAAATTCAAACGTCGAAATCTCCGTAGACCAATGTGTGTTGAGAAGGTTGTCAAATATCTTGATTCTGCATCGAGCTCTAACTGGTTATAGCCTTGATTTAAGTCTAATTTGCTAAACCATACAGCACCATTTAGAACACTTATAATTTCACCAATCGTCGAAACCCATATAGTTTATCGGTTTCGACCACACACTGACATTTTCCTTTAATTGATAGTTGTTTTTTCGACCCATAATGAAAGATTTTCTCATTTGCTTCCTGCAATATTGGCTTTTTCTCCAATTTTTTAAAATTCACCTCATCCAAGAAATTTACGCTGGAACCGGTATCTGCCATGACTGACACAGGAGTACCATTTATCTTAACTTTAAATTTCGGAAGCTTTTGTTGCGTCCGAATCAAGTATCTTCCATACTTGATTCGGACGTTATTTCTTGCACCGTATTCACTTGACGAGGTCTTACTTGATAAAGTTTTATCTGTCCGTTTCGCTTTGTTGATTCAGCGCGAGAACTTTGATAACTGTCTTGCATCCGCTCTTTGCCTCTTCGATTCTCATAGCAACAAACTTGAAAATGGTTCCACTTTAAACACTGTCGACATTTCTTTCCATATGCCGGGCAATTTGTTTTCCCTGGACGATGCTCACGAGCACAAAATTTGCATTTGATCTTCGATGAATATTCGGAAGCATTTGAGGTTTTATCCGTGAGCGTCTTGAACTGCTTTCTTTTATGCCAAATTCGATTCGTGCTTTCGATGCCTTCTGCTTGTGTTTTTGACATCTCCATTGTTTTACCCATTTTTATTAATTTCTCTATCGTTATTTCGGGGGTCTGCTAACGCTTTTCTCCGCAATTTTGAAGACGAACCGTTTTGTATGATCTGAGTTTTTATCTCTGCTTTCTTCATGAAATTCGCAGGATTTGGCCAATTGTTTCAATCTCGTATAGTACGCGGATATGTTTTCTCCTGGGAGTTGTTTCGCTTGACGAAACTTATAAACTTCGAATTCTATATTCTTCTGTGGAGTGAAGTAATTTCCTAACGCTTTCTCCGCTTTTCTAAATACATCTTCTTCTCTATCTGGCTCGTCAATTTCTAGAGTTTCGAATATCTCATTAACTTCTTCACCGACATAGTGCAGGAGCATCGCCTTCTTTCTTGCGGCGTTTGTGATGTTCATTGCCAACAACAAATTCTCCAATCTTGATACGTATTTTCCCCAAGCTTTTCTAAGGTCTGGTTCTTCTAGGTTGAACGTCGGGAAGCTAGGCAAAGCTGTCATGTTCGAAATGTAGTATCTTTCTCAGGATCAAGTCATATTTCTTCGTCCCTTAATAATCTTTGTCGCCAGATGTAATATTGTGAGATTTTCTCCCTTTTTATTGCTTGGTCATATTACTTTTATACAGATCTTTACTTAATTATAATATACGTAATATGACGTACGAAATACTAATAATTTGCATAATAACTATACTACAGCCGAGAGGACACATTGTTATACACTTTTTTAGTTTTTATCATAATTGACGTAATTGACATAAATGACTTTATATTATAGTCCTGAGAAGGACTGCTTTTGTTGTTGTTGACTGACGTTTCGACAACCTTAGCGGTAGTCATCTTCAGAGTCAAATGAGGAGTAAACGTCAGGTTAGCCGTATTTGTTATCTGGTTCTTACGTCATTGTATTGTGTGTACAGGAAACTCATTTCTTTTTGAAAGTGATTTGAATTTCAAAACAAATCAGTAGGCACAACTGAATATATGAATATACACACCCCAAATCACTTTCTAGTTACGCCTCTGCTACCACTAAGGTTGTCGAAACGTCAGTCAACAACAACAAAAACAGTCCTTCTCAGGACTATACTGACCTGAACGACCTACATCTACATACATATAACGATACTCCCGGGTTCAAACCATTTAATTTATAATTGGCATTGTTATACGCTTTTTTTAGTTTTTATCATAATTGATGTATCCATGTATCTATAACTGTATAGATAACGGTTAATGGTTATCTATTTGTTAATTGCTATACATGAGTTGGACAAATTTACATCTCTTTGAGACAATTTTTTTGCGATATATTTTCTTTTTTTTCCACAATTTTTTCTAAAATACTGAAGTTTTTATTTGGCCGTGTTTATCACAAGTGCGGAAAGACTAGGAACGATACTGTCGACTTCGGCTTCAAATTTCCGTGCGAAGGTCACTGACCTGTATAGTAATTTAAGGCCTGTTTTATACGTCGAATTTCCGTCGAATTTAATCTGTCGAATTTAATGCGTTGAATTTTATTCGACGGAAATGCAAAGTATAAACCGATTATCTTCAACGCGTTGCATTAAATGCGACGCTGTCGTGTTACGCGACGAATTTCATCGCGTAATTCAACGGAAGCGCGACAGCAGTTTAGACGTTGAGCTTCAGACGCGTCGAACAAAATGCGTTAATTTCTATAATTATTTTCCATTCCCACAATTCAGCGTTTTCTGCTGCGTGTGTTCCACCAACACATAATTTCAAAATGGCGGGCAAGCATGAAACATGTGTTGAATGTGAAACAGCAACAAAATACAACTGTGTTCGATGCAAAATATCTGTTTGTAATCGTCCATCGTGCTCAGTGAAAGAAAAAACGAAGAAGTAGAAGGCTGGCTAGAAATGGTTTGCGTTGCATACTGCAACAGTTGCTTTTTCAATGTGCAGTCCATCGAGGCCGAGGGTGTCAAAGACGACGAAGTCGCACACTTTCTTGCTGAAGACGGTGAAGTGACGAAGAAATCGTCGGGTAGGTGATAATTATGGTCTCAAGAACATGTTGACGATATGGTCGATATTATTGTCAACAACGAAAATTACAAGCGAAAGCTTATATTTACGAATAATAGGCGATCAACGAATACCGAAGTTTACCAACAGGTATTGGCGCAGGTGAAAGCAAGGCATCCAGAATTCCCTTTCAAATTGGAGCAAATTCGCAACAAGTTTAAATGGTGTGTCGGCACATGTAAAAAAGTTGCACTTACAATCCAAACTGCTACTGGCATCAATCGTTTTGTTGATGAAAAAGGATTTGGAAAGTGGTTCAATGCCTTGTTTCCCTTAATTAAAAGTAGGGATTCCTGTCAACCAGAGCAAAGCATTGAGCCTTCCACATGCACAAGTTCAAGTACATGTAGTACGCCTGTTAATGAAGATGAAAGTGATGAGGAGGAGGAGGACATTCAAGAAAAAACAAAAGAGCCTGCTCTAAGGAAAGGAAGGGATATGTTTGTCCCAATTAAAAAAAGGAAGAAAAAACAAGGAAGAGCCGGTTGCAAAGGTGTTAAAAATTTTGGAGAACATGGTGGCAAATGATCCAACTAAAGATCTTTTGAATTTCATGAGAGAAGATGTAGAAAGATCTAGACAATGTGAACTAGAAGTTATTAAACTTTTATCCAATCAAGCACCACCTGCACAAGGACATGCACCACAACCTCAACCCTGCTATACGCCAGCACAGCATTGGGTGCATTCAATGGTCCCGCAAACACCTCCCAGTGATCACCATGTAATCAACTATCCAATGACTGAAGCTAGTTCACCCTTTGATTCTCAAATGAGCAAATACACTAAACTGTAATTTTGTTGCTTTTTATCCGTTTAACAAACATATGCAATAAAAACTATTTAACATTATGGTATGAAACTATAACTATTTGTTATCAATGTGTCATATTTTAAAATTTTTTGTTAATTACAGTGCAAAACGTGAATCTTATAATAACATAAAACAATGCATAAAGTGATAGAGCTTACAGTTTTTCAAGCATCTTATTGTTGACAAGATTTGGCTTGTTTGTTATAAACATACCAAAGTGAACAATTAACACACACTATGTTGCAGTTTTTCTCTCCATAACTTTTCTTTTAATGCAGCTCGTATTTTCCCTGCGTTAATGGATGTGTCTTTGACTTTTTCACATTTTCGCATGTCAAGCATATCTCTCACAACTTGCCGATTTCGTCGTTCCAAATTGGCTGGATCAGCAGCTATGTCAGGCTGTTGAGGAAAAGGTTCATCATGTTCGATGCAAATATTGTGAAGATTAACACAAGCCAATGTGACTGCTTTCATTGTTTGTTCATTACATTCCCATTTCCTGAACAGAATCCTAAATCTTCTCTTAAGCTCGCCATAGGCACATTCACTCACCATTCTAGCTCGAGATAAACGATAATTGAAGTTTTTTTCTTGAGGTTGGAGTGTTGAGAACGTGTAGGGTTTCATAATCCAGATTGTACAAGGGAAAGCAGAATCACCAACAATAAGAGGACCAACTTCAATGCCCTCAATCTTCTTTGAAATAGCAGGAAGAAGATTGTTGTCCATATTATCTTTCCAAAGCTGGGTTGCCTGTAAGATCATGGCATCATGGGTATTGCCAGGAGATCCAGCACTTGCCCACACAAATCTATACTTGGCATCAATCAAACACATTAAAACAATTGAATAAAAATTTTTGAAATTGTGATATTCTTTGGCTACCTCTGCACCTCCATTAGGACATTTAATCGAGATATGATACCCATCAACTGCAGACCAACAGCATGGAAATAGCCAGAGTTTTTTCCATATCAATTATTTTTTCCCTCATATGTCTTTCTGACGAGGGAAAATGCGCACTAACGGCATCCTTCCATAAATGAATTACAATGCTTTTGCACACTTCTTTGACAATCTGCTGTAATGTTGCTATTCCAAGGCCAGACATTTCAGAAAGAGTGTAATAATAGTCGCCACGTGCTAATCTATAAAGACATATAGCCAATCGACATGCTGGTGTGACCGGTTGCTCTGACATTGTTTTCTTTTCTAAATCACATTCAATTTTGCCGAGAATCATCGTGAAAATATCTCGTGATACACGAAATGTAGTCTTAAAGCGCTTTTCTGAATAGGTGAACCATATAGATTCCCACCAGTGTCTCCATGATAATGTTCTTTCAAGCCCACGACAAGAACGAATTCTAGGTATTTCATTCTCCTCAGAAATAAGATTTAGCAGTAACAAGCACAACTGACAAATCTTCTTCTATTAATCAAAGTCAACAATATATGAAGACGCCTTTGTCGTCTCTCTCTTCGTATTCGTATTATTTTCCTTAAAATAATAGCTTCTGCCACAGCCACCATGTTTAATTTTGCCTAAGAAACAACCTGTTAGCAGGCTATAGAGTCGCATTTGATTATTTGAATCCGATGCAAATTCGACGTATAAATTGAGAAACTCATTTCCGTCAAATCTCCGTCGCAAAATTGTCGCATTAAATTCGACAGATTAAATTCGACGGAAATTCGACATATAAAACAGGCCTAATAGAACTCTATGGCAAAGGTAGGGTTGGGATAAAATGCGATGCGGACGGACAGACGGACAGGCGGACGGACGGTTAAAAAGAATAAAATGGGATTGTGGACGAAAAAAATAAAATGCGGATTACGAACAAAGAAAAATAAAATGCGGATTTCCAACAAAAAGAATAAAATTCGGATTACCCGTTTCAAACGTCGTTTTCAAACGTCGTGTTGTGTGGACTTATGATCTTTTTAATAACGTGTAGTGAAAGGCGTTGATTTAATGCTTCTAAAATGCATGTGTAGGTTATGCATGTCGGGGTCATATACTTGTCGCCATTCGTGTAACAAGTATAAATATTTATATTCGAGACGTGTCTTATAATTTAGACAAATAGGATTTATTATTTAAGGGGAAGGAAAACATCAATGCTCTCCCAACGAACAAAATCTTTTGAATTTTAATTATTGATCTATAGTTTATTATGCTTCTTTTATAAGAGAAGCACTTTATACACGATATTTTTCATTAGTTTGTGAACATGCAACTGTTGAATTATTTTGCTGTACACCGTACTCTGCCAAAATATTCAAACTTGATCTACTACTTTCACTTCGACGCATTGGATCAACATTACAGCCTCTGTTACCTATTTATAGTCTGCAAACTGGGTAGATTATAACTTACACTTTCCCACGACTGAAAAGTTCTTTTCTTGATGAACTGAGTGTTTCATTTCCCAATGCATGGGAATTTTTATGATCACAATACTCTTCAAGCAATGTAAATGAATTATTTAATAGCAAATTCATATAGAACAAAAATTATCCAAAATCACAAACTTTCACAACTCTAAAATGGCTATACGACAATTTAGAAAAGTAAAGTGAAAGGCACAAATTGCAAAGAATGAAATGTATTTGTTCTTTTAAAATATATGGTTTATCTACAATAACGGAAAACTATAGGGACTATAAAGATATTAAAGTAAATAGTTTGAACCCGGGAGTATCGTTACATGTTTGTAATATTACATACACCCGAGTTTGTGATTTACTTATGACAAGTAGAATTTGAGAGCTTTTACAATCAACTATATATCGCATGTGTTAAACGTATTGTGGCATTCGCTAACAATAACTTTGCTTTTCTTACTGGTGTTCAATCCTCAGCTCTCACTACATCAGCATACGTGACTTCCATGTCAGATAAATCCATCGGATGGCGTTCTTGATGAAAACAACGGACAAATGTTACCTTGACGGATGCAAGCTTTAAATTGCTAAGCGATGATCAAATGTCAAGTAAAAGTAATGTTAATATACGCTCTCAAATTTTTTCCTGTCATTAGTAAATAACAAACTCGAGTGTACGTAATATTAATCCTAACACGGTCTTGATATGCATATAAAAATCATGGGACTTGGATAAGATTTGAACTCGAGTGAATGTAATTTAAGGACTATATTCGAAAGTTACTTATGTGTAGTTGTATTTTTTCTAAATTGTGCTTTCACTTTACTTTTCTACATTGTCGTATAGACATTTTCAGAGTTGCGAAAGTTTATGACGGATAATGCATTTTTGTTCTATACGAATTTGCTATTAAATACTTCATTCAAATCAGCTTGAATAGTATTGTTATTGTAAAAATTCCCATGCATTGGGAAATAAAACACTTAGTTCATCAAGAAAAAACATTCCAGTCGTGGGAAAGTGTAAGTTATAATCTACCCAGTTTGCAGACTATAAATAGGTAACAGAGGCTGTAATGTTGATCCAATGCGTCGAAGTAAAAGTAGTAGATCAAGTTTGGATATTTTGGTAGAGTACGGTGCATCGCTAAAATAATTCAACAGTTGCATGTTCACAAACTAATGAAAAATATCGTGTATAAAATGCTTCTCTTATAAAAGAAGCATAATAAACTATAGATCAAAATTAAAATTCAAAAGATTTTGTTCGTTGGGAGAGCCTTGTTGTTTTAATAAACTTGAAATTATTAACCTTATATGTATAAATTATAACACACGTATCGAATATAAATAGAACTTATATTTATACTTGTTACACTAATGACGACAAGTATATGACCCCGACATGCATAACCTACTCATGCATTATAGAATCATTTAATCAAAGCCTTTCACTACACGTTATTAAAAAGATGATGTCCGCACAACACGACGTTTAAAAAAGACGTTTGAAACGGGTAGCCCGAATTTCATTCTTTTTGTTGCAAATCCGCATTTTATTCTTTTTTTCCGCAATCCGCATTTTATTCTTTTTGTCCGTCCGTCCGCCTGTGCATACGTCCGTCCGCATCTACATTTTATCTCAACCCTGCGAAGGTAGCCTTCCAGTTATATTTAGTTCAATGTATAGAACTCAATGGTGTGGAGGTCAAATTTCGTGTATTACTCGCGCTAAGTTACACGTTTTGCGAGACTTGTAAAAAATACACGTTTTTGATTTTGTTCAAAGAAAAAATAATCGTAGAAAAGTAGTGTGGCATTAAAGCTTGATCTTTATTCAGTCAATTATGATGTTTGCTATTGGATACGTATTTTAAAATGAAAAATATCAAATGTGGAAACTCTAAAAAACATTGACATCGTTCATTTTATGCACATCTGAAACATTGCAGCAAGTCTAGTTTATTTCGAAAGAATTCATGCAACTGGATATATCCAATAATTTACACGAGTTTCTCCCTTGATTATGTCGGGATTTGTACGTAAACCCATTTACAAAATCCATTAGTTTTTGTAAAAAAATTATTTTCGGAATAAGGTTGCATGTATGAATTTTTTTCATAAAGCTAAATTAATTGGAAAATATGAAAGGCAAAAATTATTACATACTTATAAAATGAAACGCTTTGGTGAATTTCCTTCTCTGGTGCATCAATTTTTATAACATGTGAAGAGTATTATCTTATTTATCTTTTAAAACAAAATCTCATATAAGTTTGTACTAAAAATTTTGTTGTTCATCAAATTTGTTCGTCCATAGTAGCTCACTAATAATAACGGTTTTGGGTAAAAATACATTTCCAAAACTGATGTTTGTTTAAAGTTTTATTTGCTTTTTTATGATATAAGAAGTTTGTAAGTATTTCGCACATAGGTTGCTACTTTGAAGCAAAAACGCTTTAGGTTTTTGACATGTTTACAGACATACGAAAAGAAACAACTAAAGCAAAATACCTTCTTGTCTGGGTTGGCTATGGCTTGCTTTACAAAAATTTCATTGCCCAAAAATTGTGTATGCTTTATATGAAGTTTCATTTAAAAAGTTTTAGTGTGCCAAATAAAAACAAAAAAATTTTTGTTTTGTTTTCGTTGATTCAAAGTTCTTACAAGTAATTTTTACGTTCGCTTCTATTAGCTGTGTGTTTACATTGCATAGAAAGACTGGGCTCTACTGGCACCAAAATATCGACTGACATAGCCTTCCATCTATTTAGTTCAATGTATACAATAAATTTACGTAAAAACATTCCTTGATTCACACGTGGCATCCCTGAATGTAAGTCTTAACAGCTAGTCTTGTATGTTGACAAGGTAGGCAACGCTCGCCAAAAATAACCGACCGTTAACTCGAACACTTTTACAAAACCGTAATTATCACATAAGCCTACATCAAAACACAAATCAACAAATAAATTAATTTACATTTTTTAACGTCCGAATATATTACTATATATATGAAAATGCAAATGTTTTTACGACAAACATTTCTCCAAACTCATGAACATCACTTATCTTATATTGTTATTCACTATGTGAGCATTCTCGGCTGTGATTGGTCAACTACCTGCAGATAATTCTCCATATCTGTAGGTACAATATAAAACAAATTCAAAGGACATCTCGTCTTCTTGATATTCAAGATAGTACAAGAGTTTGAAACAAAAGATGGTGCAATATTTCGTCTTTATTCCAAAGAAATCATCAGACTTATAAGTCTTATTTCAAAGACTTATTTCGTCTTTATTTCAAAGACATCATCAGACTTATCAGACTTATGACTTATAAGTCTGATGATGTGTTTGGAATAAAGACGAAACATTACACAATCTTTTGTTTCAAACTCTTGTACTATCTTGAATATCAAGAAAACGAGATGTCCCTTTTCGGAATTTGTTTTATTTTGTATTACTTGAAATTGTCTTCTTGTCCTTGTTATATCTGTAGGTTGTGACATCACAACCTACAGATAATAGGTTCTACAAATATGGCCGCCATTAAAAGCCGGTTTTGAAAACAAATCAAGCAGCAGCGATGTTTGCCACAATGACATCGGTCTGAATAATTCTTGATTTCTTGCTCAACCTCATCCAATAATTGCTTATTATTCGCCAAATTTTTGAATATTCCAAAGCGTTGCAAACCGGCCAAACGTTTATGCCAAAATAAATGTAGCCAATTTGCTATGTCTAGAAGCATTCATAGCGAATTATTTCATTTGTATATTTCGCGTAGGAGGAAAGACAAAATTCGTTGATCGGACGGCTAAAAGAAAGTTTGCGATCTGTGTCTGAGAGTAACAGCGAGGAGTGCTCGAACATACTTAGCGTTACCACACAAAAGATTAAAGTGGACATCAAGAAGAGCGAGGGAAAACAGAGAGTTCTCACTCAATGTATCATTGATACAAAAAAATCTCTCAATGACAAGTTGAGGAAAAATTACGAGGATGAGCGAGAAAAAAGAAAGGTAATAGCTATCATACGGTCACTGTTGCCAGATCACAATTGAAATTTATAGATTTGGGAAATTTTTGCTCTCGTCGTGAGCTTTTGATCAACAACATTAGCGAGCTTTTTACGATTTTTTTAAAATTTAAATTCTCGCTTTTCAGTAGCTAACTGTTTTAAAAACATAAAAATCTTGCAAGCCAGTAACTAGTTGTTAGTAATACATGACAAATAACCTTATTTTTTTCATAGAAAAAGTTCAAGCTCGCTACTGAAGTCTTCAACTGGATACAAAAATACGACGTTGATATGGATACGCGACAGGTCAGTGAAAGAAAATCTTCAAAAAGGATGTTTTTATCTTCTAGAGTAGGATAGTGGTTTGTATGTAGAAGCAATTGCCTTACAGCTATAAAATTTACCCTTTTCTTTTGCTTCTTTTCTCTTTTGTCTCGTCATACCTAAACAATTACCGTTCATAATTTTGGAGTGCCAAAATAGTAATTAAAAAAAGAATTTTCCCAAATAGATGTTTTTTGATCAAGAAAAAACGAATTCTGATTGACGAGATTATTCTTGTTGTATTATCATGGAAAAAATATGTACTTTCACGAGGAGTGCAACGAAATCCGTTTTCTAAGCATTATTTGATCATTTTTCAGCCTATATAATGTGTTATATGATCACAAATTTAAGAAAGATAACTGTTTTAAATGAGTGACTTTCGTGGTAAATTAAAATTGCGCTGAAGAATTTTTGTAATGATTTAAAAAACATATTCTAAAGTAATTCAGTTAGTCACAGAACATTTGAATAAACACATTACATCTCCTTCAATTAATTAACGTTCAAACGTCCGTTCTGTTAATTGCGAGTTCAACCGAATTTTATTTTTTGGGTACTCATCATCCTTCGTCGTACATATTTTACTCCATGAAACATTCGGCCCTTTACCTTTTTTTTGACAAATCATGAAAAATTTTTCTATTTCTATCTTGATGAAACCACACGCCACATATATAAAATAGAAGTTCGAAGCAATTAGGAATATTACATTGTAGCCAACAGTATTATGGGAAACTGGGATAGGCCAAGAAAGGAGCAAAAATTAAGAACTAAGTGTAGAAAAGGAACTTAGTGCATTTGTTGATATTTTTGGCAGTATTTTCATATCATGAAATTAATACAATGGCATTAAAATTGTTTGAAATTAATATAGCTTTTTTCTGAAGTGAATTTGCAGCCATATGAAGTTGATTTTTACCAGTTTGAATGTAATATATTGATATTGAATATCAAAAATGCATCTAAATTTTAACTGCTGCATCTATAAAAATAGGTACGATTGTGCACATTTGGGTAGCCTGGTCAATAAATGTTTGAAAACATTTTGTCATATGTTAAATCACATTGTATTTAACATTTTCATGAATAGATTTTGTTTTATGTAAACACTCATTATTTAAAACACTGACTTATACACTTTTATGTCAAATTTTATGCTTCGATTACCTGGTTCCAGGTACTATACAATCACTAATGTGTTAAACTTATTGATGCGTACACGGTTTGAAAAATCGGTTATATTGCTTGGACAGTTGAAAATATTCGATTCAAATTTGTACTTAGAGCACAATAAAAACATTGATAACACAGATTTGGGGTATAAATTCAGTTGAGTTATGTTTTATCCCATTTATGTAAGCTTTGTATTCCATGCCTGGAACTTAAGTTATGTTTAAAATATGACTTTTTTGAAATTTTTAATTCATTGATTGACTACTTGTTTTATCTTGATGATTTGAACTTCTGTTGGTAATAGGAAAATTTACAATATTTGTGGCGGTTGACAAAAGTAATTGCATATAGGAAATAGCATAGAAAAGGCAGTGTGTAGAGTGTTATCGACAGATTTGATCTCAGCAACTGTCTTGTCTTGCATAGCTTAACTTCAGAGATATAAAATAACCCTGATCCAAATTTCTCAGCCACACTGCCACACCACTCATTACAAATGGAGCTGCTCAATCAAACCAGTCTCAGACATTTTGTGTTGTTTGAAATACCAAATTCCAATCATGTTATGTTGTGTATGTGTATGCTTCGAAATATTATGTAATATCATTGATGGGCCAAAAATCTGTTTGAGTTTTTTTATTTAATCGATTTATGTAAATAGTAAATACATTATTTGATTTATTTGCAATGTTTGCCACGCACGCGATCTCGCGTGACTTCCACGTTCGTATGGTTTTAAAGGTCTTATATTTTGACAAGGTAGGCAACTCTCAACGCAAAATTGCCAACTGTTAACGCAAAAACTTTCACAAAACTGTAAATATCTCAAAAGTACGTGGCAAAACACGAAAAACAAATAGCTACATCTCATTAATCACGAATAGTTTTACAATATTTTTGCAGCTTTTTAACATTCAATTGTATTTCTAAGCATACGAAAAATAGGAATGTTTTAAAGGTTTGTAGAAAACATTTTGTAAAACCTATGCTTTTGTCACTTATTTGGAAATTCGTCATATTCTTGAATGCTCAAACGCATCGCAACTTGGCTAAAATTGTTTTCGCATATATTCAGATTGGCTACAATTTCATTTCAAGTGTTTTCACACGAATTCGGCCAATCTGCGATGCGTTTGAGCATTTGAAAATATGACGAATGTCTAAATAAGTGACCAAAGCATAGGTTTTGAAAAATCTTTGCCCAAAACCCTAAAAACATTTGTATTTTTTGTATCCTTAGAAATACATTTGAATGTTAAAAAGCTGCAAAAATATTGTGAAACTGTTCGTGATTAAAGAGATGTAGCTATTTGTTTTTCGTGTTTTGCCATGTACTTATGAGATATTTACAGGTTTGTGAAAGTATTAGTGTTAACGGTCGGTAATTTTGTGTTGAGAGTTGCGTGAAAGTCACGCGAGATCGCGTGCGTGGCAAACATTGCACACACATCAAATAATGTATTTATTTTTTACATAAACTGATTAAATTAATAAACTTAAACAAATTTCTGTGCTCCCTATGTTAATATTAATTGTTTTATGTGATGTTGACATGTATTATGTATCATTCAGAGCTATATTAGTGCAAAGCCAAATAGATGGACAGTAATTGTAAATAAGGATTTAAATACTAATATAGATACATTTTCATTAACTGACAGTGGCCGAGCAACAAAAGATACCCGTGAATTCGAGTTATTCAGCATAATAATAAGGCATTTCAACATTTCTATACTTTTTAAAAGCATATGTAATTTGGTCGTAAAAAACGAACGCAATAAATTGAATTTAAATCTACTAAAAGTTTAAAAAGTTGCTACACCATAGGCATCGTGATAATTCGCTAAACAAAGATATAGTGAAAATAGTGGCAGTTTGTTTCGACAAACTTTTAACAGCTAACAATGCGTGTTCGATGAGGGTTGGACGCCATATATCTTATAAATTCTGCCAACATTTAAGATAGATTTTTTGATGTACCTATAATTATGATAGGATTTTGCGAACATGAAACCCACAAAAGGAATTTTACATTAACATAGTGCGCATGCTCCTCGGCTACCCACAAAAACGATTCGAAAATTTCGATCTGAAAAAGTGTATAGAGAAATGGGGACTTGCTGTCTTTCCCAATTTAGGACCAATATGATGAAGTCTTGGCGGAGAGAAATCATTTGCAGAACGATTTAGATGATCTTGGCCAACATTTTAGTGTAATGGAAAAGGAGTACCTAGAAATACTTGAAGCACGAAGATTGGCAGCTGAGGCTGAAGAGATGAGAAAAATAGTGTTCGAACAACAAACAGAGGCAGCCATTGCACTACAAGCTTATTGGCGAGGTTATCAAGTAAGAAATCAGTTAAAAACAAAGGATAAGAAAGTTAAGAAAAAAAAGAAAGGGAAACAAAAGAAGAAATAAAAAACGAGATAAAATAACAATCAAGACTTAATTAAGCGTTCTAATTGAAGCTTTATGTTTGAAAACAATTTCTGTAATCAAGTTGCAATTCGCTACCTCAAGTTCCTATTCTTTTTTAAATATAAGAATGTGACAAACTTTTCTTAACTCTTATTTTAACTCCATCATTTTTTTTTATTCGCCTTGAATTTCATAGTGTAAGTCCTTAAATATTTTCAAAACTAGGTAGGGCTAGGAGCCTTCTAGAAACGATATAGGGCTTTTGTTTAAGTTTCCTTGTAAATGTTTAACATAGTTGTTATTGACATAAAACCAGTTGAAATAATCAATATAACAATATAATGAGATGATAAATGTTCATAAATTATGCATACATAAAAGAAACTACAGAAGGAGGTATTATATACATTGTTGCTTACAGTTATAACAATTTTGCAATTTATGAGAGAAGTGCATTCTCTTTAAAACTGGATAATTCAAGGAAAGAATCAAAAATCTATTCGATATCTGGAAGAACATCGTACTATGTATAATTATGAATAAGAATTTGAAAAACCTGAACATTGGACAACAACATGAATGTATATAGTAAAACTTTTCACCTGTGTCAAATGTTCTCAATTGTCTGAAGCAAGAATTCTCAAACTGAGAACGCATGCATGTGATGGAGGAGATCCTCTAAGCGTTCTCATTGACGCTATATTTCATTTACATATGCATCTACCTCAATGAACTCTTATACAACTGGAAGGCTAACTCAATATACACATGCCTAGACTTGTCTGAAGCCACTTAGTACCTGATTTGCCGCTTCGCGTGTATCTCGCGTGGACTGTTTTATTTGCGTGACGGATTGTTTTGCAAAAACTGCTAACTTGGAAATAGAATGCTAGCCAAAATGCTTTATTTTTTCAAAACCGTTAGCAAAATTTGGTTAATGTGTTAAGATGCATTGTAGACGTTCCAAGACATGTTTTGTATACGTAACGCTGTATTATATAAATCATAAAAGTGAGAACTTGCTTCGAAATATGAATTTCTCATTTGTCGTCGAAAGACCAAAAATTTAAGATAAAACTGATATCAGGTAGTCTTTATCTTTGAATGCTGTGCAAAATACACACAATGCACTTAATATAAAATGTTTCAAAACAATTTTATTGCTTTTAAAGTTAGACTTGCTTTGTAAGAATTTCACATGCTCTTTTTGTAACGTGTGAAAGTGATAATTTGAAGTTTTGAACTTTGGGTGATTGTTGGTTGTTGTCATTGACTTCTCCCACTTCTTAAGAACTGGTGGAAGATTTGACATGCATCCATACTTGTGTATTGAGCAATTTATAAGCAAGTTCATGCTTATAAATAAATAGCCAAGTGTACAACATGACAAGTATTGCTAGTATAACCTGCTCTACATAAATGCCAAAAAGCAACCTTCATCCTCAGGGGTTTGAACTAGGGTTTTAAAATGATTATAAAGCAAGCAAAGCTATATCATGTATCAAAATTTTATAGTAAATCATATTGATTGTAAAATTTGTCTTTTTTTGTAATACAGATGATGATAAATGTATATGTAATACATTAAATTTTAGGTCTGTTTAAAATGTTTGGTCATATTTGTGAAAATATGTGATGATTCTATAATATTAGACTAAAAATCTTTTCCAGACTTGTATTACATTACAATTTTTACTTAAGTGTTTCAAAACTTATGAATATGGAGTGTCAATTGTGTTTTTGTCTTTTTTTTTAAGTGGGTATTGACCCTTTTCACTCTTTAATGGCGCAATTAATAATAACACAATAATATGGCATAACAGTTTTTTTATAACGAACTCAAAATATATTTTTACTAACTTTTTGAAATATTTTGCAAAGTGTTTTTTTGTTTATGCTCTGAACTTTCAAAAAGGACTGGGGGGAGCTAATTTTGCTCGGAAACACAAAAATTACCGAAAAACAGCGTTTTTTCCCTGACAGCTTCATTTTCAAAAATTCAAACAATATTATAACGATAGACAAGTGTGTTTTACATCCTTTTAATGAAAAAAAACTAGGGGTGTCTGTTTTGTATTGAAATCATAAGACATGTTTTCACGTGCCAATGCAAAGTTCGCTTTTCATCCTTCTATAAAGAAGCTTAAACATGTACAAATGTCGTTCAAACTTGTTTTATATTAATGTCCAAACATTGTTTAAGGTTTTTAGACATTAAGCTGGCTCAAAGACCACTGATTTTTGCAAAAAATCCGGCAATTTTGAAGTGATGTATTTCGCCTCCGTACCCTCAATGTCGGCGATCATGCAGGCTTCAAAGATGGCGCCAAGTTAGCCTTCCAGTTGTTATAAAGTTCACTGATCAACCTTTATATCATAAATTAAATATGGCGGACAGAAAACGTAAGACATTTAGTTTAATCCAGACTTAAACCATTGAACTATAAAAGATGGAAGCCTTCCTGTAATAGAAAAGCCTAATAATTTTTGAAGACAAATTTAACCTCCAGCCACGCTTGTCTGAGGTCAATTTACGAGTATTGCACGCGCGAGCTACACGTTATGCGAGATTTGTTAAAAAACATGTTTTTACCGAAGCCTTTTTCTAATGTTACTCAAAAAATAAACGCAGAATAGTACTGTGGCATTGAAGGTGATTGGGTTTAATCTTTATTCAGTCAAGTATGATGCTTCCTATTGAATACCTATTTCAAAATGGAAAATATCAAAGTGTGGAAACTGTGAAAAACAATGATATCGTTGATCGCTCAATTTATACAAATCGGAAACATCGCAGAAAGTACTTGTTTATTTTGAAAAGATTAAACTGGATGTAGTTAATAATAAACGTGCTTCTCTATAAAATGTAAGTTTGAACTAAAAATTGTGTTTTTCTGTAAATATGTACTTCTACAGAAAAACATTAATAACAATTGTTTTGGATAAAATACATTTACAAAACGGATGTTTTTTTTTCAAATTTTATGTGCATTTTTGTGCTACATTGAAAAAAAATGCTTTAGTTTTTGGAACATTGGCAGACATAACGAAACAAACAACAACAGCAAAATGCCTTATAGTTATGGTTGGCTATGGCCTCCTTTACAAAAATGTAATTGTCAAAGACTTGTGCATACTAGGTGTTAAGTCTCATTTGTGAAAGTTTTGTTTGCCAAATCAAGACAAAAAGAATTTGTGTTTTATTTTAAAGCTTCGTAGTTTGTTCAAGTTATTTCACGCTTCTGTCTATCGGCCGTGTGTTTACAAATGCGTGGAAATACTGGCTTCAAAATATCGACTGAGGTAGCCTTCCATCTATTTAGTTCAATGCTTTGCACCTAATAACCTAGAACCCAATGTACTAGATATCTCACTCCAACAATATTGTATAGTAATGAGTAAGGCAAGCCGCCATCTTGTAAGGTGGCAAAACTGACGATATTTACCACTAATATCTGCTTTTGATGAATTGAGGAGCAAAGCAACACGTTACGCGAGATTTGTTAAAGAAACATGTTTATACCGAAGCCTTTTTCTGATTTTATTGAAAAAATAAACACCTAAAGGTATTGGGGCATAAAAGTTAACCTTTATTCAGTCAATTAAGATGCTTCCTATTAAATACCTATTTCGAAATGGAAAATATCAATGTGTGGAAATTGTGAAAAACAATGACATCGTTGATCGCTCAATTTATACAAATCGGAAACATTTCAGCAAGTACTTGTTTATTTTGGAAGGATTCAACTGGAAGTATTCAATAATATACACGCTTCTCCTTGAATTATTTGTACGTACGCATATTTTTAGAAGCCCTTATAGTTTGGGAGGATGTGACCTCCCAAATCTCGTGTAAGTTTGAACTAAAAATTGTGTTTTTTGTAAATTTGTATGTCCAGGGAAAAACATTAAAAATATTTGTTTTGGGTAAAAATACATTTACAAAACTAATGTTTGCTTAGAATTCTTTTGAGCGTTTTTATGCTACTTTAAAACAAACACACTTCAGTTTTTGGCACATTAGCAGACATAACAAAATCAACAACAACAGCAAAATTCCTTTTATTTATGCTTGGCTATGGCTTAATATTCAAAAATGTAATTGATAAAAAGTTGTGTATACTTGGTGTTAAGTTTTGATTTTAAAGTTAAATTTTGCCAAATTTTGTTCTGGAGCTTCGTAGTTTGTACAAGTTAATTTGCGGTTCCGTCTTGTGGCCGTGTGTTTACAAATGCGTAGAAAGACTCGGCTCTAATAGCTTAAAAATAAGGACTAAGGTAGCCTTCCATCTATTTTGTTCAATGGCCTCACCTTGACACGGTAGTTTGACATTTAGAAGACTGGGTTCTAAATCATTGCTTCCACCCAGTCCGCCATATTGAATTTGCAGCTATTTGAAGTGAAACTATTGCCTGACCCAAACCCTAACCCTAACCCTTATCCTACACTGAAAATTTAATAAAAAAATTTAAACTACCAAATATTCCCTGCACACGAACCGAACCTGGCATTGTATTTCTTGGTTGTGTTGGATCGCCTACAAAGTTGATAGCCCTGCTTGAAGCAACTACTTGGTCGTAAAACAAAGAGTTGTCTCGTTGACGCTGCAAGTTTGTCTTTAAGGCATTTATGCAAGTAACAGTTGCTTGTGCCGTTATTGAAGGCTTCTGTAAGGTAGTTGCTACTTGTTCACACACGCTGAAGATATTCTGCGCAAAACCTAAACCAAAGTACGAGCAAAACTTCTTCAATCGGCTAGCCATACCTAATGCTGTGTAACGAACGGTGGACTTGCAAGATTCTTTGGCAATGCTAAGTGATGCAGAGTAGAGGGCCTCGTAATTGTGCAAGACAGCCGAGATGGCTTTGGTTCTTACTGTCCATCGAGTTGGACACAGCAAATGCGGATTCGCATCTTGCGTGCCGCTGTCTTCAATCTCTTTGGTAATATGCGCCATTCGTGTTGGTGAAGATCGAACAAACACGGCCAACTCTTGCACCTTCTTCAACGTATCGCTGATAATCCAGCTCTCCTTTACACAATCACGCAAAGCCAAGTCAAGACTGTGGTTACCGCAATGAATTTACAGGGCGTGAGGATTCTCAGAAGATATTCGGGCAGCAATCCCACTTCTGCCTCCAGCCATATTTGCTGCTCCATCATATGTTTGCCATCGACAGTCGTCTATCGTCAAACTGCATCGCAACAAAATGTCCTTCAGTGAAGTGGTGATTGTTTTAGCATCGATTATCTCTGGCTCGTACATTCCGAGGAAATCTTCGTGGACGGACAAGTCGGTTCTAGATATCCAGCGCAAAACACATGTTAGTTGTTCCTTGTTGCTTATGTCTCTAGACTCGTCTGCAATTAGGCTAAATAATTGTGATTCCTTACGGATGTCTGCCACTATAGATCTCAGGACTGCATTGCCCATCATATTAATCAACTCGTTTATGATGTCGCGACTGAGATATCTTCCGTTGTCAATCCACTCCAACAAATCAGGTACATCCTCTGCTCTTAATTTTAGCAACTGTTGCAAGTTACTCTCAAGTTTAGTTTTACCTTGCAAACTTTGGGCTTGGCGTGCCAAATACTTATACTACTTAGTTGTTTTAGCAACATTCTTCTTCGAGTTTCCTGGGTTTTCTTCAACTCACTGACCAATATCGCTCCAAAATCTATTCTCGAATCATCAGATAATAAAACTTTCTCAGTCGCCTCTGCGTGAAATTTAGACGGAGAGTGTTTTTTAAGTTCTTCTCGGCACTTCTTCCAGTCGCTGAATTCTCCTAGGAGGAACGCCTTTTCAACATTATGACTGAAAGTAATAAGGTTTGACGCATCGCTCTTTTACAGAAGTAACAGGCAATGATGCCTTTTGTCATGCAGTATGTGACTCATGTATATTTCAAAAATATAGAAGACGGACAAGTTCGTACATTCGACGATCCTCCTGTACTGGTGTGCTTTATTTCGTCTAGGGTAGGATGGTAAGGCTGTCGGCCTGTACAGCACAAACGCTTACAATCGAGTCCTAGCAAACATTCCGTTGACTCAATTTGCATAGGTCCTACCAATAGGGCGGTAGTCGTCGAACTTGGCAAAGACGCATACGTTCGGTTTTGAGAAGGCGCGTGAACTGGCTCGGTCGGCAGCGCGACTAGCATCTGAAGACGATGTAGAGTCAGAATCACCGAATTTTGGTTTGGAATGAGAATGAGGACATAAGCACGTTGATGGAGTTTCTGTAGCTGACGGCAGTGTCAAATTAGACCTAGAGTCGATGTTTTGGTCAACAACGTTCTCTGCTGGAGCACTGCTAAAAAAACTCGTCAGTTTTCGCATCCTTTTAGCTGTTTCTACAAGCTCTTTTTCATTTTCTCGTTTTCGCCTAGCAGCTCTAGTTATGATGATTTTGATTAGAAGTGATTTAAACCGCAAAATTTTCAATTATTATGAAATTGAATTGTCAACAGCTTTGTACGACCAATCACCTTTTAAAGTTCGCATTAAACCAAACTTGGTATTTCTCTCACTTGGTAAAAATTTGACGGAGCCATATTTGTCGCGTTATTACTTTAATGCATCCAAATTTTCACACAAAAACTCCGCAATGTCATCCCATTTCTCAAAAAAGTGGCTTCAACTAGCATGGAAAGGGTACGACAACGAAAATTGCAAAAAACCTGATTTTCGTAATACAAATTATAGTTCTCTTGCCCGCTTGGAATGTTCAATTTGCTACGGCCGCGCGATATGCGTTAGCAATGTAGGTCCATTATATCTATGAGTGGAACAGTGAACTGTAAGTCGACTGGAACGATAACTCTATATAAAAGCCTAATGATTGGGTGAAGCCAGTTTCAAGCTAATTTGGCTCTTCGCGAGAGTCACGCGTGCACTTGAAAAGCTTTCCGGGTTCCGAATTTCGTTTCGATCAAAGCGGCATAGCCGACCAAAATGTTTTCTGGACGTTTCTTTTCTCAAAAATATAGCGTTTACTCTAAGTAAACAGTTTTAAGGTAAAATATCTTTCTGAAGTGAGATTGATTAAGGACGATCGGTTATCTTGCTCTAAAATACTTTCGTTAAGTCCATCTTCCGTTAAATCCACCTATTGCCAACTTTATATTACACACCTATTGCCAACTTTATATCACACACCTATTGCCGATTTCATATTACACACCTATTGCCAACCCCATATTACCTATTGCCAACCATATTACACCTGTCAACTTATTACACCTATTACCCTATACACCTATTCTTCATACACACCTATTGCCCTTCATATTACACCTATTGCCAACCCATATTACCACACCTATTGTCAACTTCATATTACACACCTATTGCCAACCCTATATCACACACCTATTGCCAACTTCATATTACACAACTATTACCAACTTCATATTACAAACCTATTAACAACTTTATATTACACACCTATTGCCAACCCTATATCACACACCTATTGCCAACTTCATATTACTCACCTATTGCCAACTTCATATTACGCACCTATTGCCAACTTCATATCACACACCTATTGCCAACTTCATATCACACACCTATTGCCAACTTCATATTACACACGTATTGCCTACCTCCTAGCATTGAAGATCAGCATTTCCAAGTGCAACACCCTAACTATAAACTATTAAACCTTAAAACAATTACTTTTCAAGATGGTCTTGTTGTGTGTCATCTTCCCTATGGACCAACTGTCTACTTCACGTTGTCAAACACAGTTATGGGACATGACATCCCAAATATTGGAATCATGTCAGAGGTTTATCCGCACTTAATCTTTCACAAGTGCTCATCAAAACTTGGAGAAAGGGTAATCAATTTATCTGTGGTTATCTATTGCTATTTATCTTTGGTTATCCGTGGTTAATTCTGGTTATCCATGGATAACTATGGATATGGTTATCTGTGGTTATCCATAAATAACTGTGGATATGGTTATCTGTGGTTATCCATAGATAACTGTAGTTATCTAAGGATAAATGTGGTTATTTCTGATTTTCTGTCGTTATGGCTATATCTAAGGGCATCTTTAGTTATCCATATGGTTTTATGTGTTTACTGTTTAAGAGATATCTAAGGTTTTCTGTGGATATACAATTCACATATCTAAGTTATGATTAAAAACTTTAAGTTTTTTTATGAATTCTATTTTCATGTCAAAAACATTTTGAAATATTTATTTCCTGTTCCAAAGGACGAAAGCAAGAGAGTTGTAACCTTCGACAATCAAGACGACTACATTTCTTTCAGGTTGGCAAACGCAACTTTCATAATATGCCGGCAAACAAAATTTCAAGCTTTATGCGAATAAGTAAGTTCTTTTTTTCAGACATCATAGTTATAAAAGAGTTGATGGAAACATCGAACTCTCCGAGATTGGACCAAGATTTGAAATGAAAGGTTACTAAATAGAATTCGTTATTGTCGCATTCTTTTTCGTACAGTTCAAAGTTGCATTGCTGGAACGTTTTAAGCATTGTGTATATTTTGATGTTACAGTTTACGAAATTCGCTTGGGAACAGTGGACCAATCAGAGGCCGACGTGGAATTGAGGCTAACGCCTTATATGAACACGTCAAAGAAGCGAAAGTTCTTGGAGTAAACCAACAGCAATCGCTGTCATCATAAATTTAGTATTTATAGACATTGAGTCGTGTTTTTTCATAAAAAATCCTCTAAGTAAGACATGTACACAAAGACATTTTTTGTTATAACGCGAATTTTAACAAGAAAAACTCGGAAGAACGATCGTACGCATAATATGTAAAACTTAAAGCAAAATGCATACTTTTGTTGAATTCTTCATTTGACGTCCGTTAACCGATTCTATACTTTCGCCTTCATTGTTGTTCTTACCTTTAGAATCAAGAGATTCTCAAGCTCTTTATACTCGCGTTCTATTTGTTGCATTTTCGGGTCTTTCGTCATCCTTCGCAAATCTTTTCAAACGAAGTTGTAGATCTTTTACCTTCTGTTCCGCCAATTCACGATCTCTATTCGCTTCTGCTAACTTCTCTTCAAGATGCGTTTTGTTCTCACGTGTAGCTATCAGTTGACGAGTCGAGTAATCTGAATGTATTGAGAGTGAAAACGTTGAGATTAGTTGCACTTTTTGACGAAATCAAGCTACTTTTTTAAATCTATAAATTTGGCTGACTCATGTCAGTCATGTTAAATGTTTGTAGAAGTCAGCCGTTCAAGTTTAGAGGAGTTCTGACATGAGAAGAACTGTTAATGTTGATTGACGATTCAACATCCTGAACCGTAGTCATTATCGAAATCACGTGACTCTGACGTCAGTCAGTACAAACACCAACAGTCCTTTTTGTGATTGCAAAAGCCAGGACTATCTACCTTTAAATACATGTAACGGTACTCATCACTCATGTCGTTATTATGTAAAATTCGTTAATACAGAACGATGATTGGCTAAAATACGCTTTAAAAATAGGCAATGTAAACACAAAACCCCTCCTTCCCGCTCTTGAAAAATGAAAATCTTAAGTATTGAGAATTTACTATGTCAGTGGCAAAAACTTTTTCTGTTGTCATTTACAGTTAGATCAATAATCGTTAATAGAACGAATCTAGTTTGCAACCATACTACTAGCCACGGGTGTAGGAAAATCAATAATTGGGAGGGGGGAGGTCATGCCACCATTGCACTATGGTGATAGCCGGGAGGGCACATTGTTATACACGTTATATATATATGCATATGCAGGATACGTAGTATAAAGTCTCCCTGAAATTCATTGCTTGCTACGCATTATAGCATAAATATATAAATATGACCCACCCCCAGATTATCGCTCTCTCACATCTACCAGACTACCTCGATGGTAGTAATAATCCTCCCAAAATATGATAAAATTCATTTTCAGGGGGTAGTATCCCTATTTTTGTAAAAATTCTTTTTTTGTGAAAATGTGTTCAAATGCATGAATTATATTCTTTTGGTGAAAATAATGAAAATATGATAAAATTCATTCTCAGGGTGGGTGGAATCCTATTTTTGTAAAAGCTATTTTTGATGTGGAAAATGTGTTCAAATGCATGAAATTATGGTCTTTTTGTTAATATATAAAAATATGATAAAATTCATTTTCAGGGGGGGTAGTATCCCTATTTTTGTAAAAGTTCTTTAGAAATAGAAAATGTGTTCAAATACATGAATTATAGTCTTTTGGTGAAAATATGAAAATAGAATAAAATTAATTTTCAGGGGGGTGTTGAATCCTATTTTTTGTAAAAGATATTTTTATTTGTGGAAAAGGTAATCAAATGCATGAATTATAGTCTTTTGTGAAAATATTGAAAATATGATAGAATCTATTTCAGCGGTGGGTGGACTCGGCATTTTGTAAAAGTTCTATTAAAGTGGAAAATGTGTTCAAATGCATGAATTATAGTCCTTTGATGAAAATATGGAAATAAGATAAAATTCATTTTCAGGTGTGTGAACTCGATTTTTTTGGAAAAGTGTTTTTGATGTGGAAAATGTGTAAAAAAATAGGGATTCCACCCCCTCTTAAAATGAATTCTATTTATATTTTCACATTTTCACCAAAAGACTATAATTCATGCATTTTAACACATTTTCCACATCAAAAAGAACTTTTAGAAAAATAAGGATTCCACTCCCCCTGAAAATGAATTTTATCATATTTTCATTATTTTCACCAAAAGACTATAATTCATGCATTTGAACACATTTTCCTTATCAAAAAGATCTTTTACAAAAATAGGGATTCCACCCCATGAAATAATTTAATCATGTTTTCTTATTTTCACCAAAAGGCTATAATTCATGTATTTGAACACATTTTCCACATCAAAAAGTACTTTTACAAAAATAGGGATTCCACTCCCTGAAAATGGATTTATCATATTTTCATATTTTCACAAAAAGACCATAATTCATGAACTTAAACACATTATTCACAAGAAAAAGAACTTTTACAAAAATAGGGATTCCACTCCCTGAAATAATTTAATCAGATTTTCTTATTTTCACCAAAAAGCTATAATTCATGTATTTGAACACATTTTCCACATCAAAAAGAACTTTTACAAAAATAGGGATTCCACTCCCTGAAATAATTTAATCATATTTTCATTGTTTTCACCAATAGACTATAATTCATGTATTTGAACACATTTTCTTTATCAAAAGAACTTTTACAAAAATAGGGATTCCACCCCACCTGAAAATGAATTTCATCATATTTCCATATTTTTATCAAAAGACCACTATTAATGCATTTAAACACATTTTCCACATTAAAAAGAACTTTTACAAAAAAAACACACCAACATCCCTGAAAATGAATTTTATCATATTTTCATATTTTAACAAAAAGACTGTAATTTATGCATTTGAGCACATTTTCCACAAGAAAAGTACTTTTACATAAATAGGGTTTCCACCCACCCCCCTGAAAATGAATTTTATCATATTTTCATTATTTTCATCAAAAGACTATAATTCATGCATTTGAACACATTTTCCACAAAAAAACTTTTACAAAAGTAAGGATTCGACCCCCCCTGGAAATAAATTTTATCATAGTTTCATAAATTTATCAAAACACTATAATTCATGCCTTTGAACACATTTTCCTTATCAAAAAAAACTTTTACAAAAAAATTGAGTCCACCGCCAAAAAGAACTTTAACAAAAATAATGATTACACCCCTTTGAACACATTTTCCTTATCAAAACGAGCTTTAACAAAATAATTACACCCCTCCCCATGAAAATATATTTAATCATATTTCCATATTTTCATCAAGAGTATAATTCATGAATTTGAACAAATTTTCAACATCAAAAAGCACTTTTACAAAAATAGCGATTCCACCCCCTCTGAAAAGGAATTTTATCATATTTTCATATTTTATTAAAAAGACCATAATTTCATGCATTTCAAAACATTTTCCACATCAAAAAGAACTTTTAGAAAAATAAGGATTCCACTCCCCTGAAAATGAATTTTATCATATTTTCATTATTTTCACCAAAAGACTATAATTCGTGCATTTGAACACATTTTCCTTATCAAAAAGAACTTTTACAAAAATAGGGATTCCACACCCCTGAAAATGAATTTTATCATATTTCCATAATTTCATCAAAAGACTATAGTTCATGCATTTGAACACATTTCCATTGAAAACCATTGAACACCATTGAAAAAGAAATTAACAACAGAATGAAATACATGGCTGTGTTGCCGACGAAGGTAGCACAAATCTGGACTTTACAGTTTTTGCTTGGTTTCATTTAACGATGTATTTTCTTTCAGTGTATTCTTTTCAGTTTGATAAAAACCATTTACAACAAAGTGTTAAGCGTACAAAAGCACCTGCGCAAAATCTACTTGATGTCACGTGACAATATGTTAATTAATGAAACTTATTTTTAAACAACTGCATCATATTTTTAAAAAATGCGCAAGAAAATAAGGTTATTGCGACTAAGAAAACCGTTACGCCAGCATTAAACACTGAAGTCTAAATGACTTGGACGATACAGAATGAGTGTTCGAAATTTTTTTGCTATGTTTTGGAACATGATTCAAAACGCAATTTTTTATCCTCTAAAGTAAAGATTTCAAAAATCGTGGTTAAATGAACGAATATGTTTTGTTATTCAACTCAAGTTACGAATGATTTACACAAACAACGCCACAATTTCCGCTGCGTAAAGGTTACGTCCACCATCTTCGTACGATGCCATCTAAAATATCATCGTTGCCATCTAAAATATCATCGTTGCTTATATACTAATATCATCGGATGTTTGACATACGTGACAACGGCAACTCGACCTGACTTGGCATCTACTGTTGGTATTCTTTCAAAATTGATGTCAAAGCCAGGAAAGGAGCATTGGCAGGGAGCAAAAAGAGTGTTGAGATACCTAAAAGGCACAATCAATTATGGTCTTGTTTTTCAAAGCAAAGATTCAACATGCGAAGTGGTTGGATACTCAGTTGCTGATTGGGCAAGTGATGTAAATACAAGAAGATCTACATCAGGGTACGTGTTCCAGATAAACGAATCAACCGTCAGCTGGAGCAGCAAGCGACAATCTTGTGTTGCAAGATCTTCGACTGAAGCTGAGTATGTTGCACTAAGTTATGCAACAGAAGAAATCATATGGTTACGACGTTTACTAGCGGATATTGGAATAAATCAAGATCAACCATCTATACTGAACGAAGATAACCAAGGGGCAATTGAACTTTCGAGGAATCCACGATTTCACAATCGCACTAAACATGTTGACGTTGCGTATCACTTTGTTAGAGAAAAGATCAACGATAATTCCATTATTGTTCAATACTGTTGTACAGATCAGATGTTAGCAGATGTTATGACAAAAAGTTTACCAAAGCAAACATTCCAAAACTTTCGAGACATATTAGGTGTCAAAGAAATTTTAGATTAAGAATTCGTAATTCTTAAGGAACATTTATAGTGCACATTAAGTGGGAGTGTTAGCAATACGAAGTATCATTGATGATGTAATGTTACACTATAATATTATTGCATGAAGTATTGAACTTAGCACATGTTATGTTATACGGGAAGCCATGAACTATTTTTTCTATTAATTACATTTCTATTCTATGTATTCCTTATTTCTATTTATAATGAATCACTCAAATAACAACATTTGTTAATATTGCATCTAAAATATTAACTCGTTTCAGTGCATTTCAAACATTACAACTCAATGGTTGAAACCAATGAACTATTTAATCAAGTTACATTTTTTTCATTGTGTGAAATTCCTCTTTATGGATGTCAAAGGTATAGACAGTTATTCAAGAATGAAATAAACTAAAGAATGTTTTCATTTGTTGATTTGACATACAGATTGGTTTGTTTACCTCCCAAAAAAGGGAGGCAATTTGTTTACAGCAAACATAAATGCAGTCTTTACAATGTTTTTTAGTTGTCTTGTAAGAAATATGGAAAATGTTTATGATTGATAATATTTTTAATTGTTATTTAAAATGTTCTAAAATGTTTAATTGATAACATTAGAAACTGATGGAAGCTTTGAATAAGTTTGGTCAAAAATGTCGATAAATCCTGGGGATGGGAGATTAAGCTTTCTATGTTTATAGATGTATACCATTGTGAATTTATAATTTCATTGCTATCACAATTTAGAGATTAATATAAAAATTTTTGATGCTATGAGACGGTCTCATCAATGTGCAACAGTTGAACTGGATTTCAAACTTTCTGAGAGATTCAACCTCACTTACGCTACGTAAGTTTTGCCAGTAAGCTTTTCGTTGAATAACCTCACTACGGTCTGATACTTAATTCATTTGAAAAACAGTGACATAATTATTTGTTTCTATAGAAACCTATTGTTATATATTTATATGGTTATATATATACTATATACTTATATACAGCCTGCTACATTGCTGAACACTGAAAGTCCTACCTGCATTCAAACTCGCCGCAAACAAACCCACCCGCACATAAGTATATAGTTACATTTAATACTGTAATGTTAACAGATAATTGCAATATAATAGTTAATAGTCCATGCATGTTTCCCTGTGCATCTCCCACCCCCCATGTAAATATCATTGATAATGGCTCACAAACATATGTAAGGTGTGTATTATAGTCAGAGGATTACGGTACAGTTTAAGTTTCCATGAAATTGTAGATCTTCACAAATTGTAACAATTTAGTAATTTGTCAATATTCTATTACTCTATTGACAGTGGTGAAGGAGATGAAAAATTACACCCTGTTATTTTTCATCGAGCTATTCTAGGTTCAGTTGAAAAAATGATTGCTATTCTTACTGAAAGGTTTGGTGGAAAATGGTGAGTGTTTTCTTGGCTCATGCCAGAGCTTAAAGCAAATAAAATGTCCTTAAAATGTTCAATTAAAATGATACAAAGTTTCTTAATTTTTGGAAATTTTTTATCATTTTTACTTTACTTCACTTTATTTCAAAATTTTGATGCACTGCATTTTCTGTTATTTTCTAGGATTTTATGGCTTTCTCTCCGTCAAGTTATAGTAATTCCTGTCAGTAGTAAATATGATGATTATGCCGAACAGGTAAATTTAATTTAGTAAGCCTTAGATCGAACTTGCACAGGCTAATGCAAACTCAGCTATGGACAAATTGTTGGTATTTTATGAATTGGATTTTTCTTCTCCTTTTTTTTATTGACATTTTGGTCATGTTTAGATTTAAAAGAAGCTCCATGCAGCTGGTTATCGTGTTGATACAGACTTGGATCAAGGATCAACACTAAATAAGAAAGTTCGCAATGCACAACTCTCACAGTACAACTTCATTCTTCGTATGAATAAGTCCTTTAATTTTTTATTTTTATTTTTTATTTGCTGTACAAATAAATAGAAATTAAAAAGGTTTGGAACCACTGTTGGTGTTCAGAGTTTACAGATGTTTCCACAACATTAGTCAGGTTCGCCGTATTTGTTCCTTAGACGTCATGACAGAGAGGGAAATATGTGGATGTTTAAGTTTGTGTGGTATACTTACTAATTGTTCGCTTGTAAGCCGTTTATAAGGTGCTGATATTTGTATTCTGTTCAATGATTTTTGTTTTGAGTTTGTTAACCTACTTTCTAACGTAAGTCGTTGTCTATAGTCAGTGCTGATTGTAATTTTGTGCATTGTGATGCTCACTTGTCAGTACTCGTTGTTCTTGGTAGTCAGTTGATGTGCCAGTTGTAAAATGTAAGGTATATCGATATATCGATGTACCGAAAATATCGAAAAAATATAAAAATATTCGTTGTTACGATATATTTAGTTATTATACATAGATTTTAATTGTTTTTTATTGGTTTTAATAGCATTATAGCGGTTTTTAAATGGATCTGTATACAATGTATTAGACAGACAATCTTGACCCAATCACACGTGCGGGGTAATTTCAATTTGATGTATTTATGAATCATTGCGAACAACACTACAAAAAAAAAAAAAATATCCGAAAAAATATCGATATACCTATATTTTTTTCGAAGCAGTATTTATCGAGCACAAAAGCGACGACACTTATCAATGGTGAAGGATTGTCCCTGTATGAAATATTTAAGTTATAAGATTCGGCTATGAAATGCACACTAAACGGCAAAATATGACGGAAAGTGTGTTTAGGAGGAAGGTATGCGCAATGCAAATTTCTTGAAACAACGAAAATATAAAAATTCAATCTCTGCCACGAATATTTGTAATTTGTGCAAAATTCCATTTGACCATAGCTGGTGTATGGTAATTTTCTCAGTAAATATTAAACTCATGTAAATTTTTTTCCCCATGACCACCCCAAAAAGTGAATAAAAGTGAACTTTCGAAACACCATAAACACTGCAGAATTGTTTGAAGATTGTTTTGGTGTCTGCTTATGAGAGGTTGTAAATAAGTTAATAGTCAGAGTATTGGCAGGGACCTAATAGCAGTGTCTGCTTTCGGGAGGTATCCGTTAGTAGTAAAGGTCTGACTGATTTTGCTTATAGTTTCGTCTATAAAGTTTCTATAGGGTAACTAGTTTTTATAAATGAGAACAAGTAGTTGCGTTCTGTTTTTTGGCTTCTTCAGTGCTGCAGTGAGTGTTAATTCTGTTGAAAAGTGTTAGAATGTTGCTTATTTTGTGTTGTGTGGAATGATTACGGTTGAAATCAAGTATTTGGTCTGTAAGGGTATTTATGCCGTATACTTGTTTGTTTAGTCTTGTTGTGTGTTTTGTCTATAGTGGAGGTTATCTTCTTTGTGGTATTGTTATGGTGTGTAGCATTTGTCCAGTTTTGGCTTTCTTGACTATGGCAAAGATATCGTCTTTATATCTATTCCATAGTCTGTCTGTTTTATCTGTGCTGTTGGTGACTGATTGTGTTTCGAGGTTTTGCACGACAGCTTTTGCGAGGAAGGTGTATAGTGGTGACCCCTTTGATTCGCTGAAAGTTGTCTATAGTATGAGTTTCAGAAGAAGAATTCAGTGAAGAGGCAAAGGTTGAGTAAGTGGAGGATGTCATTTGTCTAGTTGTGTTGTTTTGCTATGTCTAGTGGTATGGATGTGAAGAGTGATGTCACATTGTAATTGGATATCATGATTTTGTCTGGTCGATAGTTCATATGTATGTGATCCTCGAATTAAGAACAAGAATTGGAATGTATGACCTTTAAGAAAATTTTTGGAAACATGGGAAAATACAATTCACCAATCAAGTGAGTTCAATAAGTGGGAAATAAACGCATGAACAATCTTTCAGATTTAGGTGTGTGAAATATAAGTTTTGGAATTTAAGTGCTTTAACTATAGTCTTTAAAAGTTAGGTGGATAAACTATAGTCTTTGGAAGTTTAGGTGTATGAGCTACAATCTTTGCGAGTTAGTGACATAAACTATAGTCTTTGGAAGTTAGGTGCATGAACTATAGTCTTTGGGAGCTCTTTCATGAAGTATGGTCCTTCGGAGTAAGGTCTTTGGGAATTAGATACATTAACTATTTTCTTTGAAGTTAGTTGCAATGAAGTAAACTCTTTGGTAAATAGACGCATGATCTTATAGTCTTTGCGAGTTACGTGCGTGAAATATAGTCTTTGGGAGTTAGGTTTACGAACTATAGTCGTTCCGAGTTTAGGTGCATGAAGAACAATTTTTGGGAGTTTAGTCTTTGAAGTTGGGTGTGTGAAAGATATTCTTTGAAAGTTAAGTTTGTGCACTATAGTCTTTGGGAGTTAGGTGATTGGAAAATTTAACTGTCTCTTCAGCATATGAAGTTACCCCCACGATGACACACACACACACTATGATCCAACGAAACATTTTTCTTGCGAGCGCTTTATTAGCGATTAGAACCGATGACACTCGATTACCATTTTCATTTATTTCAACGGTGTCATGAGATCGTTTAAGTCGCATGAACAATAGTATTATGGAAATAGACGCATGAACAGTCATTGCGAGTTAGCAAAATTACTTTGTGCTCAGCAGTTCGAAGTACGTGGCAAACTACTTTGAAACAACTTCACAATTTGCTAAAATTCTAATTCAAATTAGAAAGCGGGGGGGAAAATCTAATTTTCATAGAAAAAACCGATTGTAACTGAGCGCGAATCTATTTAAACGACGACCTTTCCAATTATGAAAAGTAAATTTACATGCATAATATATAGAAACATATTTTGTACGAAGTGTGTAAATAAATTTCATCGCCGACATTACTGATCATCTACAACCGCACAAATTAAAAAAAAGTACCTTAGTTTTGCTGTTCTTCCACGCCACAAGGAACTGCCTTGTAGTCATCTGAATAAGTAAAAGAGTTCGTTTGGCAAATGGAGACATGATAGGGAAACGATACTTGTTCATCCAGACAACCACGATCATTGTCAGCCTCTTCTTCTTAAAAACTTAAAAAAGTTAGTTAGTAGTAAAATAGTAAAAAATGGGAAAGTGAAGAAATACTTTACTTTTCTATTTTATACAGACCATCACCATTTTGTGTCGTATTCCTTGGTATTTAAAAAACTGAAAAACAGTTAGTTTCGCAAATGGAAACTCCGAGCAGCGACAGTAAAAACTTGTCCATTTTATTTCATTTTATATATATTTATATGTATACAAAGTGTATAAACAATGTGCCCTCCCGGCTATCACCATATTAAAATATATATTGCGGTAAATATTGTCTATAAAGTGTATATCAATGTGCCCTCCCGGTTATCACCATAGTAAAATGGTGACTCATGCACTTGGGACACAGGATATACGGTTACGCAATGTATGGATTTTTTTTTAGAGTCACCAGAACCTATAAAGGTGAGATTTGCATAGCGCGAAAGTTGAACGTATTGATAACGCTTCTTCTTGTTTATCGACCAATGTTTCCAGTTTTGTAAGAATTGATATTTGGACGCCTATAAAATAGACGAGAAAATTATACAATAACTTATTTGTAACCTGCGTAATATCAAAAAAATGCAAAACCTCGCAACATGCTAACAAGAAAATTCAAATAAAAACTCGCAGAAATGCTAATCAAATGCACATACGTAATAAAAATGGTATACCAAAACTATATACTGTAAAAGATACCATTAATGTTTGGTTGAGATTGAAGTACAATTACAATTTGAATGTAAAAACCACGAATCTATAATTTTATGGAAAACGTGGAGAAAACTTTTTTTGATGTTTGCTTCACAAGATAAAGAGACAAGAAAGAATGACTAACAGCTTTTGCAGCAAAGCGTGTAAAGTAATTTGGACTGTGAGAGAATGACGTTTGACATGTCTCATTTTCCTTCCTTTGAACATAACACTTTTTATATTTAGTTTGATGAAGCAGGCATTTGCAATGAACTTTTAACATGCAATTGGCATAGAAGAAAGCGATCCGTTTTCAAACTGTGAATTTGTTAGTTTATAGAAAGTATTGGTGGTTTTCATATGCGTCATGCTGATGGACTCTTTACAAAATAATATCATTGGATTCCCTTTGCTATTAGGCGACATGGTGTTTTAAAAATTATAATTAATGTTTACTTGATGAGATGAAGAAAAGAAAGAGCGACTCGCAGCTTTGGCAGAAAACGTGTAAAGTAAATTTGGAATGCGAGATATATTGACGTCGGACATTTCTCGTTTTGCTTCTTTTGCAACATAACGCTATTTTTATTTCGGCAAGGTCACAATTCGTTTGTTGAGGTTTGGTGAAGAAGCCATTTTCAATTAAGTTGAGAGCGATGTGGTAAGTTTATGTTATGTTTCTATATCTTTAGATGATTCTTTGCTCGATGTTTTTCTTCAATCATTTTTAGCAGATATAATTACTAAGAACTTGATTTTCACGTTTGCTAGCGTCAGGAATACGTCTAAAGAGATATTGTGATAAAAGTCATCTCTTAAAATTCTATTGTGATTAGGGGCATAGACTATAACAGTCAGGAGTTATGTTCATGAACTCTAGTCTTATTGTGTTAAATGCAGGAACTATAGTCTTTGGGAGTCAATGTAATATAATATGAAAGAAATGCATGAGATTTCATGACAAATTAAATTTGCTGATGCATTGTAATTTTGCATGTCATTATTTCATATTTTCTCATATTGTAGATCCCACATGGATAGAGTTGTGAAAGTCCCTTTACCACCTCTGTCATTCACTACAATTACTCTTACTAGTTTTTCATTGCTCATGTGTCATGGTGATTCATGGACAAGAATGTTTATTTGTAGTTTGGGTTCTTTGTGGATGTCAGTTCTTTGTTCATGTAATGATGACGGGCCCCATTATTATATGAGCCCACCTGAAGGTGGTCAACTGATACTCACAGAAGATCAACTCTGCACTAAACATTCTTTATGTGATGATATAACTGGGGTATTGAAGTGGTCCCTTTCCCTTTGCTCGAAGTTGCGTATATAAAGGAATGAAGTAGCTACAAAAGAAGATGGAAAAAGTTTGGTTATAGCCGACATCAAAAGGTTTTGTGATAAATGATTATATGCGTCTTGATTTATCTCTATTGTTCTTGTGAAAATCTCAATGGTTTTTATTGATGGTACTGATTCTTGGTTTGTTTATTGAATGGCACATTTATGCCGTTAATTACATTACAGATTATTCAGATTGTGGCGTAGACCTGCAATAAATACGACCTACGACTTCATGTCACGTATCCTAAACTTTTTATCGCTGCGGTAAACCGTCCAACAGCTGGATTTGGTCTTTCCCTTCTCGCATTGTGTGATATAGTCTTTGCTTCAGAAAAGGTAATTGTATTGAGTTTATAAAATTACTCTTCCTAGCTGATCTGACTTCATCTGTGTTTTCAACTGTTTAATGTCAGAGTTATGTTTAATAAGTAAAATAGTGATTGTCTCAAAAGAGGTTTTTGCGCATACCGTCACGTCACTAACGTTTAAGTCATTTCTGAGAGTTTTGTGGAAAAAAGAAAGGAATTGATATTATTTTTAAAACAGCCGAACTTTCTTAAATATCATATGTCAAACATTTATTGAGTCGTTTTTGATTGGACAATTTACTTCGCCAATGAATGCAATGAGCACGTCAATAATACATTCATACGAAAATCCCCAAAGTGAAAACATTTATGTGGTAACGTGGCGATATTAAACCGCGACGGGTTCAGTTTCTTTAACCCCATACTTCCCTCTTTACCCACACCCCTTAATATAATTGAGTACTTTGTTTACACCCTAGTGACTCCTCAGTAAGACATTACGTAATTTTTATTTCAGTTGACATATTCGTCGTATTTTTTTAAAGGCAACTTTTCAAACGAAGTTTTTGGAGTGGGCTCATCCTCCAGTTGGATGTTGCTCTCTAATTTACCTCATTTATTCCATATTATGTATTTGAGTTGTATACACGCCAATTGATCACTTTATATAAACATTAAAATGTTTTCTTTTCTTGAACCTAGAGGATGTGTTATGGTCTGAGGTGTTAAAAATTGACTGTGAGATTGGAAAGTAATTAAAATTACGAATAGCTTTATCTAAGTTCCCGAAATGCTTTACTACCTATCCCTACCACCCCCACCCCACCCGTCTTCAAAAAAGTGTTTCGTGAAACATTATTTTTTTATGAAAGAACCGAGAGGCTTTAAAAAAATTTTCATTTTGTCTTACGGTGAATTTATTTTAAGTCACTCAATGTCTGTTATTCTATGCAACACGAAACTCGACTACGACATGGCAAAGGAACGCAGAATTGTCGAAGAAATTTTATCTTTCAAACATTTCGAGGAGGAACTTAATTCACGTTTGGCGACATTTTCACTAGTTTCTAGACAGGTTTGTGTGTCTATTTTTACAAGGGAGAGGGATTGTGGGCACTATTAGAGAGCAGAAAGAGAAGGGGTGGGCGGAGCTTAGCAACTAGATGGAGAGGGACTAGACACGGAACCTTTGAAAATGCAATAAATTTCTATTGTTATTTATCGACGTTCACGTCGTAGATGATGAAAACATTTACAGTTTCGAACTTTTAAAAAAACCATGTCAGCAAATAGTAAAGCAGGATATTTAATATTGTAGTGCCTGCGAGACACAAAGACGTTGATGGTCAGCGGTAATATACAAGAACTTGAGGATAAAAATCACGAGGAATGCAATTTGTTTCAAAAGTACATCAGCAAGTATTGGATGGCATCGTAATATGATGGACGAGCTTACAGGAATGACTTACCATCCACGTATACTTGCGATCAGACTTATGGCAAAAAGTTCTTTTAGAGACTTATGACAAAAAGTTCTTTTTGATGTGGATAATGTGTTAAAATACATTAATTTTAGTCTTTTGGTGAAAATATGAAACTATGACTAAACTCATATTCAGGGGAGTTGGAATCCCTAGTTTTTTAAAAGTTTTTTTGATGTGGAAAATGTGTTCAAATGCCTGAACTATAGTCTTTTGATGAAATTATGGAAATATGATAAAATTCATCCCTATTTTTGAAATGTTCTTTTTAACGTGAAAAAAGTGTTAAAATGCATGAATTATATCTTTTGGTGAAAATATGAAAATATGACAAAATTCATATTCAGGGGGGTGACCTTTATTTTTTTGTAAAAGTTCTTTTTGATTTGGAAAATGTGTTAAAATACATTAATTATAGCCTTTTGATGAAAATATGGAAATATGATAAAATTAATTTTCAGGGGGGTAGAATCCCTGTTTTTGTAAAAGTTCTTTTTGATAAGGAAATGTCTTCAAATAAAGGAATGAAAGTCTTTTGATGAAATTATGGAAATATGATAAATCAATTTTGAGGAAAGTGGAATCCCTATTTTTGTAAAAGTTCTTTTTGATGTGGAAAAAGTGTTAAAATGCATAAATTATAGTCTTTTGTTGAAAATAAGAAACTATCATAAAATTATTTTAGGGGAGTGGACTCAATTTTTTTGTAAAATTTCTTTTTGATGTGGAAAATGTGTTAAAATGCATGAACTATAGTATTTTGATGAAATTATGGAAATATGATAAAATTCATTTTCAGGGGGTAGAATCCCTATTTTTTTAAAAAGTTCTTTTTGATGTGGAAAATATTTTCATCAAAAGACTATAATTAATGTGTTAAAAACATTAATTATAGTCTTTTGATGAAAATATGGAAATATGATAAAATTCATTTTCAGGGGGGTGGCCTATATCTTTTTGTAAAAGTCCTTTTTGATGTGGAAAATGTGTTAAAATACACTAATTATAGTCTTTTCCTGAAAATAAGAAAATATGTTAAATTTATTTCAGGGGGGTGGATTTAATTTTTCTGTAAAAGTTCTTTTTGTTATGGAAAATGTATTCAAGTGCATGAATGAAAATATGAAAATATGATAAAATTCATATTCAAAGCAGTTGGAATCCTTATTTTTTTAAAAGTTCTTTTTGATTTGATAAATGTGTTCAAATGCATTAACTATAGTCCTTTGATGAAAATATGAAAATATGATAAAATTCATTTTCTCAGGGGGTTTTACTCGACTTTTTTGTGAAAAATCTTTTTGTTGGGGAAAATGTGTTAAAATACATTAATTATAGTTTTTTGATGAAAATATGGAAATATGATAAAATTCATTTTCAGGGGTTTAGAATCCCTATTTTTGAAAAGTTGTTTTTGATGTGGAAAATGTGTTCAAGTGCATGAATTATAGTTTTTTGGTGATAATAAGAAAATATGATAAAATTTATTTTCAGGGGTGGGTGAATTCAATTTTTTTGTAAAAGTTCTTTTTGACGAGGAAAATTTTTCGAATGCATGAATTGTAGTCTTTAGATAAAAATATGAAAATATGAAAATCTCATATCCAGGTGGGGTGGACACGATTTTATTCAGAAAAGTTCTTTGTGAAGTAAAATTATTTTAGGGGGGTGGATTCGATTTTTTGTAAAAGTTCTTTTTGATGTGGAAAATGTGTTAAAATACATTAATTATAGTCTTTTGGTGAAAATATGAAAATATAAAAAATTCATATTCAGGGGGGGTGGCCTATATCTTTTTGTAAAAGTTCTTTTTGATGTGGAAAATGTGTTCATATGCATGAACTATAGTCTTTTGATAAAAATATGGAAATATTATAAAATTCATTTTCAGGGGGGAGAATATTCCTATTTTTGTAAATTTCTTTTTGTTGTGGAAAATGTATTCAAATGCATAAATTGTAGTCTTTTGATAAAAATATGGAAATAGGAAAATTTCATTTTCAGGTGGGGTGGACATGATTTTATTCAGAAAAGTTCTTTCTGATACGGAAAATATTTTCAAATGCATTAATTATAGCCTTTGGGTGAAAATATGGATATATGATAAAATTCATTTTCAGGGGGGAGGGAATTCCTATTTTTTTAAAAATTCTTTTTGTTGTGGAAAATGCATCCAAGTGCATGAATTATAGTCTATTAGTGAAAATAAGAAAATATGATAAAATTTATTTTCAGGGGGGGGGTGAATTCAATTTTTTTGTAAAAGTTCTTTTTGACGAGGAAAATTTCTTCGAATGCATGAATTGTAGTCTTTAGATAAAAATATGAAAATATGAAAATTTCATTTCCAGGTGGGGTGGACACGATTTTATTCAGAAAAGTTCTTTGTGATATAAAATTATTTTAGGTGGGGTGGATTCGATTTTTTGTAAAAGTTCTTTTTGATGTGGAAAATGTGTTAAAATACATTAATTATAATCTTTTGATGAAAATAAGAACATATGATAAAATTCATTTTCAAGGGGGGTGGACTCGACTTTTGTGTGAAAAATCTTATTGTTGTTGAAAATGTGTTAAAATGCATTAACTATAGTCTTTTGATGAAAATATGGAAATATGATAAAATTCATTTTCAGGGGGTAGAATCCCTATTTTGTAAAAGTTCTTTCTAATGTGGAACATGTGTTAAAATATACATTAATTATAGTCTTTGTTAAAAATATGGAAATATGATAAAATTTATTTTCAAGGTGGGTGGACTCGACTTTTTTTGTGAAAAATTTTTTTTTGTGGAAAATGTGTTAAAATGCATGAATTATTTTTTGGTGAAAATATGAAAATATGATAAAATTCATATTCATTTTGATTTTGAAAATGTGTTAAAAACATTAATTAAAGTCCTTTGATGAAAATATGGAAATATGATAAAATTCATTTTCAGGGGGTAAAATCCCTATTTTTGAAAAGTTTTTTTTGATGTGGAAAATGTGTTAAAATACACTAATCATAGTCTTTTCCTGAAAATAAGAAAATATGATAAAATTATTTCAGGAGGGGTGGATTCGACTTTTTTAATTTATGCATTTGAGCACATTTTCCTTATAAAAAAGAACTTTTACAAAAATAGGGATTCTACCCCCCTGAAAATGAATTTTATCATATTTCCATATTTTCATCAAAAGACTATAATTAATGCATTTTAACACATTTTCCACAACAAAAACATTTTACACAAAAAAGTCGAGTCAACCCCCCTGAAAATGAATTTTATCATATTTTCATATTTTCAACAAAGGACTATAATTCATGCACTTGAATACATTTTCCACAACAAAAAGAACTTTTACAAAAATTTGAATTCCCTCCCCCCTGAAAATGAGTTCTATCATATTTTCATATTTTTATCAAAGGACTACAATTTATGCATTTGAACACATTTTCCACATCAAAAAGAACTTTTACAAAAATAGGGATTCCCTCCCTCCTGAAAATGAATTTTATCATATTTTCGTATTTTCATCAAAAGACTATAATTCATGCATTTTAACACATTTTCCACATCAAAAAGAACTTTTACAAAAAGATATAGGCCACCCACCTTGAAAATTAATTTTATCATATTTCCATATTTTTATCAAAAGACTATAATTAATGTATTTTAACACATTTTCCACATTAGAAAGAACTTTTACAAAAATAGGGATTCTACCCCCCTGAAAATGAATTTTATCATATTTCTATATTTTCATCAAAAGACTATAATTAGTGCATTTAAAAACATTTTACATATCAGAAAGGACTTTTCTGAATAAAATCGTGTCCACCCCACCTGGAAATGAAATTTTCATATTTTCAAATTTTTATCTAAAGACTACAATTCATGCATTCGAAGAAATTTTCCTTGTCAAAAAGAACTTTTACAAAAAAATTGAATTCACCCCATGAAAATAAATTTTATCATATTTTCTTATTTTCAGCAAAAGACTATAATTCATGCACTTGAATATATTTTCAACAACAAAAAGAACTTTTACAAAAATAGGAATTCCCTCCCCCCTGAAAATGAATTTTATCATATTTCCATATTTTCATCCAAAGACTATAATTGATCATTTGAACACATTTTCCACATCAAAAGGATCTTTTATAAAAATAGGGATTCTACCCCTGAAAATGAATTTTATCATATTTCCATATATTCATTAAAAGACTATAAATCATGCATTTGAACACATTTTCCACATCAAAAAGAACTTTTACAAAAATAGGGATTCTACCCCTGAAAATGAATTTTATCATATTTCCATAATTTCATTAAAAGACTGTAGTTCGTGCATTTGAACACATTTCCCAAATCAAAAAGAACTTTTACAAAAGATATAGGCCACCCCCTGAATATGAATTTTTTTAAATTTTCATATTTTCACCAAAAGATTATAATTAATGTATTTTAACACATTTTCCACATCAAAAAGAACTTTTACAAAAAAATCGAATCCACCCCCACTGAAATAATTTTATCATATTTTCTTATTTTCATTAAATGACTACAGTTTAAATAGGGATTCTACCACAAAAAATTCATATTCAGGGGGGTGGCCTATATCTTTTTGTAAAAGTTCTTTTTGATGTGGAAAATGTGTTTAAATGCATAAACTATAGTCTTTTAATGAAACTATGGAAATATGATAAAATTCATTTTCAGGGGGTAGAATCCCCATTTTTCTAAAAGTTCTTTTTGATGTGGAAAATGTGTTAAAATACATTAATTATAGTCTTTTGTTAGGTGGGATGAAATTCATTGTTAGGTGGGATGGAATCCTTATTTTAGTAAAAGTTCTTTTTGATAAGGAAAATGTGTTTATATACATAAATTGTAGTCTTTCAATGAAAATATGAAAATATGTTAAAATACATTTTCAAAGGGGGTGGACTCAATTTTTTTGTAAAAATCTTTTTGATGTGGAAAATGTGTTAAAATATGAATTAAAGTCTTTTTGTGAAAATATGAAAATATGATAATATTCAAATTCAGGGGGTGGCATATATCTTTTTGTAAAGTTCTTTTTGATAAGGAAAATTTCTTCAAATGCATGAATTGTAGTCTTTAGATAAAAATATGAAATATGAAAATTTCATTTCCAGGTGGGGTGGACACGATTTTTTCAGAAAATTTCTTTCTGATTTGGAAAATGTTTTCAAATGCATGAACTATAGTCCTTTGATGAAAATATAGAAATATCATGAAATTTATTTTCAGGGGGTGGACTTGATTTATTTGTAAAAGTTCTGTTTGATGTGCAAAATGTGTTAAAATACATTAAAAATAGTTTTTTGGTGAAAATATGAAACTATGATAAAACTCATTTTCAGGGGAGTTGGAATCCCTATTTTTTGAAAAAGTTTTTTTTTGATTTGGAAAATGTGTTCAAATGCATAAATTATAGTCTTTTGGTGAAAATATGGAAATATGATAAAATTCATATTCAGGGGGGGTTGGCCTTTATTTTTTTTGTAAAAGTATTTTTTTATGTGGAAAATGTGTTAAAATACATTAATTATAGTCTTTTGGTGAATATAAGAAAATATGATAAAATTCATTTTTATGGGGGGTGGACTGGATTTTTTTGAAAAAGTTTTTTTTTGATTTGGAAAATGTTTTAAAATGCATGAATTATAGTCTTTTGATGAAAATATAGAAATATTATGAAATTAATTTTCAGGGGGTGGACTTAATTTATTTGTAAAAGTTCTTTTTGATTTGGAAAATGTGTTAAAATACATGAATTACTTTGTCTTACAAGTCTTTTAATGAAAATATGAAAATATGATAAAATTCATATTCAGGGGCGGTGGCCTATATCTTTTTTTAAAAGTTATTTTTGATAAAGAAAATTTCTTTAAATGCATGAATTGTAGTCTTTAGATGAAAATATGAAAATATGAAAATTTCATTTCCAGGTGGGGTGGACACGATTTTTTCAGAAAAGTTCTTTCTGATATGGAAAATGTTTTTAAATGCATTAATTATAGTCTTTTGATGATATGAAACTTTGATAAAATTCATTTTCATGGGGGGGTGGCCGATATTTTTTTGTAAAAGTCCTTTTGATGTGGAAAATGTGTTCAAATGATCAATTATAGTCTTCTGATAAAGATATAAATCTATGATAAAACTCATTTTCAGGGGAGGGTGGGCTCGATTTTAATGAAATCTTCGTTAAACTTATCCTAAAAATTCCAAGTCTTTTGGCTTTGAGTCACCACATATTACCACAATAGAAAACACTACAACAGGCTTGATATTCAATATTGAACACAATACAAAAGTATTCGTGGTCAAATAACTGCAGCTCTTTTATCAGTAAATGATACTCTCCTTTAGTTTTTCTTGTCTTTGGTTAAACTCTGCCATATCGAAATGTTCGATGACGCAAACGCTGGTTTTAGCATTTGGATATAGCAAAACAGTTTTTCACGCGGACGGTGACATTTCGCTACGCCCGCTCGAACATTTTCGCTGTGATGGAAATTGACCTTAAGTAGCGAGCTAAGTAGCGAACTAAGTAGCAAACTAACTGGAAGTGCGGCAAATAAGTGGCGACATAAAAGGAAAAACAGTAAGAAAAAAGTTGTGCGACCAATGACCCTTTAGAACCACCGTACATATTAAATATATAATGCCGCATCTCGCAAGACAAACAAATTGGGACAATAGCATGAAATTATTGGCTAAGCTCTGATTAGAAATATTTCCAGGGTTTTGCTCGTCTTGGTCACAGAATAGGAAATGAAAAGAAGGGCAAATCAGGGGTGCATAGTGTCCCAGATTCTTTATACGCTTACGTCAAATCCACCATTACTCTGGCAAGTACTGCGGTTGCTAACTACTATAAGTTATACAGTACAATGGAATATTTGTGTAAAAAAATCGCTCTTTTAAAGACAAATTGGCAGTGTTTACAGTGTATTTCAAAGTTATGATAATTAGAACGCAGATTTCCAAAGGAAACCTCCGCAATGTGTAAATTAATGTTCTCACACATTACAATTATATACAACTTCCTCAACCAGTACTCGCCAAAGTAATGGCGGCGGTCGAATTTCTAGCATGCGCAATACGACATGGGCAAGGACACTGACTTCAAAGATTCCGACTCTAAGTTGGCCTTCTGTTCATTTCCTATTCCGCGTCTTGGTGGGCAACAACATTTGTAGACGATCTACATATCGCAAGCAAATGTATTTGCAGTGGCTTTTGACACATGTCCGTACTTTAATAGCAAAAATTTGAGGATATGGATTTGCATTCGCTAGGTTGCATACGTACTTGTGTGATGCATTACAAAAATATCAAGGAAACCAAAGAAGAAATTAGCACATAGCGCTATAATTTGTTGCACAAGAAACGCCGAATAAAATGAAATGTTCGGTTAGTTCGAGTAAAATCAATAAATTTAGAGGTTCAGTACCAATAAGTGCATGAATATCGAATAAAACCAATACAAATACAATTACATGCAATCTGTAGATTGACCACTCATGTTGTGTTGTCTAACCAAGACCAAAAAATCCCTCGAAAGAATATTAATAAGTTTTCATGTACGCGTATCGCATATTTTGAAATGTGTAGTGGATATTTTGAAATGTGTAATGAGTAATTTGAAATGTGTAGTATGATTTTAAGTGATGTTTTCTTATTCTTTGTTATGTTTTTTAAATTATTTTTCAGGTGACCCGTACCGGCCACTTTAATAAAGCAATTGGTATTGGCATAATAAAGTTATTGGTATGGAAATTTATATTGTTATTGGTATTGAGATTCATACTTTCCTTTGTATTGACATTCATACTCTCATAGATATCGGCATTTGTACAGTCATTTATAGGTGTATTCATATATTACCGCTAGTTCGTAAAAGAGCTACTGATATTGCGCATTTAATAAAAACGACAAGTTTTTTTAAAATAAACATGTTTCAACATCTCATGACGCCATCTTCAGTTTTATAAGGAATATGTATGTGATGAATATATATTAGAGTAATATAATACTGTGATACAAATTATACACTTATGAATAGATTATTAGATTACAATGAAATAGTGGTTAGAATTAATGATGAAAGTATTTACAGGCTGAATATTGTGTTAAAACGAAAAACTTGAACGTTCAGATTAGGGTTAGTTTTCTTAATGTGAAGTGCTTCTTTGATTTTCAGTGCAAAAGTAGTATCTGCAGTGTCGATGATTTTAAAGCAAGAGGGTGAATAGTTAGTTTTGCATGAAGGTGATTTTAAAAGGTGTCGAAAGATATGTTAATCTTTGTGAGTTGTGGTGTGTTCCCTGATTCTGGTGGATAAGTGACGAGAAGTTTCGCCAATGTATCGGGAATTACATCTCGTACAATCGAATTGGAATACCACCATAGATTTAATAGAATCAGGGATAGGATCTTTGAATGAGAATAGTCCAGTAGATTTATGGTTGAACCTTGAACTAATTCCCACAAAAGCTCACTCTTCAAAAATATCTTTCCTTTCATGTACAGAACAACATATTAAAAGTCCCACATGATCTGAGGCCGGCAACTTCGTAAAATAATGTTTTCTGTGAGATTATGACATGAAACGAGGCTATAAACAAGAATTACAAAATAACACTGCTTTGACCTAACGAATATCATATTTGATTATATAAATCTGCAGCGTGGCTATTAAAAATCATGTTAAGTCTTCAACGACCGAAAAAAAGGAATCCTTTAGGTTACATAGTAATACAAGAATGTCACTAAATTTACATATGGTTGATATAGTGTACTTTGATTTACAAAGACATTTCTGTCATTTCATACTTTTGTTAATCATCTTCAACATCAACACCACTGTTAGTGCAACCAGTACCTCTACATTGACCACATGCCATTTTGCAGTGAAGTCCATTTTTACGACAGGTACATCTTGCAGTTGAACAATTTGTGGTACAGTTGCATCGTATTATATTAAGCAAGTTTTCAGGAGCTGCTGGAAGATCAGTTGTTCTAGGTACGATAACATAACCACACATTTTCCAACCAAATTTCTATTTGACCAGTTGATAAGATGTCTTGATCTTTAACCTTTTTCCTTGGAACTTGGCTTATTTTATTTGTACCTGGTGTTACCATTGCAATTATCCCTGTACCGTGAAATGTACTATGCCCGTCGATAGTTCGGAGATTATGGTCGAGGTTATCCAAACCATACTGTGTAAACTCACCATTATAATCCGGGATTGTAGTCCCTTGACTTACGGCTGCATTTCGTTTAAATGAGAGGACTTCTTCATATGACGAACAGAAACCAGCATGATTAAGCATGTCTATTAAAAAACGCGAGGCAAAGCTGTGATGGAGTAAAACACCCATTCCAATCTGTAAAGGTGCAAGCAAAGCACGAGGACGAGTTGACTGCATAATCGCTTGACCAACAAAAGCTTTCCGAGATGTGTCTTTTCCTGAAAACAGTTGATTAAGAAGAAGCTGAAGTGTTGGGGGTAAGAATTCAAGATTTTTGTCAATGTCACTGTCGATTAACGGATATATGTCGTTTGGTGTTTCAATACATTTTATGTCACTACGTAAAAGTTTTGCTGCTGCTCTTATAACATTCAGTTTCTCATCTTCAGGATTGGAATTTTCTTTCTGCTGCATGTGGAATTCCTCTAGTATAGACGCAGCAGTTCTTCTGAATGTCACAATACTTGGCATGCCTGGTTGATTTGTGATAATCACATTATACCCAAAGTGCTCTAGAATCCTTTCTTTCACGTAGCGCTTGCTATATGCGGTACTATCAGTCGCGGACTCCGCCAAATACTCCTCCAGCTTTTTTATTAAATCTAATACAGTAACTTGGTCATCAATGTTTTCTAAATATTGGGCTACCTTTAAAAATGCATCGTTGGCAGTGTTCTTGATTTGTCGTCCTGATTTGCGCTTTTTGAGCGGTGGTTGGTCATTAAATGGCGCTGGAATTCTCATTTTTGTCCTGAAGTTTGTACTGCATAGATGATGATACATTGCGTCAGCTGCCGGTAGGTCATGCACACTTTGGATCCTTGATATTACGGACTCGGCCCAGTCATCGCATCTCACTTTGCAAGCATTCAAGATAGTGTCTTGAATGTCCATAGTCCTAGCAGTGCAAACAACACACCCCTTTTGCGCTCTTGTTCTTGATTAATTTCATTTCCGCAAAACAAGCAATCTCTTCTGAAATCGAACTGAACTGAACTTTGTGAGCGAAGGGTTCTTGGTACGGGATGACGCTCTTCCTTCTGACGTAGCGATTTAGAAATATATGATGGATTTGTGTATCGTTTCCTACATGCTATGTGAACGCTGTCACCTTCACGGACGTCAACTGTATCGCCTCTTTCTTTACTAGCTCGGTTTATACCATCTATCCCTTTAGATGTTAGAGCCACCCGTTGTTCACAATTGATTCTTTACATATTGCACAGTACTGACGCAGAATTTGATCCATCCTATAATGATTCACAAGCAAAATAGTGTTCGACAACACAAAAAAGCCTGGTTTTATTTACTGGTTTATGCGATATTTTACAGCCCTGATGTATCTATGGCTTTGAACGCGGTATTAACATTGTATTTGGTAATTAGGTCGCTAATTATAGCCCCCTCTTGTTAGTTTTAACTTAAATTATTGTGACCCACAATATTGACGTATTCATTCATTGTAAAATGTAATAGCAATTAAATAATACATTCATTAACTCATTGTCTTCAAGTTATCTATTTTGCTTACCTTGAGGAGAACAAAGAAACGTCACATTTTGATGCCAATAATGAGCCAAAGCTTCAATTTGAAGTATTGAAAGGGAAGTCACATTAAATATAATAAATATCCATCTAAACACGTGCAAAATATACGTAAACAAACGTACTTCAAACACGCGTTTGTCTAAAAAACTACCAAGTCAGCGAAAATTAGTACCCAAAACAGCAAGATCAGCATTTTTGACGTAAATAAAGGACAAAATATTAATTAATTTACAAAATATCATTATCCACTTGTTTTTAATCCATAATATTTATATTTGTGCTTTACTAAGTGTTCTAAAAGGATAAAATCTAAAACATTAATTTTTGAGCCTCGTTTCCATGTCGCTCAGATTTTCAATCCAAATGCCTCAAATAAAACGTAATTTACACGATGTTACCGTGCTAGGATTTTGTGGGACTTTCGATATGTTGTAAAGGGATAACAAATATACCAAAATCAGTTGAAATTTCTTTTGTGGAAATTTGTTCAAGCTTAGAGTGTTTTTGGTCGTAGATTGACTGGTCGTAGAAGTAGTTTTTGATTTTGAAGGAAGTGAAAATTAGTCGGATGTTAATGTCAGTGCAGAAGCGTTTGATGATGTTTGTAAGTCTGCGTTGTGTGTGTCGTGAGTGATGTCCGATGTACGGTAGTTTGAAGTAAAGAGTTTTTATGGACTGTTCGTTGTTGTTGGTCGTGATTGTTATATCGGATGTTTTGGTGTTTGCTTTGCAGTTAGTATTAGTTTTGTCATGGAAATATCATTTGACAGTTTTGTTGATGAAGCGTAGTGGGAAAGAGTTGCGTAATAAAATAGATGTGATGTTCTTTAGGTCTTGTTGAAAGCCATTGTCGGTGTTGTTAATTTTGTATGCTCTGTCTATCAAGTGTGCGTGTTAATCCTATCTTGCATGAAAGTGGTGTGAAATTGAAGTAGTTTGTCAATAATCCCGTGTAGGTTGGTTTATGATACGACGACGTTGTATAGGTGTTATGTGATTTTGTTAATAAAATGTCTAGAAAAGGTAGCTCACACATATTAACGCAACCCAGCAACAAATAAAAAATTACACAAACGAAACTCTAGAACCTCTGCCCACCAAATATAAATTTGTCATCTTACCAAGTGGTTGAACTTGGATAAATACGCATACGCTTTTTTCGGATTAATAAAAACCTTGCTTTCGACTGTAGCTGGCAAGTGGTTGGGGTGCGGCCTGCATTGCAGAATATGTTTTGTCTTGTAGTATTATCGTAGTTCGTATTCTGATGAAACATAATCGTAAACTTTGAAAAACTTTGGTGAATTGTTGTCAAAATTTTGATAACTCAGCAATTCAGTAGTACTAAGTAACTAATGTTGGTATTTGTTATGCGCAAAGAGTGGGCTAATGTGGGTTTGTTTGACACTGGAAAAAAACAACACAGGCAAATTTACATCTCCGTATACCCTACGAGTAATAATATCCAGTACTACAGTTAGTACAATACAAATGTCGATATATGTAGTCTAAGCTCATGTCATAAAACTGTTGATTTATCGGTTGTATGAGCGACATCTCAGACTCTTCAGAAAACTGTTTTGAAACACAGAATTATAGAAAAAATGTTTTTCAGTGGAAAAAAACTTTAAAAGTTGCGAGAGGTCTAAATGACATCACTTTTTTTATGCGAGTCTCGTGCGCCCAGTCACGTGACATTCAAGCTAAGCTAGACCGTCGAAAAAAGCAGAATGAGTTAAACAAATATATTAGTCGTTTAACTAAAAAACATTTTCAAATCGTGAACAAGTTTCACGTATATAATATTAAATATGCAATCTTATTTGAACTATATTCATTAAATTTATTTCATTTACTAGCCATGCACATGACAGGCTACAGGCTACCCATATGTACGTATTGCACACCTATTCTTGCGTTTTGACAGCATTTAGAAATTTTGACCAGAGACTCACGCGTTCTAAAAACCTTTACACTCACCTCACCAAGTTATAAGGCTCGTATAAAAGGCAAATATAATATTCGTTCAAAATACATTAATTTTGTTTATCTCTGCAATAAATCTATATGTTACACTGTATGTTACAACATGTATACATCTACATTCCAGTTTACGAACGTTTATCGGTCAAGTCACCAAACGAAACAGTGAATTAATACATAATGAACAACGGAAATGACATATTTTTTTATAATAAACATGTTCGTTTCAATATGATTTAATTGCAACATGAAGCGAGATAAGTTTCATTGTTGGGCAGCACTGATAACATCATCTCATATAATTGCATAGTTAAATTATTAAAGTTTTAAGTTTCGATGACAAAGCTAGCAAGGAAAATATAATATTCGTTCAAAATACATTAATTTTGTTTATCTCTGCAATAAATCTATATGTTACACTGTATGTTACAACATCTATAAATCTACATTCTAGTTTACGAACGTTTATCGGTCAGTGCGCCAAACGAAACAGTGAATTAATAAATAATGAACAATGGAAACGACATATTTTTTATAATAACATGTTCGTTTCAATATGATTTAACTGTGGCATGAATCTCTTACCACGACGACAGTAATTTTCCCAATATGCCTGTGAACACATTGCTAAATAATAAAAAAAGTGACGTCAATGATTCAAGTTTTAAGTTTCGAAGACAAAGCTAGCAAGACTACTTGTGCATGTAAAAACGCTAGATTTATCACTAGATTTTTACTAATGAGTAACCATATATACAGACAATAACAAGATTTTTAGATGGAGAAGATTAGGTCATTTTTCGGAAAGACCGACATAAAAAAATCATATCGCAAGACAGGGAAACAAGTTGCTACGAGTTGTCAGGGTTTAAGTGACAAAAAACGCGTCCAAAGAATTTTAGTAAAAAAACATTGGCACTTGTGATTGGGTTAGCCTATAATGGGCCTAGACCCTCTATATATGGGAACAAGAATTACCATCAGATCAACGAGTTATAACATTATACACTTTTGGATAGACTGGAGTGGAAAAATTCCCTATTTTTAGTTTTTGCTAATTAAAAAATCCGACTAAAATCGTACCTTTTAGGTCATTTCTGATATTTCAAGTTCACCTTCGTCTGGAGGTTCAAGTTTTACTTGAACGTTGCTGTTTGACAGTTGACTGCTATAACACAAGAAAAATTTATGTAAAATACTGAAAAAAATGAAACCTTACGTAGTTACTTGACATACTTTATATCCTTTGAGCAAAATTCGACAAGTTTTGATATTCCCGACGAGTTATTTACAGTAACTACTTCGCCATGAGCTCGTTTGATCGGCGGTTCTTCTGAATCATCTTCGGCATCCTTGAAGTCCAATTCTTCCGAGTTCAGCTCAGGAAATTCAGGCACTTGAATCACAGTGTGCGTTGCTACCTCAAAAGAGGCCTGGGTCGGCATGTCGGATATACGCGGCTCGTGAAATGACACCGACGAAGTTCTTTTCTCTGTAGCGTCATGTTTCACTTGGTTGCTGAGCACAGATAATTGAAAGTTTAATGGTGTATATGAATTTCATCAGCCCCGATGTCAAAAAGGTGGTGATGAGCCTGGTTTCATGGTAAAACCTACTTTTTTCGAAAAATTAGCAAGAGCAAAAACACAAAAATATAGTATTCACAGAAAATAAGTTCAAGCACTCAAATTATTTCCTTCAACAGACTACTCTTAAACATCTTAAAACAAGCAGTGGCAAAGCCAGCGCGAAAACTGCCATTCATTTCAAAAAAAATATTTCGATAATTTGTTTTCCAGTGATTGAACACAAAAATAAATGCATTGTAGTTGTAAAACATGAGCTGGCTTTGCTACAGAAAGCAAGTCTTTCATTCAGGAAAAAACTTTAATGGAAACAGATCAATACCTCAAGGCTTTCTGTGGCCTTCTTTTCTTATATTCATTCTCGTCGACTGTCCATACGGCTCCTTTTACGTTCTCCTTGCGCACAAAACATTTATGAAGCGAGAGATTGTGACGTACAGCATTCTAAAGATGAATTTTTTGTCGCAAAAACATCCATTGCTTATGAGGGATGATTCACTTCGACAAAACAAGCAATATCAAGTAAAGATAACACCCATCTCTGTATGGTATATACCGTTTTTGTTAAAGAGGATTGCCCAATGGCAAACTTCAATCAGACATTCAGTGACCAATGATTATATGTGTCGTGGCTATGAAACTCCACTACAAATATTGTAAACTAGAATACCTAAAGGCAGTAAGTGCTGCCTTTGTGAGTGGGAAATGCCTGAGAGACAATTGCATGATAAAGAAGCCACAGGCTTGAATTTTGCAAAAAAAGCACTTATTGTTGTTAACCTATGACTAAAAGGCAATGTGAAATGATTTCAATATCAGTACCATATAAACCTAGACTAATTTCCCACGCGATTGTTGCAAAAATAATCATTTAAACATATAAGGTGTGAATATAGAAATTGCTTAATCGCTGTCACGTGATGTCACGTCAATTTTTTGATAATTGAAGAATGATATATTTGTCAGACAGTCATGGCTTGAGACTATGAGCAAAACAAAAAAATTGCCATCACCCTGAATATATATAATGTAATTAGATGGCGAATCCGTCCTCCAGCATGTTAGATCGTTGCGTTTCATACACAGAAATCAGCACAAAACCTGTTCATTTTAATACAAGACATTTTTGACAAAATCCTTATTTTCACAACTTCAGGCTTCAGAAATAATGCAATATGACAGAAGATAACACAACACAAGCTTATTAGTTTTAACAGTTCACTACAGACTCAAAGCAATAGACTTCAAAAAAGCTGAGTAACACGTTTCAAGTTTAAAACAACTTCAAACATAATGCGTATTGAAACAGAGGGAAATGTACAGTAAAAATGATGCACGACTAAGCCCACTTTATATCTGTAAACCACAACAAAGATGACACGCAGCTTTTTAAAGCATCGAAAACGCGAATCACGGAAGAAGCCAAATTAATAGAATAAGTATGTTTAAATTTGACATTTTTGTGAAAGTTGTATTGGAAACGCACCGGTATAAGCGGTATTTAAAGTAAACATTCCAACCAGAAGAATTACTTGAATCATCAAAAAATTAACATCATATATATGCTGGCAGCCAGTTAATTTCTCTATTCCTGAGGAAATCCAACAGATTTTCTGATTGCACTAACCAGTCGCGGATTACTAATTACGGGACCTGTAGGCTACGACAAAGATGTGGGCATTTAAGTGATTTCTATTCCTCCCAATAAATCGAGTTTCCTTTCCCGGTATCTGTTTGTAAATCATAATGTAAACAATAAGGAATAGATTTAAAGATCAAACTGCGTAAACTCACTAGTTTATGAGTTCTATGCATCGTTCACTAAAATAGTAGATCGCACAGCTTAGAGCAGCTTAGAATATAAAGTCCAACTTTAGAACATTTAGCTTGTCAGAAATGACAAAGAGTAAAAACAATGTCTAAATACAAATTACAACGGGCCTCTCGAAAAGGAGGGGAGGGCCGGGAGGCTTCAGCCTACTTAGCTACTCAGCCTACATTAAAAACAATTTTAAATGAACGTTGAATGCTATACATTATAAAATGAGCGGAAATATACCACAGAAAAACAAGATACGAACGACAATTGTGGCATAACAACATCTGCAATGTAAGCCATGGCAAAAACCTACAGCCCCATAACACTTGATTTAAGTCATCAATACATTATTATTATACACTAATATGCCGAAAGTCAAGTACAAAATAATTTCTTAGAGCATCAACAACAGTGTCTAGCTGGGAGACAATAATTGAATATAGATTACCGTTTGCTAATAATCATGTCCATTTTACCTCAATTCTGCATTGCATTTTGGGTTCAACCGCACCGCATTCTGGGTCACCTCGAAATTTGTTAGCGGTTAAGCTTTAGGCTTTGCTACCCGGCTAGCTCACTGAATGCTCACTCCTTGTCGCACCAATTATAACTTTATTTATTATAAGAAACAACTTCAATGTAAACACGTTTTAAAGCATGGGTGTCATTGCCAGTGAAAGTGTGGTCGTAGACCCAATATAAGAGAAATTTAAGACGATGGAGAACAGAATATTTTCCCTGAAACGCAATGGATATAAAACAAATCAAAGTACTTTTTTACCTTCCATGTAGCAGTATTGCGGCGGAAGTATGCGAAGTTGTCCGTAAACCAATTATATATTTCATTAAGAGTGAGCTGTTCATCAGGGGCGTCGAGGATGGACTGGAAAAAATAAAACACAAATAAGTGTCACAGATAACTCTACTTTCTTTGCATCATGCATGCACACCAAAAACCATGCGTGAATGAAAGAAACACACAAATTTCAGATAATAAAATCCACCTGAGAACACGATCAATCTCATGCCAAAATCGACAAAAGACATGCTAGCCTGCAGGTTTACTACTAATACGTGAATTTTCAACCGTTTCCAATTTTATAGTCTTGAACACCAATTGACATATTTGGAAAAATGTAAAAAAGTCGAACTAGCTTCGCTTCTGTCTACGTACAGAAGGGTAGCCCCCACGAAAATTTGGCCATGCTAAATTCTTCATCATTATCATTGTTCATTTCTTTACAAATTTACCGTCATTACAGCGAGTTAACACTAAAATTATACAAAACACGAACAAACTTGAATGTTACCTGGCGAATTAAAGATGCGTAAGTGAACGGAGGACGAACGTCTGTCTTTTGATAGAAATCAGCAGATTGTTGCATATCTATAACGAGACACACAATACATAACACATTCAATCAGATTTCATTTGACAAGACAGTGAAAAGTGCAATCAGATTGTTCAATCCGCAACTAATATTGGAAAACAAGCTTTTAAAGCATAGTCTAATTAGAATTTAATAAAGGTAAATATATGTTTCACTTCCCCCTCTGCCGTAGCTATATACTTGAACTTTTTTTAAATAAACAGATCTCATAAGATAATTGTAAAGGCGGTGTTTTAGAAGAATGTACAAAAGAAGCAAAATTCCTTCTATTTCACACTCCCTTCCATTACACATTAAACAGCATTACGGAAAGAATGTCTACCTAATTACCCATAAAAAAAGAAGCGTAATTGACATAAATGCACGTGTTCTTGGAAAAATATATTCTAAATCAATTGACACCTTCAAAAAAACACCGATAAACAACTTTTCCTTAGCTGTCTGACAGGAAAGATAAGTTGGTGTAAACAAAGAAAACCATTAAAAAGCTTGTTTTCTCGTAAAACGTGGGTAATGACTTTCAATAATCATCTGACAAACCTTGAGCAAGAGATACAGGAGAGCCTTGTGATGATCTTTTGTAAGTACCACGACCTGAACTAGATATCTCTTTGCTCTTTTTGCAGTTTGTTTCCTCTTCCAATTTTTCGTTTTTTTCGACGGCCTTGCTTGTGTTTGACTGCGATTTGCTGACAGGGATTGAGGACGATATCACTGACGTTTCCCGACAGACTATGACGTTCGGTGGGCCTTGAGGAATGAGATCAACGGACGAGGTTTCCTTTGGTGTCTCTTTCCTTAGTCTAGTTGACGAGATGGATTGAACAGGTGGGGACTCTGAACTCTTGGGAGGCGGGGTACTCTGAACAGTATTCTACAAGCACATATAATATCATGAAAATATGAAGCAAACTTTGGGAAAATGTTAAGTTTAACTGAATTTTTAAACTACTCTTTTAAGTGTTTATGACACCAAACTTCACAATAGTATTTTATGATTGTATTGTGAAGGCAATTTAAACTTAAATGACTTAATAACTTCTTCAATAGAATTGTGTGACTTTAATTTTTCTCTGGAGACATGCTACTTTTCTTCAATATGCAAAAGAGATCGTCATGACGTCACATTGCATAATCACCTTTATATATTTAGGAAATTGTAGTTTTTGCAGTTAGCAGCACTAAAAAATTTGACTTTGGCACCTTACAAAAATATTCATCTAAATGTATTCTTAAAACTGTTTTATACATGTATGTCCATAAAACAATCTAACAATGTGGAAAATCGATGATCGTATTTGAAATGTGATGAATGCATTACGTAAATTTAAATATTCACACCAAGCCGGTGCGTACCTTTTGTGTATGCAGATGTTTCATCATGGCCGACAATCTATCTCTTTCACGGTTTAACTGAAAAAGAACCTCAAAGAATTACGTTTAAGCACGTGCAACTGGTGTTGTGTCACTCAAGCTACTTTCCCACAATTCATACCAAAAAAATGATTGGAAACATTTATATTAATTTCTGTTTTAATTTAAATGCTAAAATTATATCACGTGTTACACATACATATATTTTTATATTTATCATGTTCAACCTTAATTGTCAAATCATAACGAATTTATTTTAAGAGGAGGGACTATACGGCGTAAGTCTATGAAGTAATAAATAAAGCATAACAAAAACAATGCTAATACCAGAAACTTTACCTGTCCCTCTAAATGCGAAACCACTTGCATTTGAACCCTCGCTTGCGCCGTGCTTCTATCGTCCAGCGGGTGCTCAGTGTTAAGATGACTGAAATAAAAGGAACGTTGCCTATCAGTCTTTATTCCAAAGCCATCATGAGAGAATATATATAATATATTAATCCTAAAGGATTAATAGGTTAGGATTAATATATTGCCTATCAGTGAACTGTGTCTTTCACGAGTAGAATTTGCACACCTATAAACTCCTAAAAAGATAATGGTCTAAGCACATGTGAAGTATATTCAACATTTAAGTAGATTTAACCCAAGAAAGAGCCAGGGGCGAAAGTAGAACGCTAATTGGGGGGTAAATAATCATATATTAAGCTCTACCCTACTGATTTATTTTGAAATTAACATGGCAAAAAGAAATCAGCAGGGTAGAGCTGAATATATGAATACATAGCCCCAATTAACGTTCTAGTTTTCCCCCTGGAAAGTGGACATTAAAAGCCACATTCAAAACTTGCTTTTTTGATTTTCGGAAGACAGAAGGGTGGTGAGAATTCAAAAACAATAACAAACGAGCAGCATCTTGTGGGCCAGAGGGCGAGATCAAAACCAAAACAAAGTTTGTCCACGTACGCTGAATAGCAATTGTAATGGTTTCATAATTTCGTAAAAGCACTATTGCCAATAGACATTTAATATAAACGACAACTTTTTTGAAAATAGACATGTTTCGACATCTCATGATGCCATCTTCAGTATGAGTGAAATAATAGGTGATACAGGGTTTATATAAAAGTAATATTATACATAAATTACAACAATAAAAAGGAAATAAGATAAATTAATGAGGAGCGTCCGAGAGTATTATTAACTAAATATTGTATTGAATTTAAAAACTTGAACATTGAAGTCAGGGTTAGTTTTGTTAATGTGGAGTGCTTCTTTGATTTTAAGGGTGAATGAGGTGTCGGCAGTGTCGATGATTTTGAAACAAGAGGGTGAATAGTTGGTTTTGCATGAGTGAGATTTAAGAAGGTGTCAGTAGATATGAGAGTTTTTGTCTGTCGTGGTATGTTCCCTGATTCTGGTGGATAAATGGCGCGAAGTTTCGCCAATGTATCGGGAATTACATCCCGCGCAATTGAATTCATATACCACCATAGATTTAATTGAATCAGGGATTGGGTCTTTGAATGAGAAAAGGTTTTTGATTTTGAATGATGTGAAAATTAGTCGAATGTCAATATCTGTACAGAAGCGTTTCATAATGTTTGTAAGTCTGCGTTGTGTGTGTCGTGAGTAATGTCCGATGTATGGTAGTTTGAAGTATAGAGTTGTTATTTTGGAATTTTCATTTGTGTTGGTTGGGATCGTCGTGTCAGGAGTTTCGGTGTCTAGTTTGAGGTTGTTGCTTTGTTTGTTGTCGAGATATCGTTTTACGGTTCTGTTAATAAAGTGAAGTGGGAAAGAGTTTCGTAGAAGAGTGGATGTGATGTTTTTTATGTCTCGTTGAAAGCCATTGTTTGTATTATTAAGTTTGTATGCTCTGTCGATTAGTGTGCGTATAAGTCCGGTTTTGTATGAAAGTGGTGTGAAACTAAAATAATTCGTCAGAAGTCCTGTGTTTGTTGGTTTGTGGTATGTAGATGTTGTACAGCTGTCATGGGATTTTGTTAGTAAAATGTCAAGAAATGGCAGTTGATCTTGTTGTTCAGTTTCAAATGAAAATCTAATGTTTGCGTGCTGTGTGTTAATGTAATTATAAAACTTCATGGCCTCAGTTTCGTTAGTAAAAACACAAGAGATATCGTCAACGTATCTGCGGTAAAATAGAGGTTTAGTGTCGTTGTAGTTGTTTAGCCAGTTTCGTTCATGTGAGCTCATGAAAATGTTAGCAAGTATGGGTGCTAAGGGAGAGCCCATCGCAACACCGTCCGTCTGGTCATAAAATTTTCCATTATATAAAAAATGCGTCTGTGCTGTTGCTATTAAAAACAGTTGTGTGAGATCTGTCCTGTCTATACCGAACCTGGGTTTGTGAGTGAATATTAAGTCGATTGCTAGGTTGATGGTTTCAGTAAGTGGTATGTTAGTAAATAGGCTTTCAACGTCGTAGGAGATGAAGAATTTGTGACAAGAAGTTGATGAGTTGAAAGATGAGAAGTCGTCGAGGAAAGTGAAAGAATCTTTAGTGGAGTGGTCATCTGGTATGAGTGGTGTTAGTAGAGAACTAAGATACTTAGCTAAATTATAATTGTATGCGTTGATTGATGAAACTATCGGTCGTAGTGGAGGCGATTGTTCTGGTTCTCGTTTCTTGTGAAGTTTCGGTAAGCCATAGAAGCGTGAGGGTTGAGAACCTCTGGGGAAGATATCATTATAAACTTTATTGTTAATGGAGTCTTTCTTTAGAAGCTTCCTTAACAGTCGTTGTAGTTTGGCTTCACGTGGTAGTGTGACGTCTTCTTCGAGTGGGGTAAACCTTGTTGTATTGTTAATGATTTTATTGTGTTTTTACTAACGAAACTGAGGACATGAAGTTTTATAATTACATTAACACACAGCACGCAAACGTTAGATTTTCATTTGAAACTGAACAACAAGATCAACTGCCATTTCTTGACATTTTACTAGCAAAATCCCATGACAGCTGTACAACATCTACATACCACAAACCAACAAACACAGGACTTCTGACGAATTATTTTAGTTTCACACCACTTTCATACAAAACTGGACTTATACGCACACTAATCGACAGAGCATACAAACTTAACAATACGAACAATGGCTTTCAACGAGACATAAAAAACATCACATCCACTCTTCTACGAAACTCTTTCCCACTTCACTTTATTAACAGAACCGTAAAAACGATATCTCGACAACAAACAAAGCAACAACCTCAAACTAGACACCGAAACTCCTGACACGACGATCCCAACCAACACAAATGAAAATTCCAAAATAGCAACTCTATACTTCAAACTACCATACATCGGACATTACTCACGACACACACAACGCAGACTTACAAACATTATGAAACGCTTCTGTACAGATATTGACATTCGACTAATTTTCACATCATTCAAAATCAAAAACCTTTTCTCATTCAAAGACCCAATCCCTGATTCAATTAAATCTATGGTGGTATATGAATTCAATTGCGCGGGATGTAATTCCCGATACATTGGCGAAACTTCGCGCCATTTATCCACCAGAATCAGGGAACATACAACAACAGACAAAAACTCTCATATCTACCAACACCTTCTTAATCTCCCTCATGCAAAACCAACTATTCACCCTCTTGTTTCAAAATCATCGACACTGCCGACACCTCATTCACCCTTAAAATCAAAGAAGCACTCCACATTAAGAAAACTAACCCTGACTTCAATGTTCAAGTTTTTAAATTCAATACAATATTTAGTTAATAATACTCTCGGACGCTCCTCATTAATTTATCTTATTTCCTTTTTATTTTTGTAATTTATGTATCATATTACTTTTATATAAACCCTGTATCACCTATTATTTCACTCATACTGAAGATGGCACCATGATATGTCGAAACATGTCTATTTTCAAAAAAGTTGTCGTTTATGTTAAATGTCAATTGTAATGCCTCTTAACAATACAGGCCTTTAGGTAATAAAATGCAGTAGATAGTATATGCACAACTCTTCAGTAGAAGTTACTTTTGTCTGCTGTTTGGATTTATTAATACTTTTTCAATGTTTTTAAATTTTTCTGTTGTTTTGCAAGGGCTTCTATAAATCCAGTTGCCTACAGCAAGTTCTCATTGTGTCGCTCTTAGCAAGCATGTCCCTCCCTGAAAGTTCAAAATTGAGGAAGTAATTAATTGTTGCATCCAAGCTGCCTTTAAATTTCAGTTTCATTTTAATTATTTGGCATTTATTCAATTGCCCTCGCACTTCAGCGATTAACTAAGAAAAAAGGAAAATAAACTGGTGAAAATTACGGCGAACTTACTGTATGAAAAGTTGAAAGTTGTCGCAGAATGCATCACATCCCGGCCATTGGCAAATACCATGACGATAAAGAGGATGCTGACATCCTGCAAATGTAAATGTCAAAACAGATAAAAGTTTCGTTATAAAAACTGGTATCAGTCAAGATAGAGAGTGGACACATCGACATCTACATCAATGTTGGATCAACAAGCATGGCTGGATGTTTTGACCTCCGCACACCATACACATTTACGATAGAATTAAAAAAATGCATTATCATGAATAGATATTGGTGAATTGTGTGCTCGACTAAAACACCAAGTCGCAAACAACGACTCATAAAGATAACTGTCGAGATTTTTGCCATAAATACTTACCATAAACTGCATAACCGACGCCATTGAGAACAGGTAGATCGAATCTTTGACCGTGGATTGATTGCCAATCTCTTGCGAGAAGAATCTATACGCAAAAAATAAACAATACTTTAACGAAAAATATTTTCAGCATAAAGTTAATCTAAAACAGTATACATAACGTGGAAGCAGGAGTGCATGAATGAAATGGTTGAGAGCGTTGAGAGTAAAGCTTGGTCAATTGATCCGTTAAAATTGTATTTGGCTCATCGTATTTATCAATTTTATGTATTATATGGCAAGCGTCACTTCCGTTGAAATAGCGTGATTTGATTGGCTAAGAAACATTCTTGCCGGTTCATTACATTTCCGGCGGTCTATAGCTAATACACGTAATTTTTAGGAAAGGTAAACAAATTCCCTAAAGCAAACAGTAAGTTGTGTTAAACTTAAAAATCAAAAATAAACTACGGATTCAGAAGAATAATACTTGAAATGTGAGTTCTATTTTTTAAACAACGCATTTTCAGACGATTTATATTCTACTGACAAAACTCGAGTGGTGAAAGCCATTCCTTGAAAAACAATGAGGACGAGAAAAGAAACGAAATTTATTTTTCAGGTACAAAATGACATGTATTAAACTTTTACGCTTGTTCGATCTTTACTAAGAAATATTGCATCTCTGTTTTGTAGTACAAACGTCGCTTTACGGGCTCGATCTGTACAAAAAAACCTCTATACAATATTTCTCTGCATAGACCTCGCGAGTCGCGCTAGATTATTAATGGCGTAATAATATTACTCAGCTCATCATTATTTTCCTTTTCCGAAAATAGTTTTATTTTTTCAGTAAAATTAGCATGTCCCTTTCACATGTCCTCAAAAAACCTATAAAAAGCCTTTGCACCTGCATCCTAGATGAACTAATGGATTTCGCCAAAAACTATTGTAGTCTGTTTTGAAACTGACTTGCGGTACGTCAAACCTTTGAACTTGTAAGAGTAGAAGTTGCAAAAAAGCTGCGGGTAAACGGTTACCACTCGTGAGGAAGGTTTCCTTTGAATGACAATTGTGAGGAAGGTTCAAAGTTCAGCATCTCAATAAATAATCTGATTGGACTACTTACTGACAGGTTTAATAGCAAAGGTTTGAAAACCTATCCAGCTCTTGAAGAAGTTGTACTGACGGGAAATATAACTGAGGCACAAGAGACGTTACTCAAGAAGTATAATTTGTATTCTGAATCATTACGCATAGAATTGAAACAATTCCATCACAAATTTTCACCCTTTCTCTATGTTTGTGAAGTCAGAAATAAACTTTGTGCAATGTCATTGCATTTGCAAGTTGTTGCTAATTTGCTCTCCCACATCAGGTGAAGCTGAACGCAACTTTAGTAAGCTTTGTGGCATGAAAACATGGCTTAGAAGTACCATGACATCCCCAATGTTAAATGCCTCTGTGGTTTGCCATGCTCACAAAGATATGGTTTATTCATTAAACATTGATGCAATTTGCATGACATTTGTTTGTAATGAACAGCGACAGAAACATTTTGGAAAATATTTGTAATTATTTGTAGAATGTAAAAAATGCTATTTGAGTTAATCCATGATAAACCCTTAGTTTTCAAAAGCTTCCACAGGTTCGGCAATACTGGTTGCCTCTTTCATGACTTAGTTGTGGTACTTAACAATGAATAAACTAGCATGAGATAACCAATAATCTAATACAAAATAATACTAAGGAAAGCCCGAGTAATAACTTAAAAATATAGTTTGTAAATATACCACATATATGTGTTATAAGTGCACTAAGTTCAGTGAGTTGTAATTTATATGCATTATAATTTACTATTTAAGGTAATTACTTAATTATAATAAGTAATACCCATTACTACAATATGACCAATAAGTAAGGCAAGTATAAAGCGAGGAACAAACTATATCAAATTTGTATAAGTTAGCAAACCACAAAATTTGATGAATAAAACCTGAGGAAAATCATCAAGTAATTCTGTCAAAAATTCAGCTTTCTCACTAAACCACTTAGCTACTTTGTTTAAAAATATTGTGATAGGCATACAGGTAGATTTTTTGTGGAAAACACATGGCAGTTTAAATTTACACTTGACAGTGTAAATGTAAAAATTGCAGTGTAGCCAGCACGTCTTATACCCTTTTGTCAATATATCGGTGTAATATACTACAGCCCATTCATAAGTAAACTTTACATCACAAGTTCTTCAGCAAATTAAATACAGTTTCTTTCAGACCCACTCCTGCTTCATTATTTTTGCAGATCAAAGCAAGCTTCAAATGCCCATTACATTTTTTGAAAAAAATTTAATCAAGGACTTAGATCAATAGCCGGTAGTTTGGCAACCAAAGATGGTTCCCAGACTACATTTTTCGTCTTAAACTTATTCGAAAATTATTTCGCGATGACAAACATTATAGCAAGCAGTAAAACTGACGCTAGAGAAACAAAAACCTCTCTTTCATGCGATGTACAGTGGAATTTCATACTTGATGCTGATTGGTTAAGTCCGAGCCACTACTGGGTCTTAGCAACAATGGAGGCGGTGGTATCGCTGAACGATGAAAATGGTGATGACGTTTATCTGTGTTAGAACGGCTACTGCAGCTAAGGGAATGATCAGAGCAGCATTGGTGATCTGAGGTAGGTTGACTGCACGCGTGGTGCACATGACGAAGACTACTGTCTCTAAACACAGAAAGAATTCATGTATAACATGTTGTTTTAGTGACAACAAATGGGAAATTTTATTTTTAGAATGAATGTTTCTTTTTGATCCTCGTTCATTCGACCTTCTGAACGGATCTCTCCAGTCTCCAAGAAGAATTGATAATTAATTAAATCTTTTTAAACTAGAACATCGTTCGAGCGGAAAATGAAGTTTTTCCTAATTACATAACTTACTGTGATATATACGGTAAAGCAAAACATATAACTCCACAAGTTGTGCCACGAAAAATCAAATTTTCATTATATCAAATAACCTTAAAACATATCCAAGTTGAAGGAAGTAAAATTTTCCTCGGTTACTTTAATCAAAGTGAAATTAAATACTCCAAGACCCGGGTTATCGACAATAGCGAAGATAAAGCGTTAACTTCACCAACAATGCAAAGATATTTTTTTTCATTTATTGGAATAAAATGACTGCTGTTGGCAAACACATTCTTACCTTTCTTGCTCTCTACTGAAGTGCTGTGAATGGTGAGTATTAGCGTGAGTACGGTCATCATGACTGCAGGCACACGCTGATGGCCGAAACGTATTATTTGAGCTCTCAGATGTTGACGAAGTGTTTGGTGGTTTATCATAGTTGTGCTTATGCATTATTTCTCGGAGGTTTGGTACCTCACCCCCACAATGGTTGCATTCTGTCTTCGTACGAGGATATTCCCGATCACCAGGAGCAATGGTAACAATCAGTGGTAAGGGACTCCTGTTTATCGCTCTTTCGCCAGCCATCTTGATAGATACAACATATTCGATATAAGATGGGAACGTCATCTGCATTGAAAACTTTTAATTTTTCAATCACTATTACAAAGCTTTCATGAAAAGTTTTCTATATTTCACTTAACCGTCAAAATCCTTGGTGAATGTCGGAAATTTTGACGGGATAAAATTTGTCAAAAACATTAATGAGCTTTTGGTCGAAAAACTAAAGACGGCAGAAACGTGAAATGTTGTTTCCGTTCAATATTTTTACTTTATAAATTACGTTGCTGAAACAATCTAGCACATGCAGCCTTGGCTACTGAAATATATTAAAAATAGCACTCAACATAAAAGGTTGTTGTGAAATGATGACACGTACTGCAATGGAAAAAAAATCGTCGTCCTATATCCGTTCCGTGAAGTGTACAAAGGCAATCGGAAAAGAATTAAATTGAAAATACGTCATACCACTTTGAAATATTAACAGCATTTCAACTCATTGCATAATCAAAACAAATCTAATCTTAAATAATTTTTGTTAAAGATTTCCAGAAATTATTATTTCCCGTACCCTAAACGGTCCTGTGTTTTCGTTCAAACCAATATTCAACTTTCCCGCATTCTAAAATCTATGGCGGGAATTCAAGAAAAAACTCGAAGCATCGACTTACACTTCGACTTCCTATGTCTGTGTCAGAGGCTAAAAAGGGGAAATCGCACACAACATGAATGTACATGATTTATCTAACTGATTTTATGTGTTCTTAGGAATGATAAAGCTAAAACATAAACAAAAATTTCAACTTTCGACGACGCTATCGAGTCGAAGACCGGCACTTGAGTATTCACCTTGCTAAAAGACAACAAAGGCGTATGCAAATTTCGTAACTTTATATTATTTGTTGGAAGGTAAATAACTCCTGCAATTACAAAGCTTCGATATGTTTATTTTGCCAAAGCGCTTAGCTGCTGTTCAGAAGACAAAACAAGCAAATATTCCAAAATTTAGCGCAAAAGAAGCATCGACGCCACAAGGCCAAAGTCTAGGGAAGTTTAGCAGTAATTTCAAAGAAAATTTAAAAACAAAAGCGATTTGTTTCAAACTGAACTCACAAACACAAGTGAGACTTCTTCGAGAAAACCCTTTGTTCAGAGAGGACAACATTCGGCCATGATTTAAACAGGCCAACAAAACATGAAACATAAAAAAACTAAAAACTTACATTAAATATCAAAGCGCTTGAAATCGTTTTGCCAGCTGCAACATTTCACAAATAACAACAAGTAAACAAAGACTTCGTTATTCGCAACGACTTTAGCCGCAATAAACTATTTATCGGGAATCAAAACCGTTATCGTTTGTGTCGATGATAAATATTCGCTTTCCTTGTAGGAGAGCGACGAAATAAGAGTTTCAAGCAAAATGAAAACGAACGTAAACAATTTGGGAACAACAACTTACGCGCCGTTTGCTGTCATCGAACAAGTAATTAATTCTTCTCGACAGCACTTGATAATTATATTTTAAAGCAAATTCGTTCAAATTCCTTGATGTCTAGAAGCAAATACACGTCGCTCGAAAAACCAAAACAACGCTGGTAAACAATGATTTCGTTTTCCACACGTTGACGCTAATAGTTTGTAGGAAACTTGAATATTTCTTTGGATGCCTGCCACCCACAGCTATCGTCATGGAATACATAAGTGTTTTGACGTCAGTATCTTATTTGCATTTGAGCCACCGGTAAATAACAACAAAAATAAACAAAGCTCTGCTTCTTCAAGTTCAATTTTTGCTAGTATCTGCTTTAGCTACCTAAATTGCATGAATCTTTCGATCAATTTAAGTCCGTACTTCAAAACAGCTGCTTACTATAAAACATTTGCTAGTCGTTTTCTTAGAATTAATGACAATGAGGTATACAGTCATTGTTCAATGAACGAGAAATGTCATTATTTTAATTCAATTTGCTCATGAAACGATTTATATAGATGCAAACAGGACACTGAAAACAATCGTACACGACATATGAATGGTGGTGGGCAAATACAAAACCTTTAATTATTTTCGCAATGTTTTGTTTAGAACTCTGTGTAAACAATGACACATGAATCCGCAACTGATCGTGAGTATTGTGTATGCCCTCGTGACTCGTGGCTCGTTAGGAAAGAAATCATGCTCTCGGCGAGCTACACTTTACTGATCAAAGACGTTTCTCTTCGATATGGGCAAAGTAGAATAATTTTCGTGATTTCACTTACAGAAAAGAGAAACTTCAAAATGTTGACGATCTTTGATTGGTGTTTCAACGCAGAAACGTGTCGCTTTGTAAGGATCTAATATAAGAAACTCATCACGCCGGAAAGGCGGAGAAATTTGAATCCGGCTCAATCTAACCCGATAAAGTCTTTATTTAAATATAGTAGGCTTGTAGCTGTAGCAACCACTGTAAAAATTAGGATTTTCTATTCAATAAATTGATGAATGTAAAGAGATTCGAAGAATAGTTAACCACGAAGTGCCGTGAACGAGGAAAACACGCTAGCTGGTAATCAAGCATTTTTAATCTTATGGAACTTCATTTCAATGTCCAAAAAAAAACTATTCAAGAGAGACATAGATAAAATGCAAATGAATCTTTAAAACTCATCATTAAGTTTCTGTCGTCCCCTTCGCTCGAGTTGGACATACCATGCTGTTGATGCTAAGGGTAAACATTTCTTTCTCGAACACCAGCAGTCTCATTAATCGTTTACAATGTGCGGAAATCATAGTGAGCATATAATCCTAAGGTCAGACAAGGTATTGTAATAAACGGAAATAAAGAACGGCAAGAAGATTTCGGCGCTATATATATTCATTGTTTTTGCAGCCTATTACTAGACGAAGCAATTTCATTTCATCAATACAGTTGCAAGTGGATGACACGGCATAAATCACTGGCCCGAATATTGATCTTATTCTTTAATAACAAGGTTAATTAATATTGGTAGTTTATTGGATCAAATGTGCGCATGATTCAACCTGCTCTTTGGGTGCACAAAACATGTGTGAATGAGGTGTAGAAAACATAAATTCTGTATGAAACTTGATGGCTTGTATTATTCTCCGATGACAGCCGTAATCTATTATCAAGTTTATTCAATTATCACGTGACCTTGTTAATAACGATTATTACGTGATCTATGTTATAATTCGAAGAGTAGACGACATTTATCTTAAGTCAAAATTTGATTGTAATTCTATGGGTCATTGGACCAGGAAAGTAATGAGAGATATGCTCACGCAGATCGAGTGATCAGTCTTTAACTCCTCGAGTAATTTCAATAGAATATTTTTATCCGGGTGGGAATGTCCATCATGCAGTGATGTAGTTTCTTTCATTTGTATACTTCAGGAGAAGGTGACTCCTTAGTTTCCTTATCAAATAACTCATAGAATTACAATCAAACTTAATGTAGGTCTAGTGGCCTAATTTTTAAATTCTATTTCGTCAATGGATTACGCCGCTAAAGAGTCATGTGAGATTTCAAACTATTGGAAATCACGAGCTGAAGATATACCAATATCAACCCATATTTATTTTAATACAAAATTCATATTTCTTTCCAAAATTGCCTCTACTAATTTTATATAGAAAATGTGTCTAATATAATGCATGGCTCAGATTTTTTTGTGCGTACGGTTTATTATAAAATTTATTGAATGTTGTGGCATTTGTCCACCTTGCTGTCTACAAAACTTTTTGCTTCTGCTGATAATGCAGTTCTACTCTAGTACTATGGCCTGTAAAATTAGAAATTTCTGACCTTTCTAAAACTTCTTTGAGCCATTGCGATATTGGATCTCTTGTTACACACTTATAAGGCTGCTGATAAATAATTAGCAGCTGGCTTTCTTTTCCTCTTAATATCGGTAACAATTGAACAGATCTGCTTATTTGGAGTAAAAGACTTTACTATTTTGGGAGCTTGATGTTTCCCTGCTCGGGATGTTTTTAGCAGTTTGCTGAAGGAAAAGGTGCTCTGGTCTTTAGAAAGTTTCATATTTTCAACGGATAAAGCTTGTAATGTCTGGCATCTTTGTGCTGTGTAAGTGTCAAGAGTATAGTTACCTGTCAAATCCTTCAAAACTAATTCTTCCACTGGTTGTAACGTCTTTAAAAATTGCAGAACTGTATTAACATGCAAAATATCACAATGTTTTGGTAATTATAATCTCGTTTCATGTAAACCCTTGTCAAATTTCCATATTGAAGGATGGTTTCCAAAAGATAGATCGTTTTGCAAAAAATTATCGATGATAAAGCACATCTAACAGTGTTTAACACAATGTACCCAATACCATCATCATCAAGTCTGCTTAGAAAGTTTATTCCCTCTTCTACAGCAAGAGAAAATGGATTAATTTTCTTTTCACAACAGTATAGTTTCCATTTTGAGAAAAAATTTTCACATTGTTTCTGAGTACCTGTGCGCCAGGAAGCTTTTATGATGTAGGTAGCTGTTGATGAAAAACTTTCGTTCTGAAGCTTTTCACGGATACGTGACACATTAGAAGATTTATTTTCTGATAAAATGGGTGTATTTCGTTGGGGCCGCTTTTCAGGTACAACATTCTATCTTTCGCCATTTTCAAAATAACTTTCTGAACTAGCATGTCCATCACAATGAGCCACCAAACCTGTGTTGGCCACTTCGGGACAAGTACCAGCCCCTTTCATTCTTCTCTTTGAATGTTTTGTAAAACCTGGTTTATTATGCTAAAAGGAGTAAAAGTATGAAATCTAAAAACTTTCCATGATATATGGAATGCATTCACTGCAACTACTCCAGGGTCAGGGTGGTATGAATCAAAGGTTTACTTGATAGTTAATTCTGAAATCCAAAAGATTAATGTTGGGTATAAAATTAAGCATGTGCCATTCCTGCTTAAACAGTTTTCTGTCTAGACACCACTCTGTGTTACGTCTATAGAGTTCCTGGATCATAGTCGGCCTCAATGTTTTACTGTACCTTCTGCCATGCATTAAAGAAAATAAACATTCAATAAGTGCTGCAGCACAACAACATAACTATGGAATATTTATGTAACGAACGGAAATTTGGGAAAGTTGAGTTGGATTGATTTTCACTTAAAATAAGAGGTATAATTCAATAATATTTAAAAGAAATTCAATAAGCAACCCGAAGCATCGGATACAAGTATACAAAAGAATATTCACTTACACGTTCAGTAATTTAACTGTATTAAAGTGCGAACGAACTAGGTTTTCTACATTCTTGTGGCCAATTATGGCGTATGTGTTGCATCATGCAGGTTTGACAAGAAAACTAACAAATCGTATAGTTGACTATTTATTCGATCGGAATAAAATTTTGTGGTGATACATAACAGAACATAAAGAAATATAATATGTGAGTCATACTACAAATGATATTCTTATTTCTGTGGCGAGGCTCCTTTCATTTGACTTCTTATACTGGTTAGCAGTATGTTCACAGGTTAGTAGAATATATTTTTCACAGGTTTGCAGAGTGTTTGTACAATATTTGTTCCAAATATTACGTTTAACTGTCTCTCTGTCAAGTCATTATCCTGAAACATGTTTTCATGCATATCATATGTAAATTATTCAAAAAAATATTAATTATGTTATTCGAAAAGTACACCTATAACCTTTAGTATTAAAACAAATACTATAAGACAAAAGAACAATCTCAAAATGCAGTTCAAATTCACAGACATATATATGGCAAATACATCGACGTCTTTGTTGCCAGACGAAAGCGAAGCAAGAGTAATGCACGAATGTGAGTCGAAGGAAGCATACTAGGAAAGTGCGTTTTATTATCCTATGACACAATTTCAAACGATTCATTTCTACTGACAAAAAACTAGACGAGTGAAAACCTGTCTATGCAAAACAATGCCGACGACGAGAAAAAACAAAGCTTCGTTTCAGGTCGAGTTATGCCAGAAAATATACCTTCTTTCAACGTAGCTTGCTCGGTCTTTAATGAGAAATCTCGTTCTATATGTGCTCGGTCTGTACAAAAACAACTTCTGTTCGACGTTTTATCCGTAAAGAGCACGTGCAACCTACCCCATAACAATTTCAGTTCTATATATGTCATTGTATTGTCTAAAATTTTTTGATCAATACATCTTTCGTACTCTGCGTTTTATCGTGTAAATCAGGGGTCTCCAAACTACGCCCCGCGTGCCAGATGTGGCCCGTTAGGCCTCTCAATCCGGCCCGCAGAGACACTTGAGAAAAAAAATATAGTATTAAACGAAATAAACTTTGTGCAGAAAGTTCACGTTATGACGCAAGCCAACTAGAAAGAGTTTTATTAAAATATTCGCTCTTTGACAAGAGGTATACGGTTCGTCGGCCCTCAACATGCTGAATGAAAGTTCATGTGGCCCTCTGGCTGTAAAGTTTGGAGACCCCTGGTGTAAATGAATATTCTTTCTAACAGGGGCGGATCTAGAATTTTTCAAACATCAGTCATGGAACGCCGGAAGCGTTTCGCACCTGGGGGGTTCAAGGTACTCTCTCCCGGGAAGTTTTGAGTTTCAAAGCCTTGGAAGTGCCCATTTTCAGCGTTTTGAGAAATACAAAATTTTTGTGGGCATCGTTTTGGCGTAAAACAGCAAATTTTTCTTACGTTTTTTAAAAACTGAAGTGAACAATACTTGAATGCTTTGCCAAATATTTAGGCTCATTATCATGCAAAATATAAGGCTCATTAGCATGCCTAGGAACATAAAATTTACTTTACAATAATGCTATTCCAAAGAAGAAAGAGTCTTTAAAAACTTCTACCAAGTTGTCAGGCATAGAACCCCTAGAGATCCCCATTCACAATTCTATGTAATGAGTTAGGTTAGAAATGAGATACTACAAAGGACAGTTCATAGATGTAGAAAAGCTGAGACTTCAAACCATGCAAGTTAATTGTAACCTTTACCCATCTCTACATACAGTGCCAGGAAATTTACCTTTTGAGAAAAAACTCAAAGTTTTTTTCTGCCAAAGATTAAACAAAGACTATCAGTGTGAAAATTTGCAATTAAGGACATTTTAATGCCATTGATGTTTATTAGACATTTTACTAGACTATTATCTTCTGTAAGTTTATGCAAGTTATGCTATGTAGCAATCACTAGTAGCATTGTATTTGCCAATATAAACAGAATGTAAACCAACATGCCTTTAATCATCTAATTACATGAATGTTAAAATTGGTTCATGTGTCGTGCTTACTAGTCACGATAAATATCTTTTCTTTCATATAATCAAAACTAGTTTAAATGTAAATCTGAAATAGTCTAGTTTAGAAATTATAATTATCATCAGAAAAATTACCTAGTGATCATGAAAAATACTTGGCTGTTTTGCCAAATTTCAAGGTTTATCTCCATACCTAGGAACACATTTTTATTTTGTAGGAAATGCTTTTCATACATCACTAGCTCTTAGGAATTTCTGGTTTGAGCCGTAGATCAGCACACCTTAACATCTCTACATGAGGTGTTCAGTTAGAAAGGGGGACAATATGTGACATGGCAGAACATTTCATGTATGTGAACTACTCAGGCTTTAATAACATTCCAGTCAAATTGTCCAAATATGAAGGTTCATGGATCATAAAGACTTATAATCACAGTTACAGCAAACAGCTTCTTATGTAGTCAATATTAGTTTTCTCAAATCTATAAAAATGTGTAGTATAACTGTCCAATGATTGAATGATCAATGATCATAAACTGAAAAGCCCCAAACACTTGTTTATAATAAGGTGAGTAATAGCATGGCACCTTATGGCTACAGATTTTTTGTCCAATGAAATACATTTGAAAGAATGTAGAATTTCGCTGCCATGTAATGGCCAAGATATCTTAAGCATTAAAGAAATCATAGCTATAAATCCTTCTTCAAAAAATTACTATGAAACGATCAAACATTCAATTCAGAAAGTGAGCTTGACTATGTTAGTTCAGTTGCTTATCCGTCGAAATCGGTCAAACCAATCACAGTAAGACAAAAATCTAAACGAACCGATTACACGATATTAATTGGACTCCCTTATAGGTCTGGCCTCTCCACTTATCGGTCGAGACTATTCCAGATCGTCCACTGATCTGGCTATTGATCAATGTAATGGCTTAAATAAGCGTTCCTGAACTCCGTTATCGGTCGAACCAGTCGAGCCCATTGAACTAAATAGATGGAAGGCTACGTCAGTCGATATTTTGAAGCCAGTAGAGCTGAGTCTTTTCATGCATTTGTAAACACACGGCCATTAGACAGAAGCGTAAAATAACTTGTACAAACTACGAAGCTCCAGAAACAAAATTGACAAAACTTAACTTCACAAATAAGACTTAACACCAAGTATACACAACTTTTTGACAATTACAGTTTTGAAAAAGAAGTCATAGCCAAGCATAACTAGAAGGAATTTTGCTGTTGTTTATTTTGGTATGTCTGCAAATGTGCCAAAAACTAAAGCGTTTTTGTTTCAAAGTAGCATAAAAATGCTCTTAAAATTCTAAGAAAACATCAGTTTTGTAAATGTATTTTACCCGAAAAAATTATTATTAATGCTTTTCCATGGACGTACAAATGTACAGAAACACACAATTTTTATTTCAAACTTACACAAGATTTGGTTTCAAAAGATAAATTAGATTATATATGATAATACTCGTCACATCCTCCCAAACTATAAGGGCTTCTGTAAATATGTGTACGTATAAATGATTCGTGGAGAAGCATGTATATTATTGAATACATCCAGTTGAATCCTTCCAAAATAAACAAGTACTTGCTGAAATGTTTCCGATTTGTATAAATTGAACGATCAGGTATAAAGTCGTGTAAATATAAATTAAGCATAAAGTCGTGTAAATATTGATTTGAGCAATAATTTTTTAAAAAAGTAGAACTGCTGACTTTTATTTAAAATCAGTTGTATTTAATAAAATTACAATGAAAATGAAAAAAACTTAAAACTAAAAAAATTTAGTTATGTAAAAAGATTGCTATATAACTACACAGTAATATAAAACGTTTAAATTGTGATTTTGCATTTTTTTACTAAAAAAGTTAGACCATTATTTTTTATTTAAAATTGATTGCCTTTATTAAAATTGTATGAAAAATCATTAGGCGTTTTTATTGCAGTTAGCCTTCCATCTATTATAGTTCAATAGGTTTATCCGATTTCGATCAGTGAACTCTGTAGCAACTAGAAGGCTAACTTGGCCGCTGTCTTTGAAGCCTGCATGATCCGCTATTGAGGGTACAAAGGCGAAATACATCACTTCGAAACTGCCGGATTTTTGCACAAAACAGTGCTTTTTGAGCCAGCTTAATGTCTAAAAACCTTAAACAATGTTTGGACTTTAATATAAAACAAGTTTGAACGACAATTGTACATGTTTAAGCTGCTTTTTAGAAGTGTGAAAAGCAAACTTTGTTTTATCAGTCAGCCAGTTAATATAATTCCCATACATGTTAAAATCTAGTGATCTGTTTACTAAGGTGGTATTTATATTAGTTTTCATGTATAAAACATACTTTTGACAATGAAATCCAAACGATTACAGAACGGGAATTTAATGATCACAAAAAATTGTAATCATTAAATTTGATAAATAATTTTTGAACTATAAACATTAGTCGCGTGACTGATTTGACAATCTTAGATCCGCCCCTGCTTTCTAATTTTCATTGTTAATTGAACTATTTTTAAAAATTTTATTGAAATTGGCTTTTCTTTTTTAGTCGACAATTCTAATCAAATGATTTTCCGTTCGTTCTGTTTGGAATTTGCCTCGAGAAACAAAGGCGTTCTCGGATAAGCAAACCACATAACTGTTTTCCTTAGTCTCAGTCAGCAAGTGATAATTTTTTAAGGGAATACCTTTCTTCTTGAAGAATAAAATTGACTAAATTTGACTTTGTCTTCCCTGATAAATTTCTTTTTAAAAATGAAAATATTTCGTAGAACAAACATAATTAACAGACTTGTTATAAATTACATGTGGAGCTACATTATGTTTTACATACTAGTTTTGTTTAATTTTTAGCTGTTGGTAGATTGTATGAAAGGCACAATGAATCACTGTGCGTAAGAGAGTACTCCATTAATTTTATGTGAAATTATTTGCTGCAATGCTGACTCTTATAACCCTAAACTTTTACTAGAATTCTGAAAATTTTTATGAGAAATTAGTATTCAACAGTTGCGGTAAAAATCGCACGTCGAAGCAGGTTTTAACGGACAGCAAAATTTTAAGAGGGAGAGCAACGTTCCTAGGAAATTTTCCAGTGTGCCATCAATTGCTGATTCAATATGGCCTTTTCCTATCACGTACTAATAACTAAGCATGAGCTATGCACTGCACAATAAATAAGTTGGACAAGGCACAAAAAATAAATATTCCAAAATTTTCTAAAGGTAGATAGATCAGCCCCTTTCCTACCACAATGAAAAAGATAACCTCACTAACTACCCTCTATGTTATCAACCATTGAAGGTTGCTGACCTCAAAGTTACCCCTTCAATGTTGTTCCCCTCTGCCACAAATGCCAATGATACAAGATCAACGAAATAACAAAACAACTGTTGTTGTGCAAGTTGAAAAATCTTAGTGATGACTATATTAAGACGTCAAGCATTCCATAAACGTTAATTATAGTAATTCCTAACTTACTGAGCTTCCGCTGTCCACTCCACGATGAAAGACCGTTCTTTCTTCTCGTGTAACCGATAGAGTACAACAAATTCAAATTTGTGATATTTTTTAATGCCAGATGGAGCAATCTTACAAAATGGAAGTGAGAACCAGCCGCAATACGTCCCACAAGTACAGTCCACTCAAAATAAAAGATATGCATCTCAAGATTACCCACTTCTTGGCCACTCTTCTAGCGAACATCATACTCAATATTACCCACTTCTCGTTCCTCCTACTGAAGAGTATGTACCTGAAGAATATCCACCTGAAGATTACCCACTCTTGATTCCCCCTCTTGTACGACAACCTGCTAATTACCCAGCACAAGTACAGCCTCAAAATAATCAAAATTATGCACCTCAAAGTCACCATCCTCGATTTTATTCTCTTCAGCAACCAAATACGATGATTCAACATGAACAGAGTAATGATACAACAGTTGTTGTGCAAGTAAGGACAAACAAGAATCAAAACAACCTAATACATAACTCTATCAAAATTTAAATTTATATTTGCCTAACACTTAAAAAATGTATTTGAAAAAGTTCAATGTGATATTTTTCTTAGAACCAACCTCAGCGTGCAGTTAGGGTAACAGCAATTCCAGTTTTCAATGATTACATGGTGCTGATCACCTTTGCGTCTCTGTGTTGTTGTTATCCACTTGGTTGTTTTGCACGCCTAATATCACGTCAGGTATTTGTTTCTACACAAACACAAAATTTCAAAACTATTTTTATCATGTATTTAAGAAAGATAGAAGATATTTCCACAGTCTTATGCAAACCGAGGAGACCGTTGAGAGTAGTTGCACAGGCTTACGCAAACCGAGGAGACTGTTGGGAGAACTTAAGAGTTCGCACCTATTCTAGAGTTCTCACAAACCTCTACGCGGATTTTGCCTTAGCCTGTGAAAACATGAAAAACTTTTTTATTTTTATGTATAACATAACAATAATCCAAAAAGTACAATAATAAGCAAACGATTTGATTTTTCCTCTTAAGTGTGTTCATGATTGATATGCAAATGCTCTTAGCTTGATGGACTGATTTAATTGGTTCAGCTCAAATCTGTTCAGCCCTGGCCTAAAGCAAACACAGCTATAGACCAATCAGCCTCTGTGTCTTATTGTGTTTATTTCATATAGGTTGTACATATGTTCGCTTGCTAGAAAATTCAACCTTTCTTTCTCTAGTGCATTCTTATGCAACTTAATTGACAACAAAATACTCGTATAGGTCCCATTTTGTCAAAACTTCAAGCAAGCTATGTAAGAAATTTCTATATTGAATTTTGACGTCGAGGAAACTCTTTTCAAACACTATTGAGATTTCATTTACCACACTAATCAAGCAACCTTTTTAAATCGATTTGCAAGAATGTTTTTTGCAAGCAGAAACAATTTATTTTGTCCTGTGTGCAGCTAATCAAGTTTTCAATTTTGATTTTCTCCGTTGCCGAACGCCAGACAGTTATAAAAAAATTGTGTTTCGTGAAATGTGCAAAAACAGCCTATTTTTAAAGAAAATTTGCACTTCTAAATTTCTCATAATCTGAATTTTATCATCTTATTTAGGCAAGACATCATTACAACGCAGGTGACTATGAAAGTGCCATGAAATCAGCAAAAATGGCCAACAGATTGGCTATCGCTTGTATAGTTCTCGGAACGATTCTTCTTATTTCAGCTGCTATAGTGATAGTAATAATATTGAACAGCTAAAGTAAATAATTGTACGGTGGCCCATAAGGGACATCCAGTTTCTCCGTAGAAATCGACCTTCTACGTAGAAATCAAGCTTCTCCGTAGAAATCGTGGCCCATAAGGGACACGACCAGTTTCTCCGTAGAAATCGACCTTCTCCGTAGAAATGGAGCTTCTCCGTAGAAATGGAGCTTCTCCGTAGAAATGGAGATTCTCCGTAGAAATCGAGCTTCTCCGTAGAAATCGAGCTTCTCCGTGGAAATGGACCTTCTCCGTGGAAATGGACCTTCTCCGTAGAAATGCACCTTCTCCGTAGAAATGCACCTTCTCCGTAGAAATGCACCTTCTCCGTAGAAATGGCAAATACCGGCTCTAGATGTCAAATATATCAAATTCTAACAATTCAAAATGGCGGCGGAAACCACAAAGTGAAACTTGTATAGCAAAAGTGAGGCCTTTAAATGGCGCGTTTTTGTAGCGAATGTGGCACGGAATTTGTTAATGAGGCAGCAAAATACTGTCATAACTGCGGGAAACCAACATCTGCAGGTAATAAAACGTTTCTTCTTAAATTTTTTGTATTATGAATCAATAGAATCATCAATTATGAATTGTGGATATTAATTGTACGTAAATATTACTGTGGTTATGTAAAAGATTCTGAAAAACTTATAATGTATTTTCATTTTACATGTTAATAGGGTGAATTTTGCGAAAGGCTATTAATTTTAATATGCATTTATACACATATTTCTCTTTGATGCATTTACATTACATACCACCAATATTTCCTTTATAAATTTTTCTAATCAGAAAATCTACCTTCAACACCAAGCATTAATGAGCCAACATTATCATCCAGTTCAAGTTCAAGTTTGCTGTTGCCAAATGACTCCACTAGACCGATTTCAACATTAACATTCGACGAATATCGGAAAAGAAAGCAAGTGAGTCGAGCTAAGAAAATTCTATTGTGTAAGAAACCAAAACAACACGAGGATGTTAAAATTCAAGTTGGTGTCGTAGAAGCTGAAGGGAAAAGGTTAAAAAGGCTGAAGGGAAGAACACTACCCCTAATTGTTTCATCTCAATGTAATGCAGCTGACTTAATGAAGGCTGCAATAGATAAACATTCGAAGCATTTTAGACAGTTCAATAAGTATACTTCCTACACTCTTCTCTATCCAGACCATTCTTTTGTACAGAAGTTACCTGGCAGTGCAGCAGAGTTTGTATTGAGTGAGTACAAACAGGAGTTAGGAAAACCCTACTCAAAAATATATTTTTATCTGTGTGCTACAATAGATTTGGACAGAGTCCAAGATTTTCCAGATTCAGACTCTGATTCATAATTTTTAATGGTAACTGCATTATTAGTTATTAGTTAAGTTCATATTTAATTGTTTTGTTAAAAAAACGTTAGGTAACAATGAATCCAATTTGAAGTATGTTATCAATTTTTCATGTTAGTACTCTAAAGTTCTTGTTACGAAAGAGCAATGCATTTTGGCATATGTAATGAACATTAAATTTCTTCAGTTCCAAAAGGAATCTAAGGCCTCCTTAGGACTGTCTGGATATCTGACACCATCGTGATCCATAACATACTGAAAGTATTCCTGATATGAACTTTCGTCATTGGTGTCTTCGAAGTGACGCAATTTCATTTCATCAATTTTATCCTGACTGACCCTAACAAGACAGTTAACACCCCCAGAATCTTTTGGCAAATAAAATAATAAATCAGGAACTCCTGGAGTGGTTTCATGGCGAGATGAACTAATATAATGCGTATTCCAGTATGCTTTCATTTTGTTTAATGATGCTTGAATTACATCTTGGAAACAGAACCATAAGCACTGTCTGTGTAATGCGCTTTCAAAGTTCACTGATCTGCTATCCCGTAAATCTTTGAAAAAGTTAATCCACCAATCTGCAAAAGTTAAAATATGTGATCACAATAAACCTACAACTACCATCACTAACTTTTCGCGCCAGCTTTTTTAATTTATAAAGTTACTGCGTCTTACATATTTCTGATAATGTTGTTATAGATCCTACTTACCAGTACAAGACTTACGAAAATGTGACCACCAGTTTTCAATCCTTTGGTTTCTAGTGGATGTTCCATATTTATGAGCATTCTCATCATCATGAAAATAACATTGAATGGCTGCAATATCACCATTTTGTGTTCCATAATCTGAACGAGTTAACAAGGGACATCCACCATGTTCGATCACACAATCCAAATACAATTTTGTTGGCTCTTTTGGAGAGTTGTTTGACTTGCATACCTCCAACCACAAAACCTTCCTACTAAAGCCATCAATTGCTGCATGTATAGGGAAGCCAAAGGGTTTGAAGTTTATCATATCCTGTATGGAATTCATATTTATTTACAAAAATCTATGCATCAGTTGTGCTGGTGAGGACATGAGTAAACTCTCCCCCCCTCCTCTATATTTCCTACACTAAAGCTTCATATATGAACCTTGAAAATAAAAAGAATGATAGCACAGCGCTATAACCAACAACTACAAACAATAACGACCTTATCTAACAACATTTGAGAAATTAACCTTCCACTCCTCTTCCTTGTAAACCAGACAAGTCTACTCAAAAGCAGAGAGCCTTATACGCTACAAGTCCCGGGCTTGTGACCGGTATAGCAGAGTTAAAAGGTGAAAGGTTTATCATAGATTAATCAACTGAATATTCCTGCTCATTTTTTGTTTGGAAGCATGTTGAACAGTTCATATGGACAAAGCTCGAATTCCATATTAAATATCAGTAACATAATCCGGTGTTAATGTTAGATAATACATCATTGCCCTTCAGTGAAAGCATCCCGCTTTCCACTGGAAAAGAATCTAATATCGATGTTAAAGAGGAGTGGAAGGTTAATTTCTCAAATGTTGTTAGATAAGGTCGTTATTGTTTGTAGTTGTTGGTTATAGCGCTGTGCTATCATTCTTTTTGTTTAACAACATTCCAACTATTTAACCTTGTAACCTTGAAAATGTTGGTATTATCAAACAGTACATAACACATGAAATGACAGTTGGAGGTGTTTTACCCTTGGCTACTACCAGAGGCCGCGGAACCGGGGGGGGCATTGGGGGCAAGTGCCCCCCCACTTTTTGCAACAGGGGAAAATGTGCCCTTTTTCTGGAATGAAAGTGCCCTTTTTCATGGTATAAAAATGCCCTTGTTTTAGGTAAAATTGGACTGAAGAAGTTTTTCTTAGATACAAGTGCCCCCGAGAGTAGAACAAAGTCTGTCGGCATCATGCGAAATCAGCTATAGCTTAGTTTTTGATCTTGATTACCCAGATAGATCAAAAATCGCGTTTGTCGATTGGGGTTGTCTTCGCAGACGTCGGCCCAGTTACTTAATTAACCAATGAGAAGTCGCAATTTATGATCCACATGAGACTATAAATTCTACGGCAACGCATTGCGCCTGTCGTATTGTCTTTCAGGCCATTGGTCCTACAAAACTGTTGACAATTCATAATCATAATAATTGAAAATTTTAAATCACTTCTAATCAAAATCGTCATGCCTAGAGCTGCTACGATAAAACGTAAAAAGGAAAAAGAGCTTGTAGAAACAGCTAAAAGGTCGCAAAAACTGACGAGTTTTTTAGTAGTGCTCCAGCAGAGAACGTTGTTGACCAAAACATCGACTCTAGGTCTAATATGACACTGCCGTCAGCTACAGAAACTCCATCAACGTGTTTATCTCCTCATTCTCATTCCAAACCAAAATTCAGCGAATCTGACTCTACATCGTCTTCAGAGATACTAGTCGCGCCGCCGACCGAACCAGCTCTCACACCTTTTCAAAACCTAACGTATGCGTCTTTGCCAAGTTCCACGACTACCGCCCTATTGTAGGACTTATGCAAATTGAGTCAACGGAATGTTTGCTAGGACTCGATTGTAATGAGATCGCATTACTTAATAAAATTGTTCATGTAGTCATCTTAGTTTGTTAGCACGCACGCCGAGCAGTAGAGAATACGCATAGCATTCTAAAAATGTCTACCAATATTTTGCAGACTTTGAAACCTAATCATGATTCATGAAACAATGCATATCTGTAATATACTAGAATAGTAAGCTGCAAACTCACATGCCCTTTTCGGTCAGTGCCCCCCCACTTTTGAGATACTTCCGCGGCCCCTGGCTACTACCACTGGTATGCACCATGAAATAGACAAAAAAATTTAACATATTCAAGTAAACTGAAATTTACCATCAATATGCCAACAGTGATTAGGGCCATAAGATAAGTACTTTCGCCGTTTAAGTTTATTTCCCTTTCTTTCATTACTGGCCTGGGGATCTAGTTCATGGACAACTCTAGCCACAACACTCCGTAGGGCATGTAAATGATGATTTATTCGAAGTAGATGCCAAATTTTACGGTAACCAGAAAATTGTCCAGCTCCTTCCATTTCTGTTTTTATAATATCCCTGAGATATTGCTCATCAAAGTTGACATTTCTTTTCTTCAAGTTATATTTTTGTAGTTTTCTTTTTAATGTGCGGACACACATCGTAATACCATGATATGTTTTTAATAAATTGGTGATGTCATGATACTTGTATCCCAGATGAAAATAGTATTCAATACAATCTTGTTCATGGTGACAGGCATTTTGTGGAAATTCTACAAATTGAAAGCAAGAAATGTATTAATTGAAATATTTTTCTAAATGTTTGGTATATGTCCCCGATATCACAAAAGTATATAACAGCTCACACAGGGGATGAATCATACACATACTAAAATAATTTATGATCAAATCCTTCACAGACCACCGATCAGTGATCACTGTTATGATACTATGATTAAATTTACCTGAAAATTCCTTTCCGCAGTTATTACAGTATTTTGCTGCCTCATTAGCAAATTCCGTGCCACATTCGCTACAAAAACGCGCCATTAAAGGCCTCACTTTTGCTATACAAGTTTCACTTTGTGGTTTCCGCCGCCATTTTGAATTGTTAGAATTTGATATATTTGACATCTAGAGCCGGTATTTGCCATTTCTACGGAGAAGGTGCATTTCTACGGAGAAGGTGCATTTCTACGGAGAAGGTGCATTTCTACGAGAAGGTCCATTTCCACGGAGAAGGTCCATTTCACGGAGAAGCTCGATTTCTACGGAGAAGCTCGATTTCTACGGAGAAGCTCCATTTCTACGGAGAAGCTCCATTTCTACGGAGAAGCTCCATTTCTACGGAGAAGCTCCATTTCTACGGAGAAACTGGTCGTGTCCCTTATGGGCCACCGTATAATTGTACAGTTGTAACTTTTAATTTTCATTCTGATGCTCTTAGAATTACAAGTTTCATTGAAGATGGAAAGGCGTTTTATTGCATACTTACGCCGTGTTACGGTCTGTACACACAAAATAGTCATGAACTTTAGTATTACGTTAAATATATACGGCAGTTAAACTACATTAAATAGAAGCCGATTTATCTCGAGTATTTCAAAAAGCAGAAAGTTTGTTACTGAGGGTTAATCAGACGAAAATATAAAAACTGTGTATTCTAAATAAATCAACAAAAAAATTGACCAAACAAAAATTATAACTGATCTTTTCATGTAGCTAATCATGCACAAAACATATTTCATTTGACTAGTTATCCAAGATGAAGGCAAAATCAGAACTGTTGACTATGACTTATGACGGACTTATGTGAATTTTCACGTTATCACAATACTTCAAAGAATCTTCGCAGTAAAAATCATCACAAATTATTATCACATTTGTCTCTTAGCACAAACTTCGCCCTTCGTACTAGATCCATATAAAAACTATAGCTACTTCTCGGAAAAGACATAGCCTTCGCTTATTATGGGATATATTATTTAACATACTTTCCCGAAATCCTCCCACTCATCGTCTGTCAATTTCCAGTCTGTTAATTCAGTTAATTTTTTACGTTACCTTCTCTGTCAAAGTGTCATATTTTTGTATATCTATGAAATACATGGCAGATTCAGAAATGTTTTTCAATTTTGTGCCATTAGTGTTAATGGAATATACGAATTCGGCGTGGCTCTGAATCGAGATTCTTTTTAAAGAGAAGCATGTTTAACAAGCCTTGGATGTGGCGTTTGATTTTTCAGATGTAAATTGTATGGTGAGAGCTTTCGTATAGTTTCTTGAACATCTAATGAATCATTGATGAATGAATGAAGAATGAGTCATTTAAAGGCTGAATTTGGTGCAAAAGAAACTTTTTAAGAGATATCCCAGAGGGCAATCGACGTCGAAATCCAGTCGAAATCGAGTCGAAATGACGTCGCGACGTCGACCGACGTCATTTCGACGTTCTTTCAACGTCAAAATACCGACGCTCAATCGACGTCGTTGTTTCGACTATATTTCGAAGTCAAAACAACGTCATTTTTCGACGTGAAATAAAGTTTGCAATTTTCGTTGCCATGTTTTCAACTCAAAAAGAAACTTGCGCATTGCGTTGGATAGCAATATAATTTTGTCATTATAAAAGTTTTTTTATGGCGTGTTTCTTGTAGCAACAAACGCATAAATTGGTAATTGTACATCGCTTTTATTTTAAAATATTTAACACCGGGCATGTTATTAGCATAAATTTTATTTACGTACAGCATTAATTACATGTTTAAATAGATCGTCCAGTATAGTCCTGAGAAGGACTGTTTTTGCTGTTGTTGACTACATCAAAAAGTCAACAACAGCAACAAAAACAGTCCTTCTCAGGACTATAACAACCTGGACGATCTACATTTACAAACATGTAACGATACTCCCGGGTTCAAACCATTTACGTTAGAGCTTTAATTGTTGGTGTGATACCTATTGCAAGTATTGTTTAAATTGGAGTCACTGACTAAACATCAACAAACAACAATATGGTGTTTATATGTTTCTAAAATATTGACGTTATCACCGTTATATTTGATTAATTTATAGGCTACTTAAGAGTTTACACACATATATGTGCTGATAAACCATTATCGCGATTATACTTCAACGCAGACTTCTGTTCTGTTTACATTGTTTGAGTATGAAAGTAATACAGTATCACTGACATTCACTGTTACCTCTTAAAATGCAATTATCAAGGCTGGAAGCCTTACTTTTAAAATCTTGAAATGGCTTATTCAAAGCAGCCAAATAATATAAAGAAAAATAATTGTTCTCTTTACAGCTTCGGTCAAAACCTTTGTACCTCCAACTCCAAGAATTGTCATAGATTGCTGGAATATATGTATATGGATTAAATTCCATGATGTGTAGGTAAGGTTGACTTTCTTTGATGCAAGAAATAGTATGTGTTAAAACACCAATGAATGTAAGATAGTGCGAGTAGAGGGGCTATGTCGACAGGGGTGTACTCTGTACTTTGAAGTAGATTTTTATGGTGATTTTTGCAGTGTTGTTGCACTTTCTTTTAATAAATTATTTTACTTATATGCCATGATTGACTGATGCATTTGGAAGTTTACTGAATCTGAAAAAATAACTTGTTTTTGCTTCATTGCTTGTCATAGGTACATATAAGTATTTTGCAGGGTAACTTATTGGTGCCTCTCCTTCACCCCCTTTACTAAAACCAGGCAAAGTGCACACTACTTTAAACAACAGCTATAAATCTCACCACAAGATCTTAGTTCCAATGTGGAATTTTTAGTAGTATATGCAATATTTATTTCATGCTTGTGTGCTCACGTAAGGAAAATTTATGCCTATGTGTTTTTGATAATTTCTGACTCATGTAGAACAAATATTGCCTGCAATGGACATGAATGACTAAAGTGACAAAATTGCCTAATGAAGGAAACAGTAGTATAGAGACGACCGGTTCTAGCACACTTCACAGTTTGAGAAGGAGTATACACAAATTTAAGCGCCCCAGCCCTAGTTCACATAGTAAGCACATAGTAAGCACATAGTAAGCACATAGTAGGCACATAGTAAGCACATAGTAAGCACATAGTAATAGTAAGCACATAGTAAGCACATAGTAAGCACATAGTAAGCACATAGTAAGCACATAGTAAGCACATATATCGCCACAAAAATCAGAAGACGGCTGGCCCACGCCGCGCGCCCGGGCGGCCGGCTGTCGGGGTCTATTATTTAGGGAGATATACTCTCATAGACTATATGTCTTAACACATTATCATGAGGCAGGGCAAGAACAAGTGTGCGTGGTTTTTACCCGGAAAGCTCACCACATGTGGGCGAAGCTCCATAGGTGAATACTGCGGACTTCATATGAGGCGGTTAAGGGAAGGCGGGAGAATTCCTGGAAAATTCAGGTGCCAAAGGGACACCCCTCTGAACAAGACTTGATGTCTTTCCTCAAAATTGCCTAGCCCTACATCAAACGCAAACTCGTCGAGGAGCTACTAGCTCTACGAGGAGTTAAGTTTCAGTTGGATGTAGAGGTTGAGCTTCGGAATGATGAAGCAAATGGTTCTGAAGTGCTTCAAGCACTAGTGTTCCGGACAAAGCAGATCACGCTGCTACAGGCGCATGAGATTACGCAAGCCCTACATGAAGCCTTCCCAACAATCCTGGAGAGATTGGAAAAGTTCACTCGGGAAGGGTCTGGGTGGATAGTGGATCGTGTCAAAACACTCTGGCTTGACATCGCTCATTACCAGCCTTTACGTGGAGGCTCATACCTTCCTCTCCCCACCACGGTCAAGAATAAGAAGACGATCGTCAACGTGAAAAACAAACACGACGACTGCCTCCGCTGATCTCTAAGGGCAGCGCGGTTTCCGGCAGCTAGAAATCCGCAACGGCCGAGCAAGTATCCCACTGAAGACGGCCTTGACTTTGTAGGGGTGAGCGCACCCACACCGCTCTCCCAGCTCGAACGAGTAGAGCGTCAGAATGACCTTGCTATCAACGTGTACGGTTGGGAAGGCGGCGTTGCTCCTTGTCGTCTGAGAAAAGTAGAGGGAGCCCGTAAGACTGTGAATCTCTTTCTCGTCTCGGATTCGAAAAACCCCGAGAAACACCACTACACTTGGATCAAGGACTTCAACCGCCTTCTCAACCGGGAATCGAAGGATGGCCACCGGCTGCACTTCTGTGAGCGTTGCCTTGACGGCTTCACCAGGCAGGATTTGCTGGAAGAGCACAAGCCTGAATGTCGAGGCATCAACCAGGCCGCGGTTGCCATCAGAATGCCAACCCCCGGAAAAAACAACAAAATCCGCTTTGAGAACTACCACAAGCAGCTCAAAGCGCCCTTCATATTCTACGCCGACTTTGAGAGTCTGGTCAGCAAAATCGAGGGCCCCGCGCTTAACCCTGAAAAGAGCGGCACCCAGCAAAACCTACAAGCACGAGGCATGCGGCTGATCGTACATAGTCGTCCGTTCCGAGGGGAAAACTCAGCCACCGCAGCTCTACCGAGGGCCCGAAGCAGCCAAGCATTTCCTGGAAGCGCTCCAAGAAGAAGAGCGTAAGATCAAGACGGTGTTGGCTAACCCCGAGCCTATGTACATGACAGGAAAGGACTGGGGGAGCCACACGAAAGTCACAAATTGCCACGTCTGCAGCAAGCTCCTCGAAGGCGATTTCGTGCGAGACTACTGCCACATTACGGGCAAGTACCGAGGTGCGGCCCACAATGAGTGCAACCTGAAGTTGTGGCTCAGCCCGAAGACGACAACCATACCGGTTGTCTTTCACAACCTGCGGCGCTACGACAGCCATCTCATTATGCAGACTACCGCAGAGACTGAAGGGAAGGTCACATGCAGGGGTGAAACTAGCACCTTTCTAATGGGGGGGGCTGGGGATGAAATTGCCCTGAAAGAACACAAGATGCCCTGCAGATTATATGGAACAGTACTTACACTTTATATTTTCGTAATACATGTTGTATTCTTGTGGCAGAACGCACTTTAGCGTACTATTAAATCTTTAATGGCAGTTTTCGCATCTTTGCAGTTGCCCAATTTTTTAAAATAATATTTAAGTCAACATTGTCCGTAAGATCTTTTTCACATGCAAAAACGATTAAGTCATTTAATCGCGTATCTTTCATTGTGGATCTCAGGCAGTTTTTGACAATCTTAAGCTTGCTGAAACACCTTTCATCTTTTGCCATGGACACTGGAGCGGTCAGCAATAGTTGATACGCCATGCACACCGTTGGAAAGACGTTTTTGTGTTTGAAAGCAAATAACGCAACGTCTTGAAGGGATTTGGGTTCTGATTTAAGTTGTGATGACACAATAATATTGAAAATTTCCAACTCAGACAGCAGTATTTCTGCATTAACATCTTTTACCGCCGGTGGAAAAGACTACACATTTCATTAACTGTTTCAGCCATCGGCCTTTCTTGCGGCAGCTGTAAGCTCTCTCCAAGAGGTTTTATTTTGTCGATGCAATCTTTAATGTTATCGGTATACGCGGTAATAAGTGAGTCTAGAACCAAGTTCATTTCCTTTCGGTAGAAATCTTTAATTGATATTTCTGTTGCTATTTCGGAATGCTCGCCAATTCGTTTGGGTGGCTTTCTTGATCGATGGTGTATTCTGCCATTACGTCTATTCCTACTTTGGTTCCAAATGCAACCATTGCCTCTATTTCCGAGTCTAATCCGTTCTCGTCACTTCGAATTTGTCTAAGGTTTTTTACTGTAGCATCAATCAGGTTAAGTGCATCTACTGTATTTAGCTCCTCCTCCTGCAGTTGTTTGGTTAGGATTTTGGTTTTTGTCATTATGATTCGCATGAACATAAGAGCAAAAAGAAAGTTAAAACTAAGAAATTTCTTTTTTATTCCATCGCCTTTAGGTTTTACTTTTGATTCTACATCTCGAGCATTAATAACTTTCACAATAGCATTCGGTATTACCTCATAACCTCTCCAGACAGCATCAATGGATTCAGAATTGTAAACCCATCTCGTCTTTGACAAGTTTCGAAACTTTAAATTGTTTTCAACATCTTTGCAACTTTCTTTTATAAGTTTATTTCTTTTTGTGCTTTTGTTAAAAAACACATATACGTCTTCTAGCGCGTCGTACATTAATGTAATTATTGCGCTATGTTTGCAACAATGCTCGTTGAATGTATTAAACCGATGTCCCTGGCAAGGGTTGTAAGGCACTTGTCTTTTTAAAATTTCTTGCAACACTTTTTGAGCACCATTTAGTCGTGCAGACATTGATGTTGTGAAATCGTATGTTTGAAACGGAAGCATATCTATATCGATTTCATTTTCCATTAAAGATTTTATGACATCTTTAGCCGTTCCAGCACCAGTTTTATCAAGGGTCTCTTTCATTTCAACCAGTCTCTCGCATGGGATGCCCATCTGGTTGACATATCTTACAGCAACGATAAGCTTGTCTTGATTCGATGTATCAGGTGTAGTTTCTGTAGACACAGAAAATACACCGGCTGACATAATTTCAGCACGAATTTCATCCCTCACAGATTGAGCCAGCAAATGAAGCATCTCATTGTTGTTCCTCTGAGCTTATATATGTTGTACTGTATGGCCTGAGGCGCTGATCGTCCAGCCACAGGTTGAGAACAGGACAATGTCTTGAGAGAAGATTTATAATCTGAATGAAATTTCCGTCCTTGTCATCGCCTCCTCCTCTCAATGCCAATGAGAGCCTTGCCAGAGTGCGAGCCACATCAAGTAAAATCAATATAATTTCCTTGTTCTTTTCTTCATCTGCTTTCTCTTGGATCAATACTTCCTTCATTTTCGCATTCATCATCAGTAGTATAGTACATGGGGGTAGGGGATCAAAAAAAGTTTACTTTTTTTTATCCCATACCCATGTATATACTCATATAACCTGGATAAAACTTTCTTTATAATAGCTTAAAATAAGACCATGGTTAAAAGGCGTCCCTCAGTAAAAGGTCATGTAAAAAGCTACGTAAAAAGTCATTGTTTCAAAGGGGTTAAAAATCTCGAGGTTACAATCTGTCGTTTCAAAATTTGGAATCTATATGTTTTAAAAACTATCTTTATAAACAAATGTTAATAAAGCATCGGTTCGGAGGCGATCCGGCAGCGCAAATTTTAGCTACGCTAAAATTGAGCAGGGGGATGGGATCGCCGAGAATTCATGCGAGCCCTGGTGGGTAAAAAATTCTAGCTTTAGCTAGAATTTTCGGGGCTCGCCCCGTGGGTCCGAAGGACGACAGAGGCTTAATATATGCTCTTTAAAAACTATCTTTAGAAATCAAGTGTTAATAAAACATCTTTACAAAATATGGAATCTATATGTTTTTGAAATATATAGGTGCGTTTAAATTTTACAAACGGTCTTTACAAACAAATGTTAAGAAAGCATCGGTTCGGAGGGGGATCGGCAGCGCAGATCACGAAGTGATCGAGCAGGGAATGGATCCCCCGAGAATTCTGGAACCCAGGTGGGAAAATTTTCACGAAGTGAAAATTCGGGGTTCCCCCTTAGATTCGATGAATATTCGAAGAATATTCGAGAATAACAGAGGCTTAATAAATGCTCTTAAAAAAACCGTCTTTAATAATCAAGTGTTAATAATCAAGTGTTATTAAAATATCAGTAGCAGCGCGCGTGTCTTAGTGCATGTTCTTAACAATGGTTGTTTAATGTAGATAGCACATTTCATCAGCGCATGTATAATAATCAAGTGTTAATAATCAAGTGTTATTAAAATATCAGTAGCAGCGCGCGTGTCTTAGTGCATGTTCTTAACAATGGTTGTTTAATGTAGATAGCACATTTCATCAGCGCATGTATAATAATCAAGTGTTAATAATCAAGTGTTAATAAAGCATCTTTTTAAATCGTTGTTAGGGGCGAAGAATTTCAGGCAACTAAGCCTGAAATTTTGAGCGCAAAAATGTCATAGATGCTCTTTAAAAAAATATGGAATCTATATGTTTTTTTTAATTTGTCTGTCAAGCGAGTGTTATATGTACATGTTTAACAATGTTTTATATAATTTTGTTAAAAGTGTTTTTAATAATTGTTTCAGGATTTTGAATCTTTTTGTATATCGCTTTTGTATTAATTACTTATTACAAACAGTTATTAGTCAAACATGAGGATTATTCTTCATCTTAAGTTTTAGCTTGATAGTTATTTTTAATAAATTTTTTTAATTTTTCGATTTCATCATTTACAAATTTTTTAGTTGATAGAATATTATCTTCTATAGTAGCCCTAAAATTTTGTGAAAACCATTAAATGACATAGATAATGTAGATTGATGTTGTGAATAAACTTGAATTTTGGTTAATCCATTAAATGCTGCCAGCCATTTTCTTTTCCATTCGTCATAACCTAGTGAAACTGAAGATTTTGTTGGTTCAATAATGAATAAATATTTTTGAATCATCATCAACACAGTATACGTGATATAAATCTAGTAATGCATTAACTATCTTTTTCATTATCATTTGTTACTTTAATGATAAATTTTTTTTTAATCTTATCTCCCATCATATCTAATTTAATTGTTTTATAGTTATCAGATGGATTTATTAATAAAAGTGTAAATTCAATAAATTTAACATTATTAAAATAAATTCTGATAATATCTTGTCGGGTATTAAAATTTTTATAATTTAATTGATTGCTATGGTGTACTACTTTACCATTTACTCTGTTATCAATCTCATTCTTTGTATAATAGTTAGTTAAATTAGAAGTCAAAGCATACTTACTATCAGCTTGTGTTTTAGTATAATAGTTAGTTAAATTAGAACTTAAAACATATTTATTATCAGCTTGTGTTTTAGTATAGTAGTCATTAAATTTATTATCAGCTTGTGTTTTAGTATAGTAGTCATTAAATTTTATCTGTTTCAGTCTTTGTATAATATTTATTTAAATTAGAACTTAAAGCATACTTACCATCTGTTTCATTCTTTGTATAATAGTTATTAAATTAGAACAAAACATATTTATTATCAGCTTGTGTTTTAGTATAGTAGTCATTAAATTTATTATCAGCTTGTGTTTTAGTATAGTAGTCATTAAATTTATTATCTGTTTCAGTCTTTGTATAATATTTAGATAAATTAGAACTTAAAACATACTTACCATTTGTTTCATTCTTTGTATAATAGTTTAATCTTGAGACAAAACATATTTATTATCAGCTTGTGTTTTAGTATAGTAGTCATTAAATTTATTATTAACTTGAGTTTTAGTGTAGTGGTTATCTGATAGATGTGTTTTATCTACAGGTCCTTGTATATTTACATTAATATCTGTTTTATCATGCCCATAAAATAAGCTCATTTATATTATTCCTCAGATTTTATATCCGGTTTATTATTTTTATGTTCGTAAACATGTTTAACGGTTGTTATGCCGCCAGATAAAACCCTAAAAATGGTAATAGGGGTGATATTTTTCTACTAAACTATAAACATCTCGTTTTAAAAGGTCGTCTGATTTAAGCTGTTTTGTTAATTCTTTGGGATCTTCAATAGCATCAAACCCTTTTAATATATCTGAAAATTTTGATATAACTAAATCAGTTAAAACTCATTAGCTTTTTGTAATCGTTTTTCTCGTATTCAGTGTATAATTTATCAATAATTTTTGACTAGCTTTTTTAATGTAAGCAACTGACTTGTCTAAATCACCATCTTCAGCTAGTTTAAGTAGTTGATCTCTTTTATTAAAACCCTCTTGCGGTTTATCTTGTATATTATCATCACATACAGCATCTTTGATAGTATCATTTGCGGAATCAATCTCATTAATTATATCATCAATTGTTTCAGGCTCTTTACGCTTTGGCATATATATTAACACATGTTTTATTGCGGAATAACAATTTTCCATTGGTATGGATATATTAGTTGAATAAATAGATGAGCAAATTTATTATTTTTCAATTTTTGGTTATTTCTTCTATATCATCTTTCTCAACACCATAAAGATAATCATCAAATATTGTTTTCATATTATTGCGGTTTGTATTATAAAATGTAACTAAATAACTTATATTTTCACGATAAGGTTTGGCAATACTTGTCAATTGCTGTGTAACCACAATAGTAGAAAGTCCATAATGACGAGCACTGAATGCTAAACGAACTAATTCAGATGTCCTATTTTTAACATCTAATCAACTTGCACAATCATCAAGAATAATAAGACTATTTGTACCTTTATATACATCACTAACATATTTTAAAACAATATCTACCTGATCTTGGTCACATTCTACCTTAATTAAATCAGAATCATTTATATATTTCCATTCTTGATAGGTTTTATTATATGATAATGTTGGGCATAATAAAATAATATAATCAAAATGTTATTAAAGTTTTTTCTAACATTCTTAAAAGAATGAAGGTTTTACCACAATTTGTCATACCTACAATAATCATATTAAAAGGTGTATTCATTTATATATTACTGGTTATTTAGTATTGAATACTTTGTAAATCATTATTAACAAATTGAACAAGAGCATCACTAATAACATAAATGTAACAGTTTAAATCTTTTGTATATGCTCTTTTTTTAATTTCAAGCAAAACGCCATTTTGAGTATTAATGATTTTTTTACCGTTACCAGCAATATTTTTTTCTTGAAAGGTGCGTAGATCGATAACTAATGCAAATTTATCCTTATAAAATTTTTCAATTGTCATGAAGCAATCTATCGGAATAGTTCTATCAAAAATTTTCTTGCTTCTTCATAAAATGTTTTTATTCATACCTTGGGCGAAAATACAATTTGGCACACCCTCTATTGTCACAGAAATTTTATCGATTAATGGAAATAGAAATTTTCACTATCACTAACTGAATTTTCTGTAAATAGTAGTACAATGCCTTTCATACTTTTACGAGGGACATTTACGTTTATATTCTGTAATGTACTTGACTTATCCCATTTTTCCTTTTTTAAGAGGGTTATATGTTCATAAAATAGGCTTCTTCCTATAGAATATAAATTTGTCACCTCATTTGCAATTTCTTGGTTTTCAATAGTTTCATATTCAAGTTGAATATTTTCTAATTCATAATCACCTATATTTTGACCACTTTGGGGGATAAGGACTTGATCACTTGGTGGTAATGTTATTATGTATTGAAAGTTATTATTCATATTGAAAGGGCAATACAGACCATGGTCTTTAAGAATATTATCAATATTAATTTTTGTCTTATACCATAAATATCATACATTAATTTGTCTGATACTTTTCTGAACTTCCACTTGTTGCAGCACTATCATCTTTCGAAATGAGTTTTCGTAAATTTTCGCTACAAATACCATATTCAATAAGGCCTTGTCGATCACTTTTAGGTAACCACAAGTCTTTGTATACACTTATAATATTATGTTCACTACAATCGTAAAGGGTTTCCCCAGCCACTTTAATTTGTAGTCTATGTTGTAAAATCTGACTGAGATTATTTATAAAATGACTTTTTGTATTACTGATTTTAAGATCAAACGATAGATTAAGTGAACCAGGCACTAAGCAACTATTTGCTTTCAATTTCGGAATATTAATATAAACTTGTTCATTCGGTTTAAGACTATTAGGGTTAAAGGTTATACTATAAAAAGTACGGTTACCTTTAATTTTTGTCATAGCAGTCTTTTTATAACCAGGTAAAAGCTCTTCTTGTAATAATCTATTCATATATATTAAAACATATTTTATTTTCTTCTTTGTTTATACTGATCATATATTAACAAAGCAGCAGCAATAGCTAAAATCCATAGATTAGAAGCTAACCATGCTAGAAATTTAGCTCCCCAAGATATAGCCTGAGCGATAATATTCAATAATGGTCCTAACACTGGCCATAATTTTTTACCTATATTTGCTAAAGCCTTAGAAAATTTACTAGTAGCTTGAGCACCTTGTAGGATTGCTTTTCTAGCTCCTATGACAATGGTTGTAATTATACCAGCCACAGATATAGCTAAAGCTGATAAACCTGGTATATTTTCTTTAACCCATTCTTTAAACCGCTGTAATCTAGTAATGTCTTCTTCCTGTTTATCTCGTACATCCTCTTTTTCTAATTGATCTTCTTCTTCTTTAATTATAATTTCTAATTCAGAGGCTCTTTCATGTAAATTAGTTAATACATCAATATTGTTGTCAATACCATTTTCATTTTCTATTTCATCTATTCTAGCTATAGTTTTGTTTAGCTCTTCAGTAAAGTGATTTATTTGTGCTTCTATGAATTGCGGTCTTGTTCGTTTATCGATTGTTCCAGATGGAGTCATTACACCTATATGTTCTCTAAGTTCTTGATTAGTTATTTGATTGAAATTTTCTGTATATTGATTATTTAAATCAACCATAGGCATACTCTCTTCAGTTTTTATAAATTCATTTTGCAAATCAATAATTTTTTTAATTTCTTTTTTAAATTGTTTAACAGCTTCTTTAGCACTTTCTGCTTTATTGTATTGTAATATACCATTACTATTACGTTTTAAAACAATTATTTCATTACCTCGCTCATTTAGTGTATTTAATGGTTTGTAAGTGATATGATTTAAATTCGTTTTACCTAAATTTAATCTAAAATTTAAACCTTCAGAAGCTGCCATACCTTTTAGGTGATTAAATCTAAACACTTTTTTATTTTTATCATTTTTTGTAATAAAATTTTCAACAGCAAAAGAAACTTCGTTTTCAGGTCTCTCATAAACAGGGGTGGAAGTAGAAACATTAGGAAGATTATTAGGTATTGTTATTGTTATACCATCCTTATCAGTAATAAATAATTTATCATCATTATCATTAATAAATGATGTTTCAGCAATATTTTCATTATTATCATGTTCTTCATTATCTTCTTGCTTCTTATCTTCTAATTCAATATTAAAACCTCCTTCATTCATTATATAGATTACTCTATATTTTGTATTTCACTTTCAGGAATCCAACTGTTATGTTTATTATCATAACCTAACCATTTAACTAAAACCATCTTTTTACCTTTAACCTTCTTACGTTTTAATATCTTTTCAACTCTATAAACATCATCTTTCTTATTAACAACTGACAGTTCCTCTTCATAAAATTTACCAATTATAGGCTCTCCTTCTAAATCTTCTATCTCATATAAATTCGGATCTCCTCTAATAACTTTAGTCACTTTAAACAACTCTTCTGTAAAATTTGCTTCATAACCTTTCGTAAATATAGATTTATACTTTGATATTCTAACCATATCACCAATTTTAATCTTAGGTAATGGTAAATAAGCAACTTCATGACCGTATAATGTATTCCATACTTCATCTTCATTATTTTTATTAACATCTTTAGGCTTCATCAAGATTGTACTGTGTTTTGTATTGTTATAATTATATACTAAATCATCTAATATATCAATCCATTTATATGTTCCTTTACTGTAAAAATATTTCCACATAGATGTTTTAAGCGTTCTGTTAAATCGTTCGACAATCGCAGCCTTTTATCATTTTTAGTAGAGAAGTACTTAATTCCATGTTTCTCTAATAATGATTTAACACCTACATTATAAAATTCTTTACCATCATCAAATTGAGCTAGTTTGGGTAATCATTAAATCTATCTTTAAATTGACTTAATAGTTTTGCAACAGCTTTTGTCATATTATTTGTGTCTTTTCTATAAACAGGGATAGCAAATGCATATCTACTTAATATTTCAATAGCTGTTAATATCCAATAATAACCATTGTTTTTATACTTATAAGAACCCATATCAACTAAATCCATTTGTATTTGTTCACCAAGATAGGTTACCCTTGTTTGTCTGAATTTATGTCTCCTAATAATAGGTTTATATCTAGTGTATGTATCTTGAGATATTAACCATTCTTTAACTTGTTTTCTACTAACATCTATACCTTCTTCTAATGCTTTCTGGTACAACCGTTCTGCTGATTGATACCCTGTTTTAGGATTATAATAAATAGCTCTTAAACCTTGTTCAATTTTAATGTCTTCATCCATTTAACTTACTCAAGATAACATTCAAGTAGAACACTACCTACATTCAAAGGGTTACCATCTTGATCTAATACATTAAATAGTAGCTCGTTAAAGGCTCCTTTTATAATTGTAACTTTAGATTCAATATCATTGTATTCGTATACAGTGCCAAATAACGACTGAATTGTTATTACTGGTAAAGTTAAAGCTATATTACTTTTTTTCCTTCAGGGTTATAATTATAACTTGAATTTACAATATTAGAAGAAATTTGAATATAGTTTAATCCTCTGTTTATATCCACTTTAGAAACACCATTTTGTACGATACCTTTTTTAATAGTTTTTATAGTATCATTAAAGCCTAACATTTTAATAAGAGTATCAGATAATACTAATATTTCATCATTATTATTAGTTATTTTACAAGTTCCGTTGTTTTTTACCATTTCAAGCTTTACGTTAACAGACTCAAGAAACGTTTTAAGCATTTTAAAAGTCCAGTAACCAGCATCTATATTATATTTTGTTGTGCCTATTGTAAAAGCTAAAGTATTATTTAATTTCACATTTTTATATTCCCAATACACATAAGCTTTTTTAATATATAAATATGAATAGTTAGTTGTTACTATACTTTCTTGTAAGTCAATTTTTCTACTATCTCCGTCTATAAAAATAGTGAACTTCATATATAACATAGCTTATATTATATGTCAGATAAACAAATCAAAGAAAATGCTATAAAATTAGGCGATGATTTAAAAATGTACCAACATGGCCAAAATATATTTAGAAACAACTAAAACGCCTTTGTTTTCAAATCTCATAGCAGCAATAAATGGAGATGAAGGTCATTCTGAGGATTATTTCGATCATATGTTGCATCGGTGGTCCTCAAATTTATTGTAAAACCTACATTTCAAAGGCCGGTAAATGTTGATATCTGTAACTTCAGATTGTATGTCACAGAGAATGATTATTTTATGAGTAGTTTACCACCTATAACAGCCACGTGGTCAAGTGAAATTAAAAGTAAAAAAGAACAACCTACTGGTATAAGATACAATATTAAAAGTCATTTAAATTATAAACAAGAAGCATACTATGCTATGATTTGTGGATGTTATGTGGCTTCGTTTCTATCTGGTATTGGGCTTAATCATTTAAATTTTGATAAAAGTAGAATTATACAAAGCCTTGTTAAATACCATTTATATTATCAGATTAAAAATTTATGAAGCATCCATCGTTATTAGATAAATATGACTTTACGGAATTGAAAAGCATATACCTTATAAAGGTATTTTAAAATTTGATAAAACAATGATGGTTATTATGTTAATTTTCAATATTCGACTACTGATTATCGTAGCTTCATTGCATATCATTCGGAAGGTATTACATTAATCGGAAAAATTCTTTTGCAAGAGAGCATTGAAAGTTTTGTTTATACAATTCTTGGAGCTCAAGCAAATACAAGATGGTCAATAGTTAATCATGGAGCTAAGAGCATGCAAACACAAAAGTTTTAGGAAATTATTAGAGGATACTATAGTACAGAATGATACGACTGTATTTATATCTAACATGAGGAAAGCTATAAAAGACACGAATGTTATTTTGAATATGGCTATCAGCCCTGGTATGATTTTAATACCAAGCCGTATGATTATATTAGATAAAAAAATTGATGGGTATAATAATATTTTAACATTAGCTAATAAAACTATGAAATTCGGTATTAATTCTAAAATAAATTATTATGGAGTTAAAAAGGAAGAACCTAAAAAAGTACATCAAGATAATACACCATCACAACACCTAGATACTCTAGATGAAGTTCATAAAAAACCAGTAGTACATAAACATACAAAAATGATAGTAAATAATCCCCATCAAACAGATATGATTGCTTTACTCGGTATATCAACGCTATCATCATTCATATTAGTTAAATATGTTTTATAATATAATATGAAGAAAGTTCTAGATTTTAATCATATCTCGAGTCAGTTAAGTCAAGAGGAATTTGAAAAGCTAAAAAAGTTGTATTTGTACTATCATAAAATGTATACCTGTTATAAATGGAAGTATAATAAATTAAAGAAAATTAGACTATCATTAAACATGGGAAGTATTTTTCTAGTCTCAACTGGTGGTATTGTTGGTAGTGTAACCCTGAACCCGATAGTTATAGCCACCCTGAGTGGTCTAGGTGCTTTAATTCAAGGTTATATGGTTAAGAGTAAGATTAATAATAACTTAGAAATGTGTAAATTTGCATATACATCATATGAAAAATACTTATGAATATAAGGTCATATTTAAGAGGATTACCTTATGATGAAGTGATATTTCTATCAGACATAAAAGTTATCGATGATATTATAATAGACAATTGCACTACTATAGATGGTATGTTGAGTAAATATAACAAAAAATATAAAGATCTGTAAGTTATCTATAAGATTATCTATAAGTTATCTATAAGTTATCTGTGAATAAAATCTACAGTATTATATAACATGTCTGAAGAAAACAAGATAACTACAGTCAAGAGAGAAAAAGACCCTATTAGAGTTGAAGCTGGTAAACGCTTAGCTGCTATATCGAAAGCTGCTAAAGAAAAAAAGATGCGAGATAAAATTGAATTAGAAAATAAAAAGAAAATTGAGGATAATAGCTGGAATATTAATTATGGATTCTTATTTGGAACTATTGGAGTATTAACTGCTATTGCTAGTCTCTATTATACAAGGAAAAATGATAAAAGGCAGGAAAAATTAGCAAATGATAAAGAAAAAGAAGAAACAACTAGTGAAAAACATGTTTTGATACAAAAAAATAAAAAATATAATTTAGACTCATTTGAATAAAATATTTCCTATTATATATGAGTAATACTATGAATAAGAAACAATTTATGAATGAAGCTTTTGATGCAGTGCTTGTGACAACAACTGCTGTAGGTCTTTCTATGGCGTCTAAAAAACTACTAGGTCAAAAATTAACAGATACTGATAATATTAAAGATTTTACAAAATTAGCTATTGCTATTACAACATCAACAATGCTAGTTAAATATGCTCAGGATAAAAAATGGGTCCCTGAGAAATGGGTCCCATATATATGGCAAATTTTATTACTAGTGGAGTTGGAACAGCTTTTGGAGCTGTTGTCAATGGGTTAGGTTTCTCTCTAGCAGGCTGGTTATTTCATAAACTTAATAAAAACGGTTACGTTGAGGAAATGAAAAGATACCACGAGTCTTTAGTAAAACTACAAAAGGCTAAAGAAGCGTTTTATGAAAATGAAGTCAAGCAGCATGATAAAATACAACAGCTAAGACAAGAACTTCAATATGCTGATAATGATATAGAACTTACAAACAAAGCTTTAGATGCGCTTAGAAAAGTAAAACAATACATTACAATGGGTTAACATTTCATAGAGAACCACAATTAAATGACTTTTACAAACCATCTAAGAATATGAAAAATTATCAATCTGGTACAATGGTTTGATTGGTATTATATCTGGATATTTATTATATAAAATTACTTAAAAAATAAAATATATAGTATTAGTATATGTATTGTAATGAATTGATTCATAAAGAGTTAGAAGAGTTTTTTGGTTATGTAAATTGTTGCTTTTGTAATAAAAAGATATGTGATAGTTATATTAATAGATCTCTAAGACATACTTATGTTGTGAAAATCAAGAAATTATTTCAGATAACAATAAAATGAATGTTTGTAAGAACTGTGGTTCTGTTCACTTATATAAATAGTTAATGAATGGATACCAGAAATTTGGAAATGTCAAAATCAGTTCATTCAAGAAAAAATGGTTTTATAATAAAATTAGATTGTGTGTAACTTTTGAATATGTTGAGATGATTACAAATGATTTTATAAAGGTTGTTAGTACTATGATTAAGTATAAGTTGATTCAGAAAAAAAATATTAGTATGTATAACTATTATATAATACGCTTAGCCAGCCGTAGGGGTATACCATTAAAACACCCTGTTAAGATATGAAAAATAGTAAGACAAAAAGTTTTTGATGATAGATTATTTGGTGAAGTATATAAAATCCTTGAGTGGGATAAAGACATTAACTGTACTTATTATAACAACTGGGCCCAGTCAAAGAAATAAAACATTTACTATTATATATGAATCTTAAAGATCTATTAAAAAGATTAGAAATTTTATTCTATGTTGTAAAAAACTAGTTCTAATATAGAAGGTGTTTTGAAGGATTTTGAAAAAACATTGTATAAAACAAAAGATAATTTAAACGCACCTTAAAAAAATAATATATATAGTAATTATATAGAATGGTGAAAGTTATAAAAAACAAAGATGTATATAAATTTAAAGGACATGAAATTAATTTAGATTTATTAGATGAAATTATGAAAGATAAAAACATGTATATTAAATCATTAAAGTATGAACTTTATTATAAAGACGATATTGATAGATATATAACTAAATATTATGAATTAATACAAAGACTGGTTATCTTTTTCAAAGATAGATATAATGTTGAAAATATAAAAAATATTACATGTTATGTGTAGTATGAATATTGATTATGAACCTGTTATATTGAATACATTTAAACCATCTAATATTTATACTATTAGTAGTGATTTTATATACCTAATATATATAATATTAGTAGTGATTTTTATATACCACAGTTTACACATATCACTGAAGCTTTGTTTAATAAATATCATGGATGGGATGATTGTTATTTTAAATATGAAATCAACAATATAGATACAGATGTTTATGTTATAAAATTTGATTTATATGAATATGGTCCTTATATAACTGCTTCTGGTATTATTAGAATCTATCTTAAACGCATTAAATAACTATTTAAAAAATAAAATATATAGTATTAGTATATATGTGTTCAGATAAACAAATACGAGGAAGACCGAAAATTTATACTAAAGAACAAATCAAACAACATAGGACATTATATATGCTCTCAAAACCATGGCATTGTGATTTATGTAATAAAACATATAGTTTAGCATATAAAACTTTACATCTTAAAACTAGAAAACATTTAATAAATTCAAAAATTTAGGTGCGTTTAACAAAAAAAATTTAAATATATAGTAATTATATATGATAGAAAATAGAAAAAACTTAAAAGACTTAAAAACAAAAGATTATGTTAATAACATTAAAATGAGTAATAATAAAATATCATTATGTCATTTCGGGCCTGGGTGGGTTTTTGACTTTTTAGACCATTATTTATTATCTAAATTTGATGTATATATATTAATTGATGGTTTACCAACAAAAATAAAACATTATGATTCTGATCAAGAAGGTTATAAAAAATGTAAAGATTTTAAAACATTTAAACATACTTTAATATCTGAATTAATAGAATATAATTTTAAATTAGTTGAACATAATAAAAAATTAAAATTATTAAGATTTAAACCTGATAATCATAAACAAGAACTATTGTATTATTATGATACTACTGTACAAGAAAGTTTAGATGATCCTGTTATTCGTGCACAATTAAATCAGTGTATATGGTTACATATGAAAGGGTTCAATCCTTATTATGAATATGGTTTAATGCCAAATATGTTACCAAATTTATTACATAAAAAATCTGAATTAAAAGAATATTTTAAAAAAAATAAAACTACAAAATGTTAAAAATCCAAACTATGAATTAATTTAATTATTTTTATAAAAAGTTTTAAATATAGATTTATTTCTATAATTAAAATTAGTGCGTTTAAAAAAAAATAAAATAAAATATATAGTATATATATGAGTAGAAATTATTTAAATCGAAAGGTACTTAAAGACATGAGTATTTTATATAGTATGCCTAATATGAAAAAAGATGAACTTCAAAAGTTGACTAAAGACGATTTAATTAATTTAATATTAAATCAAAAGCCGTGGGTTGAAGGTAATAATACTTCAATTTCCAAACCAGTACAAAAGTACTATCACAATCCAATATCAAACAAATGACTGTATCTCAGTTAAAAGTTATTGCTAAAGAAAAAAGGTTAAAGGTTATTATAAACTTAGAAAAAACGAATTAATCAAAGTATTAACACCAGTCCCCAAACCAAGAAAGAGTGTTAAAGAAATGGTTAAAGAGTATGAGAATAAAAATAAGAAACCAGTACCAACACCTAGAGTTAAAATAAGAGTAACAAACAATGCTATAAAAGGATACACTAAATCATATGAAATAAGCATTATTAACAATAAAGCACCATTAATACAAATGCAAAGCACAAGAAAGTATCTTACATATTATATTAAAGAAATATTAACAACAATGAAAGGATTAAAATTTATTGAAACGCTTAAGGTAACATTTGAAAAATTTGAAATAAAAGATGGCGGTACTGCTGGTTTTTTAACAAAAACAGCTTATTTCAACAGTCAAGCTTTAACAATTACTAATAATGAAAATATTACTGAATCACTACAAATTTCAGAACAAAATATATTAAATAAGATTAGTAAATTTACACAAGAAGGTTCTGGATGGGTTATTCGCTCTATAGATAATCATTATCTTAATGTTGTTAAATACAAACCATTAGAAGGGTCTTCATACATTAACTTACCCCAAGAACTTAAAAACTCTAAAAAGGGTTTGATAAATATGAAAAATAAAGACAATAAATGTTTTATGTGGTGCCATATTCGATATTTAAATCCGAAAAATAGTACCCCGCAACGAATAAAAAAATCTGATAAGGAATATATTGAAAAGCTTAATTATGAAGGAGTTGAATTTCCAGTAACTGTTAAACAATATAATAAAATCGAAAAGCAAAACAAAATTAACATTAATGTCTTCGGTTATGAAAATAAGCAACCATACCCCATTTATATATCAAAAGAAAAATTTAAAGACCATATAGAACTATTATTAATAACTGATAATGAAAACAAACATTATATTCTAATAAAAAATTTTAATGCATTTATGTATAATCATACAAAGCATAAGGAAAGGAAACATTTTTGTATGAGATGTCTTCAATGTTTTAGTTCTGAAAAAATATTAAATAACCATATAGAAAACTGTATACTAATAAATGGTATACAATCAGTAAGAATGCCTGATAAAAATAATAACATACTTAAATTCAACAACTATCATAAGCAACAACCAGTACCATTTGTCATATATGCTGACTTTGAGGCTATTACAGAAAAGATATCTGGTTGTAATCAGAATAATAAAAAATCATTCACCGAAGCCTATCAGAAGCACACAGACTGTGGTTATGGATATAAAGTTGTTTGTTGTTATGATGATAAATTTACGAAAAAAATTCAACTATATAGAGGTGAAAAAGCTGTTTACAAATTTATGGAAGCTATGTTGAAAGAAGTTAAATATTGTAAAATATTATGAAAACCCACTTTAATAAACCATTAAAATGACCACTGATGATGAAGAAGAATTTAAAAAGCTGATGAATGTCATATCTGTAACAAAAATATACTAACAAAGATATTCGAGTTCGAGACCATTGTCATATCACTGGAAAATATAGAGGTCAGCACATCAAGATTGTAATTTAAAACTTAGAATAGACTCTGATAAATTTAAAATCCCAGTAATATTTCACAATCTGCGTGGGTATGACAGCCATTTTATTATGCAAGAAATCGGAGCTATTGTTAATAAGCATACATACAAAAACAAAAGGTGAAGAAACGCATATGAATATAAATGCTATACCTAATAATATGGAAAATATATGGCTTTATGTTAGGAAACCATTTAACATTTCTTGATAGTTTTCAATTTATGAGCTCTAGTCTTGAAAAGCTTGTTAGTAATTTACCTAAAGATTCATTTAAATATACCTCTAAGCAGTTTCAAGGTGAAAAATTTAATTTAATGACTCAAAAGGTATATACCCATATGATTATATGGATAGCTTTGAAAAGTTTGATGAGGGTTACCTTCAAAAAAGACTTTTATAGTATTCTTACTGATGATAATATATCAGATGATTCTTATAATCATGCACAAAAAGTGTGGAATACATTCAATCTCAAAAACATGGGTGAGTATCACGACCTGTATCTGAAATCAGACGTTTTGTTATTAGCTGATGTATTTGAAAACTTTCGAAAAACATGTCTTGAATATTATAAATTAGACCCATGCCACTATTTCACATCTCCTGGGTTGTCTTGGGATGCTATGTTAAAGATGACAGATATTAAATTAGAATTAATGACAAATATTGATATGTTTCAATTCATTGAAAAGGGTATGAGAGGAGGTGTTAGTTATATTGCTAATCGATATGGTAAAGCTAATAACAAGTATATGGAAACATTTGATACGAATAAACCCTTAAAATATATAATGTATCTTGACGCAAACAATTTATATGGATGGGCTATGTCACAATACCTACCTACTGGTGGTTTCAAATGGTTAACTGATAAACAGATTAACAACATAAATTTAGCCACATATAAAGAAGATAATAAAAAAGGTCTAATTTTAGAAGTTGATTTAGAATACCCTGAAGAACTACATAATTTACATAACGATTATCCTGTTACACCAGAAAAAATTAAGGTAACTAGCGAAATGTTGTCAAAATATTGTAAGACAATTGCTTCTAATTATAATATATCAACAGGATTAGTAAGCAAACTGATTCCCACTTTAAGAAATAAAGAGAAGTATGTGCTACATTATAGAAATCTTCAATTATACTTAGATCTCGGGTTAAAGTTAACTAAAGTCGACCGAGTACTTGAATTTAATCAATCTCCTTGGTTGAAAAAATACATAGACTTTAATACTCAAAAAAGAACTATTGCAAAAAATTCTTTTGAAAAAGACTTCTTCAAATTAATGAATAATTCAGTGTTTGGGAAAACAATGGAAAACTTACGAAAAAGAGTAGATGTCAAACTAGTAACTAATAAAAATAAATTATTAAAATTAGCTTCAAAACCTACTTATGTAAGTAGTAAAATATTCAATGAGAACCTTGTGGCTGTGCATAAGATCAAAGAAACACTAACCCTTAACAGACCTGCATATGTGGGTATGTGTATATTAGATTTGAGTAAAACGTTGATGTATGATTTTCATTACAATTATATCAAAAAGCGGTATGGTGATAAAGCTAAATTATTATTCACTGATACCGATTCTCTCTGTTATGAAATAGAAACTGAAGATGCTTATAAAGATTTTTGGGCTGATAAAGATAAATTTGATTTTAGTGATTACCCAGAAAATTCACAATATCATGATAAGACTAATAAAAAGGTTATTGGTAAAATGAAAGACGAAACCGCTGGAATAGTAGTTAAAGAATTCATTGGTTTAAGAAGCAAGATGTATAGTTATATTAAAGATAATAATAAAGGAGATAAAAAAGCTAAAGGAATTAAGAAAAATATTATTAAAAACGAAATAAAACATGAAGACTATAAACAAACACTATTTGAAAAGAAACAAATACATCATACAATGAAAACTATCAGAAGTGTGAACCATCAACTTAATAGTTATGAGATTAATAAAGTATCACTCAGCTGTTTTGATGACAAACGATACATATTAGCTAATGGATGTAAAAGTTATGCTTATGGTCATTATCTTATCAATTCAAATAACTAAATATTAACAAACAGTTATAATGTGTAGTAAGCATGTAGCGTGGGGCCTCTGTTAGAGTAAAATCATACATACCTGCTCCTCATGTTTGACTAATAACTGTTTGTAATAAGTAATTAATACAAAAGCGATATACAAAAAGATTCAAAATCCTGAAACAATTATTAAAAACACTTTTAACAAAAATTATATAAAACATTGTTAAACATGTACATATAACACTCGCTTGACAGACAAATTAAAAAAAACATATAGATTCCATATTTTTTTAAAGAGCATCTATGACATTTTTGCGCTCAAAATTTCAGGCTTAGTTGCCTGAAATTCTTCGCCCCTAACAACGATTTAAAAAGATGCTTTATTAACACTTGATTATTAACACTTGATTATTATACATGCGCTGATGAAATGTGCTATCTACATTAAACAACCATTGTTAAGAACATGCACTAAGACACGCGCGCTGCTACTGATATTTTAATAACACTTGATTATTAACACTTGATTATTAAAGACGGTTTTTTTAAGAGCATTTATTAAGCCTCTGTTATTCTCGAATATTCTTCGAATATTCATCGAATCTAAGGGGGAACCCCGAATTTTTCACTTCGTGAAAAATTTTCCCCACCTGGGTTCCAGAATTCTCGGGGGATCCATTCCCCTGCTCGATCACTTCGTGATCTGCGCTGCCGATCCCCCTCCGAACCGATGCTTTCTTAACATTTGTTTGTAAAGACCGTTTGTAAAATTTAAACGCACCTATATATTTCAAAAACATATAGATTCCATATTTTGTAAAGATGTTTTATTAACACTTGATTTCTAAAGATAGTTTTTAAAGAGCATATATTAAGCCTCTGTCGTCCTTCGGACCCACGGGGGCGAGCCCCGAAAATTCTAGCTAAAGCTAGAATTTTTTACCCCCAGGGCTCGAATTCTCGGCGATCCCATCCTGCTCAATTTTAGCGTAGCTAAAATTTGCGCTGCCGGATCGCCTCCGAACCGATGCTTTATTAACATTTGTTTATAAAGATAGTTTTTAAAACATATAGATTCCAAATTTTGAAACGACAGATTGTAACCTCGAGATTTTTACCCCCTTTGAAACAATGACTTTTTTTTACGTAGCTTTTTTACATGACCTTTTACTGAGGGACGCCTTTTTAACCATGGTCTTATTTTAAGCTATTATAAAGAAAGTTTTTATCCAAGGTTATATGTAGTATAGTACATGGGGCGTATGGGATAAAAAAAAGTAAACTTTTTTTGATCCCCTACCCCCATGTACTATACTACTATCATCACATCAATCTGGCCAGATGTTATTGAGAAACGAGCAAAATCAGCCAGAGCAGCTTGATGGGACTTGCTACTGAAGTGTTTATGAAGTTTTCCTTTCTTGTTTGCACCAACGCTCCTCATTTTCTTCCATGATCGTACACCATTTATCCATGCTGGATCAATTTTTTCTCGTCCTCGCCCACTTGGAAATAATGAGCATACAAAGCAATATGCTTTATTTTCCTTCTGACTGTACTCAAGATGAGGGAAAGAGTCGTACCAGAATGCATTAAATTTGTTAGGTTTATTTTTGGCTTTTGTTTGATTTACAGGAAAAGACTTCAATCAAGGTTGACAGGGTCCTTGTTGCTGCATGAGAAACTTTCTTTGATCGTCATTCATATCTCGTGGCCGGCTTGGAAGTAATTTTAGTGCTTTCCTCTAAAACTGGGCAACCAATTTCAATTTCATCTCGCTGTGCTTTGTTGATGACAATTGAACAATTTTTTACCAGTTTCACAGACAAATCTTGTATTTTTTTTGCTATGTGCTTCACTTTTTCTGAAAAGCGCTTCGCGTTTACGTGTCTATCATTATCTATTATAACTACATTAAGAATATTCTCACACTGATGAAAAAGTTGTGATAGAACTCTTAACTGTCCTGCACAAGTGATACATGTAATATCTTCTTGGTTATCTGAATCACAGTTTGATGACTTTTCACTTTGTGCAGCCTAAACGTATAAAGACATTGTAAAAAAGACACATCCAGTAAATTAAATACAAAAATCTGTTTTTAACAGATGAATAAATGACAATTGAAAGATTCGTATTAAAAAAGATTCGTATTTTTATTCTGAACAATCAAAGGACTAATGAAATAAGTATTACATGATTTAATCTTAACGTCTACCTCTTCATTTGAACTATCATCACTCAGCAAACAACTATTTTCTACTCCTCCAAGTCTCGCTGCGTGACTGTTAACAGAAGTGTCGTCGTCAACAAATAATGGCTTGTCAATAGCCACACAAATTTCCACTTCTTCGTTTATATTATCATCTACCATTGCCTCAAACTCTGCTATTTAATGTGTACCAGACGTGTTGTCTTCAATAGTAAACGGATTTTCTGAAACATCACATGACTACAACTCCTCTTTGTTTTTTTCTTCATACACAACGACAGCTGTTTCATTTATCTCGTTAAGACTGGTGCTGCTTGACTCTAAAGACGTCGTACTTTTCTAAACATTAGTTTAAAACAGACTTTATGAAACAAGTCATTTGTTACTGTACTTTTATGAAATTCAAAACAAATTTTAACTTACATTGCACGACGCAAATGAGAGCCTTTTTTGTGACGGATCAACGATGTTGATAATTTTGCCCTTTCCTTTGTGAGTGGAATTATTAGGTTTAGAAAAATTATCATTGAACATTTCTTTACTACATGCAGAACACTTAATTTTTTGCCGATACGGCCGTTTTCTCTTGTTCTTGATAACTTTGGAATTTTCTGTTATAATCACAATAAATACCAATCACATTTATCACATTTATTTGTTGGTTTCGGGTTTTTTGTTTAAATAATTGCTATTACTTACCATACATCTTTGGCTTTCCTTGTTCGTAAAATAAACGAAAAAAACTAGTCCTAAAACTAGTCCTGAAACTAGTCCTTTGACACTGTACTTTTTTGAAATTCAAAACAAATTTTAACTTACATTGCACGACGCAATTGAGAGTCTTTTTTGTGACGGATCAACGATGTTGATAATTTTGCCCTTTCCTTTGTGAGTGGAATTATTATGTTTAGAAAAATTATCATTGAACATTTCTTTATTACATGCAGAACACTTAATTTTTTGCCGATACGGCCGTTTTCTCTTGTTCTTGATAACTTTGGAATTTTCTGTTATAATCACAATAAATACCAATCACATTTATCACATTTATTTGTTGGTTTCGGGTTTTTTGTTTAAATAATTGCTATTACTTACCATACATCTTTGGCTTTCCTTGTTCGTAAAATAAACGAAAAAAACTAGTCCTAAAACTAGTCCTGAAACTAGTCCTTTGTCACTGTACTTTTTTGAAATTCAAAACAAATTTTAACTTACATTGCACGACGCAATTGAGAGTCTTTTTTGTGACGGATCAACGATGTTGATAATTTTGCCCTTTCCTTTGTGAGTGGAATTATTATGTTTAGAAAAATTATCATTGAACATTTCTTTATTACATGCAGAACACTTAATTTTTTGCCGATACGGCCGTTTTCTCTTGTTCTTGATAACTTTGGAATTTTCTGTTATAATCACAATAAATACCAATCACATTTATCACATTTATTTGTTGGTTTCGGGTTTTTTGTTTAAATACTTGCTATTACTTACCATTCATCCTTGACTTTCCTTGTTCGTAAAATAAACTATACAGACACTAACTATTAAAAAGCTTCAATCAATTTAAATCAACAAAACTTTATCTTTGTGTTTGTGTTTACTGATGTAAAATATAGTATGGTGTTTCCACTTAAGATATAAAAACTTCAATAATTTTACTTACAAACACTTCTTAAAAGCAAACAAAAGAGCGATGGTAATTCACTACGCATGGTAATTTTTGGAGCAACAAGCTGCAAAAGTTCTTCGAATTGCGATACGGACAACCTGAAGTATTTGAAGTAGTATTCCCTGTCTAATAGTCTCGTTTCTTCTACAAGAAGGTAAAACTCTCCTTTTTACTTTCTTTGCTGCTTTTGCGGTTGCATTCTTCTCAACAGCACAAGCATCATTAAGGTTTTTGTTCTACGTTTAGCGATGATGATGCATATCTGCTTTTAAAATGTCCGCCAAAACAAGAGGAAATTTATAAACGGAAAGTTTCCTTGATGCGTACCGTTTACCATTCACCGTTTACCGTTCTTACCCATGAAGTGCAAATCCAGCTTAAATTAAAACTGAAATACATTTTCAAATTATGTGGATAACTGTTCGCACGTATCCTAGTGTTTAGTTTTGTAATTAGCCCTGTAAACTCAATCGTTGCCCTGCAACGTTAACATTTTTGGGGGGTTAGTTCCCCATACCCCACTTAAATTTCGCCCCTCGTAACCTGCATCCCCAACAACGCCGATAAGTACATCTCGTTCAGCATCGGCCAGCTCCGATTCATCGACAGCGCCCAGTTCATACTCTCAAGCCTGGATGGCCTGGTGAAAGCCAGCGACCCGCAAGACATGTGCATCACAGCAGACTACGAGCCGAACCTCCAGAGGCGTACCCTCATGCTCCGCAAGGGGGTCTACTCCTACGAGTATATGGACGGCTGGCCCCGATTCGACGAGGAGGCCCTCCCGCCCTAGGAGGCTTTCTACAGCAAGCTCTCGGGCGAAGGCATTACCGACGACGAATATGCCCACGGGAAAAGGGTCTGGTACGCCTTCGGCTGCACAAGCTTCGGCGACTACTACGACCTCTACCTCCGGACAGATGTCCTCCTCCTCGATGACATCTTCGAGAACTTCCGAAAGTGTGCGCCTCGAGTGATACCGGCTAGACCCGGCCCACTATTAAGCAAGCCGAGGCCTAAGCTGGGACGCTCTTCTCAAGCACACAGAGGTTGAGCTCGAGCTGCTCACCGACATCGACATGCATCTCTTCATCGAGAAGGGCCTGCGCGGCCAACAACACCAAGGTGCCACACTACGATCCGGGGAAGCCTCAAAGCTGGATCCAGTACTACGACGCCAACAACCTGTACGGCTGGGCGATGTCGCAGCCGCTGCCAACAGGCGCGTTTGAGTGGGTCGCCCAAGAGGATGCGAAAGCGGCCCTGAACCAGTCAATCTGGAGTACCCAGAAGAGCTGCACGACAAGCACAATGCATATCTGTTAGCGCCAGAACGTCTGAAGGTCGACAACACGTGGATTTCGGATTACCAGCAAAATCTCCAAAAACAGATGTATGGGGGTGCGTCTCACGAGGTCGAAAAGCTGGTCCCCAATCTGCCCGACAAGACCCGATACGTCCTGCACTATCGGAATCTGCACTATCTGCAGCTTGGCATGCGCCTGAAAAAGATCCACAGGGCACTCCGCTTCGATCAAAGCCCATGGATGGAGCCCTACATCCGGAAAACACCGAACTCCGGAAGAAGGCAAAGAGTGACTTTGAAGTCAACCTCTACAAGCTGCTGAACAACAGCGTCTTCGGCAAGACGATGGAGAACCTCCGAAAGCGTGTCGATGTGAAGCTGCTCCGGCCAAGCGAGACCGAGAGACTCCGCAAACTTATTGCCAGGCCGACATTCAATCGGCATCTCATCTTTGGCGATGCGGGAGACCTTGCAGCTGTTCACATGAATAAAAGCAGTCTGCTTCTCAACCGGCCGGTCTTCGTGGGCATGAGCGTTCTCGACCTCTCGAAGCATCTGATGTACGATTGGTACTACAACCATCTCAAGGTGCAGTACGGGTCGTCAACAGAGCTCCTCTACACCTACACCGACAGCCTTGTGCTGGAGATCCAGACTGAGGACGTGACTGAGACGCAACGCCGGTCAGTACGACACCAGAAACTATCTCAAAGACCATCCGCTGTTCAGCACAGCCAACAAGAACGTGCTCAGGAAAATGAAGGACGAGTGCGCCGGGGCGCCTATCGCTGAGTTTGTGGGGCTCAGGCCCAAGATGTACTCTATCTTTAAAGCCGATGGTCCGGAGGAGCGCAAAGCCAAAGGTGTTAAAAAGGCCGTCGTGAAAAAGCATATCAGTCATGCCAAGTACAAAGAGGCGCTCTTCGAAGCAAAGCGCTTCCGCCACGGTATGGATATGCTGCGCAGTCGCGGGCATCAGATCTTCGTCGAGCACGTCAACAAGACATCGTTGAGCCCGCTGGACACGAAGCGCTGGATCGCGGCCGATGGGATCTCTACCCTAGCATACGGGCATATGGAAGCCGGTGCGCAGGTGAAGAAATAAATGCGTAATTATGATGTGATAATTACTGTAGAAGACCTGCTCCACGGCTAAAGCAAGGTAGTACCTGGTAGTGAAAGCTTTCATAAAAGCGTGACAGGACCCTATCGACTAACCCAGCGGTGTTTCGGTCCCAAAGGGCACCACTTGGAGCTCCTCGCGCACAAACACGCGCTTGGGCCCATCGCTCAAATAATACAACACGGGCTTCCCGCCCTCAACCACAGCCCGTTCGACCTGGTGGGAGGTCACACTCCAGAAAGGATCGGTCGCCCTACGCCGTTTGCTACCCTCGAGTTCGCCAGGCGCATACAAATACCGCACCATAACATCCGATGGCAAGCGTCGCTCATTGAAAACAACTGGACGAAGCGCCGCCGCAGCGGGTTTCGCCTTAACGCTCTTCTTCCGAATTGCAAGGGAGGGCTTTTCGCCCGTCAAACGAGTAGTTTCATTATTGAGCGCTTTAACCACCTCAGGTAATCGTGATACCCATTCTTTGTTCCGAGTTCCGAGCTCAGCCAGCTCGCGATGATACTGGTAACCGAACAATTGCTCCGCCAAAGTTCGGTTAAATCTTTCTACGATCCCCTGATCTCTATGAACCCCGACCTTACCCCGTCGATTCGTGACACCATTTTTATCACACGCTTTTTGCACAGCCCCGCGGAACTCCGAGCCAGGCTCGACTTGTAAAACTTTAGGCCATCGAAGAGGCACACGGGCATAAATGGACTCTAACGCCTTCCCAACCTGGGTCGCTGTCTTGTCTGTGATCACCTGGGCCTCCTTATACCGACTTGCTACGTCGACGACCGTCAGTGCGTATTTGAATGTGCGTCTTCCGACTCGATCGTGTAGCAGATACAAGAGATCGGCCTGGTGGACCTCATTCGGGGTGCTGATGTCAAACTTAGGTGGGGGGATAGCTCTTCGCGCTGGTGCGGGCAAGTAGATCTGCCAGATGGCCTGTTTTGTTAGCCATTCATGAGCCACATCCTCGCCGACGCCAGCCTCTTTAGCCAGCTTTGGGATAGCAGCACGGCCACGCCAGTACCCCGCAGGACTGTAGTATGCCTCTGCGAGGCGTTCCTCAACGCTTCCGTCCGTAGAAACGCGACCATCTTTTGTCGGGACGACGGCTTTGACACTACGACGTGTCGTAGGCGACTTCTCTACAGCTTCGAAATCGTCAGGACCACCGCCAGTGGTTAGAGACAAAATTCGAGCACCTTCTGATCATTGGCTAGAGTGTCTTCGCCGAACACCCCCCTTAATCTTTTTAAAAGCCCTTCTACAGAACCCTCTTCTATAAACAGCCGCCCCGCCAGGAAAGCATGGCGCCCGCAGACAGCCGTTGCTCAACTTTGCACTGCAAACGTATTCGTAACCATGACCCGCTCGTGAAAGGCCTCCAGAAAATATCTGCGCAGCTGAGGCTCTGTATATGCTTCCTCTATTTCAGCGAGCGCACGTCCAAAGCTATCGAAGACAAGCACATGCGTTCCAGTACAACAAACAGTTAGCCAGTGGTGCCCCCCTTCGACCGGATCATGGAGAGGGTAGATGTTGTCCGTGTTGCTGATGCAAAATTGCCCATCGTGGAGATGTGGTAGACTGTCGTAGCTACAGACCCCAACGAACTGTCCTCGGGCTCGCTCGGCCTTCAGGAGGCGTTCGATGTCAACGCTCGAGAGCGGGTAATTCATCTTCCATTTCTTATACTATAATTATGTTAGCGTAGTTACAAGAAGCACAGCGGGAGTCTAAAAAGCACAAAGGTGCTGCTTGCCAGCTTTAATCAGTTCTCGATGATGCGCCTGTAAACATTCTTGAGGTGTTGGAGCGCTTCTACAGTAAGTGGGCAGCGACCGCAATGAGCAATGCCGCCTTTTGCCTGCGCCGCGCACTGTAGGTTCTTTTTCCCAATGTCGACAAACGCTTCACGAGACATTGCTCTCCATCACTCCAGCGAGACATCGGCAATAAGGTCTTACCAGCCAGCACCCTGACCTGAACTCGGCTCTGAGCCCGCACGTAGCTGAAGACTATACTGTCATGACCGGCGTTGGCCAGAGTCTTGTTTATAACTTTGATGAGGTGCCCGACCTTTGTGTATGTCCCCGTGAGGATGCTGAGCGCGGTCTCGCTCTCACCAATAACAACGTACAGCTTGTTGCTTTCAGGCCCGACATTCAGATAATGGAGCTCAAACTGGGAACTTTCGACGAAAATCGCCTTTCCCATAGTGTTCAGGTCCTTAACCCGCATCGTAAAATTGGGCTCGAGGAGGCCGCGGCTGACCGCCGGCGAGTTATTCACCGCGGATAGGACTACGCATGTTGCTGCTGCCATGTTAAGCATGACCAAACAACCCCCTTACATCCAATTGGAGGTACAAGCTCCTGACGCATTTACCGAAGGTGAACCATGGCGACGACTCTTGACACATCCCAAATCCCCGAGCCCTTCCGTGGTCTGCTGTCACCTGTGAAGGTAGTCCTCGAGGTGAGGACCGAAAATAAGGCCTCCCTGCTTGAGGGGCGACCTAGGGTCACTCTCTATCCGGACAATCCAAGTCTCTCGACTGGGATAGACATCAGCTCGGCAAACAGCTTTATGGCACTTTCGGAATCGTATTTCATCGTTAAGATGCGGTACGAGGTAAAAGACAATCGCAACCACCCAAACACGGGCGATTATCCAAGTTGGATCACTCCCACGAGCCCAGCCTTTAGCTGGGTACAAAACATCCGTGTGGAGCTCAACGGACAAAAGGTCACGCAGAGTGACGTCGTGGCTGATATGCAGCCGGTTCAGCACATCCTGAGTCTTATGGAGAGCTTGATCGGGAAGTTGCAATATGCGGATAGTGACTTATTCGGCTTACAGAAGCTGGATCCCAAGAAGGCTTTGAAAGCTCTCCCCTTGCAGACCTACGCCTATGGAGTGGACCGTCACGTTGGCTATGCCTTTGCGACAAACACAGCTGGCGTCGGAGCCGGAAACCCTGACTTTAATGCCGATAATACCCTCAAAAGGGCGCCTTGTGTCCAGCTCTCTTCAACGAAAGCCTTCTCGAATACGGTGCAAGAAAATATTGTCCGTGTTCTCAGCGGGAACTTTCAGTATAAGTTTCGCCTATTCCTCCCCCTCTTCTCCAGTGGGGATGGTTGGCTGCCTCCGGGCACACAGGTAAAGATGCGCGTCGACCTCCCACAGGGCGATCTCAGCCGCTACATGATCATTTCTAACAGAGGGGCGGTGTGGATAATGCAGACGCTATCAGCAGAATACGTATAGATCTGCTAGAGCTCGAGTTTGTCCACCCCACCTATCGCATGAAAAAAGACTACAAACACCAGGTCTCGATCGCTAAGGAACTGTATTTGTTGGAGTCTGATCTCAAACTCCCTGAACTATTATGTAAATTCTAATTAATTAATTATTCCATGTGCTTCTCTTCTAATGCCTACTCTGTAACATGGCGTATATTAAACTGTTGTTATATTGAATCGCTTTTTATTATCCTCCATCATGTCAAGAGACGCACCGTCAACAGTATTTCCACACCTGGTGCCCCAGGGTAGTTCAGAAGTCGTTGAACAATGACGCTGGCGCTCTCGAGCTCCTGAACAATGCCCGATCCCCAGGAAGATGATTCTCTTCTTCACCGACTCTAGGCTCGGAGATGCACCAGGACTTGCCCCAGGTGCCGCCGCCGACTCCAGCAACCGGTTGGCTATGATCCACGCTAACTTAAGCCAGCTCCGCATCATCGTGAACGAACAGAACCTCTTTGATATCCCCCTGACGTTCTCGTGGCAGTGCAGCGCAGGCGAAGCTAACCAAACAGGAGCCACTTACTTCTACGACCCCAATAAAAGTTCATACCTGAGAGGCTACAACTTGGTCCAAGAGTTCTTCGGAAAGACGTACGGCACAGAAGTGCCCATCACGGCCGAGGACTACTGCAACAACTGGTTCATGATTCCAATCAACCTCAATCTGGACCCTGTCACAGACAACGCAAAAGCGCGAGGCAATCTCACAATCAATTATCAGTTCACGGCAGTGGTGGACAGTCCTATTGCGCTCCCCTCCGACGCCACCACGTCAATCAAAGTGAACCTTCTGTGCCTCGATCAGTATATGTACACGATGTCGAAAGAGAAAGGCATCAGCTGAAGTGTCGTCTGAGTTATACTGTAATTATCACATCAGAACTAATTATCACATCAGAACTAATTATCACATCCGAACTAATTATCACATCAGGACTAATTATGTCAGCATAATTACATTTGAAGTGTGAAGTTTTTTGTTATAGTGTAATTATGCTAGCATAATTACAAGAAGCAACATGGAAGGTGGTGATCTGAAAACGAGCAACTGCCGTTATCGCGGGGGTGATCTCGCGACGACAAACCGCCAATATGGCGGGTTTCTTCCCTTCCTACGCATGTTAGGCCTGGGGGCCGGTGTGTCGCCGTCGGAGGTGCAAAAAGCGATGAGCGACCCGATTAAGTCACAAATGCTCATGCAGCGTGGAGGCTTTCCTTGGGCGTTGGCGGGGTTGAGCCTGCTCCCCATGCTGATGGGAATGGGGGCGGGAGACCGGATCGCCAACCAAATGAAGACGCCCCGCCTGAACGGCAAACCGCAATCATGATCCGCGGGGGGTTGGCTTTCCCCCCAAGGCTGTTGGGAGCCGTCACCAGGATGGCCCCTTACGCGAAGAATGCCGCTATCCCCTTCGCCCTCGATGCGCTCAGCTCGCTGGGGGACAACGTCGTTGACAGTATCTTCGGCGCGGGTATTCTTAACGGCAACATGTCTCACCCCTCCGACGACTACCGCGTGGAATATGTGCCATCCCGCGAGCAGACGACGGACGGTGCTGCAAAAAGATCGAGGGCTGGAAAGACTCGCAAGACGACGGGAACGGTTCGAAGAACAACAACAACGGTTCGACAACAAGACGGAAGACGGGGGCGTCGAAGGGCGCATTTCTAGGTTGAAATCGTCAGCCACAAGTTTGGCACCCAATGTCCTTGCTTCGGCACCCGCAGTGGCTTAACGTTTCCATCAGCATCCCCAGGCCTTGCGGGCCGCGTCTTCGACTCCAACGAGCGCCCACATAGGCCAGTCGTTCAACATTTAGAGCGGTGCATATCTTTCCGAAATGGATTTTTGGCTGTTATTCCCCGGGTCAGTCGTCCCAACGCCATCCAGGTGCCCGCGCCTCCTGTTCTTCAAAGTGTTAACGCGCGCGATACTAGCACTGGCAGCGGCAAATACCCCGCTATCCCCGGCCTTGAATTTCACAAAAAAGAATGGTTTGACGAGCTTCTGCCTTCACTCAAGAAATGAGGGCAGAAAGTTTTGCTCTTGGGTCAGAGCACTATGGGCAAGAGCTTCTTCATGAAACGGCTCCTTGCTCACGTCCGTCCGAAAAGGCTGTACGTCATTTCGAACACCTCCGCTGATCAATATATCCCACCTAACACGGTCTTGAAGCATTATTCCGTCATGCCTGAATCGATCGAGGATACGAGTATAGAACCGGAGTCCTACGTCATCATCGACGACATCCGCGTCATTAATCTCAAATGCGGAACGCAGAGGGAATGCCTCTATAAGTTCTCTACGATGTATAGCCATCATCTGAAATTGAACGTCTTCTTCCTCTCCCAGAGCTTCGACAACATAAAGGACATGAAGGTTAACACAAATTTTCTCTATCTCTTCCGATTCACGGATAAGTCGAACGTGAAGCGGTTTCTTAATTCGCTCTTCGGCGGCACGGGCAATAAACCGGCTCTCATCTTCAAACTGTGCGAGAAACTCTTGACCCGCTGTGAGCGCCCGATCCTCACTATGGACTGCACAAATCAGTGATTTGTCTATTATTGCGACGAAAAATCTATTGCGGTGGACTTTCATTGAAAGCTTTGCTTTCTCCGTCATTATCAGAAAAAATCTGAGCAAGAATTAGAGAAAGAAGTTCAGGAGGGATATCACCAGATTTTGATTTTGTAGCGTATGTTTGACGAAAATGGAACATATTCAATTCCGGATCGTCGATGGTCTCCCACAGCGGCTTGAGCGGGTGGCGGCCGCTGTCGGCCTTCCTCATCCCAAAGGCGCGGCGGCTGGAGGTCCTTCAGTTTATCGAGAGCCAACCCGAGCACAATATCAAACGCGCTAAGACCTTTATGGAGGTCTTGGGTTATCTCTCCGAAGGGGCTCGAGCAAAGGGCGCTGGAGCACCAAATCGCCACCGGGATTTCATCTCCTTCCTGCGCAAAGCATTGCAGTATATACCAAACCATACCCTTGCTAAGCTGAGCTTGCTGGAGCTAAAAAACATCCAAGCGTAAAAGAGCTCTATGCCTTGTTCGAGGATCACTTGTCGAGCTTCTCAATGAAGAGTCGGTCCTGAGCGCGGTCAAATCCAGGTTGCTGAACTATTCTGAAGATACAGGCCAAGTTCGCGACAGCGTCGCTGATGTCTGTTTGAAAAACCAACTCCCGGCGGACACTACAACCGCGCCCTCTCTCCAGACTCGGAAAGAGGGGGAGTTCGATCACTTGCTGCTTCTCGTCTTTGGCCGCTTTCTGGCGGGCTAGAAGATTCCCGAGGCCTTTCTCAAAAGCAACTATTTCACTCCGCGCGCGCAGCTGGTACAATTGTTTACGGAAAACCCTCAGGGTTTGAAGCCAATCTCAGGGAGCCTTAGGCGGATCAGGATATGCGTCTTGCCATCGTGGCTGACTACCGCGTGCTTGTGAACAACGTAAATCAACAGTTTCTCAGCAGGTATCCCTTTGAGAAACGTGTTGACCTCGTGTGAGCCCTCCGCGCCCCCTTCTTCACCTCCGGTGTCGACGGCGTCTCTCTATCCTACGCTGCCTACTGCGAGCGATGCCAGAAATACGTACCGATTACAGAAGATTTCAGAGGTTGAAGCTCACTTGCACACGGAAATGGAAGCCCGCCAAACGCTCTACAAAAAGTACAAAAGAGCTGTGAACGGGTTAGTCGGCGCGGGCAATGCCCTGTCTGCTATCACTGTGGGCAGCGCTGTTAGCGGAGTGGCCGTACTCAGTACCGTCGTCTTAACTCCTGTCGGGATCGCGATCGAAGGCCTAGCAGCTGTTTGCGACACGGCCACTTTCGCTGGTCGGGTCGTGAGCCGCAGATTGACCAAGAAAGCTGAAAAACACGATCGCATTCGGACGTCCGCTAAGACCGTGCTCCGAACAATCTCGCTGATCACGAGCCGAGCGCTTCGAGGTGGGAACTGCAGCGAAAGTGAGTACCAGCTCGTTTTGGACGAAGCAGAGCGCTTCGCTTCGTTGAAATACAAAATTAGAAGCCAGACAAAGAGAGCTCTCCGCCAACAGACACAAGAGCTAGAAGCACAGCTGGGCGCTGCACGTGCGAGCGGGCGTAAGGAGGGCATTCAGCTCGGGCGCATGGACGCTCTGAAAAAAATCCAGCGTCAAGTGGCGGATGGCGATTCACGCTAGACATAAACTTTGTGCGCCATTGACAGTGTTGCATCATCTTGGTGTGACAGTTTTCATCACCCCACTCACGCCGGGGGCTACAGACCGAAGCTGTGATCATAATAAATCACTGCTTTGAACATCTCTTTTGTTTGCGAGGAAAAACCAGTATTTGAATAAGATAGTGTATGAAATAGCGTCGCTGGTATGGGGTGTTTGGCATGTCAAACTGGCGCTATGAGCGTCATGAATCTAGCCGAGCATTTTAATAGTCGTCGGCATAATCGTGCGTGGTTGGCTGGCAAAGCTATGAATTTCGATTGCCACTTGTGTGACGACAGCGGCGGGGATGTGGAATGGCTATGTAAGCATGTCGAGTCGCCTGGGCACCGAGAAAAGCTAGTTGAGGAGCTGATGAGATCTAGGGGGTGGCCTCACCGTTTCCTTCGGGCTGTTCCCGAGGAACTGCAACGGCAAGTTGTGCTTGCGAGGGAGCGAGTAGATGCCACCTCCGCATGTTGGACTGGGTCCTCGAGGGGAACTCTCTCGACGAGTACTAACTAACTATCACATCAGAACTAATAGACCCTGACGGCCGACCGCGCGTGCGCGTGGGGTGGGCCGGCCGTCTTTGGCTCCTGCCGTTGTCCAGGGTTTGGCCTTCGCTGTGTTGTAATTTTTGTGCCGATATATGTGCTTAATTTGTGCTTACTATGTGCTTACTATGTGCTTACTGTTTTCTTACTGTGTGCTTACTATGTGAACCACGTACGCGAACTAGGGCTGGGACGCTTAGATTTGTGTATACTCCTTCTCAAACTGAGAAGTGTGCTAGAACCGGTAGTCTCTATACTACTGAAACTAAGCTTTATATTATCTTACAGGTTTGTGAGAAATTTAATTTTCATTGCTTTTATAATAATTGCTAATGTATTCATGTAATACCTATGAGTACAGTTGTACAAGGGATAAAGCATAAAATAATTATGTATATGTCAATATCTCCTCCTCCCAAAATGTTTATATTCATGTTTACTGAAAACCTCCGTTGAATCATCTTTCGTTCTGTGTAATTTCTAGCTTTCAAGCACTTAAAAAATATTTATCATAAATGGAAAGCGTTGTGTGGCCATAGACCAACATGATGTTTAGGTAAGGTTGTATTTCTTTAATGCATGAATGATGATTATGTAGAAGGGCTTTGTGGGAAGGGGTTTGCTGTATTTTAAAATAAATTTTATTAGTGATTTTGGGTGTGCTGCCCCAAATGGTTATTTTGCTTCAGAGGCATTTACTTGGGTAAATTAGCTAGTTGTAGCATGAGCAGTTATTGTTGAATTTACTTTGTGCCGATTTTTAAAGACGCTATGCAATACTGTTTGCAAACTTGGCTGACCATTAAATAAGTTGTTTCAATTTCATAAACCTCACTAGTTTTGCAAAACTTTCACCAATCCTTTATACTTGTCCTTGGGCTGTAGATTTACCTAGCATATTTTACGAACTGGGGTAGAATAAAACCAAATCCTTAAAAAGAGCATCTTGTTAAATTTAAATTCAAAGGTTTGAAATACAGAAGTTTTAATTCCATTTGGGTTATACATTGAATTTCTGTTTTACAGCATCACCAGTTTGATCATTTCGAGGGACAACATTCATGTATGCATCTCGTGATTTCACAATCCCTAATTATTGAGGTGCGAAATGCCACAGCTTAAAAGAGAACATTCTATTGATATTCATGTGTTGAAGGCTAAGATAACACCAACTAATGCATCAATTTACATTTCCTGCTTGCTCAGCAATACGTAAGTCGTTTATCATACACAGTGAAGGCATTAACTTATACTGTCGACAAGGATTGTTATGAAGCCATTTAATGCATGTTCATTAGTAGCGAGAGACTTGCCGAGCGGAAATCGAATTCGTGTGATAAAAATTAATGCCCAACATAAAGTTCTGATTAGAGCCATAGAAATAGACCAAAAAAAGACAAATTGTAAAATTAAATTTATTGTAACGTTTCGTCTTTACTCAAGACATCTTCAGACAAATAATAAATAGGATGTTAAGACAAGATATTTTTTTTACAAAAAGGTGTTAAATTACTACTAAAGGAAGCGGTGTCGAATGGATATATGATTAGGAAGTTAGGAAGTAAAATAAAGAGAAATTAAAAGAGGTTAAGTGGAATGGTGTTTCCTTGCACATTAAGTGAAGGTTTGTATTTATTGATTAGAAGGCTTTCATGAATGGAGAGTTCATATGTATCGTTGGAAGAGGAGATTATTTTAAAGTCGTCTAAGTTGGGGGTGTGTCCAGTTGCGTTAATGTGAGCAAGAATGCTTGATGATGCAGGGTGGGAAACTTGGTTGCCTGTAAGGGGGGATATTCCCAAGTGCTCCGAAAATCTGGTGTGTAGATGACGTGTGGTTTGACCCACATACGAGGCGTTGCAGCTTCGACACTTGAATAAATAGACTACACCAGATCTCAGAGGTTCGGGAATTTTGTCCTTAAAGGGGAAGAAAGAAGAGATACGTTGAGAAGGGCGGAAAACAAATTTAATGGATATATGTGGGAAGGTTGCAGCACAAAGGCTATTATTGATTTGTGTGCAAATTTGAAGGGAGTGTATGCCGGTGAAAGGAACACAGAAATAGATGGGCATTTTGTGAGCAGTCAAGACAGGTGGTTTAGGGGCAAAGGTGTTGTTAAGGAAGCGACGTGTGATTTGGTCAATTATACGTGAAGGAAAACCGTTTTTGGTGAGTGACTTTCTGGTAAATTCGAGTTGTGTATGAAAATTTTCGTAAGTAGAACAAAGATTGAAGATGCGGTGAAGTAAGTAGGAGACTAGTGCAAGTTTGTAAGTAAGTGGGATGAAGCTGTGGAAGTTGGTGACGAGGCCAGTGAAAGTAGGTTTGCGGTAGACGGAAGTGGTGAATTTTCCATTAGTACGAGAGATATCAATGTCCAGAAATGAGAGCTTTCTGTTTTGTTCGACTTCAGCTGTGAATGTGATGTTAGGGTGTTGTCGGTTCAGATAGTCAAGAGAGGGACGTGATCGGAGGAATGAAAAAGTAAAAAACAGTCGTCAACGTAGCGTCAGTAAAGTAGTGGTTTGAATGAAGAAGGACATTTATGAAGCCAGGATTTTTCGTGAAAGGACATGAATATATCAGCAACGAGAGGGCCCAATGCACTGCCGCCCATAGCCACACCATCAATTTGCTGGTACATTTTCCCGTTAAAGATAAAGTGACAGTTCTTAACAGCTAGAGAGAGTAGTTTTTCAAATTCTGTTGCAGTGAGTCCGTTGAAGTACTGGTGGTTGTTAAAAATGCTTTTGGATATTATGTGGATGGTTTCGTCAACAGGTATGTTAGTAAATAGGGATACGACATCAAAGCTAGCAAGGACAACGTTACTGGAGTTGATATCGCAATTTAGGATTTCTTCAACAAACGAGAAAGAGTCTTTGATGATGAGGTCGCTTATAGTGAAGGGTTTTAGGAGTGGGATGAAAAACTTTGCTAGTTTATACGAATAGTGATTAATGGACGAAAGAATTGGTCTGAGAGGGATGTTACATTTATGTATTTTAGGAAGGCAATACAATATACCTATTCGTGAACCAGTAGGGTAAAGTTCTTTGTAAGTTTCTTGGCCGATAGAATTGGCATCTTTCAACTTTTTTAATAAAGACTTCACTTGATTTTCTCGTTGTAAAGTGACTTTGACTGGATCTCCATTAAGAGGTTGAAACTTTGTAGTGTCAGATAAGAGTGTGTCCATTTTCTTTGTGTAGTCGTCTTTGTTAAGTATTACGATGCCATTACCTTTGTCAGGTTTAGTGATGAGGATAGTTCTGTCGTTTTTTAAATTATTTAAAATGTTCAAGTCTTCTTGTGAATATAGAAAAGGTGGTGGGCTGTAACTTCGGAAATCTGAGTGGGCAATGTCTTTTAATTTGCATTTGATCGAGTCTGGACCTACTTTCACTGGCCTCTTCACCAACTTCCACAACTTCATCCCACTTACTTACAAACTTTCACTAGTCTCCTGCTTACTTCACCGCATCTTCAATCTTTGTTCTACTTACGAAAATTTTCGTACACAACTCGAATTTACCAGAAAGTCACTCACCAAAAACGGTTTTCCTTCACGTATAATTGACCAAATCACACGTCGCTTCCTTAACAACACCTTTGCCCCTAAACCACCTGTCTTGACTGCTCACAAAATGCCCATCTATTTCTGTGTTCCTTTCACCGGCATACACTCCCTTCAAATTTGCACACAAATCAATAGCCTTTGTGCTGCAACCTTCCCACATATATCCATTAAATTTGTTTTCCGCCCTTCTCAACGTATCTCTTCTTTCTTCCCCTTTAAGGACAAAATTCCCGAACCTCTGAGATCTGGTGTAGTCTATTTATTCAAGTGTCGAAGCTGCAACGCCTCGTATGTGGGTCAAACCACACGTCATCTACACACCAGATTTTCGGAGCACTTGGGAATATCCCCCCTTACAGGCAACCAAGTTTCCCACCCTGCATCATCAAGCATTCTTGCTCACATTAACGCAACTGGACACACCCCCAACTTAGACGACTTTAAAATAATCTCCTCTTCCAACGATACATATGAACTCTCCATTCATGAAAGCCTTCTAATCAATAAATACAAACCTTCACTTAATGTGCAAGGAAACACCATTCCACTTAACCTCTTTTAATTTCTCTTTATTTTACTTCCTAACTTCCTAATCATATATCCATTCGACACCGCTTCCTTTAGTAGTAATTTAACACCTTTTTGTAAAAAAAATATCTTGTCTTAACATCCTATTTATTATTTGTCTGAAGATGTCTTGAGTAAAGACGAAACGTTACAATAAATTTAATTTTACAATTTGTCTTTTTTTGGTCTATTTCTATGGCTCTAATCAGAACTTTATGTTGGGCATTAATTTTTATCACACATGTTCATTAGCTTTAGAAAAAAGATTGAGCGAGATAGTTATTTCAGTTTTATCTTATAACAATTTTAATTTTGTTTTTACAGAAACAGCTTTGAAAAGACCTGGCATCACCGAGAGAGAACTGGCTAACATATCTGGCATGCGCCCGACTTCTCAAATATAAGGAAAACCAGATAGAAGGCGGAGACTCAAAGTCATGTTCGACAAATAAACATTCTTAACACTAATTCAACCGATAGGTATGAAGGATATTTCATTAAATTGTTTTACCGTTTGATGATCGCCATGCATGCGCATACTATGTACATTCTGCGTGTATAGCAGAAAGGATGTCAAACACGCGAGAAATATTCTGCGTGTTTGACAATTTTTGGGATATACTTAGACTATGGATTTGCCAGAGGGAGAGCAGAGTCTTAATATAAATGTTATTTCCACTATTTCGTAATGGCACGATTGAAATGGTGCATTTAACGTAAACGACAACTTTTTTTAAATTTTCATTGCAAACATTTTTCGGCAAACTTATGCCATCTTCTGTGCGGTATAATGAATGAATATTTGAATGGAGTTAATGTATAAAGAAATCAAACCTAAAAACATCAAAAAACTCAAGCCTAATCTTAAAGTGGTTCTATGACGAAAACTTAACGTTAAAAAATCAACTATTTTAGCATTCAACAGTTTGAACACATATCAATTATTGCTTTCGTAAAATGTAAGCAAAAATAATAATATAACGAGGGAGTTATGAACATTTGAAATGTCTAATTTTCATGTCCGCCATTAAAATCGGCCATTTTGTATATTTGCAATCAGCAAAGGTCTGTGACGTCATAGTCTTAACACGGCAACAGTGTTGCCAGATGGGCGGTTTTCCCGCCCAATTGGGCTGGTTTATAAGCCTGTTTGCTGGAAATTTTGGGAGGTTGCGGGTTGCGGGTTTTTGGGCTGGGAATAACTTTTTGCGCGATTTTTCGGGCTGGAAAAAATTTTGATGATCTAGCTTCCACGTGTTTTTGTTTTTGTCGTGGTAAACAGCAATTGCGCTTATATTGTAGTGACGTACATAACGTGCGTATATTATTCATCTAGATTTATGTATTAGCAATAGAGGGAATAGCCAATCCTACACTTACTCAAACGCGCTACTTATTAAACTTACGCACTTTACTTTATAATTACGTAAAACTACTCAAATTTCAAGTACATTATCCGCCTTGTAATAACTGCATCTTGTTTAGCCAAATATATAAAAAGCCTGTAAATAAATTGTAAAAGATAGAATACTCACGACTGTTGTAAATAACTTCTTCGCTAGTGAATAAAATAATCACAAAATTTAATAGCGTTCTAGTACATTGAACTCACGTTCGGAGCTCATACGAAAGTCTTATATATAACGCTAAAATATAACATGAGAAAGTGGGAAAAATACCATAAAAAGTATTGTAAAGACTGGGAAAAGGAAGAAATCTTGAAAGAATGGATTTTGAGTGTAACAGGAGGCGACCAAAAAGCATATTGTAAGTATTGCAAAACTCAAATTCGAGCACATCATGGGGAACTAGTTTCTCATGCAAAAACTGAGAAACATAAGCGCAACAAGCAACCTTTTCTCAGTTCAAGAACCTTATTTGAGTTAGGTTGTCAAAGTAAAAAAGTAGACAATTTTCTCAAAGTTACAGAGATAAAGATCGCTGCCCACATCGCGTGTCATTCTAGCTTAAACACCGTGGATCATCTTGGCGAGTTATTTAAAGATGTCTCAGGGAAAGATGTTAAACTCCACACAACAAAGTGTACTGCATTGATTAAATGTGTGTTAGGACCAGCGATGTTAGAACAGCTACTTCAAGAATTGGCCGACATCCCTTATTCACTAATTATAGATGAAAGCACTGACATTGGCAATGAAAAACAACTGTGCATTATGGTTAAGTACTACAGCGCAGCCAAACAACAGATTTTCACAAGCTTCCTTGGACTTTTGTCTATTGAATCAGGAACGGCAGAGGCCATTTTTCAAGCAATAATTGAATTTTTGAGAGCAAAGGAGCTTGATATCAAGCAGTGTATAGGCTTGGCCACTGATGGGTGCAACACAATGTGTGGAAGGAACAATTCTGTAATCACAAAATTTCGTGAACTATGCCCTAACATAATACATATAAGATGCATTTGTCATTCTATCCAACTTTGTTCCTCACATGCTCTTAAAGTAATGCCACGGAATGTGGAGTTAATGGTGTCAGAAACGTACAACTGGTTTTCTCATAGCACTTCTAGGCAACGAAAGTATCGCCAGATCTATTCAGCTATCAACGTGGAGGAAGCAGCTTTGAAGATTTTAAAGCTCTCCGACACACGTTGGCTATCTATTTCTGCATGTGTTGACCGAATACTCCAACAGTTTGACGGACCGAAACTACACTTTCAGCTTGCCAAAGATGAAGATCGCAACTACACTGCAGAATTACTTTTTCAAATGTATGGTGACATGGAGAATAAATTATATCTAATTTTTCTGCAGCCTATCCTTAAAGAATTAAACCGAGTAAATAAGCTGTTTCAGTCAGATTCTGCTAACCCGTTGCAACTCCTCACTGATGTTATGAGTTTGTATAAAGCGTTTCTTTTCCGTACTATTAAGCCTGTGACATTTACAACATGGTGCTCCACTCTCACGTACGACATAGAGGATGAGAGAAATCATTTGCCTCTTTCTGCGGTCGACTTTGTATTTTATTTCAAGTGGCATTGGCGGAATCAAATTTAACTTTTGAAAAGGTTGATGTAATCAAATCTAGATGTCAACAATTTCTGGTTGAGTTGCTCAGGCAAATGAAGCAAAGGTTGCCATGCAATGTGGAGCTGCTTGAGTCTATTGCTGATCTAAGTCCAACTGTTGTTACAGGCAAACAGAAACGATCTCTTCAAGACCTGTCGTTTCTTCCACTATTTTCCGGAGATTTAGGTAAACTTGACCAACAATATAGTCGCATTGGTTCAATCCAGTGGATTGATGTCAACGACCAGAAGATTGAGCAATTTTGGTTTGTCGTCATTAATCATGTTGATGCTTCTGGGGATCACGATTTTCAAGAGTTGGGAAGCCTTGCACTTTCTATTTTGGCTCTTCCTTTTAGCAACGCAGCAGTTGAAAGAGCATTTTCTCTGATGGCTTTGCTAAAATCCAAACTAAGAAATCGAATGGGACAGTCGCTACTAGAGAATCTCTTGCACGTGAAATCATATATGGCAACGCAAAAAATTTGCTGCAACAATTTTACTCCTTGGCCTCAAATGATATCTAGGTTTACTTCAGAAATTTATGAAAGTACAGAAGACGTAAACGATGCGATATACGATATCAATGTGTAGTTTGGTTTAAATTAAATATTTTCAACAGACTTGGGCTAGTTTTTACTTGTTTTGATGCAAATTTGGGCTATTTCTTGCAAAATATAATTGGGCTATTTTTGGGCTACTTTTAAGGTTAGCACTATTTTCCACCCAGCAAACCGCCCTTTACTTTGAAATATAATATTTTACACAATATAATATTTTACACAATCTAATATTTTACACAATATAATATTTTATATAATATTTTACACAATCGTCGAAAAACGACATATTTTCCAGCCTGGATTATAAGTTTATAACTTAAGGTGGTTGCATGAAAATTTATACTGCAACATTTATCTGTAAATATTTTCTTATGTTGATATTAAAAACTGTATTATAAAAATATAAAATTACTCGCCATCTCAAAACGACCTAGCACCAGTGCATGCATGGCTTCCTTTTAGCTTTTGGTTCTTTCCCATTAGCCGCCATCTAATTTATTAACGATTGTGTAAAGTAAAGGGCGGTTGGCTGGGTGGAAAATAGTGCTAACCTACTTTTAAAGGTAGCTCGGGCGGGTTTGCAGGCTACCCATCTGGCAACACTGCACGGCAAGAAGCGCACATGGGAAAGTATACAAAGTAATACATAAATAGAGCAAAAAAATGTCAAATTCATCGAGATCTAGCTCGCTCTCTGAGTCTTCGATCGAGACAAACGCATCGATTTCTTCATCGGAATTTATGACGGCAAATTCGGACGAATCTAATTCGGAAATTTCGCCATTTGCCGATAATACTGAACCGCTTGCTTCGCCCGATGAAATTGCTGAGTACGAAGCTACAGTCGCAGAACGGCGGTTTGAAGACATGCTGCAAGATCGTTTTGATGCCCGTGTTGATGTTACTTCATGGTAAGATGTCATTCTTAGTGTGTTACTTTGATCTGAATCGTCTGCCGTTAGCTATGATAACTTTATGGAAACATACAATTTGGCCAATATTAAAGGTGTGAATGTGGCCATTGTTCGATGGATCTTGTTGTCAACCCTCAAGAGTGCCGATGCTGCATGGAAATAGAGCAATGCCGTGGTAAAATGTATCAGTTCGAAATCGATGAAAGGAAATGCATTTTGGATCACCCTGGCTTTAACGAAGTTTGCCTGAACGAATTTGTTCTTCAAGCAGCTTCGTTAGGTTTAAAGACCAAAGGTCATCGCATGATACAGACACTTCATTTTGTATTTCCTTTAAAACCTTAGTATAAATGTATATTATATATTAAAAGTTTGCCTGGATGTATTATTGGTTTTCTCAAATTTTAAAAATTTATCATCTGCAATATGTAAAAGTATATAATAATTGCAACTTGTGCTAAACTGACGCCGCTCTCTTGACGTTGTTGGTGTTTGTGATTTCTTCCAAATAGTAGGTACGGCACCAGGTTTGAGCCGTCTAGTCATACCACCCAAATGGAATAAACGCTCAAAACAATCATCCGAGAAGTGATTCGAACAAATTATAAATCGAATTTCGCGCGAACTCGGATTAAAGTTTGCGCGCTTCGTCTGAACAAATTTAACCCAAATTCTTCTCAAAGACTCGTCGTTTGGGCTTTTATGTAATGAAATGCCTGTACTTCTATCAGACTTATTACTGCAATCTTGCACGACACAGCGTGTTGAAGGCATGTTAAAAAAATTGAGCTATACAACCTTTTAAATCTCTATTTGTATATAGTGTTATATTGTAAACAGCCGCGAGTTAAGACTATGACGTCACAAGCACCTTCCTTCTTGAAAATTCAAATATGGCGCATTTTAATGGCGTCTCTTAAAGTTCAAGTTTTATCGCTACGTAACTCGAGCGGCATGAAATACATTGCGCTAAAATTTCGCCAGAAGAGATTTTTTACATACACTATTAATATATGAAAAAAAAACGAGAGGCAAAATTTTCGTCATAGTACCACTTTAACAAACAAATTCAGCATGTCAATACTATCTTTTACTTCTGAATACTTAACACCTTTAACACTACATAATTGTAAGCAGCTTCCGCTTCCATCCCCATTGTCTATACACATGTCTTGTATCAGATTTCTTTATATATTAACTCCATTCAAATATTTATTCATTATACTACATAGAAATGGCATAAGTTTACCGAAACATGTTTGCAATAAAAAATTTTAAAAAAGTTGTCGTTTACGTTAAATACATCATAAATGTTATTGCCCAACATAAAACTTTTCATAAGGCCATGAATAGAAGGTTTTATTAATAGTAATATATAATCTTTAACTTTAAGACATCATTAGACTGAAATGCATTCTACATAGGAAGTTTGAAAACGTATATCTAATTATACGATTGATATTCACAGAGATTCTCCATTCAAACCCAGTTTATCGCTTAACGCACAAAATCTCACCACATTGTCATCAACAATCATCACACTTTGTAACCTAACACTCTGTGAATATCGTATAATTAGTATTCATGTTTTCAAACTTTTTATGTATAATGATATATTTCTTAAGTTAAAGACGAAACGTTACTATTAATAAAATCTTCCATCTATGGCCTTATTGAAAGTTTAATGTCGGGCGATAACATTTATATTGAGAAATATAGAGAAAGCCGACGTCAATTCGACGTTGATAAAACAACGTCTATTCGATTTGCGTTTTCGACGTCGCATCAACGTCGATTCGATATCAGTTTGGACGCCGATTTGCCCACTGGGATAAAAAAAAATGATTACTGCAACATGACAAAGCATTTTTCAACATTCCATAGCTACAGCACTATATAAATGTGTTTCAGTGAAATCTTATTCCAGAGGAAGTGAATCACTAGCGTGAATGAAATTTTATGTCTTATGAAATTTTATTTATTTAGCGAGTATTTTCACAGGATAGTCACTTCAGATGTTTGTGAAATAACAAAACATCTGTTATCATGTGCGTCCTGCTGAATATATAAAATTTTGTAACTAAATAATTTAAATAATACAAGTATTATAAGAAAATTAAAAAGAAATGTAGAACTCAAAAGATATTCTGATCATATTCTGAAAGCAAATTTGGCAGTTGGAATCTCCTGCAGGCAACAAATCATTACGCAACAAATCATCTGTTTTTTCACTGACGTTTCGACAACCTTAGAGGTAGTTATCTTCAGAGTCAATACTGTCAATAGCTTAATATTGTCGATAAAAGTCAACATTGAGTTGCAGCAACGCGTTTTACCACCTTTTACTGCACCAAAAGTTATGGGGACAAAACATAAGTGAATACAATGATGCGAAAAGCCTTAGACTGTTTACCATTTCATTTCACGGGGTTTCATTTTTCCAAAAGATGAATAAATAGTCATTAACACTTTCATTCTCCCTGTAAAAAAGTTTAAGGACGTCGGTTGATTACCACCCTTCTGTCCGGCGTTCCTGTGACTGCCAAGTGAGAAAGAAGATTATGAAAAAAATATCCTATACAGAAAAATATGGTCATGCAAAATCAAGAGAGTAAACAGAAACAGAAGTATATTAATCAGATGGTAAAAGTACAAGTGGTTTAAATTAAACAACACACTATGATTTGTACCATCCGTTTGATAATACGAAAGAAGAGAATGATTTATTTAGATTAAGATGTCAGAAAAATACAATTTGCAAAGATGTTCAACTAACTAAGGTAGTCACAGTTTAGAATGGGAATGCTTAGAAAGATACCAGAAGTTTGTTAATTGCCTTGAGGCTATTGATTGACAAAATACCAAGAGCGTGAGATGAAGATGCATGGTGTGTTTATCGACTTGGAATAGCGCACACTCAAATTTTCAAAGCCAAAAGAGGAACTGTGGTATTGTAAGAAGAAGTCTTAAACAATAGAAGTATTTCTGAGCATAATAAAAGATAAGTTTGACAGCATTAAGACAGCATTGACACTTTCTGTAGGCATGTAGGTATGTTGAAGTTTGCTTTGAAAGTAACAGAGTCAGAGAGAATCAGAAGTGCCCTTATTTGAGATAATGCATATATGTGTATGATGCACGTTTTAGAGACAAAGGTTTAGAAGTCAAGCTAAGATGGTTTGAACATGTTCAGCAGTATCATGTATCGTAATTTGTGAGTTTGATATTTTGAAATAACCTTCGACCTTCTTACTTTAAATAGTGAAAATTTAAGAGCAAATAATCTCAATATAAGAGCACCTAAAGTTTCGGAATGTTTTTGGAAAAATTGAAGATTGATCTAATCTTTTGGCATGATTGTGTTATAAACTATTTATAAGACCACCTGAAGTGTGTATGTCACCAACATCACCTAGGATAACAGTGCACTTATTGCCCATAATAAATTCTGTTAAGAAAGGAATGTTCACTAAAATTACAGCTCTTGTTTTAGCTTACACTTATGTTAACGAGATGAACTATTTTTTGCAAATGATGTTAAATTTCAATAACATCAAAATAACGTTGTCTTCAAGAGAAGTTACTAATGATGACTTCTTTAGTTACACTGTACCATCAGACGATTTACACAAGTCTCGTCGTTAAAAAAGAACAGAAAGAGAGATCTTGTTTTACATATATTCTTAGAAAGGCTTACTCAACCAGCGCTTGTAAATGAAAGTATCGTTTGATAGCTATTTTGACGAAGTGAAAGCACGGCGTTAGTCTGTAATATCAAATCAATGATGTGTTTGCCAAGTAAAAATTTGTACGATATTCACGTGTTTTAATTCCTTCAGCGCGCGAGTTACTTTGTTACGTGAGTTTGATTCGCTTTCATGAATGTCCAGTGTACTGGACATTGTGCAATGAAAAGTTGTATGGTTTAGACAAATATTTGGTGTTTTCCAACAATACCGGGAAAAACAACCAGTTTTTGTGCTGATTCAAAGTGCCGAGAAATGTCTTTTTTAGACAAATATTTGGTGTTTTCTATCAACAATGGAAACTGTTTTCGTGCTGATATAAGACCGAGTTGCTGAGAAACTGTCAGGTTTACATTCCATAAATTGTAAATCTTGTGTTCACACACGAAGCGTCACTCACCAAAATTGCATGTGTTTTGACAGTAAATCTTGCGCAACGTATAATGATGTTAGTTGAATATAGATTTTATATATCCGCAACGACGAAAATAGTGAAAAAATACATTGCAACTTCCAATAAATAGAATATAGGAAAAAGTATACCATCCCATGTTACTGGATCAAATATAGTACAAAAAATAAAAGGGCAGTTTCATTGAATGTTGGGTGTTGAGCATGCCGTAAGTTCGGTTGGATACATCCAAATTTTCAAAATACGAAAAGCAAATTAAAGTGAAATGCTTCGCTAGATCATTTTCATGAATTCAATCATTAAGAACGTGTGTATAGCGTGAGTGCCGATGTTTTTATGAGTTATAGCTGGCTGCATTTGCAGGAAACGACAAAAGTGAAATCACTTGTAGTCGGTCATGCACATGTGAAAGTAAACCAAGAAACGTACGTTTTAATTAAAATATTTGCAAGTTTATCACTGGTAAACTTGATTAGAAAAAAGGCGCTATAAAAATGTTTTCAAGTTGTTTTTTTTAACAATTAACAGAAAACACAACAAACTAGAGACTTATTTTGCAACGTCTCTCATTAATGACACGACCAGTCTCTTCCTTTGAGCTAAATAAATAAAAACAATTCTTAATTAAGCTTGCGCACTCGAGCGCCAAGCATGTTCCCCAGCGTGAGGTGTCGTTCTGAACGCTTTCTGGCAAACATATTTAAACTGTGCCAGATGTTTAAAATGTAAGATAATTACATAGTCATGAACTATTTTCTTTATGTACGGGAACAAAAACAATCGCTTTGTAAAGTCTTATAAACACGCATGCGTTTCCATGGATCCATGCATTTACGGGTGAGTATGTGAATCTACTAAAGTCAAGGCGTTTCAAAAAAATAGCACTACTCTTTAAAGAAACCTGCTGTCATTGCTAGGTTTTTTAATAATTTGAAAAATAATTAGTATGCATTTGTTTTATTGGTACGCTGTGACACAACCAGTTTGTTTTATGGACATAGTATAGTGTCCAAATGTAAGCTTCTGTCAGAAGATGCCCAATCTGTCAAAGCTCTTCAGGAATTTGAAGAATATTTCGTAAGCACTAAATAACTTCACAAGAGTCTGGAGGAGGTAAAATGTAAGATTTACCATTCAATGCTTAGCATGAGCATTAACATGGCTAGGTACAACTTGCAACCTAATAAAGATTGTCTGGAAAAACACATCAAACGTGCCAATTAACAAGCAGCAATATAGAAATTGTCACTGTGCCCCACCAAATCCGTCCAACCATGGATGCAAAATTAACAAAAATAAGTATCTCCATTGACTAGATAGATGGCAGTTGTGCACTAATCGATGTGCTAAATATTTAGTTGTACGTAAATGCACTGCTGGTTCCTTAAAATAGATGTTCTGGTAATACCTTTCGTGCTTTAATAAAACAGACAAATTGGAAACGGATGTGTATGGAGAGGTTTTGGATGCAAAAATTCCAGACGAAGAATTGTCAAGTGATAATGAGTCAATGAAGTAAATGAACAGTGAAAATTAGCATCACGATTTCACATCTTTCTCGATTGAACCTTGTCTTCGTATTGTAACACCTCTTTATTAAATAATTCATAAATTGATTTGACCTTGTAGCAAGCTTCAATATTCTGTCGACTTGTATAATCTGTCTTACAAGAAATTGTATTTCGCTTTGCTTACCTCTCAAAATAAACTGTGATAAGTGTACTTCAAGTAAAAAGGTCCCCTAAACAACAAAACGGAACGATCTTCATCGTCAAAATTCTAAAAAACTGCGGGTTTTTTATCTAAAAAACTATACAATACCGTTCATAAAATTTAGCACCGCGATGGTGGCTACGAAAGTAAATATTTTGAGGCCACAAGCAACGGACTATAATATTAGAAAGTGGGTTACGATAATTGTAACATCTGTCTTTTAATAAACATTTAAGTTTTTATGTTGTCTATTTCAACTAGTGGCGAAGCTGTTAAATTATTCGAGATTCGGCAATAACGTTCGGATAGCATGTGAAATATTATGATTTTTATTGTGGAACAAAATAACAACTTACCTTTAAGCTAACAACGATATTACGATAACAAGTTCTTAATATCACTTAATATGACATGTGTCATACCTACGCAATTATGCATGCAATGCTATGTTGTCTATGTTTTTCGCGTGATATTCATATCTTAACAGAAGCAATTCCAAATTTATGACTTGCTAAAACATCTGGGAAATTATGATTTAATTTGATAGAAACCTAACTTCATTCACTGTATTTCCGGTGAATAAAATCGTTACATCAGAGGTGTGTAATGCCTAGCAAGCTTAAACCCACATAGCTGTTGAAAAAAACAGATGTGATTATTTAATTGCACCTCCTTCGTTTCAGTAGTGTCATTTGAGCCTCGCACAGTGACCAGTCTTCAGGCTACAGTATATAAATACCAAAAAATAAATAATCTTCATTAAGTTCGTGCGTGTGATGCAGATAAGAATGATGAGATTAACATCCTTCCTGATCATCTTGACCATTCTATTGGCTGTTCAAGCAAGATACTTTAAGGTATGCTTATTTTTTTAAGATTTTACCCACCCCAATAGCTTTCCCAAAGCATTGTAATTATCAAAAAAATCAATATAGTAATAATTAATATACTTCGTCACTAGTTTTCATGGACAAGTAGTCGGTAACTTGGAGATTCTTAGAACGACAACCCATCGGAATAACAAATTTGAACGACGTAAATTTGATCCGAAATTTAGAAGTCAGATCTCAAAATCCCACTGTATTAGTTTTGCTCCATGTCATATTATCTAAAACTAAACTAATTAGTTTGACAGCGTGATGTTTTAGGAAGACGTAAAAGTAGTTGACTAGAGCAAGACAGCTCAAATGAATATTACACCTCTATGTTTTTTCATCATTGCAAACAACTAAAAGCCTGCGTCAACGCTTTTTAATTTCTTAGTTCTTGTTATTTCGACTAAGATTTCGACAAGTAAAATGGCGAGAATGACATTCATTTTGTTCATCTTGACCTTTTAATGGTTTTTGCTTTCCATGCTAGACGCAGTCACGCATTATTCTATGCTGCGAACGCAACCCGTTTTGATTAGTATAAAAATTATACTTAGTGTACAAAAATTATATCTATATTATAAAAATATTGTTTGAAAAATGCTTAAGAACACATTGACAAAACAATGACACGACTGTCGTTGATCAAGTTACCAAAAAGATTAACTGTTTGTCGATAAAATTCAATGACATATTTTCATCAATTAATATCGGTGTTGATCTAAACGCAGAAGAAATCGACCACAATGAATCAACAGTGAATAGGTCAATCAATCGCATAACGTTTACTGGGTATAACTGAAGCAGAAATGAATCAGTTTTTTTTCGATTTCGTAAAAACTTTTTTGTTCATTCACTCGGAAGCGTTATGTCCATAAATCATTTCAAAGGAGACATTCGACTAACTCACCCATTTTATAGCAAAACAACAAATAGCCTTTCTTGACTATTACGCACAGTAATGGAGACGCCACGGATAAATTCCTTGAAGGAGCCAGTTGTAACCCTACACTAATATTTCACACATTAGTGCAGTAAATCCAACGTCCGTATTTTAAAGAAGCAATCTCTTGCCACGTATAAAAGGAAAGAGTTGTGAATGCACCATTATCAATATCAAATCAGTAAAATTTTATAAGTATAAAAAATAAACAAACGACTCATTTGCTGATATTTCATTTGCTGAAATTTCACTCAAAATAACTCATTTGCTGAAATTTCACCCACGTCAATTTTGAGACGTGACCTGTGATCAGGAAGTTACACATACAGGACCTTCAGAACTAACTGTAGGTCTTTGTCTAAAAAATTTGACATATTCTTTTACTAATTCAAAGATGAAATGGTAATCTGGTAAGAGAACACAGGAACGCAACCTAATAAATAAGTCAATTCAATACAAAGACTTTTGTAAAAATACAAGCTGCAAAGTAAGAATAACTCAATATGACTTTTAATTTGGTATTTATGACATTTTTAATCTATGTCTAGTTCGAGTGCAGAGAACGAATGTTACACGTGCAAGTGCGCGGGATATAAGTCGACTAATTAAATTGTGACGTGTGAGACAATTGAGACGTGTGTGTCCATTCCTTTGTCACTCTTCTAGCCTCCCACTGATTGGTTAATCTACTATTACTATTTGATTTATTCATAATTTGTACATACTGTCATTTATATTCTCATTTTGTAAATTTGTACAATTATTCTAAAGATGTCGCGCGTTGGGACGAAACGTCAATAAAATTCTTCCACTCCATTATTGTATTTTACAACGGCATTTTATATTATTGCAATAAGCTGGGCTCTGATGTTCGTTATAGTTACTGCTACAATAACATGGTCTTGTAGTCAAATAGATTTAACATCATCGTGCATTTTATTATGTAAAAAGTGCTTTTTGTTATGTCTCAACAACCGATCTCAGAAGGAATTTTCTTTAGCCCATTATTTTACACCTTTCGAAATTATATGTTTAAAATATTTGAAATATTGATATATGAAATATTGATGTAGCTAATAAGACAGTGGTTCGATAGTGAGAAAAATCAGCCAACAATGTGTAAGTTAACCTTAGAAACCATAAAAAATTTACAGGCAAAATAACTTCAATAAGTAATTAAGATTGTGAATATACATGTTGCTTAAAAGACCACCAGCCGATGACAGAAAAATTAATCACAAAAATAGGTCCAGATGTTATCCATCGTTTGTTTTATGAAAAATGACCAGAAGAGCAATTACTGTAGTAACTTTTTATCAGCGCCAAAATTTGACAAAGATCAAGAGGTTACTTCCTCCAGCGAATATTCAAACGATTTTTAAGAGATACGATTAAGAGGTTAATCAATTTAATAGCTGGACTTATACAAGTAAAGCAGAATCTTTCAATAGACAGAGCAAACGCATCGGGTGTCATAACTATTGCGGTATTTTAATGTGAACTTTGTCGATCGCTCCATAAATTATGGCTCATAAACATCACTCAAGCACATTAGCGGCACAAACACAAACACAGCAGCGTTCCAGACATTTACTTCTGAAAGAATTTCCATGCCAATTCCGTCACAAACTCGTTAAAGTAGTCAGGCATGTTAGGAATTTATGATGATCTCTCTGGTGCCAAACTTTATATAAAAAAAAATGAGCGAAAAACTATTTGTAAAAGTCCACCTTTTTTGATAGTTAGTTGATAAGCCATATTATAAAGTAAACTCAATGAAACACGTGCGCTGATTGGTCTAGAGATGTGTTAGTATTAGCCTGTGCAAAACGCGATCTGAGCACACCAATCAAATCATTCAATTAATCAAAGAGAATTTGCAAATCAATCATGAACACACGTTAGAAGAATATTAAAACGTTTTATTTGTATCGCATTATTGTTATTTTACAAAAGAAATAAAAGATGTTTTTCGTGTTTGCACTGGCTTATGCAAACCTCGGAGACGTTTGTGATAACACTCGAGCAGGTGATCAGTTCTAGAGTTCTCCTAATAAGCCTGTGCAAACACAGTAAACATCTTTTATTTCTTACATGAAAAAATGTCGCTCGAATTTTTTCCGTAAACTAGGAAATAGCTGCTACATTCCGTTTTACTCAATTTTTGTTGATAAACTATTGTTAATGTTGTTAGGTTAACAAAATTTAAGCCCAATTCACACGACATAAACTAATCGCAGGTTTAAATTAACCAAAGTTAATTTTTTCAGGCGTAAACACTACCATCCCAGGCTTAACCCGGTTTTAAGGCAACCCATCTCTTTAAGAGGTAGGTTGAATTAAACCCAGGTTTAATATGGTTTAGTATTAATACAACTCGTCTCAAGAGTTAGGTTGAACTAAACCCTGTTTTAACTGGGTTAGTAGTGTTAAGACGCAACAGAAATTAACCTCGATTAATTTAAACATGGGTTGAACCCATATTATGTTAATCAATTTTCACAAGCTCCCCAAATGTGTCTAAGCTCTCAGACTTAGTTTTTCATTGTTTTGAAACTGTACTAAATGATCATTTTTAATTAAGCAATAACATGAAAAATCCCCAAAATTACTACATATTATCTTTGAAATATCTTTAAGGAAAGCAAGGCAATAATTTCAATTTTATCTTTTTTTGAAGACTTTATAATTAAAACTTCTTTTTCATACCAAGTTGAGTTTACAAATGCTCATATTTTGCTTTCAGCGCTAAAGTGGCGATGCTCTCAAATATAGAATTATTGATTAGTACGTAAAAATGTACATTACTGCAAAGTTTCATAGTATCATAAGGTTTATGATCGCGTGTTTCTTTTACTAAGTGCAACACCATACAGTGTGTCCCCAAAAAAAACACAGAAACGCCTAAATTAATTATGCATTCGCTGAGATTATCATGCACAATATCGTATCAAGGATTTACAATACTTAAATGAAGTTAACAGTTCTGCGCCTCTGGATTTCAGAGGATTTCTAGAGTATCAGTTAAAGCAATATTGTATACACAGATTTTCATCTCAAATTTCAGAAGAAAAAGCTTTGTAAAATCATAGGGACATAAACTGAATTAAAACAGCCATGCCACAAAACATAACCATATTTTCCATATAAGCTGCAACGAACGTGGACAAACTCATAGAGATTATAATTAATACTAGAGGTGGCATTTTAATATAATCTATAGTTCAAAATATGGTATGCGTTTTGGGGGGGGGGCAAAATTCTTTCCCGGATGTTAAGCCACAGTGGCCGACTATGATTTTTTCACTTTTTTGTATATATTATGCGTAAATACTATAGTAAATACTATCAAATCTAATTGTTGAACAATAATTTCCTTTTTATTGTAATTTTAGATGGCTTGAACCACTGATATATTGCAAAACATGCTTGTGTTCCTTTTACACTCTTTCAGTAATTATAAGTCCATGAGTCATTGCTTGATGAAAACAACTCTTTCGTCTTTAATTCAACAGCTAACAAACTTCAAAAAACATACATTTGTCATCCATACCAGAAAAATGTTAGAAATAGTTAAACTATGTGAATATGTGAAAAAAAATAGAAAAACAAAAAGGAATAACATAAGTTTTCATTGTTTTTAGTTTAATTAAAAAACAAAGCATACGGAGATTATAAACAACATATAATCAAAATAACAGCTCGCTAAAAACAAGTACTAACGCTTTAAAATGACAAATTTTCTTGATGCTCGTACAAAAGAGCAAAAAACTTACTAAAGTATGTTAAAAAAGAACCCATAACTCGAAACAGACGGCAAAATCATCATTTGTTTACTTCGTGTTTTATTCCGGGACCTAAATTTACCCCCCATTCTGGCGTCGCCTAAATTCATCGTGAATGCCACCTCTAGTTTCATTTATAATATTTATGGAAAAACTAGCGTGTAATATAATCATGCAGGCAGAACAAATCGTAATGGCAGAATAAATTATCTTGTACAGATTTTGCTTTAATGCATACATAATTATTTAGGCGTTTTTCGTTTTTTCTTGACATACTGTATATAATGTGATAATTGTGTTTCATTATAGTAACACTTTTAGTCCTATCAGGAACGGAGTACATGCAGGAAGTTATCACATTAAGTTATAGCTAATAAGTAAGTAAACAAATATTTTCACTTCTCAGAAATGCAGTTCAAGTTCGGAGTGCAGAGTTGGGGAATGCTGTTCTCGAGGACGCTGCAAACAAAAAATTTTACCAGGATACCGCTGTAACTTGTATCGAATGCTTTTAAGCCTACAATGTCCATGCACCCCTGGATTTACTTGTATGGTAAAGTCACGTGTTAATAACCGAGAGAGACGAACCTGTCAGGCCATTAATTGGAGACCCAACTTAGATGGAGAGGAGGTTCAAGAAATGTTTGAGAAGTTTCATTGATGGTTAAACTGTGATATTACAATTATCTTCACAAACCAAAATTGCATGTATGATTAAAAAGATTTTGCATCATAGCATAGCTATATATTCGGACCAATAAAGAATTCTTTATGGAAAGTGCATAAATTCTTTATTTTGTTTTACCAGACCGCAAAGAATGTCGATTTCAATGTAATTTAGGATGCTCCGTATATCCCGGTGGAACTTTATATGCATCCTTCTCATACATTTGCCCCAAATATAATTAATCATACAGTTCCCTCCTATTTATATTTTAGGATCTTTATAGATTAAAGCCTTTCACGTGACTATTTCATCAATCTATGGCACAGCAACATTTTTTAAGGTATTGAAATTATTTGCCATAGCATGCAAACTTTCTCTACAGTTGACAAAGAGGCCTTTTCAATTACATTCACAATTTGTTTTCTATAGCCTTAACAACCTCATTCCATTCATTACGTGAGGAAGTTACTGCAATTTTTCTGACTTTTTCAATTGATAAAAAGAAGCAACAACTGCTCTTGGAGAGCGCTAACTTTAGCATTTGACAGCGCTAACTATCAACTAAAACAAATAATAGTACGTTTCATTGGTAAAAATGCAAAAAATTGTACAATTAAAATCATATTCACATGCAATCTTTCCTTTATCAGCTAAAACTGGTTTTTTGTTTTTTTTTACTTAAAAGGCCGTATTTTATTGAATTTTTGTCCTGTTTTTTTGCCTCTCTCTCTTTTGGGTTATTGGATTTTGGCGCAATAAAAGTTAGTACAAATCATTTAAAATCAAAATTCACTCGTTTAGTCTTGCTTTCTGTCTCTTCTCATAATTATGTTTACTACACTATTTCTGCTTCTTTTGCCAAGTCTAATGAAAATTTCCAGTGTCTTTCCTGGATGCCAAAGTGACTATTACTTTTTATTTCAAACAAAACGCAGTCGAGTTACTAGCCGTGTGTAATACTAATTATTAATTTGTCATGATGGATTTTTGTGATGAAGGTAAGCAAAGTGACGTATGATTATGTGCTAACAGCAAGCATGAATATGCTATTTCGACCAACTTGATAAAACCTATCAACCCAAGGAGTATGCCAAATTAAAGAAATGGCAAGAAGTACATGAATGCACGAGAGATATGATGCTTTCCTTTGAAGCCCTACTCTGGTTGTAGTGATAGAGATGCAAAAAAGGGAGTTTTCGTTGACCGTTTGTCTTTTGTAAGGAGTGCTATTGAGAGTACTGTTGGTATTGCTGCAGCACCACAATTCAGAGTAATCAGATCAAGACAAGTCAGATAGGTTTGCTTTTGGATAACCAAAGTAGTTGTAGCGTTACATAACTTTTATGCTTTTTGTTTTTTTTACCTACATGATTTATTCAAAAAGTATTCAAATAAAGGATGATTTTAAAGGTTTTTAATAAGAATACTTGTAAATGAAAAACGCTAAAAAGGCAAACACTCATGTAACAACTGACGTCATACAGCTGCAAATGCTAATGTAATATGCCCACTATAGATTTAACTTGTCTTCACAATTTTATTGCATTGTTTCTATTGTTACTCGTAAATGAAAAATCTATAATCGAAAGACTTTGTGATCTTCTTTCTAAATGTAATATCTGTAAAATATTACAAATTTTGAATTCGAGAACAGTTTCCTTTCACGACACGAAAGCGAAATAGTTAACTTGTACAGATAATTTGGCAAAGATTTTATGCAAAATGTTATATGTCTTTCCTGGCGTTTAATCCTTCGCCCTAGCCTTGTACAGAAAAACGAGATCTCTGAAACCGTAAAGTTGAGAAGCATCACATAGCTCTAACTTTTACAAACAAATTGCAATAACCTTTTTGAGTTTCCAAGTCTTTGGCGGGTCGCTTTTACGTGTGACTATGGGATGAAATACGTGCATAAGATGAATATTTTCCATCAAGAGAGTTTGAAATGTGAGAGAACATAAATTACGCTTTTCCCCTCAAATAATTTGAAGTTAAATAATGAAAACATCGAGTGGATTCTCACGGGAAAATATTGGTTGGCGTAGGATTTCGAATTTTTTCAAAATTACTACAGTATAAGTACAATGATATAAGTACTTTTTATATTCCTTTGTTATATATGTTTTAGAAAAGTAAGTATTTCATTAATTTACGCTGTTGTGAACTCTGTCTCTTTTTCATATTTGGCATATAAAACAAATAACGACTGAAGCCTCTGGTTATACTCAGTCATGATAAAGTAATTGTCAAAGTTCTTCTTTTATACTGACGTATTACGCTGCGTTTACACGCTCAATTTTTATGTGACAATTTGTATGTGAAAATTTTTATTTTATAGTGCACGTGAGAAAAAATAGTTTTTATGCGATTAGACAGTTTATCAAAGAGCTCTAGTATTTGCTTTTCTGTGACCATTAAAAGTTGCCACATCTAAGAATTGCTCGTGTAGATGACACTTGTAATTTTCATGTTGGAAATAACAAGTAGCTCATTATAATTTTTCATTGATATCTTGAAAATCACTTCAGGTAATTCGATTAGCAGAAGGAGTCCACTCTATACCCGACAGTTTTTGTTTTGAATCTACTTTAATAGGTGGATTATGAATATTGAATAATGAAGGTTTTGCATCATATTTAAGTTTACTGTTCGACTTATTGGAGAACGTGCATTCATCAAAATGTGTGGAGCTTAGCTATAAAATTTGGTGTAGGTATTTAGGAGCTTTACCTAAAGCAATGCATTCTTTCTATGAAAGGTAATTTTTTAAAGTTTCCGTTTTTCTGTTTTGTTTTCAAACCTATCTTGCACTTAGTACCTTCAGCTTTAGGGAATTTTTTGATAAGAATCACCTATGTCAAAAATATTTCAGAAAATTTTTGTTTCGAAAAGTTTTGTATTAACATAACAATGTTGCTGGCGTATGAATGCTGGTGCCTTCAATAGCATTTACAACATATTTTTTATTGCCAGGTCACAATATTAGATGAATAGCTAGTAAACAAATAGGAAAAGATGCTGCTAGTAAGACATGTAAATATTTTAACACAAATGTTTTTGGAAATTTGAATAATATAATCACATTAATAACTGTTTAAATTATGGAAACAGATGTTTGCATGGTTGCTCCATTTATTTATAATTCATTAAACGTTTTTGTTTGCCCCATCGCTTAGCTGAATTTTGTTAATGGATTTCTATGTTTTTCGATCAGCTGAATTAAAATTTTTTCTTCCCTTTCAAGTGAGCCACGTACTGCTGGAATAAGGGCTCGTAACTCGTATCATTAATGAAATAAAGGAAATAAATGAGATGAGCATGTAATGCCAGAGCAATCTAATATATGCCAAAGAAATGATACGCAGATATACACGTTTGCATGTAATGTTCAACATTTTGAGAAATAACGGACATATTATTTAAAAAATTAATGAATATAATCGTAATGAATGTTGTACGTTTTAGGAACATAGAAAACCAAGAAAAGAAAGTTGGATGGGCTGGTAACTACATGCAGAAACTTGTCATAGTGCCTTTTCTAAAATGAGATGCAAAAAAGAGAAGTGATGAAAGCATAATGACATATGCATGTCAAAAGGAAAGACTGTACGGCTATCAAAGTCATACACCACAAACCATGTCACCTAAACTACTGCCGCTTGTTGATGCAAAGAGAGCATAGAACTGCGGTTGAGAGTTTAAATCATTTTGAAGATCTTTACAGAACAAGTTATATGACGTTATTTCTTCTAATGTGTATGTGAGATTTATACAGTCTATTTTTTTAACAAAGTAAAAATTTGATGGTTTTGATGTAAATATCTATCGTGTAAATGAGTGATTATATTCAGCTTATTTTACATCGTCCCATGAGCAAACTGCGAAGTCAAAGTTATTTTGTATTCAATGAAGATATGTTTTTGCAAGATGTTGTGGACAGTCAATGCAACAATATTAACATCACTAACAAGTTAATAGACAGAAGTGATAGTGCTTTTCATGTTGCATCTGAAAAAGATGATGAAGTAATCCAAAGTCATCTACAATGAGGATAGGACTCTGTGAAAGGCAATGGAAGGAGAGCGCAACATGAACATGCCGTGTCCACAACCGTGTCAAAATGTTCAATTGAATCAGCTGTATGTCTTAATTTCTCCGATGTCCCTGATATTGCAGCACGCCTTTAAAAAATGATTCTCTGAATAAAAAAGTGTTGTCTATATCTGTCATAAGTGATTTTCATTTCCTCAAGGGGCAAAATGCAATGTGATATAAAATGAAATAAAATAATTTTGGTCAATGTCCAAGTCCTCTGTCTTGGTGTAATTGTGACATATAAAACCGAGATAGCAAAGCTCACTATTGTCTCAGATAACTATTCTCACAGATATTTACAAGAGACCATTCATTTTATAAAAGCTAACAACTTACAGTCTATAGCCCTCAGGTGAAGTACGAAAACAAGTGGAAGAACGTTATAAGCTCTTACATTACTATCTATCCAAAAATTTCCAACCACTTGTTGTCTCAAAAATATATAAAGCCTTTTGTTTGCGTCATCAATAACATTTCAGAACATTAGATTTTGCGTACATTTTTATGAAAATATACCGAGCACAAGTTGATCTTGATTTTCCCCCAATTGGATTGCCTACGATATCGACCATACTGCATGGGATGTAAGCAATACTGAAGAAAAACTTGGCCTGCATACTTCACATCTGTGTGAGCTTTTGTTTGAATTAACTGAGCAAAAGAAAATTTATTAACTTTTATATCAAAGCAGCAAACAAAGGTAGTGTAATGTTATAGGAAGCAATAAGGCTTGCTCGCTGATATTTGAATGCTTTCATGCCTTCACATTTCCTAAAAAGTATAAATCAGGACAACTGTTTGTACTTCTTATCTCACTGCTTATATCAAAAAATGTAAAAGAACGAAAACGATGTAAAATAATTTATAATAGTTTATAAACATGTTTGTAGATGTAGTTCGCCCAGGATAGTAGAGTTGTGGGTCCTTTTCGTCAATATTGCATATATCCTGCGCAGTATGATCTATAACGTAGACTAAGGTTCGACAGTTTCAACATGCTTTTGAACGACTAAGCATTGCACGTGTATCGAAGATTACATATTTACAAATTTTGGACAACCCTCCTATTGAATACTCTACCTTGTACAGTGCCGTTACAAAAGCTCTAAGATTCCTGATGAGCTTTTGTTGCAAAGTTTTTTTGCCAAAATACAACAAATCAGGTAGGAAAAACTAAATCAAGATGGTACAATGTGTTGTCAAACTGAGTGAATTTTATACTATACATTGTCATTTTTGAGCAGTATTAGCATTTTCTTTAGAGATGTAGGATTACAGGTAATATTGTATACAGTGATGATGATGATGATGATGAAACTTTATTAAAGAGGGTAACACGTGACACAACCAAGTGTGAAAAACTTGTGGCCCTCAAACTAACAAACTACGAGATCAATTACAATTTAAAAACCAGAATTACACAAGACTAAAATACTAAAAAACTAAATAATAAATTATTCTGTCAGCATATCTGAGTTAGCTTTATCATAAAGTTTCTTTTTAAAAAGTGTAGCTGATGAAAGTTTACGAATAGTAAGAGGTTAACTGTTTTAAAATCGAATTGCAGTAGCAGCAAAAGATCTCCCAGCATCGTTTTGTCTCTTAATTTGGGGTAAACAAATAGTTAAGTCTTTATAACGAGTATTTCTATTGTGGCGACTGGCATTTGTTGGTAGAATACCAATAATATAAGTTAGACAGTTACCATAGAAACGTTTATGACAAATCACGGCCTTTCTAATTTCCACTTCCTTACTATAAGGTATCAAGCCCAATTTGCAAAAGAGTGGAATACTCCTATCGCGTGTTGAGGCATCTAGAATTACGCAAGCAGCTCTCTTTTGTAATTTTGTAATTTGATCCGAGTTATCTTTTGTTGTATTTGACCAAACACAGCTACCAAACATCACAGAAGATTTAATAGTGGCATTATAAAACGCAATGCGTTCATCCAATGGTAGATAATATCTTAACTTTTTAAGAAGGCCAATTCCTTTAGCTAATTTGGAACATAGCTTATCAATATGATTTGAAATACTTAGGTCTTCATCTAAAATGATTCCCAGAAGCTTCTGGTGGGAAACCTGCTCTAACATATTCACAGTACAAGCGATAAAACTGTCTTGATAACATGCAATAATTTCATGCATGGATACTTGCTATGTACAACTGCATAAACTATTTTTGTTTCAAAAAAATGCTATGACTTGGAAGCTTCTCAAATAAAAAGATGTGACAAAGATGTATTAGTAGTTCAGAGAGTAGCTTATTTGATTTCCTTTTTGAAACATTTTTGATTTCAAAGTTTTCATTCATCAAACGTTGACAACTGAGGTGTAGTCTGTCGAAATGAATAGTGTCTTTTACCTTTAAAAAAAGTTCTTTTAGAATTGTTGGGTTAGTATTATGGTTATAAAAAATTCTTTTAAGAACTATTACGTCATTATTTTGACCATTCACCATGGTATTTGCTATTTTTAAAACAATTTTACCACGACAATGTCTTTATTTTACTACGTATCATTGGTTGAGCGATTTATTACCGAGATACAATCCAAAAGCGAATTTATTGAAAGTCAAGAGAATAACTGAATAAAACTAGAAAAAAAAAGTGCAGAACATTTGACTTCTGCCAGAATTTTTGTCGTCGAGCAACTTTATTTTGTTTTCTACATTTTCGTCATTATGTCGCCACCATAGAGATTAAAAATAATACTAGAGGTGGCCTCGTGAAAGTCATGTATCATATTTCTTTATATATTAACTTTATGTAAATAATTCATTCATTATACTTCACTGAAGATGGTATCAGTTTGCCAAAACATGCATGCATTAAAGAATTTTAAAAAAGTCGTCGTTTACGTTAAATGTATCATTTTAATCGTGCTGCTACAAAATCATGGAAATTCTTATTTACTGACCATGAATGTGTAGCAGTTGCTTGAGATATCTTGCTTTAATCATTTCTCTTTTAAATTATATTCTCCTTTCATAATTCAATGTATGTTAGTTCATTACGATAGCATGTTAGGATCATTAAGAATAAGACTCTTTGTGTCTTTATTATTTCAAAGCAAGTATGGAGTCTTTTTATCCATTATCCACAGCCAGGTTATTCTAATCACATATGGCAACCAGGAATAAAAAAAATCCATATTCTTTAATATTTCTACTTTTATTGTCTCTACTTTTGCATTTCCATTCTTCTGTATCATGTATTTAGCCTAATTTTACAGACAGTAACCATATTGTGACAATGAATTTGCCAGGCGGAAAGCAAATTCTTAGTATGAATATAATTTCCCAACATAAAACTTTTAATATGGCTATGGGTATATAATTTTATTAACAATAACATTTCGTCTTTAACTTCAGATCACAATACATACATGTAGGAAGTTAGAAAACATATATACTAATTATACATTATTTTCAGGGTGCTAAATTACAAGGTATAGTGATGACAGTGTTGTGTGATTTTTATGTTAAGGCATAGAGTGGGATTGAATGGAATTAGAAAATATTTAGTGAGATAGAACTGCCTTGAACAATAAGAGATGATTTAAGCTTGGAAATGAGGAGGCTTTCGTGGATGGATAGTTCGTATGCATTAGGAGAGGATGTTAGAATGACGAAGTCTTCAAAGTCTGTGGAGTAATTTGTAGTTTTGAGGTGGGTGAGCACACTGAAATTGATTGGACTGGATGAAGTTTTTTCTGCCAATGGAGAGACACCCAAATTTTCTAATACTCTGGTGTGTAAATGGCGCGTGATTTGACTAGCGTACGACGCATAGCATTGTCGACACTTAAATAGATAAACAACACCAGATTTCAGAAATTTGGGAACTATATCTTTCAAGAGAAAGTAGGATGAAAGGCGTTTAATTAGAACCATGTATTTTATAAAGAGTTTACACATGTATGAAATTCGTCGTATGATTAGTTTCTTAGTTGGTGTGTGTGGCAGAGGAGAGACTTTGCTTTCCATGTCTTGAACAACTCAGAAAAAAATTAATTAAATAAGCGATTACATAAAGGTTACTACTAAAGTATATAAAGCAGGCAAAACCGCCTCAAACAGCTGACATCATTATGCAGCATACAGAGAACATGCATTTTTTAACACGTTCATATTTCATCAATTTCGGTAAGCAAATCATTGCTCTGCTCTTCGTGTGTCGTGCGAATATGCTGTTTGAGATCACAACGGCGAGAGAAGGCCGTTTTACAGTAACGGCAACGATAAGGCGTGTTGTCCGTGTGAACGTGAAGGTGAAATTTCAGATTCGACAGTTTGTTGAATGCTTTGTTGCACAGTCTGCAATTGTATGGCTTTTCTCCAGTGTGAATAAGCAAGTGGTTGCGAAGATTGCCTTTTTGATGAAATCCTTTACCGCAAATGTCGCAAACAAATTCCTTTTCTCGCTGTGTGTCGAATGTGCGTCTTTAAAGTGGAGCTGCGGTTAAACGCTTTTTGGCAAACGTTGCACTTGTGGGGTTTGTCGTTTGTATGAATTATCTTATGTCGACACAACGTGCTCGAAAGACGAAAGCCTTTTCCGCAAATGTTGCAAACGAACGGTCGTGCGCCTGTGTGACTGGGCATCTTGAGATGAATCGTCAAAGTATACTTTGTTTTGAAGATTTTTCCACATTGTTCACATTTATAGACGGGTTTCCCCGACGAAGGCGGTGGAACTGACCGGCTACATATGCTTTTTGCCGTTTGCGGGTCTTCTATGCCATTTATATCAAGTGAAGATACGAGGTCAAACAATCTCCGATCATTCATAGCACGTTTGCTGTTTTCAAGTCATCACCATCGATGAAACTTTGATACGTGAAAGATGCCTTAGTTTTGGTGTCCCGTTGCCAAGCCAAAATACTCTCGACTGCGAAAAAGACCTGTCTCGTTCTTCCAATTTTGGTTTATCACATTGCAACAACCCTGTGTCATATCCTATGAAGAATTAATTTATCGATATCATTAGGTTCTTTGCGTGCAGATAATTGCACTAATAGGTTGGGCAGAATTCTGTAAAATTGCAAGGAATTTGCACGATTTGATGATAAGCAGAATTATTTTCATTCATATTGCTTTAGAAAGATGTCGACCTTTTAATTATGTTAAAGCAGATGTGAAAGGCTATAGCTACTAGCATAGTCTGAGTGCCCTTAGATAAATACAAACAAAACGCATTCACCACCAACCTACGGTTAAATGCAGCTTCAAAATGAATCACTGACTAGAGTAGCTGATTCGATAGACAGTGGATAAAATTTAAAAAGTTTACTTGCCTCGTCTCGAAAAAAGTATGTGTTCTGACACTTTATTGCCTACATGGTTAACTTTTCTCTGGCGTTTTAAAAATTTATAGTAATGAAAAATACAAAAAAGATTGCTCTTCATAATCACAGTAGAGATTAATTAATGTAAAATATTATTTGGTTTTCGGCTCTCCCAAAGAGTTTTGAAATGAGTACTTTTTTAAAGCAATTCAGAATTCACAATTAAATTTCCGTTGAAATTTTCATCGACACGGTTCAGCAATATAGATACATACAAGCTATTCTATACTCTATATTTTCAAAGAGTTGTCACTTGACAAGAGTAAATCAATTGAAATCGCCTCCATAAGGTAGCTAAAGTTCCACTTCAACGCTGAACTTTGAAAATCAATATTTGTTGCTACAAAAGTTTGTGGAAACTTTTGGAGGCCATTCGAAAGATATTTTATTTACAAAAAGAGTGCAGTTTTCACTGCTGTATGAAATTTTTAACTAAGCTCATAAAGAAAGTCGTTCGTGGATATTTCGAATATAATAATGTTAAAAGTCGACGGTCGCTTAAATTTATGTCTGGGTTGAGAGCTTCATGATTAGCTACAAGCACAAAATCGACTGATACATACTTGTACAGTTGAAGCTTGTTGTTCAGTTTAAATGCCGAACTCATACCTTTTTCGGGTAATATGGCACCATTGTCGTTTGTTTGATTTGACACATTTCTACGTAGAAGAAAAGATCTTGGCATGTCACTTGAGTTAAATGAGGACTGCGAGGACTAACGTTCAACTTATAAGTCGATGAAAAAAGTTTGGAATAAACTTTTCTATAGAAAGGGTCGCTGTGAGGATTGTCTCCAAACTTATCCCAAGTAAAAGATGTCTTTGTGCTTGACAAGCTGCAAGTTTATCACCTTAAGTGGATTGTACTCTTGCCTGCCTACTCAGAAATGCGTCAACGCTGGCCGCAAATTGAGCATATGAAGCATTCGAGTGAGCTGAAGGAAACCGCAATGCAAGGAAAGGTTACAAAACAATGTAGGGATTGACCAATGATGATCTTTGTCTTAATAAACATCGGGCCATCAACGGCAACTGGCATACAACTGGTTTTTGCAGAGATCATCTGTCTTCGTCATTAAATTGAACACTACATTTTTGGTAATTTTAGTCAAAAACATTAAGTTCAAATGCAATGTTTTATATTGAATGAATGTTTCTGATTTAGCGTTTGAAGTTGGGAATTTTTAATTTTAGCGTGCGCAGAGTCAATCTCCTTGTAAATCCACGGCACTCATTCAGACAACAAAGTGCTCAATGTACTCTTAAGAACAACGTGTTTGGAAATTTTTCAAACATTAAGGAAATGAGAACGTTTCCGATTGGAGACTGCTTGCAACGAACTCCACAGAAGAATGCACATGTTAAACAAAAGACTGTTGTAGGGTTGAGTAGTGTTTACAATATCCAAAGATAGAAAATCTTGTTCATGAAAATTGAGTTGTAGAAACTTTTCATTCATAATATGGCAGAACAATAGATAAGGAAATTCATCAATATATTTCGCAAACTTGTTTATTGGCATAATCACATGAAAGTTTTGTTTAACAAAATGCATAAATCGTGAAAAGTTTCTTTTAGTCGTAAAATTAACGTTCAGTGAAAAAGAAACCTGTCCTAATCTCCGTTACATGTTGCATTTTTCTGAGTCTATTGACTGAAATGCATGTGATTTCTTATCTTTCGACGAGATTCGTAGCAAGCTGTGACATTGAATAATATTAAAATTAAAAGCCAATTTGTATTATCATTCGGTCATTGTTTTGTAAACGCTGAAACAGTATCTAGTGCGATTGCCAATTTGAAACTCTGTGATGAGTTGGCCATGACAAGTAAGTCATACGGCGACGTCTAAATAGCGCCAAATCCACTTTCCGCAACTGTTGTGCCTTTTTAAGCATTTGAAATCAAAACAAAAAGCGCTGCATAAAAATTGTGAATAAATTGTGGTTAGCCAAGCATGCTGCATCCATGCGTGTCCTATTCATAAGCATGGCATCTGCGAAGCTTTCTGATTGCTGGCAACAGTTTCGTTCTAGGCAGACTCGTGAAAAGTTTCCATGACCTGACATAGAAATTTAATGTAGCAATATGGAATGCAACTGCATGATATTTAACGGCGTCTGTCATTTTGACTGCACGCTTTTTTCGCTCCATTTTCGTAGCTTATTAAAATTTTATTGATTTAAAAACATCAGCCGACTGACCTACGACCACAAGCGTGTTGTTCATATAAACGAAAACTAAAAATAAAAATGAAGCTTAATTGTGTTTTCCTATCACCGGTGTTGTGATAACGTTGTTTATTTGCCTGGAAAACGTTTCGAAATCGTCAAAGTAACGATATATTTTACATACACACAAACAACAAAGCATTAAACGTTAACAAAAATTGTATGATTTCGTTCGATGGTTCGAAGTCAATATGGCCGAGTTAGTTTTAACAGCTTGCGCAATACATTGACCGCAGCAGTAATGTCTCTTTGTTTAGCGACCGAAATAACGTCATTATCTTTCATTAGTGGCATGAAAAAGAAACGCACTTTTTAAGGTAAAGTCATGATTCGAGGTATTTCATTTAGTGCGATCGACAATTGACTTCATTTTCATTCAAAAAATAGCTTATGATATCTCTCTTTTAAACAGCATATATGATTAACCTTGATTGTTACACTTAGTACACAAATAAATAGTCTCTGACTAGGCCAGGCTGTACGTGAAACAATTAATTCTTTAAAGAGTTTCTGGCGCAGACCCATTGGTATATTCTATATTATACTAAAGGCTTCTAAATTTTCAAATCAAACAAGTCCGTTTCAAGGTGAAATAAAATGCACATGTTATTACAGTTTTACAATTTCGAATTAAGTTCATTCATGTAGAAAATACAGTTTACTAATTGAAATTTCGTTTTTTCTTCGTGTCCTGCGAACTATTTTATTTGTTGAAGAGAGAAAAAGTGCTCATAAAAGGCATCCTCAAATTGTTTTTGACTTGTCGATGTTAATTTCATAACCGCATCACTGAGTTGATGCCAATAGTTTGAACAATATTTTTTCGTGATTGGCTGTCAACTGTCATTGACTTAATCACAACAACACATTTATTTTAAAATCGATGTTGTCCTGCAAAACACCCTTATTCTTGAGATATTTAATGCACTGGTGTTGAATTGTATTCCATGTTTGAAAAAATAAAATGACTAAAATTACTCCAGGGTAGAGGACAGAATTGTGCCTTTTGTTCTATTTTTTGTTGTTGCACATGTCAAACATGAAATTTTTTCCAACCAATTAATTTGGTTCAATAAAACGACTCATCACATGTGAGCGAAGAAACTTAATAAACGAAAATATACGACCCTGTTCATATATGAGTAAGGTTGAGCCGCCGTACCAGCTCGCCCGGCACTGAGATGTCATGACTTAACTTGTTTGCCCGAAATAAAGAGACAAAATGATGATGGGAGACAGCCGACTGCCTGTCAATTTTAGAACAGTTTACCCATTACAACGCATAAACTTTCATCTATAGTCCAGTTCCTGCGAAAATAAGAAAATATAGTCCAGTTTTAGCGAAAAACTTTGCATTATGCAGGTCCTTCCTCCCCCCCCCCGTCCTCCCCCAAGAAAAAAATACAAGTTTTGACTGTGGTTCTGGACACCCTGTACCTTTATAATGACCCAGTAAGGCATTCTTCTATAGGTCAATTTTCAGAGAAAATGTTTTTCAGCTTAATTCATTAATATTCTTAACTGACACGTGCAACAAATTTTTCTGCTCATTTATTCGCGCAAAAAAATAGTACATTTCTAATAATATCGTTACAAAGTTCTCTCGGGAAGAGACTTTTGAACCAACGATCACTATACGTAGATCATACTTTTATGAGCATAAGCCAAAACTGATGTATCTCAGTTTGCTAACATCGTTTACGATATCTACCCTCAATACACTATATTTCTTTATCGATATATTTACTAAAACTTGTGCTTTTCATTTTTCGAAAAAATTACTTTTGTCAAGCAAATTAAAGTATTTGTCATTATAGCAAATGTAATATGGCAAAAACGTCACGACATATTTCATATTGCACGTTTCAAAATAATCTATTATAATTTCACGTCAAATTATTTTTAGTACATAGTCATGATTTTATATGAACTTTTTAAATCTTAGAGAAAATAGTTATATGTAAATTACGTAGGGCATATATTTACATAAATAATTGTTATAATCTTGTAAATTCATCAGTAACAAAGTTCACAAGACTGTATTTATTGATTTTTTAAACGTTCTAACTATCTATCTGTCAATCTATTGTATAAATTTTGCTGGTTTTAAAAACATTTGCCAGACGACTTGGAGGCGAAGAAACCTAATGAAAATATACGACAGACAGCTAATTGTTGATGTTGTAATCAGAGCAGGGGAGATGAATAACAAGAGCAGTCAAGGTTGGGAACTTGGAATTTGAACCTTATAGCAAAGTTTCAGTCAGAGTATGTAAAATTGTAGATTGCCATTGAAATACTTCATTATGTTGATAGATTAATGTACATAACATATGAATGAAGTTCGAGTAGGATTTGTCTTTGTCTTCGCAGAGCTGGAGCCAGGCCAGAGCTTGGGTACGATTTTCTGCTTCTTTCACAATGTAAAAGTAGAATGCAGTCAACAGCTTATCAGATCTTTGTCTTTTGAGAAAATGCATAGGTCGTGTAGCTACTGAGCGGGCTCCTTCTGAATTGATGTCACTGGTCTGCAATGTTCTACACAATAGCTCCATTGCATTGAACATCATGAACGAGAATCACAGACCAAAAAATGCCTGAAAGTTATCCATCCATCAGCGTCAATAAGCAAGATTATTGGCGATGATGGATGGATAACTTTCACATCCCTTTCGCAGCATCTTTGATTTTCGATCTTCTCCACCTCTGTACAAACAAGAGAACCAACTGCATGATTCTTGTTTTTCAGTTTGTGGTTTGTTGTGTATTTTGTTAATACTTTGTTGATAAAGTTTCGTGAGTAATTGTTGTTTATGAATGTAGAGTATAAGTAGTTGCGTTCATTCTTCTTGGCTTCTTCTGTATTGCAGTGTGTTTTAATCCTATTAAAGAGAGTTCGTATGCAACTAATTTTGTGTTGTGTTGGGTGATTGCTATTAAAGTTGAGTATTTGGTCTGTGTGTGTATTTTTGCGGAATACTTGTGTGTTTAATGTGCGTCATGTGATCTGGTAAGTAGAATATCTAGGAATGTAAGTTGTTTGTTCCGTTCTTTGTCCATGGTGAAGGTTATGTTCTGTGTGGTGTTGTTTATTGTGTGTAAAATGTGTTCTGTTTTGTCTTTTCGACGATAGCAAAGATGTCGTCAACAAATCTCTCCATAGTCTGATGTGTGTTGTTGGTGACTGACTGCTTTTCAAGGTGTTGCATAACAGTTGCATAAAAAAATCAAAATAAAATCCAGAGAATCCTTATCATTATCATAATATGCCTGGGTTACCAATTTTCAAATATATTAAATCGACATATGGGATGGATACTCTCAGAATAACGAGAAAGTGGGAATTATTTCGGACTTTAATGACAGATGCCAAATCCATTGACGAAACCATCAAAGAAACAACAAACGCGTATCGAACAAAACGACACAACGAATTCCAACGAAAACTACAAAAATCGAGATCATTTAAGGAAATTAACACCGACACGCATTCATGGGTCAAGAACATATCAAGCAAACCACTCACCGTACAGCAGACTAAAATTTTAAGCAAAGGCTTAAATTACAACATCAAAGACGCCAACAAACTTGACTTCGTTGCCGATCTAGAATCCACACTGAAATTCACCAACTTAAGTGATGAAATCAAAGAAGACATTCGCCACAAAGTAACGACAAACCTCTGCCTCAAAAGACCAGTCACACTTAACAACGAAGAACAAAAAGCTATCAGAAACTTACGAAACGACGAAGACATAGTCATACTACCAGCCGAAAAAGGACGCAAAACTGTAATCATGGACAAGTCAGACTACATCAACAAAGCACAGAACCTCTTACAAGACACCAACACGTATGAACCTCTACAAACAGACCCCAACAAAACCACTACCAATCGCATCAACAAGAAATTAAAACAACTAAAGACAAAAAGAAACTTAACGAAACCGTCTACAAAAGAATCCGACCCAACGACTCCTCCACCGCCAAATTCTATGGACTACCAAAGATTCACAAAGAAAACAACCCGCTACGACCAATTGTATCTCTTCCTGGATCTCCCACGTATGAACTATCAAAATATCTTTCTAATATTCTGCACCCGCTAGTCAAATCATCACATCACACTATCAAAAATGCCACAACTTTCCTCACCAATATTCAAAATGTAAAACTAAAACCAGACGAAATCATGATATCTTGCGATGTAGTGTCACTTTTCACATCCATACCACTAAACATAGCCAAAACAGTCACAAACGAACTACTTACTAACAACAACTCATGGAAAATCACAACCGAACTAGACCAAGACGATATCATCGACCTGCTCGAGCTCTGCCTCTCCACTGAATTCACCTTCCAAAATTCATAGTACCGACAAATCTCAGGAACACCAATGGGTTCTCCTTTATCCACCTCCCTTGCAGAAGCTGTTATGCAACACCTTGAAAAGCAGTCAGTCACCAACAACACACACATCAGACTATGGAGAAGATTTGTTGACGACATCTTTGCTATCGTCGAAAAAGACAAAACAGAACACATTCTACACACAATAAACAACACCACACAGAACATAACCTTCACCATGGACAAAGAACAGAACAAACAACTTACCTTCCTAGATATTTTACTTACCAGATCACATGACGGCACATTAAACACACAAGTATTCCGCAAAAATACACACACAGACCAAATACTCAACTTTAATAGCAATCACCCAACACAACACAAAATTAGTTGCATACGAACTCTCTTTAACAGGATTAAAACACTCTGCAATACAGAAGAAGCCAAGAAGAATGAACGCAACTACTTATACTCTACATTCAAAAACAACAATTACCCTCGAAACTTTATCAACAAAGTACTAAACAAAATACACAACAAACCACAAACTGAAAAACCTAACGAAGATACAGACGAACCAGTAAAATAGTGACATTACCATATATAAACGGAACATCAGAAATGACATCAAGACTACTCCGACCATTCAAAATAAACATCGCACAAAACCAACACACAAACTCAAATCATACTTCACTAAACATAAAGACCGAACAACGACATTTGACACAACCAACGCGGTCTACATGATACCATGTAAAGATTGCCCCAAACAGTACATAGGACAAACATCCAAAAATTGAAACAAGACTCACTGAACACAAGAATGCCATCAAACGACGCGACCCAAAATCACTACCAGCAGAACATACCTACGATACCAACCACACATTTGACTGGACAAAACACAACTTCTTGGACGCGCACAGACAAAACACGCACGAGAATTCAAAGAGGCATGGTACAGCAAAGACAACAACACAATAAACAGACATATTGACATCCCCATCATCTATTCACAACTAAAGACAAAACCAAGACAACAAACTGATAACACAACGACTAAAATAAAACACTCAAATTTCATTAACGCAATCCATACACCCGAAACCATGACAACGCATCTTATACCATCCAATAATATCAACTCAACTACTAACCAACCAATCAGACGCTCCAAACGCCTACAAAATCTTTGTAAATAATATATTCACATTCTGACGAAGGCTCGAAGCACCGAGTTGAAAGCTTAATAAAAATTTCAAAATAAAATCCAGAGAATCCTTATCATTATCATAATATGCCTGGGTTACCAATTTTCAAATATATATATATATATATATATATATATGATAATGATAAGGATTCTCTGGATTTGTTTTAAATTTTTTATTGCTTTCAACTCGGTGCTCGTCAGAATGTGACAATATATTATTTACAAAGATTTTGTAACGTTTGGAGAATCCTTATCATTATCATAATATGCCTGGGTTACCAATTTTCAATATATATATATATATATATATATATATATATAATTGAAAATAAAATAAACCACGAATTACTTCATCGAAATTTATTCCCGGAAATTCGTAATTTATTCATCGAAAATTATACCGCTCTGCCGTGGCATTGAGCACTCTATCCGTGCGATTTTGTTTGCGATATATCACAAAATCCCATTATATATATATATATATGTGTAGAGAGTCTCATATGGAGACGTTCACCGTGTTCGCGATATGCAAAGCTCACCTTTATAGGTTTGAGCACTGTGGTGACTCTACAATACAATCCATACAATGTGTAACCGTACGTCCTGTGTCCCAAGTGCAGGAGTCGCCATTTTAATATGGTGATAACGGGAGGGCACATTGTATATACACTTATATATATATATATATATATATATATATATTTGAAAATTGGTATATACATAAAAGATAAAAGTTTCTCCGGATTTTAAGTGATTTTTATTGAGCTTTCGACTCGTTGCTTCGAGCCTTCATCAGAATGAGAATATTTATTTACACGTGATATTTATTTACACGACATATCGACATACCCATCATATACTCACAACTAAAGAAAAAGGACAAAAAAACTACAAACAACACCAAAACTAAAACACTACACTCTAATATTATTAACACCAATCATATTCACAATACACCAAAACCCATGGCAACGCATTTCACCCCATCCAATCACATTGATCCACCCACTAATCCAATTAGACGCTCTAAACGTCTCCAAGCTAAAAAGCACGTGTAAATAAATATCCTCATTCTGATGAAGGCTCGAAGCAACGAGTCGAAAGCTCAATAAAAATCACTTAAAATCCGGAGAAACTTTTATCTTTTATGTATTAAATGCCTGGATTACAAATTTTCAAACTTATATATATATATAAAAGGAAATAAAATCGACAAGTTTTTGCTGTCGCTACTCGGAGTTTCACGTCGTAGAGCGATCTTCAGGCAACTCTGAGTTTCACGCAATCAAAAATTTTTGCTGAAAGGGTCATTTTGTGCGTGCAGTTAAAAGAAGAAAAATTCTAAAGTAATTAATATCAAGCCGTTTCATCATCGGTTTATGTACATTATGCTCGATCAAAGAGCGAGCATGGATCAAATACAGCTTTTGCAGTCTTTAAAAAACTCACGAGTGCATGTTTGGCCGTAATTTTGAGATATTCCTCGACTGTACCGTCTAGCTCTGTCTCGTTTTGTTTCTCTTTATCGTTTCAGAAAACACTCGTTACGCAGCCTTACTGTTAAAAACATTTGCCAGAAAAAATTTCTTCCTGTTTTGTTTTATTCTTTGCATTTTCTTGTATATCTTGAATTTCAAGCGATTGCAATTGTGGAAATCTTTGTTTTCATACAACTGCCGCCATGTTTTTGTTCTAAATTGAAAAGAAGTTTGTTTGTCACTGCTTTTCAGCCAATCAGGTTACAGTATTTACAGTGCAATTATACTTTCTACAGTGCAATTACAGATAAACTGCACTGCAATCAACAAATCGCAGTCGAGAATATCTCAATATATATTATAATACAGGTTATACTGTGGTAGTAAAGAAACTTGGTATGATGATGAAACCCCATCTAAAACAGCCAATGTTGAACTTTCTGAGCAATTGAAAACCTCGATGATGCAAGAAGTTAGGTTTGATTTGAATGCCTAGATCTTATTTCATTTGCTGATTTTACACAGAATCATAAAGAAAAGTTTAGATTTCGATGAATGGCCATGGGGAAAGGGGAGCGGTAGAAAATATAGAAGTGGAATGTACAGCTTAAGGTACGTATGCTTGAGCCAAAGCTAAATGATGCACTCATCTTGGAGGAATACAAAAGAATCAAAAGATTCAGCTGTTGATCTCTTATTACGACAGCAAGGAAGACGAAAATCACCTTTTTGCGAAGCGGAAATGTCAACGGTCTTAGATTTAGTTACCATAGCATTTAGCCACGAGGTCTGCAAAGGATGACTGTAATACGGCAATTTTTAATTATATGTAGTGTTAAAGATTTCATCTTGCATTAGTAAATTCAAGCTCGCAAGGCCGTTCAAAGAAATTGAGATGCTATGGACACAATCAATTTTTGGGCGTTTGCTCCCAGACAACCCCAACGAACGGCCCTGCAAGCTCGTTAGCTCGTTAGTCATTCTAAAATCATTCGAGAATATTTTACTTCGTAATAAAGTAAATGGTTTGAACCCCGGAGTATCGCTACATGTTTGTAAATGTCGATCGTCCAGGTTGCTATAGTCCTGAGAAGGACTGTTTTCGTTGTTGTTGACTGACGTTTCGACAACCTTAGCGGTAGTCATCTTCAGATTCAAAATGACTCTGAAGAGTCAAAATGACTCTTTTGACTCTGAAGATGACTACCGCTAAGATTGAAGTCATCGATGTTTCGCCTATACATATGGTTTTCTATCACATTGTCAACATTGCATGCAGTCGATGTAATGACGCCGAATGACAGCCGAGCTGCCGAACAAGAAACGAACTATTGTTAGCAATGAATTTCGTAAATGGTTAACGCGGGAAATTCATATTATGATTTATGAACCAATTTTTAAACAATGTGAAAAAACAACCGGTAATTTATTACAACAAAAGCTGCGCTTAACAGTGAGTCGGCGAACAGACAGCGTCGAAAAACATAAAAAGATGACAAAAGCGTGAGGTTATCTTTATGTAGACGTTGTAATTGGTGACTGGCATCAAGTATTCCTTTTCCAGAAAGAAGCATGATTTATTTTGAAAATGACACTTAATGTAAAGTAAATGGGACAAACCACGCCAAGAGTGGACCATCTGTCAAGCAAACTAAAGCAGTTTGTACGAGTGCATAAATTGAGTGGCAGGTGACAAAATAAATTAACATCTGACAATTTCATACTCAAAGCAAAACGCAGCAATATCATTGGGCCCGCGTCCTCGTTTGCAATTCAAAGCGCAATTCTATAAATGTTTAAAAAGTTAATTTAGGATTACAGCACGAGCTCTCGACAGATGATAATACATTAGAGTTCAAGCAAAGCGCAGCGGAGTGGACAAAGAACAGTCGACGTTTATGACATCCGAATACAACTGCCCCAACGATACGTGGAAGAAGGAAAAGCAAGATTTATAAAATTATCGTAATTAAAATTTTATTATCGAAGAGGTAAGTTTGAAGATGCCAACAAGCAACAGCCTTTACGATGTTTTGCAACGTTAGAGTACACCACTTGACAACTATATATCCTTGGAAACAAAAACAAAGCCAAGCGATACTGCATGCAGGAGCTAAGTCTGGTCACCGTGTGTAAAAAAAGGCAAGTTCATCTATTACATTTCAGCCAGAGTATCAAAGTGAATATGAAGTAAGACATAATACTATTTAAATAGCAACAAAATGAGTTCATCAATTATGAAGTAGGTGCATGCATAGAGCATGCGCAAAGAGCTCTACTTTCAGTGAAACTCGCTCTCGAAAAAATTCTTTCGTTCTGTCATTGGAATCTTACCACAAAAGTTTCTAAATGGAAAGAAAACTGCAGTGATAGGCCAACAAGAAATTCTATAGTTTTTGGTTACAGAACACGGAGAAAAAAATTGTAAGCCGAAATAAAATTAATGGTGAAAATTTATGTAACTCGCGATGCAGCATCCAACTTTTTCACCGATAGATTTTTCCTCTTTACTATAGAATATGAAGTCAAATAAAGACGTCCAAAATGGCAGTCGGAACGCTCTTCAAAATTCTCCCAAGTCAAACTCTGCGCTTTCTTGCAAGATGAAAATTTTGCGAAACGCATCGCAAACGAATGGAGCAACTGAACTATGCTCATATCTTAACATCCCTTGCTAATGAATCCATTCAAAACGACACAACTGTACTGGTAAAAATAACAAAACAATGTGTCAGAAGAGCCTTCCATGAGGAATCTAAAGACACCGTTTGTTTTAATCAAACGCGGAAAGAAAACGAAACAGAACAAAGAAAAAAGTTTTTGCAACGAAAAAAGCGGCGTATCACGCCCAGTAGAAAAATTCGCGATTTCCTAGAAGTCGATGATGTAAAAGGTTTTCATATCGATCTCATCAAGCGGGATGTTTCATATGCAAACAGGGACGGAAACACGACAAACACCAAAACAAGAAACAAGAGCTCAGCAAAAAGTTGTTATCAAATCATTAACGTGCGAAACAATGCACAAAGTCACACAAAGGTCCCACCACGAAAAGCTTTTCCAACCTCTAAACTCGCGGTAGATGGAAGAGAAAAACCAAGTTATCATAAGGAATTCGATGAAAATTTTACAGACAAAGTGAACGAGACAGGCAAAGAAATGCAAACTTTAGCAGGTAATATGATGCAAAATATGGAAAACGCGAAAATCGAAGTGGAAAAATTACAGATACTCAAAAATACTCATAAAGAGGACTGGGGCAAGAACAGCCCAGAGGAAGCTGTAAAATGTAGGGAAAAGTTTAACTACCAGTGTAAGCAGTGTGGGAAACACTTCAAAACTTACTATACATTCAGCATTCACGTGAAAATGCCAGTTCACACAAAGGAATATCCGTTTGTTTGCAACATTTGTGGGAAAGGCTTTCGTCTGTCGAGCACGTTGTGTCGACATAAGATAATTCATACAAACGAAAAACCACACAAATGCCAGAAAACTTTAATCGCTCTTCCACGTTAAAGATGCATGCGCACGCACAGCGCATGCAAGCAGCACGTATGCCACACGTGCGGCAAAGGTTTTCACCAGAGGGGAAATTTGCGCAATCACATGTTCGTCCATTCGGGCGAGCGACCATTTTGCTGCGAGACGTGCGGTCGTCATTTTAACAAGAAGTCGAATCTCAAACAGCACGTGAAGATTCACGAAAAAAACGGTAAATTTTCTTGCACGGTGCAAAAGATATTTGATGATCATTCCACATTGAAAGATCACATGAAGGACAAACATTTTCATTACTAACTACGAGTTGCCCACACATTCAGTCCCCGGACGATAGCACTGACGTTATCTCTTTGAGTGTATTCGTTTCAAGAATTTGATCCTGCCTTCCCACTCGCCTTAGAGCAGACTGAATACATGAATATAAACTTCCTTCCCCCACAAAATAGCCTTCTGCTTTCGCCCATGGCCTTATCCCCAGGGGCAAATATAGAGCAGCAATTGGGCGGATGATAAAATTTACGCTCCTCTTCCCCCCACCATCCACCACTCCCACCAACACAAACGCGGTATTAATTTTTATCTATAATCATCGCTAGTTCTCATCCAAAATATTGTGCCTGTTCTTTCTTCCTGTATTTTGACAACAATTTGAAGGGCAGTAACAACAAATATGGATTACGTCAATGATAAATCAAAGGAAGAGAGAATATAGTCAATGCAGATTGGTGTGCACATCGTTGTATTTAATTAAAAAGGACAAAAGAATGACAATAAATAACGTGAGTTTTCCGGGTTTCATTCATGTAGAATTCATAACAATATATCTAAGGGGTAAATTTACTTTTCATGAGGTGTTCAGTCAAATGTGTCTTTGCAAGTTTCAAAATCTTTTCTTTTCAATACATCTAGTAGAAATGACGGTAAATCTGAATAAAGCTATATGTTTTCAGCCGCATGAATGCATCGTCTTATCGATATTTCAAAATAATACAAGGATATTTCGACCATTCTCTCAACAAACGACACTTGCCGAGCAACCATTTGTAGTTTGTCACATTTCTCTGACAGATACGAGCTTGACCTTCGCATTGAAATCCAGAAAGCGCTTGCAATGCCAAACCAACTTTTTTCATTTTTTGACAACTATAAACTCCGAAGTGAATTTGTTCGTGGTTCGCAGTCTTGTTCGACAGCTTCGAAACGCGAGATAAACTATTTTTCAAATACTTTATATGGAGATCAAATTACGTTACAATTATTTTTAACTTCCAACTGCTTTCACCTTCCATCGGCAAATGGCGATCGGTTTTTGCCAAGTTTGTCGCTATTTTCTTTCATGAAACGACACTTGTAGAAGAATTTGAGAGTATCAGTCAAAAACTGTCATTTTTAAGTAGCCTTTTTTTCAAAAAACAATCTTTTCCAGTTCAAATAGCCTTTTGCCATTCACCCGGTCGGAACTATAAATACATAAACTGTACATACGTGATTGAGAGTAATTGAGAGTCGTTACAATTCCAACTTGGAGATGTCTTCATAAGGGAGTTTGTTGACGATTCGTCCCCGATGTTCACCCTAATATGTATCAAAAAATAAACACAATAAAACGCGTGCGCTGATTGGTCTATAGGTGTGTTTGAACGATCCTGTTAAAACCGATCTGACCTCAACCAATCAAAACAATGAAACAAACAGAATTTGCAAATCAATCAGGAATACATTTAAGGGGAAAAATTGAAACGTTTGTCTGTCTTTTTTCACATTTTGTTATTATAAAAGAAATAAAAGATGTTTTCGTGCAGGAGCAGGTGCGACCCTCGACCTTCGGTCTTGCGCTTGCTGATCTGCTCTCAAATTCTCCCAAAGGTCTCCTCGGTTGGCATATAAGCCTGTGCAAAGACAGTAAACGTTTTTATTTCTTAAATAATACACATCCTCAAAACATATGACTAGGAGGTGCGATTCGAACGGAACGACTACAGTAGCCTAGATTTCGCGGAAAACCTAACTTTATTTAAATCAAACATTTGGTGAGCTTTAACATAACGCTTGCACTGAGCTTTAACATAACGCTTGCACTGATTGGTCTATAGCTGAGTTTACATTAACCAGTGCAAACACAATAAACACCTTCATAACAGAATTACTTGGTCAACGGGGAAAAAAATATGTTCTAAAACGACAAGGGGTGAAACTAAACCGTTAATTGGGGAGGGGGGGAGAATATTCGTTTATTCAGCTCTCTCTGCCCGACTGTTTTTTTTGAAAACAATTTTAATTGGAAAAGAAATCAATAGGGCTGAACTAAATGTAGAAATATTCACCTCTCCCCGCGATTAGCATTCCAGTTTCACCACTGAAACGACAGTAACTTGAAACAATATTGAACTACCTCCGTCAACTCGACCGAGACACTGAAGGATTTCTCGTCCAAATCACGTAATGTCCCTTCATTCTCTATAACGACCATTTAATATCAACACTGATCTACCTGAAAAATGAAACATCACATCCATGTTCTTACAAAAAATATTGTTGAGCCTCACTCGGTAAGAAATATATCTTCAGTTAACCAAACATTTACTTTGATAAACACATATGCATGTATACAAAACTGGTGCTTACTGCAGATGAAAATGCATGAAACGTCCACTTTCTTCAATACTGCAATAATTTAAAGTGCCCATATATCAGGGTCAGGGAAATAACCTCTTTAGATAGTTAAATCCATTTTACGAACTTTTGTAATATATTAGATAGGTCGAAAATTTCATCTTATTGGGTTTTTCGGGCCTAAAAGTAGGTGACTCTGCACAGGAAGTGACGCAAAAAATAGAAAACGCTCGTTTCGTAAAGTATAAACACTGCACAAAAATGTTAATTGCTTCAACTGAGAACTTAAACAGCAACTTATTACAAATCACTGTTCATGCTAAATTAAGCACCTGACGTAGCTAAGTGGTTGGGGAGGAGTAAAATCCCAGTAAAATTAGTCACGCCTTGCCATGTGTCAGAATTCTTGTTTGACCCATAAAGTATATGATGACTTAAGTAAATAGATAAATAACGATAACAGAGGAAGTTAAATAAAGATAAGAAGGAAATAAATAAGGACAAGACAGGTAGATAAATAAGGATAAGAGATGTTGATAGATAAGGATAAAATTGTAGATAAATAAGGATAGGAAGGAAATAAATAAGGGGAGAAAACAGGGAGATAAATAAGAAGAGCCAATAGGAAATAAATAAGGGTGAAAATGTTTAGCTGTATATTAAATATATTTTCAATGGTGAAGTCAGCCCGATCTTTTACTAAGATTTTCACAGATTTCAACGATTGCAATCGTTTGAAATTCAAGTATTACATAAGAATGCAAAGAATAGAAACAAAACAGCAAGTACTGTTTTGAGTGAATGTTTTAAACTGGTGGGTTTTAAAGACTGCAAATAGTCCTCGTTCTTCAGTGCTATTTTGCTGCGGTCTTTGAAAACTCACTCATGCATGTTCAGCTGTAATTGCACTCAAAACTATACTATGACCTATACGGATAACGGACATATATCGTATAAAAATGGAGTGCTTATTCCACATCAAATTGGACATAGTGCTTACCTAATGCGGGAATGACCGTTTCCAAATACGTTTGATCAATTTTCAAAACATCTCCACTGTCCAGCATTTTCACAATACCGGTAAAAACATCTTTTACTTCCTGTAAATTAGACAAAACTTTTCAAAACGTCCGCGAGTATGGAAAATGGACAGCCAAAACGCGACATCATGACACATAAACTTTAACGGCAAGCATAATCATACCGTAACAACCGCTTTCTTTTTGTAATATTTCTCTCCTAGTTTTTATGCATAACTTTCACCACGATTCCCTACCAAAGAAACATCGACTTGAAAAGAAAAACGTACAAGGCCAGTAGCTAAACATTAATAAAATTGGATAAATCAGCAAACCACGTGCTCTGCACGCGCGAAGATTCTATTTGTCAATCATTGTTATCATTTCATGTCGAGACGAGAGGCGAAATACTAATTACGAGGCCTGTAGGCTAAGACAAAGTCGTTGGGCTTTAAGTAATATTTATTCCTTCAAATGAGTTCAGTGTCCTGTGGACATTTGCATTTCTCATGCTCCTTTGCTTTTGCCTTTAACCCTTCGCGTGGGTTAATAATATAAAAATGATTTATTTCACTGAAATGAAGTCTCAGCGATGCGTTTTAAAAAGAAATTGTTCGAACGTGTGCGTTTTGAAGACTGGGGAGAAAGCGGCTTCAAAATTATAGGAAAAGGTTTCATTCCAGTTATATTCACTTCAATGAGTTTAATTTATTCTAGCGCAAACCGCTGGCGCACGCGATAGCGGCTCGATGTATGATTCTGTAATTGTTTGAGTACCTTCATTAACCAATTGTCCTTCCTCAAATTTCCTTTTTGCTTTCTTTGCCTCCTCTTCCTTAAAACAGACAACATAATCTATCGTACCAATGTCACAACAATAATACAGCATTGAAGATCTAATGCAAATAAAATTTGAAATAAACAGCAACATACTTCCATATACACAAAACGAATAATTAAACTAAAGCTATATGTAAACTATTAATTGTTTATAAGTTTAATCTAGAAATTAGAGACTATATATAATGTCACTCGACTGTTAAATACTGTTTAATAATTAAGTTTGGGAGCTTGGAAAATTGAGTTTGGAGCATTGTCACATGACCGCTTACCTGCAATGGCGAAACTTGAACGTTTGGTGGGGGTGATTATTCATATATTCAGCTCCCCTTGCTAATTTCTTTTGAAACTATAATCGCTAACAATGCAAATCAGTCAAGCTGAGCTGAATATATGAGCATTCTTCCCTCCCCACATACACAAACACACACACTTAAAGTTCTAGTTTCGCCCTGACGACAGGTTCGACTGTAGTTTGGTTATGATTGCAAAACTTTGCAAATGGGCAATACATTGACGATGCTGTTGTTTATCGCAGGAGCTCAAGCAAATGAAGGAAAATGATTGATGTGAAGAAAATAGAAAGCATAATACCTGCATGATTTCATCAAGAGCCGATTTACGTTTCTGTCTGTTATAAAATATATCAGAAACATAAACAAGAACAGAAAATAAGCATGTTTATCATGAATGTCCTAAGCTGCACTCAACCTAATAAGACTGAACTTTAACTCACGATTCTTTTTCCTTCTTTTTGCTGTCTTTCTCCTTGGTCTTATCGAGTTTTACAAATGGATTTGAATTGCCAGCTTTGCTAAAATAAAAGTAAATAACAGTGATTCTTTGTCAGCCGCAAAAAGGAGTATATATAAGAACTCAAGTTTCAACATCAGATCACTCTTTAGAAGACATTTGACTGGAGGGTATAAGAATTCAAGTTTCAACATCAGATCACTCCTGATATAAACATTTAACAACAGATCAGTCTTGACGAATACCCTACGTACACTGTAGTATGTAAGGACTCTATTTTTAACATCAGACCACTCCTGATGAAGACACGATTGACTGGGAGGGGTGTGGGGTTAGTTTAAATTATTCACTCTGTAATATGGAAATTCAACCTCAACGGTTTCGGCATTTCTTTCTCTTTGTCAGATTTCAAGTTCAGATTAAGAGTAACTGAAACACAAAATATCAACACTTTATTATAACGAAGATACAAAAACTGAATGGCAGAAGCTATTGAATCTAAAAACTGAATGGCAGAAGCTATTGACACCCATAATTTTCTAATATAACAATATACTAGCAGGTTTAACTAAGTACTTAAAGATTTAACTAAGTACTTGCAGGTCTAACAAAGTACTTGCAGGTTTTTTCTAAATTTTTCCAGGTTATAGAGATTATAAATAAGACTAGAGGTGGCATCGTATTATAATCTATAGTTCAAAATATAGTATGCGTTTTTTTGTGGAGCAAAATCGATTCCCGGATGTTAAGCTACAGTGGAAAACTGTGATTTTTTCACTTTTTTGTACATATTATGCGTAAATACTGCAGTAAATATTTTTACAATCTAATTGTTGAACAATGCTTTCCTTTTTATCGTAATTTTAGATGGCTTAAGCCACTCGTATTTGGCAAAACTTGTTGTGTTGCTTTTATACTTATTCCGTAAATTATATAAGTCTATGAATCATTGCTTGATAAGAAGTCCTTTTCGTGTTTAATTCATCCACCAACAGACTTCAAAAACATATGTGTCATCCATAACGGAAAATGTTTAAAATTGTTAAACTATGTGAATATGGGTTGTAAAATAGAGAAACAACAAAAACATCATAAGTTCTCATTGCGTACAGTTTAACTAAAACATACAAAGTATACGGAGATTATAAACAACATACAATCATAATAACAACTCGCTAAAACAATTACTAACGTTTTAAAATGACAAATTTTCTTGATGCTCGTACAAAAACGTAAAGTATGCTAAAAAGAATTGAAGCAGACGGCAAAACATCATTTGTTTACTTCGAGGTTTAATGTGGGACCTAGATTCGCAAGTTTGCCACAATACTCGCAGTTTCAACAAAGGCATCACAGGTTTGAAAAGAGCCCACAGGTTTTACAGAGTACTAAAGCCGCATCTGTTTCTGAGAGGCGTCCGTAAGTAGAGATTCAACTGTATATATTATTTCGAGTAAAACAAAAGTTGAATCCCGGAAAACCAAATCAACTTGTGCTCTTGGTGGTGCGACACAGAGAGCAAACAAAACAATACCTTTCTCGTCTTCGTCATTTCTTTCCAGTTCTGTGGGACAAGATTGAGGCTAAAACAGAAGCAAAATCTCGTTTAGACAAAATTTACGTGGTAGAGATCTTCGAAAGAAAAAAACGCATTTAGAAATTGTGAATTAAGATTCGACTTTGTCAGGAGAACTTTCAACTGAGTTGGAAACACAGACAAAATAAAATGCACAGTGTAAGGTTATTAGGTTATTAAATGAACTCAGACGCTATGCTATGCGCTGCAAAATCTACATTTATTCTTTATTTTCTCATTCAAATGAAAAAAAAATCCCCATAGTACTACCTGATCAAGTTTCCTTGCTAATTCTCTTTCAATTTGTTTTTCAATGAACTTGGCTACAAATTAAAACTGTTGAATCACTAATAAAAAATATTGAACGACCAATGAAAACCAAAAAAACTCTCCCACGTGTGAAGTACCTGTTTTCTCATCATCATCCATCTCCATCTTTTCCTTACTTTCTGATGCCTGGTGATTGAAACAGAAAAATTAAACAAATTAGTCGGACAAAAATCTTCATGAACTATGTAAAAAATTTCCGCCTTTGACATCGATCTCAAGATTCAAATTCGAGAATCAGAGAACAAGAGAATTGAAAAGAAAATTTCTTTTGTTTTGTTTCCTCCAACTTTAAGAAAATATGCTTTGCTTTGATTTCTTTCTCGTTCTTACGTATGTCAGTAGTGAAAACTAGGCTTACTTGGTGTGTCTTACTTACAAGTAACACTTACTTGTAAGTCTTGGGCGACTTACCTTTTGCCTCGCGAGCGTCTCAGGATCTCTATCAATATACGTAATAAACCATCCTTTCTCAGTGTTGTCCACTTTACATTTACCTAATCAGTGAGAGATACATACAAGTAAATGGTCGCTCGCGTAGAAAAATATGCTTAAGTATGCATAGTGAGGTTACTTATTGATTAGCTAAATGTACTCAAAAGCCGAGGAAGGTTGAGAAAATATGATTGCGTTTTTGTGGATGGTATAAATCAGTTAATGTTGCTTTGATGTTACAAAGCTTTTGCTTCATAAATTTACGATGAAAATCAGTGTATACAGTAGTTTCAGTTTGTTTTGCATTAAAGACTTTAAAACCTTATGAAATCCTGGAGGCGCAGAACTGTCAAGTTTATTAAACTGTTTTGAATGCTATTTTCACCATAGCAAATGCGCTTTTCAAGGCAATATTGAGACTAGTCACAAGTATATTCGAGTTTAAAACGCACTTTACCTTCACGACCCAACCATTTCACAAACTCTGTCAATGTTACCCACTAGATAAAACAAAAATTACAACTCGAAAGCTTTCTTCGGAGATGGGGGAGTAATTACTTCAGTTTCCAGCACTGGCTGAAGGCAAATCATTGCCGTATAGCGCTTACGAAAAATTATCGAAGTTGACCTTCTTTTTGATATTTTTGGAGACAGCAGATCATCTTAATTTTTTTAGGAGGGGATTTATGTATTCATGTATCTTTCTAACATAAGAAATGTGAAAAAAAACTAATATTTTATCAAAGCAATCTTAGTCTTGTTATATTTGTACATTGGGTCTGAAAAGGCTCTTCGCGGAAAGTTAAGCAAATATTACATCACATGTATGTACGTATATTATATTGCATAGTATGTTATATATTTTATATTACTTATTATATTGTTATTTAATGTAAAACGTAGCATTCCCGTGATTTTGGCTGGCATTTTGCATTGGTTTATATTTACATTCTGGAACTCTAAACAGCTCAACAAAAATTTCTCTCACTGACCTGTGTGGAATTCATATGAAGATGATTTCTGTCACTAATATATTCCTGATATACAACATTGGCATGGACTCGTCGCGTACCTTTAAAAAAAAGTTTTCAGCCACTTCCATACATTGTAATTGACCTAATCTTGTACATTTAAAATATATTCTCTAGTTGTAAAATAAATAGGCAGTAATCAAAGAAATATGATGGCTGCATGATCGCAACTGAAAGTAGAAACTAACTTAACTAAAACAAAATGCTGTACTGTATTTACCCCCCAGGCAAAATTATTGCCAACATAAAATAATACGTTTTACTTACATCATACTGTTTAAACAATCTTCAGTTATGGCCCCATCTCCCTTTCAAATGCCACCCTCCCCCCTTGACACAAAATCCTGGCTACGCCACTGTACAGAATAAAGTTTATTAGTTCATGTAAACAGAAACCTGCTAACTAATTGCAGATTAAAATCATCTCTGTCATAGGTACATTATTAGAACTTTTGACTGAGAAAATCACTGAAGTATATTAATGGTAATAATGTTAAGGTAAGTTCAATCTGAATGATTGAAAAAGTCAATGTCGTACGTATAACAACATTAGGCTTTAAAGTTTAATCTTAGAGATTAAAAAATTACTGTTGTATATTTAAGCTAAGTTATTCTTAGTCATTAAAAAATCACACATTAATTTTAAGCTAAGTTTATTCTTGCAGGTCTAGAAAAATTGCTAGTGTTGTTTATCAGAATCCCAAAATTGCTAATTATTTGCATCTTACCAAACCTTCTTCTCAGTAGCAACATAAAATCATCTTCAAATTCCCTATGATGAAATTAAGATTGTCATTAGTCCTGTGTGAGCTATGCTAATGAAAGGGCCAAAAACAAAAATGTCCTTTTCTCCTTACTTTGAGAATGAATCAATGAATCTATTTGGATTATCAGCAAATATCAGCAACTGTCGTTGATGTGATTCTGACATGCAGTGGCATTTGAAACCATTCTACAACACCAGGTAATACATGAATTGGACTGTTTATGTTTGCTGGCAGGCAGCTTTGGTCAAGTTCTTTTGGACAACACTAGCAACAATGATAAACCTCCCTTGGCATAAATCTGCCTGCCAGCAAAATGCAAACAATTTATTTCATCTGTAATATTTAAGAAATTTTGTATATTTATGAAACATTTAATCATTGCTCGCAAGTGTAACGCATCAATGTGCAAATAAATTCATTTTGAATAGAATGGTAGCATTCTACCATCTGACAGATACAAATTCAATCAATTCAACTCGGTGTGGCTCGAGCATTTTACACGAGACATAGGAAGTTTGAACAGTCATTGAATTCGAATTAAAGATAAAGTTTATGACTAATCCAGGCCCAATTGACACCCTAGCATCAACCATGTTCACTGGTGCTTTTTTCAAAAGTAATCAAAGAAGAGTGTACAAGTCTTGACGTAATCATGTACCTCATCTCTACATTGTTTTTGACACATTTGACAATACCATCTCAATTTTTGCAAACCCTTGGCTTTTATTCTGTTGCTAATTGCTTTCGGCGTCAATGGACCAGCTTTTTCTTTTCCCATTTTATGGAAACTTTAAATGCCCTCTTTGCCAACCTTTACCACCTTTTTAGAAAATAACACTAACACATACCTTTCTCTCAGATATATTCAACTACAGTTTTACAACTTCTAAACTAACATGACGTCATTTCGCGCGACTGAATATTCTCGGCGTCCCGTCGGCTTACTCCGCTTATTTCCCGAACAAACACCTAAAGTAAAAGATGGGAGCCTCAGTAAACAAGTGAGTATTGTTCATCGGGATGAAGATGAATAATGAATAGTAGTTATAAAAAGTAGAGCATCAACACAAAATAGAGTTTGAGTTAGGTAAAAGTTAAATTTTACTTAAAAAGTTTTACACATTCCACATTACGTATGCCTGAAAGTTTGGCTAACGCACGTGACGTGCTCCTCGATATCGGCGGGCTTAATTTTCAATTTTCACATCAACAGTGCATCAAATAAGTTGCCTTATTTACAATATATTTTTGATCAAGATGGAATCTGAACTTGAAAATTCTGTGGACAGCCTGTAAGTATGACCTCATTGCCTTTGTATTATATATTTACAAATTCAACTCAAACTATACGAAATCGATTGCAAGCACTGTGAACATTCTGTCCGTCATTGTCAACTTTCAAGAGGAATTTGCAGAAGTCACCATTCACCAAACCTGACAATTTTTTGATTATCTGCATTGAAAATTTAAATTCAGGAATTCCTCATTTTTGCGTTTTGTCCTTTAATATTTTTGTTACCTACATATTAAACTTCTTACCTTTATTCAATTCAATTGTAAATTTCAACATACATTGCTGAAAACAAACTTGCCAATACTTGCTGAATCAAATGGGGACTTTTTATTTAAAAGTGAGATTGTCTTGAAAAACGTGAGACTTTAATGTGCTCACAATAATATAATATTGCCTGTGTTTATTTTCAATCGAAAAATAATCATTTGGTATTTAATCTTGCAACAGTGCGTAATTATATATTTATAACTACAGTAGAACCTTTACTAAGAGGTTACCTTTTGGGATTTCTCGTGTGACCACTTAATACCAGTTGACCATTTAATACACGTTTTTAAGAAAATCACAAGACAGCCTAAATGTAATACAATATAACTAAAATTGAATCAAGCATTGTTCCTCAACATCCCATTCTCTAAGGTATGTTTTTGTTTCATTGGCTGAAGGGAAATTTAAACGAGAAAAATTCAAATTGCTGTAGAAATATGTATGCAAAAACACTGCTGACACTTTAGTTTCAAGGTTAAATACATTACAATATAAAGCTTTGGCATGCTCCAGAATAAATACTTAACTATATAGTTTATTATATAAAGTATATATTTTTTCCAGACCATTTAATTGCAGTTTCAAAACATTGAAAAATAAACTTTGGGACATCGGAAAAGGTGACTGCATATGTATAATAGAGGTCACTTTTTAATAAAGGTCACTTTAATAGTATTTATATTATGAAATTTTTGGGACTTTGAGACATGACCGCTTTACGTAGGTCACCATTTCACACAGAGTCTCTTAATATAGGCTGAACTGTATAAACAATGCAAAACTAAAATTTGAAAAACTTATTGGAATCTTTTCGTTGTTTGCAGTGTGCGAATAAACAGTGTGCAATGTGCAATTTGCACATCGTTTTAGCTAAAATGAAAAATTGCACACTTTTTCAAACGATGTGCAAAATCAGCAGTTTTAACGAAAAACACTGTCGTAAATCATATGAATTTGTTCTCACTTAAAAATATTATATTTGCAATTAGCGCTATATGATAATTAAGGTATTATCAATTTGATAATGCTCTTAAGAAACACTTTTGTCAAAAAAATTACAAATCATTTTTTCTGAACTAATCCGCACACTGGTTGTTTGTATCCAGCTGGTCCTGCAAAGCCAATAAGCAGATAAGCCTGTCGAACAGCAAATTTAATGTTCAATTCAAAAATAGTTTGTTTACCTTTATATATAATGTGGGTTAAATATGTTTTTCTTTGAGTTCCATCATTTGGGTTTAAGTTTTCTATAAGTTTTACCATTCACCTCTTTATGTGAGAAGAATCCGAATATAAACATTGTAATAATAATGACCCAAAATACCATAATTTTCTTTTTTCAAGACAGTCATATGCACCCAATATTTCACATTATGGCAAATAATGTGAGATTATGTATAATAGCAGGAAAGTGAGCAAGTAAGAAAACTTGTGAGTCTCATCATCAAATCATGAGAGTTGACAGTTCTGTCATATGTAGATGTTGAGCACTCAATTTTCATATTCAGTGAGTCTTTGTGTGTATTTCAAAAGCTCGTCAATACTTTAAAAGAATTTTACACAATGAAATCAAAAAAATAGCTCACATGCCATGGTTTAAAATATGATTTAGCACATGTATGCTTTATATGATGTTTATTCCTAACTTGCACTGTGTACATGGACGAAGTTAAACAAGAATAATATCGTCACAATTGCAAGTAGCACACTTCAATTCAAACTCTTATTTTATCATATAAAATGTGCTTGGCATTTTAACTTTGACAAAATGCTCCATCATTTGTTGTCAAGACAACATAAATATACCAGTAGATCTTATTGTTTTCATCAATAACAACAAATGGGCATTTTTTATAGGATACGGGTGAGAGGGGTAATAGGAGTCTTGTGTGTGAATGACGAAGGGCTTGCACTTGCAGGTAACTTAAGCAAAAAACTTGTTGGAGAAAGTCAAAGTAGTGTTTTTCTTTGGTTTTTCAGTTTTTCAAAAGAATACATTGTGCACATAATTTCAGTACTTTCTTATTTTTAGTGGAAGGTTCAGCATCAGAAGTACATGCTGGTATAATATCGGGGATTGCTCAAGAAGCTGAGAAACTCTATCCTGATATTGATGAATCACCTGTTATTGTGTTGGAATCAGATACTTGGTAATTAGTTCAGGATTTTTGTTAGTTTTTTCTATAATTGATATATATGTAGATACACATTTTACTCATGACATCTTACAGGCAGATTGGGGATTTTAAGATTATAACAAATGCTTAATTTTCCACGACTTTAAGTTTGGCTGACAATTAAGTTTTTTCATGACAATTCATTGAAATTATAGATTTATGGCAATATATGTTTGTACATACTTTGTCATAGATTTCGGGTAAATTTTTGTCGTACATTTTAAATGGCATCAGAACTCACTCAGAAGTTACTTGAAAATAGACTATTCGTGTACGTACAATATATTTCTTCATTAATCCAGCCAAGCACATCCATTAAATAGGGATAAGTGGTAAAATAGTTTTTGTACTTTTAGTAATTTGCTGATCAGATCCTATGAAAATGCAACCACTGGCATTTACAAGGTGCCATCCTAAGCAGGATGTGTTTCCTACAGCAAGAAATCATTTATAAGTCCATTACACGTTGAACCAACTAGTTTCCTAATGATATTGACTTTATATCCAATTTGATTGTTAAAGAAAATTGTAAAATATTGATTTGGTGCAAAATGTTGGAAAAAAATATTCTGGTAGATGTAAACATTTACGTACGCATGACTATTTTTCTACAAAGAAGTCCTTGTCAAAAAAACAATTCAATGAATAATCTGAATTTTTGCCTAATTACGCATAAAAACATAAAAATGTTTCTGAGACCAATAGCAGTGGCGTAGCCAGCACGGAATTTGCTCCTGCTCAGTGGCGTATCTCGCAAAAAAATTTGGTCACGCTATTGTATGCAGAGCCACGCCTTATGACGTCGTGATTTTCATTAATACGTAGTATAAGACATAAGACTTAAAGTTTAATGAACAAATTTTTTATATAAATAATTTTTAGATAATTTTTTATATAAATAATCTTTAAATAATTCATTGTTCGTTAGCTTGCCGAATGGAGAAAAGATCGTCTTTCATAAAGCTATAGCTGTATAATTTCGCCTTAACTTCAGTAAAGCTTAAGTAAAATACTTGCGTGAGTCTGTGAATCCGTTACAAACCTATTAAGTATACGTTGTTTTGCCGATTTTTAGTGTTGAAGGCTCAAGTCGGGTTCTATAAAATGAGCGTGACTAGTTTCTCCAAATCTGTAAGTTTGAGCATGCTCAGATGTCATCAGCCAATTAGATTAGAATATTTTTTCTATAAAATATATTGTATGGTTGGGCTGAATTTTGAGAGCCCGACTAAGCTGCGAAAAGCATGGAACGGCACACTGTTGCTACGCAACATCTCACTAAATGCAAATTTTGAGTTTAATTAGACCAAAATCGCTCTTTAAAGATTTGGATTATCCTCTCAACATCCGCAGTAAATTGATTAAAACTGTTTTGAAATTCAAACTCATTTATTTTGAATTTTTAATCGAACAAATTCTTTCTTTTTGGGGAAATTTTTGTTCGGGCTGAGCCCGACCAGCCTGACCTCTAGACACGCCACTGGTCCTGCTATGTTAATTTTTCTGTGTTCACTCACTATAGAAACAACAGATTTCTACAGAAATGAATGATGTTAATGATCTAAAATTTACATAGCAACACCAAAACTTGGGGGCTGGCTACACCACTAACCAAAAGACAACCCACCATATTAATGACAATATCATAATTGTATGTGGAAGGGGTGCAAACTCACGTTCCCAAGGAGTGGGTAGGGGTGTTTATAAGAGGCGTTAATTTAGACCCCGTCTACACTAATACGTTTTCGTTTGAAAACGGATACTTTTTGATGCGTTTTTGCCTTCCGTCCACACTGAAACTCTCAAAAACGGATACACTGCCAAATGAAAACGGATCGATTTGAAAACGCTATCCAAAGGGGAGCGATTTGAAAACGGATGCGTTTTGTTTTAGTGTGGACGGTCAAAAACGGAGCCTTTTAAAAACGATGCCGTGAATGACGTCCTAAAATGGCGGAAAATGTCACTTGATGTCACAACAACCGTGGGCGTTTTATGTATAAGCATGCGCAGTGAAATCATTGAAATCAATATTAAAATAACTGGAATGATATCTGAAGCCAAAAATTGAAGCCAAAAAAATATTCGTCGTCATCAATCGTCATCACTCGTTTTTCTCGCACGTTAATAAATAATTTCTATTTTTTCGGATCTTAGATCTTTAATTTGACCTCATTTGATTTCATTTTACCAGTCAGTTTTATCTTCATCATGAAAATATTTTGAACGATGTTTATTTCAATTCTACGTTACCCACATAGCAAAAGTATTAGGTTTTTCAAATAAACTAAAAGGATTTGTCGGTATGATTTTTTTTCGACAAAATTTACATATAAAAATGAAAACATTGACAAAACAAAACAAATCTAGAGAAAAAACCAATCACTTTGCCGAACATCACCAAATCACAAAGCACAACATGACTGGGACTCGCCAAAATGCATTACTTACAGTACTGACTATAGACAACGGCTTACATTAGAAAGTTGGTATACCAACTTGGAACAAACCCCCCTGAGCAAATCACACCAATTACCGGCACCTTACAAACGACTTATTCACAATACAAACAAACCATCAACTAAAAACATTACACTTCACACTGATTCACAATGACAATACACAATTGACACCCACACATTACAACTGAAAACATCACAACTAAATCACACCTAAATCACACATCACAACTAAAAATAAAATATTTCACTTCACACTAATTCACAATGACAATACACATTTCCTGTACACACAATACGATGACGTAAGAACCAGATAACAAATACGGCTAACCTGACGTTTACTCCTCATTTGACTCTGAAGATGACTACTGCTAAGGTTGTCGAAACGTCATTCAACAACAACAAAAACAGTCCTTCTCAGGACTATACCAACCTGGACGATCTACATTTACAAACATGTAACGATGCTCCCGGGTTCAAACCATTTACTTTATTACGATCATTATAGCTGCTATATACTTTTGTCATACACTGTCGATCTGCTTTTAAGCTGCGATTCTCCTTTAAAACATATTTAAGTCTTTCAGGATATTCAATTATTGATACCGAGAGGACAACCATTTAGTATTTCAAGCACTATCCAAATCGATGAAAGTGACAAAAAATTTTCCCTCTGAATAGTAAAAATGCGAGTTATAGGCTCGGATATCCAAGTTTCTTTTTTTTTCGGAAAAACAGATTATTAAATCCACTGAAATGACAAAGAAAGACAAACACTGTCTGACACCGTTTTGAAATTTACCTTCCGATGAAAGAAAAATTTTGCTTGAATATTTCCTCGTCATATTTTCTTATTGTAGTGTCTTTTTAGCGTAGAATGTAATTTTCAGTTGGCTGTTCCTCGTTAGAACTTGTAAGTTACAACGAACTCAATGTAGTAAAGTTTTAGCTATAAAAAAAACCTTTTGCGAAGAGTTGGCTTTTGTGTGTTGTTTGTCGTGATGTTGTTTATATGTTTATACTTTTGCAATTTGTATTCAAATTTATATTGGCCGTGTATGTTTGGCACTCAGGGGAATGAAACTGACGTACAAACTGCGTGAGTATTCGGCAGTGAACTCCATATATATATATATCTGGAATGATAACTACAATACATTTTATACATAAAAAGTTGAAGCCAAAGTCCTAGTCTCTTGCGCGGTTTGTACGTCAGTTCCAGTCCTTCAAAGTCGAATATTCACGCGGTTTGTACGTCAGTTTCATTCCCCTGAGTGCCAAACATACACGGCCAATATAAATTTGAATACAAATTGCAAAAGCATAAACATATAAACAACATCACGACGAACAACACACGAGGCCAACTCTTCGCAAAAGGTTATTTTTTACAGCGGAAACTTTACTACAGTGAGTTCGTTTTAACTTACAACTTGTAACGAGGAAAAGCCAACTGAAAATTACACTGTTTGCTAAAAAGACAATACAATAGAAAATATGACGAAAAAATATTCAAGCATAAATTTTTCTTTCGTCGGAAGGTAAACTTTCAGACGGAAAACAAAAAAGACAGTGTTTGTGTTTTTTGTCATTTAAGTGGATTTAAAGATCTGTTTTTCCGAATAAAAAAGAAACTTGAATATCAGTTTCATAAAAATACGAGTCTATAACTGCATTTTACTTTTACAGAGCGATTGTATTTTCATCGATTTTGATAGTGCTTGAAACTTGAAATACTAAATGGTTGTCATCTCGATATCAATAATTGAATATCCTTAAAGACTTTGATATTTTAAAGGAAAACCGCAGCGTAAGAGCAGATCGACTAAGTTCACCTCATCTTGCTTCTCGATTTATCACTTTGATTCACTTTCCGTGAACCTTTTATTACAAACATTTCGTTATTTTTACGCTTCTGATCAAGATCCGAACTCTACCATTACCAAGGGACAAATGATTTAAAAAAAAAATGAACCGAGAGACTAGAGCCTGACGTGTGATGACGAATGATGACGACAAATATTTTTTTGGCTTCAATTTTTGGCTTCGGTTATCATTCCAGTTATTCAAATGTCGAGTTCACTGGTATTCGGCTTTGAAAGACTGGAACTGACGTACAAACAGGGCAAGAGACTATGACTTAGGCTTCAATTTTTTATCTATAAAATGTATTGTCCACTGATCTCGAAAAAGACTGAATCAAGCAACTTTATATTGTTAGTAACAATGAACTCTATTTAGTAACAATGAAATCTGGTTAGTAAACAAATTTTGAAGCCACCACCGCCATTACTAATGGCCCAACACATCGAAAGATTTTTAAAAAAACTCCAGTCTTATTTCGAGATCAGTGGGACAGGGTCTTAATGTGGCGTTTATTGGATCAATTACGGTGGACAATTATGAAGATAAAGGAGATTGAATTATGTAAACATGAAATGGAAACATGATGTCAAAATGGCGAATTTGACAAGTGAGCAGATTCAACAAGATTGGGAAAATCGCGAATTTATCGAGATTTTGTCCGAAAGCATAAAGAACATTGCAAAGTTTTTAAACAACTTTGGTGAGTAGTGTACTCTTCTATCTTCAACTTGCTCTTTCAATTTGATAAAGTGTAAAAATTCGTATCGTTTCGTACTAGATGTACTGGGCGTGTGATGTGTACTAAAAGATGCTTTTATTTTGTGATATAAGGTATATTTAATCGTTTAATTTATAAGACATGTCATGTCGTGGTAAATTGGCAAAGTTGGATGAAAAGTTGACGTTAATGGAGCAGAGAGTGGAGTATATTGAAGCGAGAGTATGTGAAAATAGTCAATTTTTCCTTCCAATCAAAATTTTTATTTCTGATATTAATTTTAGATATGATTTCTACCTTACCAGTGAAAAACGGTTTTTGATTTGGTCTAATCAGTCCATTTTTATTCTGGTTTAAAGTTGGCAAAAAGGTCTTTTAATGGATCTTGTCTGCCTAGAACGTCTTATTTTGTGACGTCATTCAAGGGCTTGTCATTACAAAATATATATACCAGCTTCCTTAAATGACGTCAGAATTTAGCTAGACTCAGACTCTCATTTTTCGCCCTGGTCCATTGAAAGCCATATTAAAACCAACCATAATGAAAAGACAGGTTGACCAAATCAAAGATTTTTCTTGCCAGTGTATTAAAAATCACACCTGGTTTTAACATTGATAATAATATTCTTTGCTTGCACTTGAAGTGCTTGTTGTCTTGTTTTTAAAAAATTTATTCCTGGTTTTTCCTGCTTAGGTAACAAAAGGAGAGGTGTTGTCATGAGCAAACATGCAAAGTAGTGAATCGTGAGTGATGCAAATATGGACACTTAGTAATTATATAATAAAGTTCATTTGTAAATGTCATTCTTTTGTAAATGTATGTTATGGGTTGACTGGTGTCAACAATTTTCAAATATATAAATGAAAGTCTTAAATGCAGAATTGATTTGACGAAACTTCTATGGAATGCGTGATGAAAGCTCTCTGCATGTTCAAAATTTTTTTACTGCAGTTTCTATTTATCATTCATAATGCAATCACATCAAATTACCTCTGCACATGCACACTATGATGTGACAATCTTTAAACCAAAAGCCCTTCTGTGCATATTTTGTCACATCTCTGAGACTGAATACCTCACTTCTGGACAGTTGGGAAGTCAGTCCAATCTTTACTCCTACAATGCAAATTTTTCCGTGAAATTATTATTCATTTCTTTAGAAAATTAATTAAATTCATTCTTTTTCCAGTGATTGAACTCAAAAATATTTCCATTATAAGAGAAAAAGGGGCTGGCTTTATTATTGATTTTGGACAACCTATTGGACAATTATTCAGTAGTAACCATGTGATCCTCACTCAGTAGTACCCCTATTATCCTGGAAAATAAGCCCTTTTACTAAAGTTTTAGTTGTAGTTCACTTCGAAGTAGCACATAAAGTCTTTCCAGCATGAATTTTACCTATCAATTTTGTTATTGTGTTTCGTGATTGTGCCTGTGCAGCATAATTATGATAATATTTGCTTCCAGCCACATCTGTGGTGGATCGCACTCTTCACTAGAAATGTTTTTTATATGTGGCATCTTGACAGAACTTGATGTTTACTGATTTTATTTGTCAATGTATTGATATGTACATTTATGACTTGTGACAAAAGCATGCAGTAAAGGGTTCGGCAATATAGTTTACTAAGGTAAACTAAATAATGGCTTTGGTAGCAAATGGACCGAGAACATTTGACCAAAGATGGCAATTGCCAAAGGTTTAAAGCAGTGTTTTTTTTTAATTTTAAACAATTTTAAAAGATATAGTGAAAAAAATTTTTGTAGTAAGAGATTTGGTAAAGTTTTGTCAAACGTCAGAGATTCGCTTATTTATTGTAACATTCTTGTTCGAATTCATGTTATCACTAAAGAGGTTACAACCAAGGCCACCGCCTGAACGTTCATCCGAGGCGAGGCGAGGGGGTGACTATTCATTTATTCTGCTGTGTTTGACTTATTTCTTTTGAGAGTAAGTCGACTTATGAAAGTTAATATTTGAATGTTCACCCTCGGATTAACGTGCCAGCAACCGCATGGATGCAACTTACGTTAGCTAAGGTGCTTACCACCTCACAACCCAACCCAACCCCCTATTCGGAGATTGTGTGTGACAATATCGCCATTCTTTATTTGACAGCCTTTATTCAAAAGGTGTCTTCAACTCTTCACATTTTTACTTCTATTGACGCTTTAATTTCAAAAATTGTTGACCAATATGAAAAACTTTTCTTTGTAAAAATGTCTTTCTGAGAAAGAGTTTTGATAACATAATTTCAACTTATAAGCTCAAGTTGATTATGAAATAGGATGATTTTTATTTTTAATTATACAGGCAGGTTAACTTCTTTTAATAATCATTTCATGGATGAAGGTCATGCTGTTTGTCTGATGGCTTCCTCTGATAACTTCAACTCTTTGGACTACAATTACGAGTCTCAATCTCTGAGAATTATAAATAAATTATTAAAATACAAGGAACATTTCCAAGTTCAACCAAATTTGAAAATAAAATGGTTAAGAGACTTAAAGATTTTAAAACTCTTGTTGACTGATTTGTTCGGTGATGGTGGCAAATGGACTTAATTTCAAGGCATTCAGGGTATAAACCTTAAGGACTTAATACTTAAAATATCAGATGACGGTTTTTCGATTTCGAGTAGCTAAATTTGTCGTGGGATGGAGTTTGTTGTTTCAAGTAACACTAATGTGAACCAAGTTGAAGTTGAAGCTACTATTACTTCTGGCACTAGTAAAAGCGATAATCGTAAAGATGATGTGCCAGGTACAAAATGAGATTCTTCTACTGTTGAAGAACTCAAAAATTTTATCGATATGTCATCAAAATATATTTGAAAGAGTCAAGGCTAATGATTTCCCTATTTCAGTTGTCAATGTTCTTCTACGCCAATTGCTGATAGTTCAGTAGACGCAGAAAATGTGGAAGACCGTTCTTTTCTCACTAAATGAAATAATATAATCAAAATTTAAAACTTTGATGACAAAACTTTCTGAACAAACCAAAATCATTCACCAAAACAAGCAAAATATATGCGAATTAACTAAAGAAAATAACACGTTAAAGTCATGCATGACCGATTTAGAAGGAAAAGTGTCCCTTAGGAACAGATCTGACAATGACCATCAAAATGCAATTAAGTCCAATAATTCCAACAACAGCAATTCCAATATTATTGACCCAAATAAGCATATAATTCTCCTCAAAAAAAGTTAACATAAGAAGAAATTAGGGTTATTAATCATGTGCACAATCCTGGTGAGTCTCGATCTTTCCAAAACCAACTGAAAAATTGTTTGAAACAAAAGAATAAAGCCAATTTTCGACATGTGAAATCAATTACAAGAAAAGTAAATAAAAAGTGAAAAAATGTTCCAACAGATCCCCCAACATTCCAAAACCAACTAAGCGCTTATCGAAATAAACAAAAGAATGATTTTTCTTCTCTTTGCAATCGGAATTTTCATGAAACCCCTTATGGGGAGGTATAGTTGCTCTTCCCCCGGAAGACCAAAAGCTCAGACGTATTAATGCACCCCAAGATCAGAACTTACAATGGAGAAACCACCTACGCTTTGTCAGTCTAAATACTTCAAAATAGTACATGAAATACCAGTAAGAATTACACAGCGAGGTAATGATAGCAAGTACAGACAATCGTATAATGTGGTAGAAGTTATGAATCACATTAAAAAACCTTGTTTAATAAGAATTCCTTGTACACCAACGAATAATGTTGGTGAAGCTTACAACTCCCTTATATTCGATATGCCAAAACAACGTTCATTACGTCCCTGCCTTCTTTTTGTCTAACGTAATGTCATTAGCCCCTAAAATCGACAAAATACAGGATGTTATCCGACGTGAAAATTACCAATGTATTAGCATCGTGGAGACTTGGTTGCAGAGCCATATACACGATGATGTGGGTGATCTCCAAGGGTATAACCTTATTCGCAGAGATAGAGGTAACGATCAACACGGAGTATATGTATTTACATTGAAAACACAATTGGCTTTCAAATAAGTGAAAACCTACATGACGACTCGTTTGAGGTGTTTTGGATCAAAATACTTATTCTAAGATTGCCGAGAAGATTCAATAACCTGGTTGTTGAAAACTGTGCCTGCAGGTGTTCCTCAAGGAACAGAGCTTGATCCTTGGCTTTTCTTAGTAATGATAAATGAACTCGACGTTACGAACAACAAGAATCTTTGGAAATACGCAGATGACTCAACTATGTCTGAAGTTGTTCTCTGAAGGCCAACCTAGTTTAATGCAAAATTACGTAAACGAATTTTTTCGCAAAATCTGAATATGATGGTATGCAATTAAAGGAATCCAAATGTAAAGAACTTCGTATTAGGTTTTCAAATGAAAAAGTATAATTTGATTCCATCATTATCAATAACAAAAAATTGAGGCGGTTCAGATTGCGAAGCTACTCGGATTAACCATCACCGACAATTTGAAATGGAATAAACACATTGAAGCAATTTGAAAATTTCAACTCGTTTATACTTTCTCCGACAGTTTTAAACGTGCGAAACTACCTCCAAAGGACCTTCTGTTGTTTCATACCACCTGCATACGACCGGTCGCTGAATATGCATGTTTCATGAATCTCTAACGAAATACCATTCAGACGAACTGGAAAGTTTATAGCGTAGAGCTTGCAAAATAATTCTCCCTGATCAGTCGTATCTCGCTTAATCAATTGGGTCTATTATCCTTGTTTGAACGTAGACAAACTTTGACTAGTAAGTTTTTTCGGAAAATAGTCAATGATCCGCATAACAAGTTGTATCAGTTATTACCGCCATTATATTTCTCTTAGCAATTTATGAGAGAAAGAAGAAAATTCCAGTCTCCAAATTTCAAAAAAATTAGATTTAAAGACGATTTTATTACTTATAACTATATTAATTATATTCAATATGATTCACCAAATCGTAAATAACGTAAGTTTTTTTTAATTGTAAATACTCCTAACAACAATTTTTAGTATTTGTAATACTTATACGTTTTTCAGCCGAAGTGATGCTACCGAGGCTGCAAGTTTTTTAAGTAATAAACTATCTTCTATCTATCTATCTATCTATCTATCTATCTATCTATCTATCTATCTATATATCTATCTATCTATATATCTATCTATCTATCTATCTACAAGTAAACGGCTAAAGACTCGTTCACACAATCCAATTTGTCAGATCCGATTTTTTGGATCTTAAAAAATGGTCGTGTGATATACACAAATAAAGTGAGCCTCCGACAGTCGGATCCATCAATTTAAAAAATCGGATGGAAATAGAACTTGCTCTATTTTCATTCGACAAGATCAAAGGAAGCCGACTACTTAAATTACATAGACTTGTAATCAAGAACAAAAATACGAAAAATCTCAATCTATCGATAAATGTACTGTATAACACGGGACATTTTACCAAATCACTCGAGGTATAAGGGAACATTTAATTACTAATTTCTACCTGAAAGCATGCGCTTAGATATCGTTCACAAGAAGCCGTTTCAAAACTCTATATAGTGCTATACCGTTTTGCACTGTTCACACCAAGCCGTTAGAAATTTGTTCCGTTCTGGTGTTGTGTTCACACTACCCTGGATTGATACCGGTTTTCGTTCTATTTCGTTTTATTTATTTGAAGTCTACGAATTTTTGCTCACAAAATTCATCACTAAGGTGCTCACACCGTTTATTGTCCGCTTTACTTTATTTCAGCACGCTGCAAATAAAATTTTCTTTGCACTGCTAACGAAAAAAGTTAGCACACTGCAAATAAAAAATTAGCACACTGCAAATAAAAGTTAAAAACTAGGACTTGCTTTCTCAAGGGATTGTATCTCTCCCCACCAGCAAAGATCAACACATCCATTAACACCAACAATTATATGGTGTCATATATGTATGTCTCAGTCTCCCAGGGTTGTGTGCAAGTATATTATTTGATTTTATCTGGATTCATGTTACTCAGTTGTTTTCAACAAGGAATAACTTTTATATATATACAACCTTGAATGGTACATTCAATGTTGCGGTCACTATTCATGGCCATCAGCATTGTAATTACATACATTATACATAAAGTGATTATGGGCATGGAATTGATAAGTTGTAGAGGACTGATTACACATTACATTAAACAAAGGGGAATGCGACCTATTGGAGTCCATGTCTTTCGCAAGCTGTAATGTTTGTTCTTTAAAATATTAAAATCATTGAGTTATATTAAGACTGGAGGGAATATCTCATCCAAATTACTATAAATTATAAGCGCGCGGCCCGTCGTCAAAAACATGGCGGATTTTGGCAGTCAAAGTCAGCAGAAAGACCCGGGCACATAAAATAAAATTTTTGTCACCCACCCGGCTTTGACCACCACGAATGTGAGCATAGGAAATATCAAAACTATTTATCCAAACAAAACACTTTTTTAAAATTTTATTTATTAAAAAATCTGCACATTACCGTGGTATGCGGATACCAAATAGCGGTGAATAGCATAGTACAGGGGCGGATCTAGGATTTTGAAGACCGTAGGCAAATTTTATGACGTCAGACATGTGACGTCATGTCATAATTAATTAAAGTTGAAAAATCAGGCAACTTAAGTATGTAAGTCTACACAGTCATGCTGACTTATCAATATGTACTTCAGTTAGCATTTATCAATAAAAACGATGACAACATACTAAAATGAATAAGTACACACTTGAGCAAATCTGATATCCAACACACCTTTTTACTTTTACAAAACAAAATAGACAGTAAGCCGATTGGATAGCAAGTAACATGAATACTATTCAAAATAGAAAAGGTGTTTTGTAAGAATTATATGTGGTTTCTTACATCATTCCATAAAATTATTATATACTTTACCACCACAACACAATCATTGAACTCCAAATACCCAACAATTAGTGATGGTTCATGCACTTTTGATTAAAATAGAGAACTATATAGAGCTATGTGTGATTTTTAATTTGAGTTTATGAAAGAAATATTTAGTGCAATATACTATATTCGCAAAATTTATTCTCACTGATGTTCATATTTGTAATTTTTTAGAGATTTAGAAAAAAGAAGATGTTCTTCTCTTTTCTAAATGACAACTGAGGTTGGTACATAGTTTAGGTTAAAATGAAAGTTAAACATTTTATTAATAAATCAGTAAGAGGAGTATTTCTCTACCCCAATTTTACATCAGTTATCTACCTCACTTTTTATATCAGTTATCAGTTATTTTGTTCAGACTATTACTAAAACCTTCTTATTTTTTTAACTTCCCTTTGTAATGTACACCGCACAATGTTTTATCTCTACATTTTTCCAGCGACACAAAACATTCTTCTGTTTCCGTACATATCAAACATCCAAAACTGATCAGGCAATCTCAAAAGATGTTAAAATAGCAACAGTGAACAAAAGATAGAAGATGGTATAAGATTGAAGATAGAAATCAAAGAAAATTGTAGGTACATGAATATTTCTGAATGTAATGGGACATGGCATAACAAAGACTAAGGGTTGCAAAAGTAGAGATAGAAGAATGTTCATGTAGCATTAAAAGTGAAAGTCAGTTAGGAAACTGTATTTGGAGATAAAATATGTATAGTCTACAACTACTGATGAAACGAAGTTATGAACTATGTATGTTTGACTTATAGTTGGAACACTTGAAATAATCTGCAAGAAATTCTGCATTTCGTTCCAATGGATTAAAAGTACCTCAGTACTGAGTACAGTAAACATCATGAGAAAAGTAGTGTAATACAAAAAAAAAGTAAATAAGGACGGACTTGAGAGCACGCTTTTGTTATGATTTGCATGATTTGCTGTTCATTTGATATAGCAATATTATATAAGACCCATTAAACGACAACAGGTAAAAACCACCTCCTATAGTTTGTCATATCGAGCAACCCCATTTAACATGTTTTTAACAATTTAAAAATTTTAAATTAAAATTAAAACCCGAAAGATTGTTTAATTATGTGTTTTATATATATATAGCAAGTCTTTGTTTCTTTGATCTATTTAAAGTGACCTTATAGTTTGAAGTTAACAATACTATAAAAACAAAAGTATTAGCGAAACCAACTCACTCACTAGTGATTAAAAAAGTTTAAAAAATTTGAGAAAGATCAGGTTAAGTCACTCAGCATGATCGTTTTATTGACACCACATGTGTGTGTGCATCACCTACCAAAATCCTTTGATTTAGATAATACATTTCAATCATGCATTTCAAATAGTATATTTAAGTCATTTAACACTTAGAGCTTTTGCTAAAGTTCTGCCCGTTTTTCAACGACATGAATGCAATTTTTAAAAAAATTTAAAAACCATGTATCTCGAAGTCTTCAACACGGATTTGTAGTTATGATGATTCTTTAGTATATTTACCTGCATGTAACGACGTATAAGACGTGAGAGACTGTTACATAATGAGCTACTAAAAGAACTAAGTTGGAATTGTAGTTATAATCAAATTTATCTCTATAACCGATCTCCTTGACTGTTTCTCCGAAAATCTGCAAAGTTTTCAACATTTTCTGATAAAGTTTTCAAAGTTCCATCACCTTATTTGCATGTCTTTATTTTTCTATTACCAACCACACATGACTTTCCTAACCCTACCCCTTACCCTGACCATGTCTCAGTCCCACCCCTTCTTGTTTGCCTATGATTTCATGAATAATTACAAATAATTTTCCTCGTAATCATAAAGTTCCTTTTCTATAAATCCCGTCGGAGGTGCCACGTTTTGTGAATCTTTACCGTCGGATGATGATTTTCCGTCATAGTAATTACTATATAGGTCAGTGCTTTCGCCTAAACGCTGACGGATAAGCTGACGAGTCGAAGTCACATCGACTTTCATCGCAAGCCATGCGCAACGGCAAATACAACATTGCGGTTATGTAGGAAGACATTATGCAGCAAGTGAATCAAGACGGAAACTTGCGTCACTTGCATGTTATAGTACCAAAAAACATTGAAGATGACGATAGTATAGATGAACTTTTAATCGAAGAGGTCAGAAACCACGGAATTCTCTGGAATACATCTTTACGTGATTACAAAGATATTGCAAAAAATTTCAGGCTTGCGGTGAAATTGCCTCTCGTTTGAACCAAAATAGTAAGTTTTCTTGATTGATTCTGTTAATTGTGTCGTTTAGTTTGTATTACCTTTATAAACGCTGAACAGTGAACACTATCAAGCACATGTTTGAGGATGAAGATCGTCCAGGTGACTTCACTTGACTCTGAAGATGACTACCACTAAGGTTTTCGAGACGTCGGTCTACATCAATAACAACAGTCCTTCTCGGGACTCTACTAACCTGGACGATCTTCATCCATAAACATGTTGCGATACTCCCGGGTTCAAACCATTTACTTTATTACTATCAAGTACCATATGCTATGTCAAATTTTATCTGCTAACTGAGACTAGTAAACATTTGTTTTCAATAGAAATTTTTTATTAATATGTTCTCAGGGTCAGGAATTGTGAATTGTTTTATTATTTTCTTCTGAGAAGTGAAATAGTTTTGCAAACATGTTATATACTGTTGTACTAATGGTACTCAGTACTGTGTTTACAGTTGTTTAATCAGATGAAATTATAATGTTGTTGAGGAAAAAATCTAGAATTGAATTTTTGTAGGTAGTTTTGAGTTGAGTATGACTTGAAATAGTAGAACAAAAGCCATCAACTTTGAATTTACAGAGCAAAAAATGCTGTCTAAGTTTTTTGTCTTTTTATCTATTTTAGATAAAATGCTCAAACGAAGGTGGAAAACCCTACGCGATGGCATGATGCGTAGCTTAAGAAGATAAATGATGGACAAAAGTCTAGAGTGGGTGCTACAAAGATACCCGCAGGCAAATTCTTAGACCAATTGCTTTTTTTACGTGATTTTGTTTCCGATCGTGAAACAGAAAGCAACATAAACGTCACCCCAATGAATATTCCAAACAATCAGATGCACGAACAAAAAACAGAATCTGCTGCACAGATATCAGTAAGGTTCACAACATACAAATATGACAGCCCAAAAGAATTTTGTAAACGGAAACTGGATGTAGATCAGTGTGACAAATGAAACTATCGGTCGTAGTGGAGGCGATTGTTCTGGTTCTCGTTTCTTGTGAAGTTTCGGTAAGCCATAGAAGCGTGAGGGTTGAGAACTTCTGGGGAAGATATCATTATAAACTTTGTTGTTAATCGAGTCTTTCTTTAGAAGCTTCCTTAACAGTCATTGCAGTTTCGCTTCACGTGATAGTGTGACGTCTTCTTTGAGTGGGGTAAACTTTGCTGTATTGTTAATGATTTTAAGGCAGGAGTTACGATACATTTGAAGATCCATGATTACGACGCCGTTGCCTTTGTCCGGTTTGAGAATGATAATGTTTGGATTGTTACGAATGTTTTTAAGGATACAACAATCGCCTCCACTACGACCGATAGTTTCATCAATTAACTTGTACCACTACAATTTAACTAAGTATCTTAGTTCTCTACTAACACCACTCATACCAGATGACCACTCCACTAAAGATTCTTTCACTTTCCTCGACGACTTCTCATCTTTCAACTCATCAAAATCTTGTCACAAATTCTTCATCTCCTACGACGTTGAAAGCCTATTTACTAACATGCCACTTAATGAAACCATCAACCTAGAAATTGACCTAATATTCACTCACAACCCCAGGTTCAGTATAAACAGGACAGACCTCACACAACTGTTTTTAATAGCAACAGCACAGACGCATTTTTTATTTAATGGAAAATTTTATGACCAGACGGACGGTGTTGCGATGGGCTCTCCCTCAGCACCCATACTTGCTAACATTTTCATGGGCTCACATGAACGAAACTGGCTAAACAACTACAACGACACTAAATCACTATTTTACCGCAGATACGTTGACGATATCTTTTGTGTTTTTACTAACGAAACTGAGGCCATGAAGTTTTATAATTACATTAACACACAGCACGCAAGCATTAGATTTTCATTTGAAACTGAACAACAAGATCAACTGCCATTTCTTGACATTTTACTAACAAAATCTCACGACAGCTGTACAACATCTACATACCACAAACCAACAAACACAGGACTGGTACTTCAAACTACCATACATCGGACATTACTCACGACACACACAACGCAGACTTACAAACATTATGAAACGCTTCTGTACAGATATTGACATTCGACTAATTTTCACATCATTCAAAATCAAAAACCTTTTCTCATTCAAAGACCCGATCCCTGATTCAATTAAATCTATGGTGGTATATGAATTCAATTGCGCGGGATGTAATTCCCGATACATTGGCGAAACTTCGCGCCATTTATCCACCAGAATCAGGTAACATACCACAACAGACAAAAACTCTCATATATACCGACACCTTCTTAAATCTCACTCATGTAAAACCAACTATTCACCCTCTTGTTTCAAAATCATCGACACTGCCGACACCTCATTCACCCTTAAAATCAAAGAAGCACTCCACATTAACAAAACTAACCCTGACCTCAATGTTCAAGTTTTTAAATTTGGTTTATAATACGCTCGGACGCTCCCCATCATTTTATCTTATTTCCTTTCTATTGTTGTAATTTATGTATCATATTACTTTTTTATAAACCTTGTATCACTTATTATTTCACTCATACTGAAGATGGCATCATGTCGAAACGTGTCTATTTTAAAAAAACTTGTCGTGTATATTAAATGCGCATTAGCAATAGTGCTTTTACGAAATTATGAAAAGTATATTTATTACAAAAAAGAAATATAGTGTTTTGTTTAATGCTGAATTAACCATTAAGAGTGTATATCACTCCACTGTTTCATCTAATACAAGTCTGTCAAACATACAGGGTCGTGATGTTACAATCATGTCTTGCCATGGCACAGAACTTATTGTTGAGTTGAAATAATCTCTATAACAGTCTCTGATAATTTTTGATTGTATAGAGTAGTTATTGGATCCAAGATGTGTTACATCCTGAATTCTACTATTATTGGCATTCTCTCAGGGATCTGGATCTCCCCCCTAGGTTAGGGTTTCATCAAATAATTTTTAAGATGGAAAGCATCGTCTCCTTCCTACAAACACATATTGTACACTAATCTTTGTCCCAGGTAGCAGTCGTGGGTGTGGAAGGCTTAATTTGTTCTGTTCCATAGCAATACTAAGTTGGCTACTTGAAAAAACACTACCGTTACTTAGACGTCCACAGTCGCCTACTTTAACCATCGTAAATTGATATTTTGCATTCACAACTACCATCAGTATAACACTGTGGAACTTCTTGTAGTTGAAAAGCATACATCCTGCTCGTGAAGGACACTGGATAGTAATATGCTTACCGTCAATCGCTACGACGCAATTCGGGAAATTCCACCTTCTCTCAAAGTCTTGACTTATATCTAGCCATTCTTTAGACGAACTCGGAACAGATAAAAAACTATTTTCTGCCATAATATTCCACAAAGCTTTACAAGTCTCCCTTATAATTCGTCCCAGAACAGTATCGCTTACACGGTAATTTGCTGCAATAGTTCTAAAGGTGTCTCAAGTGACCAAATATCTTAAAGTGAAGCAAAGCCTTTCTGTAGGTCCAATAGCTTCTCTTCTTGCATGCCAGCGTATTATTTTTGGTGCAACCAAGGTCAGTCATTCTTCAAACTTGAAAGGTGTCTTACGAAACAAACGAAAAAAATTCTTCTTGAACTAGAGTATTGTAATGTCTTTTTTCTTTCCTTTCTTGTAATATATTCCTTACCGAAAATCTTTTCTTGTATTTTTGTTTTTTTAACCTTCGTCTTAAAAGAAGTAGCAGAAAAAGTCGTTGTCGATCATTCGGAGCCGCCATGTTTTGCTTAAATTTCCCACCATCTCTGGCGAAAATAATGGAAATAATATCCAGCGGGCGGCCAACGCTCTCATAACACAGATTTCACATGCGTGGGCAAAGTGACCGTAATGGAAAACCGCTTTTAGAGTGAAGGGGAGAGAAGTGAAATGTCAAACATTTTGAGCCCAGTCACTGTGTCCCAGTTTGATTTTTCTAGCTAACTGTTACTGGAAGGTTGAAGTAATACTAATTTTGCATTATTCTTTAATGCTTCGAAGTTGACAATTTCCGATAGTACGTACAACCCTTTATGTCATGTTATTCAAACAAATATGTCTGCACTTTTATATGATATGCAAGTCAGTGTGATTACACGGTTTCAATTCAAACAAAATATGGGAAAGAATCCTTGATGTTTTTCACTAGCAAATCAATTTTTCAAAAAGGCTATTTAAAAAAAGTTAAATTTTGAAAGGGTCTATTTCGAATAACGAAAAATCCTTAAAAACATCCCAAATGTTTTAAAAACATTCAATCTTTTAAATCAGTGACATCTGGTGCCTGGAAAATAAAGTGAACTCACACACATTTTAGCCAAAATATCAGTTGCCATATAGCCAACTTCTAGTATCAAGCTCACTGTTTGAACTGTGCCAGAAAAAAGTGGGTGATTACCCCTAAATCAGAGCTCACCAGCATGCCTGGAAAGAGAGGAAACGCATTATTCTAATACCAGAAATGTGGGACATAATGGCGGATAAGAAAGCTATTTTTTTCAAAGTGGTGTCTGTTTTTATTAGTAAAGGAGTGGTGGAAATTTTAAATTGAAAATTACACATGACAATATAGCATATTACCAAGTTGCCACACTCAATAAATGTGGCAAAGCTGCCAAACATTATAAATTACCTATAAATGACAATAGAAAACGAAGTGTACATACTTCCCAATGTACATATGTGACGAAAACGTTGATTTGCAGCTAATGTTTCTATAGCGATTATATGAGTATGCTAAAAATGGTTGACGAAGACGGGCAAATAATGCATCACCTAGTCCTCATATCCCAAGTGCCACACTCTTAAACTAAGTCCAATATTTCCTTTACTGAAATTTTTTGTTAAATAGTTGATTTAGTCACGATAGAGTACTTCCAAAACCTCTTAAGCTTTCGACAAATTTGCTTCGGTAGAATAATGAATAAGGTTGTTGCTTTTGAATGTGTTGCTATGAGACTCCATACACTTTCATATTTTTCTCAAGCATGTCAAACATCGTAATTTTCGAAAACAAAACCTACGTTCGTACTCTTAATATTTATTTTTATTTTTATAAGTTCCTCAAAAGATTAATTTAACAAAAAAAAAAAACTTTTAAGAGCTTAGAAAACTCTGTGAAACGCCCACATTTAATATAATATTAGTTACTTAAAAGAGCAACCGCTGAGTGGCAAAATGTCCCTAATTTCTGGTGATGCGTTATGTACTATTCACATCTTATACAATTGCGAATCTGACATGGACAGTCTAAAAAAGGCTTATGAATAACTGGTTTGCAACGTAAAAGTGCCTGAAACGTGCTGTTTATTCACTGTAAGGAATTGTAAAGGAAGTAATTAGAAATGGGTGACATTTTACAACATTTCATGGATATGCAAATGCTAGAGTTTCTTATATTTCCAGTCGAATGAAATTTTTTAGTGTTTAAACGATTCTCAACTCTATTTGTAGCTCCAACAAAATATAATCAAAAACCTGAGCAAATTACAAAAGAATTTATTACTTAAATATTTAAATACATGCTGTGATTGTACTAATTAAGTTTAAATGTTTTATACATGGAATACTTTCTATATATGATGATGTTTAAGAAATAGAATAGTTCATTAAGCCACCATCTATGATTAATGTCATATCGGTAAATAAAATTAAGAAACTTGGGTTTGCGAATTAGAGCTTTTTTAAGAATTCCTCAGTGGGAGGAGAGAAGGCAGAGTGACGAAAGTGATCTAGTGTAATGATTGAGAGGGACAATATACATAAAGTCACAAAGGACCTTAATTAGCGGGCACCTCTCGGAAACGGGTACTTCCTGTAAGCGATACTGTTGTTAGGTTTCTGTCAATACACTATTATGTTACTATGTTTACAACGTAGCTCTCATAAGCAAATACCCCGTAAGTGGGCACGAAGTCGTGATCCCAATGTTATCCGAAAACGGGAGGATTAACAGTATATAGTAGAAAGGGCATATCCAGCTTTATGTTGACCGAAGAAATTCGAGCTCTAGGGGAGTATGGGGGCATTCTCCCCAGGAAAAGTTTGAAATTTCGACTCTCGGGAAACGCAATTTCCTGGGTTTTGACGAAGAATCAGGAATATTTAAGCAGTACACTCCCAAGGAAAAATAATAAAATATCCTAAGCTTTCATTATCAATGAAGGAATAAAAAGTGCCACCCGCTATCTTGTAATAATTTGTTCGTCGCACTTGTAATAATTTGTTTTTGGGATGAGGGTAAATATTCTTCTAATTAGTCCCCCTCCCGATATTAACGTTTTAGCGATGTCTTATTTCCTTTTCAACAAAAAAATCAGTTAAATACACTTAGTTTAAAGATAACCATTTCTTTCTTTAGTTTGTAGAAAGCCTGTATGTATTTTGCTTTAACTTAATCGCTGCACCCTGAGCAGCGTAGTCAGGACTGTAAAAGAGAGAGGACTAGAAAAAGCTCAGTTCTACCTTGATTAACATATATTATAATAAAACCAAAACTTTCAATCTTTAAAAAGCAATAAATATTTTAGTAATTGCAACAGAAAAACTAGTCAGCACCACATTGTTAGTTTTATACCCAAATCAAAGACCCCAGACACAGATTACATCTTATATTTCTGAAGCAAAAAAACAAACAGATCGATGTAAAGAAAAATCATACAGTATCATATATGAAAGAGCTTGATTTAAAAATAGTCCTACATTGAATGGGATGATAGGTGTGTAACACTTGGCCTGATCAGGAATTGAAATCAACTGTTCACTTTTCTAGTTTAATTTTTATATTTATATAACCTTAAATTTAAGAAGAAAGTTTGTAACTACAGTTTGTTGATAGTATTATGCTTACTTTTTGAATTTCATAATACTAATTATTACATTCTATTCAATATGCAAATAGCTTTAATACAATAATTAGAGAAACATAATACAATAAATACAGAAACTAAAGTACTTCGACGCGCACAAACAAAACACGCACGGGAAATCAAAGAAGCCTGGTACAGTAAAGTCAACGACACAATAAACAGACATATCGGCATACTCATCATATATTCACAACTAAAGAAAAAGCACAGAACTACAAACAACATCAAGACTGCAGCAACACACTCTAATAATATTCATGAATACACGAATCACATTCACAATATACCAAAACCCATGGCAACGCATTTCACACCATCCAAAACATACGAAAATATACGAAAATATACGAAGTGGGAGATGTGAAGTGGGTTAAAAAGTAGAATTTTTTGCATTTTGATTATAAGCTATTGCACAGTTGCGATTGGCAAAACAATGGCGTAATAATTGCGCATTCTTACAAACAGTTTTTAGCATTTTCGGATGCTACGGCCTACTGGTATTAGTGTTATATAGACTTCATGATGTCTAAAATAGTTTCACCGACACCTGCGCTTTTTGTGTGGACTGGCAATTTCTCATTAAATACGTCTTTAAGTTTTATAATGTACTGCAGACAAGTAGAAGATACGGAATGGCTGATTTGCTTTGTTCAAAAACTTTGAAGTGTCAGAATAACAGCGTGTTATCATCTAATTCAGTCCTATGAAAGAGCATTTCTGCATTTAAGACTAACGCGGAGTTTGAAACACTTCATGAGAAGAAAATCTGACGTATATTGTCTGTCATGATATTAACTCCAACTGTTTAGCTTCTGGTAGTCAGTAAAGACCAATTTATTGCTAGGGCATGCGGTTGTAGAGTTGGAGTGACTTGAACCGCTTTCTTTTGGTTCACTTTATTTTTTTGCAGCATTTTTAGAATACTCAGCCGGCATGAAGTCTAGGTCAATGGCGTAGTTTACAGATGAAAAGGTGAAACATCCACAACTTGCTTTACTCCCAATTTTGGGGGGCTTTAGTGATTAGGTATTCGTAATTGAATGACATTTAGAAACTTATTTTATCATGGCATTTCTGAGTTGTAAAAATATTTTAAAAAAAATGAAAATATTACTTTAGTATATTCGTTTTACACTGACTACAGGTCCAAAAACAGGTCTTAGCCCTTGATGATCAATATTGTGTATAAATAGCTTTAACAATCACAAAACTGTTTAAATTTAAAATGCGTGTATGTTATGCAGTAGAGTGTACAGAATATAGAATACATAAAACCAGTCTATACATATCATTTAATAATTAAATAACTTCATTATTAAAAATACAAGCCCTGTTGGTCTTTGGATTAAATAATACACAGTACAAGTCACTTGCAACACAATCCTCACTTTAGAATCAAGCAAGCACTTGGCTAGCAACTAGAAAGAAAAATCAATTATAACTTTGGTGATAACTTTTACAGAGCACAAATTGCTTCGAAGCAAAGTTATAAGAATTAATATAGGTAAAAAAATTGTATACCTCTAAAAATAATATTTGATATCAAAAATGCTATTAGAAAAACAAATATTCACTCACGCTTAAGTGATAAAACAAACTCTCCCTTGTGTTGAATTGAATGTCACTAAAAACTAAAGGTCTATTGGACTATTATTAGTTATCATTTATAAACAAGCATCATGAATGATTTTTGAATTGCTTGGTAAAACGTTTTACTGTGTTATTGAATTTATTTTTGTGTGTGAACATGGAAATCAATCAAGGACAGCCAAACGTCGCGTATGCCACGACCAACCCCTACGTTCATACTGAAAACGAGAGATAAGGGGTCCGACAATCTTGGTGCGAAAGAAAAGATTGGTTGTGCGGTATTGTGGGAAACAGTGGTTATTTTGTTGCCTTTATTTACTGATTTGTTCAAAGTCCACTACATTGACTCAATTTGATTATGTCAACATGCATAATTTACTGGGCTATTGCCAAAAGCATGAAATATCAAAGTCGCACATTGAAGCGTACATAACCGGCGGCACAGATAACTTATGTTGCCACCAACTGTACAGGAACTTCATGTTTGTTCTCGCTATAGCACGCCCAGTTGTTTTTGTATAGCTACGCGACTGTAGCCAATGTAGGGTAGTTTAAAAAATAAGTCTCGAGTTTGTGTAGGTGTAAGTTCGTTTCTGGTGTTTTCGTTTGAGATTGTCAATGAGAGCGTTTAAGTCATGATAATAATCAGTCGACGTGTTGTTAATTTTCTGTATGCATGTGGTCGATGAGAGTTTTAATCAGTCCTGTCTTATACTTTTGTGAGGTGAAGCTAAAGAAGTTAAGTAAGAGTCTAGTGTAGGTTTTCTTATGAAAAGTAGATGTCGTGTATGTGTTCGCGGCTGTGTTTTTAGTAATGAGTATGTCTAGAAATGGTAACTTGTTGTTATGTTCTTTTTCTATGGTAAAGTCAATATTTTTGTGTTGTATGTTTAAATAATTAAAAAAAAAGAAGAGAGAGCGTCATCCTGGTTGTTAAAAAATACAATATATGTCATCTACGTAGCGTCTGTAAAACAAAACTATAGGTCCGTCATAGTTCTTGATCCAATTCTTTTCATGATATCCCATGAAAAGATTGGCAAGAAGTTATGCTAATGATGAGCCCATCGCGACTCCGCCGAGTTGGTCAAAAAATTGTTCGTTAAATGGGAAATGAGTTTGTGATGTGGCAATGAAAAAAAGTTGTTTTAGATCTTGTTTTTAATCGTAAGGTTTGGCTGGTGTGAATAAATAAGATCTAATGCTTTAGTCCTGAGAAGGACTGTTTTTGTTGTTGTTGACTGACGTTTCGACAACTCATCACGACATCTTCATTTGCTTTAAAGGGGTAACTGTACGAAGTAAAAGCTTATTAAGCTGATAGATTTAGTCTATTTGATTGTGTTTCTGACGTTGAACAATTTCACTGCCTTTTGATATAAAGAATATTCAACCTGCTACGATAGAAATCTGATATAGTGTAAACGTGGTCTAAGTATCTGAATATGTGTGAGTTTTTGTCCGTGGCTGCATGTTCTTTAATCCGTGTGGAAAGGTGGCGGGTGGTCTCCCCATGTAACTGGAGTTACATCCAGCACAAGAAAATTCATAACCCACGTTGGATTTTAAAAGAGTGGGAATAGGATCTTTGAAGCCAAAGTGATGTTTGATTTTGAAAGATGAAAAAACTAGTTTGATGTCTAAGTCTGTGCATTAGCGTTTGTTAAGATGTGTAATTTTCGTTCTGTGATTTGTGAAACGTAGCCAATGTAGGGTAGTTTGATAAAGTAAGTCTCGAGTTGGGTAGTTGTGGGTTCGTTTCTGGGGTTTATTTTGTTTGTGATTTAGTCATGGTCATATGATTTAATGATTTTTTCTATGAAAGGTGAGGGAAAGGAGTTTCGTTTGAGATTGTCAATGAGAGCGCTTAAATCATGATAATAGCAAGTCGACGTGTTGTTAATTTTCCTTATGCGGTCGATGAGAGTTTTAATCAGTCCTTAATGACGCCGACATCCTCTCCACATTCGAACGAATCTACTACACCATCACTAACAAGCTGAAAAATAATGACGATTATATTCACATCAAGAACGAACTCATACACATCGCACAAAGTTATACCTCGTCATACAGTCCTTCACCATCTAACCTCAAAAAACACCGTTTCTTGAAGAACATTAAAACAACAAGGACATCATTTTACTCAAACCTGTTACCAGACAAAGGAAATGGAGTAGTTATTATGGACAGAAAGGTATATAATAATGCATGTATAAATATATAACTAACAACAAATCTAAATTCAAACCATTAGATAATTACTCCACTCTACACAGAGAAGGCAGACTACAACGCTTTCTCATAAATCTTAAAGAACAGGGCTCCATAGACAACCATATATACTACTCAGTTTTCCCTAGAGGCTCACAACCAGCTCGTTTTATGGTCTCCCCAAATTTCATAGATATAGAGGAAACTATTCCCTCCCATTCCATCTATAGTCTAGTCCACCAACTCTTATAACTATAATCTCTCCAAGTACTTACGCACTCTACTTAACCCTGTCATACCCAACGATTACACTATATCAGGCTCTTTTATTTTTGTTAATGAACTACACGCCCAAAACCACAACAACTTCGTTTCTTTTGATATCCAAAGTCTTTTCACTAATATCCCCTTATCCGAAAACATAAATATTGCATTAGATCTTAATAAAGTAAATGGTTTGAACCCGGGAGTATCGTTACATGTTTGTAAATGTAGATCGTCCAGGTTGGTATAGTCCTGAGAAGGACTGTTTTTGTTGTTGTTGACTGACGTTTCGACAACCTTAGCGGTAGTCATCTTCAGAGTCAAATGAGGAGTAAACGTCAGGTTAGCCGTATTTGTTATCTGGTTCTTACGTCATTGTATTGTGTGTACAGGAAATGTGTATTGTCATTGTGAATTAGTGTGAAGTGAAATATTTTATTTTTAGTTGTGATGTGTGATTTAGGTGTGATGTTTTCAGTTGTAACGTGTGGGTGTCAATTGTGTATTGTCATTGTGAATTAGTGTGAAGTGTAATGTTTTTAGTCGATCGTTTGTTTGTATTGTGAATAAGTCGTTTGTAAGGTGCCGGTAATTGCTGTGATCTGTTCAGGGGGTTTGTTCCAAGTTAGTATACCAACTTTCTAATGTAAGCCGTTGTCAGTATTGTAAGTAATGCATTTTGCCGAGTCCCAGTCAATGTTGTGCTTTGTGATTCGGTGATGTTCGCCAATGTGATTAGTTTTGTCTTGTTTCTTAGTACCTCGTTTTTGTTCAGTAAGTCTTATGTTTAAGTTCCTGCCAGTTCCCCCGATATAGGAGGCGTGGCAGTCGGAGCAGTTTATTTTGTAAACTGCACCTTGTCGTTCGTTGGGTTGTTCTTTGTCCTTTATGTTCGTTAGTACTTGTCGTAACGTTGTGATTGGATTATGTGCGACACGTATGTTGTATGGTCGTAAGATACGCGAGATAGTCTCAGACGTACCTTTGATGTAAGGTATCGTTGCTGTTGTCACTGAGTTGTTCGTTTCGTTGGTTTCGTTGAGTTTGTAAGTGTTGCGTTTGATAAAGTCAGAGTTATAGTTGTTTTTGTCAAAAACACGTTTGAGATAGTTGTTTTCGTTTTGTAGAGCGTCCGGTGAATCACATATGATTTGTGCACGTCTTGTTAATGTTCTGATTGTGGTGGCTTTGTGTGATGTGGGGTTGTAAGATGATTGGTCTAGTAGTCGGTCAGTATGTGTTGGCTTGCGATAAACTGTTGTTCGTAGTTTTAGATTGTCATGTTTTAACAAACAGTCGAGAAAAGGAAGAGTTCCGTTTTTTTCGACATCTTTGGTAAATTGTATGTGACTGTTCTGTTTGTTGATGTGAGTATGAAAGTCATCAATGTCGTCTGCATGTAGTGCTGTGATTGTTCATCTACGTAGCGAAACCAAAAAGGTAGTGCATGTTTGTAAGTCTTGAGCGCCCGTTCCTCTATAGATTGCATTACAATTTCAGCAACTACAACAGAAACGGGCGAGCCCATTGCTGTCCCATGTAATTGTTTGTAGTGTGTTCCTTTGTATTGGAAGTAAGTCGAAGTGAGGCAGAGCTCTAGTAACTCCATAATGTCTTCTGTCGGTAATGGCAGTACGTCCGTGGTGTTTGTAATGAGGGTTTTTGTACAAGTAAGTGCCAGATTAAGTGGAATACTGGTGAACAATGAACAACCCAACGAACGACAAGGTGCAGTTTACAAAATAAACTGCTCCAACTGTCCCGCCTCCTATATCGGGGAAACTGGCAGGAACTTAAACATAAGACTTACTGAACACAAACGAGCTACTAAGAAACAAGACAAAACTAATCACATTGCCGAACATCACCGAATCACAAAGCACAACATTGACTGGGACTCGGCAAAATGCATTACTTACAGTACTGACTATAGACAACGGCTTACATTAGAAAGTTGGTATTAAAAGGCAGTGAAATTGTTCAACGTCAGAAACACAATCAAATAGACTAAATCTATCAACTTAATAAGCTTTTACTCCGTACAGTTACCCCTTTAAAGCAAATGAAGATGTCGTGATGAGCGAATCCGGTATAGTGTAAACGCAGCCTCATTCTCGTCACCACACTGCAAAAACAAATACACACAATCCTGCTTCTGTATCTTAGACACCGTTCACACTCCTTTCGCCCTTAAACTCAAAGAAGCCCTTTATATCAAGAAACGTAAACCTAACCTCAACAAACAAATACAACATCTTAACACTATCTTCGACCTGTAAATAGCAATTGTTACTTTATTATTTGTTATCCATTTGCTTTGTAGTTTTTTCTTTTCTTTTATAAATCCTAACACAAACATTTTATAACACCTTAATCAATTGTAAATAATTATTCATAACTAGTCGATACTTTCGATTTATCACTGTATACATATTATCATGTAAACTTCCTATATTGATTCACTTCGCGCTGAAGATGGCATTAAGTATGCCGAAACATGTTTGCTCTAAAGAAATTTGTCGTGTATTTTAAATGTTTCATGACTATTGTGCTCTTACGAAATTATAGATTCAACACTCGAGTGTCTTCTTAAATAGAGTTCATTTGAATCATTTCGTCCCTACGTGTTTAATAAAATCAGGAGGGGGGAAGTACGAGTAATACAAATCTATTGAAATTTATGCCCATTTAGTAAAATTTGGGCTGATGTTTGCTAAGTACCTCTGGGTACAAATGGTCACATTGGACTAATGAAACGCGGATAAACTCGAGAAATGTGGCAGGTAGCTACTACAGGTGTTGAATTATTCAAGTTGTATACAAACATTGCGCGTCCCGGACAGAAAAAACGTCGTATTGCGTTTGCAGCAGCTTATAAATTTTTGTATAGTCTTTTCCCACAAGTCTGTAGTAAAGGCAAGAAAACGAAGGAATGTCGGGCGAGGAGGAAAGTTCCGCAAAGACGTCGGCTAGTGAACAAGCGACTTTAGTGGATTCAGAAGAGAAACCGACGGAGGACGATGTGAATGTCAACGGAAACGCCAAAGATAAAGGTAGCTTGCTCTCGTGCATTCGAGTTATTTGCTCACAAAAATACAGAAATGAGATTCCATAGAAGTGAATTTAATTAAAACTTTTACTGCAGTTTTTCCATTTACAAAACGGGAACCATATGCAACGCCTATTACTGCAATTTTTGCTTCTTATAAGCAGTGGGAAAGAACACTGTTATTCTTCTAACTTGTGTTGCTGGTTTTGCATTGTAATTAGTTGTTGTGGAGTACTTCGGTATTGTAAGAAAAATGCCTTCTGAAATCCTCTTGCGCTAAGGATTAGCGTTGAGTTTGAAGTCACCTTAAAGTGTTGGAATGTATCAATAATGCCAATTCATTCTTCTATATTTTAGCTCCGTTATCGAGATACGTTTGACTTGACTGTCTACTTTCTATAATTTTCTCCACATGTTTTGGATATGCATAGCTACGAAGTCCTAAGCAAGGAGCTTGCCGGTAGCTTACTTTGCGGGTAGCAAATTTGACGCTTAAGTAACGCATAACAGAGTAGTATTGTAGCTACTTTAGTCAGTGATTGTGAAAATAAGCTGCCAAAACATTTCATTTTTTCGCCCAATATTAACGAAGACAACATGTTTTTATTTTTATATGAACACTTTTATACGATCTATTGCTTTCGATGCTTTAAAGAAAGCCTTTCGCGGCTCATTGCAAAAAAAAATTAAAATTTCTTATTACCCAGGGGCGTAACCAGCCAGCAATTTTAGTCCTGCTATTAAAAGATTGGAACAATATCATTAATCAATAGAAATCTTTGATAAGAAATCTATCATAGCACGACTAAATAAGCAAGCCAGTGCCCAACGGCTGTGCTGTATACTTAGGAGGCTTTTTCACGTGTCAGTTAAATTGATTCTGCGCATGCTCATGTTTAGTGTTTTGTACTGTCTCTTGTCCCAACGCCCCTTCCTACTTGTGGTCGTTTGTTTCTTTATGTAGGAACAGCCGGTATGTATGCATCATTTATGTTTGTTAGTTTTGATGAAGACTTCATCTGCTCGTCTACGACTTTCAGGCACTCTGGAAGCTTTTGAAAACTAAGGGTGTCCACATGTTTTTATCACGTTCTCTCAAAAAAGCAATATTTTTCCCTATATATACTATACGCAAAATCTATCTTAAACGGTACAACGGATAGGAATATCATGGATTGACACATACTGCTTCTTTTTACATTCTATAAATGATCACAGTCATTTTCCAAAATCTTTCTGTCGCTGTTCATTAGCTACAAGCAAATGCCTTGCAAATTACATTAATGTTTAACGCATAAAGCATATCTTTGTGCGCATGGCAGTGAAATCTATTATGGAGAACTAGTCTACCGAAGGACCAGTTGGAAAACACCAATTGTTACTTTGAAAAATTTGCAAATTTTGCCGGTGTCCTGCTTATATAGGACACCTGTAGTTTGTCTGTTATAAGAGTGTTTTTCTATTAAGATGGTGATAAATTGTAACTGTTTCAAAAAGTAGGCAGTGACGTTTTCATCAGCTTATAGCTACTTTAAGAAAGTCATGTCTTCCTGTTCGGCTAAATGTGAGGTTAAATTAGTGAATGTCTTCCATGCTCCCCCGGTTTTTAATGCCTGTATTCGAGAACACGTCAGTCACATGTTTTACTGATTACAGTTCTAATTTTGTACGGCGACTTATTTGCCTCATTTAGTTTTAGCCTTTTAGGTACCAGAGTACTGCGTGCACTCTCTGAAAATTTTTGCTACGCTCGTATGGAGACTGCAAACAGCAAAGAAAAGTTTACGGCTGTCTTTAAGTTTTGTGTAAACCAATGTACAGTTTAAAACTTTAGGGGCAAACGTTAATGAAGCAGGAGGAGGACCACCAGACAAAGAGGAATCAAATGAGAACAATCCTACAACAGACGAGTCTGGAGAAAAGGACGTTGGCGATCCCGTAAAGACCGAAGAAACTCAGGAGAAAGGTGTTCAACCGAAAGAAAGTGATAACGTGTCGAAGGATAAGCAAAACAACTCGAACGAAGACAAAAAGGCGCCAAAAAACGAGGACGAAAAGTCGCCAAAAAACGAAGATGAAAAGTCGCAAAAAAATGACGAAGAAGAATACGGATGCTGCTGTATTTTAATTTGAACCTTTTTCACACATAGTCTAGATATTATGGATTTAAAATAAATTTTTTTTATGGTCAGGGACGTACCGAGCAGGGTTGGTGTGATGGTGAGGCGCCTAGCCCCCCCCCGTTTTTTTCAAACATGGTTATGGTGATAAGTGGTCCACATCGGTTTTTTTAACGTAACCAATCGTTAATTTTTAAATTTATGCCAGCAAGAACCATTTCATTCATTTACTGCTTGTGAGGGAGATGGGTCTTTCACCTTAACTGTATTCAGTCTTTACAAACTTACATACAAAGTATTCCAAAAATAGTCAAGTAGCTTTGCTGTTTCAAATCATCGACTTCAACGGTTGAAATGATTGAGAAACACCCTACGAATCTGAATGCACTTGGTACGCTTCTGATTGGGGTCGACGAAATTGACCGACTCACAGGGCCTGTGAAGTGACTCAAAATACTTCATGAATCTTGACATGACATTTCTTATATTACCATGAATAGCGTATGTACTACAGGTGTTTCGAATATCGAAAATGCATTAGGAGACTTGTAGCGTTTAGCAGTAAATTAAAAACGCAACCACGACAATAAATCTTTCAGAGACGCAATGTTTAGAGAAGGCAGTCTTCCCTATTGGAGTGTATAATTTACGAACCGTCAGTTAAAACACATAATCATCACCTCCGCATTGTAACGAAATGAATTTCTGCATAGGTTAACAAGTATTACAAAAGAGAAAAGTAGACTCTCGTCTCCCATTTCAGTGAAATTAGGGGGGTCGTCTTAACTTTAATGACACAAATCATCCAATTAAGAAACAAATATTGACGCAATCATTATCCATATTAAAAGATGTTTACTGCCTTGAACAGGTCTATGCATACCAAGAAGACATTTAGCAGAACTCGAGAGCTGATCTATGAAATCCCGAGGCCGAAGGTCGAGAGTTCTTATGAACGTCTCCGAGGTTTGCATAATCCCGTGAAAACACTAAAAAATAAATATTTATAAAATAACAGTAATGTGGTTGAAACAGATACATTAAAAACAAAGGTTTTCATTTTTCCTCTAACATGTAAGTTTATAGATAAGTTTGCACGCGGGCTAAAGTCCCGCTCACACGATCCGATTTGTCGAATCCTAAAAAACGGATCGTGTGAACACCTGTAACGGATAGTCGGATCAGTCAATCTAAAAAATCGGATGGAAATAGAAGTTGCTCTAATTTCATCCGACAATATCAAAGGAACCGACCAGCCAAATTACATAAATCCAAAAAGACTTGGAACAAGAACAAAACTACGAAAAATATATCGATGAATGTACTGGATAACACAAATGGCTGCTCAAACGGCTAAAACACCGAAGCGAATATAAAATATCACCAAAAATTTTCGTAACCTCTGAAGACGCAACCAAAAGTCGGAAACGATACAATCAGATCAGACAAATCGGATCGTGTGAACGGGCTAACTCAGCCATAAACCAATCAGCACGATACTCGAAATGCTATGACAAAGTCCTTCCTTCCTGTGAAATCTTTCTGACTTGTTTAACTGGAATTCTTGAGAGCCATAAAAAACCTTTAAGAAAATTGACTAGATTCGAAAAGCTAAATTTTGGCTGAAATTTTTAATATTGCTCGTCTCAATTGACTGTCTCACGATAATGTATAAATGGTAGAAATAGGCTTTAAAGCCTCAAACATTTACATACATCATACAAAAATATGCAAAATCAATGTAATGTCAATTTTCGAACTCCTAGCTAAACTTTTTTAAATTTATGTTTTATATACCACACGGTCGGTGTCCATATATTTATCTGATATACACATTAATATAGCAACGTGTGCAAAAAAGTTATAAATAAAGTGAAATGGATCTTTCGGTGTATACTTGAATACACGCGCTTTGGAACAACGTCAAAGAAGTAATGGCGTCCTTTTACCCTCAATGAATTCACAAAATCACGCAAAATCTTCTAAAGATATTTCGACTTGGCTTCTTCACTTCGGGAGTTTTTCGGTTGATCTGTCGCACGAGGTCGAAAAATATTTCCGTCACATTAACTTTGGTCTTCGCAGAAGTCTCTAAAAACGTGCTAAAACAAGAGAAAATTTAAACAGGTGAGGAACTAAAGATATTTCAACCCCTATTATGACACGTTTCACTCTCCTCACACGTCGTTCAGTGAACGCAATCGTTATTCGCCACCCTCCCCCTTGGCCACAGCTGCTCATTTTTTTGGGGGAGGAGCGGTGCAGAAATGAACAAGAGGCGTCGAATTTTGAATTTGTGTTGGAAAAACGCATTTTAACTTATATTTTATTTCATCACCCTGAGTAAAAAAAAACAGCATTTTCGAGATTCTTAAATTTTCCAGAAGACCATGCACCCAGACCTCCTAGCACGACTTTTAAGGCGCCAGTGCGATTACCATAGTAATCAGGAATTGAAATTTCACTACAGGTTAATTTTAAAGGTCTTTTTGATACACCAAGTACTACGTTAATTGGGAGGGGGGTATTCATAAATTCAGTTTTGTCGCACTGATTTCTTTTGAAAGTTAATTTCTTTTTAAAAGAAATTACTTGAGCGCAACTGATTACATGAATAACCCCCCAATTAATGTTCTTGTTACGTCAGAAGTAGCGATGTAGCCAACCCCCTCCCCTCCAATTAATGTTCTCGTTACGTCAGAAGGTTAGCACTATTTTCCACCCAGCAAACCGCCCTTTACTTTACACAATCGGAAATAAATTAAAGATGGCGGCTAATGGGAAAGAACCAAGAGCTAAAAGGAAACCATGCATGCACTGGTGCTAGGTCGTTTTGAGATGGCGAGTAATTTTATATTTTTATAATACAGTTTTTAATATCAACATATGAAAATATTTACAGATAAATGTTGCAGTATAAATTTTCATGCAACCTCCTTAAGTTATAAACTTATAATCCAGGCTGGAAAATATGTCGTTTTTCGACGATTGTGTAAAATTTTATATAAAATATTATATTGTGTAAAATATTAGATTGTGTAAAATATTATATTGTGTAAAATATTATATTTCAAAGTAAAGGGCGGTTTGCTGGGTGGAAAATAGTGCTAACCACGTCAGAAGTAGCGATGTAGCCACCCCCCCTACAATTAATGTTCTCGTTACGTCAGAAGTAGCGACGTAGCTAACCCCTCCCTCAATTAATGTTCTCGTTACGTCAGAAGTAGCGATGTAGCCACCCTCCAATTAATGTTCTCGTTACGTCAGAAGTAGCGATGTAATTAACCCACAAGTTTGTAACTTTTTTTGTGCAAATATTTCTGGATTTGCTGTCACAAAACGATAGATTTTTAAAATGAATGCTAATGACCTGAACTAACTGGCAAGTGGCTATGGCAGGGGCACAATTGAATTCCAAAGCACCTTAACCATGACCCTTGCACACACATTACAATTATTCTTTGCCTTATGTTTTCAAATTGTTCCCTTTACCCCCTACCTTCTCTGAACAGTAATACACATCACAAATAATACATTGGACTAAGTCACCGTAATCTGGCAATTGACAAAGTAAATTTCGCACAATGATTTCTGCACCTATACCAACAAATTTAGAGAACTTGCGATGGGCAAGGGTCTTGAAAGTAAATGGAGTGGGGTGGGATGGGCAAGGATCAATCCAAAAGGAACAAAGATCTGGGAGATCCCGTGACAAAAGTTGAGGGAATTACCTCAAAATAGAAATTAAATAAATATATTTGGGCAATCCTTAAAAGTTTACCGGAGAAATACCAAAGCATGTCGTGATTGTCACACTCTTTCCTCATCAATAATGAAAGAGCTTAAGTCAAAATTCAGTTCAACCAAGATAGCATACTGGTCTCAACAAAAAGTCCAAGGAAACGGAAGACACACAGTGGAATTAAGATAAAGACCACAGTCAGCCAAATATATACAAATATAAAGTACAAAATCTAAATAAAACCATTGATACTTAAGATGAATGGTTAAGTGCCCAGCATGTCTCTATGTTGTAAAAAAATTCTAGTAGCAAGGAGACCATTTCCAACTAATTCAATCATTTGTCCATTCTTATTCGTTGTATATCTTAAAGTCAAATTTTCTTGGACGCTTTTTGATTTTGCGACATTATCACACTTCCATAATTATTTTCTCAAGAGAATGATCAGTCAACAAAAAGATTCCTGAGTACACAAGTGAGGGTTTCATAAAGATAAAATGGGAAGAGAAAAACAAAGATTTTCACATGCAAGCCTTGAAAAAAGTTGAATGTTAACACTCACCAATTTCCAAATTGTTTAGCCAAGGCCTGCCCTTGGTCTTTCCCCACAATTCTCTCATCTTCAAGATCACATTTGTTGCCAGCCAAGACCATGGGTACCTTTCACAAGCACAAGAAAACTAGTTCACTAGCAATCTTTAAGAATAACAAAAATTGCATAAACTGATCTGGTCAACTCACGTCACTGGTATCTTTCACCCTTATAATCTGATCGCGAAGATCTTCCAAATCATTGAAAGAGGATTGTGATGTGATGGAATATACCAAGACAAAACCCTGACCATTTTTCATGTAAAGATCCCTCATGGCTGTGAATTGTTCCTGAAGAAAGATACAGAAATTAAAATTTAAAATTGAACAATTTCAGTATGCTTTGTCATGCTCACTACTCAAAATCCAGAAAGGATTGCAATGGCAATGCATTTTTTCACTGCTATAAGACGAAATGTACTGAAAGCAACAACAAAAGAGCTTTTAGCAATTAGAAAATATTGTTTTCCTGAAATGTAATTTAATAATAGTTTTCACTGCTGATGATTTGGCTTATAAACATTTAGTTGCCACATAATTCAGGCTAGTAAATTATATGACAACTGAAAGAAATTCCTCATAGAGAAATGAAAATTCATTGGGTCTCAAAATTTAATCAATGCTTAGCAATCACAAATAATACAAGATTGTGCCCCACAACCCACACCACTTCCTAAAGAATTCCCATTGATCTTCATCAAAGGAACTTGGCACAATGTCTCTTAGGACACTTAACATTTGTAAAACAATTGTAAACAAAATAAAAAGAACACTCAAAGAAATCTGGTTTTTTTGCTCTTCAAGAGCCACTTTTGAAATCTTGTGAAAGAGGAGAGTCATTGAGTCAGACTGAGATATTATTTACAATTTGAAAAACGGAACAAAGTCTGAAAAAATAACAGACCCACCACTGTAGCTTTATAAATATAGTTTCATGGTTAAGGCAATCCATGTACAAAGATGTCATTTTTAAGATAAGAGCCAGACTTGAAAAACCCCAAAGTACCTTGCTGAATATTGAATGGCATTTTATAATGAAAGTTTTATGCCAGTAAGATGAATTATTAGGGTAATCAATTTTACGGCGCGCAACGTACGACTTAAAGAGTGTTAATGTTTTAACAATTCAGTAGATAAATAATTTCCCATTCAAGTGAGACTCCAACAAATGCCTTTCGTGGTAAATTTCTACTAGTCCACTTATCATGAATTTTAAATATTACAAATTTCGATGACGTTCGTGTGGTTTTGTGCACAAAAGAATGATTCAAATTTAAAGAACAAAATTACGTAAAACAGTTCGACAATATTTCCAAAGCGCAGTATGGAAAATTCTTCGTGAAACTTGCCATAACATGGATCATGGAGGAATATTATACATCGGATTATCATAATTTTATAATCCTCGCAAAACAATCGAGCTTTTATATTACCACACGATACTTCCGAAAAGACGGCAAGTGTGTGGCGAAATAAATTTACCGTTCCAGCAGTGTCCAATATTTCCAGCATACATTGCTGATTATCGACTTCGACTTGCTAAAGGAGGAAGAAAACAATTATTTAAATGCCAAAGTATATGACAAAAAGTGCTTTTACGAAAATGTCAAATATTCCACATAAGCAGCTGGCAACAATTTGTGTATACGAATACACATCGCAACAAGGATATATCCGTAAAACATCATTTAAAAGAAGAGCAACTTCGAGAGTTGCGAGCGCCACAAAGAAACGATTTGATATAGCAGAAGTCAAAGCGATGAGCGATTCGTTCGAATATGAGAATTGAATAAAAATCCAGGAGAAATATACTCGCCTTTCTGTATGAATCCTCGATGGTCGGATCGTATTTTTCAACAAAAATACCTTGAACGAATTGCACCGTCTAAAAACATACTTGAAACTTTACCTAATATATTAATAAATGTCAATACTCTAAACCATAGGTTTTCGAAACTATAATTTGATGTTAATATGAGACAAAAATGATATTCGAACGTTATAAAAACGGCTATATCATAAGGAAGGTGTTGCCAACCAGCCATTGCACTTTGTGCTTAGACATACACATCATAAACAGCAATATAACACACAACCGCTTCGATTTACTTACCAAAGCCGATTTACCAACGCCGCCACTTCCAAGCACGACTAACTTGTATTCTCGCATCTAAAATCGTCGCCAAAAATTGAGCAAAGCGACATTATTTTGAATCAATAACAAGAACGCATACCACGAATAGTGCCATGGAATATTCACAATTTTTCAAGGGAAGCAAAAGAAAAAGGCGCAACTTTAAAGCGCAGCATAACTGTAGCAAACTCACCTTTTTTTCTGGCAAACTTTGCCTTAAAAAAGCTATACAAGCGAATTTTTATATATCTCGTCTTTGTTGACTTCGATACTGAACAGACAGAATAGGCGTAGGTTTCTCGATTTACGATTTATCATTTATACCTGTCGCTATTTTTAAAGCTGCGGACGTTCATTTCCGTGGGGGGGAGGGAGGTAAAAGGAAGTGACGACATAATAACGATCATTTTACATCCTTACGTTTTGAAAACATTTGTTACATTATTTGAGATGCTCAAATGTCTATGAGCTTCGAAATTATTGAGCCCCAAAGTAGCCTTCACGAAAAACTGCCCTCAATGATGGAATTTTGTTATAGTTAAAATTTCCTACTGCTTCCATAATGCAAATGTGCAAAATTGACTTTGTCATATTGCGCTCTTTTTGCATTTGCAACATTCTTCAGCGAGCTGAATACAATTGCTGTTTATGCACAATCTAGACGTAAAACGAAGAAAGAGAAAGTCTTCTGTTTCCGGCCGGCTTCGCACGTGCTTGTGCGAAATGTCACCCCATCTCACGTGCTGAATTGTAAGTCCTGAACTGTTCAAAAGCGAGGGGTTTAGGAAAATTTGCGCTAAGGAAAAACCTTGTTGGAGCCCCAAAACAAAGAAGGAAATAATAAATTAAGACAAGTTAGTGCCACTGCAACCAAGACAGTTTTAGAGAAAAATCGCTTGATCAGAAGTGAATTATTGAATTATATGAAATCAATAGGTGAATCATATAAAATTGACGATGTGGAATGGAAACACTGCTTTCTTAATTTCGCGCAATGCATGATGGGGGAGAATCGAAGTAAATTTGCAATAGAAAGTCAATACAATCAATGTGACATTTGAGTGGATACTTAGTCAAATTTAGTTATGTTTTAGAATTTTACGGCTGTCGAACCTTTGCCAAATATTGGTGAAGGATGTATGAAGAAGACCCCGCTTGTGTGCTCCTGAAAGCCGATAAACTCGCGGGCAAACCGTCCATGTGATAATGGATCATGGATGAACAGGATATTGAAATTCACGACGCCAAAAACACAAGAAAGAACCGTTGCCATGAATGTTATGAACGTATTTTGAAACTTGGTAGGACTAAATCTCGCGTTTTAAAAAGAGTCATCGGGTTTAGTGGCCGCACAAGTAGTGCTGCGAAGGATGTGTGCGAATGTCAGACGGATAGTAGAATACATGACACTGATGACAGCGAGAGGAAAGCCTGGAGAGCAAGATCATGGTCACTGGCCCGGTCTGCCAGCAGAAAATTTCGACGATCCATTCGTAGAAAACAGCATTCCGGATCCTTTAAAGAACATCAAAGTCAAACTGTGAAAAGCTCTCAGCCAGGTCATCAAAATGAGAGTTTTTGTCACAGCAGGGCAAACAGCCCCACTGCAACTGGACATTTTTATGACTTTGGTGCAAATACTCTACAAAAGTGTAAAAGTTCTGGAAAGCAAAGACATTCGCCTGCATTAATGGATATAGCTCGTGATATAAACCCGCCATTATCCAGTCCCTCTTTTTCTTTACCTGATGACACCATAATTAGACCAGCAAAGAAGCTCTCAAAGTCTGCTTCCTTAGCATGCTGTTCATCACATTCTCTTCAGAGTACCAGACAAAGAAGTGCATATCGCTCAGAAAGCTTTCCCAGCTTACAAATGCATGTTGATGCTTTGAAATCTTATGGTCATGTTAAAGGATTTCAGCTCCCACTGCAAGATGCAGCATCATTAAATCAAATTGAGCAAGGATGGTCTGAAACCAATGCTGAAGAAATCCAAGGACACAAATACATGGAAACTTGAAAAGACAACTTCCCTTTGCAAAATTCAAGATCAAAGTGGAAAAATCATTGGTGTTGCCCATTTTTATAAATCCCCTGTGAAATCTTCATTTGCTAGAATGGACAGTTTGAATCCTGATTCGAGTAAGCATGATATGCCAGTTGAAAAAAATAATGACAAAGATGGACAAGTTATTCATGCCGCCGAATTGGACACTAGCAAATCGATAAATGACAGTAAAATGCTTCAAGAAATTTCCGAAACCATTATACCAGTAGAAAACACTTGTGGTAGCATTTGCAAAGTCAGTTATTGTCAAAACTTTGCAGCAAACCAGAGACTTGTTGATTTTTTAACAAATTTTGAGTTAAATAAATTTTCAGGAGACATGTCTCATGGAAATGCTAAAGAGCTTTCAAATGTACATGATTGTAGTGATTATTTAAACGCGACGTCTCTTGAGGAATCCAAGAAATATTCAAAATGCAATCTCTCAAAGAGTAGTGTAGATGGTAAATTTGATACAATCACCCGTACCATTTCTAACTCAACACACAAAATTCCCATTGATGAGCAAGCTTTAGTCATCAATAACAACATGTCACATAGCCCTGGTCTACGTCACACACATTCTGATATTCGTGGTGTTTTGTCGCACGGGACTTTTGAACCTCCGCAAAACAAACTGTCAAATAACAGTTTTGTCGTTTCGCCTTCGTTTCAAAGTAACGATAATCACGCCATCAGACTTGGATGGTGTTCGAGAACTTGCACCGAAAGTACGTTTCAACCGCTCTACAGAAGTGCGTCGAGTAGGGACGTGGATGTTGATTCCGACTTAAAGATCAACATCAACGATGGCACATCATCTGGTACCTGTAATGACGCAATTGCACCGCACGACTTGTTTTTCGTCCGGTCTGTCAACAATGATACATCATCTGGCAAGATCGTGGCAAGCAATGCCAAATCGTCCACAAAAACTCATAGATTCTCAGTTGAAGAATTTGGTAAACCTTGTGGAATGAGCAAAGTAGACGTACCTCGAGATCAGGCAATTGATAGAAAATCCATTCACGAGTGGTTTTATCAAAGTTCTGCGGACTTGCATTCTAAATATCATGAAGGCAGCTGTCCTGAAGGATTTTTGAAGAGCAAACCACGTGTTGATAATCAACCAATCGGCGACTACGGTTTTCAGTTTAAGGGCAAAGTAAATTCAGAAAGGAACGAACAACAAAGAAATAAAATGATCGACGAGGAGAATATTAGCAAGAATACTGAACGCTGGTTTCCTGAAGAAACCAAGGAAGGCTCGAGGAATATTGAAACTTTTGAATCTCTTGATGCCATAAATAACCTAGGGGGATATCCGGCGAGCTCCTTTCCCAATGAATCAGAATCTGTTTTAGAATCCGCTCTTGTTCCAGAAGTATCTCATGATCGAAACAGTGGTCTGACTAGTCCAGGAACGAAGGAATGTTGTGATACTTCCTCCAGTACCCTCGAGGATTATGTCTCTTTGGATCGCAATTTACAGTGCCTGCAACTGGCATCCGAAAGTTCTTTTAATTCTATCTCACCTGAAATCGACGATCATGTTCAAAAGCATGTTTGCCGTGAATCTGTTTCCTTTGATGCCAAAGTAACACCTGAATCATTCAAGGTTTCAAAAACCAATCGAAACGAACTTAATTGTCCACTAGGGATACTCAGAGATAGATACCAAGATATTCAGGGATACCATTCGACTGTATTTGAGTCCGAAAAAAATTTCGAACCTTCCGAGCATATCACATGGCCAGAAACGCCTGCCTTATTGCATTTAACAAACCATTCCGACTATGTGTCTTTCGTAAACAGCACAACTCAAAGCAAATCACCTCACGTTCCCATCCATACATGGAAGAGTTCCGAAACAGAGTTACGTGACATCGGGATTGGGCTTCCTGTTCCTGGTGAGACATTCAAAATGCAAACTGAGGTATTACGTATGGGAGAATTTTAAAAGGGAAGATTAACTCATGTCTCAATTTTTGCTGTAGAAGTTCTGCAGAAAGTTTTCGCAGACTCGCACTTTTTGCATGTTTATTTAATTTCATACTATTATTGTTTATTTTAACTCGCTCAATTACAAGCTGTATTTGACTTTTCTTTCAATTTATCTTATTATTTTGATCCTTGAGTGGATATTTTTGCCCTGCAAAGAATGCATAAAATCAAGTAAAGCGCTGCCATAACATCATTTTGAAAGGGAATCTTTGCTCGGGGCGATAATATTCATTCGAAAATTACGATTCCCGCCATGAAGATCAGTTGAAAATATTCCATATTTCTTTACAAACTCTTGCTCATCTTTTTGCTTTAAAAACGTATTCTTTTATACCAAAACTCCTCTTTTATGAACTATTACCAATGTAAAACGTGTATTTGCTTGGTATAATCTTTTGAATACGTATTTTTCAGTTAATGCTGGACTGGTTCAAGCAGTTCAACGATGAACAGAGGAATATTCTACTAAAGAAGATCCTTGTACGTAATTTATTGATTAACGCAATTACGAGTACCTTTCCTCGCCACTGTGCCTCATTTTTCTATGGATTTCTTTAGTCCTGCTGCGATATGCCTCAAATGCATCTTCTTTCCGTAATGATGGAGAACAATCTTCACAAATCGTGTCCACCAAATTGTCAGGACATGTTGGTGTGGCTGCCACACACCGTGACGCTGAAAATACTTATGTACTTGGACCCGGGTATGTGAACAGTTCTCCAATGGCGATTGAAAATGGCCATATTCATATACTCATTTTATAATCCGTGAAAAAAATGGAAAGAAACTACTAAGCCATGTCATGCATATATGAATATGCCTTCCACTCCCCAATTATTGTTCTAGCTACGTGCCTGCTGCATTCCCTCCGGCAATTGTGCGCACTCTTTATAAACAATCCTTTATAAACAAAAACACGAATGATTGTTTTTTGTTTTAGAAAACAATATGTGCAATAAAAATTGTGATGTTCACAAAGAATGCTTCAGAAAAATGTTTTACATTGTCAATTTCACAGCATAATTATTATTCATTTCTTTAGAAAATTAATTAAATTCGTTGTTTTCCAGTGATTTAACAAAAAAGATTTGCAATGTAGGAGTAAAAAAGGGCGGGCTTTGCTGCTGCGAAGGTTATGTTTCTATAATGATCTTCTTAACAACAATGAGCTGTAACGTTGTATTTATGAAACAAAACGCCAAGTTGACACCTAATGGAATGGAAGCACTTGAAACTTCGCCTTTAATATGAAGTTTTATTAAGTAACCAAAATACGATCTTCTGTTTTGCCATTTTCGTATTGCTCATGCGACATGAAGGCGGTATTTTCGTAGAAAAAATGACTTTGCTTTGCGCGGGACCCCTGTTTTTCGCTCAGAACACGCCCACCCTTCATCCGCCCGAAGTGTTCGAAGATGAGATATAATTGTACGTAAAAGAAGGCTGAAAATGAACAGGCGAGTAAAAGTTGCGCTTTATATTTTTAGTCAGCTTGTGCCGCTGTAATCAAGTTAACCGCGCCTGGAAAGAACTTTCGGACAATCCCTTGTTGTGGCAACGATTAACCAGGTTCGTTGACGAACAATTTTGCGCGAACATGTATATGAGTGAATGATTTAAAATCGTGAATAAAAATCAATTTTCAGAACAATGCAGTGTTTCCTAATGCATCTTTTGTATTATCATAGAAATCCCGATCATCGGTTGTCTGAAGCAAGCAGCAAAAGGCAGTTCCAAAAGTTTACTCTACCAACTGGCGATATTCATGTAAGATTTTGTTTCACCTACAGTCTTCCTGTGTATCTTATTGGGATTTACTTGAATAAGGGGTGTTTCGTAAGGGAGCCAATCAGATAGCTCAAAAAAGAAACGACATCAGGAACACTCGAAATTTTTAACAGAATCGTAGATTGTTGATTTGGACGATCGGTTTTTACACAAAATAATGGAAATCAATTAATATAGTGCTTCGGCGAATTAGAGAAAAACGAAAATTCCCTTTGTTGACATGCTCTTGTAACTTGTTCATGAACGAGATTATTCTTCATGATCAAGTCATCATAGAAATAGAGCTCGTGATAAATCATTTAGAAAATCTGAGATCTTGTTAATTTCCGTCGTCGCCAAATGAGTTATTTCCTGGTTTCCCTCACCATCTTTACCTTGGTGCTCACAAACTAGCTAATTCACGAGCTTCAAATCTATAGAAAGCATCGTTTGTAAATTGTAGTGGAAAGTCCTGTTTACCTCGCGTTCATAAAAGCAAAACTCATTTGTCTACTCTTTTGTTATATTGTTCAATTTGGATTTTTGCCTAAAACTACTATTTTGTCCAAAACTACTATTTTGTCCAAAACTACTATTTTGCCAAATCAACTATTTTGTCCAAAACTACTATTTTGTCCAAAACTACTATTTTGTCCAAAACTACTATTTTGTCTAAAACTACTATTTTGCCAAAACAACTATTTTGCCAAAACTACTATTTTGTCCAAAACTACTATTTTGTCCAAAACTACTATTTTGTCCAAAACTACTATTTTGTCCAAAACTACTATTTTGCCCAAAACTACTATTTTGTCCAAAACTACTAGTTTTGGACAAAATAGTAGTTTTGGACAAAATAGTAGTTTTTGCCCAAAACTACTATTTTGCCCAAAACTACTATTTTGTCCAAAACTACTATTTTGCCTAAAACTACTATTTTGCCCAAAACTACTATTTTGCCAAAACTACTATTTTGTCCAAAACTACTATTTTGCCCAAAACTACTATTTTGTCCAAAACTACTATTTTGCCTAAAACTACTATTTTGCCAAAACTACTATTTTGTCCAAAACTACTATTTTGCCTAAAACTACTATTTTGCCCAAAACTACTATTTTGCTTAAAACTACTATTTTGCCCACTGGTGTATATTGTATTTATTGCGAAGTCAATTAACCAATCAACAAACAACGTTCAGTCGTTTTCTCGAAACTTCCCAAATTGACTTAGAGGCATAAAAGTTAGTAGCGTCACGAAATATTCCAAAATATTTTCTTTGTTGTTCGTGTTAACGACAAGTTCTATTAGAACGAACGTCTGTCGAAGAATATTGCCAACAGTAAAATAGCCAGCAATGCAAATGCACAGCGAACAACATAAGAGCATTGTTTTTGTTGCGTCGTCTGAATCACCCAATAAACTGAATACAACAGGAATGCTACTTCCCGCCAAAATTTGAAGCCTGCAGCTCAACTAGTCCCAATGTTTTCACGCACGGCCCTCTCATCAAGTTTTTCTTTTATACGTTGTTGAACCTTTGTAGCATAGTTCATGCATCCACAGTTTCATTGTTATATTTTGCTTAATTACATAGTGGAAAAAAGTGTTCGCCGAGCGATACCTTCTTCAGAAGAACTGGTTGAATGGAACGTATACGCTTCGCACATTTGAAGGACATCATCAAGGTAGAGATTTTAGGTGATGTTTAGAATATGGACACCATGCACAAAAGCATATTCTTGCAATATAAATGATAGGATTACTAAAATCACTTTAAGTCGTCAATAATGATGTAGATGTCAGACTGGTGTTGAGGATGTGAAGTATTAACATTTAACGAAGGCTCTAGACTAGAATATAGAAAAACTCATTTTTAGAACCTTATCACTCCTAATGAAGACACTAGACTGGAGTAAATAAGGGCTCTGGTTTCAAAGTCAAAATACTCTTAATGAAGACACTAGACTTGAGTATATAAGAACTCAAGTTTCAACATCAGGTCACTCCTGATGAAGACATTAGACTGGAGTATAGGAAAACTCAAGTTTCAACATCAGGTCACTCCTGATGAAGACATTAGACTGGAGTATATAAGGACTCAAGTTTCAACATCAAAATAATCCTGAGAAAGACCCTATTCTGGAGACTGGACTATAGGTCGTGGACTCAAGTTTCAACACGAGATTTCTCTTTATGAAAATACTGGATTGGGTCAAGCTTCAACATATCATCACTATTAATTTAAACAGTAGACTGGATTATATATGAACTACGAACTCGAAAACAAGTTAATAAAAACAGGAACTCCATATTTAGCGAAAAGATTATTGATCGACATAGTTTATCATGTTCACATTTCTTCTTCAGGTATTGCTTGTGTTCAATTTGACGACACAAGAATCGTGAGTGGTTCTTCTGACAAGACCATTAAAGTAGGTAGCATCTTCAGTTATGCGAGTCTACTCGTTACCAGTCCATTCGATATGCATCCTGAAAATCTAATCGTCTGAGTTGATAGCAACATTGAGTTAGACTCAGGGATAGTGTTGGGGTCAAACGTTTGTGTCCGAAAGAATGAAGACAATTCAATCTCAATATAACTTTTAAAATTCCTTTCACGCTATTAAATTTACAATTTTGATAGCTTTTTTGACACAATTTGACAAAATATTTTATATGTTGAATCATCTACCCACCTATCCCACTCCCTAGGGTATTGTTACCTCATCGTGGTTTCCAACTTTTAGTTATGGGATATAAGCAACAAGCCGACCGAACTTATGCTCACGCTCGAAGGGCATTCCGGGACTGTCCGCTGTCTCGATCTGAACGGAAACAGACTGGTCAGCGGTTCAACAGATCGTACCATCAAAGTGTGGGATCTGTCATTTGCGTCTTACTGGTCAGGTGCTTCATGTAAAGTCACTATGGTGGGACATTTCCATACGGTGCGCTGTTTACAGGTTTGTGTTTTCATGCTCGCGCGTGTTGTGTTGTCTTACATCGGTGAAATATTAAATCAAGATAGATCGTGTAGAAACGTTCTAGATTTATAGCTGACTGATGCATTTGCACTGATTTGATCATCAAGGCGTTTGCTTGAAGTCACAGTGCACCCAGCCCACGCAATCCATGATACTGCTAATGACTTTTATCGACGGCTCACGTTAGCAATAAAGTAAACTACCCGTTATGAACTTTAAGTTTCATTCATCTCTATTACTTACCAAAATTTTCTTGTTTTTGCTAAAGTACACGAAATTTGCGTTGCTCAAACTTTTACACATACGTCGCCCTTTTGTTTTTCAAACTGAATTTACCATATTAAGTTTTCAAGTGCACTGTGTTTTTAAAAGATACAAAGATACATCGACTTAGGACTCATTATTGGACAAGTCACAACATCACATCACTCCTGATGAAAACACCAACCTGAAACGCGTAAAGAATCTTGTTTTAACATCACCTTAACCTTGATAAACACGATTGAACGATACATGAAGCTTACATTGGACCACATTTGATGAAGACTTCATGAAAATTTTCCGGACTTAAGTTTCATCATCATATCACACTTGAAGACATTAGACTGGAGTGACTAAACCAGCCATTTAAAGACTGTAGCTCGCGTTTCAACATTAGATTACTCCTGGCGAAGACATTACATTGGAGTGGTTACGTATAAAGACTTGAGCTCGAGTTTCAACATAAGTTAACTCTTGATGAGAACACTATACTTAAGTATAGAAGAACTCAAATTTGCGACATATCATCTCGGCTGTAGATAGTTTGTTGTCTTTATCACTTGAGCTCAAATTACGATAGGATTTACCTGACAAAAGACTTAAGTTTCATCGTCAAATCTCAAGATTTCCTCAATAGAGGAAATCTTGCGGACTGTTGATGTTTTTATCCATTAAGAGCTTTAGAATGATCTTAAAGACAATTTTTAACTCCCTTTGATTATTTTGTATGTTGTCCTAGAGTGGATTTTTTGGGTGGTGCAGATAGTTGAATCGCCCTTAAATTCTCTCACCCACCAAGAAAAATTCTAAAATGGTATTACATACTGTAGACTGTTATTATAATAATAGAGGTTAGGAAATTGTACAGTAAATCTGAGTAAAAAGTGAAACTTCTCATTTCAAAGGCAATAACATATTTTATACTACCACCATTTTGCCATTGAGTTACTACCATGCCCGTTTTCATGCAAACATTAAAGTTGAAATAAATTACTAAACGTGAAGTATCCTATTACTTTGTCATGTCAACTCCGATGTCCCTTTACTTTCTTCTCCCTTGTTTGTCATGGGTGAAAGAAACTGTTGTATTCGTGTCTCACTCGTCGTTGGCAATAGTTGGATACATAATTTATGAAGCTTTGTAGATTATTTAAGTACTGTATAGCTGTACAACCATAGGAATTGTAATTTACTTGATTTGATAAAAAAAAAATTAAAAAAGCTAATAACACTTACATTTCGCAAGGTTCACTTAAATGTAAGCCTATATATTTAAGCCAGGGGCCCCTGAACCTATAGCTAGAACAATGAGCACCCCCCTTTTAAAATCTACACCCCTCCTGTCTATTGAGCACCGATTCGCCCCTGATTTTGACCACTTTCATGTTTCTAGGCTGACGAGGGGAAACTGGTGAGCGGTTCGTACGACAAAACAGTAAAAGTTTGGGATTTGAAAACGGGAGAATGCAGGTTGACAATGAGAGGACACACTGCCGCTGTATTGTGTGTGCAATTTGATGAACAAAAAATTGTGTCTGGGTCTTACGATAAGAAGATAAAGGTTCGTATCACCTCGGTGAAAGTGCTTAAGATTTGGATCAAATGCAGAAATGAGTTTTTCTCCAGGTTTGGGATTTACACGAAGGGACTTGTTTAATGACATTGGATGGCCACCAGGATGCAGTCACGTGTCTAAACTTGACCCATGATGGTATGAAGATCATAACTGGCTCCTTGGATTATTCTCTTAAATTCTGGGATCTTTGTACCGGAAAGGTATTCGTAATGCATTGAATAACTTTATTTGCTACCACTTTTGCAATCACGTGTTTGTAAATGTAGATCGTGCAGTTCGGTATAGTCCTGAGAAGGACTGTTGGTGTTGATGTTGAGTGACGTTTCGACAACCTTAGCGATAGTCATCTTCAGAGTAAAGTGAGGAGTAAATATGCTTCTGAACATGACAACTGCTAGGATGACTCTGAATATGTGTACCGCTAAGGCTGTCAAAATGTCAATCAACATCAACACCAAAAGCCTTTCTCAGGGCTCTACTAATCTTGACATTTTTGGTAAATATCGCAATTGCTCAGATTTTTATTTCTAAACAAAAAAAACCATTGATGTATTTTTTGGGTTTTGATTATATTGAGGATGTCGGTACCGGGGGAGGGATGGTTGAGGGGATTTGGTTCAACAGAGATCCACGTTAGCTTAATACTCCCCTGAATGTGAATAGGGATATAATATCGTGTTGCGTTTTTTACTGAAGGATACATTAGGATAAGAAATTGTTACAAGACCTTTGTTGTTGTCCAACTCACACCTCGCTAGTCCCAACTCCCCCGACCCCTTCTGATGTAACAATTAAGAAATAAAAGATGTTTAATGCAATAATGCAAAAAAGGCAAATGTCAAACAGACGTTTCAATTTTCCTCTCGAATGTATTCATGATTGATTTGCAAATTCTCTTTGATTGTTTGAGATCAGATCGGTGTGCACATGCTAATATGCAAACACGGCTATTGACCAATCACCGTACGTGTTTTATTGTTTTTATTTTATAATAGTTGTCAAAAACACTGGTGTATGCCATGTATTTGTGAAACGCTTTCATTTTTTCTACAGTGTTATGGAACATTAGACTGGATCACCTCGGAGGGTCATACAGCAGTTGTAAGGTGAGTCGTGAAACACACCAATAAATTGATTTAATGATTTCAAAAATCTAGAAGAAAGCTGGTGCATTTTCAGGGCAATTTATGTGAGGAAGACGTAGCTTAGGATTAGGGAGTTTTAGGTTTTTGGAGAGAAACTGACTTGGACTGCTTATCTATACAACTCATGTAGCCTTTTGATAAGTCAATTTGTTCAGCTTTAGATCTTACAACAGCAAGGGGTACTTCCCTCTTGCCTGCGCACTCGTAAAAACTCAGGAGTTTTGTTATTAGAAGTTTATATAGAAGTCTGAAGTTGGATCTTCACGTGTCAAAGGTTTGTGACTCTGTCAAAGTCGACCGTTACATGTTTTACGTTCTTACCATTGTCATTGGCGTTGGTAAGGGGTATTAAATATAGATCAACTATATTTTCAAAGCGTAAAATTTAAATTAAAAATTAGTAAGTGGGTTTGAAAATAAGGGGTTAATATGGTTGAATTACATACTTAGAAAATGACAAATATTCCTGAAGTTTACATGCATATGTAAGAGAATCTATCTTTAAATTGCCTTTTTCAAAGTTTATTGTTCGTCGTCCCAGAAGTACGTACGTATCTCGTCGATGCTTTTTGTATAAAGTGCTTTTCACGAAATTAAAATCTTTTAATCTTCATCATGCTAACTTATTTACTAGTTTACACTTTCTACATTTATTATAAACTGTATAGGTAGGCGTTGTAGTTAGTAATTTTAGTATTGTGTATAATGCAAAAATTGTTAAAATTTAGGTTTTTTAGGGGGGGGGTAGAGTCAGGTTCAGAAGGAGTAAGAATGTCGTTACGTCGTGAGAATTGCGTGGTGTTGGAGGTTAACGAGAAATTGAGCATATTCATCTTGAGAAAATATTGGCTTACGGTAAAAGTGGTTGTAAGGACAAGTGTGTCTTCAACGTGTCTCTTATAAAATATAAGTATGTTGAATAAGTTCTGATCCAGCCAAAAGCTCAGATTTAGTAAGAATTACGTTCACTAAAACAGGAGCTAGCAAAGAGCCCATCAGTGGGAGGTGATTTTCGATGTATTGTACGTAAACAATATAGCTCAAGCCTTTTGATTTACTAGAACTATTGCTACAATTAAAGAAAATCTCCTTTAGATGTTGCAATTATGCCAAATGAATTAAGAGTCAGAACCGGGCTGCTGTATATTTCATAACAGTAACGACGCGAACAAATTTTTTTTGATGAACTTGATATTTATTAACAGAAAGACAATAATTTGCAATTTATTGGGAAAACTCTGGAAGTGCCATCAAAGACAAACCGAAAATATTTGAAATTTCCAAAATTTAGATTTAATCGTCATGAAATTGTGAAATTTTCCTTCACAAACTTCAAGAAACTTGATGGAATCCTCGTTTTTTTAAAGAAACATTTCATAAGTCTCTTATTTAATTATAGTGATTGATTATTAATTTCGTTTGCAGCTTTCCCAAAAACAAAAATTACAGTCATTCGCAGCTCCCCTCAAAAAAGAATTGGAGTCCTAGTTACGCCCCTGGCCATTGTCGGCGTCTTTTTCAATGTATTTTTATTCTCTTTCATCTTTTATACATAGATGTTTGCAGGTGGACAGCTGGCGAATTGTAAGTGGCGGAGATGATAAAACGCTAAAAGTAAGTTGAAATAGTTTTGACGTTGTTTTTTTTTTTGCTTGCGATCTTCGAGTTTAGGATTTTTTTATCACACCATTTTGTACGAGTTCTTGCACTTTCTTCCGTACATCAAGAAACTTCATCAATTTAAAGCTTTAGTAAATTTGTTTTGCGAGCAGTTTGTGATTATAAGTTGTTTATAATGTCTATGCTTTGTACGCTTTCATCTGACTATAGCGACGAAACCTTATGTTGTTCTTGCTTGTTTTTCTATTTTTACAGCCTGCATATTTTCATGTTTTAATAAATGTGTGTTAACCAAGATGCTTTGCGCGCCTTTTGTTTATATTTACATTAACTGAAGGTTTAGCGAAAAGAAACATTGATTAAAAACTCTATTTTACATTAATTATTGTCGTTTGTCTAAATTGCATGGACTACAATAACAAAATCCTCTGTTTTCTCGACCCACAAAATATCCGTGACGCTGTGATTCACACACATTCTTTAAATGAAATTAACAGTTCTGCGCCCCTGGGATTTCATATTATTTGTACACTACCAGTTGGTACGTTTTAACATTTTTCCGTTATGAATGACTAACGTGTTTTTGAAGTCACTTAGCAGTTTAATTAATGGCGAAAAGGCCTTTTTTGTCAAGCAGCACTCCCGACTTATAATTTACTACTGAATAAGTAAAAAAGCAGTATAAAAGCAACACAAACATGTTTTGCAAAGTATGAGTAGTTTAAACCATCTAAAATTAGGATGAAAAGAAAAACATAGTTCGACAAATCGACTTTACAAAAAGTCAAAAAACACAGTCGGCCACTTAAGCGTAACATCCGGGAATCGATTTTACCCGTACTCCCACCCCGCCCCGCCCCAACGACGTGTACCATTTTTTGAACTATAGATTATGCTACGATGTCACCTCTAAACGTTTCATAGCCGCTTCATTTATATCACAGACTTTCCTTTTCCAGGTATGGGAACTCGCAACCGGGCAACGTCTGCTCACGCTTCGTTACCATAGTGATGGTGTCACGTGCATGCAATTCAATGACTTTGCGATTGTATCAGGGTCGTACGACAGAACTGTGAAACTTTGGGATTTTACTCCTAAACATCCCTATCTCGAGACTTTATATTGAAGTGACAACTGGAGACGACTGCTTGCACTTCGTTGCCTTGATAAATACGTCAGGTGTATGATTGTAGTTAGGTCACGTTGTCTTTGAAGAAACTGCCCCAGTTGAACTGTGTGACTACACTCTAAACATCCATGCTTGCGTCATTTATTTAAATTATATCAACAAAGAGATTGTACATTGACAACTGTGATGTTTTACTATCTTTGTGCATTATATCCGTTGTGAATCGTGGGGGTTATAATCGTAAAAATCCTCTGGTAGAAATCCACTTTTGCTGGTGCGAATTTAAATAAAGCATCGTGCTTGCATAGAAACTCGACTGGAAGGATAACGAATAAAGTTTCTACATAGGGTAACTCCTGATGAAAACACTCAGACTGGAGTATATAATGATTCAAGTTTCAATACTGGCTAACGCCTGACGAAGATACTAGACTGGGGTATATATTGACTCAAATTTCAACGTCAGACAGATTACTCTTTTACTAAGCTAGAGCAAATGAGGACCAAAGTTTCAACATAGGATAACTCGTGATGAAGATACTAGACTGAAGTCTAGACTGAAGTATATGAGCACTAAAGTTTCGAAAATAAGTTCATTCGTGAAAGATTTTTGACCGGAGTAAGTTTCAAACTCCAAGGTCACTCCTAATGAAGACATCAGACTGGAATAATTAAAGAATAAAGTTTCAAATACAAAGGTCACTCCTGATGAAGACATTGAACGTGTTTTGTCAGATGCTTTCTTGTGCATGCAGAAGTCTAAAGTTCATTATGATTCAAGTTTCAACATCATAGTCTACATCGTTGTCCAAATAAGATCCTAAATTTGTGGCTTAGATGAGAGTGTTTATGTATTCAAACAAATTGTAAGCGGACAGTCTTTAACAAGTCCCAGTCTTTTCTCAGCGCCATACATGAAAATCTTGAATATAGGCACATCTGTTCTGCCGAGAATTCCCTCAAAGAATATATTAGCATTCTGTAAAAGTTCACAGTGGTCTACCATGTGGGCTTTTTGATTCATTTAAAGGTCAGCCTAAACGTTTGCTATATTGTCGAACAGGTTTCAGCTTTGGCGTTCAAGGTTACTTTTTGCAATCATTGTAAAATAAATCTGCTGGTCTTAACCGCTTTATTGTATAATATTCCATTTCTTTTTTCGATGGAAAAAGGCATATAGTTGATTCAGTATTCTTTGTTTTATTTTTCTGCGTATTCCCTAAGAGCAGAAAAGCAATGAAAAAAAAGTTTGACATAATTTTCTGCACTACATACATAACTAACTCCTTGCTTTGGCTTTGTATGATCGATATCCCCAAGATTAAAGTCACTCGATATGTTATTAATTAACGCTATATCCGAAGCAGAAATTCCGCGTATATTTACATATGTCATTTTTTCAATCATTTGTAACATTATCAGTCTTGGTTTTTGGCATACTCAAGCATAGTGCGGAAGTATTGCGATCGTTTCTGTTATTTTATTATTTAAAAATATTTATTAACGGCAGTCCTTCAGGGCACTCGGGCAATTTCTTTTCAAGAAGCTAATACATTATATTACGGACATGCTAAAAAGATCTTGGGCTTCTTTTTTTCAAAGATCCATTTCTTAGCGTTCTGGTCAATGACGTTTTGACCAGTTTTGACTAAGAAGCTTATGAGCACTCCCATTCCTGATTACATAATTAGATTATGTTCCCAACGATATAAGCTTCTTTTGTAATGAGTCCCCACCTGTCAGTAGGTGTATCAATTACATCAAGATCAATGGTTTCTGCTTTCTATAATGTATGTGTTATGTTTTTGTCCATTCATGGCTTAATGAAGAGCGTTAAGAGTGGGGCTTATTGTTGACAGTTAGTCATCTTAAGGCTCAGTTATTTTCGGACTTTGGGCATCAGCCTTGTCAAGTGCAAGTCATTTAAAAGTATATTTACTGTCTGTACGATTAACGATTATTCTCACGCTCGTGTCTCGAGATCAGACTCGTGCATTGTTTTCATTACAGGCTTTTATAACTTGCATTGTTTCTCAAAATCTTCTTACATTCGCCCCAAAAACAACAAACTTGAGTGCAACTCAACGAAACAACAAAAAACAACAAACTTGAGTGCACTCATGCATCTGTCAAAACCAGATGACAAGACGTGTTTTGACTAAAATATACAAAATAAAAGCCTTCCACTCCTCCTTGCGAAGTTTTACTCCATAAGTCCCTGGCTTGCGACCGGCATAGCTAGTTACATAGATGAAAGGATTCGTATATTGCTCTCATCTTCTCAAAAATCACTGCTCCGGTCACAAGCTTGGGACTTGCGGAGTATAACTTTGAGAGGAGAAAGAGTGGAAGGAGTTTACTTTGTATGTCTCAATCACTTGTTGAGTGGGTTATAGAATGACAGCGTTTGTAGTTGAGCCTGGTTTTTTTGTGTGTGATTTTGATTAAATGAAAAAGTTGCAGTAGCATATGAAGTATCTCCAAATTACAAGTTTTAGAATTAGTCTTAGTGATTTACTAATTAATACTGCGCTATGTGAAGTGAATGTCTGGCATTTAAAATGAAATATTTTACGTATCATAAACATCTTAGACGCAAGTCATTTCATGCTCAACATTTTCGAAATAAAGTTTGTTTCACGTTAGATTGCAAATATAAAAAGCAGACTACAAAGAGTACAGCCATCTTGAAATTCAACATTTGAATTAAAAAAAACGTAAAATTGAATGCTAATTTTCGACTTTATTTCAAAGCCTTTGTCGGACTTAAATTTATTAAAATCATCGGCTGGACGTTGTGTTTGCTCGCTTGCGATGCATGTGTAATTCATTGTTGAGAATATTTCATTTTTTTGCCTTCGCGATTTTTAGCGGTCTGTTCAATTCATTGTTGCGGTTATTCATTGGGTCACCTGTCTTATAGTGGTAATCATTATATTCAAATAACACGTGAGAGACAAAGTCGAATGCGTCCGATGTGAATAATTTAGTTGATGTAGCATCTGTCACTGAGCTTCGTCGTTGCATGTTTCAACGTGTTTGCGAATGCTTTGTTCTTTTCCGAGAGAAAAAGGAGAGTTTGCACGTGGATTCACTTAAAAAACGGCGAAATAAATTTGACGCAGTGAACAGGCTTCTTGCATTTTCCCTTTCATTTTATGGACAATGTACGAGGTGCTTGATCGCGTATTGTGACGCCATAATACAATACATAAATGTAAAGATTGACGATGACGTGTGGTTTGGCGTTCGAGCGCATCCAATCAGAATGGGTTAAATTCACGCGATATAAGTGTGATAAGTAGATACCACGATTTTGTAACTAAGTTTCAATCAAACTTCAGTTTCATCTCTCATCGGCCATCGTCTACCTTTTTTACTTCTCAAAGAACAAGATGACGATGAATGGCGATGTGGCCCATCACGTCAATGGTGGCAGATACATACAATCAAACGGAGTCCACACAACAGGTTCAAGTACCGTAAAAACCCTTGCTTGGTACAACGTCTCGTACAAGTTGTTCTTCGCTTTGGCATTTGGAATTCCTGCATTGATCTTGTGCTACTTTGGTTTACCTTTTTGGTTGTATCCCCTGATTGCAATCGTTTGCCTGCTACCCGTCTTCCTAGGCTTCATGTTGGTTTTCAATTTGATCGATGCTCGTCGATTTAATAAGGCGTCGAGCATTGGTGATTTTGTGCAATTTCACGACGAGTCGTTGCGAAAACGCTACAATTCGAGGAAAATACCTTTGGAAACGTTGGTCGAAGCGTACGCTGACGGGCTCGTCGATTTCAAGGGCGATGTTCTGGCGTGTTTTGAGAGACGAGAGCAGTTCTCGAATTTCGCGCTGACGTGGAATCACGTCAAAACATTTTGTTGTAATTTCATTCCGGAGATGCTCAGTCATTCTCGCGTTCAAGATTTGGACCAAGTGCGAGATCATTATGACCGCGGAAACGATTTTTACGAGGCGTTCCTCGGCTCTACGATGATATACACGGCGGGATATCTGCGTAGGCAGGACGAGACCTTGGAGGAATTGCAAATGAATAAACTGAACCGACTTTGCGACAAAATCGGACTGAAATCTGGCGAACGTATATTGGACATTGGTTGCGGGTGGGGGACACTCGTCAACTTTGCTGCGGGCGAACGGGGTGCGGATGCGACTGGCGTATCCATCAGCAAGAATCAGGTCGCTTACGCGAAGACGATCACCGATGAGAAACAACTGAAACACAAAGCTAAATTTCTTTGCATCGACTATCGTGACATTCCTAAAGAAGGTCGCTACGATAAGATCACGTGCTTGGAAATGGCCGAGCACGTTGGCATACTTCATTTCCAGTCCTTCATATGCCAGGTTCGTGATCTCCTCGAGGATGACGGTGTTTTCTTCCTGCAAATCGCGGGTCTACGGCGCGCTTTTCAATGGGAGGATTTTGTTTGGGGCCTTTTCATGGACAAGTACGTCTTTCCCGGTGCCGATGCTAGTTGCCCTTTAAGTTTCGTCGTCCAGCATCTTGAGGCAGCCGGATTTGAAGTGGCGAACGTCGAGACCATTGGCGTTCATTACTCTTATACCATTCATCGTTGGTACAAAAATTGGATACGACCGGAAGTAAAATCTGCTATTTGCGAAAAGTACGGAGTTCGGCTGTATCGCATATGGGAGGTTTTCCTGGCTTGGTCAACGATTATCGCACGTCAAGGGAACTCTACTTGCTATCAGATCGTATGTCATAAAAATCTAAACGGGTATGATCGAAGCAAGTTCTTCGCCATTAAAGGAAGTTAGATTTACAAATGGTCCGTGAGCGGATATCACGCCAAATAATACACAATTTATGAATTTCGTGAACGTACCGCATTCATAACAAATATTGCAACTTGTTTTAAGTGCTTTTGTCTGCCGCGTGTATGAATATGACTCGTGTTTTGCCAGTGCATTTATCGTTATTCTGGGGTTTTGGTTAGTGGAAAAAAATTTTCACCTTGTTGTTTTCAAGGCCGTTGCATGGCTTTTCTTACTTTTTTCGAAAAAAAATGAAACGTGTTCTGTCAAGTGCCGGTTTCAAAAATGCGGTTTTCCGTTTCACATGTTATTCTCAACCTAAAATCATTTTAAAATTTCTATACTTGACGCATCATATCAACAATCTATCTTTTAAAATCAACAACCTTGCATGTGCGAATGATTTATATATTCGATTTATACATTGTTTCGATATGCCCGTTCGCCGACATATTCACTAGTGGTGATGAAAAATACGTTTTCTAGACAAAAAGTTATGTAGCTACAATATTTATGATTTTCGGCAGATCCTTACTCGCTATAAATCTAATACAACCTGGGGTAGGTTGCACGAATGCCGAAGATTTAGCAAAATATTTTTTGGAACATTTAGAAAATGGTCTTTAAAAGGAAAATATAAGATTTGAATTGAGCAATCACTAAAATAAAATACTGCTTCTAAGATTACAAACTTTTTTTGGCGAATGAGAAATACACCCTTTTTAGAGTTTCAAAATTTTACAATGTAGTGGACAACGCTGTCCAGGCTTTCCTGCAACCCATCCCTGGAGTTTCTTTTCTGAATATTTAATCAAGGGGGACTAACTTTAGGGAATTTCATAATTTAGAGGGAGGAAATTCAAACAAATATTATCGATATTTAGTTGTTCGTATATCAACGTGATTTAAATTGTCAAAAAGACAAAATTAGACACATTTTATGGAAAACGTAAATTATGCATGTTTTTGAATTTTTCTTATCGTAAGTCATGATTCAGGCATTCAGAAACACATCTGCTTCACTTAGCGTTGATAAAAGATAGATATTAGGCCTTCAGAAAAATAATTGGCCACAATTCCCAATAAATGCCTGCGCTCGCATCCTGGCGTTCAGCAGCCAACGGTCATTCGCGAAGTGCGTGTTTGAGAGCTTCTATTTCCACATTGGGTTGCGGGCTCGGCCCTTGTAGAAATGCGAGCTTTATGGTTGTCCAGCGTCATGGTGAGATATGGCAACGTTTCTACTTCATGTTAACTATCTTAAATTGAATTTCCAAATATTCACTTTACGTTAAGTTATAACTTGTGAATTATATGCATTATTACTTTGAATTGGAGAAATTGAACATGTACTTTATATTAATTGTGATTGAACTTTTAGCGTTTTATGTACTGAGTTTGTATGTTTACAAATACTATTTCACCATATATTATATGACTTCGTTTTAAATACTTTACAACTCTGCGTTGTACGACAATTTATTTGTTAGTCTATTTTCAACGAGGTCTCTCTTTTCAACAAGGTCTTCACGACAATTTTTTGATGGTGGTTGATAATTAATCGCTCTGCTCTAGAAACGCGGAGCCGAGGCTACGCTCTCTTTGTGTTTGTAAGCCCAAAAACATCACAGTCGTTGTAAAACTGAAACTACCAAAGGTACAATACTCTGGGATGCAAATCTTGGAACGTAGAGACCACAGTCGGGAAATCATCGATGAAAGGGCGATTTCTATTTTTGAGCTCTATTTCTCATAAGCAAAATTTCAAACCAAAAGCAAAATTTCAAACCAAACTGTCAAGTAAAATTCTCTATTTTAAATCTTATGCCCGATATAAATCACCGAAAAAAGCGTAAAGAGCCTTCCTCATTTCCTTTGTTAAAAGTGTCCAAATTGGGGGTGGGGTATTGGGCGTGTACAGCACTTCAGCTGACAGCTGTTATACTTGCGCATAAAAACGACCCTCGGGAAGGGGGGGGGGTGATTATTCATGTGTTCTTTGTGCCAAGATGATTCTTTTCAAAAGGCTTTCAAAAGAAATCAGTATGACACAACGACATTTATAGCTAAACACCCCCAATTAACGTTCTAGCTACGGCGCTATCATTCTGTTTATTCCTAAATGTTAGAAAAGAATACTTGTATCTATCTGCGCAGTTCTGCTTTGGTAGACATCAGGCTCTCACGTTTTGGGAAATTTCCACAAAATGGGGAAATTTTTGAAAAATTTAAAATGGAAAATTGGGGATTGTATTTTACCGGGAAATTTTTGGGGAATTTCTTGTCCATATTCGTCATATACTCGCTATTATATAAAATATATGATTTCTGAACTAGTTTAAAGATGATTGGATGAATAATTTTTTCAAATTAATTGTAAACCGAAAAGTGGGAAAGTTGCACATGTTTATATTTCTGAGTCTGCTAGATTTTTATAAGGCAAACCTTTTGATCTTCGAAGATCTGTAAATACCTGTCCAGTCCGAGGTCGCCGATACTCACAGGGGGCTTTCGATTCTCAATAATAGCTCGTGTAAATATGCAATTTATTTCATCAAAAATGTTTGAGATTTTGACTTTGAGTAGAAACTTCAGCGGTAAAAACAACAAATTTTGTTCAAGGGGAATAAGCTACTAATTGCCTTTCTAATTCTTATACTGGTGTAATTAGTTATTTTTCATGGACCTTTAAAGCCCTATTCACAAATGAACGCAAATATCGTGAAAAATCTCAAGTAGATTTGTTTGCTAGATGGTAAATATTGGAAGCTTTCAACATGAAAAATCATTTAATGCTTTGTTGAATCGTGGTAATCCGAGCTTTTGTGTACTCAGCTTCATATCATGCCATGGTGCTCGTTGTTGAGCGCAAAATATGACAGACGACGACAGTAGGCTTTCGCTTATTGCTAAAAAAGTTTCTGTTCATCTCGTTGTATGTGAGACTAAACCGGATATTACGGCTGCGGCTGTGCCAAAGCAAACCGAAAATGCGAAAACGAAGTTTGTTTAACGAAAGAAAAAAGATGTTGCCGGAAGAAAGATCTTTTAAAATATTGACAAGTTGATGTAAATTTAATGGTAAGTTGAAAGATTAGTGCGTTTTTTAATGCAGCAAAAGCGGAAAAAGCCTTTGAACCGAGAATATTTCAGCTAATTTGCAATATTTCTTTCTAATTGCAATATTTCTATAGCGATAAATTTTTACAACTAGCGAATTGTGTGACAAACAGAAAGGTGAAGTTTTCTTTTTTTGAAACCGAAGGAATTATATTGTGTGTTAAAGTGTTTATATTACGAATTTTAGCCTCCATTTTTTATTAGCTAAATTGAAAGACCTTGTTTCAGTGATTTTAAATCTGCAATTATAATTGAAGTTGGATTGGTGAAAGCGATTTTACGGACTTTCAAAGTCACGATTTTCAGCATTTTTTTGCGAACTTTTTGATCGGTATGCTTATGACTTTTGACGTACAAAGTTGAACGCATATATCAACATGGCGTATTCTACTAGTAATCTTAATAAGAAACGCGGAGGAAAACGCTGTGTTGCTGGCGGACCTAATCAAATTAGTTGCGCCAATGATTCAAAAACCGAAGGAATGTCGGTGCATCTGTTTCCTAAAAAAGAAACAGAGCCGCAAAGACATAGAAAATGGGTAAATTTTGTGCGTAAACATAGACCGGGTTTTGAGGCTTCCTCTACCTCGTGTCTGTGTTCTGCGCATTTTGAAGATTCTTGTTTTGACCTTAATTTGAGCGTGCAAGCCAAGCTCAAAAGAAGGTTGAAGAAAGATGCTATCCCAACCATTGACGTGGCTGGGATTCCTGAACCATTACAGGACGAAATAACCGATCGAAAGCGAAGACAAGTAAGTTTACGCTTGTTTATGTTAATTTTTCTTTTGTTATATGTAAATTCGATATAAGTAGTTTTGTAGATTATTCGACATACTCTCCATAAGCCATCGCTGAAGGAAACATGTTATCTCGATGAGGAAGTACCATCTACTAGTGATGGAGCTGAGCATGTTGAAGTATGCACTGGGAAAGCAAACGATTCGCCATTTGAAGAAGAACTACGTGCAGTTGGTGAAGATATTTGTGAATCCCAGTCTCCATGTAAATCGTGCCATCGTCTTAAGAAAAAACTTACATCTTTACAAAAGACTTTAAGCTGGTATAAAAAGACAAAAGCATCTTTGAAGAAAAAGGCCCAGAAGTTGCAAAATGAATATCGAAGCGAAATCAGGGAAAATCATAATACATCGAAATGCAGGGGAGTGCTGAAGAGCTTTTCGAAGGAGAATCATACATGGACTACTCCTCTTTCGAAGAGTCTAGTCAGAGTGAAGATTTAGATGAAGATACCACAAGTAATACAGTCAGGTATTTTATCTTATAAAGAATTAGATCTCTGTTGTATTTCATAATAATGAATTTTCTTAATTGTGTTACAGAATTGATGAAGGAGCAAGCTCGCATGAACAACCTATGTTCATGGTATTTTACATCTCATTGGTTGAGTTATTTGAAAAATTTTGCTTTAACTGCAAGGCTGAAAATCCAAAAGTACACATTAAAAACATTGGTTTGATGGCAATTGTAGAGCAAAATTGTGGTAAATGTGTTGAAAAGAGCTTTATGTGGAGAAGCGAACCTATGGTTTTGGGAAGACATCCAGCTGGAAACGTTATGACTAGTTTTGGTATATTGATGTCTGGTGTCAGTATAAGTCAGGCCATGCTGATGTTCAAGCACATGAATCTCTCAGCAAATAGTGTGTCCACTTATCATGTGCATCAACGCACCTTCTTGTTTCCAGCTATTCTGAAGCATTGGGAAAGCTATCAGTCAAAGTTAATTGAAGATGTGAAAAAAAGTGATGCGGATTTCCAGACATGGTCAGGAGATGGACGCTTTGATTCTATGGGGCACAGTGCGAAATATGGAGTCTACACAATTTGGAGCCACACAACATCAAAGCTGGTTCATTTTGGATTGCTTCAGGTATTATCGAATGATGAAAATCATTGTTTGTAGTGTTTTTACTTTCAATGATGGAAGCATTTTGATTTTTAAACAGGCCAATAAAGTTGGTAGCAGTAATGCCATGGAACTGGAGGGAGCAAAAAGATCTTTTCAGTTTCTTGAGAAATCTGGGCTTACCATGGATGTTTTCATCAGTGACAGGCACAAAGGGATTGTAAAGTGGATCCAAAACGAAAAAAACGAAACAAAGCACTTTAATGATATCTGGCATGTAAATTAAAGTCGTTTAAATGCCCGACATAACCCACGGATTCCAAGCTCGAATCAGATACGCATTCAGACATCGAATTCGAACTATCTGAGCACTGATTTGAGGCCATACTTTCCGGAAAACTTGTTTTTTACTATTTTATTGAATATACTGTCATTATTTGTTTTTAAGACAAGAAAAACGACAACAAAATCACCTCCTATAATATTATATTATATTGACGGAAACAGACGTGTTCAACTATCTACGTCACAAGTATCAATATGGCGTCGTAAAAAATTCGCAAATAGTACCCGACTTTGGAGGCAAAATTAAGGAACTCATATTTATCTGTTTAAGTCCAGCGACATGTCATAGTTCTTCAAATAAACTAAATTTTCAATTAAGATCATAAAAAAGGGGGGCTAAAATTCGTAATATAAGCACTTTAAATGATAAGGTTTGTATTTTTAATTACTTCGAGCTCAAAAATTTGAATAATGCTGTAAACGTGGGAATCGTAGCCTTGCAGCAATGTTTAAAAACAATCCGAATAAAGAATATAAAATTGCTACACGTTTAACAAGAGGATTGCTCGGCATTGTAATTGATACCTATTATTCAGTAAGGTTGCCAGGGAGGGGACGAGGGGGAATGTCTTCCCCCCGTTATTCGAAGACCAGTTTTGAGGTTTTTCAAAAGGCGAATATAAAGGAAAAGAGAAAGTAACAATTTGCCCAATTTCATCTAGACATATCAATGGTCGTTTCCTGTAAACGGGAAGGTAGCCGAGTAAATATAATAAGCAACAGCCTTCGAGCGTCGTTATCTTTGAGATTGACTTGATTACACATATTGAGTTTTATTGCCACATCAGAAAGCTGCCCTTCTAAAACAGGGGACTTATAGATTACCATCAATCCTTTTTAATTTGTTGTTAATTTGTTCATTAAACCGTAGTTTAATTTGTTGAGCTGCGCAAGAGTATTTCTATCTTTTTCATAGTAAAATTAAAAATTTCGAGATATTCATCTGTTTTGCTTTTAATTTATGATTCATGGAGAAGTTTTAGAAAAATTCATTACAATTAATTGTCGCAAGAATCAGCCAATTAATCAGTATTTTTCACTCGTACGCGTTCTTTTCAACAGGAGAATATGACCAACGTTATATTTCAGTTTAAACTTTAAACAAAGTTGTTTGTGATGGTTTTCACATTAATTCACTAAATTATCTTTCCTCCGCTGTATTTGTTGAAGGAACGGGCATCAAACATAACAGCTGTGGCGTTGGATAAGCATATGAAATGAATATTGAGTTTTTCGTTATCTTCGGACTCAGGTGATGTCATGTTTATATGCATTTATGTATATTAATATTAGGTACACTTTATCAATAGGCATCTTCATGTCCAACAAAAAAGATGCTTTTAAGAGTAGGTTCCAATTTCCGCGAATAAGGAAGAACGTCTCTTCTGTAACAAAAGAAGAGGTATGCTGTGAAAAGGACATCGATCTGGTCTTCTTAAAACATTATCAGTTGCAACAGTTACTCCAAGTAGAAATGCACACAATGGCGGGATTCACCACATAAAGATAATCTCCAATAACAGGTGTCTGTAAAATACACTGACAAAACTTATACGTGTGTAAGCAACTTAATAAATCTATAGCTCCCTCGCGAGTTGCAAAGGACGACAAGGCTAAAATAAGTGATATGTTACAAGTATAACATAGGTAATTGAAGATACAGACTGGATTAAGCTCCTTATTCGGTGACGAGTCGAAAAGGTGCGACAAACAGCCTTAACAACAAGTCTTAGTTGAAAGGTGTTGAAGCGCCTAAGTTGTGTAACATTTCACACATACAGACATGAAACATCTTGGGTCATCTAGCTGGTCTCTAGATGTGGCTCAGCTGTGCTGACCTGTTCAAATTGTGATGGGAGCTGGGAGTAGACCAACAATAATATTTACATATTTTTAAACTCTGTTAAGATTGCTAGTAGAAACGACCCAAAACAACCAAATTCACTTTTTGACATGCAGACTTGTATAAATTAGCTGGCGGTTATCATTTTAACGATGATGGAAGTTGCCTCAAGCGGAGAATTGATTCAATATCGTTTACACGGCTCACGGAGATTCTCATTCCTGGTTTTCCGCCAAAAATTTCACAGTAACAATAATTGCATTGGTGGAAAATTGCTTGTGCTTACTGTTGATAACGGACTTTTAATAGCTGACGCAGATTTTAAGGGATTGTTTTCCGACTTATGTTAACGTCTTGCTTTAACTTAACTCGTGTTATGTCTTCTTCACTTCATGGTCTTCCACGCTTTGGCGTTGATGGACCAGGTAAAAGTTGACATATTTCTGCACTAACAATCAAATATGTCATCATTTTGCGATTGTAAAAGCCCGCGATTGTGAAACTCAAGAGCCGTTACAAAGGTTATTGCCATCTTACACGACAAAATGTTTTAACATTTTCATTTTCTATTGTTAAGTTTGCAAGGTTAATAAACTCGCAATCCAACATATAGCTGATAACAGTGTATTTCTAGGTTTTTTTGTTTTCTTTGGACTTCCTTCGTTGCATTTTTTTAAAGAGTCACGCACGCCTTAAATCAAACAATGTCTGAACTGTTCGTGTAAAAATAGCATTGAAAGTCAAACATCGCTCTTTCACTTATAGATTTAATGCATTTTGTCAAATTTAATTACGTTTCGTCAAGATTGACATCATGAACATGGTTGCTAGTGGATTACCGGGGATCAGCTTCAGAGATTAAGGGATCGGAAATTACAGATAAAAACTCTTTTTTTGCCATTGAAAATACGGAAGAAAAGAAATGAAAAGGAAATAACTCACGTTCCGAGCAAAAGAGAAGGGAGATCGGAAAGACGCATTTAGATGATGCTTTGCAGGGTTCTTAGGGGGTTCTAAGCATGATGCTTGGGGTTCCTAAGCAACAACCAATAAATAAAGGTTTAGGCGAAAGATTGGATCATTTGAAATGAACTGAAATTGTTGATCAAATGGAAATTCACTCCAAGTAACCCGATGCATCCCTAAGTGAAGTTTGGTTACTATCTGCTGTAGTTTAGAGACTCGAACTCCTGAAAAAGAAACAACATACCAAGTTCCTTGTTATCATACAAAAAAAATTTAACAATTGCCACTTTGGCCATTTGTTAGCCTATCTTAGGTCTTTTCACTGAATTTTCTTGGAAGAGGACTGGAGAAATAATCGTAACAACACAAAGTTATTGAACTGACAACGAAAGCTAAATTATTTAGCGCAATATTATGCCTTACACAAAATATAACCACACTCACAGCACAATCAGTTTTCTTTTTTATGGTCTATTTTCGCGGAAGAAGGCTTAGGAAAGATATTTTTAAAGATGCTTTAACATTCTGGAGTCTGGTTCCGGATAACAAAAACAATATAACGAAACGAAATTATAAAATTTAGAAATGAGGAATTCAGGTTTGGACTTCCTAATATCATACTTATCATTATCTTTTTGACAAAAAAATTTACAACTTTGCTGTGTTGAACGAGTTCAATATATAATCAAGTCTTCAAAGAGAACACCGAATACCTGTGAGATGTTTTTGATACGGAAATGCATTATCAAAATGACTAATCCTATAAAGGAAGGCAATACCAAACGTTGATGCTAAGACAGGTAATGGCAAAGTTTTTCAAGGAATTACTCGACATATTTCTAAAACCTTTATTGAAACGTTGATGAAAGTTCTGATGAGACGATGAAGACCAGAGGTCAGAGATGGGAAGATATAGCTACCCCATATATGACCACAAGGTGTTTAATAGAGAGAGAGTTCATTCCATTTCTATCTCTTAATTGTGATTTGTGAATGAATATAACCAAAGTTGAGACTAAATTTTCTTAGCCCAATCGATGACAAACTCTCTAAATATGGCGTGGACTTAAATCTATGGGCATATCATGCCATTTTTACGTCATTTTCACGACGTCATATAGGATACGTCGTGTTTGCTAAATTTCGCTACTATCATATTGGAGGGTCTTTATTAGAATAGGGCGGTTATTATAGATGGTTATTAAATACGAGGCATTTTTTTGGTAGGGGCGTTTATTAGATCATTCACTGGACGATGAACAACAGTGTATGAAGGGGATTCGTCCCCGGATTAATTACAATATGGAAATTCAAACAAAGTTATTGTTCATTTTTATGTCAAGTGACAATTGCAACGTACAAAGTGCCCGTGTTCAGTCAGTTATCTCGCTTGTTTCTAGCAGATTGTGCTACTCAGTCTTGCTTGCAAATGTACCACGTACAGTGTCTATGGTCTAACTGCGATGCTCGATTGCTGGTAAGGTGAATGTAAAAGTCATGACGGAATCATCTGAGGTTTTTGTTCAAACGAGACGTTTAAGAAACGTTACAATACCGTCAACGCAGTTTCAACACGATCATGTGGTAGGTGTGAGATTATTTCTGTACGGACAAGCTAAGTGCATACTCTGGAATAATAGTGGAATTAGACATAAATGGTCAGACATAAGTGACATTCAGGAAGGTCGAATTTTCATTTTGAATTATAAAGGTTCTAATTGTCAATTTGTAATTATTGAGTTTTATGCGTGCATGAATCAATGGCGAAGGAGAAAATATCATTTTCGAGGGAGAAAACCCGGCATCATAATTTCACAGGTTGTAGAGGACAACAATTATCCAAAGCACTTGTAATAGTTTATTTATTGAGGCAATATATTATGCGAGAATGCTCCAACTTTTATTATTGAAGGGCCCATGCTACAATGGCTCTGCAATGACTTAATACACTTGCCATGAGCACATTTGATAAAACAAAGAATATTGTTTTGTATTTAACTATTTGTATTGAACTAGACTTAATTGTTTTGTATTGAAATAGAATTAATTGTTTTGTATTTAACTAGTATTAATTGGTTTGTATTAATCTAGTATTAATTGTTTTGTATTAAACTAGTATTAATTGTTTTGTATTAAAATAGTATTAATTTTTTTTTAAACATTTGAATGATTTAATGAAGTTTAAATAAAAATATATATATAACTACATCATACAAATATAAATGTTAACTAAAATCTATGTTTAAAAAATATCCATGATAAAGGGACATTCAAGTGTAAAGACAACTTTCCCAATAACCTAGGTCAATATTTAAAGTATGTTCACGAGTTGAGGCAGATCGACTTCCTCGTATCGCAGTAATTGCTGACCTAATCAGTGCGGAAGACAGTTTACAATGCATCCACGCTAGCATGATGCCATATTGCAGCTTTCTCTTTTGTGCCAGCAGATCAGCTAGCCGTTTATAAGCAATTGCTGTCTCTTTCCCCATACTATCTGATGTTGAAAAGACCAGTGGTGTAAAAGCAGCATATTCAATCTTTCTTACTCGATCACCATATTCCTTTTCTTAGCCATCTCATGCTGACGATAGAGTTCAGGTAGATTGGTGTTTTGGTAGCTCGACGCATTTGGGTGGAATACCCTTACATCAAAATAGTATTAATTGTTTTGTATTAAACTAGTATTAATTGTTTTGTATTAAAATAGTATTGTTTTGTATTAAACTACTATTAATTGCTTTGTAATAAAATAGTATTAATTGTTTTGTATTAAACTAGTATTAATTGTTTTGTATTAAACTGGTATTAATTTTTTTGTATTAAACTAGTATAAATTGTTTTGTATCAAACTAATATAAATTGTTTTGTATTAAACTAGTATTAATTGTTTTGTATTAAAATAGTATTGTTTTGTATTAAACTACTATTAATTGCTTTGTAATAAAATAGTATTAATTGTTTTGTATTAAGCTAGTATTAATTGTTTTGTATTAAACTAGTATTAATTGTTTTGTATTAAACTAGTATTAATTGTTTTGTATTAAACTAGTATTAATTGTTTTGTATTAAACTAGTATTAATTGTTTTGTATTAAACTAGTATTAATTGTTTTGTATTAAACTAGTATTAATTGTTTTGTATTAAACTAGTATTAATTGTTTTGTATTAAAATAGTATTGTTTTGTATTAAACTACTATTAATTGCTTTGTAATAAAATAGTATTAATTGTTTTGTATTAAGCTAGTATTAATTGTTTTGTATTAAACTAGTATTAATTGTTTTGTATTAAACTAGTATTAATTGTTTTGTATTAAACTAGTATAAATTGTTTTGTATTAAGCTTGTATTAATTGTTTTGTATTAAACTAGTATTAATTGTTTTGTATTAAACTAGTATTAATTGTTTTGTATTAAACTGTTATTAATTGTTTTGTAAATTGTGAATACCGGGTCTGCAAGTACACTTTCACTGGGAGAGATTTGATGAATAAGTCATAATTGTACTTTTAAGTAGAATGTAACTCTTCTGATTTGATTAATTGACATATGCGTTCATTCTGGCAGTTTGGTAAATCCTGAGGGGGAGCAGTATTCGTAAACACATGTTATAATTTGCAGAATACAATTGATTTCAAAAGAATTGTATTCTTAAGAATTTCATGTTTTCAATTATTGTCAAAACAATAGATTTTCAAAGAAATAAACAATTATAATGTTCTGAAAGTAACATAGCAGAACTAAATGGTATGGGCTCGTTACACCACCATATCAGAGCCATCACTAGAAGTTTAATTGGGGTATGTTTTATTCATATATTTAGTTGCACCCAACCAATTTCTTTCAAAAACAACTCATTTAAAGAATTAAGAAATTCACTTTCAAAAGGGATTAGTCTGGCATATTTAAATATATTAATGAACAACCCCCCCCCCTATTAACATTCCAACTAAGGGCTGTGTAAAGAGAAGTTTCCTTGTAACCCATCCTGTTTTCATCATCATATCCAAATTTGTTGTAGATTTATAGCATCAAGGTGTGCTTGCATGATTGCTCGTGGATTGTACGTAAAAGATATCGGGAATTTATTGAACTTCATGAAAAGGTTAGTCTTTGTATGTTTTTTATGCTATTTGCTTTTGGCAGGTATTTCGCATCAAATTTTTCAGTTTTATTAGAATTGTATGAATTTAATCATGTCGAAATATAAATACAATATTGAATTCATGGCTAGCAAGGCCATGAGAAGTGCTAGGCACCATGATGTGCAAGTTTGTGGAAGAAATACCAAGAGCCTATGTGTGAAGTACTGGAAAATATGGTACTAGGAAGTTGTTGTAAATTGTCATGTCAAATGCTGTTGATGCAAGCGAGAAAGCGTATTGCGCGCTAGTATATTTTGTTTGTCGCACGAGTGTTGGAGTCTTTGTGAAATTGTTAACAGCAAAAACTAGAGTTGCGCCGCTGAAGTAGCTTACTATACCGCGCTTAGAACTAATGTCCGTGCTGATGTTAGCAAAGTTAATGGAATCTGTGCGGAAAGCTTTAGTAGGCCAAGTAGGGAAAATATAAGCAAGGTACTGGTTAGATAGTATTACAGCATTATATTGGATTCTGAATCGCGGTAAGTGGAAACAGTTTGTTAGACATAGAGTAAATGAAATCTTAGCAATAACACAGAAGGAGAAGTAGGGACATTGTCCAGGAATGCAAAATCCCGCTGACTTAGGAAGCAGGGGAGTATTTGCGTCGAAGATACAAGAGCAATCACTTTGGTGGATAGGACCAAGGTAGCTGAGTAGCGTAGTAAGAGAATGGCCGCAATCAGAGGTAGGCGTAACTGAGGAGAGTAAAGAAGAAAAGCGAACGGCACTATTGGTAGTAGCTACTAAGGAAGAAATAGGTATTCAGAACATGATCTCTATAGAGAGGTACAGTACGGTTGAGAAGTTATTCGTGGTAACGGCATGGGTCACACGATTTGTCAGGAATTTGATCGCTAGGATCAAAGGGAAACATGAAGATTTAACTTTCATGGAATTAGAGAGTCAGGAGATAAGTAAAGCAGAAAAACTTTGATTGAAGGCTTCACAAGACAGGCTAAAGAAGGAGGATAAGTTCAAGCAGTTAGAGGTACAACTCAAGGTAGTAGAAAATGAGGGGTTACTAAAATGTCAGGGTAGGCTAGCAGAATCAGACTTGGAAGAGGAAACGAAGTTTCCAATCTTATTACCAAAGGAAGGTAGATTGACGGAATTAATAGTTGAGCATTGCCACGAAAAGGTACATCATAGCGGAGTTAGGGCAACTTTAGCAGAGATAAGGTCAAGGTTCTGGATTCCACAAGGCAGACAGAAGGTAAAATCAATTCTCAACAAATGTGTCGTGTGTAAGAAATTAGAGGGTAAACCATATAATAGACCTAACGAAGCAAACCTTCCGGCATTCAGAGTAGAGCAAGCGGAACCATTTTCGAAGACAGGGGTAGATTTTGCTGGACCACTATTTGTGAAGAATACATCAGGGGGGCAGACAAAGTATACATTGCATTGTTTTCCTGTTGCGTAATTAGAGCCATGCATTTAGACTTAGTTAAAGATTTGTCTGCGGATAAATTCATGAGATGCCTTAGACGATTTTCAGCTAGAAAGGGGACCCCATCATTAATGGTATCAGACAATGCAAAAACATTCAAAGCAACAGTCACGACTTTAGAAAACCTCTATAATAATGCAAGTGTGCAAGGGTATTTGGGAAACAATAGGATAGAGTGGAAATTCAATCTAGAAAGAGCTCCCTGGTGGGTTGGATTTTTTGAAAGGATGGTTAGATCAGTGAAGAGGTGCTTGAAGAAGGTATTAGGAAATGCTAGGTTGACATTTGACGAACTACTGACAGTGAGGGTAGAAGTTGAGGCAACATTAAATTCTAGGCCATTGACTTACACGTACGACGAGGTGGGTAGTGAACCACTAACTCCGTCGCATTTGGTGACGGGAAGAAGGTTGTTGTCCATGCCAGACGAAGGGTCTGGTGAAGAGGAGTCTGATGAGGGTTACTGTAAAAAACGGTATCAGTATTTGAGTAAGAAAAAAATGCATTTCTGGAATAGGTGGCGTAAAGAGTATTTGGTTGGTTTAAGTCAGTTTCATAAGAAGGACAAGGACAAGGACAATGCCATTAGGGTAGTAGATAAGGGAGATGTCGTGACTGTTTATGAGGATAATGTCAAAAGAGGAAATTGGAAGACAGGTGTAATAGAGGAGTTGTTTTTAGGGAGAGATGGGTTGGTAAGAGGCGCTAACGTCAGGCTAGTTAAGAACGGTAAAGTCATTCACCTCAATCGTCCCGTCCAAAAGCTCTTTCCTACCGAGTTAAAGCACGACGAAAGGGAATGTGAGCGAAAAGAGAATGAAAAAGAGATGAGAGGAAGGGAGGCAGAACATGAGGGTAGACGCAAGAGAGCCGCTGCTCTTTATTCTGTATGGAAGGCACAGAGTATGCTTGATTAGTGGGACTAATCAAGGTGGGGAGTGTGTTGTAAAATAGTATAGTCAAGTTAAGAGAACACTTCCTCACCGCAATGCGTCATTGCGGTAGGATGTAGGTAGAAACGGAATTTCCCAAACCAATAACTTGTAATTGAGTATTTAGATATTTTGGCTTTGTTATATTTGGCTCATTACCCAACCAAATGAAATTAGCGTAGACACTTAATTACTTGTTTTGAGAAAGTTATTTTAACCTTTTATACTTATGTCCTTGAGAGAGGGGAATGCATTTACTGTATTAATCTGCAATAATCTTCACACACGACACATTTATTATAATGGTGTAAATATATAGGTTTTGCATGTGGTTGAGCAATTACACTGATGGGATTTTATGTGGAATGAGTTGATTGTCACTACAGGCAAAGGTTAACTTTAATCTATTTTGCAAAACCCTGGCCGTGGCGTAACTTCTATGAGCTCTGGGTGAGCAGAGCCACGAGCACTCAAGCATTACCTTGCAAAGGGACATGCTGAACTGTGTTATTTATGAAAATAAAGATAAAAAATAGACTTATATTAGTGCAAATGGAAGCACTGGATATTTCTCATAAAAATCATAGGTCTATGATTACAGAGTGTTTGAGTGGCAAAACTTGGCGCAGGTTTTTAATTGCCGTTTGTTTTCTTTCATAAGGAACGCTAGTTTTCATTATTTTTTAGTTGTCAAACGAATTTCCAATCGACGTCAAGATGATCACCTTTCCACCCAAAAAGTTGTTTGGAAACTTGAACCACGATCATGTGGAGAAGAGACGCGGTTTACTTGAAACATATTTACAAAATGTTGTTGCAAACTTGAACGAAATACCCCGAGTCCTACAAACGTTCCTCGAGTTTCACATTTATGTAAGTTTGTAATTTGACATGTAATTTATATGAGAAATCCTGAACTCTTTATCATGGCAATAGAATCCCGACGGCACCAAGAGTATTCAAACCTCGAAACCAGGGATTTTTATTTTGTGAATTTATGGTCAGCGAGAAATTGTCTGGCATTGGCTTTCAGCCGAGTTCAAAGACTGAAAGATATGTCAATTTGAAGCGTCGAAGTACATTTGGGAACAAAAGGAAGGGGGCAGCCAAATTTTGTACATTGGTGTAATGTGTATGAAGGGGAGAGGGGTGTTTAAAATTCGAAAAATTTTGAGTATGTGCTAAATGTACTACCCCTAAGTACTTATTGCTTTTTTGTTTATTATAAATTTAGGATGTGTTGGCAGTAACTCAAACAATGGCCGAGCAGCTTTTCAATACAGGTAAAGTAATATCCAGTGAACTCCATACTCCTGACGAGTGTGGCAAGTTAAGTAAAGTGTTCTCCGTTAGACCGATGTAGGTTTCTTTGTGTTTGGTTAGTGTGTTGGTGACTATGGCTTGGTAGACTACCCCTTTGGTTTGGCATTCTCCTTTTAGTGGGCATTCCTCTTTCTTCCGCCAGTTGCATTTTCTGTCTGTGGTGGCGTTTTTCATCGTTTCTTCTTTGGTTAAAACGGTCTTATTGTGTGTAGAAATTATTGTATCGATGTTTGGCATGCAACTGTAACTTAGCTTAAGTGTGTTTCTGTTGAAGATTTTGCTGAGTGGATGGGTTTTTGGAAAGGACCTGTTGATTATACTAAGGAACTTGTGTCCGATGTCTGTGTGGACATTGGAGTTGTATGGTGGGTTGTACCAGGTGATGTTTCTATTTCTGTTTCTGTTTTTTGACTTTCGTGTGGTTTGTGGGTTGTATGGTAATTTGTAGTTAAAGCCGCTTCTTGGTATGGGTGTATGCTTGAGTCGAATGATTACTTGTTGGATGAGATTCTTGAGAGCCGCTGGTTGATGGTTTCCGAAAACCGAAATCATTAGGGAAGAGAGATCAATAGCGAAAGACCTCAAGCTCGAAAGCAGAATCGACGCTCTAGCCGAGAAAGATTGCTTTATCACACTAAAAGACCACAAACCAAACTTCAACAACAACCCGACATCGCGACTCATCAATCCAACAAAATCCAAGATTGGCATCATCAGTAAAAAGATTCTCGAAAGGATCAATAACAAAATAATAGCACGCACCGGCGTAAAACAATGGCAAAGCAGCGACTCAGTGATTGAATGGTTCAAAAGCATCCCCAACAAGCGCTCGCAATCATTCATTAGCTTTGACGTCGTTGATTTTACTCCTCAATATCAGACGACCTTCTACACAAAGCCCTGGAATTTTCTTCCGAATTTGTAGAAATCTCAGAGAAAGACAAGCGCATAATCATACAAGCTAAGAATTCCCTATTATTCAACAGACCTGAAGCATGGCGCAAGAAAGGCAGCAGCTCAAATTTCGACGTAACAATGGGTAGCTTTGACGGAGCGGAAAGATGCCAGTTGGTAGGCTGATTTCTACCCTCACAACTTCCTACCGACTACAGAAATAAAACTGGTTTATATCGCGACGATGGCCTCGGTGCATTCAATGCTCCCCCCAATACGATTGAAAAAATCAAGAAAGTACTGTGCCGAATATTCAACGAAAACCACCTGAAATTAACCATTGAAGCAAATAAGAAATCCGTGAACTTCCTTGACATCACCTTTGATTTACGATCTGACTCCTTTAAGCCATACAACAAACCTGGAAACATTCCTCAATACATAAGCATTCACAGCAACCACCCCCCCATCTATCCTACGCAGAATCCCGGAAACCATCAACCAGCGGCTCTCAAGAATCTCATCCAACAAGCAATCATTCGACTCAAGCATACACCCATACTAAGAAGCGGCTTTAACTACAAATTACAATACAACCCACAAACCACACGAAAGTCAAAAAACAGAAACAGAAATAGAAACATCACCTGGTACAACCCACCATACAACTCCAATGTCCACACAGACATCGGACACAAGTTCCTTAGTATAATCAACAGGTCCTTTCCAAAAAACCATCCACTCAGCAAAATCTTCAACAGAAACACACTTAAGATAAGTTACAGTTGCATGCCAAACATCGATACAATAATTTCTACACACAATAAGACCGCTTTAACCAAAGAAGAAACGATGAAAAACGCCACCACAGACAGAAAATGCAACTGGCGGAAGAAAGAGGAATGCCCACTAAAAGGAGAATGCCAAACCAAAGGGGTAGTCTACCAAGCCACAGTCACCAACACACTAACCAAACACAAAGAAACCTACATCGGTCTAACGGAGAACACTTTTAAAACACGCTACTTGAACCACACCAGCTCATTCTGAAATAAATCAAATTATACCGCTCTGATTTAAATCCCCTGAAGAGTGAGCAATCACGAAACAGGCTTGTCGGGATGAAATTGTAGTTTTTGTGTATTTTCTTCTTCTTATCAATATATTATATATATATATATATATGATAATGATAAGGATTCTCTGGATTTGTTTTAAATTTTTTATTATTAAGCTTTCAACTCGGTGCTTCGAGCCTTCGTCAGAATGTGACAATATATTATTTACAAAGATTTTGTAGGCGTTTGGAGCGTCTGATTGGTTGGTTAGTAGTTGAGTTGATATTACTGGATGGTATAAGATGCGTTGTCATGGTTTCGGGTGTATCGATTACGTTAATGAAATTCGAGTGTTTTATTTTAGTCGTTGTGTTATTAGTTTGTTGTTTTGGTTTTGTCTTTAGTTGTGAATAGATGATGGGGATGTCAATATGTCTGTTAATTGTGTTGTTGTCTTTGCTGTACCATGCCTCTTTGAATTCTCGTGCGTGTTTGTCTGTGCGCGTCCAAGAAGTTGTGTTTTTGTCCAGTCAAATGTGTGGTTGGTATCGTAGGTATGTTCTGCTGGTAGTGATTTTGGGTCGCGTCGTTTGATGGCATTCTTGTGTTCAGTGAGTCTTGTTTCAATTTTCTTGGACGTTTGTCCTATGTACTGTTTGGGGCAATCTTCACATGGTATCATGTAGACCGCGTTGGTTGTGTCGAATGTCGTTGTTCGGTCTTTATGTTTAGTGAAGTATGATTTGAGTTTGTGTGTTGGTTTATGTGCGATGTTTATTTTGAATGGTCGGAGTAGTCTTGATGTCATTTCTGATGTTCCGTTTATATATGGTAATGTCACTATTTTTACTGGTTCGTCTGTATCTTCGTTAGGTTTTTCAGTTAGTGGTTTGTTGTGTATTTTGTTTAATACTTTGTTGATAAAGTTTCGTGGGTAATTGTTGTTTATGAATGTAGAGTATAAGTAGTTGCGTTCATTCTTCTTGGCTTCTTCTGTATTGCAGTGTGTTTTAATCCTGTTAAAGAGAGTTCGTATGCAACTAATTTTGTGTTGTGTTGGGTGATTGCTATTAAAGTTGAGTATTTGGTCTGTGTGTGTGTTTTGCGGTATACTTGTGTGTTTAGTGTACCGTCATCTGTTCTCGTTAGTAGGATGTCGAGGAAGGTAAGTTGTTTGTCGTGTTCTTCGTCTTTAGTAAAGGTAATGTTCTTTGTGGTATTGTTTATGGTGTGTAGGATTTGTTCAGTTTTGTCTTTCTTGACTATGGCAAAGATGTCGTCGACATATCTTTTCCATAGTTTGATGTTTGTGTTGTTTGTGACTGATTGTGTTTCGAGGTGTTGCATGACAGCTTCTGCGAGGAAGGTGGATAGTGGTGATCCCATTGGTGTGCCTGAAATTTGTCTGTAGTATGTGTTTTGGAAGGTGAATTCAGTGGCGAGGCAAAGGTTGAGTAAGTCTAGGATGTCATTTTTGTCTAGTTGTGTTGTAGCTTGCCAAGTTTTGTCGTTTGTGAGTAGTTCGTTTGTAATTTGTTTGGCAATGTCCAGTGGTATGGATGTGAAGAGTGATGTCACGTCGTAGGATATCATGATTTCGTCTGGTCGTAGTTTAATGTTTTCAATACCGGCGAGGAAAGTGGTGGCATTTCGGATGGTGTGAGGTGAATTTTTGACTAATGGATACAGAATGTTATAAGTTCATACGTGGGAGATCCAGGAAGAGATACAATTGGTCGTAGCGGGTATCGTAGCATCTTATACCATCCAGTAATATCAACTCAACTACTAACCAACCAATCAGACGCTCCAAACGCCTACAAAAATCTTTGTAAATAATATATTGTCACATTCTGACGAAGGCTCGAAGCACCGAGTTGAAAGCTTAATAAAAAAAAAAAAACAAACCAATTTTCAAATATATATATATATATATATATATATATATATATATATGAACTAAAATAAAATGGACAATACTCAGAATACGAATGAAGATCGTAGGGCGATCTTCATGTCTCATTTTATAAATATATAGAATATTGATTTATCCATTATCCATATATATATATATATATATCTGGAACGATAACGACAATACGTTTTATAGATATAAAATTGAAGCCTAAGTCCTAGTCTCTTGCGCGGTTTGTACGTCAGTTCCAGTCCTTCAAAGTCGAATATTCACGCGGTTTGTACGTCAGTTTCATTCCCGAGTGCCAAACATACACGGCCAATATAAATTTGAATACAAATTGTAAAAGTATAAACGTATAAACAACATCACGACAAACAACACACGAGGCCAACTCTTCGCAAAAGGTTATTTTTTACAGCTGAAACTTTACTACAGTGGAAGGTAAATTTTCAAACGGTGTCAGACAGTGTTTTTTTTTGTCATTTCAGTGGATTTAAAGATCTGTTTTTCCGAAGAAAAAAGAAACTTGAATATCCAGTTTCATAAAAAATCTATAAGTCTATAACTCGCATTTTTACTTTTTACAGAGCGATTGTCATTTTCATTGATTTTGATAGTACTTGAAGTACTAAATGGTTTCATCTCGATATCAATAGTTGAATATCCTTAAAGACTTTGATATGTTTTGAAAGAATACCGCATCTTAAGAGCAGATCGACTGTGTATGACAAAAATATATAGTAGCTATGTTAAAGATGTTTTCAAAGTATTATTCGAATAAAAATTCATACCAACAAAACCTTTTAGTTTATTTGAAAAACGTAATAATACTTTTGCACTGAGGATGATGTAGAATTGAAATAAATATAATTCAAAAGATTTTCTTCGTGAAGATAAAACTGACTACTAAAATGAAATCAACTGAGGTCAAACTAAAGATCTAGAATCCAAAAAAATACAAGTGATGACGAATGATGACGACAAATATTTTTTTGGCTTCAATTTTTGGCTTCAGTTATCATTCCAGTTATTTAAATATTGAGTTCACTGGTAATATCTTGCCATTGGAGTCACGTGAATATGTTTCGATCACGTGATTTCCTCCGTACGTTTGCAGGTGATGGCATTCTGTCCCAAAAAGAGGTATTCAAAGTCACGCCTTTGCAACTTTACTGCATTTCGAAAAGGTTGAAAATGCCGATTCCAACTTGTGGTATGTGATTATTTCTTATTCAAGACAGCTACCTTTTATGAAACTGTTTGGGGAGACTACTTTGTCATTAGAGGGATTACGTATTGGAATGTAGATAACTTTATTAAGAAATAAATTATTGAAACTAACATCATGCTGAAAGTGAGTCCTTTGTTACTCCAGTCTAACGTCTTCATTAGGAATGATCAGATGTTGAAACTTGAGTCCTTGTGTACTCCAGTCAAGTGTCTTCATCAGGAGTGATCTGATGTTGAAACTTGAGTCCTTGTGTACTCCATTCAAGTGTCTTCATCAGGAGTGACCTGATGTTGAAACTTGAGTTCTCATATACTCCAGTTTAGTGTCTTCATTAATCATCTGATTTTGAAATTGGAGTCCTGGTGTTGCCATTCTAACATCGTTAATTCACCAAATGCTATTTCCAAGTTCTAAATTCGTCATATGTTTCGTACTTCAAGGTGGTAACGGATATCTTTATGACGTTGGCAATCTCTATGATATTGTTTGTCGTGTCCAAAGTGTTCAGGTATCTTGTTTTCTAGGCCTTGAATTATTTGCCCATCTATTCTACATACGGGTATTGTCATTGACGTTAGAAAGTCGACAATTTGGGAGGGGGGGGGGCTAGTATTCATTTAAAGAAATAAAAGATGTTTACTGTGTTTCACAGGCTTATGAAAACCGAAGAGATTTTTGGGAGAACTCGAGAGCAGTTTAGTTTAAGCTCGAGAACAGGTCGAGAGTTGCACCTTCTCGAGAATTCTCACAAACGTCTCCGACGTTTGCAGTGCAAACACGAAAGACGTTTTTTATTTCTTGAATAAAATAACGAAAATGTGGAACAGACAAATTTAAGACAAGCGTTTTAATAAATCCTTTATTCATGATTGATTTGCAAATTCTCTTTGTTTGATTGATTAATTGATTGATTTGATTTGATTGGTTGAGCTCAGATAGGTTTGCACATGCCAATGCAAACACAGTTATCGACCTATAACTGTTTTTATAAATATGCATGATGTGCCGTATTAATTTCCTCTGGAATCTATTGTTTTTTACGGATTATAACATGCATATATAAATATATAAGCCTCCCAATTATCGATCTTCCTATGCAAAATGTTTTCTTCTTTCAAACATATTTTCTTCTTCCAAACGAAAGAATCCTACATAATCTATGAATGCTCGTTGACGTTTGTATATTTAAGTTAACTGAAAAACGATCAGTTCTGTGAACAAGTTTCGTTCGCGATTATTTTACAGATCATCGAGGATAACAAGCACAAAGATGTCGATTTTTTCGACGAAGCGATATTCTTTGATCTGTCCATTTTTAAAAAGCTCAATGTCTTGCAGGTTTGTTCGTGTGTGTTCAAAGTTTTTTTTAGCCGTTGAGAATTGTGTTTCGTACAATGAATTGTTAAGTTTGATAATTAAGAAGTAAATGGAGGATGTTGTACGAAAGCTGTTTGTTTAACATTAAGGCTACGTCTAAACGCTCTCAACATGTTTACTGAACATGCGCACAACATGTCTGGTAGACTCAACTTGTGGAGTGAACATGGGCACAACATGAATGGTAGACTCAACATGTTGACTGAACATGGGCACAACATGGATGGTAGACTCAACATATTGAGAGCATTTTCACACTTCGTTAAGGGGTGTTGAGTGGTATTGAACGGTGTTGAGCGTTGTTGAGGGAAGTTCAAACTTGCTCACATGACAGAGCCCGTCATGAGAAAGAAAAACCCATTGATATGAGCATTTTTAAACTCAGGCTTACTTTCCGTAGCTCAAGTAACGATAGAGCACGTCTGCTGCATGGTTATGGGTATAATAATTCCTGCTCGGTGAATGAAAAAAATACAAACAGTCGTTTGAAATATTTCAAAGTAAGTTGTCTTTGTTTTTAACAGATATCGAAATGCAACGTAGAAAAACTTAAAGGAATTTATCTTTTACAAGAAAATCTCGAGAAGCTTGTTGTCCATGATTCGCTCCATCGTCTTAAGGTTTGTCCTTTTTTTTGGTGTCATTTGATAGTTGAATATTCTTTAGCATGGTCAACCCGTGGGTTGGCATTTTATTCTGTTAACTGCGCAATTTCTTTTGCATGTCTTTTTCGTTTAGTTTGTTTGTCTATATAAAGCCTTACATGAAGTCGGGGCACGCATCTCAAAAATCAAGAGGGGGCTCAACAAGACCACAATTTTAGCCGAGACCGACATTTTATAATGTTTTACAAAAGCTAGACCGACACTTTTCGTTCTCCATCAGTTTTTCGACAAACATTTAATACATATTTCAAAAAAACTGGGAGGTGCAGCACTCCCCCTTCACACCCTAATGTGTGACAATGACTTGAAGTAGTTATGTAAGATAAGTAACACACCTACACCGCCGTTGTCTTTCTTCGGATGGCTTCATATTGTCTTCCGCTACTCTACGTATTTATAACGTTTTTTTTGTGATGACCGCTATGGTCTTGCTGTCTGTCTCTTCAATAGTTTGTTAACCAGTCTCCGACAATTACACACGGCAGTTCATCTGCTTCCTCATGTTATCTTCTATGTCTTTCGATGAGTCATCTTGAAAAGTATAAAGATTTTCACTTTCAACAACTACATTTTAGTTATTGTAAACTTAAACAGATACTGGTGAGACTTTGATACTTTCGAATTAATGTTTTATTCTATTGATTTTCCAGTTTAAATGTTATATTTTTCTTTTTGAAGGGATTTTTAAAACTAGTTACTAATGAGTGGAAAGCCCCAATCAGCATTCATGCATGCAACCGGCCCCCAAATTATAAACGTGTAGACTAAGCTCTAAGACGTCCCTGTTGCGTATAATCAGCCTATCTAGCCTCGATCTTTACGATGTCATTCAAAACCTTATCTTAAAGGGTCACATAACGAAAAACTTGCTGGTAAAATTATTGTTTTGTGAAATGACAGCGGACTTTCGGAAACAGATTAGTCAGATCTCATTGCATTCTCAAGATATTGAAGATTTGTGATTTATAGAGAAAGGGACGACACATTGTATTATGAGAATTTGAACGATTAAGAACATTTGCTGATATATTGTACATCAACGGGGAGTTCCTGTCGTTGTAAAGTGTTAATGGCATTTTATTCAAATGCGGGCACGTAACTAAAAGATGTTTATAAATTTGCTACATCTTAATAAATGACGTCACTTTCTCCAGAAATCAGATATCAAAAAACTTAAATATCTTGAGAATACAAAGAGGTATAGTTTAGAAAGTCTGCTTTCGTTTTATAAGTCCTTTTCGATGAAACTATAATTTCAGTAGCAAATTATTCGTTATACTGGCGTTTAAAGATTTCAAAATTTGCGACCGTCTCGATAATAGAAGTTTACCATTCCCAAATTTCTTCACAACAGGATGTATTAATCGATCGAGAAGTCTGTATGTATAAGGATATTTTCTTGCAAGGAAGTTTGAACGCATCGATGTGGAAGCTTTTGACTGATGTCGACTTCAGTCGGAATCATATATCTTACATTGATGATTCTGTGGTAAGGATGCAATAGGTTAGTTTGTAACTTGATAATTTAGCTTCTTCATCTAATGTAAAACATTAAAATGCAAGATGTTTTATGATCATGTCAAACTGGTATTTGCTTGCATGCGTTGTTTTTGCGCTGTGTTGTACGCTTTATTTTGTTATAAATAACTAAATTTTACTTTTAAGATACGACGTTTGTATTTTGTTAAGATTTGTATTTATGACTTGTTGCATGTGAGGCTGTTTTCATTGATTAAACAGACGTTGAAACTCACGTCTACCGTCAGCAATGCCAACCTAAATGACAAGCTAAAAATTATTGCAATGAAATTCAGGTCGACTACGTTTTGAAACTTGGATAGCTTTGAAAACACTCATTTAGTCACTGCTTAAACCGATTGATTCTTCTTACGTTTTATCGTTTTAACTTGCTATTGACGTCTCTTGTACCTCTTCTAACTCAATGATAAGGGTGGTGCACCCCCACCCCCTGGGTAAATCTACCCCCTGGAGTGAAGAATACAAACGATTTACACAGTACACATGCTTGTAGCACACAATCAAATCATATTTTTGTTGGACGTGAGAGATATATTGTTGATTGTTTGAAATTTTTTCGCCCACTTACATTGACCATTATTGTTGTAATGTTTAGGCTTTGATCATAAACTTGTATTACACATGGCGTTATCCTGTTTCTTTGTCCTTTTGTAGACTTTGCTTCGTGCTCTATCGAGATTGAACTTAAGTTATAACAACATCCGGGACGTCGAGCATTTGCAGGTGCGAATTACATACGTTACACCCCCACCACCCCACATGCATGTATTTTGAATCCTGTACTTCCATTGTTGAATTTTCAGATTATTTTCGAAAAGTGAAAGTGCAGTAGCACTTAAGTTTTAAACGGTACCGTATTAAGCGGTTACACTGCTTTAAGCAATCATGTGATACTGTCGACGGCCTTTATTGAAGGATCATTCGCTATCAAAATTATAGTTTTTGCTATCAAAATTATAGTTTTATTTCATCACATTTGCTATCAAAATTATAGTTTTATCGAAAGGAGCTCGTAAAATGACTGCCGACTTTTTAAAACAGTTTAATCATATCTCTTTGCATTCTCAAGATATTGAAGTTTTCTGATGTCGACTTTACAGAGAAGGTGAATTGCATATGAAATACTCGCATTGCATAATGAGTATTTGAATTATTAAGAACATTCACTATTATGTTACATCAACCTGGAAATTCTCATGGCGTAGATTCTGCATCGGTATTTCGTCCAAAAGCCGGCAGGCCACAAAAAGATTTAAATTTGCAGCGACTCGTGTGATATGTGACGTCACTTTTTCTATAAATAGGGCGTGACAAAACTTAAACTAAAATATATTGAGACTTAACAAATCATAATTCCATTGAAAAGCTCTCGATAATGACTTTTTGCTGGTGCTTTTCAATGGAACTATAATTTTAAACGCCATTTTTTCGTTATACTGGCGCTTTAAGCAGACGAGGTCATCTTTTCCCAACGGAAATTTTTATGCAATGCGATGTCAATGTAGATGATAAAGATATAATTACATAGCATTAGTTTCGTTTTGTAGGCTCTTTAAGTTCACTGGTTAAGTAGTGACTCGTCATCATCTTGTTTGTCTATTGTAGAGCGGAAGTCTATGCTTGTTTCAGTTGTGTGTTTTTCTTTTATGTGTCAATTTAGGATCTTCCAAATCTTCGAAAGTTGGACTTGTCTTATAATTTGTTTGAAAGCCTCGAATCCATTCATAGAAAGTTGGGCAACATTGAGTCTCTTAGACTAGCCGGCAATAAGTTGAATGCGGTTGGAGGTTAGTTTCAACGAATTGCCTAATCAGAACTTCTGAGACTATGCTTAATACAATTTCTATTAGGAATTATATTAAGAACTTCTGAAAGTTAGGATTTATGTATCAAAGCTCTTTATGCCTGTTCCTGATTTTTGTTTTAATCTTATGTAAAATTTCCTTTACTTTTTTGTCTAGACTTGCCGAAGCTGTTCTCTTTGGTTAATCTTGATCTTAGTGAAAATTCTATAAGCGAGGCAAGTTTAAACTTTCGTAGTTTTTAAGGAGGTCTGTACGTCATTTGGGCAGCGGTTATCATTTACTGTATATACTTGTCAACCAAGTTGGCATGCGACCAGAACGGGGATTGACTCCGGGGGAGAAGTGCGGGGGAGCGCGTCCAACTCTTAGTCTTTACGAGAGAGGATGCAAGGACGGTTGCCAATTTCCCTGTAAATCTATTAAGATAAGGCAACTTTGATTTACGTATAACGGAGCACACGCCCTAAATCACGCAATTACAACTAAAAGGTCTCACACACTACGGCAACAAGTTGCCACCTAAGTAGAATCTGTAGCGCTCCCCTTACAAAATCATTAAGGATCCATCCTTGAACAAGACTGTCGAATTGAATTCTTATAAAATATACCGAAGTTGGTTCGACTCACATCTCCAATTTTACTGCACTTAATTCGGCAACTGTCAGCAGAACATGTGAAGTACAGAGTATGAAACGGACCTCGGACGTCCCATGAAAAACTAATTCTTATAAAAATGTGTGAATTATCCAATACCGTATTTGTCATATAACATTTTATCCATGACTTCCTTAGGTTAGCGATGTAATTCGTCTTGCCAAACTACCGTGCTTGGAAAATTTAATTTTGCTTGCGAACTCTGTACGATATGTACCTATGTATCGCATGCTCATGTTAGTTGCTTTCGAAGACAGAGTTTCTCAAGTAAGTGCCTTCTTTCTCACTCTTCACAACTTCATTACATCGTCTCAATTACATGAAGGTTAATTTTTTGTAATTTTGCATATATGGCTTTTGCTAAAACCGTTTGCAAGACATTTTATAAAATGAAAATTTTAAAACGCGTGCGCTGATCCATCTATGGCTGAATTTGCATTATAACCTGTGCATGAAAACGGATCTGCGCTCAATCGATTGAACAATGAAAGAGAATTTGGAAATCAATCATGAATACATGTTAGAGCAAAAATTAAAACATTTTTGTTAAATTTATCTGTTTTGTATCATTGTTGTTTTACAAAGGATACAAACGATGTTTTTTGTGTTTGCCCCGGCTTATGCAAACATCGGAGAGGTTTATGAGAACTCGGCTTTTCCACAGATCTTCTCTCGAGTTCTCCCCCGAATGTCTCCCTGGTTTGCATAAGTCTGTGCAAACATATAGTAAACATCTTTTATTTCTTAAAATTTATGCATCTGTAAATTTCTTATCGCCTGCAGATATGTCTCGATAAAGTCCTTCCAACAGAAACGGAAATCGTAAGTAAGATGTTCTTTTTTTTTACAGTGTTTGACGATGATTGGTTTAATTTTGCCCACCAATAGCTATTCACGCCATATCAATGCAATGTGTCGTGCGTGAGCGACAAGCTCGCTACCTTTAAGAAAACAATCTTTTTTGGGTATTATAAATAGAATGAAATTTAAAACCCTATAGCATGAAAATTTGTGTCAGAAACATTAAACTTAGGAAAGTAATTCTAACTGCGTTCGTCTCTTATGCTAATTCTGCACAAATCAAACATTCAAACAATTTTACCGATTTTTTTTAATGTGATACATACAGCCTGCACCCTAAACCATGTCATGTTCTGGAAATGTTTACTTCTTGTAATGTGTTGACAGAAAAATGTGATGCAGATCCTGGAGGAAGAGAGCCTTTTTGAAATTATCGATCCTCTTGACGGTCAATCCGACCGAAGAAGGATTAAAAATGGCCACAAGAAGGTTTAGCTTTTTCAAATTGCCTGTAGCTATAATTTTTTTGTAATTTGGTCTGTTTTGGCCACGGAGATCTTACTTTTTCAAATCATCAAAAATGCTACCCAAGAGTTTAAAAACGTTTAAACTATGAAAATGGCCCAAATGAGAAACATGGGCTTTAAAACTCAATAAAGAGGTTATAGGAAGAGAACCATATTTTATACAGTTTTGTAAAATTTCTCTCAGAAATTTCGGGAGATTATTGACTCGCGGGCTCTTGTGCAAGGAACTTCTCCAAAACATTAAATGGCAGGAAAAAAACATAAATTATTTCTTTTCCTGTGCAAAGACAGGGTTAATTTATGCTATCTTTAGAAGGATTTATTAAAAAAATTCCTACTCCTAAAAACTTCTAGATGCAAACTATATTATAATTTGTGTATGGACTTTAATTGTTAACCCATCATGACTTAGAACATATGAAATTGTATTTGATAAGAAGTTTCTTTTAGAGTTTCTGCGTAAACGTTCAACTGTTTTCTTTCTCTAAATCCAGGTAGCTTGTCGGAAAATAGACATTTCGAATGAAAATTGTTCTGATCGTAATGACGACTGTAAAGGTACGTCACTTTGCTTACTTAGTGTATTCTACGGCCATTGGCCGTCGTTCTGGCAGAACTGGGACGAGTTCGTTGCTATAGACACAGTAAATATAGCTTAATTGTATAGCTTAAGTAATAAAGATCTATACCCTCAACTTGCTGGTCCTTTTTCTTCAATAATAAATTTTAATGAATTCAAAATATCACTAAAGAATTGTATCCTCACTTTCCACAGTTGTACAGATGACACTGTGAGATTTTAAATTTTAAGTTGAAGATGGATATTTTTCTTCATAAAATTGTTGGCTGGTTATGGATTAACCAGGATATACGTGTAGTTTGTCTTGTATTCTTTACTGGTGTGAACTTCTGTCATCATGATGATAGAAACGCTAATCAGTTCATTTCGTCTCTCATTTTCTCAAAATATATTCCTCATCTTTACGTAGGCGAGGAAAACATGAAAAAAATATGAAGATACACATTGACTTACCTCCGAAGATGCATGGTTTAGATTTAGCCCGGGTCACCCACGGTTTTACCGCGTTCACACGACAAAATCTAAACCGGATTTGTTTCAACTCGGGTGTTGAACCTAAGTTTACACCTTGTGAATATAAGGCTCTATTATGATGGTTTGCAAAGCTCACTTTTTCATTTATGCGTGATTTGGTCCTACCCTCGACAGAATATGATATTTTTTTCACTCTACAAAATGATGAGCGGTCTCCAGTCTTATCATCATCCGTATTTCTTTCAGCAAGGCAGTTTGAGCTTTCGGGTGAAACGCGAGAATTTCGAAAACTAGTAGAAAAGGTTCGTCGGCTCGGTGGTGACGACTGGCTGGGACTGCTTAACGAGATACAAAACAAGAAAAAGGTACTGTCATTTTCACGATGGATCTTAACATTACCCCATGGTTTCAAACAAGACCATGGTTTCTTTCTCTTATCGAACCAGGACTACTAAGAGAAATTAGGAGGCCTGGGGAAATATTATCTCTAGCCATCCGACGTATGCATTTTCTCCTCTGGAGTCTCCAAACTTTCTCACTTCAACATGAAAGAGCCTCGTTTTATATTAGGTCTTCTCTCAAGCTTGGAGAGACCTACAGGTTGCAAAATCTTTCTTGTGCCGGATGCCTTGTTTCAACATCGTTTATATTGCTAAATGTTTGTCAAAAAATTTCAACATCGGCCTTTCTCAGAATTCAGTTAGCTACATCACATCTCAAAACACAATTCGCACGTCAAGCAATGATATTTGTGGTACCGTTGCGTTTTTGCTTTTGTTTCCCGTATTTTCAATTTTGTTGTTTTATAAAATTGAATGTCGACCGACGTTGATCATCTGATTTTTATTCTATGACAGAAGTGACGGATCTTTTTGGGTGTGGATAAAATGGTGCTTTAGCTGCGAACAAACCGGTGTTTTTCGGGGGGGGGAGAATTTGATGTTTCGAGCGGAATATATTAGCCTTTAATGGGGTGCAGTTAAACTGGTGTTTTAGCGGGAATATCCTTATCATTTTGCCGTCAATTCTTTTTTTCTTTTCAGGATGGTTGCAATTTAAGAAATCGTCAAGAATCCGCTGGTCAAGATACTAATGTCGCGTGCGCAAGTTCTGCCATCAATTCCAACTCGGCAGAAAAGAAAACTCATTTGTTGTCTGATGAAGACTCTGAAGATGTTGTTCAACAGTTTGGATTTTCCTTGGAACTTGAAAACCTGGTACAATTGACCATGAAGAAGGAACGTGATGCGTGAGTTAATCTGAACATTTGTAAGGTTAATTACCTATGACGCATTGTGACGTTTTGTGACAGTCCAGCCGATACTTGCACAGTTGTACAGTACTGATCTTAAACTTATACATGTACGTAATTTATACTCATTGTTTTGTATTCAAAAAAAAACAAAACATTCTGTTAAATGAATGCTTTATTCCAACATTTTAAGAAACGTTGATAGTCTTTGGCAAAAACGTGTTTCAATTATAACTCTCTAAAATACTAGTATATCGAGATTTGACGTGATTAATATTTGTGCTCTGTAATATTTCTTCGAAATGGCCTTCCTGCTTGAAAATATAGCGACAGAACTATTTGATCATTTTAAGCGAAGAAACAAGAGCATTTGCATACATATCAAGTTTTACAAGCAGAAAATATTTTTTGAGCATGTGATAAATCTGACAAAGTCATGTGGGAATGTTGTATTTTCAGGCTAGTGGGATGGTTTTTTGCCTGCGCCACCGGCATCGATGACGAGCAAGAACTCATGATTGGAATCGACTTGACGAAAGAAACGTTGATCGAGATCGTCGTGGTATCTGGGGAAACTTTGAGAAAACTCGATCTAAGTAAGAATGAAGCATAAATTTGCATACCAAGTCTATTTTCAGTCTACTGATCACGTGATTGTTAATATTTAAGCAAAAATCTTTCATTCATTGAGAAACGAGTTTCCATTGATTAGTGGGAGCAGGATTTCTTTGTTGCAAAGAGGGGGAGGCTAGGGGCTTCCACCCGCCCTCTTTTTCCCCATGATAAACGTTTTGATAATATTCATGTATTGTAGCCTAATTTGAGGTGAAGTATGACGCAGTAAATTCAGTAATATAAGTCATAGCCCACAAGATTCGATTTTTAGCGTTGTCCCTGGGATCGATCTTTTAGAATACAAGCCCCATGGGATCGAGCTTTTATAACACAAGTCCAAGGGATCGAGCTTTTAGAATACAAATGATGGTATGACTGAACAACATACTTCACACGATTACCCCATTCGAAATGAACGACTATTAATAAAGATATGAGATGTCTATTTCTCTTTATTTTTTCTTTGAGCATGTTTCTGTCCGTTGCAAGCATTAAAAGTCATTACTCATATATATCTGAGGTCATGTTTTAGTGACGTCCTTACTGACGTCAGTGATTATTTATAAAGAGAAACTGATCAAACAAGGCATCTTCGACGGATTTTAAACGATTTCAGTTCGAAAGAATTTAGATAAAGTAAACATTCCAGCGTCTTTTTAAGTATCAGCGTACAAAAGTATGATCAATCGTCATTGTTACTAGATTGTGCGTCGAGCGTTGATGTTTTGGAGACCTCAAAAGGAATGTTCGTGGAGCTCGCTGTCCGCGATCTTCCTGCTATTAAGTATCGCATGAGGACGATGAAAGATACCTCTGAACTATTTGTTCTACTTCATAAGTTTGTGAGACGATCTTCCAGAAAGAGGTAACGACGGAAAACCTAAAAAGGGGGGAATGAGATGCTTCTCTATGACGTCATTAATACGGTTGGTTAACTACGTTTTAGGTATTCGGAAAGAGCCAATTCACTGTCGTCACGCGAAACTATCGCTAGTGACGTCAAGTTGACTTATGGCAACCCGATTGGCTTATCAGAAGATTTGTTGAAAAAGTTTTTAAATCGGCAAATTTCTTCACTATCCAAAAATGATGTTATGGAATCGATGCATCATCGTGAAGATACGGTGCATCGTCGTGAAGAAACGGCGAAGTATCGTGATGAGACGGTACAGTCGATTTTTTGGACGAACTGTTTACTTTACGCCTTCCCTGAACACGAGCTTCAAATATGCCTGGTTATGACAAACTTCAAATTGTTATTGTTCAAGTTGATCGATTACTTTAACTCATCCAAAAATATTGAAGAAATATTTTTGCCAATGTTTTGCGTGTCACTCGATGAGATTTCCTGCGTTGTTCGTGGAATATTTGATTTGACTCTCCGTCTTGAATGCTCTGCACGTGGTTTTCATGGAACGTTCACATTCCTCGTGTGTGATCCGGACGTCACCGACATGTTCATGCAATCTCTGCAATCGTCATTGCCATTGTCCAGCGGTAGAATGTTGGACATGCTCAGTTGTGATGTCCTAAACTTGAACGACTACCTTCTCGAGAAAATGAAACGGGAGATCGCAATGTCTTGTGAGAAGAAGTTTGAAGAAGACGAGCATGTGCTTGTGTATGCCATAGTCAAAGAACTCACACTTAAAAACGCAAAATCAACTCCAAAAACAGGTGTTTTTACGTCATCAGAAAATGAGGATACTCGCTCCATGATGAATTCACATAGTGACGTGTTGTTTTCGAGCGTAACACGAAGTTTGGTTCTGACGAACTATAACATCTTCCTTTGCGAGGAGGATCACCTTCATTGGCCATTGCCTAGTTACATTCGTGAGGCCCCATCTACTCCACAATGGGCTGTGATCAAACATGATGACGTCAAGCATATCGTTGGCATCGAAATCTATGACGTCACTGGTGATCCTGCGTTTGTTGGAAGCTGTGGTATGACATTAATCATTGATGCGAATCGTCAGGAATACTTACATCGTGCATCGTGCAAGGAAGAGTCGTCTTTGCGCGTTGGGGAAAATCGAGAGTTGAAATTAATTTTCAAATTATTCGAAGAACGGGCACAGTTTCAGCGGTCACTTTCTCAAATGTGGTCGTCGAAATTTCACGGCAAACTTCAAGTGACCGAGTCCAGCGCATTATCCTCTTTAAAGATTTCTCAAACCCTTCGATCAGATGTCACTGAGCCTATTTTCCAGGAAGGCTTTGCTGCTTGTAGTTCCGAAGACTCTCATAATTCTAATGAAAAATGCCATCGGCAAAATGGATGCCGGCAATCCAGTTCAACACCTCCCAAAGATGCAGTTTACCAATCAATTCATGAACTACGCAATGCGCGTACGGCAGTACTTGAGAATTATTTCTCAGAAACATTACGTAAGATTTCTGGAAACGACATGTCCGAGATCCTCGTGTATAGTGCGTGGACAGACTGCATAGCCTACATGCACCCCGAACGAGAAGTTCACGTTTGGCTAATTTTATCTTGCTCGAAGATCTATGTCGTTGCCGATGGCGAGGAGAAAACATTTTTTTCAAGTGCGTATGATGCTCTATATGGAATCGGTGGAAAACTTTGTGTTCATTGGTTGCCCTTTGTAGCGATACGTCAAGTCTGTGTCGGTCTTTTTGATCAGACTTTTCGGGTGGAGACGGATGACCCCGCCAATACTTATACTTTCATTACACGTGACTATCACGTGACAAGTTCCTTTATAGAAAACCTCAAGAACGCGTTAAAAGCTATGGCAGTGGAGCCTAATGCCAGGCCTAAAACTGTGGACAGCATTCCGAGTATCTACGACAATTATCAAAGTTCAGAAATAGGCAGCGAACAACTCGAATCATTTCATCATTCAAATGGCGTTATACAGTTTGTCTACCCAAACGACGATACAGTAGAGATTTTGAAGCATAGCATCCTTGTGTATGATTGTCAGACTAAAATATTCAAATGTTTGAATGATATTAGTATATTACTTTACCTTTTAATGTTTCAAGTTATTGAGCGTAAAAAGTCTTCAAGAACGTTCATCGTTTTGAATGACGCGCTCTGCACTTGCATTGAAAATCACGTTAACTTTCCTTTGCCGCTGTTCGTGAAAGGTTTGCCTGCAGGCTCGCGCTATGACATTCAGCTTCTTCGGCGAATAACCGACGTCAGACGAGTCGAGTTCAGCGGTTTTTGCTCTCTTGATTTTACGGTAGTTTTCAGTGACGGACATGAAGACGGGAAATTGCTGTCAAGTATTACACAATTGAAAGACCGCTGGCATATGATAGCGCAGACGTACGAAGAGAGAGAGAAAGCGCTGGGGATAATTGCTAGAGTATGGAAGGAGAATTTTGGCAAGGATTTGCCTGTTGTAAAAGTTTGAAGATATCGCAGTGCATGTTTCTATTTGTATGGAAGTTTGTTGGTCGAAGAGTTAGCTAGAGTAAAGATATATACATATTTATATACTTATAGATATTAATTTAATAAATATAGTTAGTTTTTTCTTCTCGAGTGTTAAATGTTTTTAACTTATACGTCGACGTTGATTCAGTTAGGATTGTACGGAAAGTCGTATTATGTTATAAACACTCGTTAGGTATACGACAAAGGAATTAATCAGTGGTGTTTGTCTGAAAGTACTTTGAATTTAAAATTGAGCAGCTATAATTTATTCTGAGTAACACTGCTCTGTTAATGGATTGATGCGTGCAGCTCGACAATTTGTTGTTGTTTTCAAGAAGTTCATTTTTTTATTCGTTAAATGCAGGGGACGAAATTCTTAATGTTAGTTCCATTATCCAGGGTCGTAAAATTTAAAGTTTGCTGTTTTTGTCAGGATCAACTTAGTAGCGAACGAAGGCAATCCTCAATGCAGAATTATTAGTGTTGAATGATAAGATAGGAACTTGTGATGTCGATGGATCATTTACAATGAATGGGAACAACTTGTTTGAAGTTGAAGATCGTCCAAGATGGAAGAATCCTGAGATGGACTGTTGGTGTTGATTGTAACTGTCTTCTTGTCTCAGAAGATAACTATACTAAGGTTGTCAACTCTTGTCTTCTCAACACTCTTCGTTTCCATTCTTTTTTCTTTCAACTTTTTAAAACAACGGCTGAATTTAGTTGACTGGTATGAAATGATATTTCATCATTTATACTTCGAAGGTATATTACTTCGTTTACTTTCAGTCACTCGTTTATGAACCATCAACGAATGGTTTTTACCATGATGCTGACTCAGAATTTTAATGTCTTGTCTTATACTACAGCAGACAGACCTGCCAACTCGCCTGATTTTATGGGCTGTCACCTATATCTTAAAAAATCTTCAGAACACCAGATTTTCAAACACTTTCAACCTTTTTTAATTTTTGTTATGACTAGTATTTAGTAAAACAATTTTGAAAAATCAAGACCAAGTGAGTGTTTAACAGAGAATTGTATTCACCAACATACTGACGAACAGAAGATTTCGATGGAAAAGAAATGTGTAAAAACAGCAAACAGAAAAAACTCAAGTAGATTTTTTTGTTCATAATAAGAAAGCGCATAGAAAATTTAGAAGTGTAACATATAACATACATCCATAAAATCGGGTGAGTTGGCAGGTCTGCTTGTGGTATAAAGACAAGAACTTAAAATGCTGAATCAGCATCATGGTGAAAAAACATTCGTTGGCACTTCACAAACGAGTGACTGAAAGTAAACAGTGTAATATACTTTTTACTCATTTCATTCAAGTCTGTCGAGTGGTACTCAGAATTTTTGGAATTTGCAAATTTTTTGGTTTTGATAATTATCGATGACGTCATCGTGAGTAAAACGTAAATTTCTGCATATTGTGCACACCAACACAGAATAGATAACGTAATCTATTCTGTGACACCAGTGGTGCACACTTATCGCTTGGGGCCACATTAATTTCTCGCTTTTGCATTATTCTCCATAACATTACGAAAGAAATTATCCGTTGTTAGAAGTGTGCAGCAAAAATATTTTTTACGCACATGTTTACCGTCTGGTCACGGTCTATTGGACTTCTGTTTGTTTCTTTTGATGTGGTGATGGTAATCATGGTTCTAATGGTTATGATATTTATACCTACCAACATACCAACGATACCTACATACCAAATACCACATTTGCTTCTCCCCATGATTCCAAGCGGCACTACTATTTCCGCTCAGGGGCGCCATATTTGTTGTGATAGTTACTTCCTCGAGAGGAACGGCATTCAACTTTTAGTTATGGCTGATTACGACCAACAAATCTCTAAAGAAGAAAAGGTAGTTAAAATTAAACATTTTATTACCCCTTTGGCTGACTTTTCCTGACGGTTTGTCGTTTTTTACTCACCGACTTTTTCGATGTAAACTTGCTGTTTTAGCTTCGCATTGCGGATGATTTTATAAAACACGCCCCTCCGGGCGAGTTTAACGAAGTTTTCAACGGTAAGTTTGCTGTAAAATTCTCTTGCATTCGCGCTTACATGCCTTACTTTGTCAATATTCTTGATTTAACAGATGTCAGAGTGTTATTTGACGACGATCCGTTGTTAAAGAGCGGTGCTGCTAGGTAAAGTGTATTATTCGTGTTGTTTTATGGAATTGCCATTTTCTTCTAACTAATCGTGTTTACGCGAAAGTCCGTAATGGCAATTCTTTTCTATCAAAGGTGTTCATTTGATTGTTAGTTTTTAATCTTCAGACGGAGCCACTTATATAACTGTCGTAGCTAATAAACGAACGCTAGGTGGTCTGTTAATGTTTTAAAAGTTGCTGTTTCATTTGAGCAATACACAAGCACACAAACATTTTTTCAACCCAAATGTAGCATTTTATCAAGCTAGCTGAGTCATTACGTGAAACTATGTTATATCTTAGAAATTCACCCCCTGCAATTTATAGATATTGATATGAAATCAGGGGGTGCTGTACACTGTTGCACTTGTTGAGGACATGTCAGTTTGGTTCATCACTTACCTTAAATTTGCTTTGTCTGTGACACTGGCATAGCCAGCCTGCAAATATCGTCCTGCTATGTTAATAATTTCTCTGTTCACTCACTGTAAAAACAATAGATTTCTAAAGAAATGAATAAGGATAATGCTTTATAGTTTACAAAACCGGACCGAAACTTGCAGGGTGGCTCTGATAATGTTGTGAAAACAGCAGAATTTGGGGAAATTGTGTTCACCTTTCTCAAAACTTAATGATCCTGCAACAATAATCTAAAAACATGCTTTGCTCTTTTCAAATTGTTTTTTTTATGTTTTTGATGTTCAGCACATTTGCATTATACAATAAAGAACAGTTTACGCCTGTCAAAGTTGAAGGTGCCGAACACCAGGTATGAAGACTTGATGATAGGGATGTGCTGGATACCACTTTGCCAAGTACTGAATAGTACTGGATGGCTGTCTACCGGATACCGGTCAAGTGAAAATAATAAACTGGGTTCCGGATATTAGGCTTATTGGTTGATATAGATATATAGATCTGAATCTATATCATAAATAAAGTGCCTTATCATTGTTTTACCATTGTCATATATAATTATATATAGTCATATAGTTATATAATTATATATAGTTATATTAATTATATATAGTTATAATTATATGTAATTATATATTGACATATATTATATATATACATATAATATATGTCAATGTTGCAACATGTTTACTTCATCCCAAAATAACAAATATTTCTAGCTATACATCGACAAATAATTTTGCTAGCTAGCAAAATTATCTCTTTGATCGCAATCCCCAGCTGAGAATGACTAAGATTAAAACACCAATTTCTGTTTCAGGTGAAAAAATATACTTAGTATTTTTTTGGTAAACATAATAAAAGTTTTCCCACTGTCTGGTTAATGTCCGGTTTACTGGATATCGGATAAAGCCAAATGGGCTCATATTACTGGATGACAGTATCCGGATCCGGCACATCCCTACGTGATGAAAAGTTATTTGTAATTGAAAGAAACTTAGGAAATTTATCTCTCCTTTGTATAAAGCCAAATTAATGTATTTGTAGCTGTAATTGCTGTAATTCTACGGGCGATGAAAGTCTTGAACAATTACAACTATATGTGAAATGTGTTGTAATTGTTGCAATTTAATTGCAGACAAGTTGAGAGCTGTTGTAGAAGTTGAATGTGGCTTAATTTTCACAACAATTGCAACACTCATGGACATAAGAAATTCATATGTGTGAATGCTTATCATCAATGGCAACTCATCTTTTATTTATTTGCTACATAATTATGGCAATTGAAGAACAAGCACTCCTTGATGCATGATTAAAATCCTTTAACTATCCTTGCCATTAAGAAAGTCTGTCACAAAAAATGAGTTTTATCAAATATTGCAACAAGAAGCGGCACATGATTTCGGCTGTGATGTGTAAATGAAATATCTGCCTCGAATTACTACAATTACAACTATATCATGAATAATGAGGGAACTAAGCCTTGAAGGAGATCATTCATATACCAGTGATGGTTGGTGATTGTGCAGGCATTTGGCTGAAGTTCAATCCATCTTGATATTTACATAGTCCTGCTATTTTATTATTTTTTTATTTATTCACTGGGAGTTATTTTTTGTTGAACAAATAATGATTTTGCCTAAAGTTTACAAGGCAAAGAAAAGAGAAACTTAAACAAGAACTTTAGCTGGCTTTGCCATTGATTGTATTGGGGGTCTTGCATTCCAAAATTAATTGAAGACTGTTTTTTTAAAGTACAACACCAACAAAGGCAAAGATAAAAGCAACATGTGAAACAGCTTAAAATTGCATCAACAAACTTATATGCTATTATTATGTCTATTATATGTGAAATTTGTAGCAAACTATCTTTTCTACGGTATATGGTAACCCAAACTTTGACATTGAAGATTCTTTTACAGTTCATTTATTTAAGCTATTTTCAATAATCTGACAAGTTTTTTTTCTCTGAACATGTCCATTGATTACTGACTGAAAGTTATAATGCACAATCCGTACAATTTGCTCATTATTGACTGTCGGCACAACTCGTTTTTCACTGCTGAAATGTCATCTTTGTGATTACATTTTTTCATCATCCTTACCAGGTGTTAGTTACATCACATGGAGAGCTACCAGATGGAACTTTTATTGATCCAAAATCAAAGTTGAAGTTTCGATATGATCACTTAAGAAAGGTTGGTTTTTGTTGATGTAGTTTATTGATAAATTGAATAACCTTTTACCTTGACAAAATTTTCACCAGAATTGCAAATGGAAAAATATAAAATTTCTGAAGTTTTGACAAAAAATATTTTTATATTGAGCCTTTTTAAATCATAAAACTAACACAGTATGTTGAATTATATTCCAAGATTTGAGTGATTTGTGCTTTGAAGAACTTTTAAATATTACATCGAAGGTTTATGCCTTTGAGTTGAATGAAATGATTGAAAAATAACTGTCGAGTGAATGTAACTGTCCTGCTTTGTGCAACCATCATCAAATGCAAGGCTAATCACTTTTCTTGTTATTTTTGGCAGGAAGCTAATAATCCAGAAACAATCGAAGTTGACAAAGAAGCTGAACCTTGGCGTGAACAGCTTGACATCGAATTTAGAAAATACATTCGAAGTCATTATCCCCATGGGATTTCTACGGTACGACCGCTGACCAATTAATTGTACAGTAGGACTGCTGACAAATTCATTGTAAATTGAAAACAGAATGCGAACTTTCTAACATCTCTGATGGTGAAAGTTGCTTTTCTGCATTTTTGAAAGTTCTACCTAATTTTGCGAGGTGGATTATAATACATGTAATTCGTAGCTGTAGAATGCTGGCGAAAATTGGGACAGTATGTTTTAGCGACGTACTTGTACGTAGTGTTTGACGGATTTTGAAGTATTTCTTACAATGTAGAAGCCGGTAGCACGAAGCCTGGATAGCGTTATCCATTGGATAGCAAATTTTTTTAAACTTTTAAAAAGACCTCTAAAATAGGAAAATATACGTTTTGAACTGAGCAATCATTGAAAGAAAGTATTGCTTTTAAGATAACAAAATTTCTTTGTCATAAGGAAAATACAAATATTTTTTACACTTTTGAAAATTTACCATCCAAAGGATAACGCTATCCAAATTTCGTGCAACCGGCCCCAGCATCTTACGAACATTTAGTTGTAACCTGCGCTTAAAATTTAAACTTTTGAACAGTATCCAAATGGGTACTACGGATGGTACTATCAAGATGGTGCATACTACCGAATTTGGATGAGCACTATCAAGAGAATAAAATAACTTATGACATGTTTGTAATTTAAATAACTGTGCATTTTGTTGATGGCTTCAACCAAAACTATTTTGGAAACGAACCTAACAAAATTCCGTTGGCTTATGTTTTGTATAATGAAAGATCATGATTGACACTCGCGAGAGAAAAGCCATACTTGGAAATCATGAAACTAAGTTCGAAAAATTATTCTTTTGAAAACATTTTCTTTAAGATCCTATGAATCTTGTAAATACGATTTTATTGTTTCCCGTATGGATACCAAGCCTGTGATATTTCGTATCCAAAATGAAAATCTCTTCTATCCTATGAACATTGGGGTATCTAATTTCTCAAACTCTTAAAGTTGCAATGTTTGACATTTTGTGGTAATATTCAACGAATGATTTTGTCTTTGCGTAGATTTACGGCAAAAATGTGAATGGGAACATTTCCTTAATTGCGTGCTGCGAAGATCACCAGTTTCAGCCGCAGAACTTCTGGTAAGTTTCGTGTATTTTACTTAAACGTAGTCTCGTGTTCTGCCACTTCCTGAGGAATTTAGCTATTTTCTTGTTTATGTCGAACTTAGAATGGCATTATTGTCGAACGACAATCGTGCATGGTATTGCTTTGAGTATCACGTTAATGTTTTGTTTGTGTTTGTTTTGTTAATGTCAGCGATATCCGATTCGTAGTTTATAGGGATTGCATCCTAGGCTAACCAAATGTAAAATGATATCTTCCTTCAATTTAACTCTTTGTTTCTTTTTCAATTCTTGGCCAACCGCGCTTTAATGTTAACGTGCCAGACTTGGTAATATAAGTAGACATATTGTTACAATAACAACCAAATATGCCGCCATTTTGGGCGCCTTGGAAATTGCTATCTATTTGTGGCTGAGCGCGCTAAGCATTACCGTGAGACTCATGCTTTAACTAATGATAGGTTGGGCGTGCACCATTCCACTCCCTCGGTAAATCCATAACTCGACTGTTGCATAGGTCTGGTGAAAACATTTCACAATTCCTAGCAGCGAACTTTAGCACGTAGTTCAATCTACTTACCATATGGATGGTTAGGTGTTTACTGGGTTGACACAGGGGTGGTCCGGGCACCAGGTCTGTTCCTTGGGTCGAGATTAGGATTCGTGTTTTGACATCCTAAGCTGACCTCCCCATCGCAACTAGCACCTTAACACTGATATGGTGGAAAAACGACGGACATCAATAGAACAAAAAAACACACGCACGAAAAAATTTTGCTCCTCAATCAATCTTGCTTTCCCGCTTATTTTTACAAGTCGTGATGGTTATGATTCACTCTAGAGCCTACGCCTTATATACCCCCTTCGGCGCCTGCAGCTTTGCATGTTGTATGTCCTCATTCAAAAGTAGATGTTTCCAGCGAAAACATTCGTTTATATGTAGTAAAAACAAGCCTTCGCTCATCGCTTTCAGCGGCTGCCTGTGAATTTCCGTATGGTATTGTTTACTTTACATAATACAGATTACAATGTAATCTGGAAAATGTTTTATTGCATATGTATTTGAAATCTACTCCATATTTTCAAAAAATTTCCTGCGGATGTAAAGCTATATTTCCTGTGAATAATTTTATGAAAACTTTCCTAGCAAAAGTACTGTCGGACATTTTCCAGCAATGTAAACGAAATACACTGGCTGATAGCAAACAAGCAAGTCAAATTTTTATGGACGTGATGTATATTAGCTTTTTGGTGAAATTTTGGGAATTTCAAGGGCTAAGAATGCTTTATATTCCGATTATTTATAAACTAATCTGTTTTCATGTTTTGGTTTCCTGGAGGTCTTCGTTTTGTTTTGTTTGTATTTTGGCATTCAAAACACCATTTCTGTTGTATTTACCTAGTACTGTAAATGTTTAGGAATGGTCGACTGAGGGCAGAATGGTCCATATCATTCAAAGGTCCTGGTGAAACTTCCCAGTTGAAAGGAATTATTAAAGTACAGGTTCGCCTAAATTGGTTGTCAGATTTCATAAAATTTGTCTTGATCACTCTTATAGTGCATATATCATGTTTTTGCAAAAGGGCTATTTAGATAGTTTATAAGATTTTAAACATACCGGCAATATATTTTATATTAAAAAATCTACGGCGAGAACCAAGACCTGGCGTCCTATCAGGAACACGCTTATCATCTTTAAAGCATAGCTATTGTGTCGTGCTTGTTAAAATGCATCCAATTTTAAATTAGACAATAGACGAATTTTGTTGAAAGTAACATTAATTACCAGCTTTTTTATACTGTCTGTCAAGCGAAGAAATGATTAATTTTTTTCATCCTTTGAGTGGCAAAAAATCCAGCAAAATCATACTTTCAAACTTTAAAGTATATTACAAAATTTTTAAAGTAGCCTGAACTATGTAAATGGCAAAAATGCTGAAATACGATTTAAGCACTTTAATTATCCTTTCATTTCGGGCTTTTTTTGTTTTTTAAAATAGACATATGGCTTTCAATTGTGTTTGCTTTGTTGCCCGTTAATAAAAACACATTTAGGGTGCTTTCCATTGGATGGTAGAAAACGAAACGAACTATGGCTCAGGGTGGAAAGATATTTCGTAAATTTCGGTCGGACCCGACCGAAAATAAATTTCGGTTGACTTTATTCTGAAATATGAAAATTCAATGATGTCGAAATTTTGCGAAATCCTTAAGCCTGGCCGCATTGAATTGTTTCATTTTCACATCGCAGGGCTTGAAATTTCGACCATTTTTTTAAATTTCAGCAAGTATCCAAATGGGTACGAAGGTGTGAAAATCTTTTGCACCAAATTAAAATTTGGTATCCCAAATTTTGATATTATAGTGTGTCATATATAAAATCAAAGTAGCTAATGAAAATAATTGCACTTATGCCATTTAATTACACTATACACTGAGAACAGGGGCGGATCTAGGATTTTTCAAACAGCAGTCATAAAACGTTGGAAGCGCTCCGCACCTGGGGGGATCTGAGGCATTCTCCCCTGAGAAATTTTGAATTTCAGAGCCTTAAAAATGCCATTTTCATCGTTTTAGAGCATTACAAAATGTATTTTGTGGGCATCGTTTTTGCGTAAAAACAACACATTTTGCTTACGTTTTTTTCAAAAAAAAAATGAAGTGAACAATACTTGAATGTTTTGCCAAATATTTAGGCTCATTATTATGCCAAATATATGGCTCATTAGCATGTCTAGGAACGTAAAATTTATTTTATAATAATGCTATTCAAAAACAGATATAGTCTTCAAAAATTTCTACCAAGTTGTCAGGCATAGAACCCCCTAGAGACCCCCATTCAAACCTCTATGTAATGAGTTAAGTTAGAAATTTGGTACTACAAGTGACAGTTCATAGATATAGAAAAGCTCAGACTTCAAACCATGCAAGTTTATTGTAACTCTTTACCCATCTCCACATCAGTGCCAGCAAATTCACCTTTTGAGAAAAAATTCAAAATTTTTTTCTGCCAAAGATTAAGCAAAAATTATCAGTGTGAAAATTTGCAGTTAAGGACAGCTTAATGCCATAAATGTTTATTAGGCATTTCACTTGACTATTATCTTCTGCAAGGTGTGCTATATAGCAATCACTAGTAGCATTGTATTTTCAAATACAAACAGAATGTAACCAACATGTCTTTAATTATATAATTACATGAATGTTAAAATTGGTTCATGTGTCATGCTTACTGGTTATGATAAATATCTTTTCATATGATCATCAGAAAAATTACCTAGTGATAATGAAAAATACTTTGCTGTTTTGCCAAATTTCAAGGTTTATCTGCATACATAGGAAGACATTTTTACTTTATAGAAAATGCTTTTCATACATCAATAGCCCTTTGTAATTTATGGCAAACAATCTGGTATGAGCCGTAGATTAACACACCTTTACATCTCTACATGAGGTGTTCAGTTAGAAAAGGGGACAATATGTGACATGGGACAACATTTCATGTATGTGAAATACTAAGGTTTAATACCATTCCAGTCAAATTGTCAAAATAAAAAGCTTCATGGATCAGAAGACTCAAAATCACAAGTTATAGTAAACAGCTTCTCATGTAATCAATGTTAGTTTTCTCAAATCTTAATATGTAGTATAACTGTCCAATGATTGAATGATCAATGATCTAACTGAAAAGCCCCAAACATTTGTTTATGATAAAGTAAATATAAGTATGGCGCCTTATGGCTACAGATTTTTTGTCCATTGAAATATATTTGAAGGAATGTAGGATTTCGCTGCCATATAACGGTCACGATTCCCCAAGCACTAAAGAAATCATAGCTAAAAGTCCCTCGGCAACAACAATTTTAGAAGCATCAATCTGCTTACCATACGCCATATTAACATAAATCGCATCACACACTCGCATAAATTGACTTTGATATAATACATTCATGCATACACTTCAGTTGTCCTTTACTTACGATTTTGGATGTAAATTTCTGCTGATAAAACTCAAAACAATGTTGGCTTGCTTTTGAACATCAATGACTGAAATGTCGCTCGCGAGATCGTCTTTGCCAAGCATTTACAATTCATCCATAAATTTTTCGCCCTCTTGAAAAAATTCCCAATTTAGAAAGCAGCATTCATGTCAATATATGAATTTGTAAAAGATTTCCATAAATTCCATCTGATTGTAGTTTAGTTTCTATCATGCTTTAGAAAATTACCATAAAACGATCAAACATTCAATTCAGACAGTGAGCTTGACTGTGTTAGTTCAGTTGGCTATCAGTCGAAATCGGTCAAACCAATCACAGTAAGACAAAAATTTAAACGAACCAATTACACGATAGCAAGTAGACTCCCTTATAGGTCCGGCCGCCCCGCTTATCGGTCGAGATTATTCCAGATCGTCCACTGATCTGGCCATTGACCAATAAAATAGCGTTTCTGGCGTTCATAGACTCCTTTATCAGTCGAACCAGTCAAGCCACCCCGCTTATCAGTCGGTTATTCCAGGTCAATTAAAATTCAACTGATCTGGTTACCAACGAGATATTCATTGCATTAGTCATTAGTTTTCAATAATAAATAAAGCTGGATTTTTATCACGAAGTAAATGCGATAATAAAGTAAGAATAATTAATGAATTTTTAATTAATATGAATAGGTAATTTTTGAATTTCAAACATCAGTCGCGCGACGGATTTGACATACTCTAGATCCGCCCCTGACTGAGAATATGAAGAAACTATTGATTGTTCAAATAAGGAAAAAAAAGAAGAAATTCGTAAATTTTCGACCAATGAATATTTAAATGTATATTTTAAATGACAGTTTATATGGTGGATAATCAGCCTCTTTAATGTCAGAATCAAACATTGCTAAGACGTCATGCTGCTCGTAGATACCTCATCAGATACACGTGTCTCTGCACAAATACGTTTTTACCAGCTAGCAGCCTATAAAAGTATGTTGTTATCTCGTGTAACAGGGAAAAACTTCTCCTGGAAAACCTTAATCAAATTTCATTTCGTTACAATGGCGACTAAACCGTACTGCTTTTTATTGTTTATCTGGTTTTGCCAAGCATTTCACCAAGATCCTACTTATGAATCTCGCATGCACTTCCATTTTTATGGTATCCAATGTGGATACTAAACCAGTGATGTTTAGACTCCAAAATAAAAATCTGGTATCAAGTGCATATCGAGGGATACCGCAAATTTCGAGTCCTACATCGAATATTCCGCAATATGAATCTGGCTTATTGGTGTGTGCAAAAGGATAGCTCTAAAAATGGTCTGTTAACGTTTTGATTCATATGGCAATTTTCTTAATCAGGTTCATTACTATGAAGATGGCAACGTCCAGCTAGTTTCGTCCAAAGAAATTACATCGGACATTAAAATAACTGTGAGTTTCGTTTGGTTTTATTTATTTTTCTCGACGTAGGTATTTTTCTCGGCTTGTATTTATTCGTTTGTGTAATTTGATTTTCCCTCAGAGTGAAAGCGCAACTGCTCGGAGTATTGTTGATGTTATAGGAGTTGAAGAGGAAAAGTTTCAGGTAAATTTATTGAACCTGGCATCCTATACGTTCATAGTGGTATAACATTTCTTGTCTTTTAAATTTTTAAGTGTTCGCTTGTCGGTTTGAAGTGTCGAAGTTGATTTACAAAAAAAATGAACGTGTACGAAAAATTTGCTATATTTTTGGCTAAAATAGACGGCTTTGCGTTTCTCTGCCTTTATCAAGATTATTAAATATGGCTTCACTCAAATCATTATTCGAAGCAAGTTTTCGATATCAAGTTCAGATCGCGAGTCTAACTTAAATGTTTATTCGCTTCGGTTATACATCTCATATGCTCCAGACTAGTTTCTTTACACGAAATGATCTGATGCGTGTACCAGGCTGGTGTATTTTCGTTTAAACATGAGACCAAACATACTCCAGTTTGTTATGTTTTATATGGTGAGATTTGATGAAACTAGACTCTGTGTGTACTCTTTTCTATTGTCTTTGTAAAGAGTAATCTGATGTTGAAACTTGAGTCCTTATATACTTCAGCCTGATGTCTTTATCAGAAGTTCTCTAATGTAGAAACTTGAGTCCTTTTTTACTCAAGTCTAAGTGTATTTATCAGGAGTGAACAGATTTTAAACTTCAGTAATTATGTACTCCTGTCTAGTGTCTATATCAGGAGTGATATGATATTGATAAATCCTAAAATGAATTTCCAATTTCAGAATGCTCTAACGGAGAACTACAGTACAATGTCTCAAACGACTTTCAAAGCCCTTCGGCGCCAGTTACCTGTGACTAGAACTCGCTTGGACTGGAATAAGATTGCTGGCTACAAAATTGGTAAAGAACTGAAGACCACGTCATAGACGCAATCGTAAATAATATGTACTCCAACAAACTTGATTTAATGATTGACATATATTCATCCTATAATCAATATGCTCAAAAATCGTCATTTTCGCTCGAGCACGATAAAATATGTTAAAATTTTCAGTATTTTTGAAGCATAGCTAGTAAGTCCGAGATTTTCGTCTAGCTCAAACTTGGTTGTTCAAAGTTCTGCTTTCAGCCTAATGTTAAAAATGTGTTATGTTCTAACCACTAAACACACGCACAGTGTAAGAGAGAGGTACTTTATGACCAAGAGGCAAAACTTGAAACGTTGAACTTGGGCATCCAAGTTGGAGTTAGCTTTAATATAATGTTGAGCCGTGTCCATTTTGAACAACTAGTTCTTAAGCCCGTTTTGAGTTGGCGAATTTGTTCGCGCGATACAAAAGCAAAATCTGTTTAACTGTACTGTTTGGCGGAAAGATGCTTGCATAAAATCTGTGTGCTTTTTAATATCAGCACCAAAACTTATTAAAATTTTGTTCATGCTTATTTGTTAGTCAGCAATATCCCAAAAGTCTAATCGACGTAAACGGCGTATGCACAATGATTCATTAAGGACTTAAGGTGTTTCTTGGTTCGCGCGCACAAATTCGTCGTGTATAGCTAATTGTTTTAGAGAAGAACAAACTATTCTCTATTGTTTTGCATGGTAGCAATTTAGAAATAAGAAATTATTTTATTTCTGAGCCCGCCTTGTGTAAGTTTGTTGCTGAATATGTTGCCAATAGTGTTGTATCTTTTAATTAGTTCGACTTATGAAATGGTCTGGGAGTTATCATGAATAATTACAGCTATAAAGATGAGAAAATTTTACTTTGATCAAATCTGAACAAGTAATTTTTACATCAAAGTTGCAAACTCCGAACGTCTTAAATTTAAAAAGCTGGTAATTCTAGAAATTTGGTAGAGCCGAAATTTTCAAATATCTCAAAAAAGTATCTATAGAATTCCTTCATTGTTAAACTTCATGTTCCTTTGATGAATGACAATCGTCACGCAAAAAATCAGAAAAATTCACCAACCAAAAAAAGATACGGTCAATTCTTTTAAAACTTGACAAAAAATTCTTAAAGAAAATGAGACATGGTTTTCATAACAACGCAAACAGTTATCCCATTCAAGCATCTTTAGACCTTACTGGCATTCTTGAATACTCCCGCATATCATATTTCCAATGTTTGAGTGTGTTTGATCAAAATAATGTTGTAAGTGAAAGTTACCTGAAACACCCGAATTTCAAGTGAACTGTAGGGAGCCTCCTTAAGGCAGGGGTCGAGAGTGGTCGAGAGTAACGTCCGAGAGACTGGGAAGGGAGTGGATTGCAAATATAAACAACATCTTTTTGTAACTTGTTTGTCCGACGTTACTCAACTGAGAAATCTTGTGGTAAATTCCAAAAAGATTGCGTCAAATTCAACGATCTCAATTGAACGAAACGACTTTTGCAATTCTCATATCATTAGTTTTTAATCTTTTTATCAACAGCTCTTCTCCAAAGTAAATAAAAGAACGCATTAAATTTTAGCTCTCCATCTTTTCTGGACATATATTGAACTACTCAACTTCTTGACACGTATCATTTTTTGAAACTTGCATTGTGTGTACATACATTTTTCCATCACTTGTATCTAACTGACTGCATTAGAAATTATATTTACAGAAATTATTGTGTGTAAGACGGTCAAACTGTACTCTTGTCCATGGCCGTGTTTAGAGAATGGTCTCTATACATTCCACATTTGCTGAGATGCGCGGAGAACTTCTGATTTTTGGCATGAAACATCGTCGGCATTGTATGTACCGTGGGCTGTCGTGAACTGGAACGAGAGAAGTAGACACACATGTGAAGTACATAGTTGTTAGAGAAGACGAAATTAACACATGCATGTGAATTAGTAGTTGGAGAAGACGAAATGAACTAACAAATGACACGTGTGAATTTGTAGTTGGAGACGACGAAATGAACTAACAAATGACACGTGTGCATTTGTAGTTAGAGACGACGAATTTAAAACGCACTTGTGTGAATTAGTAGTTGAGAGAAGACGAATTTAAAATGTACATGTGTGAATTAGTAGTTGGGAGAAGACGAAATTAACACATGCATGTGAATTAGTCGTTGGGAGAAGACGTAATGAATTAACAAATGACACGTGTGAATTTGTAGTTGGAGAAGAATAATTTAAAACGCACTTGTGTGAATTAGTAGTTGGAAGAAGACGAAATTAAAACGCACTTGTGTGAATTAGTAGTTGGGAGAAGACGAATTTAAACGCACTTGTGTGAATTAGTAGTTGGGAGAAGACGAATTTAAAATGCACATGTGAGAATTAGTCGTTGGGAGAAGACGAATTTAAAATGCACATGTGAGAATTAGTAGTTGGGAGAAGACGAAATGAACTATTAAATGACACGTGTGCATTTGTAGTTGGAGACGACGAATTTAAAACACACTTGTGTGAATTAGTAGTTGGGAGAAGACGAATTTAAAATGCACATGTGAGAATTAGTAGTTGGGAGAAGACGAATTTAAAATGCACATGTGTGCATTTGTAGTTGGAGACGACGAATTTAAAACGCACTTGTGTGAATTAGTAGTTGGGAGAAGACGAATTTAAAATGCACATGTGTGAATTAGTAGTTGGGAGAAGACGAATTTAAAATGCACATGTGAATTAGTAGTTGGGAGAAGACGAATTTAAAATGCACATGTGTGAATTAGTAGTTGGGAGAAGACGAATTTAAAATGTACATGTGAGAATTAGTAGTTGGGAGAAGACGAATTTAAAATGCACATGTGTGAATTAGTAGTTGGGAGAAGACGAATTTAAAATGCACATGTGTGAATTAGTAGTTGGGAGAAGACGAATTTAAAATGCACATGTGAGAATTAGTAGTTGGGAGAAGACGAATTTAACCGACAAATGTGAATTAGTATAGTTATGGAGAACGAATTTAACGACCTAGTTCGTTGTTGAAAAATTGGAAAGGAAAAAAAACATGGCACGTGAAAATACCTGGGAAATAACATCATTAGATAGAGGTATCGATTTTAAGAACATTTGCTAAAAGTTTGATGGGTTGAAAATTTCATCTTCATGGGCTTTTTGGGCCTAGAAGTAGCTGCCTCAACACTGGAAGTGACGTAAAAAGAAAAACACGATCGTTTGGTAAAGTACCTATAAACACCGTATAGTATTATGGAGTTTTAAGAGGAAATAGCGTCTGAATGAGATCTGTGGTCAGAACATTTTTACTTTTTAACTTTTTATTTGCTATAAACCTGCATCATGAACGCAATATCTTCAACACACGTGTTCTCCTTTTACGTCACTACCGGCGCGGACTTCATCTTCTCCCACGCCCGATAAGTCCTTGAAGCTAAAATTTTCGACTTATCAAATGTATTGCTAATGTTCGTAAAATCAATTTGACTATCTGAAGGAGTCATTTCCCTGACCCTGATATACGCACTTTAATAGTCACAAGGAGAGAGTTCCAAAACTCGACATACTCAACACTAAAATCAAGTCTACTAATTTAGCATTAGTTGTATCAGGGCGATTATCAGTCCATGTTCATGAAAAATAATAATAAGAAAAACAAATACCCATAATCCATGGAACTCGTCATGTACATTGGGTGTTGCTTCTTGGTGTTGTAGCCTTGAAATACGTCTGAAAATTGAATAAGAAATGCTCGCGTTCAGAAAATTATGATTATTTTGCATGTTGTATGTTATGTAAGGCTTCTCGCTTTGAGCGGAACGCAGTGACTCTTATCAAAAAGAGGGAATGGTGGTTATTCATAACGTTGTATGCGAAAAGATTTCAGCTAAGGGACCTGGGACGGATGATTTTTTTGTCGATAGGCGAATCAAGCAGCGCAAGATTTACGGGCACGTTAAGGTATGAAAGGCACAAAGTGTTGTGAAAGACTGGTAGTGCTTCAAAGGAAGGCACTTCAAACTCAAATTTTCGTCAATTGCCACATCAATTGTAACAGTAGAATTTTACGCGCGATTCGTATAGTATCTCCCCGACAAGCTATGTGTTTTGTTAGAATATGCATATGTAAATTCAAACTCCTGATTTGTATTTTATACCAGAGTAAACGACAATACTATGTCACAATACATGTGTGACATTACATCACAGGAGATACACGTCAATAGAGCTACAGAATGTAAGGACATTTATACATTTAGCAATTTGGAAATCTGAATTAGTCGAGTTGATGAGTAAAATCCATTTCTCCTTTCTTTTACTACCATACTATGTCCATTAGGTATAGATTTGTCACTGATCAGATAAGGGTGTGATGGACATGAATTCTAATCTGGTACTAAAACCACTACACGGTCAAATGAATTAGCCAGTACCTAACGTCATCTTATTATATAAACCCTGAAGATAGTCGAAGTCGACTGCCCTCTCGCACATACGATTGACGCTACACACAGTAGATAGATCATAGATTAGATTCACCAGCTCTACGGATTCTCAATCTCTGTTTCACACGTCACATACAGTATGAATATGGTCGAAAACTGCCCAGTACACACCTTCACTTGCCGTCAAAACAGGCGTCGCAGCCACGTCAGTTGCATTTATATTTGTCAAACATGAAAAGACGGGATTGCCTGAGTTATTTACTGCTTCGCGTGCATTTGTAATAGCCTCCGCGTCATTCAGGCCGAAGACTATAGAAAACGGAAAGAGAGATAAGCATTTACCGGGATTGTCGAAGCGTTGAGGAATATTTTGAGTGCGATAGTAATTAGAAGTTCTAGCTCCATTACCAGGTTTCGTCGCTTCGAGTTCACTTGTCTACAAGAGGAAGGGAAAATGAGAAATCACTTAGTCCGTCATTTAATTTTGTTTATGAATACCATCAATTTCGTTGAATTTTCGAGTATTTTTTAATGTTTTTCCAAAACAGCGATTTTACTTACACGTGAACCTTTAGAATTCATCAAGAGCAATGAGAAATTTAGTTGTCTATCTTACTTTTCAAAAGAAACAACTGTTCCACTTTACTTATTGTCTTACTTTTATCGATGAAGTTGTGTATCCGTTGCTAGGAAACAGCAAGTTTCAATTTTTTCCGGTAAAAATATTCGGAAAGAAAACGCGATTAATTTGCGACAGTGAAAATTTTGTTTACTGTAAAAAGTGAGAGGAAATATTTGACTAGTGACAGAAATATTTCTTCTTAGGATGTTATTCAGCTCTATGGAGTAATGGAAAATGTGGAAAGGGAGGATTTCCTTGAGTATACTCTGAAGAAACCAATATTTTTACGTGTGGGGAGTCCTACAGTTGAATTTAAGTCTGGTTGCTGTGTTAGAGACGTGTTGTTTCTGCAAGAGCAACCAGTTGAGGTAAGGAATGTTATTTTGAGGCAAGCGTGAATAATTACAGCCGCTGAAGTTTGTCTGAGTTGTACTAAAATTGTGGGCTTTTTTATCAAATACAGATAGATACAACAAAAGCTGGTTCTAAAATCCAAAAATACCCCTCCCCCCCTCCCCCATTGAAGAAAAAAATTGGGGTGCGCATTGTTGGACTGACTTTGTTGTTTCTTTATTTGATAAAAAGTCAACATTTTTGGCTGGACAGATATTTTTTATCTTGTATAAAATTCTTGAGCTACTTTTTGTGTTTCACCAAAGCTGGGAGTGTAGCACACACTCAAATTGTACTAACGTGTACCCCTAAAAAGTTTTCGGAGATGTGCACTTTTAAGTTTAGGAATCATGGGGCCAAGGAGTAAATGTGGTGGGAAAAAATTTGGATAAATGTTTTGCACATTTGTTGAATTTTTGTGTATGGGATGGAATCATTTGACATGACAAGAGAATGGACAAGATTGCAGTATGTGATAAAGAATGTGGTGAATTGAACATGTTTGTTTCAGCATAGGACATAAAATACTGGTGTGGTGCTTTCTAAGACTTCAAGAATCAATTAGTTCAAAGTTAAACTAAAGTAACAGTAAAGATATTAGTAAACAGATTTTTATGAAATACTGGCTACATTTCTGTTATTTTTACTACAACCTTAAGACTTGTAGCATGTCATAGCATTTACCACTTGTTTTGTTTCTGTTTTGTGGTGCATTGGTAAATTAAGCTAACAAAACAATTCTTAGCATCAAAAAAATGAATGGGAAATGAATAAATATCTTATCAATTTAAGTTTCAGACGTAAATCATTCAGAGATGCACATTTTTATGGGGGGGGGGTGAGAAGAAGTGTCCAGAAACTAAGGTCAGTGCCAGACAACAGAACACAGAAATTTTTGGTGAGGTTTTCTCCTTTGACTTCAATAAATGCAGTGTTTAATCAACATTTCTGTTTATTTTTTTGCATTCTAGAATCCACTTTTGATTTTTATTTTACCAGATTGGATATTTTTCATTCCAAAACAACTACACAGCATCCATTAGTGTAAAATACAAATCATCAGGTATGTGCCATTAACTCACAAAGATAGAGACTTTGTCGTGGTGACAAATTAAAAAATGTTTTAAAAATATCAATTATCATGGTGATTGATCAAAGATAATAACACCATATATTACAAGATAATAACACAAATAACACAACTTTTAAGAATTGTTGTGTTATTATCTTTTACCATTCACCATGACATTTGCTATTTTTTAACACCTAGTTTACTCTACTTACCATTTGGATGGTTAGGTGTTAACTGGTATGACTCAGGGGTTGCCTGGGCACCAAAACTGTTCCTTTGATGGAGATTAGGATTCATGTACCTGACATATTGCATATCCTCATTGAAACAATTTTAAATCATGAAGAAAATGAAAATTGATAGCTAATTTGTTTTATTGTAATACAATGACCTTATAAGCTCTTGAGAAGAATTCACTTAATGTACTTTTTTCTAGAGATTTTTAACGATTTTCTTTATGAAAATGACATCGTTATGACGTCACAGAGCATAATGACATTTTAAAGATCATCAATTTGTACTACATCGTTAGAACGTTTTAAGCGCAACTACAACAATTTCATGGTTACATGTGTTGATGAATACTTGTCAAGATGCCAAAGATAGATATTTTAATGGTAATTGTCGACGAAAACTAGTTTTTCGTAATGCAAATTATGCAGTATGATGCAATAACGATGTCATTCGCAAATCGAGGAAAACAATTAAAAAACACAATGGAAAAATTTGCTGTCGTTAATACTTTAAAGAAAGGAAGCTGCCATTGGTAGATTTAGATGCATATTACAGGTGTCAGAAGTAAAGAAAAATTGATTTTTTAATAAATGGCAGAATTTTTTTCTTCTCTTGTCGTCGAAAAAATTTTCCACCTCCGCTTTAGAGTGCCATCAATTGAATGGTAAAATTTTTATTTGATTCCAAAATCTATGTTCGAAATGCGAAAATGATCATTTTAAATAATTCCAGATGGATCGTGGAAAGTTTGTTTAAAAAATCACATTTTGATGCCATCAGCTCACTGCGAGGAAGGAAGTCAGAGTGTTTTCACCGTAAAATCAGATATGATGTTATGTCCCATACGAAAAGCAAATATGGTTCGTCTTCTTCTCAGGCAACCCTCTCCACATTGGCTGGATTTTTCCATAGAAGATCTAAGATTTTACCCCCCGCGCAAGGTACGTAATAAATCGGATACAGTGGTGGATAGAGCGAGAATTTTTTAAGTAGGTGCTTGGCTTAGTGATCAACTAACGTTCAGCGGTTATAAATCAATTATTTATTTACCTACTCATTGTTAAAGATGGGTGCTAGTTCCCGTTTTTGTCAACAAAATAAATATCTTGACGCCTTTTAATCATAATATTATTGACAGTCAATAAACTCAAATGATATAGTCAATAAAGGCTTTGTAGGATGGATTTTGTTTTTTATTTGCAATTTGCACCCCCTCTATGCGCTCCTTTTGACAATTGCCTACAGGGGTAAGCACCCTCACCCCGCATAAAACCCCTTCTGATCGCATAGGGGAATGTTATTGGCATGCCCCTTTTGCCCACGGCGTCACTAAAAGGCGTCACATTTACGATCGGCGTTTATAGTTATGAGGTATGTTGAATATGACAAACCTAATCTTTTGGATATTGTTGTGTGAGATGATAATCAGAATTCACCATTGTAAACAACAGTGTACACCAATGAAAACAACAAAAACTTTTCATTTCTGCTCATCTTATCGGATGCTTTGCATTTTCACTTTCTGCTCACATGCTGACTCGTGTACTTCACTCTCGATTTTATTAAAGATATGACATGCTTACAAGACTGATTATGACTTGTTGTTAGACTACTTTTCACGCGAGATCTGTTGCTAGGTCTATTGATTTTTCCTATTGAATCTTGTGTATTTATTATGCGTCTGGTAACGACTCTTGTAGATCAAATTGAAACACTTGCAGCGCGTGTTATTGGGTCATTGGATTGAAAATCGTAAATAAACAATTAAAACCATTGTACAGTCATTAGCAACTATTTAAAACCAACTGTAATGACCAGAAATATCGTAACTAAGCCCTAATCTAGCTATTTTTTCTACAGTTTCAGTATGTCGACTTACTCTTTATTTATCAATACTCTGATATGCTGCAACAGTGGAACAGCCTATACAGTGTGTCCCCCAAAAACTGAACACGAAAATCAGTGTATGACAGTATTTTAACTGATATTGTATAAACCTTATGACATCGCAGAGACACAGAACTGTCAAGTTTATTCTTAAACTGTTGTGAATGTTTGGACATTCTTTTTCATAATAATTTCAGTGAACACATAATTTATGCGGGTCCAGTATTTTTTTAGACATAATTTGTTCAGTTACACCGCGAGTATTCCACCTTCTGATGTAAACTTTTGCTTTTTTGGCATCCGATTTTGCAGTGAAAAAGGTCGTTTTCATCTCTTTTTACGAACAGTCGTGAATAACAGTTATAACCGCCTCGCTCCGAGTACTGTTCCTTCATACCTATAAACAATGCTTCCGAGTAATCTCTTCAGACTATACAACAGTGCAGCTTTGATAAATGTCTGAATATAATGAATATCATTATATCATTAGTACAAGGCTATTATACAGGGCAATGTTGATGTTGTTGTCAAATATGCCATTTTCTAAAATTTTGGTTCAGTATCTACCTGTTCGATTGCTAAATGTTGGAGTAGAAAGAAAACAAAGCAAAATGAGGAGATTAATGTAATGATGGTCGGACATGGGTGAAAGTAAACATGTTGCGACTCATTTAAGATAAGTGGCAAAATAGAGACTGGGGCACATAAGTCAAGGGTACAATAAAGAGACCTGACACAATAAGAAGACTGGGGCACGTAAGTCCAGGGCCCAGTAAACAAGGGCTGATTTTCTTGTGGGTTCAGGGGGTGCACACCCCTTCAATTCTCCCGATTCCCCTAAAGAAAAATTCTAAAATGGTATTACATACTGTAAACTGTTATTATAGTAGTTTCGGAGGCTAGGAAGTACAGTAAAACTGAGTAAAAAGTGAAACTTAATAAAGGCAATTACATATTTTATACCAACACTATTTGCAATTGAGTTACTGCCATGAGTGTTTTCATGCAAACATGAAAGTTGAAATAAATTACTAAACGCGAAGTATCCTGTTACTTTGTCATGTCAACTCCGTTTGCTCTTTATTGTCTCTTCCATTGTGTGTCACGTGTGAAGTAACCTGTTACTTTGTCATGTCAACTCCGTTTGCTCTTTATTGTTGTTACATGATAGCAACTACTATCATGTAATATCATTATTATATCATATTATAATTTCATATATTACTAATTAGGACATAATCTAGAAGCTTGCTTGCATGCGCTAGAAGCTTGCTTACATGCGTAAACATATTTTAGAACCGCAACCGCATTTGTTGTTATTGTGGTTAACTACATCTTGCTGTAACATACTGTATTGCGTATGGGATGTAGGTCACAAAACCACAATACTTCCCATTAGATATTATATATATATCAGTAGTTTAGACCACTGAGTACAACCTACGAGGACAACCTCCAACGCACTTAGGAGGCATAGCCTACCGAAGTAGGTTGACAAGCTACAATCTACCAGATAACTATCTTGGCTTCTGTGCCATAACTATCTTTTGGCTTCTGTGCCTTTAATCTATTGGAAAACTATTGTGAGTCATTGTTGGACTCACGAACGCTCAAGAACAATGACTCACGGTTGTACTCAGACAGAGGAGATAGGTTTTACTCATACTTATTGATATTATTATTAAGACACTTATCTACTTTAATATTTACGCGTTGATTAATAAATTGTTTGAGAAATATAACTGGTTCACACTATCTTTGTTGCGTGTGGAAATAGGACCAAAATTAATAGTTATTCTTTAGGGACCACGCACGTAACAATTGTCTCTTCCATTGTTTGTCACGTGTGAAGTAACCTGTTACTTTGTCATGTCAACTCCGTTTGCTCTTTATTGTCTCTTCCATTGTGTGTCACGTGTGAAGTAACCTGTTACTTTGTCATGTCAACTCCGTTGGCCCTTTACTTTTTGTCCCTTGTTGGTCATGTTTGAAAGAAACTGTTGTATTCGTGTCTCACTCGTCGTTGACAATATTTGCATACATAATTTATGAAGTTTTGTAGATGGTACAGCTTTAGAACTGCTATAAATTATGTAAAAAGCTATTAACACTTTCATCACGCAAGGTTCATTCATCTATAAACCTATAAATCTACAATAGCCGGAGGTTCTGGCATCTTAAGCTAGGACAATGATGCACACACCTTGAAAAATCTGCACCCCTCCTATCAAAGTAGCATTGATCCGACCTTGCCTATAAAGACGCTGGACCATACGAATGTAGAGAATGGGTCACTATTTCAGACTTTGGCGCAATGAAGAGAAATTGACACATGTTTAGACTATGTTGCAGTAAAGAAACTGAGCCATATGTTTAGATTGCGGTGAAAATACACAAACTGTACCGAAGAGTACAAGTCATAGTCCCCTTTATTTTATCACATGCGATGGCACTCTAATGAGGGACGACTTCATAAACATCAGATTGTATCTCTTCGTAGTGTTTTTCCAGTAGCTTGTCTTTTGTGCATTTCATCAAATCAAGAGGGTTCCCCTCAGTTTGACATACTTGTTTAGAATATGATAGTTGATCTCATTGATTTATTCATAATTAGATGTTGATATGCTTCGTTTGCATATACATATATATGTACTATCGATAAGCAATGAGTGCCGTCGCAAGCTGCTTCAGACTAAGGGGGACGAAGCTACCGCCAAGACCTTAATGGTGGTTTGAAAGCATGCCCCCTTGAAAATGTTTGATTGTATGTTCTTTAAACGCTATTGCTTTGAGACAGTTTTTATAATCATCTTAAAGCCACACGTTTTTAGATGGGTAACTTTCTGTTACATGTTTCAATGCAATCTTATAGACAATTGTGCATGAAGGCTGCTTTTTACTGTACTATTTTTGTCATATGACTGTATACAACTCAATGACCTAGAGCCCAATCTACTAGATATCTGACTCCGCCAAAATTCTTGAGGCAAGCCGCCATCTTGAAAGGTGGCAAAACTGACGTTGTTTACGATTAATATCCACTTTTCGTGTGTTTGTATACAGTTGCAGAGTTGATGGTGTAGGTGTAAGTTTTAAAGTGCTTGATAGTATTGGGTTTTTAAATCTTCTTTTAGCTTACTTTTCATTTTGAGTTTTGCTTTTTGCCACCTTTCAAGATGGCGTCTCTCCCAGTCTCACCTTAACACGGTAGTTAGATATCTAGAGGAATGGGTTCTAAATCATTGATACGACTAAATTGGACTCATTGCATTTTTTCCTTCAATTTTTTTCAAAATTGGTCTTGGAATAACTGGGGAGGGGGGGACACGTTCCCCTCAGCTCCCTCCATGACAACATCACTGTAAGCAATTCGATTTCTTTTTTAGGTAAGCAGTTGCTTGGCGAATGTTCTTGCCTCAAACGTCGAAGATATCTCTGTTGATGATGATAAGGTATTATAAAATAAAAGCAATAAAACGCATGCGCTGATTGGTCTATAGCTTTGTTTCCATTAGCCTGTGCAAACCGATCTGAGCTCAACCGATCGAATCAATCAACCACTGAGAACTTGAAAATCAATCATGAATTGTTTTGAAAGGAATGTTGAAACGTTTGTTTAAATTTGTCTGTTTGGCATAATTTTTATTTCTTGAAAATCATGAATAACTCAATCTCTTGTGAATGAATAATTGCGATAAAATAGAAAGTTAAACAGCACTTTCCACAATTTGATGTTTCTAGATTATTTTTTACAGCATTGGTAATGTAGTTAAAGAGTCGTGTCAACCTGACTCGTTACACTTCAACCGCCTACGTCAGCCTAATTCTTCGGTTAATAACGCCCACATCTTCGTAGATAATTCTGGGCATCATGCTCAACTTCATCTAATAACTACAATTTTTCTATAAGAAGCGGTCAGTGGTTGTTTACCGCCGCCTATTTTGCCTCAGACAGCCGCTTGTTCGCTTATCAGTCTGAAAATAATATAGAAGAGTAGAGGATATTTTTTTATTTATTGCTATACAAATCGTACGAAAAATCAAATAATATATAGCAGTTTTATTTGTCTTTGAACTTAGTGACGTAGTGAAGGAAATTTCAAGTTGTCATCCGGTAGTGAAATGTGATGAAACTTTAAGAAATTGTTAAAGTGATAAAAAGCAAGCGAATCGTTTTCCAGTTTAGAAATATTCTGTAGAAGACTACCCATTTTCAATATTGTTATCGATGTACAAAATATAAAATGTGACTTTTGAGAATTTTTGGATGCAGACGCCTATTTTTGTAGTACAGCTTGCTATGAGGACTCCTAATGAAAACGCTGAATTATTTAATATATTTTTTTAAGCCTGCGATATAGTATGTTATGAAACCATCAAATCGGTTTTTTAATTATTAAATCAATAAATATACTTTGTGATGCGTGGGTTAAATTTTTCACTGCAACAGTAAATACGTCAATCGAAAACAAATGAGATTTTAATAGCGGTAATATACTTTAAAGTAGTGATTGATGTTTCCTCAAAGTACATGAACTTAAAATAGAACACCTTAGCGTCTCAAAGTATCCCCAGGAAGTATCTGCCGCGGCGAAATTAACCGACTTCTCGAAAGTTACCGCCCTCTTTAATAACTGAAAGCTTTACAAAATAATTCATTTATACTTCATTATCCAAATAAAACATTCATGTAGATTTTATCAACTACTGCAACCTTACACAACTTTAAACGCATTGAAAAATACCGTTTATACAGCGTGGATTTAGAGTTAAATATTAATTAGAGTCAGCTGATGCTGAAAATAACAACTAAAAATTAAGCGCTCGCCGAAAGTAAGTGCCTCCCTCCCCCGAATATTGCAGTCTCTGAAGAAATACCGTTTATACAGCGTGGATTTAGAGTTAAATATTAATTAGAGTCAGCTGATGCTGAAAATAACAACTAAAAATTAAGCGCTCGCCGAAAGTAAGTGCCTCCCTCCCCCGAATATTGCAGTCTCTTGAGGACACCATGTATACGATGTAAAGAGAAGTGATTTCGACGTAATCAAAAGCGAAAACGCCAGTTAGTTTGAAACTTTGCACTATCCCGGGATTCACCGTGAACAACAAAAAGACTGGGACCAAAACGACTTGATAACAACGTTCACCTCCATTAATATCGTGGTCAATTAAACGAGAAGTTTTCTTTCTTGTACAGACTGAAAGTGAACGTGTTGTGAATGTCGCAAGTAAGCTTCAACACATGTGGGCCCTGACTCAGTCCGTATCTTCTGAGAATGGATCGACCGATGAAAACACCCATTTCGACGTAAGTTCAAATTTATCATCGTAGTTACGTCACTTCCTTAAAGCGTCATTTCCGACGAGTTACGATGCGCACGGGTTCGATTGAAACCATGCTTGCTGTTACGTCACATTCCTTAAGGCACGCAATGGCAGTTCAATTTTCAAGGAATTTTTATCGGTCAGGAGTCAGGACTCCTTGAATGATATTGAAAACATTGCTGAAGAAATAATTTTTTGATTTCTAAGATTTTAAGCGATGGGGTGTGCGTTTTATTTACCTACTCATCATCATCAAAACTGACGGACTTTTTTTCAAACTAGATTGATGGCTGTTACGACCTGAATCTTTTGTCTTACACGTGACATGACAAGAGTGAATTCCTGTCATCGACCATGTCAAGGTTAGCATTTGTCTCGAAGGAGAGGAACTACTGCAATCTGTTCTTATTGCCAATTTTTAGGATGAAGTTTTTGAAACTCTGCAAATGTTTTGGCGCTTGGTTTAATAGTGTTGTAGATAAACTCAATTTGTGCAAAGAAATGTAGTATATATTGCTCAAATGTTCGAAATCTTTTTGTCCCTTATCAATGACATAAAACGCGGAGGTTGGTGAGGATGGCTCACCACCCCCTCCCCCTTTTGTCTTGCAGTTTTGTTGGGCAAAACTTAGTAACCACTCCGGCGAGAAAGTAGAAAACCGAGTTTTTTTGAACGTGAAGCGTAATTGCTCGCGAAATTTTCGACAAAAGTTTGTGAAATTCATTTTCATTGCATTACTATACAAAATTGTACTAGGCCCTGTTCTTTGGCCAATTAAATAGCACGCCCTTTTGCCGAGCAAATTCAGTCCTCGCCCCTCGACTCGAGGCCCAAGTTGCACCCCCTTATCTTTACATATTCTTTATCAACATCCAGCAATTGAAAAAAAGAATAGAATAAATCACGTTTTCATTGTTCTATGTACATGCTACTTTTTCGTTATTCTGTACATTTTCTGTAGCTCTATTCCCTCCTATTTATCATAGATTTTTAAATATTAGATATTGTATCTGTCGTGATTAACTGAATCACACGTAAATTGTCACATTTTGGACGGTCACGTAATGCCCAATTATTTATTAATATATTAAGTAATGTTATAACAGCGACATATGACAGTTCTTGAGTATTTAGCATCGCTCATACTAATGTCTTCTCAAACCAATCGGACCAACGGTTTGGGTTACGGAGACGCAAGCGCGCTATAACTCTTTTGAACGAAACACCCATGTTCAAGTTCAGCCATGCTGACCTAAAAACGATTGTATTTCGACTTGATTTCAAATTTTTGAAGTAACATTATTAAACTGGAATGAAGCAGGAGTATTTTCTCAGGCGATATTTGAACTTTTTCCTGCGCTGAAGAGTTGCTTTTATGGCGCTTTCGAAAACATCGTTCACCGCTTCCCCTGTGAGTGACGAACACTCGACAAATGCGGACGCCGAAATAGACTCCGACATTTTCCTCCCTTCGTCACGCAAAACAAAGTCCACTTTGTTGCTGTTTTCGATGTCCGAACTCGTGATTATTTCGCTGCGCAAATCTTTTTTCGTGCCGACCAAAACAATTGGAATTTTCGGACAATATTGTTTGAGTTCCTCTTGCCATTTGTTAATTATGTTGTCGAAGCTCTCTCGTTGGTCGATAGCATAACACAATAGGATTACGTCGGTATCCGGGTAAGACAAAGGTCGTATACTGTCGTAGTCTTCTTGTCCAGCGGTATCCCATAGCACAAGCTCTATCCCTTTACCCTCGTACGTTAAATATTTCACGTAATTTTCGAAAACCGTTGCGACGTATTCTTGCGGGAATTTTTCCTCCTTATACACCATCAACAAGCATGTTTTGCCTGTTGCACCGTCCCCAACAATGGTCAACTTTATTCTTTTCGGTTTTGGGGTCGTCATTTCCAGAATGTTCTAAACGAAATGGAGGAAAACATATTTTAGGCAATGCCATTTGTAATCGAGTTTCGATACATATTGAGTTCTTCAGCCTAGGTGTGGTGAAACAATGTGAAGTTTTTGATTCGTAAGAAACTGATGTGTTTGCTTTCACTTTAACTCTCAGTTATTCAATACGTGTATACAGAATTCACGCGGGCGTAGCGTAATTCATAAAAGGAAGACGTACTATTCCCAGAATTTACAATTTGGAATTTTATAACGAACAACTACGAAGTTGATATTTCATTAAAAGCACATTTTATACTTGGGTAGGAATACGCTTTATTGTTGCCTTTTTGTCGCCGATAACAATGTTTGATATCGCCAATAAACGACACTGAAATTATTAGATAAACTGAAACTATCAACGTCAGGAGATATAGTGTGGGTTTTTTTGAGAGTTGGTAATAATGATTACATGCCAGATGCCCAGATCCAATCTCGTTCATGTTTGTACGTCATACTTATCACTCAAAGACAATTTTGTATCAATATTTTACAAGAAAATTACATGTTGTTAAGTGTGGTCGAGTGAGTGCACGAATTCAAAGGTTTGACTCATTTTTGGCCCGGCACGAGTTCGCTCGGAACGTTTCGCAATTTTGGAACTGGGACGCGGTGTAAAGGAGAAAAAAGATTTCTTTATCAATTTGGTTTCGAAAATTCAATTGGAAACTTATTTTAAAATAAACTATTCGTCAATTTGGAATAACCTTATTTCAAATTCTCACAAAGTTGAACAAGACTGCATTCATTGAAATATATCAAATTTGAAACATATTATTGCACGAATGACTGATGGCGAATTTATTTTTGTCCGTTACAGTTTATTTTCACTCAATTTCGTCCATTAAACTGTATTTCGTGACTTCATTATTCATCTCGTTATTCATTCTTTGTGCGTGGCATTTCATTAATTTTTTTCAATTTGCTATATTTAAACGTAGTACGAAGCTAAAATTAAGTCCTTCACAATACAATACATAAATATGTCCCCTGCTGGCAATAATTTAATTTGTGGTGGTTGCCTAACAACAGGTACAGCATGAATCGTTCTTATTGAATGAATTCTGTCATAAGATCTTAGATCTACTCATGGCGATAAACATACTCTCGATTGAATGTATAGGTCTTAGTAAAGTCGTTTGTATACGCCTTCAATACCCGCGTCTTTGTTAAAAGATGAAGGAACTTTTGACAAACACAAAACGGCCTTATTTTTACCCACACCTATGAGAAGGCGTGGGTTTAAACATATTCAGAACTTAGTCGAAGTTTGCCAACATGTGATGTAGCAATTAACAGTTCGCTGATATACGCTGATATAATTTCGAGACTGGCAAATACAATATTTACAGCTAGCGTTTTTTGCATTCGTCGAATTAACTATAAAATCATCGGGAATATTGTTGTCTTCCTCCCGCGTCACTTATGAAACACTTCTTGTATTGTGATACGTGTTGAGCCAATATCGGCTATCGATACCGAAAATGCGATTTATTTTTATTGAGGATTGTAAGGGATTTTCTTTGACCATAAACAGAATGAAAGAACAAATTGAACATTATTTGAACCAAGCATACATTTGCGTATTTATTAATCTCTAAAGCGTCTTCAATAAGAAACAATTTTCACTTCAATGCACTTTATTACTTTCTCAAATATACCCGCGTCGATTTTACTTTTCATTTCAAATTCGTATTCGTGCGAAAATGTTTCTTTTTAAATATGGTCATCAATTTGAAGTATAAAATGTTAACCAAATAGCTAGTACATTCAAGGCTGTTACAGATGAACCGTGCCGATTTTTGATTAAATCAATACTCAATAGTAATTTTCTTGGATAAAATTATAATATAATTTCAAACCAACAGTGGAACGTATAGCTATGTGCTCAAACAAATTCACTCGACACTCACCTGTTCACAACTTTTGATTTTCAGAAATCTTTCGGCGAAATCGAGAATACAGTAGATGTCAACTTCCCAGGTTTAGACACAAGTGAATCACTTTCAAAATATTATCACTCATGACGTCCTTACCAGCTTTATATAATATCGGGGCCGGAAATCAAAAAATAAAGAGGTTTAAAGACTTGCGATTAGCATATTTGACATTGCGTCATTTTTTAAGAAGGATGAAAGCATAGCATAAGCGTTCTGCTTTCGAGCTTTAATAAGGAAATAGAGATGTCAAACTCCTTTTATTGCCACAATTATAGTACGAAATACAAGGGGAGTTTGGCCGTATTGATTGGCTTAAGTTAAAGTTGGCCATATGACACGTGCCACAATTAACACCTAGTTAGCATATTTTGTACTTGTTAAAACATTAACATATTTTCTTGGTAATTGTTTTAATTTGATTATAATTACGTGTTGTTGAAAGCGTCTTGGTTGATGTAGGAACTTTGAAGTTTGAAGGATACTTCTAGTTACGTATGTAGAGAGTCCTGTTTGTCGTTGTTCTTATTTTTGTTATGTAATGAGGTTCTGGTTGTTTAAATGATTGGATTGTTGTGTAGCTTCTAATAGTTTTCTTCAAACTGTTAAAATATTGGAATTCAGAACATTTTTTGTGTGGTCACCATTTGATTGGTGTTTGCGACACGAACGATGCCCGAAGTTGCACGATTGCTTGACGAACGATTTCCCTTCGGAAAACATCCGCCGAGGGCTCTCGCTGCCTCTCGTTTGTCGTCATAGACGGTTTCGATTGTAAAAGAATAACAAACGTTGTTTCGGCGGATGTTAGTAGAAAACGTTCCCAGTAAAGAAAAACTACTTACACTGTTTCTTTATTTCATAAAGAAATAACATATTCTTTAACAGGTAATACGCATGCCATGTCACATCCGACAAAATTTTGTAACCATATCCACGTCTGATGTAAAAATACGCATCAAGGTGAGAATTAGCCTGGATGGGTGGAGCGATTGACGTTTATTAAAGAATAAATTAACTTTGTACCTGGCGCACACATCTTTGAAATACAGGGGGATGAGCGGCGTTTGTATTAAGGGGGTGGGATATTTTAGGCGTTTCTAAAGTTAATTGCGCGTAATGATATAATTGCTAATGTTGCTAATGAGAAAAATAAAACGTGACACATAGGTGCAATATTTTTCAACAAAGACCATCAAAGTTTTTTTATTTTTTCTGATCATCTCAAGCATTGTTTTAATGATGCCACTTAAGAAGGTCTCTAATCGCTTCGCTTAAATCGCGATAAGTTTGTTTTTTGGCTCTTGACACACATGCTACATGCAACCTACAAGAGAGGGCTTCTTGCGGCTTTGTCTTTGATTCATCTGTGTAAATAGCTTATGGTTTAAGAAAACTACCACGAAGGGCCGTATATAAAAATAACCAATCTTGTGATCTGGTTTGCCTACCGAGGAATTGAATCCTATAAAGAAATTATTTATTTTTCAAAGCAACGACTTAAATACCGCATGATTTCTCATCTCGTTATTGCTTTAGGTATCGATACATGCCAGTTCGTATCATTTTATATGAATATGGTGCGCGGCATATTGCTCACTTTGATGTATATGACGACGAAATCTCTTTTTTGTTCCCATCTGTAACGCTTTCTCCCTGAAAAGTTAAAGTTTTCAGTCGTACCAACAGAACCCAATATGAGTCATGAAGTAGTGAAAAGTTTCCAGAGTTTCGTCTGAGTATTTTTATCAGCGTGTCATACTTTTCATACTTTGAAAAATATTTTGTTGTGTAAAAATGCTGACTGTCAAACGCGTTGTTTGAGATGCTACGTGTATGAAACTCAGTATGTTTTCGTTCCAACTACAGTTAAGGAGGGTCTCCTTCATCTTATCTTAAAATGGCTAACCTATCTGTTGGGTCTTTTAAAAGGAATTGTTTGCCTACTTTTTTGTACTTGTAAAGAAATTAGTCTCTTCACTATATAATTTTAGGTTTTTATGCTATCTTATTGTTAATATGCATGCATATATTTTTATTCCTGTAGACATATATTTAACTAAATTAGAGGGCCTATTGTTTGTCAGATTAAGTACTGTTTAATGTAACTGAACACTGTCTTGAATATAGAATAGAATGGAATAGATTAGAATAGACTAGAATAGAATAGAAGGAATATGGTATAGAGTGGAATGGAATGGAATAGAATTTAGTTAAATCAGCAAAATGTATACCTACCGCCCGCTGGGGCTTCTAGCTTTCCGATTTACGCTAGTTCATTTCTTGGTAAGAGAAAGACAACAGGATCAATGAAGTAAACTGTACGATATGTATCAAGCTCAAAAAAACCCACGCGAATCTATAATATTGTGTTTACACGATGGTTTTATTCAAAACATGCTTTTTTGTATAGTTTTCGGCTTTTAAAGAAGTGAACTGTGCTCCTTGTTGGTTTTTGTATATGACTTAGCATTGTTTAGATAAACTTCGTTGTCCATGGTAATTTTAACGCAACGCATGAAATATAATGTGCACACGAAGGGAATTTTATTTTCATCTTGCAGAAAATGCGAGGAATTTGTTGTATGTCATTCTTGTCATATCTCATCGAGAAGCATCGACGTTTTTTTAATCCCCTTACGAAATCATTTTTCATCTTGGTCACGTATCTTGATTCCAAAGCGCAATACGATCCACCGCCAGAAAAATGCTCGAGATATGTTCGTGGAACCTAAGCTCTGCTCAACTATTTCATGCACGTTCATAATATTACTGAAGAAAATTATGAGAGAAAACATTACAACACTTGGCGGGGATGTTTACCTGAATTGGAACCTTAGATTGCAGTCCTTAGATTTCAGTTATAACAGGGGCGTGCTGGAACTGCAAGAACAACAACAAATGAGCAAAATTTTAGGGGTTACATGTTTGTAGATGTAGATCGTCCAGGTGAGTAATTTGTTATGTAAGGGCTCGTAATGCCGGGGACCCACAACGAGTTCTCGTTGTCTCGTACCTTGCCATGACGTCCCTGTATCATAAAGACTGCCAACAACAATCAGGCTAGGTTATGCTTGGAAAAAGGGTTTGAGTTGGGGTCGGGCGTGCAGGTAAGGTATTCTATAAGTGCTATTGCTACAAACTAAACCTTTTCGCTCATGCTTTAGCACACTACAGTAACAGCTACAACAAGGCGAAATGTTTTCTATGCTAAGGATGACGGGGTAAAGTCATCTTGAGTCGATCATATAATTGTGGCAGAGTTGTGTTGTACGTAGTCAGCAAAACGAAGACTTTCAATAAGAAAAAATCAATGAAACTTGAAATGGTTGTAGATGCTACGCCGCTTGAATGCAATCTGAGTTTGTATTTTAATTGGCAATGACTACAAATCATACGGTTGCATTTTTGTCATATACACTTTGTAGTTAGTGTATATCTTAGTGTTCATCAAAAGAGGCAGTCTCAGTTTCTTACAAAGTGCTCTGCTAATAAGTACTCTGAGCCCGCGAATTGCCTGATAACTAAACAACCCACGTAATGATCGGTGGTCCCGAGCACAGTATGGAGAATGTACAGTGGGTCCATTTTTCTGTTCAACTGGCTGCTGTATATTTCATTAGATTACTTGTTTTCGTTAGCCATTTCATCATTCCTGCTGGTCGGAAAAAAAACAATTGATTGACTATGGTAATCACATGCGTATTAAGATACGCGTGAAACGAAAAAAATTCAATGGAGTGACTCTACTGTATATTCACTATTATGTGGTCCCGGGTTAAGACTGAAAATTTTCGCTACGGAAGTGAAGCATCTTAGCCATTTCCTGGCATGCTGACACAATTTTCTTTTCACGTTTTTAGAGAATCTTTGCCATGGGTCTTGCTCATTCTTCAATTCAACCTTGGAAAGATTATGCGCGCATAGTATGAGTTGTGGACCAACTCGACTTGTTGTTTCTGTGTGTGTGCGAATTACTTTCTTTGTTAGAAGATATGCAAGTGACGCAATTAACGACTAATAAAATTTTATTAATATGTTAGTTTTATGTTTGATGCTTGCGAAGTAACAATATTCTTCTTTCGACAGATATTTTTTATGGATTTACGTAAGAAACGAAGAATCGCTGTCTTTCATCGCTTTGTTTCAAGTAAACTTTAAAGAAAACAATCGTTAAACTTTAAGGTGTGGTTCACACAATTTCTTTGTTACGTTGTCGCCCACGGACGGAGATGGTATTGACTGTCGGTTATTAATACATTTTTATTGGTTGATTTACGACAAAGATTTCGATATGGCTGTTTGAGAAAAACATATCCTTTCATGATATACGTCCATAGATGGCATCAAAAGGATACTTAGCCTTGTGTTTCCTGTGCTTATGCTTTTTATAGTAAGTTGTTTCTCTGTTGTCTCACGTGTTTACGAAAGGTTTTAAAAAACTTCCCAAATATATCGTTTCTTTCTTTTTTTGGTTGTAAGACTGTCCACTTTCTGTTCAACCGCTTCCTTTATCCTTGATATCCGTCAACTTGATATTTTAAGATGATGGAAAAGGATTGAATCCCTTTCTTTTGTATTTTACCAAGTTTGGTCTAAGTCTTTTTTTACACCAGCGACCGATAATTGAGGGAAGGGGTGAGTTATTCATGTAAGCATGTTCTACTTTATTAGTTTCTATTGAAAACAATTATGATTACAGATTGTATCATATGTATACACGTATATACCCCTCTTACCTCGGTCTCTGTCAGTGCCGTAGCTAGCCTCGATAATTTGTGGGAGGGAATTCATATATGAATATTTCCCAACCAAATTATCGAGCTAGCTACGACCTTGGTCTCTGTTTAACATGTACATGTATTTCTATCTCAAAAGGTCTGTACACACGGAAGCCGACGTGATTAAAAGTAGTGACAAAAAGCCAATTTTTTTAGAACGGATTACAAACAATTCTATGTTGGTGAGATATCGTAATCGAACTATTCGTATCGTTCAACAGGAAAAATTGAACAGTTGCATGATTTTACAGACGTTTGTACCACAAGAATGATAGGAATTCGTGTATTGTATTTTAGGTAAACACGCTTCGATCTTCATGTAAACTTTGATGACTTGATCACATTTTATATATGTACTGTTTTATGACATTATGCACTACTCTTGTAAAAGTATGATTTTTTCTTTATATATTTTAACGTCCGGACACATAAAGCTTTAAGGATATTGTGCTCGAGCTTCAAGTTTTGTTTCACTTTTTTGAAGTACCATGTGTGTTCAGTATGTTCCTTCTTCAATTTTTTTCTTGTTCAAAACGAATTTGGAAAAGATTTTTTAGCCGTATAGGGTAAAACAGCACTACCGTGCGGTGGTCGAAAGGCTTGGATGCGACTTAAGTTGTTGTGAAATTTGTATTTTATGAAAAACTTTAAGGAATGTTGACAGCACAGCAAAGTGTCATGTGCTTGAACACTCTATCATGTGGATGTTTTGTGAACAAACACTTCTTTCTATAAATAATTAAATACTTCTTTCTATAAATAATCGAATCAATTTCCGTTGCTGCCTACGCTTTTATCGGTATTTCATGCCAAAAAATCACTCAAGTATCAAATATTCTCGTGAATATTCTAAAAAAATTCTTGCGGGTTCAACATATACCGAATATTGTGAAAGTTGTCAAAGTTGGTCGCAGTGCGTTCACTCTTTCGATTAAATTGAACATGTTTTGAACAAAAGTTTGGGAAAGATTTCATGGATCTTCCTCAAGGATGGATGGTGTGGTCACTTTTGCTTTAATCCTTATTTATTATGTTCACGTTGCAATACGAAGGTATTTTCAATGGATGAAATTACCACCGGGCCCGTTTGGATTGCCTATCATAGGTAATTTCATCGACACTAATTTGCCGTATATTTGCATGTACATATTGGAATGTTGGGTACAATTATACATTCATTTTCACGATATACCGTTATATTGATTAATGTACAAATTACTGTACTTTGTACCCTTGGGAAACTTGTAAGAGGGAAATTGGGGTGTTTTTAACTCATTATGGTGACAATGTGTTTGTGCTTAACTCCAAGGGTTCGACTTCAGTCTGAATTATTTTGTAAACTACGAAAATTTGATGCTGTCTGGAATGTGACTGAAAAATGAGAATTAATAGATAGTTAGCTACCAGGCCAAAATTTTTGTAAGATAAGTAATAAAGTTTGTTATATGGCAAATAGTGAATAGTTTTACTCGGTCATTACTGTCAGAAATCAGGTACAGCATAAATGACTAATGACCGTATTGTATATCCTGTCGGCTTGGTGGGTACAAAAAGACGGTCATAGTGCGATATATTTCACTAAAGGCCTGGCGTAGCCAGCCCGCATGCAGGTTTTGCTCATACTGTGTAAATTTCAGGTATAACCATTTTTCTAGGTCATTGGCTGTGGCGTTGTATTCGCCCGGGCTCAATCCTGTACAAAAAGACGTCAGTCCAATATTTTAACGCAATTCGACTGCATACTTTTTACATATTTTTTGTTCTAAAGCTAGTTTGTAAAACATGTCAATCTTGTCAATAGGGTCCTTGTTTTGGCTCGGCTTTAATCCACACCTTTCGCTCACTAAACTATCTCGAAGATATGGCGACGTCTTTACCATAACATTTGGCAGTTACTATTCCATTGTATTGAACAGCATAGAAAGCGTTCGGGAGACGCTCGTGAAGCGATCGCGCGTCTACGGAGGCCGCCCGCAGCTGTATTCGTTCACAGAAGTGCGTGGTGGTCTTGGTGTACTTTTCATCGACCACACACCAAAATACGAACGTCAACGAAAACTTGTTATCCGTTCGTTGCATAGAACGTTCTACGTCACCAAAAATCTCGACGCCATTTTGAAGACGGAAGTTTTAAAACTGTTGCACGAATTTGCAAAATGCGAAAACGAGGCATTTCATCCGAAAGTTTTACTCAGGCTTTTGGCTGCAAATATAATATTAAAATCATTTTTTGACTTGAATTTCGAGTTTAATGGATCCGAGGCCAACGAGATTGTAGATATGGTTGAAGACTTCACCAAAAACACAAGCCCTGTTAACTTATCGGACATTGTGCCCTGGCTGCAAAAATTACCCATCGGATATTTCTCTAAAATGCGAAGAATGTTTCTGGATTTTGTGGGGATGCACGAAAAGTATTATACTTCCACTACTCTAAGTAGAGTCCCCGGATGCCCGCGGTGTCTGACCGATGCATTGTTGGAAAACCTACCGCTGTACAACAAAGGGATCGATGATGCTGGCTCACTTATAACCGAGAAAGACCTCGTGTATGTGTTAGCTGATCTTGTCGGAGCAGCATTCGAGACCATTGCTAACACACTTAGCTGGGCTCTGATGCTCGTTGCTGCCCATCCAGCATGGCAAATCGCCTTGCAGTCGGAACTTGACGCCGTTATCAAAGGAGATCGCCTGCCGTCTTTGAACGATAGAGAAAACCTTCCAACGATAAACGCAGCACTATATGAAGTATTGAGGATGAGTTGTGTCGTGCCAGTCTCCTTGCCTCACTCGACTACGCAAGATACTAATTTTCGTGATTATAACATTCCAAAGGGTACTTTCGTTTTCGTGAACTTGTGGGGAATTCATCACGACCCGAAATACTGGAAATCACCATACGATTTTAATCCCCAGCGATTCTTGAACAACGACGGGAGGTTTTTCGTACCGAAACACGAAAGTTTTATTCCGTTTTCAACGGGTGGACGTTCGTGTCTGGGTGAGCGTTTGGCAAAGGACGAAATCTTCGTATTTTTTGCTGCAATTTTGCAACAGTTTCACTTGCGTCTGGTAGAGAACGAGAATGTAAATGATTTTAATGGAGAATACCGTCTGACGTTAGCACCCAAACCTTATTTAATGAAGCTTCAAAAAAGAAAAGCCTTTGTGAGCGAGAAAACCTGATACAGTTTTCATTTTTGATTAAAAGACCCAAATGATAGGGATTTATGCCGTGGGACCAAGGATATTCCGACGGAGCTATAAGTTTGCTATTGATCAGTGGTTGCGAGATTTCTGCGTTGCACCCTTGGTGTCACGTGCTAGTATGAGTGGGCTTTGAGAATGCCGGCGTTACTCTCGAGAATGAGTTTTGTTACTTTCTTATAAAAATTTGAAAAAGTCCTTCGACCGTATTCCTGTAATAGATTTAGTTTATAGAGTAATGTTTTTGTTGTATAACGCTTCAGCACATGATACGATTCTAACTCAATGATAAATCATAATTCTGGATTAAAATTTTTAGTCTATGTAATGTATTCTACCAGCAACCTTGCTTGTTTGTCTTTTGTGTTTTATTCGTCATGATTCATGTTTTTGTACGTATTATCGATTCTCTATTTTGAATAGAACATGCCTTTTCTCGATGGCGAATTTAATTTTTCTCGTTCACGCTCTTGCTTAGGAAAAAACATTGATCGGCTTTTAATGAATACACCGTAAAAAAATATGGAGAATACATGTCAAAAATATAGAAATCATTGCCAAAGGTGTGTCTGATGTGGATTTAACTAAAGATGTTTTCTTGGTTTTACTCGTATTCAGTTGCTAAGCTATCATGCAGTGGAATTTTTTCTCCTGTAATGTCTATCTTATTTCGCCAGTAGGCCTCTTTTGGTAACGGAGACTACACTTTCCACCCAATTCAAGTGCCTTCCTGGTGGGCCCATCCAGGAGATACCCCTCCCCACACATACACCATTCACGGTCCCGATAAATAAGTTCCAGCAGGTTTATGGCTTCATCATCCACTTTATGAGATTCTTTATGAGGTAAATAAGCCTTGCATCTCGTTGTGTGCAAATATACAGACTTGACGACTTTCGAAGTTACCAGGTATGCTCCTCCCCTCCCAGTTACAAGTCCTTATCGAGATAATTTAGAGACCATATTTATGCATGGTTTCATGGTTGCCTCAATTTCTATTACCCTAGCAAGCAGAAATAATAACGTACTGACCTTAGTAGAATTCACTATTACTAGAATTCTCTTACTACTCAGAACAATCCCGAATTTTAAGCGTGAAATGATAAAAATCACTACAAAGTATTAACAAAAACACAAAAACCTTTAATTTATACCAGGGGTCTCCAAACTACGCGGGCCAGATGCGGCCCGTTGGGACTCTCAATCCGGCCCGCAGAGACACTTAAGAAAGCCAATTTCACCACTCACATTGAGAAAACTGAACAGACTGTGATTTTGTTATGATATTACTCTTGGTTGAAATTCAACCTTTAACGAAGCTTGTGTGATGTGCTTCGTTTTGCGCATTTGATATACGTGACAAGTTTTTTTTAAAATAGACATGTTTCGACATCTCATGATGCCATCTTCAGTATAAGTGAAATAATAAATGATACAAGGTTTATATAAAAGTAATATGATACAGAAATTACAACAATAAAAAGGAAATAAGATAAAATTAAGGGGGAGCGTCCGAGCGTATTATAAACTAAACATTGTATTGAATTTAAAATCTTGAACATTGAGGTCAGGGTAAGTTCTGTTAACGTGGAGTGCTTCTTTGATTTTAAGGGAGAATGAGGTGTCGGCAGTGTAAATGATTTTGAAGCAAGAGGGTGAATAGTTGGTTTTACATGAGTGAGATTTAAGAAGGTGTGGGTTAGATATCGGAGTTTTTGTCTGTTGTGGTATGTTCCCTGATTCTGGTGGATAAATGGCGCGAAGTTTCGCCAATGTATCTTATTTCCTTTTTATTGTTGTCATTTATGTATCATATTACTTTTATATAAACCTTCTATCATTTATTATTTCACTTATACTGAAGATGGGATCATGAGATGTCGAAACATGTCTATTTTCAAAAGTACTTCGTTTTATTAAAATATTCGTTTTAATATATACGGTTCGTCGGCCCTCAACATGCTGGATGAAAGTTCATGTGGCCCTCTGGCTGTAAAGTTTGGAGACCCCTGATTTATACCATCATTGACAAGTGAGCGAAACACTAAAATATTTCGAAAATCATGGTGTTACAATGTAAAACCATGGTACTGAAGATGAAATGTACAGGAACAACTTGTGAGGTTGGCCGGTAAAAGTCCTTCGGCTAGCAGCGTCACTCATCCTCCTTCGGCTTTCGAGTACCTTTAATAACTAAATAATCTCACTACCATGGTTTTATTTATAGTTATTACGTTGTGAACAAATGAAAACAAAGCTAAGACTAAATATAGGGTTTCTGAGCCCAATCAATCGTGGTGGGAAGGAAATCGTTGAAGTTTATAACCCTCTCCCCACCCCCCTCAGAGAAAAACACGACTTTGGTATTGCCAGGATTGCGTAGTGCCTTAGCGAAAATGGCTTCGGCGTTTCAATCAGAGGTGAACGTCCTGTTCGGCTTTGGTGTCGGATTTGCTGGCGTTCTGATGCTTTTATCGTTATTTATCGTGAAAAGAGTGGTGGATCTGTCTTCCCCCTCTAGAAAGCGCTCGTTAAAGAAAACAAAAGCGGGGAAGTACATAGAAATAGACGATGAAATGTTGACACGATTCTCCAAGGCCATTCAATGCCAAACTGTATCCTACAGTATATCTGAGAATGATGAACCATGGAACAAAGACGAGCTGATCAAACTTCATCAACATATCAGAATTTGTAAGTATTTGCAAATGACAGATCACGTTTGCCGGGAAATGTAGTTTCTATTAAATTCGTTTCGAAAATCGAATTGAGAGATGGTAAATTTTGAAACCTTGCCAAACCCGGCCTGGCGAAGGAAAATGAATTGGTGTTATTTCATTATGAGATAGCTCAAGCACGTTATTTGCACATCTCAAATATTGTATGACAATTATCAAAAAGGCTTTACTCATCAATGTCTAAGACGACTGTGATGACACCGTATCCTCATGAGCAACTGAGCATGTCGTTATCTTAACTACTCTTCATGAGTTATCTCCTGTTGTAGACAGGACTGGAGTACAAGTTTTTTGTATCGGATGGTCCCTATTGAAAATACTTGAAAATACTAGTCAGTGACCTGGAGTGAAGTTTCAACATCAGATCACTTTTGATGAAGGCACTAGACTGAAGTATATGAGGACTAAAGTTTTAACATCTGATCACTCCTGATAAAGGCACCAATTTGCAGTATATGTGGACTCAAGTTGAATGACAGATCATATCTGATGAAGAAAACCAGACTGGATTATGACAGGCTTTTTGCTTTTGAAGAAATTAAGCTTCAGTTTGAACATATTTGAGTATATGCATCGGATGTAGCCAAATCCTGACTAATCAATCTTGAATAAAAATCACTGAAATTAATATGCATTAACTTGTGTTTTTAGCATTTCCTCATGTGCATTCTTCTCCATTGGTGAAATGTGAAATGATCAACAAATACAGTCTCCTGTACACAGTCAAAGGTAGTGACTCCAACCTGAAACCTTACCTACTGATATCCCATCTGGATGTCGTGCCAGTCAAAGATCAAAAATGGGATGTACCACAGTTTGGTGGTATTGTGAAGGATGGTTTCATATGGGGTAGGGGCACACTGGATGTGAAAAATGGTGTCATGGTATGGTGTGGTTATGTATTTGCCAAATGAATTATTTATCTTAAAGATTGAAGGGTGGGTGTTTTACTTTACAATAAATGTATTTTGTATAATCTAGGGATCTTTAGAGGCACTTGAGGTTCTTCTAAAATCAGGACACATACCAAACCGTGGTTTCTTCCTTTCATTTGGACATGATGAAGAGGTGCTTTTTTGCTTTTATTGTTGTTTTGGGAGTCGGGGTGGTGTTTGGCATAAATATGGTTGTTTTAGGAGGGGATGGAGGTGGTGTTGGCATAAATATGGCTGTTTTAGGAGGAAGTGGGTGGTGTTTGGTATTAATATGATTGTTTTAGGAGGGAGTGGGTGGTGTTTGGTATTAATGTGGTTGTTTTAGCAGGGAGTAGGGGGTGTTTGGTATTAATGTGGTTGTTTTAGGAGAGAGTGGGGTGGTGTTTGGTATTAATATGGTTGTTTTAGGAGGGAGTGGGTGGTGTTTGGTATTAATGTGGTTGTTTTAGCAGGAGTAGGGGTGTTTGGTATTAATGTGGTTGTTTTAGGAGAGTTGGGTGGTGTTTGGTATTAATATGGTTGTTTTAGGAGGGAGTGGGTAGTGTTTTGGTATTAATATGGTTGTTTTAGGATGAGGGGTGGTGTTTGGTAATAATATGGTTGTTTTAGGAGGTGTTTGGTATTAATATGGTTGTTTTAGGAGGTGGTGTTTATTAATATGGTTGTTTTAGGAGTAGGGGGTGTTTTGGTATAATATGTTTTAGGAGGGAGTGGGGTGGTGTTTGGTATTAATATGGTTTTAGGGGAGTGGGGTGGTGTTTGGTATTAATATGGTTGTTTTAGGAGGGAGTGGGGTGGTGTTTGGTATTAATGTGGTTGTTTTAGGAGGGAGTGGGTGGTGTTTGGTATTAATATGGTTGTTTTTGGAGGGAGTGGGGTGGTGTTTGGTATTAATATGGTTGTTTTTGGAGGGAGTAGGTGGTGTTTGGTATTAATGTGGTTGTTTTAGGAGAGAGTGGGTGGTGTTTGATACAAATATGGATGTTTTGGGAGGAAGTGAGGCTGATGTTATGTATAATTATTGTTTTTTTTAGATTTGGGATGGTTTTTAGTATAAATATGGTTGTTTTAGGGTGGGAGGGAGTATTTTGTGTTATTTTTTCACTTGTATAAATTAAAACATCTCAAAGCGAGTGAATATTATAGCTATTTTGTATATTTTACACCAGCTAAACTGTCTTTTAGTTATTAAAGCAGTTCTTTCTTTTAGAACTATTTGGTTGGTGTTTTAGTTCAGGGAGCGCGGAAAATCGATTACTTGGGGATAATTTTTCCTATACATATGCAAATTAACATGTTATTATCCGTGAAACACCATGAAATTTCAAAGGACTTATCATTGGTGGATTTATAGGGGGAGGTGCTCACCCTTGTAGGCAATGGTCAACAGGGGTGCGTAGAGGAGTGCAAATTGCAAAAATAAAATTAAAATGCATCCTACTTTTAATGGAAAAAGCCTTTATTGACTTTATCATTAAAGTTTATTGACTGTCGATGATATTTATTTTGTTCACCAAAATGAAAACTAGTATCCATTTATATTACTGAGTATGTTGATAAATAGTTGGTTTCTAACCTCTGAACTCTAGCTGATCACTAAGCCAAGCACCCCCCTGAAAGGATCCTTGCTTAATCTACCACTGGTACATATCATGCATGGATGAATATGAGCCCCCAATCATCGATCTTCTGCGGTCCCTGTAGTTTTGAAGCAATTCTTTTTAGAACTAATCGGTGAAAACTGCAAATATCGCCGATAAATCTTGAAGTACAAAAGACAGATAAAAATTTACAGTTTGTGTTAAAGATTTGACTGAAATTATTCCCACGTCTTGCGTTCAAGGTGTTTGGCCACCATGGAGCCGCGCACATCGCTCGAGAACTGGTATCGAGAGGTGTATCTTTGGAGTTCGTTCAAGACGAAGGCCTGATGATTTTCAACGATGTTTTACCCGGTATCAAAACACCCGCCGCCTTGTACGTTTTTGTTTTCATTTTTGTTTTATCGAGATTTTCTTGCTTGAAGAATGTGAGCTTTTACTTCACTTGTAATTATAGTCTGCTTCCATTTTATTACGAAGACACCTGGAAGGCCATCTACCACCAATATGTCATGTCAATATAATTTAACTGCTAGCACCAATTTATAAACGCGTACTCACTCCGAAGTTTGTTGCAATATCAAGCTAAGATGCGGGATTTTACCTCAAACACGCATGTCTGGAGTTAAAAATTTGCTTCGTGCAACGTAAACATGTTCATCGCAAATCTATGAAATAAACACTGCACAGGAACGTTTTAGAAACTGTACTTGTATGATGTGCCATAACAATGTGCCAATTAAGTGTCAATTACTATTATCGGATGAAGCATTTTGTGTATTTTAAATTACTTTTTCATATGAAAATTCACAAAGCGTGGCACTTGTGAGAACATGGAAAAATGTCAATATTTTTGTCACCAACGTGACGTAGCACATTTAAAAACCATAACAACACATGTTTTCAGTTAAATTTATCCTAAAACACCATAACATTCTATAGTTTGTTAAGTCTTGCTTATTGTCTACGCTTGGAGAAAAGAATAACATCCATCCGGGAATCGCTCTTTACCTATATGTAGCATTCCAGTTATATATTCAGCTCAATGGACTTGCATCGTCCTTTTTAATGGTTCGATCGCGGTAATTGGGAACAATCAATCCATTTGTGACTTGTGATGTAAACGTTGCTGCTTTTCTCTACAGGGTCGCTGTTGCAGAAAAAGGCGCTCTGTCTGTCAAATTGAAGGTCGAGTCGACGGTCGGTCACGCATCTATGCCACCAAAGGAAAGTAGCATTGGTATTCTTGCCAACGCTGTGGCAAGGTAGGCCATTTACGTTTTGGAGACTGGAGAGGAATGACACGGGGCTCTATCACTTATGTATGTATGGATAAGACATCCTCGTATATTTCACTCTCGGACAGGCTCATTTTCATACATTTGATCGGTTTTCATACTTTACTACAATTTTGTATGACAATGTCGCACTTTTTTGTGTTATTTGTTTAGCACATTCCCGCTACAATAATGCTATTACATGGAAAGAAAGACCCCTTAAGCATTTAAATCGTGAACCTATAGAAAATTTCCGGCTTTAGTTGTCACATTAATGTTTTATCCATTCTATGATACATATCAGTGAGTTCAATACACCTTTCTAGAAACGGATTAGTGTTGGAGGTGTCACCGCGTGCTGACCACAGATCTAATAATACACATTATTATTATTATTAGATCTGTGGTGCTATTATTAGATGTGTATTATTAGATCTGTGGTGCTATTATTAGATGTGTATTATTAGATCTGTGGTGCTGACGTCTCGGGGTCTTTGATGACGTCATAGAAGAAACTCAATTGATCTGACCCGTATTTATAATTTTGGTCTTAAATGAATGCGTACGCTTGTACTGAAAAAGAAATTTTAATATTTTTAACAAACTGACACTTACGCCATTTCTGATTATAATTGTTCGTAGATTTTTCGTAGTTATCCCAATCCCACGCTTAGGAGATCCTAAAATGTTTCTTGCTACATTGCAGGCTTGTAATGTATTATCATATATAGGCTGTAAACCAGCACCCGCAACTCCCTTATATTGTACAAAACTTAAGTGATGAATTTTTTTAATCAACAGCAATTCTATTTTGTTTTGTTGCTATTGCTGATGACATTCCATTTCCACACAGAATCGAGCGAAATGCAATGCCATCAGCCTTCGGCCATGGACCCGAGGTCGAGCTTTTCTCCGGACTTTCGCCTGTGGTATGTAAACACAAAAAGTTTTTACGAACGTAGTTATGTTTGGGGAGGTCGTAGTGTTAAATTATGCAGACTTTTTTATTCGACTCTTTCATTTGCAGCTTCCTTTTCTCTTGAGAGTAATCATGTCGAACATGTGGCTTTTCAAACCTTTGGTTAGCTGGTATGAATCTTCAATTTTATATCTTTTTCTTTCGAAGATATTTCATGTAGAAAATTTAGTTTAGTATTTAATGAGATCTGTGTTGGAATTGAACTCCTCATATCCTTCAAGCTGGCGTCTTTATCAAAATTTATCTTATGTTAATGTCCTCATTAGGCAGTAATGGATTATCCATTAGGCTAAGTAGGCTGAAGCCTACATGCCCAAGCTTTTGAGAGGCCCGTGCATGGTATCTAGGCAATGTTCTTAAATTAGACCATTTATACTTTTGAACACCGTACGATCTAGCTACTTTGAAATTTAAATGTACGATGCTCCGACTTCATAAAGTAGTGGGTTTTCCAAGTTTCAACTTTAGGTTTATTCCCTATTGTTTACATTACGAGTTACAAAAACAACCGGGAAATGCAAAGGCAGAGAATCGTGAGGTCCGCAAATATCGTCAAGAGACCAATCTTATTGGGGGCAATAGACAACGCTTAAAGGCCCGCAAGTTAGCTACTACTTTATTTTTTATGTCATCGCGGCAGTTGATCACGGTAAACTTTCGATTACAATCAATCATCTCTCTATCACTGTTTTGACGAATGATCACTCATTCAGACTTTGAAGTCGTATTCTTCAGCTTCTATTACATCTTTGTCAACGTTCTGCAACTATTACGTAAGTTTTTCTATTTGCTCTTAAGGATCCTCAGTAGAAAGGCGTCAACAAACGCGTTAGTTCGCTCCACCATTGCTGTAACCAAAATACACGGAGGAACAAAGGTATCGACTATTTTTGCAGCTAAAATATAGCAACGTATATGACTAATTGATTTAATTGTTAGCAATTACGAAGGAAGTTTTATTGTTAAGTTTAAAATATGAATCCCGCTGTCAAATGTACTGTGATTGAACTAACTGAATCTGATCTTTTATATACCTTAATCATAATTCTCATGCAGTCTAACCCTATGTTAAAACTGCTTAATTCCATAGTCTAAACTTGTATTTAATTACTTAATCTTAGTTCGTAGTCTAAACCTGTGTTTAAACACCTTGATCTTAATTGCCATGCAGTCTAACCCTATGTTAAGACACCTTAATTTCCATAGTCTAAAACCTATATTTAATAACTTAATATTAGTTCCTAGTCCAAACCTGTTTTTGAACACGTTAATCCCTTAATCTTAATTCCCATGCAGTCCAACCCTATGTTAAAACACCGTAATTTACATAGTTTAAACCTATGTTTGATATCTTGATCTTAGTCTAAACCTGTGTTTAAACACCTTCATCTTATTTCCTAGTCTAGACCCAAGTTTAAATATGCAAAGGCTAAAACACATTGTGCAGTTGCTTTGGTCGCGTGAATTAATGCGCGCGCAAGTCGTTTGTAGAAGCGAGCATTGAGATCACATTGCGACTATCAACATGAGTCTAGTCATCAGGCTAAGTTAGTAACATCTGTTTGCTATTTGTACAAGCTGGAAGAGATAGAAAAACGGGGAAAAAAGAATAAAATAAAAAGGCATTGGTGAGTTTATCAATTAAGCAAGCAGAGAGGAGCACAGAGAGATTTTCTGCACTTGGTCCAAGAACTAAGAACCGATGAAGAGCATGAGCCATCGAATACTTGATGAGCTGCTGCTATCATTTTTATAATTTTTGTCTCCAAGATTGTCTCCAATAAAACAGAAAAATTACGAAAAAAATTTATGAGCGCTTCTTCCTAACCAGCCATCTTTGTTCACGTAAACTTTATATATTAGCATTTTGAGCTAGGAAATAACCAATCACATGCAAGCGACTGAAGCGACCAAGGTCATAAGTTCAACATGCTCTACTTCCAAAGCGAGTATACTCGTGACTTAAACTACTAGCTTAGTGACCACGCAATTTGGTAGTTTTAGTCGCGCGACCAAAGCGACTGCACAGTGTGTTTTATCCTTAAAACTTAGTTCCCAGTCTTTATTCCGAAGACGTCAAGGAGTCGGAGCAATAATTCTGACGTGGTCATAAACACTTAAAAATATGTGACTTTGATGGTACCTTTATGTCCGTCGCTCGAACTGTTGATGTATCTAGGCCCCAAGGGATATTTTAGGGATTTTACTCTGGGAGGCCATTAACTTTAAAAGGAACTGTGTGAGCCATGTGGCAGAGGGTCCGGAAATACCCTTCCCAGTGAAATTGTAAGAAGTGCAATTTCGTAAACGCTATTTTATGCTTCAAAGAGCAATTTGCATACGTGTTACGAAATAAGCATTCTTACTTTAAGCTAGCAATATTTTATTTGCAATGAAATATTTGAAATACCAACTACACAAAACACCAAAAGGCTCAAGAAGGGGGGGATTTTCTTTCAGGGTAAACAAGAGGCCCTGGGAGACCAAATCATCCCCGGTATATTTGTTAAAATATGCCTAGTATCATGCCAACAGGAAGCGAAGACGAGTGATATCATTTTAAATTGCATGTGGATGATACATGCGACAACTAACAGTGCTCTTAAAGGCCCCGTGTTTAGGTGAATGCTCAGGATCTACTTGGGGGGAGTCACAACCCCCTTAGCCTTGTTTGTATCAGGATTTACTTGGGGGTCACAACCCTCTTAGCCTTGTTTAGAAGCGACGCCAATCCCATTTACTCACTTGTTTAGCATCGTCATGCCTTTCACTGAATTCTTAGTATCCACCTTACATTCTTTTTGTCGAGTGTCGAAAATTTAACTTTCAAACGCTCATGTTCAAATTTCAGGTCAACATCTTTGTTTGCCGTTAATTTTTCATAGGATAATGTTGTTCCGGCTTCCGCCACAGCACATTTAAACATCAGAATTCATCCTGGTGACACCGCAGAAAAGGTTGGAATTTATTATGTATTTTTGTTGTTTTTCACTTTTTCATGCTTTGAGTCTGCAACCCGAGTCCTTCTTATGGTAATAGTTTGTGGAATAGTAAACCAAATGATTTTGTAACCCCTTTTTTATGATATATCGGGGATGGATGTATCGTGGACACGGAGGGATGCAGAGGGATGCAGATAGGGTGCCAATTCACTTGCAAAATATTAATAAATCCAGCAACTAAGCAAAAGCAACTGTGATCTTTGTGTTTGATGGAGCACAAATCCAAAATGTTGTACATGTTGATCATCAAGGTTAGTAAAGTCTTGAGAAGTACTGTTGCAGTTGATGTTGCTTAAGCTTCGACAACCTTAGCGATAGTCATCATCAGACAACGTCAGAAACAACTGTCCTTAGAACTGCACTAACCTTGGACGATCTTCATCTACAAACATGTAAAGCTAAGAATGTTTTACGGGGCCTCGAGTACGAATTTCTTACCTGATTAGGTATTAACTGAGCCCTCTCTATTTATAAGAGTTAGGACACGTATTGTTCTCTGCATTTTGCGTTATGATCATGGTGATTGGATAATTATGGTCACGTGGGCATCTCGCCGCCATTTTTAATCCAAAAACACAAATTATAACCATTTTTTTACGTATTAATAGACAAACTATCAGAAAATATTTACAATGATTTTATGTTGCGTTGTAATAGTGCCAATTCAGCCCCCCAAGATGTTTTGTCATTCAGCCCTCCTCCCGGGGGGGGAGGGCTGAATAACAAAAATGTCTTGGTAGGGGCGTGGCGTTTTGACCTTTGTAGTTGTTGTTGTTGAACTCACAAATAATATTATTTTTTGCTTTTCTTGCTTCGGTACCAGACTAGTGAAAAGCTATTTAATTTAGACTGCGCCATTTTGTCATTGGATTTACGCCATTCTTTTAATATATTTAGCGCGATTTTCTTCCTAGCGTCAACTTTCAGTACTTCAAGTAAATGAAAGTCTATAGGAGAAACAAGCTTTCAAAATGGCTCTCAGTATTTAATAGTCCATCTATGTCGATGATTTTTCCTTGTCAAACATAAACATATATTACGGAGAAAATATTCCCGTATTAGGGGCTAATCCCCCCCCCACAATTCAGATGAGGGGGCTAAGCACCTATCTGTCATTCGTTAAGTAACATGAAGTATATATACGTTAAGTATCTATAAATAACATGAAGTATCAATACGCTTGTATTTATACGCTGCAGATAATCAACCACCTGCGTTCTTGCATTCATGACGACCGCGTTCAAATTGAGATCATCGAAACATATCCTCAGTCGCCGATAGCGTCCAGTGATAGCGACAGCTTTGGTTACAATACTGTCGTCTCTTCTATTTTGGATGTTTTCCCTGATGTCGCTGTCGTGCCAGGTATATTTGTGTTTACATCGAGAATTCTCGTTCATGTACAAAATCCGAATGTGAAGGCCGTTATTTTTTCGGCATGTAGCTTTGGGCATGCTTAGTTTAAAAATTGAGTTTCAAAGTTAACCAAACAATCAATAGGTGAAATTTTAAATACAAAACACGATTTTTGTCATCTGTTGGTACGTTACCCGTGAAGTGAAAACAGCCTTTATCAGTTTCGACCAAGTGCTCGTTCATCCAAAGAGCGTTTTGTTTACATTTGTAACTTCTCATTGATTGCCTTCTATGACGTGCGTTTGAGTAGTAACTGAAGGCGTGCCTATTTGAAAACCTGATTGAAATCTTTGGTACAACATACATCTTCCGCAAAACAAACTTCTGCAAACAGCTTTTTAAAGTACCCCTGAGCGATTGCTCAAAAATGGTGTTCATGCAGTGTTCACATGTAACGAGTGCTGAAAACCCTTCAGATGAACTTAAAAACAGGAAAAGCTTTCAGATCAATGACCTAGAAACCAGTCAACTAGTTAACCGACTGCCGAAATTCTGTAGAGGCAAGCCGCCCTGTTCAAAGGTAACAATACCGAGTTGTTAGTGTATGTTTGGTTTTTAAAATGTTGGAGAAGATTAGTTTTTATACTCTCTTTTAACTTGTTTTTCATTTTGAGTTTTGCTTTTTGCCACCTTTCAAGATGGCGTCGTTGACTCTCCCTTACACCTAGGGTATTGTTGGAATTCTATTTGTATCGGAATGATGAAATAGCCGGTATTGGTCAACTTTGTTAAGCTTTTACTACTTTTAAGATCACCTGAACAATATTCTTAAGACCCACTACTTTTGACCGTCGACCAATATCTGTCGTCGCAACATGGGGAATGTTTGGTGGTAGAATATGTCATAAGTGCTTTCTATTCCTAAATATCTCCCTAGCTGCCGACATGCTTTGGTTTGTTGGTGTTGAAAACGCATTCAAAAAATATGCCAACCTATTTTCGAACCTTGATCCAAGTGCCGACGTTTTTATTTTTAAACTTATGTTGTGTTTTCGATTTCTGCAAGACATTTAACAAGATTAAGTGGTTTATCTTCTGTGATTATTTTTCGCAGCAGGAGCCTAGTTTGCTTATGTTTTTCATTGTATTTCGTTTAAAAACTCATTCAAGAATGTGTACTTTTCCTGTTCCCCGTGGATTGCTTGGCAGCGAGTGAATTGCCTGTCATATCCACCGAACGATCTCCAAACTCCAAACACGACAAAATTTCTATATCATTTCTTTTTAACATGACTATGACTATTCCTTTTCTGAATGTAGGCTTGCTTGTTGCCGGCACCGATTCCAAACATTTTCAAAAACTGACGAGCGAGATCTACCGCTTCATGCCGTCGCAGTTGAACATGGCCGACGTGTCTTGCATACATGGCTCCAATGAACGCATTTCTGTAAAGAACTACGAACAAACAATTAATTTCTACTATCGATTAATGATAAATGCCGACCAGGCTACGTTGTAAAAGTATCCACTTAGACCATGGTAAGGGTCCGTATCCACTCGTGGAGATTTTCCTTGGAAAAACCATTTTTTGTTTTGGACCTGTAGGTGCTGCAGACGTTCGTGCACTGCTCGTGTCTTAGGCTTGCTATACAAAAGGGAATTGTTTGTTCAGGAAAATTCTTTGGAGTGGAAAAGAGCCTTGATTTACAGTGGAGTTTGCAATTCGACCTTGATGGGTATCTTATATCGTCTGCTGGAGATCTCATTACGTCATCGGCGTATATCTTGTTACGTCATTGTGGATATCATATTACGTCATTGGTAGATATTTTATTTGGTCAACTTGTTTTGTAAAATACGTTGTTAGAGTCTTGTTTCTATCGTCGGATCTATATTGGGATTTCCTACACGAGTTTGTCTTTGTTGTTGGGATAATTTTTCGTGTATTTTCTACGTCACTGAGGAGTTTCAATCCCTGGGCCCTGGGCTTTTCCTCCGATCTGGTAATCGCGATTATTTAGTTGTTTACATTCTAGCAAAATTTGCTCATTTTTCATAAATTCCTTTTTTTCCTTTTATCTTTCGAATATTGACGAATGTTATGCTTGTTATTGACTTATGTGATGGTAGTATATAGAAGCTTTGTAGTAAAGTAGTGTATAAAAGCGTGCGAAGGTTTTCTGGCTGAGGAACATTAGCTTTACCATCAAGTTTTTAAAAGCTAATGTAACTTGTCAATTGCTGTTGTACTGACCTGTCAACGACTTATGAAGAGAAACACTTCATGTATGTTCAAATACAGGGAACGGTTGCGACCAATCCGAGAGGGTAATGCAGGAAATGGTTGCGAGAATCATGAATAGTAAGTTGCAAGTTGCACCAACCCAGGCCAGAGGGTTATGCTGGGAATGGTTGCGAGAATAATGATAGTTGCAACCAATTCCAGAGGAATGTATAAAATCAACTGTACTCTTGTTTATTGACTGGTAATTCACCAGTATATCTAAGTATATATTTAGTAAAGTCAGTAATTCTTGTTCGATTAATAGATGCACATCATGCATATTTGATCGTAGCTGTCAATAGTAATTCGGCGTTTATTTCCATGATCATAGTTTATATTTCAGATATTCAGTAGAATGTGATGCAAATCGAGGAAGAAAATTTCATGCTTTTTGCTCAGATATCTCAATTGTTATCCAAGCATCTTTCAGTTGTCATCAATTCCTTTTCACGCGAGACTCTCGCACAAATAAACGTTAAATGCCACGCAGGAGCCACGTGAAGGACTGGGGATATGCGCCGCCATTTTACTTTTTACTATCACTGGCAACGAGGCGTTGAGTATACGTCAGTGTTTTAGGCTGTATTTTGAAATTTGTCCATAAAAAATAAGGTGCAATGTATTGAACTTCCTTGGGACTATATTATACGTTTTTTGGAAATTTGTGTACTGTTCTATGCTGTCAACAAAACTTTCAATGAGGAATAATTTCCCTGCAATTCTGCTAGTTTTCTGAAGGTTAGTTGTGTTGTGTGAAATTGTTATTGTATTTTTCAAAGTTGAGGTGTTTCTCTTGTAAATCTTGGCACATTCGCCTACGCTTTGTCCATATTATATACCATTCCCTTCAGGTTTGTAGCTATTGCCGCGATTTAAAGAATAATGTTGTATTTTCCTGATTTATTCGACGAGAAACGAGCGATTGTGTGGACAAAATGTAGATATTAGTTAGCTGTCTGTTGTGGCCAAAATGCGACCGCAAGGACGTCGACCGATTGAATGCTGCTTATGCGTTTTGTTCGTTAGGAAAATACCTATATCGAAACGCTCACGAATTAGGTTTGGAGTAAAGTCTGTGTCTTAGTTTTCACTAGAATTTACTGTCCGAGCGAAGTTGTTTTTTAGCCACACATTTTTCAAATCGACAACGACCTTTATTTGAAATGACGGAAGGCAATGGCGTTTTCAGACCACATATGGACGTGTTTTTGTGCTTGTTAGGAATGGTATTAATTGCTCTCGCTGGAGTCGAGTACAATTCGTATTGCTATACGTGAAAACATGTTATCCATTTAGCAATTTAGTGGGAAATAGATTGCCTGATTTGTGAACGACGACAACTCGTCGTGTTTTGAAATTCGTATCGATCAGAAAAGTAAAACTTGTCGTGTTCGACATGTTATGGGTTGTGCAAGTATTGCGACAAAATATTCTCGTGTTTTGAGGAAAAAAGTAGCGATTTTGAGAGTGCATAGTCGAATTTTGGATGTTTTTAATCGTAATAATCTTTGAGCCATATTCGGTTCCCTCCGCGGGTAGCGTTATCTATGATTATAGCTCAGTGTGATGACCAGTGGCTAAGTTTTGTGGCAAAAAGAACCTGCCCGATTTTTTGTTTCAAAATGATACTATGTCGTTTTCTCTGTCAAAGCTGTATTTTATAAATGTTGCGTTAATATCGAGAATCATTTATATATTGCCCGTCGAAGATGACCCCGCAACATGTGTGATTTTCTATTTACATAAAAGCGAGTCTTTTGTTGGCAAATTTATCGAATAGGAACTTTGTTGATGGGAAAGTAACGCGTCCTGCAACCGCGAAAATTGTACAAATCCCTCGGTTGTTATAACAATTTCGACATGCAAATTTGCAATCATTTTCGAGATAAGATCTCTCTGTTTTTCAATTGTAGTCTTCACGAACGGATAAGTTTCGGATAACGAATCGCTTTTACGTTTTAATTGAATGTAAAATTGCCCTCGTTCATGTGGCATCATCGCTGATATCGATCAAGATTCTTGCAATATATATGTACTTTTCTTGTCGCCTCCCTTTTAATAATCATTTGAGACTAACCATTTGAAAACGTATTTTGATTTCTTGGATGTTATCGTTGTGTTATTCTTGACCCTACTAGCCTCGTTAAATCGATCCATACTTTATGCTTTAACAGAAGTGAACGACGACAACGAGGAACTTTGTAAAAGCGATATTTTTCTTAATGAAGCGCTTGCGGAAACCTCGCGCCATTTTGAATATATAAGCGACTTAGCGAAGGCTATGTTTTTGCCTAACTTTCCATCTTGCAAAATATTTGAGTTCAAAAATGATATGATCTCGGTTTTCAATATCTTCCCGAAAATACTTTTTTTTTAGTTCGCTCAAGAAGGCTTATTTTGTAAAGCATAGTTCATACCTTCGACTGTCACATGAAAGCACTTTGAATACTCGTAACTAAACACGTTTTGAAAAGCATATGGTTTGATGAAGTTTAAGCAAAATTGATATGGCGAGCACTTCGCTCATTACAAAGTGCCAAGGATTACACGAAAATTATCTTGTGATCGTTTTTATTCATCTAAAAAAAGAAGCAACTCGTTTTTACGTATGTCTAATCTCTACATTTTTGTTCCAATTGCTTGTTCTTGCCGACGTTTACGCCGGATATTGAAATATGACAAATATTTTATGTAAATGCATATCAGTTTACAATGACGCTAAAAATGATGCAATATTTCTGTATTTTTGTTCGACGACATGATTCGCAGGTTGCTTTGTTGAATTGCTAGACGCTAAACGACATGTCCTCCCTTTCCTGCCCGTTTCTTGAACTTGTTTACCTTCGAGTGCATTTTCCCTTCTTTTCGGCGCCTCGTTTCCCGTCAATTGAGATATTAGAGCGTGACAAAATCTTGATAATGCAAGGCATTTATTTTTAAAATTCGCAATAATGGAAACATTGACTTTTGTAAACGAGAAACCTGCCGCGTTTGAGATGTAATTATGCTACAACGTTTGGCAAATTTGCAACTCATTTTTATGTTTCAAAAATTGCGATTTGTAACATTTACTGGATGCATATCACGTTAAACTTTAGGCACTCATAGAATTAGGAGTCGAAATAAAATCTTACATTTTTGTAAGAATTGCTTACAAATATCCAGACCTTCGTTACTTTGACTGGAATTTACTATCGATATCTGTTTGTTTCAAACTTTCTCACATATAAAGTCATTCAAATTGCAAACCTTACGCGCAAACTTTCGCATAGATTTGATTCAAAATCAAAATTTAATTTCATTCTATGGAGTGATAAGTTGTAAAAAGCATGTATGACAATTATGGATGACTTGTTCCGTTTATTACTAATATTACCTTTGATTTATTATTAGCATGAATGTAGCATATAGCATGGTTGGTGCATCCACTTTGCTGCCTCGCACAACCATCACGTTTATCAAGAATAGAAAATGAATGGTGATGCTTTTGGTGAAAATGCTCAAGCGTGCTTGACAATGGCTGCAGGCTCAGAGTAAGTATCAGATCTATGCATGGTCTTTTCATTTTGTTTATTCATTTAAACATTAGCAAGTTGGCATGAACATCTGAGTGTTGCAAAAAAGGAAGGTTCTTGAATCAGGGTCTGAAATTTTTTTTCAATTATCCACATCAATACCAGTGTGTTAGAATTTAGTATCCTTCCCTATCGTCTGGCATCCCAATTATGGAATTATGGATACATTACTAGTTGCCTTTTCTTACTCTCATGTTAAGATTAATGTAGAAGTTCCTTTCAGAATATTAAAAGGAACTTCTTGTTTGAAATTTAATAACAATTGCAATGTTGCTTAATAATATACATTGAGATATTTCTCAATTGTCATTGGCTGATTGCAGTGCAGTTTATCTGTAATTGCACTGTGAAAATGTGTAATTGCACTGTTGAAAATCTGTAATTGCACTGTAAATACTGTTTCCTGATTGGCTGAAAAGCAGCAAAAGCCAAACAAACTTCTTTCGATTAAAAAAAACCCATGGCAGTAGTTGTAAGTAAACAAAGATTTCCACAATTGCAATTGTTTGAAATTCAAGAATTAAAAAAAATGGTAAGAATAAAAACAAAACAGGAAATTTTGTTTTTTGCATGAAAGTTTTTGACAGTAAGGCCATGTAACAAGGCTTTTCCGAAGCGATAAAGAGTAACTAAGAGAAATCGAGTTAGACGGCACAGTCAAGAAATATCTCAAATTATATTATTAAGTAATAGCGTAGTTTCTTGTGCAATTACTGTTAAACATGAACTCCTGAGGGTTTTGAAGACTGCGAATAGCTATCTTTTCCTGTATTTCATTTCAGTCTTACTTGTGCATATATATCTGTAATTGCACTCGTAAATATACTGTTACCTATCCCAATTATATGAGAGATCCTATCAGTGTCAAGTTAAGTAAACTTAGTGTCAAAAACCAAATCATACCATCTTGTGGTTATGATTTTGTTTTGGTGCCTGAGAAGTCACAATTTCTCATTATGTTATGTTAGGTTATTTATACAGTAAGTGTTATAGTAGATGTTCCTGTGCTCTGCAAGTCTCTTTGTTATTGAATTTACACTGCTCAAACAAATACTTGTTACGCTACCAGGAAAGATAAAATGTACTACGTATGTATAGCATGTATTATAGCATGTTATGTATAATACTTTTTTAATATTTTTGTAGTCGGAAACCAATTGAGTCACCTATTGTGCCTAATTGTGGAAAGCCAATGCCAAATTCATTGATTCGACTACCAGGTGTAAGGAATCACATCCCATATTCTGACCATAACTACGGTAAACCACTCACTCCACCAGATTCATGTAGCCCCGATCATCCTGCAGAGGAAGTTGATACTGCCAATGAAGATGAAGGCTTTACCAGATGTATTTGGTGAGAATTCCTGAAGAAATTTTAAAATTTGTATGTCAGTTTTTTTAGGGGAGGGAGGGAGGGGTCATTTTTATTTGCCACAAAAGAATTTTTCCAGGGTAATTGTTAATAATGGTGGTTAAAATTGTTCATTAGGTATTGAAAACATTGTGTGAAAGCAGTAAAGCACAAAAGTGTCAATTTTGACTTAACCCTTTGCTGGCAATATCGAGATAAGGCTCCTTGTAGGAAAATTGTCATATGGCAACATCACTTCCGGAGAAATAGCGTGCTTTGATGGGCTATAAGTAACTATTTTGTCCGTCCATTATTTTCCCGCCATGGACCGGTAGTTCATTTTGCACAATTTTACAACTAGATCTAAATGAATCTCGTAAACAGACATCAATTACAAAGGATATATTTTTTACTGATGAAAAGTGAAGGATTGGAAGTCAGTCTTTGCAAAAGAGCAAAGACCAGAAAGGAAAGGGAACTTCGTTTCAGGTCAATCGGTCCGATGTTTCTCCGTAAAGACCTGCATCTTCGTTAGCTACGTAAGAAAGACTCGTTAAAGTATCCCTACCAACAAAAAATTTTGCTGGAGTTATTAAAACTGCGTGCGATTTCCAGCGTATCTGTGAAATGTTTTTTTAATTTAATCAAATCGCTCCTGGTTAATAGCGATGTATAGTGGGCAAAAATGCTCTTTCTGATTGATGAATCTTGTCCGTCACGACTTTTTTCTTTTTGTGACGTCATTTAAGGGACTCATCATTTATATGCCACCTACCTTCGAATGACTTCAGAATGGGGCTCAACCCAGACTTCATGTGACGAAGGACAAAGTCCATTGAAAGCCAAGTATAAATCGTAGTTACAAGAGAACGATTTCTCCAAATTGTAAATTTTATCATTTATACGCTGGAAATTGTCCTTAGTTTCATTGGTGTGACGCCAATAAATTATTTTTGCTAGAAAGGGTACTTTATCAATGGCGAAATTCATATATCCAAGTTTTAGCCATTGAATTATAGTACATGGAACGCTATCTGAAGCAAATAATTGAAGCCAAGTTTAAATTTATTCACTGCATACGTGTGTCTGGGTGTAATCACGGCTGCAAAAAATTATTAGGGTTTTGTATTACAGCGGTAGCGTTCCATGTATTTTAGTTCAATGGTTTTAGCCTATCCCTTTCGTGTATTTGCGATAACCTTTCTGAGAGCGAACATGTTTTTTCATTAACAATGGTTGAACTATATATTTTAGCGGTTTCAAACACGATGATGGTTACATGATCTGTTGTGATAAATGTAGTGCGTGGCAGCACGTGGAATGTGTAGGGATCAAGAGCAACAGTGTACCCGACACGTACCTCTGTGACCTGTGTGATCCCAGACAATTGGATAGAGAGCGAGCGTTTCAAATACAATTGAAGAAGACTAGAGATATGTCAGGTAAAGGAAGGCTTGTAGGAATTATCTTTCATCGCCGTTCTTATAGTTCAAGCAACTAAAATGAGACAAAGAACACACGAGTTGCTCTTCTTCAGCTAGCGACGTCGTTGGGTTTATTTTGACGTACTGAGGAAAATTTTGATTCTGTATTGTATAGCGCAGAACAAAGAATGTACTAAAGGGCCGTTCTCCATTGAACTTTTTTTCCATCACGCATATCTTATTTTTGATACAATTGATTATGAATTGTTTTTTTTTTCACCAGTAGGAATGGTGCAATGTCTGGATTACTGCAGCAAGTATTCTAATTAAATATACTGCACCGAGCTGCGCAGGAGCGCTCATAAAACTGGGAAGGGGGCCTGGCTCTACGTTCTGGGGCAGACCCTTGCAGTGTCTTTATTTCATACAGAAGCACAAAATTTTAGCCGAACTGATTTTCTTTGTCTCCTTTCCGTTTATGGACAGAATTTTCATACATATTTCACAAAAGCTGGGCGTGTCACAACACTACCACCTCCACAATGTCCGCCACTGTTCTTGTGGTATATATTCCTTCTACAGTGCTATTAGTCACACTCAAAACAAACCTTCACACCTTTACCTCTACAACTTCCAGCTAAATTCTTTTTGACTTTGGTCCAGGACGATTTGACGCAATCACGATAGGTCACAGTTTTGAGAGCGGTTCTTATTGTGCTGTCACGGTTCTTTTAAAAACCTACAACCGAAAACTGTTTGGATGAATTAGGAGAACCAAACATTCACTCACAAAACCTCTTAGAAGTTGTTTTAATGCTTACCGATGTGTACGTTGTGTATTCATTCAGAATTGGAAGACGAAGAAGACGGTGACGTTAGCGAACATGACAGTGACAACGTTTCATCACGTGTTCCATTGCCGCCAAATTCAGCGTCGTCGTTGATGAAGGAAAATCTAGTGACCAAAGGCAAGAGGAAGAAACGAGAATCGACGCGTAAAATGCACCAGAAGGAAATGAAACACAGCAAAAGAAAGGTCAGGGTTAGATACACTGTATTCAAATGTTTTCCACAGCGCTGCTATACCGCAAGTGAAGTTACGCTATGCATGGAGCTATCCCGTAATGTAAGTCGTGCTGTGCACGTAGCTATCCTGTAAGTTAAGTCGTGCTATGCATGTAGCTATCCTGTAAATTAACTTGTGCTATGCATGTAGCTATCCTGTAAGTTAAGTCGTGCTATGCATGTAGCTAGCCTGTAAGTTAAGTCGTGCTATGCATGTAGCTATCCCATAAGTAAGTTGTGCTGTGCATGTACCTATCTTGTGAGATAAGTCGTGCTATGCTTGTAGCTGTATGTAGTTATCCCACAAGTTAAGACGTGCTGCGCATGTAGCTATCCCACAAGAAAGTTGTGCTTTGCATTAATCATGAACATTATTGATTAATTTCTTTGGATGTCTATTGTTTTCATTGTGAGTAAACATGGGGAAATTGCATGGCGGACTAAATCAACAACTTGGCTACGTCAATGTTTCCCAATTCTTTGTAATATTTCCATAATTTCGTAGCAGCACTATTGAAATCAGACATCTAACGTAAACGACAACTTTTTTTAAAATTTTTTAATGCATACATACTTTCTGTTCATAGCTAACTTTTCCAATGTTCGGAAGTCGACAAGGGAAGCTTTCCCATCGTATTTTTGTGCCAAGTCGAAAAAAATAATATTTCCATACTTTCGTAGCAGCACGATTGAAATCAGGCATTTCACGTAAACGACAACTTTTTAAAATTTTTAATGCATTCATGTTTCATTAAAACATTTGAAAAAATTGTTTAAATGTCTGATTTTTTTGTAATACCGAGTAAAGGTGTTAACCTCTTGGTTTTTCTTTTTACGGAAAGTTCACGGATGATTTCAATGTTGACTTCGTTACGTGTTAATATGACTTCAATTTTTACTTCTTCATTAAAATTCTCCATATTGAAAGCGATTTAACAGCTGTGACTTTATCATCTTGACAGTATCTTCGAGATAACGTGATAGGATATTAAAATGCCATAATTAAGAGATAGACAATATATGATCTACGTTAATGCCATTCTTCCGTTGTGTTGTTCAAGGCTGCTGCTATCGGGTGCGTGAAAGATGGTGTGGGATCTTGTTGGTGCTTTGTAAGAATGTTTGCCGTTTAAAACTTCTTATTATATAAAGGTTGCTCTAATTCTGTTAGAATAGACGTGGACATAGTAAATTAACTGATAAGAAAAAATTTCTAAAATCTTTTTTTTGCCATGTGGTGCCGAACTTGGCACAAAACGGTTTTCTCGCATCGTAGCTCCGACTTCACGGAGTTTAATCAATTTATTGCTCTTGAGCGTAACTGAATCAACTATTGCTTGAAACTTGTTGAATCCGCCTCTAGTGAGTAATAAATTCCAATCAAGACAACTTTACATCGTACAACCCATGCCTTAGTTTTATTTAAGTAACTTAGAAAATATTGACTTTATATCAAGCAATAGTCTGGTGTACTTGCATATACATTCATGTACATGCATACACTTGTAAAACTATTTCGTTCTTAATAATCAATCACACAATTCTTTTTTCCGTATAAACTTCACGGGCGTCTTGGCCATTTCTTTGCCTTCACAGAATTAAAGCGAATTCTGGGAAATGTTTATCATCTGTCGTTCTCCTATCAGTGGGTTATAACTCCGATCGGAGACTTCGGTGCGTGAAACTTCAAGTTGGTATCTGTTTACCTAGCTCTTTCCTAGTGGCAAGATGGTTGGTTGTCTATAAAATATGTACTCGTTGGATTTATAACAACTTCTATTAAATCAAAAATGTATTCTTCTTTCAAGTATCGCTTCGTGTTGCAGCCGAAGGAGTTTCTGCTTTTATGTTCTTTTTCTTTTGGATTTTCCTTATTTTGCTTAACAAGTCATAATTGACGAAGTTTTCGTTGTTAGTCAACTAGTACTCCATGTAGTCAGTAGTAAGCGGCAAATGGACGCATAACATGTGAATAATTTGAATTTTGACTCGATAGTATATTAAGTCAATAGCGATACGAAACTAAAATTACTATGAGAAGTTTCTGTTGACATGTTCTCGTTTGTGAAACGTTCAGAAGGCGAAATGTAAGGCGTCCAAATGAATGATGAAATGAGAATAAAAGAAAAAACTAAGAGAGCCATATGTAGGGTTAGTGCAAATCGAGGTGTCGTTATATATGTGAGTTCCCAGGGAAGATAGTTGTTTCAACTGCGGGTTTTTTATGAATTTCATGTAACGGTTTTTCAAACATCATTTATATATTCTCATTGTTTTATTTTAAACAGCGACGGAAAAAGAAGCACATGCCAAACAACGATGCAATTCCCGGTAAGTTGTTTATATTTTTGTGAAATGTACATTATTGGAGCGGAGATTCCAGGAAATTTGATATATGATGACCTCGAAAATGCATTTTACAAAATGGTCGCCTATTTTCTACTGCCCAACGATTCGCGTTTCGTATGACTGTCGGCTCACTTACAAAAAACCTAATGAAAGGTGAACTAATGTACATGCTTATCATGGAGTGATAATTTTCCCTTTTATTGTCGTATTTGTTTTGTCAAGCCTGAATTTATCGGCAGTTTAGACGAAATTAGCGGGCGATTAATCGAGGTGTATACTGAAACAAATGGCGAACGCCCTACCTGCTACCAAGACGTGAGGTAATGAAGAAGAGTGAAACCTGTTATATAAACTGCATGTGAATCTGACATTCTCGCGACTAGCAGTGCTCATTTTTAATGACTTTGTGCTACAAGTAGTCGAGTTTTGATATGCGTAGCGTGACAATGATGGCCTTTGTAGTTTGATCGTAGTTTCTTTATAACTGAACGGATGGCTTTAGATCTCTTAATTTTGTCACTTTTGATAGAATTGCGCTGATATACCCGTTTTATTTTTGAGTAATCCGTAATAAGTTGATTAGTCTTTATCATATTGAAGAATTGATAAAGATATTGATATTTTGGCAAATCTTGTTTTACAAAAAATCCTGCCCTTCTTAAGCCAATAAAAAAGCAGTATCTACTTTTATTTAATCAACTGTCTGTATTTTCTCTTGTTTAGTCGATGAAGATGCGAATGGACCTTGGAATATAGCACCATTCCCCGAGTAAGTCCCACTCGATAAAATTCACGATATGTTCAGCGCTCAAAATAATTGCCGAAATGTCTCCGGTCAACTTCATTTGAGCTCGGTCGAAGTCGGTTTTTGACAATACACAAAAATTACATGTTTGTAGATGTAGACCGTCCAGGTTAGAGGAGTCTTGAGAGGGACTGTCAGTGTTGATGTTGACTGTCCAGGTTAGAGGAGTCTTGAGAGGGACTGTCAGTGTTGATGTTGACTGTTCAGGTTAGAGGAGTCTTGAGAGGGACTGTCAGTGTTGATGTTGACTGACTTTTCCACCACCTAAAGGTAGTGTTAAATGAGGAACAACTTGTACTTGTAGCTCTCACTTAACTCTGAAGATGGCTACTGCTAAGGTTGTCATCAACACCGACAGTCTTTCTCAAGACTCCACTTACCTACATCTACAAACTCGCTTGTAACGACACTCCCAGATTCAAATTAATTTCATGCATAAATTACACCAAAGAACGTTTAAAGATAATTTTTTGAGACAACAAATTCTCGTGTTAACGTTTTAAGCTTTCAAGATTTTGCCTTTTTACGTATGACTAAAGTACTATTGGAAAAGACTTAAACGTTAACCGTAATTGTTCGAAAACGGTACGATCCGTAACAGTTTGAAAACGGTATGAAACTATGCCGTTTCCGTTACGTGAACACGCAACCATATGAGTTTCATTGTGGTTTGGCGAAACTTTTTTCTCTGCTAAAAATGACGCGATAAAATAATCGAACACAATCGTGGCGGCGATTGATATTGTCAGCAAAAGGAGATAGACTTCAAATAGATATAACTCAAATAAACAGAAAGGCAGCATTAATCAGGAGTAGTGTGAACACAACACCAAAACAGAGCTAAACTCTGACGGTATCGTGTGAACAGTTCGAAACGATTTGAAACTATACCGGTAGAGTTAAGTACCGCTATCGTGTGAACGTAATCTAAGCCTATTGTTGTTCCCATTTTGACAGTCGTGCATTGTACGAAGAAGCCGATAAGACAGAGTATATTGGAGAATTGATGAATCAATCATTCCCACCTATTGAGGTTTGTTAAGTCCTATATCTCGTATCACAACAGATTTTTTTGACCTCGAATTATTGCATGTGTGGCTGTGGCTTAGCCAATACGCAACTTTGGTCGTGTTATAGAAATTTCAGATCATTATAGCATTGATCATTTCTTTAGAAATCTATTGTGTTTACTGCAAGTGAACACCTAAACATTTACATAACGCGACCAAACTTGTGAACTGGCTACCCCACTGACGTGTGCACAGCGGTAAATTGCATGATCTATATCATAAATATGCGATCTTTGGCCTCTTCGAAGAACGTACGTTTTAGCCTGTAAATGGACTTGTCGATGATAATATTTTGCATTTCTCCACAGCCAAGCTTCAATCTTAACATGAACATGAAAACTGAACAATTGTGTAAAGTCGTAGACGTTCAAAGGAATAAAAAGGTAAAATTGCATGTTTTTGCAGCAATGCTCGTTGAAATTTACCCTGAAATATTACATTCAAATTTTACATTCAAGTTACAAGTCTCTCACATGGAGCGTTGCGTTATTGCACATACTGACCCCCGCCCCCCACTTGGCGAGGGAATTGAATCAGCATAAAAGCATTTTCAATCTCTTACCCCTCCCCCGTGCTTGCAAAATTGTGTCCAAATTAGCAGCTGGAATTGTCACTAATTTCAGGGAGTTGTGTTGACCGGCGACCTGAATAAGCAACAGTTTATTCTCGAATGCAAAGGAAAGCTGATGTTAGAATCAAAATTCAAGGAAGATCATCCTGTTTTTGCCAGGTAAGTATATGAATAGCTGTTACATTCAGGAGATCATGCATCTATTTCATAGATCTTTAGTGAGTTGCACTCTTGAGCTAGATCTACATCAATGGCATGTTAGATAACTCCAAAATTATAATCTTAACAACGTAGTTTCTCGTCTTGCTCTGTTAAATAATATTGAAAACTCTGAGATGTATGTGAGTGCGCTAAACTGTGCGACCAATGTGACCAGACTTGGTAATTTTTATTACCAGATCTGCTCTGGTGAGCTTAGACAGCCCCACCTGATTCAATAATTGCTACATTTGGAGTGGGAGAGAGGCATTCTGCGCAGATAAATGCATTTTTGATAGTAAATTATTCATGTATGTTCACAAAGTGTGCGACAGGCAATATTTGATGATGATGATGATGACGATGATCGACTTTATTTAGTTTGGCATTCAATGTTCACACGCTTGACCTGAGGCGTTTGGCATTTAATGTTTATATGCTTGACTCGAGGTGTGAAATTCAATATTATAGATCAGAATTAATTAATTTAGAAATTACAATTAAAATGTGCAATACATGACCATATCACAGAATAAAATATACTTATGTGTATATGTTATTTACCGACTGGGGAGGTCCGTACGGAAAAAATATTTTCACGAGGTCTCAAAAGTGTTGATGAAGTCTTTTGCAAAACAAAGTTAGGTTGGTTATCTCGCGAGGTTTGTTGATTCCTTATAGTTTAGTTCGGTCATTTAAAAAATACTGTTTTAGCTATAATTTGTATGTTTCTCGTCAAGTTCAGTTAAATTACCTATATCAAATACGTTCATTTGTAGAAAGTTTTATCACAGTATGGAAAAAAACAGTACTTTCACTCTATTGAAAAAATTTGTCTATGGCTTATTTTATTACGCATGCGATTAGCATAGTTGCAGCCATTAAGTTGCATTTTTCGACCAATAGGAGTAGTGAGCTGGCGAATCGCAGCTAGTAAACTTATTGAATATACAGCAGCCATTTGCTCTTTTAAGTGAGACCACTATTTGTTTCCTATACTGTGGTTTTACTATGCTACTATGCATAAATAATTTACTATCAAAAATACGTTGATCTGTGCGGAATGCCTCCCCCTGCTCCAAATGTCGCAATTATTTAAAGCAGGTGGGGCAGTCTAAGCTCACCAGAGCGGATCTGGTAATAAAAATTACCTAGTCTGGTCACACTGACGGGGCAGACAATATTTCCATAGCAGAACAAAGTGTTCTTGCAGAATATGCTGCAGGTTGGATATATGTATTTAAATGATTTTTACTCGTCTTTATCATTTCAGATGTGATCCATATATAATGCATTATCTTCGTCTTGGACTTGTGATGGATTTCTCCGAATATGGCAACGACGCTCGTTTCATTCGCAGGTCTTGTTCACCGACTGCTGAGGTAAGAGATCTCACTTCCTTCGATTTTAGTTCATGGCAACCAACGTGCTGTGCAGCGATGTTAAATGACTTTGTTTCTTACTTGATTCTCTAATATTTCCCAAGGTTGGTCATGTTATTTTGGAGGGCAAGCCCCACCTAATTGTCGTTTCCATAACACCGCTTGGAAAGGGGGCAGAAGTGACGCTGGCGTTCGAGTTCCCTTTCGAAGACTATCGCCGCCAGTTGGAATGCGCATGCGCTCAGGAGAACTGCGAAGTGTTAAAACACAACAGGATGATCCAACGCGTGGAGCAGGCAAACGGTTATCGAAGTAGTAAAGATGAGCTCGGCTGTTTGGATAGCAGTCAAAGCAATCATGTGAGCGCTTATCTGATTTGTTGGTGGGTGGGGGAGGGTTGCTATTTCATTTGTGCCTGAAGGGTGTTCTGAACTTCAGCAAAGGCCATCTTTGAAACCTGAACGTTGTATTCAGATGTGAGTTTGAAATTAGCTTTCACATAGTCTCAATGTTTATCATCTCATTCCACGTTGTGAAATATATTACTTTGTGTAACTGAGTATTAGCCCTATTCACTCAGCGTAGGCCAACTCTAGCTTGTCTTTATATCATTAACACAAACTTGGGGTGAATCACGGTTAGCTGTTATTGGAGGAGGAGAATTCTTCATTGAAAGTGGGAATGTGGCATAGCGCGGCCAGGGTTCTCGCATCGTAAGACTTCATGAGAGGCAAGTTGCTGTCCTAGAACGACCAGCCAACATTTTTTCTTAAGAGTCGATCTTGTCCACTGGCTTTTAACAACCTGGCCATTTTTCTGTCACCACTGCGTCCGAATAACTTTACCAGACCGAACGTTGTGATGAAGCTTAGATGCTGAAATGTAGCAGAAATATGGCGGCATAAAGTGACGAAACTGTAAAAAACGAGCAACGGTTGATGGGTGGTAATCGTACAAGGTGGCATGTGTAAAATTAGCAACGACTAACCCTGGTTCGACACTGTTTTGCAGCGTTTAGTAATAAACTAGAACGGTTTGATATCAAGCTGAGTCGAACCTGGGTCATTTTATGCTGTGTGAACAGAGGTCTTTCCTTACTATACATTGTCTGACAATACGTGGTGTTTTAATGCCCATTTTATGATCACTTTACGCCATATAAATACGATGTATTTTTGTCTGCTCTTTCAGATGGATAGCGACTCGGATGGCGATCAAAACGCGAAACGAAATCGTGCAAAAATGTCACGCGAAGACAGAAAGATGCAGCAAATTATGCGGCAGTTCGAGAAGATGGAAAATAAAAAGAAGAAGAAACAACATGGTGGCATTACAAGAGAGACGGGTAGTCGAACTACTGGTATACTTACTCAACGGTAAGACAGTTCAACTACATAAACAACAATATATATTTATATGTAAAATGAATGGTTGGTAGCCTTGTAGCATGGTGGGAAACCCGGAAGCATCGTTAGATGTTTGTAGATGTAGATCGTTCAGGTTAGTAGAGTCCTGAGAAGACTGTTGATATTTATGTTGACTGACTTTTCGACCACCTTAGTAGTAGTCATCTTCAGAGTGAAGTGAGGAAAAATAGTCTGGTTCGTCGTATTTATTGTCTGGTTCATACCTGGCTCATGTTGTCTCGTTCTACACACAATTCGAGGGCGTATGAACCAGACAGCAAATACGGCTAACCTGACTTTTACTCCTCATTTGACTCTGAAAATGACTACCGCTAAGGTTGTCGAAACGTATATATACTTTATATGTTATTTACTGGCTGTGAGGTCGTTCTGAAGCGACGCGATGTTGAATGCCGTAATTCAAAAGTTCTTTTGTTTAAATTTTGATGTTTTAACGATTTCTCATTTTATTTGTGCTTTGTGTGCCATCCAAAGTTTTCCTCGTCCTTAAATTTTTCAAAATATGTCCTTGAAAGTCCTTGAAAAGTGCACCAATTTTCATTACAGCTTTGTGCTCACCATGCTGAGTTTGCTCTGAGTAAATAATCCACACCAGGAAATTATCTGAGTTAAATTGTCCGAACTAAACCATTAAAAATTTGTGTTTTGCCATTTAGAAATCATCTGGATGAAATAAACGGTGAAACGCCATCAAAGGCGTCAAAAGGAATAAGGTAGAATATGTTACTACTATAATAATGTACTTTGAAATATTTCTCGACTCTGATTGGTTGGTTGTAGTGCAGTTTATAAGTATTTGGAAAAGTGTAAATGCACTGTCCTTCGGACTCGCGCTATTTCGCCGCAGTTTTTTTAAAAAAAGTCACTCGTGCATGTTTGCCCGTAATTGTCCTCGATCCATACTATTACCTGTACCAATGATTGCACGAGTGACGTCATTGTCTCAATAAGCATGCGCGACTACTTCGTAATTTTAACGCATTCTAGTTTTCTTAAATACGCTCGAGTACGTTTTACGGACTTATACATCTTTAATCTTTACCTTTAATCATTTAGTTTCACATTGATAGTATGTAATAGCATATGTACTAATTTACTATTTGTAAAATACATATGTTATTTATTGGCTAGGAGGTCCGTACGGAAAAAATATTTTTACGAGGTCTGAACATATTTACTTATGTATTTTTGTTATGAAGAAATTTGCGTTGTAAAATGGCCGTTGCAAGTTTATGATGAGACTATAACTGGATTGCTTTCTACAAACTTCTCTTCGTCTGGATTGTAAAATTCACTCTTGCTATGAAAACTTTCATTTGATTACACTTTGCTTTCTCGTCGAACAATTTACATCGCTTTAAATCACTTTTGTAAATTCACATTTCACTTTGTAAACAAATACATTGCGAAAAAAATATGTTGAGACCAATGGTTGAGACTACACTTGGATTTTTTCCACAAACTTAGCTTCGTCTGGCTATTAAAATTCACTTTAGCTTTGATAACTTTCATCTGAATAGACTTTGCTTACTCGTCCGACAATTTACACCCCTCTTAAATCAATTTTAAAATTTAATTTCACTTCGTCAACAAATACATTGCGAAAACAATATCACTTTTGGCCCATGGGCAAGATATCGTAAAAAGCTCCCCGCTGAGGCAGCCAATCAATTTGCTGGAAATAAAAAATATCGCTTCGCATGCATAAATAGAAAACTAAATGTAGTTACCACAAATTAAGAATATGGTTTAACTAACTTAACTTAAGTGTTTCTGTTGAGCTATTCCATAAAATTTGAAACTACAAGCTTATGACCTAGGATTAAATTACAAAACATCGTGTTAGAATCATATTTATAGTAAAATTTCACTACTGTTTGGTTAAAATGTTCAATTCCATGCACAAATTGGCTATTTTGAAATCATTCAGTTTGGTTCGGTATGTAGAATTATACAACTTGTCGCCATTGGATGTAGTCTGCCTTAGTTGATGAACTGTCTGTGGTAATATATATATTGCTTGATCTGTTTCCGGGATTCATCGTCTTCTTTATCAGATTTACGCGTGTATTTTTATATTGGACTGTATGTTAGACTGGATAACCTATCTAGTGTGAAAAATAAAGCCGGAATTTGGCTGTTGTTGAAAAGGTTTTATCTGTCCCACTTTCCTATATATTCCTTTACAGGTCATTCTTTCTATATTTGATTGAAGTTTTTCTGTAATATGCGTAACTTTGTATTACAAAATTGCTGCAAAGCGATACCGATGAAACGTTTACAAATAAGCCAGGAAACCTTACTATATTTTATGTATACGCGGATGCTTTATCCAGTTTATTATACATATCAGTGATCTACAAATTCTAATTTTTCAATACAGGAAACAAGGTTTGAGTCAGCGGCATCAACGTAAGATACATGCGCTACGACGTGGACAGCACCGTTTAACGAGCTGTTCATCCGAGCCACTCTCTCCCGAAGATCACTTCAGTAGTACGGCCTCGACACCTACGACACCTTATGTGAACGCCATGGAAGAACATCAGGATGAGCAACACTATTCCGAAACGACACACGAGAAGTCTTTTAAATTCCCCAAGTTTAAAAAGGTTTGTTGCGCGTCCATTCTGTGCTTTAGCTTAATCCGAACTCAATACATTTTTGGTTTTGTTTTGAAGTTACTGTTTGTTATCTTCGTGTTCAAGTTATTAGGCTGTTTTAAAGGCGCAAGTCTCATATCGTTACCCATTGGTTTAAAATCATCGCTTTCAACTCGCGATATATAATGATGTCGTAATAATAGTTATCGCCGATATAGTTATATGGTCATTGTCAATAGTGTTAAAGTGCCCATTTCAGCAAGAATTTTCAATTGCGATATTAAATTTAGGTGTGATTTCCAACGTATTGGTGAGAAGAGTTTTTAAGTTAAATCAAATCGTTGCATTTTTATGGCTGTTTAAAGTTTGCGAAAATGCTCTTTTTTAAGGACCTTGTCCGCCGTAGAAAGACTGGTACGACCATTGAACTAAAATACATGGAACGCTACCTAAAGCAATTAATCGAAGCCAAATCTTACACCCTGATACGCGAGATTACACCCAGACACGCGTGTGCAGTGTTTCGAGTTCTGAAAATTGATTGACTACACACGCGTGTCTGGGTGTAAAATTTGGCTTCAAAAAATTATTAGATTTTTATTACAGGTAGCGTTCCATGTATTTTAGTTCAATGGGTACGACGTACTTTTATGACGTCATGTAAGGAAATCCTCGCTATAAGTTAGATATATGTACCAACTACCTTGGATGACGTCAGAATTTGGCTTGACTCGGACTGCATGCCACGAAGGAAAAAGACCATTAAAAAGTAACTTTAAAACCGCCATAACAAGATGTCGATTTGACAAAATTGAATTTTTTCACCGATACGTTAGACTATTAAAGAAGAGAATTTTTGCCTCGAGTTTTTGTATAAACTTCGTCGTAGAAGCGTTTATTGAAGCAAAACTTTCGACTGCTCTACACGGTTTTTCATTCACGAAAAGGTGCTGCCTCACGTCCAAGGGGAATTATTGTTTCCTCAGACGCAGATTTTGTACATTTTAGAATAAGCTTTGGATGAAGGTCTCTAAGGTGGTGATTATTTCTGCACGTAATGTTATAATATTGAGGGAAAAAATTAGTTTGGACTTAGAAATTTTTGTATTAGGTGTATATTAAAAAGTATACCTTGGGAAAAAGTTCTTTAAAACAAGACAAGCGCGGAATAAGCAAAAGTGTTCAGTGGTTATAAGTACTTTAACGTTCTCTGGTACAGCCGGCACTGAAATTTTTGTTTGCAAGTGAGTGAACTGTTTTAAAAGTCCTTCTAAACGGGCCTGTCGCACACAAATTACTCATCGGAAAGTCAACATATGAACTGTGTTGCTACAAGCTATCAATTCATAAATTCAATTTCAATTGAAAAGTTCTAGCAGTTTGTTGCACTTGTAGGCCAGAGAACGCTAAAGTTCTTTGAAGGTTTTAGCTTATTCCGCGCGTGTTTTATATTAGATAACTTTTTCCAAGGCTCACGAAGAGTATACTTATTTTACTGCACCTTATATGTTGATTGTTTAAGGTAGAATCATTTTAATTTTCCTCTTTCCTTTGTAGGGTTCAATGACTGATCTGTCGTCAAACGTTGATGCTTCTCGAAATGATCCGTCCTTAGAGGCATCATTGGGCTATCCCATTCCGATGAAGTCGTCGTTCGAATCTCGGATTGACATCGGCGAGTCTACTTATGAGCGATTGAATCAACTGCACGCCGTTATTAATGGCAACGCATCTCCAAGATCTGAACCTGTTTACTCCCCGAGCCCTTCTCATTCCACATACGGTATGTCGTTTGGTGTTTATAGTAATTCCAAAGCAATGATTCAGAACTCAATCCCATACTTGGGTGTACGGAGCCAACATTTTTAGAGGGTCATTGGGAACATTTTCTATCTCAAATGACCTAAATTGTCCAACTTTCTTGAAAATAATGCTCGACTGGCTTTGTCTGCTCAATATATATATATTTTTTTTTGGGGGGGGAGGGGCGGGCTACTGCTGCTCTCTTCCCCCGTCTAATACGCCTATGATCCCATAGATGTTTGACAACCCTGTCAAAGTGATAACGCCATCTTGAAAGGTGGTACAAATGTAAAACCCCAATTTAAAAACCAGTTGAAGAACGAATCCTATCAAAAATTTGAAAGATCAAAGCCAAGACCATCAACTGTCATCAACGCAGACGAAACAGAATGTACTCGTAAATGTCGTCAGTTTAGCCTTGAAGTCTGCTTGCCTTACTCGTAACTATACAATATTTACTATTGAATCTGTTATCGAGTAGATTGGGTTCTGGGTCATTGTTCCAAAGATCCTTAACTTTAAAATTTGCCGAGTTCGAAAGAGCGCACTAATAATATTCTAGGTGGAAATATTTGTCGGCTGTTTTTTCAGAAATATTTATCAATATTATAAAGTCGATCATATGATAATATTTCGATAGATATCTATTTATATCATACGTTCGTGTTGTTATAATTTAAATCATCGGTGAATGAGTGATTTCGACAATGCCATTGACTCACTGCTCGTTCAGACATACCTCGGTTTTAAGATTTCATTTTAATTATTGATCGGAGATTTAAACGAGTGATAATTAAGGGAAAACAATTCATTGAAAGTAATTAAGTATTCTTTTTTTTAATCTTTTAGCCTCACCGACGCATTCCGAATGTGCAGATATGCCGGAAATGTTTTCTCGCCATCATCTTGCTTCTCCCACAGGCAGCTTGATCTCCTCTTCAGGTCTCAGCTCAGCATTAAACATCAGCAATCCCGCCAGTACGACGTTGAAAAAGGTGAGTCTGTCGCTGTTTACATTAGAGGTGGGCCAGCTCCCTACCAGCGGAGGTCTCGCTATTATTTACACGAGATCTCGCCATGTATGGCTGAAAATTGTCCATGTAAACGCAACAGGCAGGGCTAGCCTTCCTGTAGGGCTGAAAATTTAATGCGAATACGCATGCAATAAGGCATCGCTTTTTAGCAATGACCGCAAGAAAAAGCATGAACTTGAGCTTAGTCACAAAGAAATCGAAAAAAATATAAAAAGCCACAACTATTTTTGTTTTTTCCAGCCGTTTGATTTTTTATTCAGCGCCAAAACTCACTGTGCAAGCTAGGCTCTTGATGCGGGGCTAGAACTTGCTTTTAAAACAGAGGTAAAATACGCCCTTTCAGGCAGGCTAAACCCTTCCCGTATAGCTCAAGTAAACAGTCCCTTAATCAACAAAACAGTTAACATCTGCACTTTATTTAAGGTGGTAGAATCCATCCAGATATCGCGGGAACTTTTAAACCATGACATCTAAATTGTATAACTTTTTTCTTGCAAGTTAGCTATACAATAACTTTGACTTTTTTTCATCCGAGAAACTATCTATTAATTAGTCTAGTCTCATTTGGCAAGTTATAATAAACTGTAGTTTGAGGTTTTTGAAAAAGTTCATTAAAGTTCTCGATAAAGGAAACTAAAATGTAATTTGTAGGAGTGTCATTATATAGATAATCAGAGTTTTGCAATGTGAAAGTTATAAGTTCAGTATTTGGGCTAAAGGAAACATCAGACACATGAATATCAATTTGTCCTCGGTTTACATTAAACAATAAGATTATTGAGATGATAGCTTATGGAAGATTTCATTGACTACGGATGTGGATTGTAGTTGGTTCTTGCAAGCATCTCCATTTCAACATACTTATCCCAGGTTGCCCAAGAGCGTTCTAGTTTTTAGCATACATCAGTTGCACGATAAGTTTACTTTGCTAGTTTACTTTAACCTTGCACGGATGGTAGTGGAGATACTTGGGTTGCATTTTCCATGTTTTTTTTTTGTTTGAACAGCTCAAATCTCATATTGCTAAGAAATAACGCCCAAGACCCAATGGTATTAATTCATTCAATATATTTCATATTGTGGGAAAAACTTTTTTCATTAAATTTTTTGGACTTCATACGTGATCTCGGAGTGCGTCTTCATGCAAAATTTTTCTCAAATTCATACTGAAACCCTTTGGATAGAAAATAGCTATCACCAGCTGCGACATTTTGTCCAACAATTTAATTTTCACAATTCACGATTTAATTTTTTAAATTGTGCAATTTCCTGACGATTTGCTTTTCAGCAAATATAATGGCAACATTTCGTTATAGCATAAGAACGCAAGATTCCATAGTGATTGTTGTGAGGCATTATTTTATGTCTTTCGAAATTGAGTGGATGTTTCCAGATTGCATCCACCCGGTGTCGTAGCGCTTGTTAAGGGTTAAGCAAGTGAGGAAATCGGCTTCGAGCTTCTTGCCCGAAAGTTAAAAAACGATACATTTTTGATAAATAAAAAATTTGCAGAAAAATCAGTGAATCCATTACAACAGTCAACAAGGGCCAGCCATCTTTCGTTACCCCCACTGCATCCACCACGAGATAGGTGTTCAATGACTAAAATCTTTCTCATATCGTTTTAGCGCTGGTTGCTACAGTACGGAAACCAACAACCATGTAACAAGACACCGCCTGCTTACGAAACGATCACGACAAGCGTGTATAGACCGAGTCTAATCTCGAAGAGGTCATTTTCGTCTACGTCATTTCCTCTTCCGTTCAAACGACGTAAATTGATGGAATACAAGAATCGTGTGCAAAACTCGTTATTGGCCTCCCCGCTTGACGAAAATCATGTTTCGCCGAGCAGTGAGTGCGCTAGCTCTAATAGCGTCGAAACTATCTCCACTACGAAGTTGTTAACTGTGTCTGCCATGTCACCTGTGACATCACAGTTAGCTATGACGTCACTGGAATCGTCTTCAGTCATTTCAACGAACGTTGTATCATCTCAGTTAGCAACATCATCAGATGTGTCGTCAATTAATACGTCATCGCCGTTAACATCAGTATCGTCTGATACGAGTACGTCAACCGTTACGGCTGTGGTCGTATCGAATCATCAAACTTCCGTTTCTATGGTGACTCAAGAAACTATTAGCAAAGACACCGCACGGCCGCACGTCACCGGAAGTGACGAAGTTATTTCGCGTCGACTCAGTGGTGGAAGTGATGAGGCAAATTTTGAGCGAAGTAGTGTATTAAGCATCAGCTCGACAGATGATGTTAAAACGGACCTTGTATCGTCTAATAGTAATACACAAAAAACGGAACTAATAAATGTAGGAGATCACGTCGGAAGTAGTTCGGAAGTTAATCGGGAGGCGTCTCTTCTTACGCCGATGCAACGCACGAACAATAGTACTGTAAATGTGACAAGCGATGATGTAGGTGTCACAGATGGATTGGGAGTGGTGAGCACGACACAAACAACGCCTGGTGGCAAGAAAAAGGTCTGTAAGTCATGATTGGGTTTGAAAATTTCTGGTACTTTGGTAATTTTCTATGGTAGAATAGGTATTTTCGTAGTATTTTTCGTGCTTGAATACGTACTTTCGTGGTATTTTTTTCCATGGTGCATTGGATACTTTTGTTAGTATTTTCTATTGGTAGTGTAGATTTTTGGGTTGTATTTTCCATGGTAGTGTGTAACATTACTTTAGACCAATCCACGATGAGAATACACTATTGACATCAACACACCTACAAATTTCCTGCACACACGATGCGATGACGTAGGAACCAGACAACAAATACGGCGAACCAGACTTTTACTCCCCACTCTCAACTCTAAAGATGTCTACCAGTAAGGTTGTCGAAACGTCAGTCAACAGCAACAGTCCTTCGCAGGAGTATATTAACCTGGACGATATACATCCACAAACATGTAACGATACTCGCGGGTTCAAACGATTTACTTTGCATTTGCCAAGGTGGAATAAATTCTTCGGTCGCATTTTCCATGGTAGAATCGAACTTTTGTAGCATTTTAAATGTATATTTAGCGCGCGAAATTCATGTGTGAAATAAACTGACCTCACGACCGCATCATCTTCGCTTTTGCGAAGAAGTCGTCAAGTAAACTGTAGGTAGTTGATTAGAAAATGCTGCTGTGCCATGAAATACATACCTATGTATTTTGTAAATGTCCAGTTATGACCCATAAAACCACGAGCCTTTTTGGCTAGCAGACCATTCGGGATAGGAATTACGGAACATTTGCCCATGCTCTCTTCAAGAACATGTTTTAAGGTCATCTGAAGCTATTTACATTGTTTGATCGTAGGTGTCTTTATCTGAATATCTCAATCGCAAACGAACCACAGGATCGGCGATTAAAAGAGATATAACCGGATCGGCCATCACATGTGACGTTGCTACGACGAGTTTATCACGTGTCATTGATTCGGCCAGTGCTATGGCCATCAACAGCAATTCTGTGTCATCTGCGGTGGAGCGTTGCTCTCCAAGTTTAGGTGTAAATATGAATCATACTGGATGTGGGAGTACTTTGATGCACGGAACGACGGGCGTGAGTAGTAGTACAAATGGGGTGATGATTGAACCAGTGAGCCCTGACGATGGAAGTCGTTTCAATAATGAGAGACCTGGTGAGAAAGAAATCATCGAGAGAACCTCCATTGGTAAGTAAAGACTTATTGTTTGCTTGCTCGAAGAGGCTTCCGGTAAATTTCTATTTTAACGCGTTTGTTTGTGATAAATTATGAAATTTCTCAAATAACGAAGAACATTCGGTTTCGAAGGATGTTTACCAACTCGAAAAAAGCCGCGTCGACCGGGCAAGATAAATATTTCATTAACTTATCGCCACCATCTTTGACTTTCGTTTCAGTTAATATTAAAGAAGATTTATAAACATACGCTACAGGCCAAAAAGTTTAAAGCCACTTTCGGTGTCGTTTAAACATGAACAGAAACGACTAATTAAACACGCCATACATAGGACATAGGTTAACATGTCAACAAAACGATTTTGTATTTCTTTATCAGCCCAAGTGCAATTTAGCGATATATTACATCACTGGCCACACCAAGATAACGCGACCAAAGCTTTACGTCTTACACTAGAGCTCATTTACTCTAAATTACAACTGAACTGCGAGGATACATGAAGTCTGAATGGAATAAAAGGTGCCTATTGCAATTCTTCAAAAGCGTTTACACCAAGTGCTAGAATTTGTGCTGCAATTTTAAAAGCAAGAGGCGACTTTTTTAAACAAAGTAAAGTGCTAGCGAAACTTTGTTCGTTAAGCATTTGTCATGTGTCAATGTAAAATTGTTAAGGACATTATATTTACCATCATTTGCGGTCATTATCGTATTTTTGCGTGAACACAAATGCTCGTTTACTATTGTTATTTTTTTAATTACCCATGGTGGTCTTAAACTTTTGAACTGTGGTGTATTTTACTCTCTTTCGTAGAGTTGTGATTTCAATCTTAGAGCGATGTAACGACAGCAAATATTTCCGAAAATATGTAAGCTTGTTCTTGTCAACTTAGCTGATATTGAAGAAATTTCTTGTCATATTTTACTTTTTGTACCTTATACACCGTTAAAGTTAACTATGCTTACTAGCATTTCCTAATCACAACACTCCTTCGAACATTGAAAATCGTTTCTTCCATGAGATTTTCATGAACGATTTAAACTGGAGTGAGATAAATGTCTGACCCTGTTCACATGCTGTTACGTTAATCATTCGTACAGTGTGATGTAACTGTCAGAGACACGTCAAATCATTCGTTGTACTCGATTACCAAAGCCTTCGCGAGGAAACTTCAAACGACCCTCCGAATTTCGTATCGTTTTTGAAAATCTACAAGAAAGGATCATTGATCAGTAATGTGACCCACGTTGGTTTTGTTATGGGAGGGAGTCTTTCGTTGGATTACCTTATTCCTCTATTTATCCCCTTGTGGGGTGATGTTATTTTGCAACTATTCAAGTGGTGAATTGCTTGAAGGGGAAACTAAAAACACGCCGTAAGATTAGATAAATTTTCGTGCGAAATTGCCAGCCCATACTAATTCACCCTACATATGTTTCAATATTAATTTTTATTTATTAACATGCCCAATTCAGAACGTGCATAAGTGCATTTTGAAAGTTTGAACTGAGGAAAGCTTAGAGAAAAACTTTGACATATGACGATAAGTTTTGTCTAAAATCTTAACACAAAGCAATTTCCTATTTTGCTTTTTGCAATATAGTAAATTTCACAGGAATTAAAAGTTTTATATCATTGAATATGAGCACTCGTGTTATGTTGTGATTTCATCGTGAGGTCGACTTCCCGGTGTTTTTCAATTTGCCGTGAGAAGGGGATAAAAAGAGGGGGGGGGGGTGATTTATTTTGCTACCTTTGTAGTGCGGGCTTAACGGAGGAAAAACAGTTAATGTTGTAGCCTTGTTTAACGATTGGGAGATTTTTAAAGTGTGCTCTATACAACACTTATCACAGTTGATTTTGGTTAATTGTTTGGTTGTGTTAGTGTTTTGTAAGGAAATCGGCACCACTTCACGCAAGGTCTTCGCACCCCTCCTCAAATACATCCTTATCACTGGTGTCGATTGACATTCACCCCGCGTGAAGTTGTTAATAAACCCACATTCAAAGTATTCGACAGGTTGCAAAATTCACCGATATCAAATGAGGAAAGTTCGTAAATGATCGTAGCTATTTTTCCTTTGTTCTTTTAGGCAACAGTAGTGATGCTATGGATATCGAAGATGACGACAACGAGCCTTCCTCTAGTACGAGTCTCATCGACATTCCAACTGGGGCAAGACCAATAGGCGTTTCGTCTTCCGACATGGTCTCTTCCCTCACTGGGACATCTTACTCCTATATTGGCCAGCATCCAACCAGTGTTGGTAATATGACACCGGAACAGCCATCGTCAAGAAGACAGGTACTTCTTTTGATTTTCGTATTCAAAATTCCAGGTAGATAGCAGTGGCGGACATGTTATGAAATGTTGGGGGGGGGGGGTTTGTCCTCAAATCATAAGATTTCTAGAGAGATTCTAGAGCATGCCTATTGGTATACTTTTAAAATTTGACCACGTGCACAGGAACCTGCACACAAAAGGTTTAGTGCGTCTGCTGGTACGTGTATAGTACAGAAGTCTCTCAAATGGTTATTATTTAACATCACATTTATGTTATGTAAGTGTGATTTAAGGGATTTGGTGTAAGATTTTAAATCTTTCAAAATTGTTGTGGGGACTTAAGCCCTCCCCATCCCCTAGTCTCCGCGGGTGGTGGATAGAAAGAAAGGCTTTAGTATTTGTCTCTTACATTTGATCTTACAATTTGGCTGACGTGCATAAGGAGTGAAGTTTCACCGTCTAGACACTCCTGATAGAGGCACCGGACAGGAATAAATAAGGACTCTGAATTTAACATTATCACTCCCGAATGAGACACTTGACTGGAATTTGAAAGTATTCGTGTTTCAACATCAGATCACTTATGATTGGAGAGAATTAGAGTTTAGTAGAACAAGATTCAATGTATAACATCCGATCACCCTGAGTGAACTCACTATGTGTCGTATAAAGGCACTTGACTGTTGACATCACTTTTCAACCAATTTAGTTGACACTAATTCATCAATATCTTCATTTTTTTGCGTCAGGTTTTGAACGCGGCGGTGCCGACGTCTGTCATGCCAGCGGACTGTCTTGGTCGCTCGCTAAGTCGAACGTCGATCACCCCAAACGTCTCCCAACAACCACAACGTCCTCATATCACCGAATGATTGTCGCCCGTAACCTTGCAGTAATGCATTCGTAACACATTCACATTGTCTTTATTCGTGGTGTCGTTCTGATTTTCTGTTGGTTGACAATGGCTGTTTGTGAGCATAGTTCACAATGCTTCTTGCGTGATTCGTGCCATTCGTGTTTTTTGCGTGTTATTCGTGGGTCTGTATTGTACATTGTGTGTCGATTGTAGTTCTTATTATCGGGCGATTCGCACATCGTTACTCGAACTGTGAATCCCACTGAGTTGTTAACTCTTATGAAAAGTTCCAGTTAACTTTTAGCAACAAATTACTTGACCGAGATGTTACTAGTAGCGCACCGTCCTTTGTTAACATCTTCGGTTTTCATTCGGTTTATTCAGTTCTCTATATCTTCATCGATATTTTCATCAATGCTCAAAGCTGTGTACATTGGCTGCGTTATCTCGTTGTGAAAAGAAAAACACGTGACCCCAATGTGGCTGTTGCAGAGAAAACATTTGGTTGCGTTTACAAACGTGAAATTTTGTGTGCGCTCTTTTGCTTGTACATATGACAAGATAATAATAGATGTTTGTTAATCTTGTTGGAATGATTAAACGGCCTTCGTTTTGCCTTGTTTAATTAAATTAAATCAACACACTTCATATAAATGTTTCTAAAGTATTGTTGTTTGATAAAAGCTTATGTGTTTTACGACTGCTCTCAGACAGGAATATTATCGTTGCTTACTTTGATAGAAAAGATAGCGTATTGAAGTTGATCAGAATGAATAGGCTATAAACAAAGGACTAGGATTGGTGAGCCTATAGGCTATAATCAAAGGGCTAGGATTGGTGAGCATACAGGCTATAAACAAAGGACTAGGATTGGTGAGCTTATAGGCTATAATCAAAGGACTAGGATTGGTGAGCATATAGGCTATAAACAAAGCACTAGGATTGGTGAGCTTATAGGCTATAATCAAAGGACTAGGATTGGTGAGCTTATAGGCTATAAACAAAGCACTAGGATTGGTGAGCTTATAGGCTATAATCAAAGGACTAGGATTGGTGAGCTTATAGGCTATAAACAAAGGACTAGGATTAGTGAGCTTATAGGCTATAAACAAAGGACTAGGATTGGTGAGCTTAAAGATCTCCAAAAACTGTGACGGACTCTCTTTTTAACATTTATGTTTCTATGTTTAGTTTTGGATTTCTGAAAGTTTGTGACTTGTAAATTAGGTAATGTATGTTCAGTCGTTTCCTAATTAACATATTCGTTATTTTTATTTATTTTAGCCAAAAATAAACATATTTGCTTTATATTAGAAAGGTTATCAGTTCACTTAATTTGAAAATAGGTTTCACCAAAGACTAGCAGTTTTATAAACATGTAAATTAGGAAACGACAAAACATAAATTCTCAATTTACATATTACTATAACTTTAATCATTTCAGGACCAAACATGCGAACATTGATGTTAAAAAGAAAATCCATAACAGTTTTTAGTGATCTTATATTTAACACAATAAAAAAGTTGTATTAAAGGCGATATAAACGAAAACTTATCAGCGATAGCGGGATCAAAGCCCCAGAGTGCATGGATTAATAGAACTATATGCCCGGTAAAGGCATCAAAGTTCGTGTGCAAAGAAAAACTTTATTTACATTTTTTTCAATTGGTACATTTAATGTCTATGACTGTGCAACTATCCAATGACTCTATTGGTTGATGATAGTTTTACAAGATTTTGAAGTTCCCAATGAAAGAAAAAAACTGTATTTAGATATTTAAAACTGTTTTTAGAAATGACAGCGAACTTTATGAAACAGTTAGTGCACATCTTTTTTTATTCCCAATGACGTCATATACACGCAATGAGAAATATTGAATCATACGCCATTACAGTTGCACGGCTCCTTATTGAAATGTATCGTTACTTCTAGTATTACTGAGCATTAATTGCGTATGAGTATTTTTAATGTCTAATCTTATGTTCATTTTCAAGCTATTTTAGTTCAATTTGTGCAGCTATGAAACAAATTAAACAGCGTCTGATATGTTTGATAGAACTGTGGGTAAGTAATTTTGTTGATGTTAATTGTAACAAGGCAATGGTGGCGTTAGAGATGTATGAAATGCAAAACTTACTAAGCAATCAAGAATAGGATTTTATTGGTTAAAAAAAATGGTGTAAGTGGCTTGCAGGAGCAAAAAACCATGTATTATAAGCACGTCGCATGAGTGACAAAACGTTTCTTAATTAAAAAGGTGTTTTTATCGCTGTAATGTTTTGTTATATCACAACGTGCTTTCAATAATGATAAAATGATAAAGTTACAAAGTCCATAGGGACACCAAAAGCTATTGTTTTCGTCTACAAGACGTGACGATCACAACTTGAATCTTTAATCTTCTAAAGACACATCATTAGATGAATTCATCAATTGAATTATACACAAAATGATAAAATAGACTTCGTCCATCTAACAAATTCAAATATTGTCTTAAAAAGAGCAATTGCAATGGTGGATGGCCTGAAAGCCAAGAAAAACCAAGAGTTCTGAAAAAAACTGTTTTAGCGCCAGAGCACTTTCGGGTTAGTGGGTTACTCTTGAGTTTTTATCGCTTTTCCCTTGAGTTTCTTGGTTTTTCTCGGGTTTCATGCCTTTCACCTTGGCAATTGCTCTTTTTAAGACAATGTACAAAATACAATCCAGGGGCAGGTTGCTCGAAGCTTGGATATCGTTGTGCATTGGATAGTATTTTTCAATCTTGTGAAAAAGGTGGTTATACTTTCTACATGATTATGAAACTTTGTTATTCTAGAAACAAAATATAGTATTTTATTGATTGTTCAGCTGAAATCATGCAATTGTTCAAGCAAACTTTTGAAGCGTTCAAATATATTGCTATCCAGGCTTCGTGCAACCGGCCCCGGTACTTTACTAAACGACATGTCATCGGCAATTCAAATACCTAAATTACTGAACTTTTCCCATTCGATTTCAATTTCAACGCTTTCTCTTTTTATAACTTTTTTTCTTCAAATTTTTGTTCGAAGTCGATTGTACCAAATGTCGTTTGACCGACGATTGTTCTTCCACTAAGGAGGCGAGATGTCCTTGTTCTGCGAGCATGCGAAGAAATGTACAGATAAACGGGTCGAAGTCGTGCGTTCTTCGGCAATGGTCGATCTGTGAGTAGATTTGAAATAATACAGTACTATATAAAGGAGGTAAATTTTAGTTTCAAGCGCGCACGGGCAACGTAACTCAATTGTTGCATTCCAGTTACATATGCAGTTCAATGCAAGCACCCTAATTTTTTCGTAACGAAATCGTTCAAAAACAAGGCTTGGTAATGTCATTGAAGGAAATTTGAATTATGCAACATTCAGTCACATTCTTCTACCTATCTTTCTGAGGTGGACACATCCAGGATAATAATGCAATGCAAACGACTGACGGTCGGGCCGAATTGAATTTAAAATCGAGAACATTAGAAATTTAGAACTGCAAAAATTCAGTTTTGAAATGCCCTTTGAAGATGCTGCAAAATTTTCAATCGAAGTAAAATAACAGACCTTGTATTTTCGTCTTCTGTACGTCTCCTCTGAAACAACCGTTTGAAATTTATTGATCTCCTGATTGAGCACATCCATAAGTAGGTACAAATCCTGATGAAAAAATCTCGAGTTATGATGCCGTCAACTTTAGTTTTTATTGTCAATGCAACATGGCTTCATTCAAATGAATACTCTGACATACTCACTAAACAATCCGAGGACTAGTGATTGCAGTGAAGGCATTACGCCGATTGCGAGCTCAAAAGATATGGTGACAGAGTGCATGTTGGGTAATGAAAGACAACGTGTGCGTACAAACCTGGGCATCTGGCGGTTCGTCACGGGTTACCAGTCCCATGGCCGCGTCGACCGCTTCCGTTGGAATGTCCAAAGATGCCATCGTTGCTTGCTCGTGGAAAACAGCAAAATACTTAGAATCTGTAACAGACATCACGAGAAATCAATGAATGACGTAAATTCCGAACATGTTGAGCATATCTATTTTAAATGTTAAAATATTTCATTCACAAACACGCAAGCGATAAATGAGAGAACTTGCTTCTACCTTCTGTAAATAATGTTGCATTTCTTTCGAAGTAAACGGGAGCACTGGCCTTAAAATCCAACTTTTCTACGTTCACGTCACTTGAATTGTCTGAAGCTGAAGGATTCATCTGTGGTTCTACGTTAAAAATAGATCTTACATCAGCTTCTCATCCATATCTATATTAGTGCCCAGTCAGGATATATTTTATGGTAGACGTACCTTGGTTGGTTATATTTCCTATCGAGGATGTATCAACTAGAGGCGGTTTTTTCGTGGGGTCGTTGTTCATACAGGCTAAAATTCCGGGAGCATTTTCCGTAGAATTTTCAACGATTGATTTGTCGTCTTCGCGTGATGTTTCTGACGACAGTGTTATGGAATCCGAAAGCATGGAAAGCGACTGCTGTAGTACATTTTCCGGTATTTCTGCATCGACTTTTACGTCAAGGGAAAAGTTCCGGTGATAAGATTTTCCCGCCTTATGATTGGCTCGTCCAGAAGGGATTCTTAATTTATGTTTAGCTTTTTTCACGGGATGTTCGGAGGTGAGGTCGGTTTCACCTTCGGAAGCCGTATCTGTACTGGAGTCACCACGACCAGCCTAGGGAATTTACAAAAGTTAAATTGTGTGGTGTTTTTCACGTTTTAATGAAGTATAGTCAAAAATCCTGTAGACTTGTACTTTCATTATCCACAATGAAAGGTGCTTAAGAAGCAGCACTATAAAACCAACATTTGAATTGTGTCCAATTCATTCATATGATCCTGGAGCATTACAGGAGCACGAGGATGACAGAGGACTAAGCTTACGAAGGGCTGTTCTCGGGAAGTTAACAAAGATATACGACCCTCTGGACAACCCGATACAGCCAAGGATTTGTGAGAAACAATCTTTGATGGAGATCTTTGAATCGACATAAGTGAAAAATAATGCCAGCAACTTCTAGCCGAATGCAGGCAGCGTACTAATTGCAAAATACTTGAGATGGAATTGTTTTAAAGTGTGCAACTTATAACTGCAAAGGGAATCTTGGGATACTTTTAAGGGTTAAGTAATCACCCTCGCATTGGCGGAGCGCCTTAAAAAGTTGTGTAGTTTAGGAGTACATTACGATTGTTTTTTTTATCCAACTGAATGAAAATTGATGTGGGAAATATCATTGGCAGGCTTATAGTTTTTAACATTCTAATTTTCACCTTGTTCAGCGTATCCAATACAATCTTCCTGAAAGAAATGGAAATTTTGATAAATATGTTTATATAATAATAGTTAATGAGCTAAATGTTTTGCTAAGAATATAGCGACAATGAGGGATGTAAATGAGACAATATTTTTTGTCAGGGAGTTTGGTGGGTGGGATTGTGATGCTCCAAATTTGTATGGTCTGTAGTGACTGTCAAATTGCTAGAGTATGATTGCTTAAAAAGGAAACGTTTTGAATACAATTTGCATGGGTAACAGCATGGTTTCTAGTGCAACTTTGGAAAAAACATGCACAAGTGAGTTTTTCAAAGACTATCAAAATTGCACGAGTCCGAAGGACAAGTGCAGTTGGAAGTCTTTTGGAAAACTCACGAATATGTTTTAGCATAGCATAGCTTGAATAGCATAGCTTCTAGTGCACCAAACTGCACTAGAAACTATGCTATTACTCATCTATAAAATACATAAAAAATCTCTGTTGATTTTTAACTTCCGCTTACGACCATGTCAGCCAATTGTGTTTTTCGATTTCATTTTTTCATTGTTTGACTAACCAATCAGAAGCACAAAAGAAATCAACACTGGTATTTCCTTTTTATGCCACTAATGTTTAGAAAAATTGCGCTGCTCTTAATCAATCAAAATTGACAATTTTTTTAAGTATATTTAGACACAAATATTACGCTTAAGGAATCAAAGAAATATTGCTCCGGTTTTCCAGGAATCGCTGAGTCGATAAACGAACCTTTTTTCCTTTAGCGTTTTCAATTTCATCTCGCATTCGGGACGTTTATCAGCCACAATAGCAATGAGATTATAGCGAATGTCATGGCAAGGTTCACTAAAAGCCACAAATAAAATAAAAAACACCTAAAGTGATCGTTATTAATACTGACAATGATCAAAACAACAGATAACATTCTTGATATACTGAAGTTAGCTAATATTACTTCTGTAACTGCTCATAAATATACCCACCCCGATGCAATACCAATGCGCTCGGTGATAACTCTACGGAATTTCTCGGTCCAGTCCTCGTTCTCTCTCCAACGACCTAAATAGTGACGTAGTCTGAATGTTGATATGTAATTTTAACAAGCCATGGATAGCAACAAGCTTTTACGTAAGGTGATCATTTGATTCCAAATGGTGGCTTTACATGCGCAATTGCTAAGCTATTAGGAAAATTGAGAATATGTCCATTCCATAGGTTCTACCCATCCGTGTTTCTCAGTGCTATGGTAAATAATAATCATAAAATCTGACCATGTTTGTTGTTCAGTGCTATGGTAAGCAAATGTAATAGTCATATAATCTGACCATGTTTGTTGTTCCGTGCTATGGTAAGCAAATGTACTAATCATAAAATCTGACCATGTTTGTTCAGTGTGCTATGGTAAACAAATGTAATAATCATATAATTTGACCATCGTTTCTCAGTAAAAAACAGTGAACAAACATCAACCTGTTCATACCGTGGTCTATAGGATAAGGTTTAAGTCCATCGAGTTCGAACAATTTCCCATTGATTGGCAAGTAGCTAACGAAGTGAAACGCCTCGCCGGCCTTGCCCGATGAAAGAGTGTTTGTTCCGGGTTTACTGTCGGGTAGGATGCGGTGAATGGGTCTGTGGAAGTCAAACTAAACGTTAGTCAAGTATGCATTGAACAGAGTTATTAAACCGGAGTAATGAATTACTTTTATTCTCCGTAGATTTTTTAAGAAAGTAGAGTGTTTAAGGAAGTTACTCGATCGTCTGAAACTGTCCGTTCGATTAAAAAACATGCGATAGGAAACAATTCAAGATGAGTTGTTACTTTGCCTGCAATGGATTTGAAACAGTTCCCACATTCCCCCCCCCCCCAAACTTTCCACTCAAAAATTTCAACCTATAGCAAGCAAGCCATCCCTTACATTCCGCGGAAGAAAAATTTTTATGTCACAGTGGTGGATTTATAGGGAGGGGGGGGGGTGCTCACCCCTGTAGGCAATGGTCAACAGAGATGCATAGAGGGGTGCAAATTGCAAATAATAAAATTAAAATCCATCCCACTTTTAATGGAAAAAGCCTGAATGAACTATGTCAATAAAGTTTATTGACATAGTCAATGACATCTATTTGTTGAACAAAACGGGAACTAGTATCCATGATTAATAATAACTACATGATTTAATGAATAACTGCAACCCCATGAAAAACTCTCGCTGGATTTCACTGAGTTTGCCCGCTAAGTTCTATTTCGAAAGTTAGTTGACCTCTCGATTTATAAAAGTGTATAGTCTAACGTATACTAAACAGACAACCCCGGGGATTTTCTACGTAACCGTTTGATGCGGGTCTCGCAAAAAACGAGGTAGAAAATAAGAGGGCTTAAACTGCAGAAAAACAAACATAAATTGTTGTTTGTTGTCGCGGACGGCTCAGACACTAAGTTTTTTAAAAGTTCTCGAACAAAGACTTAATAATATATCTTATTATAGGCTGTTGTTACTTCACCCGACCGAAAACAGTTTTAAAATAATAAAGAATTTAACAGCAAAAATTTTCGGGACATTTCCACATGACCACTTGACGCGCAGGGTTATCCCGTAACACGGTGCTCAAGTTGAATTGAACGAGGGAAATATCACATTGAGATTTCATTACTTATTTCATTACCTCGCGTATTTGTTGTGAACAATGGCAATCTCTGGTATATTTCCAATGGCGTAACCTTTAGTCTTGATAAGAAAAGAATTTTTAGAGAACATAAAGCAAAGCAGTGGTGACTAAGCATATTAGCGTTGTTGCTTATCTCTAATATTCAAGAACAGTCTCATGTTAAAACTGAAGTATTTGGTTACATACTCCAGTCTATAGTCTTCATGATCATTGAAAAGTTTACAGTCTTCATGATGTTGAAACTAGAGTCCTTATCATACTCCAGGCTAATGTCTTCATCAGATATGTTCTGATGTTGAAACTTGAGTCCTTACACATATTCCAGTCTAGTGTCTTCATCAGGAGTGACCAAACGTTCAGACTTGTTTCCATCGCCAGTAATTCCACCTTCTGCGAAGTACGTACCTCCGGGTCAAAACCTTTAGTATCTTCCTTCAGTCTACTCAACGTCTCGCCAGGATGAAGTTCATCGCAGTTCAATAGAACACTCAACAGCGCATGCGTGGCACAAGAATTGGGAATAATCTACGAAAAAATTAAAAAAGTTTCATATGTTAATGACCTAACATGTCGGCACGCAAAAATTGTTAAAGCTCACCTGCTGAGCAAAGAACATATTGTTGACAACATCGTCGCTCTCGACAAACGCCTCGTCAAGAGGAACGGTTCCTTTCCTTCTCGAGCGACGTTCTTCGTTCCATTTGAAGAGAAACACAAAGCCATAAACGTGCCTTGTGGTGGAAAAAAATTGCAACATGACATGTCATCGACATACCGGGTTCAACATAATCATGATACAGGAGGCGCGCGAAAATGAGCCGTTTTGCAAAATAGTGAAGATGTATTATGGTAAGTTTGATAGACTAAGACTTAATACTTAAATAGAATATTCGTCGCTGAAATGAAAAAACGCGTTTGGATGTTGTTTTCGACTTATAGGTTAAATTTTAGTTACATTCTAAGACTGGTGGTAAGAAAACTTATAAAAACCTCTTGCTTGGTGTCTCAGTAGTTGTTTTAATTTGTCATTATTGTTAAAGTTGCAAAATTGAAGACAAAACCTTTCATGGCATGAATGACATTCATTTATTTTCAGGTTTGTAGCTAGAATGTTAATTGGGGATGTTGTTTCTAAGTACCAGACTGATTTTTTTTGAAAGTGATTTGTTTTCAGAAGAAATCAGTTGGGCACAAATGAATTTACATAAACAACCACCGTCCCCCCTCCCATTGATGTTCTAGCTATGCCCCTGTTTATTTTTTATGTAAAAGTTCATGTCTGTGCAAATGACTACAATACAGTTCATCTGGAATTCCACTTGAAGAAACTACATTCAAAATACTAGTTTACAACATTGCTGATCCAATCAAAACCCGTAACCATGCTTACCCTTTGATAGGTTTGGATAAATCATATATTTCATCCACTTGAACACCATTTATTCCTAAAATTGTATCCAAAAATCTTTAATCTAAATAGTTGTTTTGATCTGTGATTTGAATCAAATGCAGAATGAAAAAATGATATTGAGACATTGAAATGAAAACACAAAAGACTAAAGTGAATGAAAAGACTTTGTCATGCATCCAAAATATCAACTAGCAGTAAGACTTGACAATCACAGTTCTAATCTGTTTATACGTACAGGGGCTACATAGCCTAATCGAAAAACTGAATTGTGTCAAAATAAAAATCTAATGCAATGAAAATTGAAAGCAGTTATAAATTACGTGACTTTGCTGGCAATGAAATATTGTGGTGATGCATTTAATCTTGCTGCATATCTAACCAATGATACCCTTCATATAAAATAGTTTCTATGCCATAGATATTCATCTGGCATCTAGTTTTTAATTTTTGTATAGGCAATTCACCTATTTTATAAAGTTAAATTTCCCTGGCTTTGTGCCGACGGTTGTGTAGCCTAGTGGTAAAGGCAAGAATTACGATGTCAACATGCCAAATACTAGTTCGAAACCTATCTCTGCAAAGACAGATTTTATCAAATTATTCAGATATTTTTTCATTCTCAAAATCGACTTAATCTTTCATTTTTTAATAACTAAAACATAAAAATATAAAAATAATCTTGGTTAGCATTAAGGTCAGGGTTGGGGTTAGGATTTGGGTAAAGTATATTTAAGTTTTTAAGACATAAATAGTTATGTCGGATGAATAGCACTTGAAAATTAAGTTCCAATGTCGGATGAATATCCATGGCGAAGTTTATAACGCTTTGAGTCAATCAAATGCCTATTGCACTTTGAAATAATGACAGAAGATATTTTAATACAACAATAGGTTAATGAATTACCAAATTCTTCTATGAGTAGCAGAAATATCCCTAGAGGAGTATTTGAAAGGAATAAATTATGATTTAATTGTGAAATCCTTTGGGGGGGATAAAATCGATCACTTAAGTGACTAAACTCACCGGGGTCGCTTTCCAATTCCAACCACCCGTTTGCCGCCATATTTAATTTCTATTTTTGGATGGAATCTGGTTGCTCGTATGCATAATTCCATCCTTCAAGTGTAGTTTTACAGAGGGGGGGTCGTCACGTTTTGCGGGGGGGAAGGGTATTTTGTATTGATGAAAAATTGGAAATATTTATTGGAAAACTGAAAATGTAAAGTGATAGAGATGTTTGTGAAACATGTTCGGAATAATATCCCGATTATTTTCTCAAGTTTGGGATAGTTCTTCTGTCGATGGAAGCCAAAATCCAGCAAACACGACTGACAGTTTGTCGTCTAAGCCAAATTCAGAACGGAATGGACAAGATGACAGCTTCGGCGCACGTGGTAGCAAAACTGCAAACGTATCAAGCGAGCTAAGCAAAGTGCTCTACGGAAAAGTTACCAAAATCTATGATGATTCTGGACTTATTGATAATGAGATATACTTCACCTATGATAAGCTTACTGGAGGAGTACGGCCCAAGGTCAATGATGAAGTCCATGTTTGGGCAAGTCGGTCATCATCAAACGATGGATGGCAGGCCGAGCGAGTGGAGGTTCAAGGGCTTGATTGGGATGAGTGCACAGACCAAGGGGAAGATGAAATTCTGATTGGAGACATAACAGAACTTAACGAAAGATACCTCATTGTTTGCCATGATGTACACTGCCCAATGACATCCCTTGCTTTTGGTTACATGCCAGCAAAGGGAGACTGGGTTAGAGCTGAAGTTGTGCGTCATAGAGGACAGGTGTCAGAGGTCAAAGTAGTCCAACCCTGCGACAAAAAAGTCTTACTGGCGCAGTTACTGCTGTTGGATGTGGTCATGGTTATATCAATGATGACATATTTTTTTCTTTTTTTTCTTGCCGGACCAATTATCTACCGAGAAAGGGACACACAGTCAAGGTTACTGCTATAGAGTCCAATCAAGGCAATTGCAAATGGAGGGCAATAAAGGTTGAGCCAAGGATTCCTGTAAAAGATACCAAGTAAGTTGAAAAATTTGAATATAAAGTTTACTTTACCGTACAGGAATAATATCTTAGTTGTTGTGGAGAACTTCCAGCACAATGATTGGAGGCTCTCTACCTTTTTCTTCTATTCATCCCAAATTGCTGGCATAAAAAAATGTGCTTGCTCAATTATGTAGTATTATAATCTGTTTTAACAGGCAATTCAAGTAAATGACAATTTTTTTTAGAGTAAACATGTTTTGGCATGCTTATGCCATCTTCAGCACAAGGAATGATTATGATATCTATTTAGAAGTTAAATTTATATTATTTAAGTGAGAGTGTATCAAATTACTAGATGATGGAATTATTTATAAGTTGAATATCATGTAGATGTGATGTATTTGATGTATTTGCTGATGTATCAGCACAATATTCAACTTATAAATAATTCCATCATCTAGTAATTTGATACACTCTCACTTAAATAATATAAATTTAACTTTAAATAAATAACATAATCATTCCTTGTACTGAAGATGGCATAAGCATGCCAAAACATGTTTACTTTAAAGAAACATGTCATTCACTTGAAATGCCTGATGTATATAGTGCTTTTAAGAAATCTGTTTTATGATATGGAGTTTTCAAATCCATAGGCTTACAAAGCTATTGCTTTACAAGCTGATTAATGCTTTATGAAACCTGCCATTAGACTGTCAGGGGCTTTAAGGTACTGGTATTAATTTCCTTTTTTAGAATTTATTCTTTAAGTTTTGATAAAACTACGTTTCTAATCCGACAATAAACATGTCATGAATAGTGACGTCATCTAACAGACGGATGTTAGTTTTATTATAAAACATTAAAAAAAATTTACAATAATACGTTGTTGCTGTACACAAACACGTGCTTTGATTGGTCAAAAGCTGAGCCCCGCGCTGGCCAGTGCAAACCAATATGAGCTTAGTCAATGAAATCAGTGAAAGAAATTTGCAAATCAATCGTCGTTTAATGTCAGAGGAAAAATGTAAACACTGTTTCAATAGACCTTTTCAAGGTTATCGCAGCCATATTGCAGGGGTGCAAAAACATTGCGCCGAGCGCGCGGTCACGCATGGCGTCCATATAAATTACTAATAAATGCGCAAAAATTATCCTTATACATATTGGCCATTTCTTTCAAAAATATTTCTCAAACTCGTTCATCTTAATAGTCGAATTATTATTTGCGATTTTTTATATACGTGAGTCCAATTTTGTGGTAATCAACAAGCGGAAAGTTAAAGAAAACATTTGTTTTCTTTGAACAACTTGACCGTCGTTTGCGCGATGTTCTTGAGTTCGCAAATGTGCGGAACTCATAAGCCAAGTCAAACGAACTAAACCCTAAACTAGCCGAGTAGCTGTGAGCAGTCATAACCGAAATGGTAAAAAATGCGCGTTGTGCAGTTGGATATTGCGATAATGATAAACGCTATCCTGATTATCAAGTTAAGAGGTCTCACGTAGAAAAGTTAGTTTTCCATTAGTGGCCCAAAGATCAAGCACTTGCTGAAATTTTGCGAAAACAAATTGCAAACAGCAGAGTCGATGACTTTAACCCAAAGCCCTTTCATTTGCACAAGGGACTTTCATTTGCTCAAATTATTTTCCCTTGGGAAGAAGAACCCCAAATAACCGCGGAACGGATTATCCTTCGGTTTTTATTACGCTATCAGAGTACGAGCAATCGAGGACTCTGCTTAAACGTAAACGAAGAGAAACATGGACGACATCAAAGCGTCCTCATCAAGCCTATGACACCGAGGATTCTGATTCAAGTTTTGATGGAAATCTAGCAAAATCTGAGGCATCTTTACTCCCTGTCCCTTTGGAATTGGAACAGTTGACGAGAGAGTATGATGTAAGGTTTCACACCGGCCTGCCATCGACTAACAGTTTTAAGTGTGTATTTGAATACTTGGCTGTTTCTTCTTCTGGCTGTTTAGTCGCTTTACATAATAATAAAAATAGCAATGTCTCTTTACAAATAATTGGAAATACTAATAAGAGTTTGCCGTAGAATAGTTCCTCGCGATACTTGCTGACTTTGCTGTAGACATGTGCGTGTGTTGCGAACTGAAGAACATCGCTCAAACGACGGTCAAGTTGTTCAAAGAAAACAAATGTTTTTTTAACTTTCCGCTTTTTGATTACCACAAAATTGGACTCACATATGTGAAAAATCGCAAATAATAATTCGACTATTAAAATGGACGAGTTTGAGAAATATTTTTGAAAGAAATGGCCAATATGTATAAGGGCAAGTTTTGAGCATTTATTAGTAATTTATATGGACGCCATGCGTGACCGCGCGCTCGGCCCAATGTTTTTGCACCCCCTGCAATATGGCTGCGATAACCTTGAAAAGGTCTATTTAACATCAGGGCTTTGCGTGCTTAAAAATTTTGACTTTTCCAAAACATTATTTTTCAATTTTTGTAATTCCTAGCTCTCCTTGTTTTTACGAAGGACTCAAGTAAACCAAAGCAATATTTTTTGTAATTCCTAGCTCTATTTTTGTTTCACGAACGACTCAAATAAGCCAAAGCAAGTTTACAATGAAACTCCTGGAAAACAAAGGTGGAGTTGAAATTTCAGAAGATATCAATTTTCCAGATGTCATACTGGGTCACAGTCAGGATATGATGATTTCGATAAGGTAAAGTTGAACCTGTGTTAAGGGACACACCGTATTTAGGTCACCCTTCGCTAACATGACATCCTGCACTGTCCCGAAAATTTCATAAGAGATTGTAGAGGGTATCCCAAGAAAATGGAACTCGTATAAATTTATTTATTTGTGTGCTAAAATTTTTATGCGGAAATTATCTATTTAGTAAAATTCTCATGCGCAGTAATGTAACTAGCATTGAAAACAGTTTAATGAGTTGTAGCAGCCACACTGAGAAGGTAATCATATTTTTCTTAAGTTGCAACGAACGTCGACAAACTTCTGAAACCAGCGTCAAACTAAATTAACCACGCTGAGCCACTGAACTGTAATATTAACTGGAATGCTAACTATGCCACCAAGTTTGAGGCCAGTACTGATGATAGTTTTTCTGCGTTTTTAGAAGTTCCATGATATTATTTTAACAAATTAACAACGATAAACATAAAATACTGTAGCACAAATGGCCATGATAAGTTTTACCTCACGATATTAGGTAATATGCCTAAAAACGCAGATAAAAGGCATCATAGTTGGCTTCAAAATGGCCTTTAGCCCTGTTATAGCGTTCCAGTTAATATTACAGTTCACTGGAACAAATAGTTGTGGATACTAAATTATTTAAACAGGTTCCATTTTTTAGGGGAGGGGGGGGGGCAACTGTGTAACTTCTATTCAACTAACCTTTACTGAACGGTCACCTCGATGAAGCAGACGCGGTCACCTTCTCCAGGCTCCCAAAATTGTTCATTTCAAAACGGTCAGGTGACATTATTCTACACAATTACTAGATTTAACTTGGAAACAATTCAAAATTTTATGTAGTTTTTTGTTTGTTATTTGTATTGAAATTTATTGCTGTCAATTTCAAATTTAGTTACAAAGGTTAGCTGAGTAAAGTAAAGGTTAGCTGTAAAGTAAAGTAAAGGTTAGCTGAGTAAAGTAAAGGTTAGCTGAGTAAAGTAAGGTTAGTTGAATAAAGTAAAGGCTGAGTAAAGTAAAGGTTAGCTGAGTAAAGAAAGTAAGGTTAGCTGAGTAAAGTAAAGGTTAGCTGAATAAAGTAAAGTAAAGTAAAGTTAGCTGAAAGTAAAGGTTAGTAAAGGTTAGTTGAATAAAGTAAAGGTTAGCTGAATAAAGTAAAGGTTAAAAAGGTGAGTAAAGCTCAGTAAAGGTTAGTTGAATAAGGTTAGCTAAAGGTTAGCTGAGTAAAGTAAAGGTTAGTTGAATTGAAGTAAAGGTTAGTTGAATAAAGAAGGTTAGCTGAGTAAAGTAAAGGTTAGTTGAATAAAGTAAAGGTTAGTTGAATAAAGCTGAGTAAAGGTTAGTGTAAAGGTTAGCTGAGTAAAGTAAAGGTTAGCTGAGTAAAGTAAAGGTTAGCTGAGTAAAGTAAAGGTTAGCTGAGTAAAGTAAAGGTTAGTTGAATAAAGTAAAGGTTAGGTGAGTAAAGAAAGGTTAGTTGAATAAAGTAAAGTGAATAAAGTAAAGGTTAGCTGAGTAAAGTAAAGGTTAGCTGAGTAAAGTAAAGGTTAGCTGAGTAAAGTAAAGTAAAGGTAAAGTAGCTGAGTTAAAAAGTAAAGGTTAGCTGAGTAAAGTAAAGGTTAGTTGAATAAAGGTTAGCTGAGTAAAGTAAAGGTTAGTTGAATAAAGTAAAGGTTAGCTGAGTAAAGTAAAGGTTAGCTGAATAAAGTAAAGGTTAGCTGAGTAAAGTAAAGGTTAGTTGAATAAAGTAAAGGTTAGCTGAATAAAGTAAAGGTTAGCTGAGTAAAGTAAAGGTTAGTTGAATAAAGTAAAGGTTAGCTGAATAAAGTAAAGGTTAGCTGAGTAAAGTAAAGGTTAGTTGAATAGAAGTTCCCCGGGGAAAAAGGAGCAATAAAGAATGAAAATTGTTCTTGCCCTCGAGGTAGTTTTTCATTCTAGTATTCAACAAGAAATGAAGATAGAAGCCTCCTTCGTATGAAATCTGTTGCAGCTCCTGCTCGACTCTTGTGCTCGCTTCTAAAATATTTCAAAGGATTTTTTATTCGGACGATTGTATTTCTTTCAGAAACAATGGTAATTTTTCGGTCGTTTTGAAGTCAATCGAAGGTTTAATGTCGACGGGAAATGTGTTTGAGATAAAAATGATCGGGGAAGATGTTAACGTCAGCAGGTCTTCGACGTTTGATCACGTTGGTGGAATTCCTTTTGATGTCCTCATAACGTCAAATTGTTTGGTAGAATTTAAAGTCAGTTTTAAATCAAGGTGAGTGAGTAGCTCAATTAGCTATGCGGCAAACTGCTCTGTTTTTTTGAAATGTTTCAAGTACTTTTCACCGCTAAAATTGTGTTTTCGATAAAAATATATACAGAACTCCTTAGGCATTATGTCAAAAGGCACGTTGATGTCATTGACGAACCACTGCAATTGTGTCGGGCTTCTCGCTTAAATTTTAAATCTTTTCATTTTTTAGACTTTTGGGCGAATTTTCACAAATGGTCGTATTTCATTTTGGCGACTTTCAAATCGGTCGTTTTTTCAAAGCGACTGTTCGTGACGAACGGCAGCAGTTGCTCGATGCAAAAACACCATATCACCGTAGGAAGTTCGTCGACAAGAAAGAGTCATTGAACAAGATCGTTGAAATGAGAAACAGTCGGCAATGGGTGATTCCAGGAGAAAGACCAATGTTCAAGTGCGTGAACTTTTTCTAGCTTTATGGTACATCTGTAAAGAGTACTGGAGAAACTGTGAAACCGTGGTACTGTCCCATGCTCCCGTGACGTCATGATTTCAAACATTTGCGATTGCATGAAATGTGTGCTACATGCATGTCTTGAAAGTCAGAACAACTATTATTTTCTTAAGTGGAGGTCTTGTCTTCAATTAGATGCTCTTTTACCTCCCCAGTCCATGGCAAAATTCCCTACCTACCCCCTCCCGGCAGGCTTGTCTTTGTTTTCAATAAAACTATAGTAACATCATAGTTCTTGATATTCTGTAGTAGGTTTTAGTATCTATGTCATTTCAATGTACACTTCCCAAAATATTGGAGGCAGTCAGGCACAAAACGGATCATAACTGAATTTCAGTTTTCGTAATAAAGTTATTTCACTGTTTTGACCAAAGGTGTTCAACAAATACTGCAATTTGTCTTCAGGATTTGCAAATAAATCCTTTTGCATCTAAATTGTCAATCACTTCCAATGTTCTCTCGCGTGATTGTAAAAGCCAAAATTGTCGATTTTGTTACCATTACAGTTGCATGAAGTTGATGTAAAGCATCGTTGCATGTTGTTGTCGGTTTCAACTTGCCTTTTTAAAACAGACTTGGAATATTTATTGGTAATTATTCAAACTGTTGTCCGAGAGCTCTAAAATTGTTTCGAGGTTGTTTCCCCAACGTTTGTTTTGGAAGTTTGTAGCTACTGATGTTTTTCTCGAAGCTTGTATAAAGTAGGCTCTTTTGGACGTTCTTTCCGTAATTCCTCCTGTTAACATTTAAGATTTATGGCATTTTTCTTTTTAGGCAGAAGTCGATAAACATCTCCACGAAGTTGGACCAATTCGAAATTCCCCGAACTTTGAGGCAAAATATCTTGGACAAAACGGATCTATCTTCTATTGTACCTTGTTTATTGCAGGTATTTCGACAAATGTGAAACATAAACAGAAATATTTTGATACAGTCTTTTACGTAAAATGGGTTTCCCTTACCAGTTTTCAAAACCTGTTTCGAAAGTTTTCCTTCCGAAAATTTTGAACAATCCCTGTCTCAACAATACTTAGGATTTAGAATGATGATTCCTGGATATGACAACCGTACTATTATCGATTTACACTCGTGTTAAGCGTGTGTACTGTGTTTGATAATAAAGTTTAGAATCCATGTTTTACTAATTGTTGCTTTGTTCTATATTTTCTGTCTTTTTCTAGCTGCTTTCGTTGAGAAATTACAAGGAAAGGTTTTCCGTCTTATTGCATGCCGAAGAAGTTCAAATGGAATTGGAAATGCGAGAATTTGATATGAAAGGGGTTCGTCTCATTTTGATTGCATCCTTTAAATGTCTTCCAATATCCACTGTAAATTCTGTTAATGTTTTCATCAAATGCTTGAAATGTCTTGACTTTATCACTGTACCACTTAATATAGCAAATATCGTCTTTTTTATGTATCACTAGCTTCATTTTTTTCGTGTAATGCTGTAGTTTGTATACATGCACCCGATGCTTGGAATTGACATCATTTCTCCAACAACACATCGTTTTTAAATGTTTTTGCATTACCATTAGGCATGTTGTAAATGGCGGATTACTAATTACGGGGCCTGTAGGCTAAAACAAAGTTGTTGGACTTTAAGTCGGATATCTACTCCTCCCACTATGTTCAGTGTCTTGATGACATTTGCGTTTCTTACGCTTTGTCGTTTGCATTTCCCAGCTTGTTTTTGTAACTCATAGTATCAACAATAAGGAATAAATCTAAAGTTTAAACTTCATGAGTTCTGAGCATCGTGCATTTGAACATTAGATCATAAGGTTTTTAACAGCATAAATGCATGGTCTAAATTAAGAACATTTAACTTGTCCGGAATGGCAAAAACTAAAAACTAAATATGTCAAGATACAACGTGCCTCTCAAAAGCTCTAGGCTCTAGGCTTCAGCCTGCTTAGCCTACAGAGTAATCCGCCACTGCATATCGTGTTGCATATGTTTTCATTGGTTTTGTCATAACAATATTTCATTTATATATTTTAGGTGACATTGAAACCATTTGGCGAGTTTTTGAGTCTTTTTGTACCAGGATTGGCAGAAGGTCGACCGTCACTGCTTATTGGTGATCGTGTTATTTTGTGTGTCAGTGGTATGTGTGTTGACTTCAAACCATTTAAACTGGAGGGTTAGCTGGCTATTGCTCGAAAAAAATTGTGGAAACAAATAAAACAAATTAAATCTTTTCACAGAATTTCGCCTTCCATTTTATGTTTTCATATTCTTAAAATCATTACGTAATTTTTTCAGATGGTTCAAACAATTCTCCGAAATATGAAGGTTTTATTCACGAGGTATTGGTCGATATATGTGTTTAAGTAATCTCGCTTAAGAACGGTTGTGATTAAAGTTGTCGCATTGTAAGGAGATTTTACAAATTCATCATCGACTGCATGTTTTTCAAGATAAGTGTTTGCATCAAGCTGCATTTGCCACTTCCAAGGAATTTTTTATTATCACAGTTTTACATTTAATTATTTGTTTTTATTTATAATATATTCAGGTGATGAGTACAGAAGTCTTACTGAGATTCCACGAGGAGTTTCACGTGACCTATGACGAGGATTCCTGTGACGTCATGTTCTTCTTTAACAGGTGCGTGTAAAGCAAAGAAATCACTTTTCTTTGAATATTGCCGATGCACAGGAGTGCACAGACCATGTTGCTCTCAAAATGAATAAAATACGCAACTGGAAGTCTATTCCTTATGTACTGCGTGAGAATTTCTGTTGGTTTATACTTGTTTCAAAAGTCTATATAGATGTTTTATAAGTTTTTATAGTTGAACGTTGTTTTATACAATTCACAAGTCTTTTTTAAGAGATACTCTGTAAGTGATCTAATAAACGCCGTAGGTGTTTAATAAATTCTAGCAACTCCGGGGGGTGGGGCGTTAAATTAATACAATGCTTTAGTAGAGAGAGGCGTTTGTATAATCTATTATCTTAGTGTGAACAAATGAAAACAACACAAGGACAAAATATATGGTTTCTGAGCCCACACAGCGACAGACTATTATAATGATATTATAACAATGGACGTGTGGTGGGGCGTCTATTAGAAACGGGCGTTTATCAAAGACAGGCGTTTATGCAAACTCGCACTTCAAGGGTGCGTTTATTAGATATAATGTTTTTGAACATTTGCTGTGAATATGATCTCGTTTGATGAACTCAAGGAAAACTTGCGAGGGGAGTGCAAGTTTTATTTACATCTGTGACTCCAAGTTTTGTGTAAAATATCACATGAGCAATTCTCGCATGGCTTGTGCTTTTTGTTCAGAACACCTCTAAGGCGATGTCACAAGGCCGTCGATGTGGCATCGAAATTTGTTGGCAGTCAAGGTATCCACGCATAAACTTGTATTATTCGAATATCGATTTTATCCTCTTAAAATCCTTTTGAGCGTTGTAAGAGTATATTTAATCAGGCGTCCGTGATCCATGATACAAGGATGGACGAATCCATAATGCCTTTTAGAAGGGGAGAAAGAGAGCGCTCTGGTTTCGATTCGATTTCACTGGCCAATTGTTGTCGTGACATATCAGATATTTTTGTTAAAATCTCTAAATCTTTTATTGATTTGGAGATTTTAGGAAGTGTGCTCCATTAAACATTAATGACAATTGCTTCTGGTTAATTGTTTGTCATACTAGTACTTTACTTAGGGAAATTGTCTGGTGTATTATTTTTTTATGAGGAAATCGCCAAGGCTAGAAGAGATGCGCAAAAATGTGCATTTGATTTTCACCGACATACAGTTGAATTCGCTTGATTCTTGAAGAAGTATTTCATCAAGATTTTTTCGATGTTTCTTTATTTGAATAAGCCGAAAATACAACTTTGATTGTACAATTTGATACTCGTTGATTACAACTTAATCGTGAGGTGTTTTAGATCGTAAATTTTAGAAGCAAGTTAGCCTTGTTTCTTATAAATAATACACATTGTTTGGAACACTTGTAGTTTTGTTCCCGAACGAAGCGATCGCTAAACTACCTCTACAGGCAAGTAACCACGACAAGCGCCTGTTTGACGACAAGTTGAACGAGCGACAACGGGCGGCTGTTAGACGAATTCTTATAGGTGTTGCTCGGCCAATGCCCTATGTTCTGTTTGGGCCACCTGGCACTGGCAAGACTGTCACTCTTGTTGAAACAATACTTCAAGTAAGAGCAATGTCTGATGTTACAACTCGTGTTCATCTGCTGACTTTGAAATTGTACGCCTTATATTCTCTATAGAACCGTATTTTCAATATAGGAGTGATCGCATGTTGAAATTTGAGTTTATATGTGCATTATAGGCGATACTATTTTCATCCGAATATTAGCGATATTAATGTTTTACAGATATTTCATCGCTTCAGTGAAAGTAGAATTCTCGTTTGCACTCCTTCAAACAGCGCAGCAGATCTCATTGTAAGTCAATAAGCAGCATCTTTAACTTGTCCAATTCCTTTTGAATGATGGCGTCAACGTTGAGTTTGACGGCCTTGCTCAAAAATGTATATTCTCTGGACGATGTATGATGTGTTTGCATGGAGCTTATGGTTTATGGTTAGTTTATGGTTTTTCCACTACCATGGCGGCCTGTAAAATACTGTGTAACTTTTATTATTACAACGTGGTACCAATCAGTACTCAAGGCTCAGAATAACGGCCGAAGTGTGTACGGTCAAGATCACTTATCAAATTCATTTAAGCTCTGTCAAAGTCGGTTTTTTGACCGGTGACTAATATGCATAGCTACATCATTTGCTTCGATAACGTAAACACATCAAATTTGGTTTGAGATCTTCATGTTTGACGTTCAAAGCGCTTATTCATCACTATTGTATTTTGGGGGAAATCCATATATGGCAAAATTGGCTAGCACAAAAATATAAATCTAGGCTAAAGGATCTAATCAAAACACTACGTATATAAAAAAGGAATCAATGCCTACTTCGATCCAAGTTCACCCAACACGTAATTTCAAAAGAAAACGCGGTTTTTCTTTACAAATTATACGTTAAATGTTTCAAAAAAGCATTGAAGGAAAAACCGATCAATGATTGTTGTGGAAGGCCTGGAAATGTGCGCGATCTATAGGAAATTTTGGCCGGTGATTTTGGTCAGTTTGTTGAGACCCGAATACCTTAATTGATCGTTTGCTTATAAAGTTGTGGCTGCAGGCTCAAGATTTGACCATGTACGAATTTAATCATTTGTAGACTGAACGTTTACATCTCAGTGGTGCAATAAAGGGTGGTGACATGGTGAGGCTGAATGCCTTCCAACGTCAGCAAAGTATCCCGGAAGATATCGAGAATTATAGCACGAATATCGACAAACTTGATGTAGCTGCTCATTTTCGTATCGTCATATGCACCTGCACTACTGCCGGTCAGCTGCATACGCTTGGATTGGCAACGGGACATTTTACTCACGTCTTAGTTGACGAGGTAAGTTGAGAACATTTCTTTTTGAAGACTATCCTATCTAGGGTAGGTCAAAATAAATTGTAGAAGCTCGTTTTGAATTGAAAATTCTTTTTCAACCACACTAGTTGCTGGAAATTTCTTAAGAATAGTTGAAATATTCCCAATAGGATTTGCTCTAAAGTATTTTAAAATTGAGGTATATATTTAATAATGTTTCTGACCTACCCTGGACTCGCAACTGCACCCTACTTATTGCTTTTTTTACTTAATGATGTACCTTAACATAACAAATGGCAATTGTTAATTTAATTTAATATTACAAAGAAATGTCGTGACCAAGTATTTAGCCTAGTGACTTTTAGGAAAGTGCAATGCCACTATTCCATCATCGTCATAGTGTTTATTTTAATGTTTTAAGGCTGGACAAGCGACGGAACCTGAATGTCTAGTTCCAATCTCTTTATTGGCTGGCTCCGAGGGACAGGTATTGTGTGATTTAGCTTTTGCAAGTTGCATGCAATGATGAGTATTTTTACAACAGATTTATCATAGTTTTATTTTATGTACATACAACAGATTTATCATACAACAGATTTATCATGTTTTATTTTATGTACACACGCATTGCACCACGGGATTTGGTAAAAGTATTTGTTGATCGACGGCAATACCCGCATTATTTGTGCTTTACTCGCTCTGCCATTTTTGTGGAAATTACTCCACAGTTTCGTTATTCGGTATTGTTTTTGTGTGTTTGTACAACACTAAATTATCCTCGCATCTTGGAGGAAATTTGTTTAACATCGTTTTTCTTTTTAACAAGTTCCAATGTGTGCACAAATTTTTAGAGAATTTACTGAGCGTGTAGCAAGACCTTATTGTAGACAACATAATCAGAGCGGTCATCGCACTCAGTCATGAACTGATGTTTCCACTTTTATTTCAGATAGTACTAAGCGGTGATCTTCATCAACTTGGGGCTGTTCTCCGTTCTCCAATCACTCAAACATATGGTTTAAATTTATCGCTGTTAGAGCGACTCATGTCGCGAATACCGTATCTTCGAGATCCCGGGAAGTTTTCGAACCACGGCTGTTACGATCCCTTAGTCGTGACAAAACTTGTTCAGAACTATCGTTCTCACGAAGCGATACTTGCGATATCTTCGCGTCTCTTTTATCATTCAGAGATGATTTCTTGTGCCGAAGAGAGCCTCAAGAACTGTTTGTGCGAATGGGACGCTCTGCCAAAAAAGGATGGAGGATTTCCATTGCTTTTTCATGGCGTTAAAGTACGTATGTTTTATTGCAAATACACGCAATGGGCATGGTATCCAGCCACTCTTCAAATTAACTCAAGTCTTGTCGACTTTTATTGCTTCTTTTTCTTTGTGTAATAAAGATATTTATTGCGACGTGTGCAATGTCATAATTGTTCACTCGTAGAAGCTGCTATAAGTTTAATTCGATGCTTTGTATATTTTTCATTTCAATGTTGAAATAGTGTAGATTATTCAGTAAGCTCTTTAGTAAGCACGAAAACATTTCGAAAAGAAAGTTTATAACGGAGTTGTTTTACTTTAGAACGTAAAAAGGTTCGTGCAATAGGAGAGGTCCCCTGTGCGAACAATTGCGACTGTGGGAAACAATTGCGACTGTGGGAAACACAAAATGCGTAAAAGGATGGAAAAGTCTGTTTTTTAAATAATTTCTGTGAATATGCATAGAAAAGTCGACGTGAATTGTCTTTTGACACTAGTTAATATATGAAAGAAATTAGACAATGTTGAAGTTTAATTGATGAAGTCGCCAATTAATATGTCTCGAGCTAACAAATTAGTCACAATAAAGATAGTGTTAGGCTCCTCATTACTGTCTAATTGGGAACATCATTTTGTAGTATGCACTTTCTATCTATATCAACTGCCGTTTTATATAAATTAGTTAGCCAATTGTATTTTTATTAAATATGGATTAAAATAAGAAAGCAAATAAATGTCGGTATAAAGTTTAAAAGTCGGGATGACTCAGCATGACTGATCATAGAAGGTTCTTTAAGATTTTGCTAATTTTAACTTAAGTGTTCTAGATAGTTTTTGTATGTACTTCGTGGTGAATATTTTAATTCATTACAATGTTTCTAAGTCTATATTTTTATGCGGGGCGAGCCTCATTTCCTTCGTGTTTTTCTTTTTGAAAATACCCATAAACTAAAATTGGTTTTTTGAAGCGTTTTTATTATGTTTGTGCCAACCACTTTATGTGAGCCTTCTTCGAAACACTTTTTTGTCATTCATATTTTTTTTACAAGCCAAAATATCTTAACCAAAAGATGCAAAAGTGCTTGCCTTAACACAAATATTGTGACATTAATAAAACTTATACATTTCATAGAGTTTCAAGTGATTTATTTGTTCGATGTTATGCATGCTGGAGTCCCTCATTGATTCACATATGACTTGTGTTCATCTCGCCTGTTTTAGGGCGAAGACATGCGCGAAGGTAACAGTCCATCCTGGTTCAACCCAGTCGAGGCCGTGCAAGTCATCCGTTACGCTCGGGATTTAAGAAAGTTTAGTAAACATCCCGTTGACTTAGATGACATTGGAATCATAACACCTTATAGGAAACAGGTAAGGAAAAATCAAATATGTCTGCGGTCTTATATACTCTTTATATCATGTAGCATTATCATTTCGATTGCGCTGATTTTAATGTTTTCTTTATGTTTTTGATTTGCTCGTAGGTAGAGAAGATACGTATGCTGTTGGATAGACTGGGTATGAGTGAAATCAAAGTTGGTTCTGTTGAAGAGTTTCAAGGACAAGAAAGATTGGTGATTATCATATCCACTGTAAGTGAATGGCTCATCACATCGTCATCTCCAAATCTTTTTTATGAGTTATTTGATGTTGAAACTTGAGTCTATTTATACTACAGCTTAGTGTCTTTATCAGGAATGATCTCGTGTTGTGATTTGAGTCCGTATACAATCCGTCTGTTGTTTCATTAACAGTGATCTGATGATCTAAAGCTTCATGTGTGCTTCAGTCTAATGTCTTCATCAGGAGTGATCTGTTGTTGAAACTTGAGTCCTTATATACTCCAGTCTATTGTCTTCATTAGGAGTGATCTGATGTTGAAACTCCAGTCCTGATATACTCCAGTGTAATGTCTTCAACAGGAGTAATGTGATGTTGAAACTTGAGTCCTTGTATAATCCAGTCTAATGTCTTCATCTGGAGTGATCTGCATGATGTCGAAACTTAAGTTTTTATTTATTCCAGTCTATATAGTGTTTTATCAAAAGTAATTGAAAAATTAGCATGTCAACTTATCGTTCATAATTAACATCATAATTTTAACGGTTCTCCTAGGTAAGGTCAAGTGGGACAATGGTACAATTTGACTGCTCACACAATATTGGATTTCTCAGTAATCCGAAACGTTTCAACGTCGCTATAACCAGAGCTCAAGCATTGATGATCATTGTCGGCAATCCGCACGTTCTGATTAAGGTAGGATAATTTATTCACACATGCGATTTTGTAAAGCTCACTATGCGTAAGTTTTTGCATCTTTTCGTCTTGCTCTCGAGGATAAGTGAGGTCTTATTTTTTACCGGCAAAAAAGGAAGGGAGAAAGGCAATGTTGACAAACATGAAGTCCATTCACTGAAGGACGATTTTCAATCGTTTCTCAATTGATCATTAATATGTGCGCGATGATCTAATTGAATGAACTGAAATATATTTAAAACAAAAGCAACTACACTATATTTGGTCAAAGCCAAAGTAGTGATGAAATTCTGGATACAGTGGTTTTGCCTCGGTCTATTTCTTTCATTCGGAATGTAAAGCCAGCCTCCGAATCTATATAGCAGCACAAAGGTTTAAGTCGTCGTTCTGTTAACATTTATACATTTCTATAATCAGCGGATAACATTTGTTAAATTACATTTCTAGGACACGGACAACATTCGTTAATTTATATTTCTAGGACACGGCCGGCTTTTAGTGAAACATAAATGTGATAACACTTAGAATGTGCGAAACTTTGAAATAGTTGTTTCCGATCAAAAAAATTTTACTTCAAATGAAGTTTTGTGGAAGTTTTTAACATAAACTTGTAGCTAAATTACGACAAAATGTTATATATAGCTTTTGAACTCTCGAGACAAGTCCGGATCCATTTATAAATGTACGTACTCAAATGTTTCAGGATTATTACTGGCGTGCTCTTTTGCGTTATTGTGTGGACAATAATTCCTACATTGGCTGTGATTTGCCACCGTTTGATAACGAGTTTGAAAAACTTTCCGAGACAAATGACGCCCATGTTGACGTGACTGGGTTGAATCGGGAATTTCGAACACAAAATGGCGTCTCTGCATCAAATGTTTGCAATGGTGAAACTACTCGACAATGGTAATTCAGGCAATGGTGAAACTACTGGACAATGGTAATTCAGGTAATGGTGAAACTACTGGACAATGGTAATTCAGGTAATGGTGAAACTACTGGACAATGGTAATTCAGGTAATGGTGAAACTATTGGACAATGGTAATTCAGGTGATGGTGAAACTACTGGACAATGGTAATTCAGGTAATGGTGAAACTACTGGACAATGGTAATTCAGGTAATGGTGAAATTATTGGACAATGGTAATTCAGGTAATGGTGAAACTACTGGACAATGGTAATTCAGGTAATGGTGAAACTACTGGACAATGGTAATTCAGGCAATGGTGGAACTATTGGACAATGGTAATTTAGGCAATAATGAAACTATTGGACAATGGTAATTAAGGCAATGATGAAACTATTGGACAATGGTAGTTCAGGCAATGGTGGAACTATTGGACATTGTCGATTGAGCCTTGAACCCAAACATTGATTATTATGTTGGTATTGACAATGTCCCGATCGTCGGAAAAAACTGAGCACACTATTTGTTGTTTCGGCAACAAAAACGTAGGAACGAAGAGGTTTCTTGCAGAAGCATCAAGAGTATTGAATTTGACTCATATATCTATGTATGTGCAGTCGTCTTTAGTTAGCTGATGAGGAGCCTTCACTGGATTTTTATAAAAAAGACCCAAGCCTTTAATGAGAAGAGATAAAGAAAGCGGGCTTAGCTTTGAATTTGCGAATACAATACTAAAAATGCCAGAAATCTGTTTTATAAATGGTGCATGCTTGTCGAGAAGATGACGATGTGAATTTAAGTGCTCATGAAAGAGAAGTAGTTCCATATCAAAGTGTTTTAGATGTCAAGGCATTTACGGTGTCCAATTTGAAAATCTGGGAAATATCACAACAAGTCATTAAAGTCAATACTATTTGGTATATTTGTTCTCTAGTCGTCTTCTTTCAAAAGCTTTCTATCGTTGTAGCAACTCAGTATGAACAACTTAATCGTACATGAGATTTAAAGTTTACGATCTGCGACTGTTAAGAATACACATTGAGCATGAAATATTTTCTTGCATATCGAGTGACATTTTCATTAGGAAGAAATTTTATTTGGAATCACAACTGTCAGCTGTCAAATCTAAAGCTGCAAATTCGAAAATAGCATTATTGCGATTTTAAGATTGCTATTTTTAAAGGAATATTTTGAAAGTTACTATCTCCCCTATCAATAAATTGAAAAAACGTGTGAGAGAATCGTAGGCAATAATTTTAAAGTTAAAAAAATCTAAAAATGCAGGCTCAGACTTTGTATGTGTTTACTGCTTTTGAATTCTGCGCATTATGATTGGTGCGAGAGCACGAATACAAGAAAATTTGCCACTCACAAACTTGACCGCTTTGTTTGTCATGTGTGAAAACATACGCTGACCCCCAGTCAAGTTCATTTTTGTTTTGTTTGCATTTTTGAAAGCGCTTTTGTTTTCCAGCATCTGTTCTCCTTATCGTTCGTTAAAGTTTTATGAATGAATTTGTGAGTTTTTATGAATAAGTATAATTTTAACCTCGGGAGTAGGGTGTTTGAACGCTGTGTATACGTTAAACGATTGTAATTTGCCGTCAACAAAAGTCGGTGTACTTCATTTTGATTTTATTTTGTTTTGAAGAGTGCAAACACCCACCCACCCCCAATAGAAAACGTTTGACTTACATAATATTGAACAACCAAAAATGACAAACATAATTGTATTTGCAAGCTTGAGCGTTCATTTGTTGCACGGATTTGAACAGTACGCTGTTTGAAATATTGTGTTGTTTTTGAATTTTCGCCGCTAATAATATTGTTATCGTTAATTTTTTGATTTTATCTCCAATCTCATCGTATTTGGATCGTTATGTCCGTTATCATGTAATCCTTAAAATCTTTATGCATTTTGCTTGGGCGTGCGCACATAGCTTCTGTTGACGGAATTTACTGAAGATCTTTTTTCACGAGATCGTAATTTGCGATTGCGATATTGCTCGCATGAAAGACTTGTTATTTTGAGATGAAGTGTACACAAAGACAAGCAATCTCTACAGCAAATTTGTGATGAGACTTTGAATTTTTTGCCACAGCGTAGGGTGATACTGGTGATACTTTAGTTTAGAGCTTTTTGTATAAAATTTACGTCATGTGAACAGTGAATCAAAATTTTTTGCATCTAATACATTTGCTGTTGACTATTCAAAGCCCTGCTCACGGATATATTGGTATATATTAGCGAAAGTGCATGCGGTTTCATCTACCGATTTTGTTTATGCACGGAGTGATAGAGTAACGATTTACATGAGTTACGTGCTTGTAGTAATAGTTAATATCTTGATTGTTGAAATGCTACTGCAAAATTTTTATTTAGCATTTGAGTTTTTCCTTCGACTCTTGTTTGTATTTGGCGTCTTTGGCGGGCACAAAAAGTTTCTGCAATCTCCTTTTGAACGCAGAGCGGAAGTCGTTCTTGAAAAACGTATACAAAATGGGGTTGACGAATGAGACGGAGAAGCGTAAGATGTCAAAACAATCCAACACCACTGACGGTATGTGGACCCCGTACATAAAATCGAGGACCACTATGTACCAAGATATCCAACTCAAAGCGAACACCGACAACATTGTCACGAATACCAAGAGTACACGATGCTCCCCTTTGATCTTTGTTGTACTCCAACGGTCCTCACTGCTTCCATGTCTAAGCATGCGCAGTTTTGTCACTGCTGACTCGCACACATCGGAAAATCTGTCAGCAAGCGAAGAGTGTTCTTTTTTTCGACGATTAATGATTACGTCATCACTTCGGTATTTCCCTATAGGCTCTGCACTTCTTGTTAGCTCGATGGACTGGGTCGAGTTTGTCAGCCAAGTTGTTGACTTAAACTTGTTTTTTACGTTGAGAAAGCGGTCATAAGATCCATGATGTTTGGGATAACGACTTGCCTCGTTAACAGGTAGCTCTAGATGAGGGGACTTCGGAAAACGTCGTGCATGCTTCGGTTCAGACAGCTTATTTGATGAATCTTTTTGTGCCGTGATAAGCATCGGTAATTGGGTTTCACAGCAATGTGGAGAAGACGGAAGACTACCCAGATTTTCATGAACAGCTAAATGTGAACTGCTGCGCATGCTCGTAGGAGTCTGTGATAATGTTTGGAAGTAATCAGACCTAGACGGACGGTTCAAATAGGAATCAACTGTAACACTCCGTGGGCGCGTGATTCGTATCTCGAGGTGACTTCGCGGTGTGGAAGATTGCGAACGCTCGAATTTTTTCAAATACGTCCGCGCCTTCGATTCGAGACTCTTTGCTTTGGAGATAGTACGAAACATTTTGGCGTACAGGATAGCCATTGTGAATAGTGGTAGAATAAAGAATGTCACAAATGAGAAAAGGAAATAGGCTCTTTCGAATTGAGCCTCTCTCATAGGGACGTTTTCGTTGCCGGCTGGCACTGTAATAAGCCACGAGCAGGACACGAGGGCTGCCGAGATCGAAGTCGCCCACGATAACGTGACCAGAATACACATGCGAGTCTTCGTGAGAATAACTTGGTATCTAATGGGATAGAGTATCCCAATATACCTTTCGATCGTAATCATGAGGATGTTCAGCATGGTTGAAATCGCCAAAAAGCGGAAACAGATGGCTTGTGCCAAGATTAGAGTTTGCAACTGCTGATTAAGACAGTTCGAGGCGATATGAAGGGGAATGGAAACCAGTCCGGTCATGAGATCTGAAACGCTGAGGCTAAGCAGGAATGCATTTCTCTTCGTCTGAAGCATTTTGTTGGAGGCCATGGTGAAGATAACATCAAGATTTATGTATGTAGTTAAGAAAGAGACGACGACGAGTAGCGAATAATAAACACCATCATCCTTGAAACATTTTCCTGACCATAAGTCATCGTCGTTCCTTGTCTCATTCTCCATTTTTGTTATTGGACCATTAGAAACGACTGCTTCTAGCTGTGAAACTAAAATCGACGAAGAAATTATACAGTGTTAGATATTTGACGGATCAACCATCTACTGGAACTGTTTTGAGTCTTTTTTTAGTTCGTGAATTGATTCGCAAAAATGGCGGAAAATCATCCGCGTAGTTTTACGGTTTTTTCGCTTATTTTATTTTTGATCGCTGATATGAAGTCGATGTTTATTCATGATAATTTAGAACACTCTTGTTTTTCAGACTAACTGTAACGGAAACAGATTGTTATCTGTTTTAAACTGCTGCCGTTACTCCGTACATCCATTTTAGGGTTTTTATAAGAACGTGAGCCTTCATCAGATTCAATTATCTCTCTAAAACATCCATAAAGCGATATCGGGCATTATCCAGGTCAACAATGTTGAAATTCTTACATTCATATGACTGATGCACGCGTTGGCACCTGACTACATAATCATCCTTTAACTTCAAATGTTCTGATTTGTTGTGCTTTGTTTTAACCGCAAAAGAATCATTAGAATGTTCTTGAGATTGAACTGTATACGTAAATAGAGACGAATTCAATTTCCGAACAGCCGTTATGAAATTTTAATTATTATATTTCGTGTGTCATAATTTTGTGTTTGCCTAACATACTGCATTAAATTGTTATTGCCTTTCTGCACTGAAAAGTTTTTTCTGTAGCAAAATACACGAAAGTTGTTTTGATCGCTGAAACAAACGATTTTACTCGCTTAAGATGATTTCTCCGATTGTGGTTTTTCTCTATACACACAATTACAAAAACATATGAATCACATTTGGAAAAAATTTTTTAAAGGCATTGTCAAAGCTTTTGCAAATTGACCATTTATCAGGTTAAACAACCGTTCGTTGCAGGGGCGAAATCTTCACTCCAATAACATTTATACTAACGCAATGTCGAAAATCATGTATGCAAACAGGTACATTACATTACATATCTCGATTTATCGAAAGTTTTATTTGCAAAATTAGGTTTTTGAGATGAAGTTGATGTGATCTAGACATTCCGCTTACCTTTCGTGGAGAATCGATCTTTTTGTCCGTCGTACACACGCTTTTGAACGTCTAAAATAAACTACACTGTCTTAATTGCGACGGCCCAACGACTGATTAACTTCCCTAGCACACAGCGCAATTACATGACGTAAAGATATTGCTCGAGAAAGATTGCGGTGCCACAAAGTAAACAAGACTTTTTATCTTTAATACGCAGAAATTTGCGAAAAGTCTCTTGCGTTAAGGAATTTTGAAATTGCCTTTCAAGATGTTAAAACAAAGTTGGGCGTGTGTCAACTGTCAGCACTTTTTAAATGCACATGGAGCTTCCTGAATACGACAGAGAAAAACGTGAAATAGCTCACGAAAACTTCCGCGTTGTGCAGCTGTTATCGCCGGCTTGAGCGCGCAGTGAATACATTTCGAAAAGATTATAAATAGAGCATGGGGTTAAAAAGGCTTATATCTTACAGATTTTGAAAAAGTCAAATCAGTTGCAATTCTTCTGGGATACGGAGGCGCATGCGTATGTCATAAGCACTGTGCATCAGAAAAGTGCTATTTTTGTGCATCTTCAGACGAACTTTACGAAACCTATAGACTTCCTGTGTATCGCGTTCACAGCATGCATTAAAACGTTATGATTGACAACGTTGATTTTTTACATAACATCTTCCCACAGGTGTGAGTATAAACAGTATAAATATTTTATATTTATTGATCTTAAGAGACACATATGGAAGGCATGTCAAGTGCATTGATTTTGCACACATGTACCGTCGTCATTTTTAATATTCTCACTATGACATAAAGACACAGAGATCAACTATATTGACTTCTTATGTTCATTATCGTTATGACATGTATATCATGTATAATATATTTCTCATGCAACATCGTCACAATGAAATTTAAGTTTAAGGTGATCCAGCGCTATTGCTGCTTGGATATCCTCACTATTACATAAGCATTCGAAAATTAGGGAAAACAATCACGTTGATTTCTGATGTACGACTCTCGTTAGTACATAAGTATAAGGAGATCAAGTACATTGATTACTTATGTATCATCCTCACTGTAACTAGATGAAGTACATTATTTCTGACGTACCGTCTTCATTATGTCTCAAGAATAAGGAAATAAGTGCATATATTTCTTATATACCATTTTCATTATAACATTACCATGCAGAAGATCAACGTTTCTTTCATTAGTGTTCAATGTGAAGGGATTTATTTTCGTTTATAAACTATAAAGATTTTTGAATCTAATCTAAAATTTAAAAAGGTTTTCACGGACGTTGTTCTTAATATAAAATTGCTTATAATCCACGCGCAACAACCTATTGATCGTGGTTTAGTTGCACTATGTGAATGATTTGGAGAAGGATGGATAAAGGAAGTAAGCTAGATAGAAGGATGGATAAAGGAAGTAAGCTAGATAGAAGGATGGATAAAGGAAGTAAGCTAGATAGAAGGATGGATAAAGGAAGTAAGCTAGATAGAAGGATGGATAAAGGAAGTAAGCTAGATAGAAGGATGGATAAAGGAAGTAAGCTAGATAGAAGGCAAAAACGAATAAGGAAGTGCTGATAATGGTAGATGAAAAGGAAGAGTTGTTTGATAAAATCATAACTAAAAAAGAGGTAAATTGCATCCATCATTTTTGTTGTTGATAACTTGGTAAAAGAAGTAATCGCAGGGAATATGAGTTGAAGGCAAAAGACGAAAATGAAGGACGATGATTGGATATAGCAACATAAAAAGAAGAGCTGAAAACAGAGAGACCTGAAGAAGATCACTGCTATTTCAACGGACATAACACTATATAGACACACAATAGTGTAAACGTTAAGCAAAGTTGTCAGCAAGGAGTCAGCGTTGGGTGTCATACAAATGAACAAGAATTAATTTACTACAGTCTGTAAGGTATATATGTCGTTTACTGACTTATGTCACGGGGTCTAAAAAACGGCTCTGAAGTCTTATACGGACTCAAACGCACCGCTTGCACAGCCAATCAGATTGCAGGAAGAAAACGCTAAGATATGAAGTTGGACCACAAATGAAAAATATATAACTTTTTAATGGTTAGAGCGTAGGTCATTTATCAGTGAAGTTGATTCGTGAATTAATCCTCCTTTGCTTGAACAATGCTTTATCCTGCCGTGAATGGCGACTGCCGTGAATTTGTTCATTTCTATCAGAGAAATTTGAAGTTATCATTGCCAAAGTGTAAAGTAAAAGTGAATGATTGGAAAGTTTAAAATACACAGCATTCTCAAACATGAACGGCAATGCCGAACCATTCTTTACTATTATCCTGGAAGTCGACGGCATGGCGTGTGGCCATTAACATTGTATCTCTAGGCTCGACTTCTTCACAATTGCACACGAATTATCGTCGAACCACGAGGACGACGAAGAAGCGTCTTTCGAGGACGAAGTCTCCTTCGACAACGATAGTTCTTTTTCTTTTGTTTTGCTCGTCTTTTGTAACGAAACAAATTCGTTGTTGTCAACAAGTTCGCAATGTTGCAGATACTGGGAGAAAAGTTTCCTCGCTTTTGTCAACACCTTCAAGGCGTCGTTTTTCCGTACTTTTTTGTCGAAAGACGACGCTAAAGAGTTGTAGTCCTGCTCTTGAAAAACCCGTTCGCGATTTAGCATAAGAATGGCGAGACATATAAACAAAACGAACGGATTTCCGTCGCCTAAATGATAAGGATCTGGTAAACTAAGCAATTCCAGTTTCCCGTCAAAATCGTTCAGGTTTACTAGTGAACATTCCGCTTCATCAGTAAAATTTTCGTCGTCGTTTGCGTACACGAGCGAGTGATAAGAGTATGGTAACGAGTTGTAACCCTCTGAACGCAAGATTGCACTGGAGTTATTGCAGAGGTTATTCGTTGTGTTAAACGTCTCGGTGCTTGGAGACTGGAGTATATCTTTAGGAGGTGGGGGCAGTAAAGAACTCCAAATGACTTCCATAATCCAAAGGGCATCGTCAAATTGAAACTCACGTTTGAGATCAAGAACAAGCCATCGATAACAAAAAAACATGTCATCTGCATCAACCTAAAAATATATAGGTATGCCTTTAGTTAATGGTTTTAATGCTCACTTGTCTTCCCTTGTTTTGGGATTACATGTCACTTGTGTTCCCATGGGATATGTTTAAGCATTATCGTTATTCCTTCTACAGAAAACTATTGTTTTCAGAGTAAGCGAACACAGAAAATTTGCATTGCATGACGAAATTTGTGAGCTGACTTACGCCACTGTCCTTAAGTTACGTCATTCACGTCTTCTCAATATGTCCAGCCATCATCGTAAATGTCTTCTCTTGTCCTATGTTCATGTTATACATGTCTTCCCTTGTGTTATGTTTATGTTTACGTTATACATGTCTTTCTTTGTGTTATGTTTATGTTTACGTTATACATGTCTTTCTTTGTGTTATGTTTATGTTTACGTTGTACATGTCTTTCTTTGTGTTATGTTTATGTTTACGTTATACATGTCTTTCTTTGTGTTATGTTTATGTTTACGTCATACATGTCTTTGTTATGTTTATGTTTTTATACATGTCTCTTTATGTTTATGTTTATTTACATGTCTTTCTTTTTAGGTTATGTTTATGTTTACGTTATACATGTCTTTCTTTGTGTTATGTTTATGTTTACGTTATACATGTCTTTCTTTGTGTTATGTTTATGTTTACGTTATACATGTTTTTCTTTGTGTTATGTTTATGTTTACGTCATACATGTCTTTCTTTGTGTTATGTTTATGTTTACGTTATACATGTCTTTCTTTGTGTTATGTTTATGTTTACGTCATACATGTCTTTGTGTTATGTTTATGTTTACGTTATACATGTCTTTCTTTGTGTTATGTTTATGTTTACGTTATACATGTCTTTCTTTGTGTTATGTTTATGTTTACGTTATACATGTCTTTCTTTGTGTTATGTTTATGTTTACGTTATACATGTCTTCCCTTGTTTTCCAATGTCATGTGCCTCCATCATTCATGTGTTCACTTGTCTTATGTTGATGTTACTCATCTTCCCTGATTTTTGTCGACGTCATACATGTGTGACTTCATTTACTTCATGCATGCGTCATGAAGGGAAGACATGTATGACTTACGTAGCAGTTGATACTTGTCTTACGCCAGGATGTCTTAGTACTTCTTTTATTGACTGAAAATAAATGGTTACTACATGGTCACCTTTAACAGACACTTGTACAGCTCTGGATCAAATTTCTGCACCAATTGCGTGAGATGGTCAAATTTTAAAGACATCGCCTTGCCGTCTGGAAGAAAGTGTTTCTTACAGCGCGCCATGAGCGCTGAAAAACAGGTGAACGCCACGGCCTCATCGTCCATGACAACCATCAGCGGAGAGGCTAGGTCGCTCATGCCTTGCGCGTACGACACATCCGGGTTAAGTACGGCGTAAGTGACCAATATGTTGAACAATGACGTCAGATGATCGTGGTCGTCAGGGACATCGAAGTATGGGTAAGTCCTATCTGTACGGGTGACATCCTTCCACACCATGTCTCTGAGGGATTTGGTTTTTGACAATTGATCTTCTCTTTTCCACGAGGCTAGCATTTTCCAGTACACCTGGGAATTTTTGAATAGCGAGATGTAGAAATGTAAAAATCCCCCCCTAAATACCATAAAAACTTGCAGCACGTCCTCACCTTACATTTCATCGCCAAGAATTTTTCTCGTTCTGTTTGAGTCAAATCCGGGGAAAACGTTCAGGAGATGTTTCCACACGTAATGCCGTAATTGAGGTTCGATCCCCCAGTTGAAAACAATCACCCACAAATCTTTGGGGTTCATCAAGCGGCCATCGTCGTCGAGGTGCGTCGACCAATCGTCAACACCCAGCGGAGTCTTGCGCGTTGTGTCAACGAATGCGCTGGTTATCTGGTAGAACGTGCTCTCAAAGCGTTTCCGTAAGGCAGATGCAATGGGTAGGGTGAGTTTATTACCAAATGATTTTATGTCTTTTATCATGGGAATATCAAATGCATTCAGTACTATCCAATCATTGCTATTGTTTTCCACGATAGCTAAAAATACATCATTGAAAAAAAATCACTTTTCAAAGTACAAGTCAACTAAAAAAGCTAATCATATCATTTCGTGCGTGTCTTATTTCAATGCTGAAAGTTATCAAAATACAAGTTCGCTTACGTCCGTCCACGACACGAGTCGCAATTTCAAGGTAGGGAGAATTTGTTGTTGCCATTATCGCTTCGTGAAGGTCGTCGTCGGATGTAATTGCAGTGTTTGTCAGGCGACCTCTCCTTAAAAGTCTGTAGAAGATTTCTACATGCCTGTACAAAATAATGTATACGTTTTTAAAACATAAGTAAAACACCCAGAAAAAGAAAACAGCGCACCCTTCAAACTTTTCATCAGTCAACAGGACTGTATACCCCTTTGGCCGGTTAGTCCCTTGGCCAAAAGGATAGAAAGCCAACTTTTTCATGTGGTAATTTTACCATGACCCCATGAGGTTCCAGGGGGTGCCACTTCGTTAGAAAGTCTAGAGTAGTTGTTGTGATTCATACAGTAGCAAAGCCAGCCCGTTTTTTGCTACTACAATGCAAGTATTTTTGTGTTCAATCACTGGAAAGACAATTGACTTAATTTTGCAAAATAAATAATAATTTTGCTGAGAAATGTACATTGTCGGGCTTGGGTTCTCACCACTGGTGGCATAGCCAGCACACAAGTTTTTCATGCAATATAAATTTTTTGGTTTACACTCACTGTAAAAACAATAAGTTTCTGAAGGAATGAATAATTGACTTAGAAGATGACTACCGCTAAGGTTGTTGAAACGTCAGTCAACAACAACAAAAACAGTCCTTCTCTAGACTTCACCAACCTGGACAATCTAAATCTACAAACATTGAATGAATAATGTTAATGAAGAAAATTTACATGGTATGAACAAATTTGTGGGCTGGCTATGCCACTGGATTCCCACCTTCTATGGTTCAATAGTTCTGCTTAAATAGACTCTTTTATTGAGGTAATAAAGGGACTTGCTATAAAAGAGTCTGTTATGAAGATGGGTGATCTATCCCTTCTGCAACTTGACAGAAAGGGATCTCCGTTTACTGTAAATACAGGGGAGACTTAAATTAGCAAAATCTGTCATCTTTTTTGTGAAAGTGAAAAGATAGTTAGAGGACAGTAGAAATGTCCTGTTGCATGATGCAATTGTGAAGGAATTCCTCTCAATGCTTGTTTACAAACATACATGTTTCTTGTATATTTCATCATTTGAATCTTAATCAAATCATAAATCAACAAGTTTCCCGCTTCTTTCCTTCACCATGAGATCATACAACACAAACACAAGTTTCCTGCTTCTTTCCTTCACCATGAGATCATACAACACAAACATTAATGCTAGCTTCTTCATGATTGTTAAATTTTGGGAAAGACTCAGTGGCAAAGCCAGCCTGCCTATTAGTTCAGTTATGCAATTTTTTGTGTTGACTTACAGGCTGGCTATGGTGCTGGAGTCCCTTCACTGATTTCGTAAACATATTGAGATCTATAAGTTCTTATGAATCAGTCCTGAGAGATTAGAGGAATGATTATTTACCAATAGCGGATGATGGTGGATAAATATGAATGCCTTCAATGACAACTGTTTATAATGAAGATTTAAAAAATGATGTAATTTATATAAAATCTTAATTGTTTAATGGTTAATAATCAACTACATTTTGCGCAAGACCACCCATCAACTGTGTGGGTTATAATGTCATTATATAATACCTTTGGACATAAAACGCTCGCTGAATCCATTTACACAAGTCATTGTACGTTGTAATGTTCGGATCAATCACAAAACGACGGATGTCTTCCGGATTTTCTTCCAGCTATAATAATACAAAAGTTTCGTCTTCACATCTTATTGGACAAAGAGGTAATGAAAAATTTGACAAATTAAAAACGAAATTAGTGCAGTTTTAGGAGCCAGATGTGAATAATAAAGACAAGATTCTATTTACACATGAATAATAACGCTTTAACAGGTATAATCAATTAATAAATTTTAACAAAAAGATAAAAAATCAAAGCATTGAAATTGTATATACTTACACACACTTTTACCCTTACAGCGTTTATTTCGGCAATCGAACTCATTTCACACTGTGAATTTTCCAATCATTAATTAACTGTGGAGTAAAATTTCACTTACGGAGATATCTGTTTGTAAACAATGCCTCCTTTTTTACAGCGCGTGGTATCACGCGGTTGGCCGCTACTCGATACACGCAAGATCAATACACGCGAGGCGGTGACCGTCGTCAAATAAACACACACCCCTTACAGAAAAATTATTCTATACAATGTATTATTAAGCCTTTAATAACAGAGCTCGAGATCTTTACGGAGAAATAACGGACCGAGTTCTTTTTGTACAGACCGAGCCCGTAGGGCGAGGTTTGTACAAAAAGACAGTGGTCCGATATTTCTCAGTAAAGACCGAGAAAACGAGGTTATTAAAAGGTTTATTATATATTAAATAGAGTTAATTTAGAATGAAATATGATACATAAGTTTGCCGAAACATGCACGCATTAAAAAAGTTTAAAAAAGTTGTCGTTTGCGTTAAATGATGTATAAATCGTTGATTCCTCATTTGCAACGTGTCAAAGACCATCCATACTTGCAGGTGATGACATGATGCATCTCCAGGATGCTGTCGGGAAGAATTCGTTTTGAAGGTCAATTTGTGATAAAGAGCTGTTTTACTAGGTTTTGCTAGGTCACCATTGCATTGCAAGTATGTGAAAGGAGCAAAGAATAAAACACTTTGCAACACGTCAAAGACCATCAAAGATAAAATTTTTGTCCTAAGAAATCAAATTCACAAAATACCTTACTAGAAAACAGCGAACATTGAAAACAAGATATTTCGAAAGAAGGAATGAAGACCACCAATAATATTGTCAAGAATTCAAATAGCTTATGGAGGCAGAATGAATGCATTAATACTTGAAAAGTTTAGAGTTTAAAGTTCAAACATTTTTAAAAAGTTTAGATGCTCTGGCTCATAAGAAAATTGGGCATTGGAAAGCTGAAATTCACATGCAAAATTGTTTTTTCCAGCGATGATTCTATCCTGTTAGAGGTTAGTACAACCAGTTAAGTCCTAAGCACTTCTCTGTTATTTCGAAAATCCAAACGAAAAAGGGCAAAAGAATGAATAGATAATCGAAGGCTTTTTAATGTCAAGTCATGTCATAATAAACATAAGATCTATCCTGAATTCGGTTGATTCTGACAAATTATGCAGTAAACAGAATAAATATATGTTTCACATCAAACTTTCGTGTTTGATTGGTGGAATGTACAAGCACAGTCTAACCACTTGTACATCTACACTCCTCATTTTCAGTTTTGATATTCAAACGTGAACCATTGACTATTACTAATGAACTATAAAATTAAAATTTCACTTCTTAGTAATTCACATTGAATGATGTTTGAAGCCAGTACATTAAAGAAACTTGACGTTAGATAGTTTTCGGGCATACTCATATGTTTTTATCTTTAAATATAATATCTAATTTAATATTTATTTTGATAAAGATACATTAATGATGAAATTTGTAACAAAAAGTAAATACCGATTACTAACTCTCTGCGCTGAACAGATTCAAGCTAAAAATGTTGCTTGATTTCGTGTAAAATTCTAGTGATATCTGCAACAAGCAACGTTCTATCTTTAGACTGCTCAGTTCTATCATTCCTTTTAAGTTTGGGCAACGAAATTTCTCTCTTTTCATTCCCCGGGCTGACTTCCCATTCATGTTTGTGGTGTTGCTCGTATGAGTTTATTTCGCCTTCGACTTGCTCGAGTTTTTTGCAAATAGAGTGAAACCTTGCGTCACTTGTCAAGCTCACAATGTCCGGGTTTTCTCTATCAAGCGAACGTTTTTCGAACCAATTTCTTATGATGTTTTGTGCTTCTGTTTCATTCCTGTCGTGAGTTTCTTCCATATTTTGTTCAATGCCAAAAGATGTTGTATTGTTATCATCAATGATCGCGTCTATGGTTGCCGTTTTACTCATTATGTTACGTCACAAAAGCCTTGCCGCGCGACAAATAAATCCTCGTTTGTTGCACGCAGCATTGAAGGTCTAAACTGCAAGAAAGTGCTTTAATTTCACTGTCTGAAGCAGGGATCGCGTAGCATGTGTTTGATGAGGGGTAGTGGTATTTGATTTCCACTGAAGTCACGGAGATATAAAGTGCGTAGGGGATTCGAAAACAAATTTCAATGGCAGCAAAATTATTGAAGTGGCAGTAGCTCCACCACGCCTTTGGTGATAAGCATTAGTTTACGGAAATGAAACCTGTTTTGCACTTCATAAAATCATTGAAAACTTTTTTAAGCCTTTAGTATGTCGTCCAGTTGGCTGTATATTGTTGCAAAGAGTTTCATAATTGAAAACGACGAACGACGTTATTTTTTGTTATCTTTTTTTGTTATCAACGATTTGGCTTAGAAATAAAGCTCACTTCAATTCCGAGGTGGAAAATTTTGGCAACTCGGCCAAATGCATAATGATCTCGCTTCAAACTATGTTGCGTAGCTCATTTCCCTTTTTGCAGTGAATTACAAAGTTTTCCAAATAATGGAAGAAAAATTTGTAGTGGTAGAAAAATTTTAACTGTCTTATGTTGATCCTTTCTGAAACGTTATCTCAGGGTATTTCAATAACAATAATATTCTACTGGACAATAAATGAGAGAATTGTCTTAATAATGTGTATTTATTATATAAAACTTCCTCGTAAGTTTTGATCAAAAGAAAAAATCTAAAAAAGTCTACAACACGAAGTATTCCCAGGCGGTCACCCATCCAAGTACTAACTTCGCCCGACGAGGCTTAACTTCGGTGATCAGACGAGAACCGGTGATTTCCTCGTGGTATGGTCGTAGACATCACGTTGGCAATTTTATTTTTATTTAAATGCAGCAATATAAAACAATATAATCCCCAAATGAAAAGAAATCATGTTCTTTACAAGTTTGAGTTGTGTGAGAAAGAAAACATTGCCAAAAGTTTTATTATCTTTGTTGAATGCTTTCTTTAGTGTTTTTACACATTGTACTTAAAACACATGGCGATTAATATAAAAGCGATTATGTTCTGCGAGTTTCACCCAATTGCTGGACCTAAGATTGTCTACCAGGTAATATTCGCGCTATTAAAACTTTCCCTTTGTGTGATATGCCATTTACCTGCTGTACAAATTTCATTTAATGTGTCCTTTCCATGCAAATAAGTGCATTTAGTTAAGACCTCTATATTTCTGCATTAGCATAAGCACACTGCACCGTGCACACATTGGCCTGGTTAGTCAACGCATTCCAAAAGTTGACTATATGGAAGGCAGTATATGGTATGAAAAATCCACGTATTTTGTTTACAGGTGCCAGAAGACTTCATTTCAAAGGAGTCATTTGATTGTATTGCAGTCTACATAATAACCAAGCCTGAATTGCAAAGCAAAGTCATTACTGTGTACGTGGTGAGATTCATTATGATGATTTTTTGAAGGATTGAGATGTGATGAGTTTCTTAGATGTTTCTAAGGATGATGAGTTTCATGTATTGTTTAGCTATTAAATGTGAAACATATTTTACCAGTAAGGAAGCCAGCCATACCATACCATACTATACCATACCATACCATACCATACCATACCATACCATACCATACCATACCATACCATACCATGCCATAACATACCATACCATACCATACCATACCATACCATACCATGCCATATCATTACTTATTGCTTTGCACCACGACAAATGTAATAGAGTTTGATATTTTCTTTGTTCTTTCAACAGAAATGCATTTGGTGACAAGTTTATTGGTTATCCAGTGTGTATAACCAATGCAAAGTATTCTCGCAATGCGCTTCTATTCAATGTTTGTTTTGTTCTGGATGAGTCTGCAGAAGTTCAAGCCTTTCAACCTGTAGTGAAGAAGCTCGCAGCATATCTTACATCACTTGAGGTGAAAGTTACTCCTGAGTTCTATAAACTCAGACATAAACATTTCCCCTTTGTCGATTTTCCCCTGGAGTTGGTGTCCAAATGCTTGATTAATAAGGGCTTATTAATGCCATTAGTCTGTTAAATATTTCAGCTGGAAAATGGGTTTATATCTGAAGAAGACAGCAAGAAAAGAATTCCTGCAATTCTCACTACTATCTTGCATGGTCTCAATGAAGAAAGAAAATGCATTATTCCCATAAGTATGACATAATAAGTATGACATAATAAGTTTGACATAATAGATTAGTGAAACAGGGGCAAATATGCATTTGAAATTTGCATATGAACAATTCACTGACCCGACCACTATTTGTCAACATTTTTGTCAAAATATTGACTGTGGATGATTTTTGTTGAAGTAGTGAAACTATATATTGTCATTAGCCATTAGGAGAAATTGAAAATATAACACAACAAGTTCATTGTGAATTGTTTGAGCACATTTCTGATGTTAAAACGATCATTGCTTCTTGGGGATTAAAACACAATCCTTATGAAAATTCTTTGCTGACTATTGGCTACTCTTTTTTTTTCAAACATCTACATGCATCTCCAGGGCTGCAGAGAATATCGTATTTTTTTGGCACTGCAAGGCCAACTAAATTAGTTTTTTCAAAAAAATGCTTCATTGAAATTTTTACTCAACCATTGAATGAAGTCATTTGCATCAATCACTGTTATTAAATGCAGTAGATGAAGAAATGGCTTGTAAGAACTACGAAGATGACTTTTTCTTACTTTCTTCCAACTTTCTGAATGCCGAGTGCCTGCTGTCAGGCAGGACGTGTGCCTGTATGTACCTGAAACTTATTCTTTCTTTTTATTTTTCCTTTCTGTATCAACCCTGTTTTCTTTTCTTTGAGAATTCTTACTATTTGTACTTTCAACCAAATTTTTTTCTCCCAACTTCAAAAATATTCTGGAACCGATGGTCCTGTGGTCCGTTATATTATACAGCCCTGTATAGCTCAGTTATCGTCTAAAAAACTTATTTGGCACGGCATATACCAAAAAACACAAGGTAGCTGGTCCTTTTAAATTTTATGAAATGGTCTCTTTTTGTCTTTCTTTAAGATGCGGTGACAACGATCTATCTTCATTTGTCAATGACTAAAGATGACCAGCCTGAAGTGTTTAATCATCATGTTCCTATATTTCTATGGGACAGCTCAATCATTACTGCTGCTCAATGGGATATAACCACTCAACAGGTCAGGCAACAACTTATTATCGTCAAACCAGTGTAATTAACGGTCTTTCTTTTGGAAAATCTTGTGCCGCTATCAGCAAAAACTTTTATTTGCGTATATTGAAATTAGGTGTAATGTCCAACGTATAAGTCGAAAAATTTTTCAATTTAGTTGAATTTTCTTCTTGTTATGGAGGTGTAAAGTTGATTTTCAATGGACCTTGTCCATCGTGTAACGTAGTCTGGGTCGAACAAAACTCTGACGTTCTTGTATTGAGGAATCCCTTTGCAGACGTCATAAAAGTAAGTCGATCCATACTTTTGGGACGACGGACAAAGTCCATTAAAACGAGCATAGTTGCCAACTTTAAAAAGCCATATTTGCCAACTTTAAAAAGCCAAAATGAAACAATTCGACAAACGTAAAAACTTTTTTCGCTGATATTTTGGAATTCACACCTAAATTTAGTATCGCAATTAAAATTTTTGTTGAAAGGGGCGCTTTTACTGTACATTGCTCATTTCTGTAAGAAATTATTAGCAAAATTTGCCATGATTTGTCTTTTTCGTTTCCTGCGGTATCATTATGTTCCAATGGTATGGATTCTAAGGTTTGTAGGAGTTGTGATGGAGGGTGTTGTTGATGGTTGTAGTGACTGACGTTTTTGACCTCCGTTATTGTTTTTGTTCATTTTTTAATCTGAAAATATAGAGGTCAAAACAACACTCACTACAACCATCGCCAAGCATTGAACTAAATTATGACTGGAAGGCCACTTTTAAATAAACATGCCTGTACCTGCATAAAGCCTGGCGAAATGAAGCCATGTTGCAAATCTTACCCCCGAACACGCGTGTTTAGAGGTTAAGTCACGCCTTTTAGTTTACCGTTGTAAACGTAAATTAACTTTCTTTGGACCGTGCGTTGAGAGATTGGGACTAGGTCAATTGCTGGCTTCAAATTTTGGCGGGAAGTATCCGTCCGCTTATTGTCTTTTCAATGTCGGCAAAGCAGCAACAGTTTAACTATCAATACTTCACCTTTTTTCTTCCCTGGGCGATCAACTTCCACAAACTTTGAACGATACTTACAGGATTAAACTATCACTTTAGCATGGATTATCGTGAATTTGGAAAAATCTTGAGCTTGCGAATTTGTCATGTGTTCAAAAATTTCAATGACCAGACCTTATTCTTTAAGTCACTTGTGCGTGCTTCTTGCGAATTGCAATCGACCAGATGAAATTTCCTGTACTAAATGGCGACATTCACAGCATTGATTTGTAGATATTTGCTTATATTCTTTGTTTACTTGTTTGTTTTAAAAGGGTTCAAGGCAAAACGCCTGGAAAGCATTAAGAGACAAGAGAGGCTCCCGTATTCACATATTTACGAGGTGTGCCTATTTTCTTCTAGATTTTACCTTACATAGACGGCTTTCAGCATATAAAGAAGATAGCAGCTCAAGCGGATGTTGATATAAATTTGGTCAGACTTTGTATTCAGAATATGGTGTAAGTTACACGAAGTACATGTTACATTTTCCCGATGTTACATTTTCTCTTAAGCGATGTTATCTCGTCTCTGTTTTAGTCATTTCCAAGTTGTGACATTGATTTCAATTTTTCAGGTACGTTTGTAAATATCAATGGTAAATACTATTTATTTTAACGTGCATTGTATCCTCTTTAGTACGTCAAAGCACCCTAAATCACAACTCCGTATATTTTCCTGTATCACACCACCGTGCATCACACCACTCTACATTTCCCCACCCTTCATCACAGCATTGCATCACATCACCCTACATCACACCACCCTACATCAAAACACTCTACATCACACCACCCTACTTCACAACATCCTCCTTCACACCACTCTACATCACACCACCCTACATTGCACCATTATATATCACACCACCCTACAGAACACCACCCTACATCATACGACCTTACATCACATCACCCTACATTAAACCACCCTACATCACACTACCTTACATTACACCACCTTACATCACACTACCTTACATTACACCTCCTTACATCACACCATCACGTCACACCACCTTTATCCCACATCACAACACCTTACATCAAACCACCTTACATCATACCACCCTACATCACACACCCTACATCACACCACCCATCACACCACCCTAACCACCCCATTCACCATTCACCACCCTACATCACACCACCTTACATTACACTACCCTACATCACACCATCCTACATTACACCACCTTACATCACACCACCTTACATCACATCACCCTACATCACCTTACACCACCCTACATCACACCACCCTACATTACATTACCCTTCATCACAGCACCCTACATCACACCACCTACATCACACCACCCTACATTACACCACCTTACATCACAACACCCTACATCACACCACTCCTACATTCATCACCCCATCTTCCATCATCCACCACCATTCCATACACCCTACATCACAGCACTCTACATCACACCACACCACATTACACCACCCTACATTACATCATTTTAAATCACATCACCCCACATCACACCACCCTACATCACACAACACTACATTACACTACCCTACATTACACTATCTTACATCACACCACCTTACATCACACATCATACATTACACTAACACACATCTCCCCACCTTGCACACCCTATGTCACACCACCGTACATCACATTACATCACATCTTTATGCCAGTTCTTCAAACTTGAGAGAGGAGTGACAGTTTTAAAGACTGTTTAATCAGGAGGGCAGATTAATGAAAGAAAAACATATAAATGGGTAAACTAGTGAAAAAACGGTTTTGTATGGAAAACTTAGAGCATGAAGAAAAACTCTTAGAGAGGATTGAAATGAACAAAATAGGGATGTTTACTTACATCGTCACCACATGTTAAATATGTTACATGAAGTTTTTCACTCTGTAGTACTCCAACGTGTACATTCCAACTCCGAAGATAAACAATTTATTTCAAGACAAGCAACTACAAGAGGAATGCACGAATTATGTTGCTAGGAAATGTAAGTGCTTAATATAACTGTCAACACTTTGGTGTTTTCCGTTCATTTGCAGCCATTTAATTTCTAGTTCGCCGTCCTCCATTGTTTCGTGACGTATTTCAGTTATATTCTGGGCTCAGTGCTGGTGCAACCGTGCGAGACCTTTGTTCGAGATACAACCCGGCGTTTCTACGCATCGACGAACGGTAAATTGTTTAGCTAACTCGTGTGACCAAAGATAGCAAACACAAGCTCGATGGTTTTTGCCCAAAATTGTTTATGAAATGTCAACAAATCTATAAGAGACTAAAAAATGAATGGGTTTATAGGATTTATATGCATATGGGGGATGGTGTGCACCTTCTTGTCATTTCTATAAGGGGGTTAACATTGGTAATTTAGGGAGCAAATCTGTCTTCTGACTTATGTTTTATAGTTAGGAAGAAAAGTCATCATCACTTGTCAAACTAGATCTAGGGCTTACACCATCCATCAAACCATTGCTGACCACTTTCCTCCCTCTATTACCTTATGCTGGATTAGCACGTGAACGCAAAGCCCTTTCTGCTAACCCAGGGCCACAATATAGAGAATATACAGTAGATCGTGTGCAATTGACTGCAATATATTTATTGAGATTACTGGTTGCCGTGAGCCATTTTATCATTCCTCTTGGTCAAAAAAAGCAATTGACTGGATGCCACTATGATAATCACATGTGTAAAAAGATAATCATGGCACGAAAATTTCGATGGAGTGGCTCTACTGTATTTTCACCATACTGTGACAGGGCCATTGGAAGATCGGTAATTTAGGGGCTCATATTCATAAAGACCAATGTACCACAATAGATCATTTTCTCTGATTCCCCTGGGATCAACCTGACTGTGGATGAAGCAGCAATATTTGTGTTTGAAACAAAAGAACTTAATTAAAGTTCTTCTCAATTACTACACCCATATGGCGGCCATGACGTAAGGTGAAGACGATCTATAAAGAACGTTCCTCTTACGCTATGCTGCTGCAACGTCCAACCTGCAATTACACATTCAAGAATTTAATGCTTCATTCAAATTCAAACATTGGCGATTCATGATTTGCCATTAACACTTGTTCTTTATTCCAGATGTTTGATTCAGTTCGGTTTGATGAAAGGTTTCATACGTCGTTTACACAAATTTCCGGTACTTTTGAAACCAGATGATGGCATGCAAGCTTCGCAAAATGAACGTCTAGCAAGGTACGGTTAATACATAACATTAAAATAACCCGAAATCTGAACTCTACAGCCCTCGATCGAGGAAGACGTCCGGACTTAAGTCGATACTCCAGTCAACAGCCTTCGACTAGTGTGTTGAATTTGAGTTCGTACATATTTCAGTCTACTCGGTATATTTAAAAAAACACTTGTAGAAATTAACTAATGTAATATTTCAATATCTAAATACTCACCGCCTCGCCGGGAACTCGCTTGCACAAACAGAAAAAATGTCAGGCATTTAACATATGTAAGTGACATTTTGAGAGTGTCCCCCCTCCCAAAAAAAAAATAAAAAAATAAAATTCTACCGGCGCTATTGTCTTTATACTGCATTAGGAGTCAGTTGATGTTAAAACTCGAGTCCTTATGTTTGTAGTATTTATTTTTCGTACTTATTTTTCCTCTCACCTGCTTTCTCCCTCGTCTTTTCCTTTCTTTTCAACACAGCAACCCCCCATCCTTAAATGTACATAAGTGTCCCGGTGACAAACTACGTCACACGACTCTATAATGTTTCCTAATACTTGAGTCCTTATGTTCCTTGAGTGACCTTATGTTGAAATGAATGCTATTTCTTCCTCAGATGGTTGAATGGAAGCCATAATTATGACGAAATCTGTACCGAAACTGGCATGAGTCACCAAAAATTGGACGAAATCATTGAAAACCACCCTAACATCACCGTTATTTGGAAATGAGAGAAGGGTGAATACCGCTGACAAAGTCGGTCGTGGCGTCCAGCATTCTAGGTGAGTTCTGATTTGGGATTTACCATCAAGAAATTCGGATTGTTGTAATTTTCCATTCGTCGTTAATTCTGACCTTCCTCCCCATGAAATTATATAAATGCAGCTTATAGTAATTATCCGATTACCGATAATTTTTCATAGTAATTATCGATTTATATATTTATCTAATAAAATATTTAAGAGGTACGTATTATAAGCTACAAGTAGTCAAACACCGTTAAAATGACTACCACTAAGGATGTTGAAACTTCAGTCAACTCTTACACAAACAGTCCTTCTCGGGACTCTACTAACCAGGACGTACTACTTTTACAAGCATGTAGCGATACTCTCGAAATCCAACCATTCACTATTTTATTTTATATACATTGTTTATGCAAGGAACTGAAAAGAATTTTAACGTAACATATGTCTTTTCATTTGCAACACTGGACAGTGCAACATATTTTGTTGCAAGTTTCAACCAATGTTTTTCAACTAATTCTTCAGTTTGCCAAAACTGAGACTCGTGTAGTATCAATGTAGCTATCGTCGTAGTAAAGTCAATGGTTTGAACCCGGGAGTTTTGTTAGATGTTTGTAGATGTAGATCGTCCAGCTTGGTAGGGTTTCGAGAAGGACTGATGGTGTTGATGTTGACTGACGTTTTGGCAACCTTAGCGGTAGTCATCTTCAGACTCAAGTGAGGAGTAAAAGTCAGGTTAGTCGTATTTTCCCGCTCTCTCTAGTCAATGACAACATCATTTCTCACTTAACTCTGAAGATGACTACCGCTAAGGTTGTTGAAACGTCAGTTAACATCAATACCAACAGTCGTTCTCAGGACTCTACTAAGCCGGACGATCTACTTCTACAAACATGTTGCTATCATTGCAGCTATCATTGATCGTAGGTAATGACATGTCTTCGGTGAAATTTCAAATCAACAGTAAACTAAAGCTAACTGCGTAACGGTCGAGCCGTGACATTCGCCATTCAAGCTTCCAATTGAGGTAGTTACGCCAACAGTTAGTTATCATATTCATTTATTGAACGTTTGAAAAAAATGACTAAGGATAGTTTTGACGTGCTAAATTAATTAACATGTATAACAATTGTAAATAAGTAAGAAACTAGTTATGTTTCATCATAATTATTGGAACACATTCCTAAATAGTTGAATACGACGTGAACATTAACATATTGCATGTGGCAAACTTCGTTTTTCACGAACAATGTTCGACTCGTTCCGACGTGTCAGAATATTGCATGATTCCAGATTAATGGAAAATTAGCCGTTGATTCTTCACAAACTATGCAGATCGTATTGCCTGCTATTCATTGTCCCCGGGCTCATTTAAAGCCTACTGCCCGTAATCTAAAGGCTCGCTCACACTCACTGAGTGCGACAGAAAAATCACGCTCTCTCTAGTCAATGACTACGTCATTTCTCCAGCGATGCCAATATTTGTGGTTATATATAATATATAAGCCATCAGTTGACAGAATGTTCAGCAGTATACAGCCGTCTTCGAAGAGTTACGAGGTGATTTTAAAGCCACGTTCAGTAAGTGTGAGTGTGTGCGAGTTTTATGATACGGGTTTTTATGTCAACTAAAATGCAGAAAATAAAATAAAACATACATGTGATTGTTGAAAGTGTAACAGACGGCGCCACAAAGGGGACTGGGGAGGCTCAAGATATCCCTTTTCCTCGAAGGTAATATTTTTGCTGCTATTTTTTGTACTTAAGAGTAACTAGGGGCAAAGTGAGACGCCGTAAGTTTAGTAAATGCTTTCTACCCAGTTTCAATTTCCTGGCTCCGTGCCTATACGACAATGAATTTAATGAAAGCCAGAGAAAAACATCAATTTATTTCGCATTTGACACGTTATATATCATATTTAAAGATGGCAACACGAGGTGCATTATGGTAACATGATAACTCAAATTTATTATTGGTTTTCCCGCCATTTTTAAGTTATGTATTCTGAGGCGAAAATTTTATGGTGTCAAGGATCCGGTTGCGTCAAATTGGTGGGAAATGTAAAAAGGGTTCACTTCATGAAAAGTGCGACATTTTGTTTTAAAAATTATTTTTTCTTTATACTACTACGTCAGCCTACAGTTCCTCTATAACGTATCAAAAGCTAACTACGATCGTTTTTCTCATTGTATTTCACTAGTATTAATCGTTGAGCCCGCGATAAAAATAGCGGTAATGCATATTCTTCTAGGAATTCGTGCAGTATAAAATATAATTGTCAAATCTAGTTCCGTTTTACTATAACTTCCACTTACGATTCATATTTCTTCAATTATCAACGTGAGACTCTTTTTCAGAGTCAAAAATATGTTCTATTCCTAAAGGATCACGCAGCAACAACCCGAATCTACTTTCTTTTTTATGATGGCCGCCCTCACTGCAGCATGAAACACATCGTGTACGCCGTCACGTTTCAAAGCGGAGCATTCGTGAAATGCCGTTGCACCGGTGTCCCTAGCCAGTTTTTCTCCATCCGCGGTGCTCACAGGTTCCTCGCCTTGCTCTTTCAGATCGTCTATCGTATTCGTGTCGTCACGCAAATCTTTCTTTAAAGCTACACAAATATAACACATAGAAAACATTGTTGATTCATTGTCAGCGGTCTAGAGCGCAGGCAAGTGCGCAAAGTGACTCATCCACCAGCACATTCGACCTAAGTCATATTATTCGTTACGTGAATATCAATGAAGGATAACAGTTCCCGGATATTATACTCTTCCATGCGCACTGGACGTAAATTCGTGCATTTTGGCTCACTTTCGTTAATGAACTTTCTTTGGGCCATTCATAAAAGGATTGGGACTAGTTAAATGACAGGCTTCATATTTTGGCGGGAAGTACCCTTCCAGATACATTCTGTTCGACGGTCTTAATTGAAAACGTTCCTTTGAAGCAACACAGGGAGTGACTACTTTTATATCAATAACAGTGCTGACAAAATATATTCTACTAGCTATATGTTAAACATTACATACCAACAAGCACTATGGGCGTACGCGGGCAAAATTGCTCAACTTCTGGTATCCATCTTTCCCTGACGTTTTCATAACTATTTGGCGAATCAACAGAGTAACAGATGAGTATGACATCACTTCCCGGATAAGAGAGCGGTCTGAGCCTGTCGTAGTCCTCTTGTCCAGCAGTATCGTATAGTTCAAGTTCGATGTCTCGCTCGTCAACTGTTAGTTCCTTGACGTAATTCTCGAAAACCGTCGGAACGTAGTCGGGTGGAAATTCGTCATTGCGAAACACCATTAGTAGACATGTTTTCCCACATGCACCATCTCCGACAATGACAAGTTTTAATTTTATAAACGACATTACTCTAGTTTTAAAAATAAAAAAGTTATTAAAGAAAAGTAAGGGTGTAGCCAGGACCTTCATTTGGTTGGTAAGCGTTAGACGGTCGGGCATCACTAACTACTCAAAGTTGACTTGAAAAAAACAGACTTTTGTAGTCCTGTAGAGAAAGATTAAAATTGTCGTTTGCCCAGTCATGGATAAAAGTCCATAATTCTATTTTTATCTGAATTTTTTCATCATTAGACATTCTGCGATGAGTTTTATCAAGTCTCACTATGTTACTACCGATGATTGATGGAAAAATCAGAATTAATCGCAAATTATCATAATTACAATTTAGAAATGACACACAGCACTAGACTAGTCAGAAGTGAAACGATTTTGGGAGCCTTGACAATGCTTCCAAATAATTTCCTTTCAAATAATTTACTCTTTCACTTATATTTGACAGGAAAGGCGAATCCGAATCTTTGAGACTATTTATGTCTTTTGAATCACATTTTCTTAAAATGGTATGTGAATTCTTCTAAAGATTCTGTTTTTGTTCCAATTTTTTATTGTTTTGACAAGTGCAAGTGGCGGCCAATTGAAATTGGATTGACTGGTTTCAATCGGAAATATCGTTGCTAAAAACTATCTGAAACTCGTTCCAATATTCTATGCATATTTTCCCACTGGAGTCGGGTTATCAGCCTGCTACATATATCAAATTTATTACGATATTAAAATGTACATTAATCTTTGCAATCGCAAGAAATTCGATGGTTCAATTTTTTTCTATAAAAAGATTGAAAGCAATTACCGTTGATATATTTTTCGCCTTTGTCGACACCGATTTGAAAATACCTACGTGTAAACGATATTCTGGTGACATTTATCTATTGTGAATTCACCGAATGGTCACAAGTCAGAAATTTCATTGTATTAACCGACTTTTCGTAGCGGTATTTATGAATACACGCCGTGTAACTAAGAGCAAACCACAATCAAGTATAAGTGCGTATTATAAAAACAACTTTGGCGGTGTTTTGTAAGTATAAATCACACTAATAAGATAATAACTGAGATTTCGTAAGTACTGCATAAATTTGCATAAAAGTTAAAGACTTTTGTTTATATGTGAAGAGGGGAGAGAGTATGAAATAAGTCTACGTTTAGTCCTACGTCTACCGGAAAATTGAACAGCAAGGTGTTTCGTCGGCAGTACAATTATCAACGGAAATTTCAAACATTTAAAACTATCATACCGAATATTTTCCTTGATCGCTTTATAATGATATAAATATTTGCTTTTCGAAGCCCAAATCAAGTGATTTTCCCTAGTTCAGCAACGATTTCACAGTATTTTTATCTAAGTTTCAACTGATATAGAAGTACTTAACGAATACAACATGAGGTCGACATTCAAACATTTCTTACACTGACAACCTTCGGCAGAACATTTCTATTGGCCTGTAGTTATCGACAAAACAGTATCCAAACATGTCATACATCAATATCTAAACTTCACCGTATCGATGTAAGCAAGATAAATTGCGATAAATCACGAGATAATCACAAATGCAAGTGTTTGAGCATTTGAAATCACTATCTCATGACCGTTTAACCTTTATAGGCGAAGTATGAAAGGAATTTATCATTGAATACCGTGGTGAAAATTTATACCGAGTCCCCTGTGTGTAAACAATCGAAATGAAGGGCCAACTTACTTCGAAATCAATGCCACAAATTCGGTAAACAACAACTACACAGTATACAACTGTTTTCATTGTGTTTAATGATAAAATTTCAAACATAAAATGAGTGATTTCCAAGGTTAGATAAAACATAGCCGCTTTTTTCGTTTCTGTCAAGTCTGGATAATTTAAGTCGCGGATACGATAGTTATCGACAAGAGTTATCGTGTTCGACCTTCGCACGATGAATTTAAATCGTTTCCTTTACAAGATTATTTTCAAACCGCATTTGAATTGAAAGGACAAGCATTTGAAGTATTGTTCTGATTCTTGGTGCAATGTGATTGCCGATAGAAAAATATAATAAGATATTTCCTAATCATAATCCTTCGCACACATATTTAGCTTCAATGAAGAACGACATTCGAAATTATTACAAGTCATAATTCGTGTTTGGAATGTTGCAATATCACTACTTGTCTTTAAATTTTCGTAGAAATAAAATCGTCTAATGAAGTCGGTTACCTTTGCTAAGAATCTTCGATTTTCTTCGGTAAATGTGAATCGAACTCCGCCCAATAAGTCAGCTTTCCTGCTCAATCGTCGTATAGAAAGTTGCTGTGTTCTTATGCTGTTAAATATTTCTCCGCGGTAGGCGGTTGCTCCTACTTTTATGAATTTATTCTAATTTATGCACGTACGCGCGGATTAAATTGCGGTTATGTAAAATACATGAGTGCGCGCGGAGCTATCGAACTTTGTTGAAGAAGTGTAGCGCACGATAATCGAGGGCATTTTTGTCTGCAATACCGTTGTTTTTTTTCCAGTTATACTTGCAGTCAGTTTTCCGCAATCTTTATGATTGAATTTGATCTATTCGTCAGCTCAAGCATGCTGTGTTTGTAATCTGTCGCCAGACAAATGCATGTGAAGAGCATTTGTTCTAAAGACTCGATATTTTTCAAAACTTCAAAGCATATATAAAGGATGATACCCAAATAGGAAGTATATAGATTCAAGCTTGGAATTGATCTCAGATTCTCATATTTTATAGCAGAGCAGCCCAGTTAGTTACCGGTTTTGAAATCTTTTGTCCAGAGAGAGGACAAAAGCGCTCCAGAGATGTAGTAAAAAGAAATTCCTAAAAATGTGGTCTCCACCTTATTTGAATTTTTATAGTATCTTGTTTCATGTTGCGCACAAAAACGGAACTACACAATTTGGCATTTTGTTTTCTCTGTTCGCGAGGAGTCAGGTTCGTAGGAGGATTGGGAAGGAGGGGGGGAGTGATTGTGTGCTCTAGATCACTTAAAATAGATGTTTAAATGTATTTGCCATTTTTTAATCCCTTTGTTTGTTATCCTAAGAGCTACATTCTTTTTGTTAAATTGTCTTCTACGCTTGTACATCCACAGAGTTTCTAACAGAACGAAAAACGTGCACGCAAAACAGCTGAGTGGTGTCCGTATGAGCAACAGAATCATCCCTCAGCATTTTTGCATATCATGATATTCCATGCATGGAAATTTTATTTCTGATTAAGTTTGGAACTGACTGCAGTGGTCTTAAAATGACATGACCGCCATCGACGCCAAGACATATCTTTAAAAGTTGTATCACCGCACAGTAAAAAGAAATGGGCCATTTTAGCCCCATGAGGTCGTTTTGGCTTTTGAAATTGCTAGCCGTATTGGCTAACAATGAGGGCTAAAACAGACAAAGTTGTTAAGCTAAAACTGGAATTATATCTTTACTATAAAATGAGTATTACCATACTACTTCATTTTTGTTTCTCACATAACAAAAAGTAACTTGTGAACCCTAATGAAATTAGACACTTACGACTTTATTGTGCAGTCTCAAGCTAATTTTCTAAATTTCTGCTGTCTTTTTATCGTAGAATGGCGCTTTCCTTGATGAAAAAATAAGAACGCAAATTCAACCTTGTATTTTGGTAGTGGATGACCTTTATCAAAGTGACACTATATATGTGGTGGCAGAAGGAATAGTTTTGTGCCATGTAACAACCAAAAAGATTGGCGATGCTCTTGTTGCTTTGTTGGCCACGTACTATATGTACAATATAAAATACATTGAGGGCAAGAATGTCTATAGCTTTCTTGACATGGCATTATTGGGAATTATCCCAGAGAAGTGTCCATCTTCTGTGAAAAGTTTAGTTGGAGTGTTATCAAATGTGTTCAACTAATCATGAATGCACATGGTTATATAGATTATGTTTTATTTCAATTCTTTTTTGTGAAGTTTAATTTGAGTGAGATGAAAATATGTGCACGTAAAGTATTTTAATGAAGATGTTAAGCACTTATGTGCTTACGTATATTATACGAGTCTTGTTTATTGTAAGCTTTCAGTAATTTCATTTCTTTCCAGGGCAATGGGCTGCTTTTTAGCCATTGCCGATTTGATGAGATAATGGGGCTAAATTGGCTATTCTGTTTAGAGCTGAATTTCACACAAAAGGGGCAAAATAGCTCGCTATGGGGCTAAATTGGTCCTCTTACCTGGGGCTGTTTCAGCTACGTTTTGGGGCCAAATTCGGCCCCTCTTTAAAGGGCCAAAATTAGCTCTGAATTATGGGGCCATTCTGGGGTCAATATTTTGGCTCCTTTTCTTTTACTGTGCGTATGTTATATATTTCCGGACTTATGTATAAGCTACACACAGTCACACAGTTCGATATCGTTCCAAAAGCTACATAAATTCGATACAATTCTTCTGTTACACAATATTTAGAATTTAATGCGGAAACCAAATTAAGGGACTGTGTAACATGATCCCAGCTAACCGGGATTCAGTATGGCATGAAATGATTTTGAGGCATTAAAAGGAGGCAAAACTTCAAGCGTAAAAGTTGCATCTGTTTGTTAAGCACCACAAGTCATTCCTGTTGTAATTCTCAAATAAGGCCAAATTGGTCGTTTTAATTTTAAATGTTTTGCGAATTTATTAAATCAGAATATTCTGAAATTAAATTGCTCGAGAAGATTTATCTGCTGATGATAAGTATCGAATCGTTTCCATTTGCCAAAATCCTTTAACGCTTGGCTAAATCCCGGCTACCCGGGTTCATCTATCAGTTCCTAAGCGGCTGATACAATTGGCTTTGCAAACAGTTGAAATTTTTAACCTTGAAGTTTTGGCTTCTTTCAATCCCTTGAAATCATCGGGCTAGCTCGCTATCTGGGCCAGCTCGCCTCCACATAATCAGGTCCTAAGCCAATTTCATGTTGATTCTGAGCTCGATTCTTAGCTTGAATTATTTATTTCTTTAGCTCGATTATTTATCTTTACAAAATTGATGAAGTTATCTGACGTGGATGCATTTCCTTGGTACAACGCGTTAGATCTTTGACTTCGCATTTTTAAGATAATGTTCATTTTATCGAAGACTTAAAGCCCTGACGGAAAATACTAGTGACTGATGCCCTAACGCTCCTGGGATAATGATATACCGAGACCGTGGCTTATTACCACGGTCAGCAGTCTTTTCTCAACGAGATGTCGTAAAAATCAATAACGAAATATTTAGAAAGACAAATTTAAAATTTTTTTACTATTAAAAGAGAATTTTTCATTTTTACGAGATTAAACAACGAAAACTCGAATGCGCTTTCTTTTTCCTTATGGCCGCCTCTTGCAGCGGCATGGAACACCTCATCTACATCGTCTCGTTTCAACGCTGAACATTCGTGAAATGCCGCTGCTCGTTTCTTCTTCGCCAGTTTTCTTCCTTGTTCAGTGCTCACGGGCTGCTGCCCATTTGTTGCCAGGTATTCAGTCGTCGTTGTGTCGTCACGTAAATCTTTTTTTAAACCTACAAATTACAATTAAAACAAAATCCTGTTAATTTATTCGTTAGTTGTTAAGAACGCGGGCTCGTGAAAAGCTACTGAGTGGAGTCCCCTGCGTGATAAAATCTATATTGTGGTAAACGTGAAAGGATTTTACTGACTAGCGCTGCAATTTGTAAATCACTCCAAACAAATTGAATGTTATGAAAAAATTTTTGGTGATTTTTTTGTTTGGATTTCTAAATCGGCGATGGAATGTTTGAAATTATTCAAGGTGACTCTGAACCAACACGGAAATTGAGTACTTCTGCAATTATGAATGAAACAACTAAATTTGGTCTATTTATTAAACATCACATACCCACAAGCACTATGGGTACACCAGAGCAATATTTCTTAACTTCCGAAAACCATTTTTCCTTGACGTTGGTAAAACTTGATGGCGAATCAACCGAGTAACAGATGAGAATGACATCACTTCCTTGATAAGAAAACGGTCTGCTGCTGTCGTAGTCCTCCTGACCTTTGGTATCATTTAGTTCAAGTTCGATGTCGTGCTCGTCAATTCTGAGTGCTTTAACGTAATTCTTGAACTCGGGTGGATCGTATTCGGGTGGATATTCGTCGTTACGAAATACCATCAACAGACAGGTTTTTCCACATACTCCATCGCCGATGACGACCAGTTTTAGTTTAGTATACGACATTATTCCTTATTTTCTAAAAATAGACAAAAATGTTAACTGGGCAAATACGCAGAAAAAGTTGAACGACTTCTGAATTCCCTCTAAATCAACACACCATGTTGTTTTTTTTAATGGTCTGTGAACTATACTGATCTCTCCCAAGGATTTAGAACTCAATCCCTAAGATATCTATAACTACCGTGTCAAGGGAGGCAAAGACGCCATATTGAAAGGTGGAAAAACGCAAAATTCTTGATCAACATATCATATCAAAAATTTTAAAAACCAAACCTAGACCATCGATTTTGCAACTGTAATCAATGTTGAAGAAGCGGGTGTAAATATCGTCTCTTTTGCCACTTTTCAAGATGGCGGCTTGCCTCAATCGTAGTGTTTAGGTCTTTTATACCTCTTCTTTTCTATAGTACAGCAATGTTGTCTGTTTTTTCCGAGAGTACGGCTGCCGGATGTTACCCACCATATTAAAAAAATATTTTTTAAAAAATCACATTTGCAATAAAAACTTAAAAATATCAGTACTTTATGTTTATGTTATAATATAAAACCAATATTAAAGAAACATTAAAATATTTAAGTTTTTGCCTGTAATATTTGTATTTTGTAGTGTGCAGGTTCTAGACAGAGGCGTAACTAGATTATTAATTGGGGGTGCATATTCATATTTTCCGTTGTGCCTTACTGATTTCTATCAAAAGTGATTTGAATTTCAAAAGAAATCAGGCACAACTGAATATATGAATATACACCCCCTCCCAATTAACGTTCCGGTTACGCTTCTGGTCGTAGATTTCAGGTCGGCCCCAAAGAACATCATTTTAACAGGGCTTCTTAAAGGTATATGAATTCTCAAGTTTCCCGCGTGTTTCTGGTCTGCTTTTTTGACTTATTGATTGTTTTAAGAAACGTTAACGTATTTGATTGGTTAGAAAAGTGCCGTTCGTCAACATTTCGAAAACAAGATGGCGGCCTATTGAATTTGGATAAATTTAGTGTAATAAAAAAAGAAAATGAAACTGTAGGATGGTATCCAAACATTTTACATATTCCAATCTATTGTTTTTACAAATAAAATGTGCAATGTACGTATTTCATGTATATCTTATCTGCCATTTGCCGTTTTTCTTTAGGTTTTGCAATTTGTGTTACTCTAAAAATCTAGTTATATGAGCCTTCTGCCTATACCAAAATGCCTGTGATAACGAGACTGTCTGTTCTATACCAAAAAGTCATTGATGCAAATTATACATTAATTTCCCAATCGAAAAAATTCGGCTAATAAAACATTTCAACGAAACAATTTGAAAAAGTAACAATACACAATGTCGGCGTCTCGCAACGTATAAATAAGTCATATTGGCGGTGACTGAACATAATTCTAATGCTGATTGTTATAACAAACTTACTCGCTTGCTTGGACTTGAGTGTTGAGCTGAACAATTTTATATTACTTTTTGGAGAGAACAAGGCTGCGAAATAAGCAGAAAACAACAAAGAAGAGATTTTGCGAATTTTTACTGGATTTGTTTCGCTCCCCTGAGAGTAAATGATATGATAATCGTGGTCGTTAAAATCCCCAGCGCTCGATATTAAGGTCCATACTTTTTTTGCCTGGGGAAAATAACAAATTTTGAGCAAATAAACGTGCACTTATTAAGCATGCGCGGATATGGATGCGAATTGATCGATGTGTTTTGGTTTTTCAAAAATGCCAGAAAGCGTTTGGTGTAGAGGTATAAAACGTGAATCATAAAATAGAATGAATTTCAATAGACCAATGGCTTTCTTACATGTGAAACAGTAAAGCTTAGATCTCCTCAATAGCCCATGGTCGTTCACTTTTGCCAAGAAATGCTCGCAGTGAAGAATTTGATACAGTTGTACGATGATGTTAAATATAACATCTTGTTATGCGTATTTTCTATGTCTAATTGCATTTAAATCATTGCTCAGATTCTTGGCGCAATGCTTGACTGCCGAAGAAAAATATAATGACAAATTACTAAATTATAATTCTTTATAGTCTATGCTTCAGAAATGAACAATATTTCAAATTCTTTTGGAATGTTGCAACCTCATGACATTGTGCGAAAATTCGCTTTGAAATAAATTTGTCTCATGAAGATTACCTTCGGTAAGAACCTTTAATTTTCTTCAAAAATGTGAATCATCCAATAAGTCGCTCTTCCTGTTCAAACGTATCGAAAGTTGCCGTGTTGTTATGAAGGTAAATATTTCTCTATAATTCGCTCAACCATGCTGTGTTCGTAATTCGCCGCTATGCAAACTACTTTATTATGTAAATAATTTCACACTAAATGTTGGGTCTCTTACAAAGCTTTAAATGAGTAAATAAATGACGATAACCGAGCCAAGGACTCGATGTTAGGAGTCTTGGACGAATTCACACTTTTAACAGCCCAGTCATGGGTCTTGAGAGGGTGAATGTCATAAATTGTCTATTAAAGAGACGAGAATCAAAAATAGCTATGTAAAACACCGCGATTATTGCTACTTTCCCATTGACGCAGAATTAACTAAGAAACTTGATCGTAATAAAAATCGCTCGAGAAAGCGTCCAAAAAAGTTGGAATAACTAGAGGTTCGTTTAGAAGAAGTAACATAGGAGGAAACATAAAGGGTAACATTGAAAGGAAAGAAGTAACATCGGAGGGAAAGGAGTAACATTGGAGGGAAAGAAGTAACATTGGAGGAAAAGAAGTAACATTGGAGGGAAAGGAGTAACATTGGAGGAAAAGAGTAACAATGGAGGGAAAGGAGTAACATTGGAGGGAAAGGAGTAACATTGAGGAAAGGAGCAACATTGAGGAAAGATAACAATGGAGGAAAGGATAACATTGGAAAGATAACATTGATGGAAAGGAGGACATGAAAGGAAAGGAGAAGGAAAGGAAATGGAAGGAAAGGGAACATGAAAGAAAGGAGAACGAAAGGATAACATTGGAAAGAAAGGAGATTGAAAGGAGGACATTGAAAGGAAAGGATAAGGAAGGAAGGAGAACAACATTGGAAAGAATAATGGAGGGAGAAAAATGGAGGGAAAGGAAAAATGGAGGGAAAGGAGTAACGAGGATGAAAGGAAAGGAACATTGGAAGGAAAGGGGTAACATTGGAAGGAAAGGAGTAGCATTGGAAAGAAAGGAGTAACTTTGGAGGGAAAGGAGTAACATTGAAGGGGAAGGAGTAACATTGGAGGGAAAGAAGTAACATTGGAGGGAAAGAAGTAATATTGGAGAGAAAGGAGTATCATTGGAAGGAAAGGAGTAACATTGGAAGGAAAGGGGTAACATTATTAGGGTAACATATATTGCCTTGTATTGAGTGTTATTGGTTTTATGCATCTAGTCCCTGAGTCTGGTTACGTAAGTACTGTGAGACATGCTGTAGCAATGACGTCAATCAACGATTCAAAGTGCTTGCTAACACAAAGTGATTGTTGCTTGAAACTGTTCAAAGCATTTATTGTCTTTACTTCATGTAATTGTTTCGTTAAAGATAATAACAGTATACTCGACAGTTTATAATAACCCCATAATGACCATTTATTCGTTTTCCTGACCCATACAGGTGAATGATCTCCCCCACCTTAGGTATATTTGAATGTATTGCTGAGGTGCTCATATGGCCCTGGAGATCTGGAAATAATACAAATTGAAAAACTACGTGTTTTGTTAATGCAAATTCTAAGCCATAACCATTCCATCGTGCACTATTTCAAATCATATTTTCGTAGCGATATCGTCCTTAACATTAGCTTCTACACCTCCACCAATCCTAGAGCATAAGTCTCTTCTCTAATAGCAATACGTTGGTTGGCTATACCCAAAACAAGTAAGATGTTATTTACTTTTATGCTCAAAGATATTTTCTTTTGTAAATATTATTTTCGCCACACCAATTCTTTGTTAGATTTACAATTTACCATACCATCTTTCTAATGCACGACAAGACACTATTTTTCACCGGACTTTTATTGTTACTGTATTAAATGTTACAGGTACAAATGACGTGTAGGATCAAATTAAGGTTTGTTTTATGTAGTCAAAGTTAGAGTAAACTGTAAAAGTTAGTGTATATGTAGTCATCCTAGGCGATCGTGGCCAATTTTGGCACTTTTTCAATTTTGGTTACATTTCTAATTTGTATTTTATTTAAATACATGCACCATAGAGGAATTGCTATTTGTAATACGATTTATTTTGCGGTCCATCTGGAAATTAGGGCTATCATCAGAGCAGGTGTTGCATTGATGCAACCAGTTACAACCCTGTAACCAATATGCACGCTACTCTGTCGGTAGGATTTCGCCATTTTTAAAGGTGTTTGTCGAAAGTACGGCAAATTTGCTTCAATTCGCATTTTGGGGATACGATGTTCTAACAGTTAATTTGACACTCCGAGTGATGTTACGAAATACGAAGTTCGTTAAATTACAAATGACAAATTTAGTTTATGAACTTCGATACACGAAGTTTGTGTGAACTTTGAACGAAATTGACTGTAACAGAGTAGATTTTTAAAATTATGTCACGTTGTTTCTGTTGCGTTTATTAGAAATATGTCTAATTCAATGAATTTTTCAAATTTACTTACAAGTAGTATACACTCTTTAGGAAACATTGTCTTTCATGTAATGATTTAGAATTTGTTATACCATCTTGTGTAATTACGACACATTTACAGCAGTGGCTGACATATTTGAAAAAAGACAGGAATTTTCATTGCACATTTATTTGTACCACAACTAAGGCACAAATGATGTGTGGGCTCACAGATTAAGCTTTATTTCAATTGGGATTGAGCTAAACTGTTAACCAAACATCAATGTTACTCATGTGCTAATCATCAGCAGCATGGCATATCAGCAGATTTAGTCCTACTGCGTAAATTATAAACATTACGATGCATTATTCATGTATTTTAATTAATTGTTTTTATAGTTAGTAATTGATAAAACCTTGCCAGGTTGACTTTTTCTTAGCATATCATGAAACACAATAACTTTCCTCATCTTATTTCTTGCTTCCCTTTCATTGTGCAGGTTTATTTTCATGGCATCCGACCATGATGGTTTGGTGCGATGAAACTGTAATAAATAATACACCATTAAATCTTCCTGATCAATTACAATCATCCAACCAACATACACCTTATAAAGGGTTTAACTAACAATCATCAAATATTGGAGGCATGGGCGCACGGGCCAGCGTTTTTATGGGGTAGTCGCTACATTTTCGATCTCAAATGACCTAATTTACCCAACTTTCTAGCAAAAATGCCCGACTGGCTTTGTCTGTCCAATTATTAGAATAAGCCACATTCCACATCCTAACATGGCTTTCATGGAGCTTTCACTCTTGAATAAAAATTCACCTGCTTTACAAAAACAAATTAGGATGTATTTTATAGGAGACAAATATTGGAGCTTTAACCCTCAGAATCTAGCTCATTGTTCTTTGTTGTCAAAAAATGACACAAGAAAATTTTAGATGTATGGGACATTTTGCATGTTTATACACACTATATATATGTATATAAAATATACCAGTAGTATTATATGATGAGATGTATATTTGAAACAACATAATTCATTTTGATGTAGCTCATGACTGTTTGAATAGAAAGAATCTTAATTCGTATTTTTTTGCAGATGTGTAATAAGACTAAATTCGTGCATGTTCAATATTTCTGTTTTACATAATTGCCGTAATTTAGAAAGTACTTGAGATCTTTAAGATAAAACGATTAAAATAACATAAGCAATTAAAATGACAGCGTTGGAAAGAAAGAATTCTGTCACCGTCATAAATTTCATCATAAATTTGAAAAAAGTTATGTCTGGCATAGCGAAAGACGAACATCAATTGATTTTCTTGCCTTGACAACACAACCATGAAACACAAGACACCTAAAAGTTCCATAGAAGAAGTTACAAGCTGCATAAGTCATACCAGAATCTGAAAATATTGTCCAAAATAACAGTCATGAATAAGGATTGTAAAGAGTTTAGTTGTTTTATAGAATGTTAAGACTTCTCATGTTTTACGATTGAAGTTAATAGCTATGAGAAAAAAGTTGGACTTTACAATTGAATTTTTTCATTGCCAGATTCCAGCGCATTGTTCTTTGTGTTAGAAACTTGCATAATTCTTGACTTGCAATCATTCTCTTGAGATTTATCAAACAATGTTGCTCGCCAACGTCGGCTGGTGCCAACAATAGCACTGATAAAATAATCTTTTGTATCATACCACCAACATGGCTAAATTGCAAGTCAAGAATACATAGCTACTTGTACAAGTTTATGACATCATGCCAGAAATAAGTATTTCGTCAGTGTAGTCTTAGTAGCCTGCACACAAATCTTCGGAGTTTACATGTTAGGATATTTTGTATTTTCATTCAAATTATGTACATTTGATGCACAATTTACATTTTATGATATGAACATAATATGAACAAACTTGCGTTTTTTTAGGAAGAATTTTAATTCCTGTTTCGTTCAAGCTAAATGTTAAATGACATGAAGTCTGTGTTCAAAATTCTTGTAGTACATAACTACCCCAATTAAAATGTAGGCGTTGGGGAATGAAAACTTCCTTCACCGCTTTTTTAACGACACCAAGGAACGTAAGTTTCGAAAAATAGTAGTAAGATGATTGCAGTGGACTGGTAGTAGTTGCCTGTTTGGTTGTTAGCAATGTTGGTTTATGTTAAATTTGAACCGAGCAATAACATCATGTCATGCAATTAAAATGCCATGCTATTTTTGTACTTAGCGGATGGGCCACTTGATTATACAAAAATATTTGGCATAACCAAATGGCACATTTAAAGTGGCACATTTAATGACAAACACTCTGCTTACGCAAGTGATTGTCATTAATAGAGGGGGAAATCAACAGTTCAACTGCTCGTGTTGAAGGAAATTCTAAACACAACAAACATAAACGCCACCGAAGAAAGACGTCAAAAATCATAAGTCTTGCCTGAACAATCAAGAATTCTAATAAGGTGCGTTATTCTTCCACCAACTATTTTTTTAGCATTTTTAACAAACGTGTATGTAGTGGAAAGGTAATCGGTCAATATTTTTCATCATACCGAGTTCTATCCACATCATAAATCTGTATAAATATAAAATAAATATAATATATAATATATAAATAAAATAAAATAAATATAAATCTGTATAAATATATATAGATTCGACAGGGGCGGATCCAGACTTAATATCAAAGAAGAATTCTTTCGTTTTATTCATTGCAGTGAAGGTTTAGCTAGGAAGAATCTTGCCTCTGTCATTTTAAAATGCTTAAACGAGGATCTTTGCTTGGACATAAATGATTGTCGTGGACAAGGTTACGATGGTGCTGGTGCTGTTTCTGGCCACATAAACGGTCTTGTTGCACATATTAAACGCTTAAACAAAAAAGCCATCTGCACTCATTGGTATAGCTATAGACTTAATTTAAGCATTTCTTCATCTCGCTCTGTTCAGTCCGTTAGAAATCTCTTGGAAAGAGTGAAAGAAGTTGCAAATTTTTACAATTCTTTTGATAGAAGGCTGCTTCTACTAGAATCCAATATCACCAAATATTGCCCACACCCTTTAAAAAAAGGTTGAAAAGTGCTTGCAAAACTAGGTGGGTGGAGCGCATTCAAAGTCTTGACACGTTTGAGGAGCTATTTTTGCCAATCGTTTTCACACTTGAGGAGATGTACTACAATCTTAAACGCAACAGCAATGTAGAGACATCCAGCAAAGCAGGCCCTCTCTTTCACTTTCTAGCTAGTTTTAAGTTCATTGTTTGCCTGGTTATAACAAGATGCTTTTTCGACCTTACTCTTCCTGTTACCCAATTACTTGAATCTTCTAGTAACGATATTGCACATGGTTTGCATTTGATTAACTCTTTAAAAAACTTAGGTCGTGCAATACGTAATGATATCGATAACTATCATACTGGATGGTATAGAATTGCTTTAGACTTAGCAGCGAAGATTTACTGATGATCTTCCAAATCCTATTGCTTTGGATGGTGAGCTTGAATTTTGGGAAGCATATTGGAAATCTAAGAAGCAAGATAGTCTTTCTAATAATATTAGTTCAACACTAATAGCCATTAACTTTCCGAGGTTTGAGAATATCAAAGTTTTGTTGAGAATTTTAGGAATCATTCCCCTCTTGTGAGTGTGAGAGATCGTTTTCAGCTTTAAGGAGACTTAAAGAGCATAGTCGAAGTACGATGGTTGAGACGATTGATTCGATAAAAACAGCACAATTTTACACCCGTTTTACCTCTAAAAAATTTATTCCTGGACAAGAGTCGTGGTTTGATACAGTTAATGAACTTAAATAACATCTAGTTACCATGACGTAGCCGGCTTAATTGTTGCGAGGTAAACCTTCATATATGCCAGCTACGTTTTGCTTTATTCAATGAAAAAACAATCGATTTCAATGGAAGTCAATACGGCATAACATGAAAATCTGAATACCTGTCCCAAAAATAATCGAGCTTCCTACGCCACTGTGTTATAAGTATTTTCTAATTGCATTTAAAATAAGAACGAATAGTATTTGAACTTTGAAACATAATTAGGATTCTCATCAAAATACGATTCCCAAAATAAATTGTTACTGCCTGGATAAAACATGATAAACTATTGCTAAATGATAATTTTTTGTACTATTTAGTTAAAAACAAACAACATTCCACATTGTTACTTATCGATCATTGGCTTACTGCAATCTCACTACATTGTCGTGAAGTTTTCGTAAAAATAAATTTATCTTATGACGACAGTTACCTTCTAAGAATCTTCGGTTTTTTCAATAAATGTGAATCGTCCAGTAAGTTGCTGTTTTTTTCAAACGTCATGTCAAAAGTTGCTGTGTTGTTATATTGGAAAATATCTCTCGCTCCACAGTAGGTCTCAATTGAGTTATTCAACTAAATGCATGCCTCAGTCGTCGTTATACAAAGTTTGTACTTAATTATGTGAATAATTTCATGTCATTAAATTTGGAGTCGCTTAAAAGTTGAAAGCAGTCGCAGATGTATTGGGAAATTGAAAATACATTAAGACTTACATTTAATATTCAAAACATTTTTCAAACAATTCCGTTGCTATAAACAGAATTATTCTTATACGGTATTTTGAAGTTAAAATGAAGCACTGTCAGGTATTCTGACTTAACCAGATCTGCCAATGCTGAGACATTATGCATGAACAAAGATAACAAAGAATAAAGACCCAGGGATTCAAGATAAGGAATTCGGATCCGAGTGACATGTTCTATAACAGCCCATGCAGTTACCTCTTTAAACTTATATGTGACAGTTTGTTTTTTGAAATGACTGTGAAAAAAGCCAAGAGGGAAGTGATTTGCCAAAAAACATTTCACGTTCAGTTATCTTACAAATTTCATAAATAAAAGTATAAATTTAGTCCCTTATTTTTATGTCTCGCCCATTCACCTTAGCTCGATCGTAATGAAAATTGCTCGAAAAAGAGCGCTAAAGGGTGTTCAAAAAAGTTTTTTTCTTTCATAGAAGCAGCGTAGCCAAGTTTTAGTCCAGTTAAGTGGGAATTCCAGAACTTTTTCATCATTAATTTCTTTCGAAATCTATTGCTTTCGCAGCGAATGAACACCCAAAATTTAACAGATCGTGCAGTACTGAATAAACGTGCTGGCTGGACCACTGGTAGCAGCCACTGACAGAGTGTGTTGGTTGAGTTCATTAATTAGCTATATAATATATTTAGGAGTCGTGAATAATATATAAGATTTTGGTCACTTAATAGACAACTTGCATTATTACGTTACTTAGTAGTCACGTCACATGAAAACATTGCAATATGGCCACCTAGCGAAAGAGAGTTTACTGCTGATCTTAGTCACATTTCTGAGTCAAGAAGTACGGCCGAAGTCCCTAGTTCTTTTGAGACTCTTGCACGGATCTTCAGAAAACTTCCAGCTCAGAAATTCACGGCAAATCTACGCTAGATGATTCGATATTTAAATCGATTGCCAACTATTGTTCCGAAAAGCCACAAAACCTTCTCCAACTAAACTTCGTCTAACTGAAAAAGCAAGAATTAGGACGCCTTTTGAAACCAAGCAGATTGTTTTCTCAAGTAAAGTCTCAATGCAATGGTAATGTTTTCATGTGCGTGACTACTAAATGACGTAATAATGCAAGTTGTCTCTTGATGACCTATTTGATTGACCTATCTTGGAAGTTTGTTTTTCAATTCTCAAAACCCAACAATTACCCGTATGTTAACTAAACTGTATTATCCCGACGTTGATTGTTTATATATAGTTCATGACGAAGTCAACAATGAAGACGTGAGTGATTTTTTTTCTATTTTATAGCGTCTGGTTACTAATTCTACATACTACGTGGAGCTTCTACAAGATATTTTTTTAATCACCAAGTTCCCCTTCTGTTTCTATATAGTTTATGAAAGACTGGAGAAGGTATCGACGTAGACTTATTCAAAGGATTTGATAACTCGATAAATTGAATGGGTGTATAGAAAGAATGCAGGAGCACTAGGCGATTTGCTAAGCGTGCTTCTAAAGATTCAAAACCTCTATGTCCACTTTAAAATATTCTAAAGTAGTTAGCATGAGGGGTGCAACACTTATACGGTAAGGTTAGCTCAAGAACAAACGCGTAGCAGCAGTTAGCAGTCCCCCTTAACCAGTGACGGATTACTTGAAACTTGAAACTTGAAACTGTACTAGTCATCAGTTGAAGGAGTTGTATCGCACATGCGCATTGATATCAATTCAATAACTGCGTAATCATATCATTGACAAATGCAATCATGTGTATGTTGTGTCATCGATAACGTAAAAAAACTAACGATTGATGACGCAGGAATTAAAGCGCATACTCTCACCCTATACCCACAGCTATGTGTATATCCTGTCACAAAGCATTAGCTACATTTACAAATTCTTGGCTGATTGACTGCGAGCTCAAATAATATAATTATCAAATTTGTGCAGACATACTAAAATCGAAGAGTGAAATAGTGCTGTCCTTCGATGGAAACGAGCAAAGGAGAAAAGGAGAGGCAAAAACGCGTCAACGAATCTAAACATGTGGTTGGAGAAATCGAAGAGTCAAGTGAAAGGTAAATAATTATATATCTTTATAATATAAACAAATCAATTTTATATACAAGGCTCAATGTAGGATTAATTTATAAATACAAAATCATACTTAGATAATTCATAGTATCTGTGTTGCTTATAACTAGCTGTTTCTACAGACTGTTGGTATCATTACTTTCTGTGCTATTTCATTTAATCTTTCTCATAACGGCTGTGCAATTGATTATTTAAACTGTTGTGCATAAGAAATTCACAGTTCACATCATTGCAAGATGGCACCACTAATGTGCATTTGACGCTAAACAGTTTTTTCATATAATGTAATCTGTAATCCGCAGTTCATGAAATATCTAAAATTTCAAAAACAACATTGTCAGTTTATGTTGAAGTCAGTTTGTGCCTTGTGCAATTTTGAACGATCTTCAACCGCAACAAAGTTTGCTAATCTTTCAATTTTCACACCTATTTTCTTACAATGGATTTAAACAAATGTTTATTTGATTAACGAACAGCGTTCTTACATTGATTCATAATTGTGTATGCTCTACTCAATACTTGCGATTTTTTCCTATTTTTAAAGTACGTAAAATCTGCCCCTTTCCGTCTAATGACAATTACATTCAAATGATTCAATACGAAGTATACAGTCGCCATGAACGAAGCACATCATATCATGATTATTCATGGTTTGTATCACATCTGAAAGCGCAATACTACCCCTTCAAAAACCTATGTATCCATATAGATTCCCATTGTTACAATATATCAATTCTGAAACTGAAAGAGATCATCCCCACAAAAATTCAATACATTCATTAGCTTCATTTTTGTTTTCGTGAAATGGTGACAATGCTGTCTTTATTTCAGCGACCTGCCAACATTTCTTCAAAAATCGAATTTCCGGACACCAGAATGGTTAAGAGAAGCGTTGGCGGAGTTCATGGGAACATTCATTCTTGTGGTAAACTTTCTACTTTTTTTTGAAACCTTCTACTTTCTAAGTCATATTCGCTGGTCTCGTAAAATAACACAAAAGCAGCAAAGACCTAGATAAACAGCGATAGTTTTTGCTGCAGAGATGTTTTGATCCGCAAGTACCACCCTGAGGGCAGTGCGATTAATCATTTATACACAGTGTTTGTATGTGTTTTTTTTTCTGAGACAAGATTTACAAATTTCATCCCGTGGCTAGTCAGTATGTTTATTCACTTTCAAATGTTAAGTCACTTTCAATGAAACGTAATAACAGCATGATTTATATACTGTATCAAGTGTATTCTCCGTCGTATGAAATGTTTTATTGCCAAATCGATGGAATATTCGAGCACAGTGTTTAACCATTGCTTATCAGATTTTTCTGTAAAAAAACCCCCAGGAATGCTCAAGTAATTTACGTATGCAGATAAAAACTCTTGAAATTGGCTTGGCAAGAGATGCAATAGGAAGCACATTTTTTTTATTTGTTGACCTCTCGACCCCTTGAGATCACTGGCGAGAGACTTAATCAACGTACACTTTATCATCGTGGCGCACTGAGATTATATGATGGCGAGGAACGAAAACAAACAGCCCGTTCTTAAATGTCACCACATATTTAGGTGTTCGTGATCGGCTCATCCGCACAGGCAATTTTAAGTTATGGCGCCGCAGGTACTGCTCTTTCCACTCATTTATCTGGAGGATTGGCACTAACAATGGCATTGTTCTGGGCAGCTGACGTATCCGGTAAATTCATCATAAGTGTACGATGACTATGTTTCAGTATCTAGATACATCGAATAAGCAAATTATGCCATCATACTCCCATAATCAGTAAAAGCACACTTCCATGCTATGCCCGCTGCGGTCTATTCACACATTTATAAATTGTTTGGACACACTTCAGGCGCCCATGTAAATCCAGCTGTAACTTTGGGATTCGCGTCTATACAGAGATTTCCATGGAAGAAAGTGCCAATCTACATTGCCTCTCAAATGCTCGGATCCATAATAGCGGCAGCTGTTGTTTTCGCTCTTTATCATGGTAAATATGCGTGACATAATTATTTGGAACGTGAATCGCATAAGTGCGCATTTAATAAAAACGACAAGTTTTTTTAAAATAAACATGTTTGAACATCTCATGATGCCATCTTCAGTATTATAAGGAATATTACGTATGTGATGAATATATATAAGAGTAGTATGATGCTGTGATACAATTTATACACTTATGAATAGATTATTGTATTACAATGAAATAGTGGTAAGAATTAATGATGAAAGTATTTACAGGCAGAATATAGTGTTAAAACGAAAAACTTGAACTTTGAGATTAGGGTTAGTTTTGTTAATGTGAAGTGTTTCTTTGATTTTGAGTGCGAATGTAGTATCTGCAGACTTACAAACATCATCAAAAGCTTCTGCACTGACATTAACATCCGACTAATTTTCACTTCCTTCAAAATCAAAAACTACTTCTCATTCAAAGATCCTATCCCTGATTCTATTAAATCTATGGTGGTATACCAATTCGATTGTGCGGGATGTAATTCCCGATACATTGGCGAAACTTCTCGTCACTTACCACCAGAATCAGGGAACACACCAAAACTGACAAAAACTCATATATTATTCGACACCTTTTAAAATCACCTTCATGCAAAACTAACTATTCGTCCGCTTGCTTTAAAATCATCGACACTGCAGATAATACATTCGCACTCAAAATCAAAGAAGCACTTCACATTAACAAAACTAACCCTAATCTCAAAGTTCAAGTTTTTCGTTTCAACACTATATTCGGTGTATAAATTGTATCACAGTGTAATATCACTCATGTATATTCATCACATACATAATATTCCTTATAATACTGAAGATGGCATCATGAGATGTTGAAACATGTTTATTTTAAAAAAACTTGTCGTTTTTATCAAACGCGCATTATCAATAGTGCTTTTACGCAGTTACGGTAATCGCATAATTATTGGGAACATATATGACATAATTATGGGGAACATTTATGACATAATTATTGGTAACATATATGACATAACTATGGGGAACATTTATGACATAATTTATAATTATGGGAGAACATATAGGACTAACTATTGGGACCATCTATGAAATAATTTTGGGGAACAATATAAATGACATAATTATTGGGAAAAATTTATGACATAATTATTGGGAACAAGATATTCTCGACGAAGCGCTCTTCCGTATTAGTCTTCCATATTGAAAAATTGAATTATCTGAAAACATCACTTTTCCCCATTGTTTCATTCACCACTTTCTCCGCTCCTTCTTCTCTCTCTCCAGTCTTTCCCGAGAAGCAGTCGTGTTATTGTAATTGAAGATACTTCTTTTTTCATGGGATCTTCTAACTCTTGGTGTAGGATCTTGATCTTATCTTTTTGTTGCCAGGACAGCCCTTCATAATCCGGTCTTTTAACTTCTTTTCTTTCTTTGAAATTTATTTAACGGCACATGGAGTCACAGACTATCTTCTGCTTCTTTATATAACCACGCTGAAGAACAACTGTGGTTCTTCTATAATTAAGTTTTGTCTTTTCTTATTTCATCATCCGACTATTGTTTCATTCGTCAGAACATCTTAACTTACGGAGTAAAATTTATTTCACATCATAGTTCGCTATCAAAACATTATTTGTTATAACCAATAACACTTCTTTTTATTGCTCCAGATTTTTTTGATAAATATGACGGAGGAGTTCGACAGGTTGTAGGACGAAACGCTACAGCTGGCATCTTTACTACATTCCCACAACCCTTTGTAACCAATGTGACTGGATTCTTTAATGAGGTACTTGTTAGGGGTATGAATTTATCTCAGAAATCCCAAAGAAAGTTTTTTTAGGTTTGTTTTGTAGCCATCAACCTTTGTTAGTTAAATTTTGCTCTTAACAAGTATTTGTCTTGATGAATAAAGATTTTGTAGTTCTTAACTGCTGAAAAATAAAATGAAGATATCCCCAAAATTATATGAAACGATGCATTACGGCAGACTTTATATAAGGAGCAACAAAATGAAAGAAAATTGTGATAGGTCTTGAAATGCATCGTGTCATGTTTAATTGCATGGATAACTTCATTTTGATTTTCCACAGTCCTTTTAAGAACTACTCAATTGTCTCACACAATGACAAATATCAGGGATAACTATATCATGTTTTTTATAATGTATAATATTTAATGACCATTTTAGGGTATTTGTTTCCTTAGCAACTATTGTTAATTTACAGCAACAAAAAACTATCAGGAAATTATTATTGTCATGATTATAAAGATTTCACACAAATATCCATTGACATTAAGCTACTTATACTTGATTTAACCGATTAGCTTTGATTATTTATTAATGACTGGAAAGAATGTTAAAGCATTTGATGACAAGCTTGACGCACAATGTTTGCATTATAAAATGCTGGAAAGAATGTTAAAACATTTGTTGACAAGCTTCACGCACAATGTTTGTATTGTGAAAGTATTAGCTATATAGATCCTTCTATCATAAGCAGATGTAGGAATTTGCCCCAAACTTCATTGTTGAACACTGAACCATGATACCTTACAATTGAGAACTGTTAAGGATTAGAGAATTATTGAAAATCGCGCAGCCGAGAAATTGTAAGGTGAAAGTCAAGGGCCAGTTTTCATATGTTGAACTTTATGTGACTGTTTACTGACAAGTCGATTAACATTGACATTTCAACATTTCAACCAGCATAAACAGTGTCTTAGATAAAACACATGACATGGTTTTCATCGCCATTCACTTTCTTTTGGATTTCTTCTTTCGTTTGATACCTATTATTCGCGATCTTTAAGATTCATCAAAAATACTCTATATTTGCAATTGATTTCACCAGATCGTTTTCTTTATGTAATGTAAAACATTTTCTTCACCAGATGGTATTCTTTATGTAAATATCTTTCTTCATTAGATCATGAACAGGAGTGAAAGGAGTAAAACTTTTAAGCGCATAACTTCCAACCTTTTCTGAAGCGTCATATGTCACTTAAGTTGTAATTTTCATATCAGGCTAAGTTATTTGTTTTCATTCTTAAGGTTTTGTAAATTTAAAAAGTCAGAGCATAGAGAAATTTCTGAAATAAGTTTTTTGTTGTGAAGTATTTAATCTTTTCCATTTGTCAAAATGATTTAACGCTTGCTGAATCCCGGCTGCCGGGCTCATGTTAACAGCCCCTTACAAAAGATAAACGACTTTCCTTATCAGCTCGTATTCCTCAGCTAGCATTTTTTATATACAGTCGTATATGCGTGTTTAATAAAACCACATATAAATACAAACCATTACGTAATGCTGACGTCAATCTTTTTCCAACCAGTTCTTCGGTACAACGATGTTTGTGGCACTTCTGTCTGCGATACTCGACAAGAAGAACGGCAACAAGCCAAGTCCTGGGTTGGCACCAGTAGCTGCAGGATTTATTGTGATGGTAATTGGAATGACATTTGGCTACCATTGCGGTTACCCCATTAACCCAGCCAGGGACCTGGGACCAAGAATATTCATCGCCATGGCTGGTTGGGGTGGAGAAGCTTTCACGTGAGATTACAGTGGAATTTTGTTTGCATATAATCATCCATTTTACAAAAGCATTATCAATTATCATCGTACAAAACATAAATAAGTATTCCACTGAATATATTATTTAAGAAGGTTGCTTACATTCTAATTAGACAATTTCACTGATGAGAAACGTTTGTTTTTTGGTATCAAGCTTATTCATTTAACAACCTGAATAAGAGTGAGTTTTGGCTTTAAGACAAGAGTTGGCAGCTGTACTTCCAAAGAACGTATACTAAATATGAATGTTTACATATAATTTCCTCAAGGTGCAAACATCTTTTAAGTTATAGGAATGATGTCCATGTGTCCTTTTTCACTTTCATAATACCTCGTACTAATCCAATCTTACAGTGCACATGACCATTGGTTTTGGATTCCACCGGTTGCCTGCAGTCTCGGAGGTATCTTTGGTGCATATTTGTACGTGTTGATGGTGGAATTTCACCGAAAGACAGAGGAAAAATACATCAAAAACCGGAACAGCAATAATCAACAAATTTCAATGAATACAATTGAGGTAGCTTAGATGGTAATGTATATTGGTGATCTTTTATAAATGTGACAGGAGTGCATTATTAAAAACTTTATAACAATTTCAATCATGTTGAAGTAGTTACAACTTTGCAAGAAGCCTCTCTAACAATAAATTGGTCTAAAGCCTGGTTCACACGAGTGAAATAATGATAAACACAAGCGTAGACAAAGATAAAACAAAGATAATCAACGAAGCATGTGACATAAGCATTGACATAAGCGCAAGCATAAGGAAGAAATTCAAGCATAAGCTAAGAGAAGAACAAAAGAACAACAAAAAAGATTTAAATAAAATCCCAGTGCCTTTGTCTATGTAAACATCTAGAGCAATAGAAACAAAATTGTTGACCTTTATGCTTATTTTACTCGTGTGAACCAGGCTTAAAAGCTCGATCATTATTCCTGAAAAACAAGTTAAAATTTTATCTTATTCTGCAGAATGAAAACCGTACAATTTGAATTGGAGCAACTCAACAAGCTGGTCTCTCAAGGAAAAAAATCTTTTTATTTTTACTTTATTCTTATCTTTATTCTTATCTTATCTTCATATATCTTATAAATATTGATGTATATCCACAGATATATTTCATAATTGTTCATAAGTATTCACATATATCCATTGCTCATGTATAATTGAGGTACACTATTCACTTATCATATAGTGTATAATTTTGATGACTTTATACGTATGCGTGAACTACTATTGTGTTAACCCCACGATCTATAGGTATTATACAGTATGCTCACTCTCAAATACATGCAATCTGACGTATGGAAATATATTATGTAAATCATGTTTCATTTTACGTGTCATTAGAGTGACATTTACGCTGAAGATAAATAAGAAAGATTTTGATTAGTTCAAAAACAGTGCTTGTCACGCGTAATTTGTGCAATATCCCAGCATCACAAGAAAAATGCATTTTAACATTCGGGCTTATCTTGGGTAGCTTAATATAACATAAAGCATCTTTTCCCAACAGCAAGAAAACAGATAACGTCGTTATGATAACGTAAGCAAATCACGTATAATTAGAGTATCACTCGAAGTGACAAAGCCAGCCACGATCGTCTACGCCTAAAATGCAAATTTTTCAGCCACATCAGTATCCATTGTTTAGAATATTAATTTCTTCCGTTGTTTATTTCAGTAAAAAAACAACATTTGAATTATAAGAGTAAAAATCCCCTTAACTTGCTAAAGGTCATATTTCGATACACGAAGACTATTCTGAATAATGCAGTAATTTAGAACCCAATTCTTTCTACTTATAACTACCGTGTTAAGGTGAGGCGAGGACGCCATCTTGAAAGGTGGCAAAACACAAAACTCAAAATGAAAAATAAGCTAAAAGAAGGTTTAAAAACCGAATCCTATCACAAATTTAAAATATAGAACCTATACTCTCAGCATTACTACTGTATATAAACTCAGGAAAAGCAGATATTAATCCTAAATATCGTCAGCTTTTTGACCTTTAAGATGACGGCTTGCCTCAGTCGTAACTATAAAATTTTGGCAAAGTCAGATATTTATCTAGGTCATTGGAATAAACTTACATGAAACATGCTTTCTTAGTGTTGCATGATATCTATTGCTTTTTATGCGTTTTTAATCTCGGCATGCCAAAGCGTATGTATGACAAATTTTAGAACATAACTAATGTCGTGCTTTGCACAATCTCAGTGCCTTTTGCATGTATCCTTCTGTAACGTAGACAAAAATGTACAGGGACAGGCGGATAGACATGTGTTTGAGTACAACTTGTTGGTTACCCTAAAAAAAATTGGAGTCTTGAAGAGTCTTTAAAAGAGGAACACACTTAAACGCTCCTTCTATGAGGACTACTCAATTTCAAAGCTAATTACTGAAACGTATGCTTCAAATAATTAGGAAGTAAAGCACATTACTATGCAGTAAATTTTCTTAGATTTTTCAACGCAGGATATGATTATCATATGAAACCTTCAGATCTTGTTTTCCACATCATCTTTTGCACAGTTGTGAAAACATCTCAAAACACGTAATCTCAAACTTGCGAAAAGCGAAAATGACTCAGACAAACAATGCGGACCACATGTGTAGACTGTTATGAGTCATTAGCTCAAATGATGAAGTAATTTTGTTTTAGATTCGTTATTTATCATTGTTCATCCATTAGTATGCAAGATTTTCATATTACGAACGTGATGCAAGAGTCACTGGTTACATATTACGTTTATCAGTAAAGTAGTTTTGAAATATCGATTGCTGGTTTTTTGTGTTTCCTTATTTCAAGCACAGGATATATTGGATTGTGATAATAATTGTATGGACGATATGAAAACAAGAAATCCTTTTTTCTGCCAGGGAACTTGCAAACTGTGTAATCAAGTGCTGTATTAGATTACCAGGCTGACGTCGAATTTGTCGCTATGGTAATGCGCATGCAATCGGATGTTCGTCACACAAAGAAGTTTCATTGAAGTTTCCCTGCTGTTTATTCCCACACAGTGACCTGGTAAATATCTTTGTTGAGTCTACACCGTTTCATTTTATAAAGAATGAACTGTTAGACTATTTTGCCACGTAAAACTATCCAGTATGTTTAATAAAATTACTCCATGGGTAGAGCTTGCCGATCTCAGCGTTCCTCTTTGTCAGAAAATACTACTGACTTGGCGTAATGAATTAAATGTCACACAAAAACTTATAATGAGTGGCGCTGCTTGGCTGCTGGTTGTTTAAAACAAGCAGAATATAGCACAATGGCATCAATAAACTTTCAAAATCAGGTAATTTGAGTATTTAAACAATGAATAGGTCACTTTGCAGGTGAAGGTTGAAAACAAAATCCATATCACTGGTCCCGTGGTCTTTACAGTCCGTAGCTATTTTCACAAATGTCAAATATGGCTGATTCGAAAAGTAATTTCCCACCCGTTAGCTTAGCGTAATGATACCATGAAAAATACACAATAGCTACGTTAATTTTAAAGGTTTTCTCTTTAGTACACCCTGTATATAGAGAATACTAATGTGTATTAAAGTATGACCATGAGCTATTGTGTTTAATTATTCTTTACGAGTTTCTGTTTAACTTGTATTTTCTTTACCTTAGCTCCACACCACCAGATTATTAACATGCTATTTAATCTAATATACAGGTCTATCACAAAAAAGACCTTTACAAATTGACGTTTAGTGATAATTTTAATGTCTGTCACCATGCTAAGCCCCGAGTACGTAAAATATTGTGAGGTTTTTGTGTATATTACATATCTTTGTAACTAGCACAAAAGTTTTTTTGCTTTTCAAAATTTATTTGAACTTCTAACAGCAAAACATGAACAGTAATGCACAGGCACAGAATAATGATTATACAAAAGGGTCACTCAGGTGTACAACGTGTCCTCTTGTCGGCAATTATTCCAGCCAGATGATTAGGATTTCTCACTAGTTTCCAACCTTTAAAATTAGCTATATGACGTCAATACTTACTATGAATACAAGTATATTTTGACTTAAGAAATGACTTCGGATCATTTTAAGTAAGGGTTAAAGCATGATCACTTTCATTCACTTGTGTTTTATGAAATTAAGTGTCCCGAGCATTCGATAGAAAATCACGAGGGCGTAGGCCGGGTGAATTTTTATTTGATGTGAGGGTCTCCTAATCCCATAGGACACAAGTGATTATGCTCTAATCATCTTAGAACATGACCAAAGCCACGAAGGATTATTTATGGTATTGAATTTAAGATGCCCTGTTTTTATTTTAGTCATTATTGGTTATTATTATATGGCCAGCATCACTTCCAGCAAAATGGCGCGCTTTGATTTGCTCAGAAACATTTTTGTCTGTCAATTATTTTCCCGTAATCGACCACGGTCCAAAACGTGCAATTTTACAGTTAAATGTAAACAAACTTCGTAACCGCAAAACGCAAAATAAACGAAACAAAAATTCATTTGCGAAGGTGATTTGAAGGAAAGACACTTGGAAAACAGTTTAACTGTCCAGACGATACAATTTGAAACGATCTATTCTTTTATGGACGAAAACTAGAAAAGTGAAAGCCAACCCGTAAAAAACAGCAAGGATGAGAAGAAAGCAAGATTCGTTTCAGGTCAAATAATACCACACTCTACGGGCTCGGTTTGTACAAAAACACCTCGTTCCGATATTTCTCTGTAAAAACTTCGAGCTCGGTTAAGGCTTAGTAATGATTGTTTAAGTGTAAGAAAAGTAAATAAACATCAAAAATGAAAAGATATAATACCCTTTCGCAGTAGTTTTAATATAATTTATTTTAATCTGTGTACTTAAAGACATAAGTTAGGGAGTTGGAATTGTTAGAATATCAGATTGCAACTTAAGATTTGTTGAAAGATGAAGGAGAATGTGACATAACTTTATACTTTCGAGATGCCATACAACTAGAAGAAATTGAAAAGAGAGAGAAACAAAGAGTTTAACGAAAAAAACAAGAGATAATACGGTATGGGCATTGAGTACTTTGAAATCATGGGCAGAATAACGAAATCAACAACTTTCGACATTATGTGAAGACTAACCTTATGTTCCAAATGATTTGAAGAATGTTGGTGTCAGAGAAATAAATAATTGGTTAACACGTTTTATTTTAGAAGTAATGAAGCGGGATATTTCCCCGTATCATGCTAACTCTTTTTATGCTAATACATATTACATGTAGATTGATCAGGCATTTCAAGGACGACTTAAAAAGGTTGGATTTGAACGTTCTTTCAAAGGACAATGCAAAGTTCGACTCCTTTCAAAATGCATTGGATTCTTGCATGAAAGAAATGACTGCTTTGGGAACAGGTACAAATGAGATATAGAACATCAAAATACTGGATGCTGATTGGCCGAGTGGCTTTGGCCATGTTCCAAACATTGCTATTTGCATCACTATACATTTCTGTTTACATCACCATACATAGCTACTTGCAGCCCCATACATTTCTATTAGCACTACCATGCATTGCTATTTGCATCAGCATACATAGCTATTTGCTATTTTGTAGACGACAAGAGAAAGAGAGAGAGACAGCTGGTTAAAATCGTTAAAATAGATGTTTAACTCTATAATCACTGATTTTAGTTGATGTTAAACAGGCGATGTGGAGTGTTTGTGAATTTACGTAATAGAAAATGATCTTCTAAACAAGAATTATACTAAATATTGAATATTACGAACCATCTCATCACAGTTTTTTCAATTTGATCACAAACATTTTTCCAAAAGTGAAAAATTTTCTTTGTAGTAATTAAATTGAACAAGTGGCACAAATGATAAGGTTTGATGGCGATTGGAGTGTCTTAGTCACGTGGAAGATATTAACCAATGAAAATTGACCAAACTGCTTTCATTTTACAAGCTTTTCTTGGAAGAAGAGTTCAACGGAGTTGTCGAGCACATGCGTTTAACCGTTCTCTTGGCTAACCCTTTTCAATTGGTCATCGCTGAACACTGCCGTCTTTCCAACTTTGTTGAAGGAAAAAAGGTTTGAATGTATTAGCTATGAAAACGTGTTTTTGAAGTAGTGTCATGTCATTTATAAAAAGCAAGTAAACACATTTGTGATATTTCTACCAAGAATACCTGATTCGATAAAAGTGTTTCATTTTCGCCATGTAGTTCATGCTTTTTATATTATTAAGTCTACAGGTGGCTTTAATGGTATTTTGCAGAACAATATGTCTTCAGAAAATGTTTTTCAAACTTTAAGCATTCTATGTTGAGCTGTGCATTTTTTGTCATTTTACCGTGCCAAAGAACATTCATACACAATGCGAGTTTTACCTAAAGTTGTAACTGAAATTTTTTTGCGTCGTGAATGTCACCTTCAACGGTTAGAGAATGTAATTTTTTCAATTTAGTACAATTACAATGCAAATTTTACGCTACTTTTGTAATATTGTCATAGTGAAAGTTATATTTGCGACAAGTGCTAAATCAGAAGTACAGAGTTGAAACAAAAAGTTCAAGGTGGAGTATTTCAATTGTTTGGAGTCTAAAACCGTATCTTCACTACAAAATATTTTAGTATGTTGAGACCAAATATGCTTAAACAGATTGTTTCTAACGCAATGCTTACTTTGTTTGTTATCAGATTTGCATATTCGTTTATATCTTCCCTGCGTCTTTGTTATGTTTACAATGGACAGAATTTGATGTTGTAATTGAATACCTGTAGACGAAATACTTGGAGTACCGTTCAATCTACCGTTCAACTTTACATTACAGTTTATGCTAAGACAACTGTAGACATAAAACTAACGTAATTACAATGATAGTTCAAGAAATATTCCATGAGACTCGAGAGAAAAAAAACTATTTCCCAAAAACAAACAAGTTTTTTATTTAGGAACGAAGATCATAGGTTGCGATAGTTCTTTAATAAAATCAACGTCTTTCGGGAGAGATTTATTCGGCAGAATTTCGTTGTAAAGTGCCCCAAATTTGATCACACGATATTTGGCCGACTTCCGATTGTTTTCTGAACTCTTTTACATTATCACATGAATTTCGTCGCTTAATAAGTCCAGAAATGTTTATTTTAGTGTACGATTCGGTAACTGGTAATATTTTAAAGTATTAAAATGAGCGGGCAACGATTTTTGACTTGTTTACTTTTAAAGGAAACATTGCATTTATTTTAAGTCACGTGACTATGAATGAACCAATCACATTCAACAAACACACCACCTATATAACAATTAACACCTAAATTTCTATTCAAAACTACTGTTTTGCAACGTATTTTAAAAATGAAAATACTAGAATTGCACAAGTAGTTTATGAGTAGAATTAAAGCTATTAGAATTAAGTGTAATGTTTACAGTAAAGTAAAAGGGCGTTGTTTCGTTGATAATTATTTTGCAGTTTGCTCACTCTCGGAGAAACTTGTCCTCGCGCATGCTGGCCGCCATGTTTTCAGAGAATATTAAGAAATGTATTACGGAAACATACAGTTTACCAACTAATTGGCAATATTTGTCGATTTTTACGCATCCATCGGCTTATATATCCTCAAAGCAGCTAATTTATTCAGCTAAAGCCAATCGGTGGACAAAAACGCAAAAATATCGCCATTTCATTGTAAAAATCACATTTCTGTAATACAGATCTCAGCAATCTCACTTCTCTTTCCTTACTGCCAACATAGCGGCGAACATGAGCGAGGTTACATGTCTGAGGACAAAAAGTTCAAAGGTTCCGACGAGAGTGAGCATACAGTGCAATACCTATAATGTAGTAGAATAATATACATAGTTTAATTTTTTTCTTGATTCTGACAAAGGTTTTCTTGCAGGTTTAAAAAAGGTATCGTAAGAAACTAAAAGATTTTATCATGGCAAGTGGAGCTTCCCGAGTAGGAATCATGGTATTGTCTATTGCACAAATTGTAAGAACCTTTCCTCGTTTGCTTGAAGTTTTTTTGCGATTCATTTTACGTGTCATTAGCGTGACACTCACGCGTGTAGCCAAATAAGAAAGATTTTAATTGGTTCAAAGAACGTTGTGCAGGTCACTCGCCGTGATTAGTGCATTATCCCAACATCACAAGAAAAATGCATTTTAAACTCGGGCTTACTTTGTGTAGCTTAGTAATACATAAAGCATATTTTCCCAATAGCAACAAACAAAAAAAATCGTTATGATAATGTAAGAAAATCATGTTTAATTACTGTATGAGTCGAAGGGACGAAGCCAGCCACGAACGTCTACGCTTCAAATGCAAATTTTTCAGGCAAACCAATATTCATTCTTTAGAAAATAAATTTCCTTCTTTGTTAATTCCAGTATAAGAACATAAAACGTTTGCATTATAATAGTAAAATCCCTGACCTTGCCACAGTTACACAAAGACTATTCCGAATGCACAAAGATACTCGATATCTGAATCTCGATACACGAAGACCATTCATTAAACATGATTTCTTATTGTTTTTGTATGATATCGATTGCTCTTTCAAGGTATTTTTAATCTCGGCCCTTGGCTCTGTGGGATTTTTCTTGAATGAATTGAACGCAGCTTTCGAGAAAGTCAAAAGTGGAGCACCAGGTCAAGTTGCTCAACTTCTTAGCCTTTTTCTGACTGGACTCTACGGGCGTGAAGAATTCTTCCTCTGCTCGGCCTCTGTCGCACTTGTTGTTGCCTTGTGTTCGTTGATCATTGGGATAACACGGTCTCACAATAAAGCACCATGCGCCGCATTTGTGAGTGTTCCTTTTTAAAAATGATATATGTCACCTCATTGTAACTTTTGTAGATTTGCTTCATTTTAATTGGAAAAAATTGAGTTGGATGTGTAAAAACACTTGTTCTCATCGGGCATAATGACTTAAATTTTGTTAGCTTTAATGACTACCTCAATTTACATATTTTCGGGGTAATATATGGTTAAATTACGAAACTTTACGTCAAAAGATGATTTTATAATGCTTTAGGCATTGGCTTTCTGTCGATGCATTGAAGAAGCTAGCCGGCAAAGTGTAGTCGTGCTATGTAAACATCTTATCAATCTTGTGATTTATTTCTCATGATTTATGTTCCTTATCGGCGAGAGAACACCAAAAAAGCATGGATAAGCTTGGAGGCTTTCTACGCCTTTACTGTATCAATTTTTGCAGAAATTGCTTTACTTGTCTGGCTTGACAGAAATTTGGCAACCTAAAATTCTTTTATTGCTTGAGTAGAAATTAGCTAAGGTTCTAGTCATTTGTTGTTTATCTTTGGGTATAATTACAGTTCAGTCCATTTTCCTTTCTCCATTCATGTAAAGATGATTGCCTCGCACGTAGTACTGCTGCTTTTTCTGGTTGTATCTTCGTCACTTCTGGCAAAACAGAAACAACCTACCACAGTAAATCAATATGTGACGTCTTAGATGATGGAAATGACACTGACGCTCGATGCTATCAGCTGATAATTGGAGTGGTAAATTTTGTCTTTCACTGTAACGTAGCCATCCAGTAGGATTTAGTCCTGTGAACAAAACATTATCATTATTTATTTCTTTATAAATCTATTGTTTGCACTGGGAGTTTACATAGGATAAAATTTACAGTCTTTCTGGGGAGTGTAGGAGGGTTGCTCTCCCCAAAATTCTTCACCTCCTCGCAAGAAAAAATATAAAATGGTATTACGTGCTGTAGACGATTCAATTAACTGTATTAAAGGCTATAAAAATGTACAGTAAGACTAAGTAAAAAACAGAACTTCTCATTTTAACCATTTGCAATTAAATATTACCATGTTCGTTTTCATTAAAACATTAAAATTGAAATAGATTAGTAAATGTGCATCACATTAACAAAACACACATCACTTATCTCAAAACCTGTAAATCCACAACAGGCCTTTGCAACTGTTGTTATGATAAGTTTGCACCCTCGTTCTAAATCATCACCTCAACTAATGAGCATTGTCCGCCCCTGTCTTTTGCCATCCTTATATACTTTTTGATATGTTTTGAAAATTGTTTACTCGAGTCTAATTGCTTCCACCGTGTTCATGCTGAAGTGAAAAACTTTTCTATTTTTCCCCCAAAACTTACCATTAATTTTCCTAGATTTGTATCGGCCTTTTTATCTGTGTTTGATGTGCGTGTTTTTGTATTTTCTGCTTATTGGAAATATGCTTTCGTCAAGTTTTTTACTGATGTAAAACTTTTCTATTATCTTTAGGCTTCGGGTTTTCTATCTGTTGCGTTGTTCATTGGTAGTACAGTCATTTACTGTGCATCCTTATCCCAGATGGTTGGCATTTCTTTCATCAACATGGATAGCTATTCCAGTTAAGCATGATGCAGAAGGTCAAATAAGCATGGCTTTCTAGAGGAGTGGTGTTGTTATTTGTTTTCTTATTTGTGTTTGCCAGATTATGGACAAATAAAGACATTTTTTATTAATCACATTTTTAAATTTGCAAGGCATTTCTCCGTGTAGATGTATAAAATATATGTATTTCCATGAGTAAATTGTGTTAAATGCCGTTTCCCGGGCTTGAACCATGGTTTCAACATACTTGACAAAGATGGTGCAGACCGAACCTGAGTGAAAGACTTTGACTGAAAAATTTGACCATATGGTCTTCGTATCTCTTTTGGAAAAAATGATTTAATTTAGTTGACAATTGAAATACGCTCAAAGAATTTTTTAAAGTATTCGAGCTTCTCAAAACATGGGCACGGTGTGTCAAGTTTCTTTGAGTATTCACCCTAGTGCGTTCAGAGTTATAATTCATAATTGTGGTCAGCAGCGAAGCTTATTCCTTTATAATATTTTGAGATGTTTGGTTTAAACTGGCAACTTCATGTCATCAGTAAATAAGAGAGCGGCTGATACGTGCATGCGAAAGCGTACCTATGGCAAATTGTACAACATAATTAATGTTGTGCTTTGCACAGACATGTGTTTGAGTACAACTTGTTGATTAGCGTAAGAAATATTAGTTTTTAGAGTCTTGAAGAGCAACACATTTCAACGCTCGTTCTCTGAGGAATACTTAATTTCAAAGTACATTTCTGAAACGTATGTTTGAAATAATTAGGAAGTAAAGAATACAACCATGCAGTAAATTTTCTCAGACTTTTCAACAGAGGATATGATTATCACATGAAACCTTCAGATTTTGTTTTCCACATCATCTTTTGCACAGTTGCGAAAACATCTCAAAACACGTAATCTCAAACGTGCGAAAAGCGAAATGACTCAGACAAACAATGCGGACAACATGTGTAGATTGTTACGACTCGTTAGCTTAACTGTTAAAGTAATCTTGTTTTCAAATTGTTATTTATCATTGTTTATCAATCAGTTAGCAAGATTTTAAAGTTATGAACGTGATGCAAGCGTTACTGGTTACATATTAAGCCTAAAGTACTTTAGAACTATCGATTTCCGGCTTTTGTGTTTCCTTATTTCCAGCACAGGATACATTGGATTGTGATAATTTTTGTATGGACGAGATGAAAACAAGAAATCCGTTTATTATGCCACGGAGCTTGCAAACTGCATAATCCAGTACTGCATGTAGATTAAATTAGATTACCAGATTGACTTTGCCGCTATTGTAATGTACGCACAATCGGATGTACGTCAGACAATGTCCACTAATGTCCAATATGACAGATTCACTAATGTCCACTATGGGAGATTCACCTGCTTTAAAGAGGCAAAGAATGACGACTAAAACTAAATGTACTTTAATGTAGTTAAACTAACTGTTGTTTATGTCGTCTTTTTGAAATGTCGTCTCTTCGTCGTTCATGTCGTAAATGTCGTCTCTATTTAAATCCAATATTCTAGTGTGGAGGTGTAATCGTTGGTCGTATAATATAATTACAATAAACAACATGAAAAAAACTGAGAATTAATGATGGTAATTATAAATGTAGACAAAACGGTAGACATAAAGGTGGACATAAAGATAGACATAATGGTAGGCATAAAGTTAAACAAAAAGGTTGACATAAAGGTACACATTAAATTAGACACAAAGATAGTCATAAAGGTAGACATTAAAATAGACATAAAAGTTGATATAAAGGGTAAACGTGAGGGTAGATATATAGGCCGTGGTGTAGCCAGCCCTCAAATTGGTCCTGCTATGTTAATTTTTCTGTGTTCACTCACTGTAAAAAACAATCGATTTCTAAAAAATGAATAATGCTAATGATCTACAATTTACATAGCTGGATCAAAACGTGTGGGCTGGCTACGCTACTGCATATAGGGAGACTTGGGGCTGTTGATATGAGCCCGCCTAATCAGCCCTAGATTCAGTTCAGTGAGGCGTTAAATGATTTTGCAAATGGAAACGATTCTATACTTATCAGATAAATTTTCTTGAGCAATTTCACAATATTCTGATTCAGCAACTACGCAAAACATTTAAAATTGAAACAACATTTTCAACAGGAATGACTTGTGGCGCTTAACAAACAGTTGAAATTTTTAACCTTGAAGTCTTTCAATGCCTCGAAATCATTTAACGCCTCATAGAATCCCGGTTAGCCAGGATCATATGAACAGCCCTTAAAATTGAAGATAATTGTACACACAAAGATATTACACAAAAGTTAGTCTTATATTCACGAAGGTAGACACAAAGTTTTACGTAAAGGTAGACAAAAAAGTAGACATAATGTGAGACAAACCTAAACAAAAAGGTACACACAAAGGTAGGCAAAGAAGACTAGATGGGAGACACAAAGACAGATAGAAGTAGACAAATAGATAGGTACACAAAAAATATAAAAGTAACAAGGTGAACAAATGTAAAAGACAAAAAAGCAGAGACAAAGATAGACACAAAGTTTTATTTGGTAGGCTGAATAAATTTCATTGCTCAAATGATTTTTACAATGACACAGACAATGGTAAGTGCTTCGCACTTACTGAAAAGAAAACATAGTTCTATTGTCTTCCATCACTGCATTTTTGGATTATGTTTGATAAATATCCATTGTCGTTAAATTTGTGTAGTAAGTTTGATATATTTGTCTATGGATGCGACATATTGCAAGAAGTTGTTCTAAAACTTCTTAAAAAAGACTGGTATGTAGGGTTATTCAAAGTCTTAGGGCAATTGAGCAACATATTCAACTCATGATTTTGCTTATTTCATTCCAGATGATGATGATTATGAAAAGAACTCAGGGTAGAACACAAAGTAGAGCAAAAAAACACGTTTGATCAAACCACAACAAAACCTCTGTTAAAAAAACACAAAGGAAATACAAATATGGTTAAGAGTAATTCATTATAGCAAAGCTGAAATGATACCTAAGAATCATCAGAAAGTTTACTTTATGACATAATGGTGGACACAAATATAGAGGAAATGGTTGACCTAAGGTACACATAAAAGTAGACCCAAAGGTAGACAAAAAGTTAGACCCAATGGTATAGACCTATTGAGTTCTAAAATAACTGGAGCGGCTATCTCAATCACAGCTTTAGATATCAGATGACGCCAACAAAATGGCGGATTTCGTCCTTTGCCGATGAGTTTTGCCAAAAATGACTGCCTTTCCGAAAATATAAAAATTTTCCACTCCCCCCTTAAGAAAGAGCTAGAAATAAGTATGTGTGTATTTGGAATAAGGCAAGAAATTTTGTGATGAAAATCAAAGCAAAAACCTAAGATTCATAACAGCGAGTCAACTGTGGTTGCCAGTTATTGTCTCCTACGAAGATCATTTTATAACTATCGAAGAAAGAGCTATTTGTTGTCGGCCGCATATGAATGTATATGTACGTTGCTGATCGTTTCTTTACCCGCGTCAAACTTGTTTGCACGATTAAACTTTTTAGTGTATGAAAAAAGAAAATAACAGTTTATCGCCACGGTGAGAGAAAAATTAATTTATTCATTATTGCATTTTTGCTTCTTTTCATGTAATTGGCAATGGCCTTTTTCGTTACGAAGTAGCCCTTTTGTGGTGCTCTGAAGTGGAGTACAAATACTTGTTCAGTTGTTGCACATTTTGATTTTGTTTTATTGATATAAGAAAATAATGAAAACACTTGTGCTTGTAATGGTGTTTATAATTCAATTGTGTTTCAAATATGTTTACCTTTATTTATCTCTTCGCTTAGTCTTTACTGCACTTGCAATGTAAGCGCACAATTTGAATGATTAATACAGTTTTCACATCAAAAATAAATTTCATAAGCATTCATGGGCCGCGGAGAGGTTATAAAAGGGGGGTGGTGGGTGGTTGGCGAAAGAAGGTAGCAGAATGGGATTGTTGTTGCCGGTATATCGTGAAGTTGTTTTTTAACAGTTTTATCAGTAATCATTCAATATACAAAATTTGTTTGATTTCGTTTGTAAATTTTATTACAGTGTGTTCAGACTGAGTACCATGGCACGGTGTTCAGGCAACGGCACCAATGTGAACACAAAATATTGATGATGTCTTTGTATAAGTGCCCGTGTCTGGGCACCACGAAAAGACGGTGCTCAGGTACGGCCACCAATGTGAACGACGACCCTGAGTAACTTGTACAGAGAGACACGTATTCAGCACACAGTTTTAAAACTTTACAATTAAAAACGTGAAATTATAAATAGATGAAGCTAGTGAATACTACGTAGTGTGAACGGCCTGCAGATTTTTTGCCCGATCCAGGGTATCGTACTCCGGCAATCAGTCTGAACGCGCTATAATTGATCAATCTAACAAGTGAGACATTAACTACTGTTAAACATCCATACTTAACAAATTTAAGTATTTTCCAAAGCGTATTTTTATACTATTACGCCTTACAAAGCAAGAGATATTGAAAAAAGGGGGGGAGGTCCCAATTGCCCCCCTTGCCTCCATCATATCTATCCATAGAATAACTCTGGACAGGAATATGACAATAAATAATTTATCTTTTCAGCCTTATCATTTGTTTGTAAGACTCTACCTGGCCAATAACATCTCCAGTCATCTTTGCCACCAGATCTTCCCTGCATGTTGTCAGTAAATAGAACATAACAAGCTCTGTTCCAAATCATTGGAATTGTTTTGCGTGATCGTTTCTTTATGATATCTACCGACCGAGTAAAATGTACAGGGTCTTTCTTGCGTCAGGGAAGCTATTTTGCAAATAGATTAGTAAATTAACGATCTCATACATTCAAAAAAAAACCAGAAAATTATGCTCAGTTTTATAAACAAAAATAAGAAAACGTATTTGGCGTTCAAATCAGCCTAAAAAATACAGTCTTACAGATTTTCATTTAGTGGCTTTTCAAGTATATAAATTCTTTTCAATCTTGGATTAAGTAATAAAAAAAACAAATATCTCGCATGCGAGAAGCGGGATACTCCTTTTTGTGGAAACTACGACATCCAACAATCGAAGTGTTGGAAATGCCAATAGGATATCTTGTTTTTTTTGAAAAATTCTACATAATTGACTATGGATACCAGGGGAGGTCGAGAATTTTATTTGGCAAAGCAGTCATTTCAGCGGAAATACGTCCGTTGGCCGCCATTTTTTTGGCGTCATCGCCCCAGTCCACTTAGCCGCTCCAGTTGTTATAGAATTCAATGGGTAGACACAACGGTATTCCCAATTATAGACGTAGAAAGATAGACATAAAGTGGGTCCTCACTGAGAAAATATGCTTAAGCGGAATGTTTTACATGGTGAATTTTTAAGGTTCGACCCTGAAGTCAAAACGCAATTTCATGTTGTTATTAAATACGCATTGTAAAACCTCAATCCAAACTTGATTTGCTATTTGTGTCCAAGCCTCGTGTCTAAAACTGCGGAGGTGATCGAACGCCAACGAACTCATTTACACAAAGTAATAAAGTACTTCAATACGTACGACTCTTCGTATATTACTGGAAGTTCAAAACTGTTATGTCACCGTTCGTGGTTAGAGAGAGTAAACATATGTAAATGAATCTTCAAATTTTATTTATTTTACACTCATTCTATGTAATAATGTTTGTTTACATCGTATTCAATTCCGGTCTCACAGCGAATTTAGAGCCATGGCGGATAAGGACTCACTCCTTGCATATATATATGCAAGCAAATGGAGATCCTCTGTTGGTACCTGCTACTGGATAAGTAGCCCACTTATACGGAATTGGATCCCCTACAGCAAGGCAGAAGATCAATCACAGCATATGAATTTATAGTCCGTGATCTGTGACCGATTTTCTTTCATTCCCGTTGGACACCTCCAGGAAGGTCGTGAAAAATTTAAGACAGTACGACTTTTACACGCTTAATACAGTTTTACTTCTTGTCATCCCCAAAAAGCTGCAGTTTTATTGCTATATTACATTGAAATTTTAAAATTTGTAGCTCATTGCAATTACGGAATCCGCCATTTTTCTTAGAAACTTTATGTTATTTATATTTTGTGTGCTAGTGTATTGTGCAAGACAAGGCGCACTTTTTTTAAAGGTCTGCCTCGAATTCGTCGTCCATATCATCATCAAAAACTCCTCTTCCTCAACATCATTGTCGTAATCAATATCTACATTCGTGCATGCAGTACACGACCATACACCTGTGTACTTCACTCCTGCTTTGTTACATGAACAACGTTGTTAGTTACAGTCACGTTACAGCCAGTCTTACAACCACAATGAACGTTATCAAATAGGGAATCCGGCGCTAGGGGAATGGTCATCCATACGACTTCAGACTAACAGTTTCCCGTCAATCATTTGCCACCCATTTTCATTGGAGGAGGAATATTCACTTGTGGTTGTAAACAGGAAGGCCAAATCGCAGCTTGGTAGTTTGACCAACAAATATGTTGAAGCAAACTGTCACATATTGGTTGTAGTTGCCCATCTGAACATTTACCTCCCTTGAACAATGAGAACCGACATTTGTTGACGTCCTCAAAATTCTTGTCATCCTAAACAAACAAATCTATTTAGTTGAGACACAATTTCTTCTGACGGGGGAAATGCACTTCCTAAGAAAATAAATGAGTTTTAATATTTGTGGTTACATAGAAGAATATTCCATGCTGTTTTTTTCCCTTTCCATAAAAAGAACTGGTGCTGTCACATTTTTAAAGAAAATTTTGAATATAATCTCCCAGCCCTAGAAGCCTTTCACACTACGATAACACATTGTTAAAGGCTTAAACATGCCTTTCTGAAGATATATTACATTTGCTGGCGGATTGTTTATTGAAAACATAGTTTGTATCTCTATGTTCGCTTTCATTTTTGAAAATTCCCACGAACTTTTTATTTGCCAAAGACTTTGGTCCAAAGTGAAACGTATGACGTTTCGGATCGGTTTTCATACCACTTCCAGAGCGGAGTCAAATCTCTCCGGATAAACGATACAAAGCAAATCGGATTGCAGGAGGGCACCATGAACGCAAGGCCGAACTGGTATGAAAAGTAATCCTGTATCAAACCAATCCGGATCGTGTCAACAGGGCCTATACCTCGAAGCTATAACGCTAATTCAGGGCTGATTATTCATATATTCAGCTCTGCCCGACTGACTTCATTTGAAGTTACTAATGCTTTCAATACCTCAAGGGAGAACTTCGTTGACGGTAAAATTTTAATTTGATCCCATGGGCGGTAATATGTATTGGCTGTGCGTTTGAACTTTTTTGTCAATTTGGCTGGTCGTTGATTCTGGTATGTGTCGACGAGGTTAAATTCTAGCGTATGCATTTTTCTTGCTTACACTACTTAGTTTCCACCTGTTAGTCTGTACTATCACTGTTTTGGTAGATGTCTTGAGCTTCTCACTTTGTATCCGGTATTTGTGGCGTTTTTGTGCTTTAATTATCAAGATTTATGAGCAAAATGCCAAATAAGTGTGCCCTATTTGAAACACCTACTTCTCGTTTGTATTTTTTTTCCATCCTATTTTCAAAGTCTACGATATAAATCCGGGACAGGTTAGAAGCACATGTTCGCTGTGCATCTGTTTGGTGACTTATCTTCATGTTTGTCCGATAAAATGAATTCTTCGGTAATAACTGGTGAAATGAAGGCTTTAGTCTGTCATGTTTGTGTGAACAAAGCATGTTTGTGAATGCCTATAACGATTCATTTTCTTCTAGCACCATTTGTGTGTAGCCAGTGCAAGAATGGAGGAACTTTTGATAAAGTTTTGATTAGATGCAGGTACATTTATTATTAAGGCAATCGACTCCTCTAATATTTTTTTTGTTGACATTAAAGTTTATTATTTCAACACAGTAGTTGATATTCTGTGTCACTACCACAGAATAATTAACATACAGACAAGTTATTCATGTGTGAACCGCGTCCTCACTGACGATATTCTAGGCCATGGGTCGACTTCATAAATTGTGATATTTTCATGCGTCAATCGAGGAACTAAAAAATTTTTTAACCATCATGTTGCTCTAGTAGTACTTATCAAGTTTAGTTTTGAGTTTTTTACTCGAAATTTACTTCAAATATTTCTCAGAATAGTTGTGATTCTACGTTGCCTTTTTTGTTTCGATAAGATAAGAGATGCATATTCAGTATATCAATTATTTTTATCAATGTCGCTTCAAACTAACTAGAGCGATTTCTCATTTCAATATTAAACGTGTTTGCTTTCTTATGTTATGCCATTTGTTTAGCTTTGCGTCCATTTTTTTCAATTTTTGAGCTGTCCTGTTTATATTGTAATTGGGCTGTTGTGTTCAACATTCACAGCTGTTTGCAGTGCACACGACATGTTAGTTGTAGTTATTAAATATCGCTAGTTGAGCGTTGTACTATTACTGTTTTAGTATACTGTACATACAGTATGACAAGGCTCCAAATCTGTACTCATATTGCATGTGAAGACGGAGACAAGAATATTTCTGGACAGAAATATAAACGACTAAGACGCTCAAGTCATAACTTTCCACAATGGGATCAGGATCTCACGGCTGACTTAGCATTTTTATTAACAAACCGAAGTAGAAAAATATACGTGGAGCACGGTATTGATGATTTTTGGTTCAATCAAGGAGAGGCGGAATGCCCTTTTTTCTTTTGCTCAGTGAAATAATAGTTTTAAAACGTTGATATATATACTTTTGAAATACTTTTAAAAATATTCTATTGGATGTCATTTTATCTCATAGATTTTTCATGTTTTTCTTTGTGATGACAATTTTAAGCTGCTGCACTTCACATTTTTTTATAGACTTCTTTAGTTGATAACTCATTTCTTATGTGGTATTTCTGTGAAATTTCGCAAGCTTTGCGATTTTTTGCTTCAAGATGCATGGCGGACATCGTTGTTCAACAACGCAGTCAAACAACGCTCATGTGCAACTTTTAGATTTGACATACCTTCGGGAAATGACAAATATAATATAAACTACCTATGTTTTAAAATTCAGCTGGTTCCTCAAGGGACGTATGCCGATGTTATTTCTAGACGAATTTTCGCGATTCGGCCCATGGCGATTACTCCAGCCAGTTGATTTGAATTTGTCACTTGTTTCCTTGTTTCCTTGATGTCTTGAATTCGAAAGTATTTCGACTTAAGAAATGACTTCGGGTTGCTTTAGTGGTTGGGAACCAGTAAACACCCTAATCAACTCGCTGGAATAATGGCGGCCATATATTGCCATTACAACATGTGCGAGGACAAAAACATGAGAAGTTCCGACACAAGTATATTCCATATTCTGTGCCACAACATTGATCAGATGTAAAGCAAGGATTTTTTTAAACTCCTTGTCTGGTAACATTGAATATTGATCATCAATTAAAACAAAGTACATAGCCCCCATACTTGTAAATAAGCAGTGAATAGTAAACTACATCTTTTTTCCAGTCTAAATCAAATCAGAGTTTTCTCTTTCATTGGCTTTCTTCAGTACATTTATCCCCGTTTTTAATTGCAAGAAACAGTTGCTAGTTCAGATTATTTTGGAATCCTTTCGCTTACGCCTTTTCGTTTATCTTGAATACTTGCTGACTTTACTTCTCAAAGCTGGCTTTTTTGTGCTTATATAAAGTATTCTGGAGCAACGAGTCATGCCTTTCATGTAATGGTGGGGTAGCTAGAGTTTATCCTTTATTGCAGGTTGTGGCTGCTTGCAGTTCGTCGTTCTCATAGCTTATATCCGTTTACTTTAAGGGGAAAAAGCTATTTCTTCTCCAATGCCAAGTGGTTTGTATGAAATAAAGAACAGTTCGTTGGTACAATTTGACTACTATCGATCTACTATAAGGGGGTGATATTTAAAATTTCGGAAAGCAGGGAGCGAATAAATTAAATGCATTGAGTGTGCAAAGTAAAATTATGTTTTAGACAAAAAACTTTGGGTAAAACATACCTGTAATTTCATTAGCAATCGTTTCATTTAAATCAAAACAGGTATTTTTTTATTTAATCCAATCAGCGCTCCCCCCCCGTTCGATCTTAATCTGCTACGGTATTTACGTTCTTTGTACTAAGAAATTTTTCGCTATAAGAAACGTTTTAATTACCATTCAATGATTGATTCTTATCAACTGCTGCTGTACTTAGGTTTTGCGATGTAGCCATCTACCTTCTTTAGTATATATTGACTTGCACCAACAAATAGAGATATCACAGATATCTATTACCATTATATTTAATGTTCAACGTGAATGTCTATGGTCTACGATCTATCTTGCGATAAACTCTTTCTATTTATACAAGATATTACGTATGAATATATTTGTTTCTTTACTAAATATGGTTAATTTACTATCAACGGAAAGCTATTAGGAACTATAAAAAATATTGTGATTATTGCACATAATTATCTCTTAAAATAATCATTTAGTTAGTTACACTTGACTTAATTATTTACTAATTACAGGAAGAATATGAGAGCATATTTTAACAATATTTGTGAAATTTTATCTGTCAACATCTGTCCATTCCCAATGAAGCGTTATATCGCAATTGTTCCTTATGCTGAAAATTTTTATTGCTGAAAATTTTTCTTCTGATAAATTATTTGGTCCATTTATACATTCTGGATGCTTTCTTAACCTGCCGCCTATAATTTTGGGTTGCATTTAATACTTAAAGAGGCAGAATGTCACCAAGAAATTGAACGCTAAATTTTACCCAATAAATTATTTGTTCATGAAAAGGGAGGAGCATGGCTCCCCCTGTTTCTATGGCATGGCTCCTTCCACCTGCTCTTAAGTCTGTTGGGATGGACAATGCAGTAACTAAAATGCACGATTATTCCAATGAAACACTACTTTATCTATACTGAAAGCTTTATTTCTCCGAAGTAAATACAACAACCCCATTTTGCTCAACAACCAAAAGCTCATTTCATTATTTGTTTTTTGAGCAAATTGGTCGTTGACAGTGAGAAAAACGATGTTTTGCAAATATTTTTCTTCGGCTTTTTCTTTTTGCGAAACAGGCTTTTATCCGGAATTTCCCATTCATCAAGCAACTTCATAAATTTACATATCTTTTAAAAAGCTATCAGCTTCATTTGCCTTCTGGTAAAACAAGGCTTGATTTAACTCGATCACAACAAGATAAAGTCTATCAAAATCGTTCAATGTTTTCCATGCGGAAAGTCAACCAGACTTCGTCAGTCTGTACAGTATCCAAGAGCCTGCATAATTCCTACAGAACTGCGTAAAGGCCTGAATCATAACTACAAAAAAGCATGAGTGTTGGTGTTGGCTTCAAAAATGGCGGCGAAGTTATCCTTACAACTATTAGAGAGTTTATTGGGGTGCCATGGTGAACGATTACTTCCCGTTTGGTTAGCGTGTACATAAAAGTAGGCAATCAATAAGTGCGTACAAGGATTTGGTATTTTGTCGATTAAAAACACGAGCAACCTCGAACTATAGTTGGATTAAATTGCTCAGTTATGCAAACATAAATTTTAGTGAACACGTGATAACCTATTTGGTATCAGTTGGCATTCAGCACGTGAACGTATTTACAATTTTAACACCACAAAATTCATTATGATTTATATTCCTTTGTTTATCTCACATTTAGTGATAAATGTCTAGTCGTTTGTGCATTTTACCAAATAAGAGTTTTTGCCCGAAAGATCGCGAAAAACAGTAAGCAGTTATGCATGGTGGATAATAACATCCTGCTGTTCATAAATTTATTTGTCGAAACAAAGCGCAATTGGTTAAATACTGTTACTATCTATCTATCTTACAGACCAAATGACATAATTGTTTTTTTTTGCAATGCGAATTCTTAAAAACTACAATGCATGTTTTCTTTGTTACTTTTAGGCAGCGACTGCACTGCAATGATCAATATCTGCAGCAAATCACCGTGCATGAATGCAGTCTCTCGATCTGGCAGTTACAAATGCTTGTGCAAAACTGGGTTCATTGGTACTTATTGCCAAGAAAATATCAATGAATGTGAGAGCTTACCTTGTCAAAATCACGGACAGTGTGTTGACCATGTTAGGAGTTATTACTGTAAATGCAGTATAGGTTTGTCCAAGCATGAGATGGTTGTTTGTTTTTTGAATAAAACATGAGTTTTTCATAATAGCGAGTTTTTTGCTTTTAAATGTATTTACAAACATTCCAGTTTTCATAATGGTAAGCTGACTCTTTAGCTAGTTTTGTTAAACTATAGGTCATAAAACATTAAAGAATGGCAAACGAGTTAAAAAAATAACAAAAAATGATGAACAGTAGCTACAATCGTCTTAACTCTATAGTGAAAAATGTTGATTTCAATGGGAAAGTTGATTTTATTTATTGATTGAGATTAAGCTTTTCTCGAGATTTTTTGAAAGTGTGTCCATATTTTAGGATATACTGGCACGAATTGCGAGTTGTTAATGGTTTCTGTAATGATGATTCATGTAAAAACGGTGGAAACTGCTCGAGTATTGGAAATACTTTTATTTGTGCTCGCAACTGTGACGTCGAGGTGGACGACTGTCGTAATGCAAGTTGCCAGAATAACTCAACTTGTGTAGACGGATTGAAAGAATACACTTGCTCGTGTAAAGAGGGTTTTTTGGGGATACTTTGTGAGATTGATATTGACGAATGTCTTAATCACCCATGCCAGAATGGTGGAAATTGCACCAACACACGCGAGGTGGATTTTACTGGTTTGTGAAAACTCGTATTGAATTTTACAAATAAAAACACAATTTTCTGCAAGAGAAATGGACGATGTTGTGTAACTCAATTTATGCATACAGTAATTCAATCCTTTTGCAGTTTTACAATGACATGCTTGTCAACTTTCAACCTATGAATTGCATTTGCAAATTATTTGCGATTTTAGTTGGGAATATTTCAAAAAGTACTTACCCAATATAAATGTGCTTTTAAGATCGGGTTAATGAGACAATGACCAAGATGAAAAGTTGCTCTGACTGTTAGATTTATCATTTTTATATTGTATCGTACTTCATTGTACTCGAACCAATAGTATGCTCTGATTATGCAGATAACAACAAAGAATAAAGCATGCAGCACACGAGAGCTACTAGCTGAGCTTAAAGTTACTCTTTCCCGTTAGCTCAGGCGATAGCTCGCTATGTGCGGATGAATTTTGCTGAGTTTTCAGGCTCATGCAATCTTTCCTCGCATATCAAGCATGTTTGATACTTTAGGCCACGCAAGGCAAAAACTCGCCGTTTGCATTGAATGTAAGCTAGATGCTCATATATAACCAATTAAAGAACCAAAAGTGATGCGTCCTTTTATCTCATGAAGAAACAGAAAAATATCGATAACAAACAAAGTGATGAACGAATACCCATTCATGCTTTTACCGACTGAACTACATACAATCAAAAATTTCATAATGTTATGAGAATAAAGAATGTCTTAACGGTCAACATGGAAATTTTGACTTACAATCAGCCATGTTGGTGGTGTGATACAAAAGAATATTTTATCAGTGTTATTGCTGGCCCCAGCCGACGTGGGCGAGCAGCATTGTTTGGTAAATCTCAAGAGAATGGTTGCAAGTCAAGAGTAGTTTTATTCCGGTATAGTTTTCCGTACAGTACAGTATTTCAATATTTTTAACTTGTCTGCTTTAATTCCTTTACGATTTCTTAATTCATAAGAAATTTAGCCTTTTATATTTTAATGTCTGGCAAACTTACATCAAACACTCAATGGTAGTTTGACCATGCGTCAAAGAGCTTGTCAATGACTTAAATTTGTATAACATGTACTCGCTCATAAATTCGTTTGAAGCGGTAACCCATATGGTTATATGTGAGCAACTAGCTCACATTCGACGCAAACGGTGAGTTTTTTACCTCGCGTGGCCAAAAATATCAAACATGCTTGATAGCCGAGAAAAGGTTGCATGACCCTTAAAACTCAGTAAAATTCCTCCGCACACAGCAAGCTATTGCCTGAGCTAACGAGCACCAGTAACTTTCAATTTACCTCAGCTGATAGCTCGCCGTGCAGGCACAGGTAGCCATATCTTTATTATAGCTCAAAAAAGGCAATAGATCATTTTTATTCATCCCCCAGGGATTCAAATGACAATGGATAAAGTAGCCATATTGGTGTTCCAAACAAGAGCTTTATCTAAATTGTTTTCAATTGGTGCGCCAACATGGGGACTATGACGTCAAGTGAAAACGATCTATTGAATTGCTCCATTATGGTAATCACAAGCGTAATGAAATATATGCGTGACAGACAAAAATTCAATGGGGTGGCGTTTATTCCTTTTTATGTGTTAGCAGTCTAATATTTTTGAACAACTTTCCTCCTTTTATACGACTGGTATTTGTTGAGTGAAGATGTCTAGCTAGAGAAGGCAAGTTTTTCGCTGTGTTGGTGAAAAGTTTGGAAAGGAAGAGATGTTCTGTGTCAAGTTTAAAGCATTTTGATAGTGATAGTAATATTTGTGAAGGTCTTAACGCGGATTGCTTCTTTTAAATATATGTGATGGTAATACCTAAATCACGATTTTGAAGAAGTCATGGTAAGGTTACGCTGTAGTTGAATGGAAAAAATCTGTTAAATCGTTGCGATTATCATGAGTTTTTTTGAAAAACGGTCTGATAAAGGACAACATATTTTCTTTGTATAACTTTGGCAGTAAAAGTTGATTCATATAGACATCAAAATCACACGTTCAACTACAACTATCGGCTGAGAAACTCAGTTTCAAAAAGTGAATACTAATATTAGCATTCGTTAATCACAGAAGATGAAGAGTGAAGACGGCACCGCAGTAAAGCTTACTCAAACAGCGAGAAAAACAAAACTGTGGCGTTTAACTTACTAAAATATTTGATCGAAGAGCCATGTTAAAGTACCAATCAAAAACTGTCATAGGTAAAGTCATTTATTTAACGGACATGTTTATTCTTTTGACACGATAATTTCATTTCTCATCTATTTTATGATTCTAGACAACAAAGTCTTCGTCAAGATGTTGAAAATGGAAAATTAGACTGTCGTTCATGCATAAAGCATCCTTCTTCATCCTCGATACTATTTACTTGATTGATCAACAACATAAAATCAACTATTGCTTTGATTTTATGTTTGCTAAGTCTACATTAATCATCCTTGCCTATATATAACAGCTAGCTGATGTTTGAAATAGTTTGATCAGAGATATACTATGGGCTTATACAGGGACGGTGTGAGTGCATGGCATCTGCTCAATAACATTAATTGAAATGTTATCAAAGTTACAGAAATCGGTTAAAATGCTTGCTAACATTTTATAACTGAGGTGCCTCTTGCTTTCAGATCTTGCATGTATTATTGAAATAAAACCATATTACCATAGATCCACTGTAGTTACAAAAGAATTGCAATATGCTGGCAGAGTATTGCAAAATTTTATATTAACTAAACAAATTGCACTGCTATAATATTGAGGGATGTCATAACAGTGTTTAAAAAGCAGTAGAAACTATTAAGTTTTAGTAAGAGTCTCATTATTTGAAAAGTAGCCAGATGAAAAAACAAGCATTTCAATATTGCACTATATTGCTGTATCATAAAGAGAATGCTATGGGAAAGAGGAAACCTGTCATAATCTTCGAATGAAATTGGGATTTTTCCCAGTTAAATTAGGGTAACTGTTAAGAGCGCAGTAATGACATTGAAGAGTGTTGTAGCAATTTTTATAAACTTCTAAAACATAGTGAACACAAAGTTTATCCGAGAAAGTTGTTTGAAAATCTTACAGTAGGTTCATGTAGCATGAAAGCGAGCCTTTCCTATAGATATTTGTAGTTAACAGCTGTATTCTGTAAAATCCTTGTTAAGTAGGAGTTTCGACTGAAATTTTAACAGATCTTCTGCAAACACTTGTCTTATAAAATTCAAGAGCAGTAACAGCTTTTCGTCATTATACTTTAACTATTGTTCTTACAGTTATTCGTGGCAACAGATCCATCCAGATTGGCACAGCGGTATGTGCTTGTTGTAATTTGTTTGCTCGTTGTTTGTTTCAATATAGCACTAACTTGTTGTTCAGTGTTCTTCAGATGCAGAGGATGAGAAGATTAAGAAGAAGATGTAGGTAGATGTTTGGTTGTTTTTGTTCTGCCCCTAACTTGTTCTTTAGGCTTTTTTCTGATGTGGAGGCCGAGAAGATCATAAAGAGGAAGTCAAGAGTGTAAGTGTGTCTGTTTCTGTTATTCATTAAAATCTGTTAATTTTTGTTTGTGTCTCTTATATAATGACTTGGCCAGCCATGGTCAATCAACATGTTTTACAGTAAGTTTAACCAATTATTTTTACTTAGTTTTGGACTGAGTATTAAAGAGATAAGTTTTTTGAAAAGACAAAATTCTTGACTTCGATGTTTCGGTGTTTGCAGATGATCGATCAATAAAATGTTTTATTTATGAACACACTATCACAACACATACACATAAATAAGTATTTGCAAAGTTCTACTTAAATTAGAGAGTTCCCTGCTCTCAGATTTAGGGAAGAAGTTCTACAAAAGTTAATGTCTTTCAAAATAGACTTCTGCCACCTATTTCGGAACAGCTTTGCACAAAATTTAACGTACCTTAATACAAGTAATAAGCTTAGCAAATACTATGTAAATCAAAGGATCGTATACATAAAATATACAGTGCGCTATTCAGGACATTATTCAAGCATTTCATACATTTATTCTACATCCTCAAATTATTTTAAATTTATTGTTAGATCTTGGCTTATAAAGGCATATTGAATGGTTGTGCAAAATAATAAACTTTATAGAAAGTGAACCGATTTTTTTTCATTCTAGTCTCTTGTTTTCGTTATGATTGACGTTGACAGTCAGTGTAGCCAGTGGGGTATTCAGCCCACAAGTTTTGGTCTTGCTATGTAAATTTTAGGTCATTAGCATAATTCATTTCTTTAGAAATCTGTTGATTTTACTGTGAGTGAACACAGAAAAATTAACAAAGCAGGACAAAATTTGCGGGCTGGCCATGCGAACGCCAAAAAGCATCGCCCATGAAACCTAAGTCTCATAGATAAATCTTGTAGAGGTTGAATGGCTCATTTGACGTCACAACAATTGGTCCAATGCAAAGGAAATTTGCATAAAAGAAAACATGTTTTTATGATGAATTTATGAGGTTTGGTACCAAAGCTTGCAAGAAATTCAATTGTGATTGAATGGACAAATTTTAGAGCGTCCAAAAAAAAAAGAATCCACATAATTAATTATGCATTCGATATAATTGTTATGAATAGTAAAGTAATTCGAAACAGTTAAATGAACTTTAGCTAACAGTTTTATGAACAGAGTTAGCACAAGGTAAAAATTACAGAAGGCTCATTCAAGTATACTGCGTCCTAACGGCCGCCATTATTCCAGCAAGATATTTAGGGGCTTTTCACTTGTTAGAGTTGTTTCCAATCCCTGCAATAACCTGACGTCATTACTTTGTAATGAAAGACTTCATGATGGTTTCCAATAGTTGCAACGAACACAGTAAACAGTAACGTGCATAACCTAGGCCCTGTTTTCATGAAACCGGAATGAAGTCAAAGCGGTACCAGATCATTTTGATTATAGTATTATTTATAATAGATGTTTACATGGGACCGTTACGAAAATGACTCAAAGCGGTCTGAAGTCATACCGCCTGCTGAACCGATCCGACTGAGTTAAGAACTGTATGAATTGAAACCGGTATCAATTAATGTAAACTCAAATTAACTTTCAGATTGGTCTGAAATGGCAATAACGCATTCCAACAAAAACAAATTACAAAAACAAAATGAATAGCAAGTGCAAAACTATCCTGCAAATGAGGCATTACACGAATAAGGATTTTTCGTGATTTCGTGCCGGTCCCATGTAAACATGCAACAAATTCTGATTTTCATTCCGGTTTGACTTTGTTCCGGTCTCATGTAAACAGGGCCTTAATTATCCAGGCGAAACAAATAGCTAATGTAGACTAAATTATTTTGTGAATCTTTCATATTAATTCATACACAATTATTTGAGGGGTTCCGTTTTTTTGGACACTTTGATCGTAAATCCTTAACTTAATCTTATGTACAAATTATGTCCGACACTCTTGCCTTAACAATGCTGAGATTTTCAAGCTCCAAAACAAGTTTACATGAAGTAGTGCCAAAATTGAGTTGGTAGTTTCAGAGAACAGATGCTTTCACAGCGAATTGAAAATCCTTGCAGATATCGAGCTCCAGTTCAATATCTTCAAGCTGATAATTCCTCCTCTGCGGAATTGGACACTTTACAATATTCACAGATGATCGATAACTGTGTACAACTAATACTCATTCATGTATCTTCTAATTCAATAGTTTTAGACTAAAATCAATTACATTTTGTAGAATATGAATGTGTTTGTAACCACCATCCCCATTACCAATCTTCCGCAGTCCTTGCACGAAAAATCTGAATCAAAGTTATTAAGGATGTTTGTTCAATGAAAAACGTGATAAAATATTCCGTACCTTTCTTTCTGAATAACTTTTTTTAATCAAAAGCTGAATAAACTCGTCGAACAAATTTTTCTCTGATGGTTATGCTTCTTTAATCAAATTTTAAGCTTTTTGGAATTAGGAATAGCTTGGAAAGCTGGTGGATTTGACAACATGTATTCTGGAATTGGTTCTTTGACTGTGTTTTCACCTATTGCAGGTAACTGAAGATTTGCCTGTGCCAATAAAGATAAGCAAATGGTCTAAAGATTTACTTTAATTCTGTAAATATTTCTGTGCTTACTGAGTATAGGAAAACTAATTTAGAAGAGATAAATCATAAATGCTAATAAATGAAAATTGCAGGCTGGGTAAGCTAATGTCTTTCATATTTGTGTAGCTACTTATTTGTAATTCTTATTTGCCAACTACGTACATTTCACTTCTACTCATTCATTTAGCTGCAACCTTTTCATGTACGCATGAACTTGTAAAGAGTATCGATAGATCATTAATGCAGATTCACATAGGACACCATCTGATGTCGTTATAAACATGATGGCAGCTTATATTGGAGAGTGTTGATAGATGAAATATATGAATGCATGAAGATGAATTAAACATAAAGCTATACAACTAGGTAAACAAAAAGGTAGACACAAAGTTAGCTGCAAAGGTAGACACAATAAGTAGACATAAAAGTGGTCACTTAGATAGACCGTACACAAAAGGCACACAAAAATAAGGCATAAAGGAACATTATAAAAGTACATATGAAGGAAGACACAAAGGTAAGCATGAAAGTAGGAGAAATTGTAGACAAGAGTGCACCAAGGTAGGCTTTAACAGTAGACACAAGGTTAAACATTATGGATGACATATAGGTAAGCAAAGATTTTGACAGAAAAGTAGACAAAAGTAACACATAAAATTAAAGATACGATTTGACGCAAAAGTAGACAAAATTTAAAACAAACGTAGAAAAATTTTGGACAAAACAGTACACACGCAGACACAGCAGTACACATAAAGATCAAAACCAAGGTAGACATAAAGAAAGAAACAAAGGTAGAGAAATATGTGCATTTTTTCCCCCCTTTCATGTTAAGTCGTCAGAATGAAATTTATTGTTCATGTTTGATATTTATAGAATGATTGTCCTTTTGCTTGTTTCGATCCTCATTGGAGAAGATCAAGGTCCATTTGGTGACCAGTCAAAATGGTCCACTTGGTGATCAGTACCAACGATAAGCCTTAGTATAACATTCTTGAAGTTAGCCATCTAGTCAAATGACTTTTGCATTAAACAGAACAGTGTATCTGATAATGTGTATCAAACGTTGCCCTCAATGTTATTAGTGGTGCTATGAATTTTTTTCATCTGCCCAATTTGAAAATAGAAAATCGGAGTTTATGTTCAGTCTCGACAGACGATGAAAAACAAGCTATAATGCACAAAAACAGTTATCAAATAATCTTTTTTACATCTGTACACGTATTACCATAATGAAGCATATCATCACCGTCAAAGTAGCTAAACGGGGTCACGATTTTTTTCAAAATTCACTTTCATGTTTGAATTAAACTTGAGGCTATATTTACAAATTCATTCATTGTTATTTAGAAAGATTCGAATAACTTGAGTAGTAAAATGTTTTAGTCAGCATATTTTTACGTCTTTTGATATTAATATCCAGCAAGTAATGATTGTCTCACGCTGACATGTTTTGATGTCAATAATTTGAAAGAAATTTACTTACTATTTTCAAGTTTAAATGCTTTGCTTTGCCTATAGTTCTTTGAAATGTAATAAATGGTTGAAGAGTTTAACGTATTGCAATAAATATAATATGAATACTATTGCTTAAATTAGGGCAGCGTGTACTCTTGCTGTGCTATTGAAGTATACAAAAACAGCCAAGAGAAAAGACGAAACGTTTTAAATAGTTCTCACAGCAAACAATTTTATGATAAATGCATAGCAAAATGAAACATTCTTTATAAACATACAGGGTTTGTGAAAAAAGACAGCATTTAATATTCATAATATCTGCTTTGTTTTACATCATAAAAGATGTATGGCCTTTGGCATTTCAGAATACATATCTTCGTGACTATTTGCATTTCAACTGTACGATTATAAGCCATTTTAAATTCCCAGTGGGCAAAAATCTTAAGGAAAATGCAATGCAGAATATGAAAGTTGTCCTTCTTTTACACCCCATACATGTCTTTGCTACGATAGAGTTAAAATATGTGTTATAAACATCAGCTGAATAGAAATCATAAAGTGTATCATTCTTATCATAACAATTCCAAAGATGCTTCAAATTCCGTTGCGCAAGTTAATTTGTCACATATCGCCAATTGATGCTTCTGCCGTTTATCTTCCAAGGATGTTTCTATCTTGCTTGGATATCAGATAAGTCATATTCTAAAAACAAGACCGTTTAAATCGCCGCTAGCTAAAGGTACGTTACATAAACAATGAACAAAAATCATGCAGGTTTACGATGTATAAACGTCTCAATGTATTTCATTAGTGATGCAAAGCATTTAGCAATTTACTCAAACATTACAAAGTTATCGTTAACTATACTTTAGAAAACCTGTAGGCTGTACCAGTTACTTTACAAGTAGCAATTAGTTATCTTTTTTTAAAGCGCGTGCTGAGTTATAAAATTTAGGTATGTGTACATGAGCAATTGATACAATTTTTTTCCAGCACGGAATCAATATAATTATTTCAAGATTAATGTGCTATATTTTTTTAAACTATAACGTGATTTTTTCTTTGAAAATTTGAAATCGCAGTATTTATAAAGACAAACTAAACATTTGTGATCTTTTAAACTCGTAAGATGATAGATCTATAAAGAACTCTATTTCGATATGGAGAATTTAACAAATACTTATTATTCATGGTTTGCCGTTTGTGTAATTCTATATGAATGAAAAACTTCCTGTTACAGGGAATTGCTAACTGATGCCAAGGTCTTTTATTTTAATCGAAAACGTTTTATACATAGAAAAGATATAGTTGAAGAGAGTAACAGTGTAAGATGAAATATATATTAGTATTCAATGAAGATACAGTTATTTTTTATACTCTGTCTTAGAGGTTTAGATTTTCAAACTACTTGACTCTCTATATAAAATTGAAATCATTAGAAAGCTTGAATACTCCGAAATGCCTAATTAACATTGTAAATTTTGCTATATTAACAATGTATTCTAGAAAGTAAATTAAAAATTCCTTAAAAATTTTACGTCAAGTTCTACCATTCCTTTCGCTCATATTCACCAAAAAATACTTTGTGTTTAAAGTATTTCGCTAGACGGCAAAATCTTTTTTCATGCGTAAAGGATTTATGCTCACTAATGTCACTAATTTCATGACAAATGAGTGACAATGAGTCTCACGTTAATATTTTGCACGCTTGTGTAAGTTGTGTTTACCTCTTGTTTTGAGCTTCCGATATCAGATGCGGAGTTTACAGATTATTTTCTGACAGACCAAAATACGAAATAGCAGAGTGTATCTAACTGTCGCGGGTCGCGGGTCGCAGGTAAAAAGTCGCGTGTCGCAGGTAAAAGTCGCGTGTCGCGGGTAAAGTCGCGTGTCTAAAAAACACTTTTTTTGCATGTAAAAGTTTGAAAGAAGTGGATGTTAAATTCTCAGGAATTCTTTATTTCTATGTATGCTCACTTGAATGTGCTCTATGATCAACGCTCTCTGCTGTCAACATTAAAATATGTCACCTGTGCTTTGGATATTTGAGATTTGTGTTTGTTATACTTATCGAAATATACAAAACGATGCGTTATTAATTATTTATTAGTTACGAGGAATTATTATTAGTTACGGAATTATTATTAGTTACGAGGGTCGTTAAATTCTCTTAGTATTAAAGTTGTCAAACCCAGTTCATAAATTATAAAATAGGGTTTATTTATATGTGTAACTTGCACTTTCTCACGATTATAAATTTGCTTTTCTCAAGCAACTAAGTTCTTCATTACCATTGAAAGAGTTGTATCCAAATGAATCTTAAATGGTTAGTGATGCTTGGAATGAAAAGCTAACTATGTTTTCGATAGTGATTAGTGGATTTATTTTCACGTATTTATATCAACATTATATTTGGATACATAGAACAAAGACACATTGCCTATGAATCAGGATTTTACGCAACGCTTATGAGGTATTTCTATTGACAACAGAGAACGTGTATCTTACAGACACTGGCTCTAAGTGCATAGCACAGTCATAACAAATATTAGCCAGTAATTCAGGATTTATTTGTATACAACTCATGTAATGGATATAAAATATATTATTGCTAAGTAAAAGAAACTTTCCAATCGTGCGCAAGGAAAAATGGAAGCCGCGGTTTTACTTATATCATCTATCCATAGCTTATGAATTATGATCCTAAACGAAATGTGTTTACAACTTGAAGAGGATGTACGGAGTTTTCAACGATAATGTCCTCAACTTTGCAGCCTCTAATTATAGAATTTACATACTTGATACATTGTGTGTATCATAAGTATAACTTACACTTACCGACTATTGGAAAGTTGCGTTTCTCTTATAACTCTAAGTAATTCAATTTCCAATGCATACGAATTTTTACATTTAGCAATGCTATTCAATATCTTCTAAGTGTCATGTTAAGTTTTTAACAACATGTCTAGTTGTACACGAGTAATTCCTTGACTTGTTGACGGTTGGTAAGCACACAACTATATGCACGATTACAGCAATAAAGTTCTTTAAAGTTTAAATCCAACACATGTATGATAGTTATAAAAGACACAATTACACAAATCTTAATTATCCAAAGCACCAGTGACGTATTTTAATGTTGACTGCAGAGAACGTCGATTCATAAAGAACATTCAAGTGGGCATGCATAGAAATAACGAAGTTAATAATTCTGGAGAATTTAACATCGACTGCTTTCAAACTCTTCCATGCAAAAAAGTGTTTTTTAGACCTGCGACTTTACCCGCGACACGCGACTTTTTTCCCATATTTTCCATTGCTCTGCAAAGTTTATCTTTGAAATGCAAACAATTTTTCGTGTCGTAACGATAATATCACAATTAAGTCATGTTTTTTAATGTTGGTGATTTATTAATTAATCTTGGTATCTTCTTTCATAGTGTCGGAAAACATGGCAAGCTTAAACAATTATTGATGTCATGAAAAAGCGTCAATATTTCCAAAAAATACCACTACATCAGGATGATACTGATGATGCTGAAATTTTAAACAATCTTGGTGTACAGTATTATAAGAATGGCAAATATGACAAAGCTAAAGAATGTTACGAAAAATCACTAAAAATTCGTAAGAATTCATTAGGTCCGGATCATGTTGAATTAACTGATATTTTAACCAATCTTGGTGATGTTTACTTTAAAAGTGGAGGTTATGACAAAGCAAAGGAACTTCAAGAAAAAGCTCTAGACATTCGTAAAAGGTTTCTAGATCCAGATCATGTTGATGTTGCTCAGTCGTTAAACAAAATTGGTGTAGTGTATTATAGCAAGGACGAGTATGACAAAGCGAAAGAATGTTTTGAAGAGTCCATAAGAATTTATAAAAATTCATTTGGTACCGATCATGCTCAAGTAGCTGAAGTTTTAATCAATCTTGGTGATGTCTATTTTAAAACTGAAGACTATGGCAACGCAAAGGAAATTCAAGAAAAAGCTCTAGAAATTCGTAAAACTTCTCTGGGTCCAGATCATGTTCATGTTGCTCAGTCTTTAAACAGAGTTGGTGTAGTGTGTTATACCAATGGCGAGTATGACAAAGCTAAACAATGTTTTGAAGAATCACAAAAAATTTTTAATAAATTATTACGTCATGATCATGCTCAAGTCGCCACTGTTTTAAACAACCTTGGCAATGTATATTTGAAAGCTGGAGAATATAAAAAAGCTAAAGAGTCTCATGCAAAAGCTCTAAGAATTCGTAAAAAAACATTACAGGCAGATCATTTTGATACTGCTTTGTCTTTTAAAAACATTGGTGTGTTGTATGAAAATACTAGAGAACATGACAAAGCTAATAAGTTTCTTAAAGAAGCTCTAAGAATTTATGAAAAATCAATAGATCTACATCATGTTCAAGTCGCTAAAATTTTGAAGAACCTTGGTGATGTCTATTGGAAAACTGGCCGATATGACAAAGCTAAAGAGTTTCATGAGAAAAACCTGAATATTCGTAAAAAGTATTTAGGTTCAGATCACGTTGATGTTGCCAAGTCTTTGAACAGTGTTGGTAATGTGCATTATATCAATTGTGAATTTGATAAAGCTAAAGAATGTTATAAAGAATCGCTAGAAATTCGTAAAACATCATTACGTCCAGATCATGTTTACATCGCTACGATTTTAAACAATCTTGGTAATATCTATTTTAAAACAGGAGAAAATAATAAAGCCAAAGAGTTTCATGAAAAAGCTCTGGAAATTCGTAAAACATCTTTAGGTTTAGAACATGTTGACGTTGCTCAGTCTTTAATCAGTTTTGCTAATGTGTGTTATACCAATGGCGAGTATGACAAAGCTAAAGACGGTTATGAAAAATCATTAGAAATTCGTAAAAAATTACTACATCCTAATGATGTTTACGTCGCTACTGTTTTAAACAATCTTGGCAATGTCTATTCTAAAACTGGAGAATATGACAAAGCTGAAGAGTTTTATGAAAAAGCCTTAGAAATTTGTAAGAATTCTTTAGGTACAGACTACGTTCAAATAACTAAAATTTTAAACAACCTTGGTGATGTCTATTTGAAAAGTGGAAAATACGAAAAAGCTAAAGAGTGTCTCAAAACAGCCATAGAAATTCGTAAATATTTTTTAGGTCCAGATCATTTTGCTGTTGCTGAGCCTTTAGAAAGTCTTGGTTTAGTATATGAGGAGGTGGGAAAATATAAAAAGGCCAAACAATTCTACGAAAAAGCTCTTGACATTCGTAAAAAAGAATTAAGTTCAGATAATGTTGGTGTAAAGTCCTTAAACTGTTTGGATATTGTGCATTATCGCAAGTATAACAAAGCTAATGAATGCAATGCAGAATCACTGGAATTTTGTGAAAATCATTACGTACAGATCATTTTCAAGCTGGTAATGTTTTAAACCATCTTGGTAATGTATATTTGAAAACTGGTAAATATGAAAAAGCGAAAGGATTTTATGACAAAGCTCTGGAAATTCGTAAAAAATCTTTAGGGTCAGATCATGTTGATATTGCTGAGACTTTAAAAAGTCTTAGTTTAGTTTACAAGAAAACTGGAGAATATGACAAGGCCAAAGAGTTTTATGAAGAAGCGCTGGAAATTCAGAAAAAATCATTTGGTCCACGTCATGCTGATACTACTAATTCATTGAACCATTTTGGTACAATTTTGGAAGATGATGAAGCTGAAGAATTCCATGACAAAGCTCAAAATAACTTAGCAAGACCGCATGATGTTAATGTCGCCGTGTCTCCAAACAACTATTGTGGTACGTGTTGTTTATTTGAATTTTAGAATGTGATAATCTAAGAAATTTTATAATTGGGCTTGCAAACTTTCATATCATTTACGATAAAATTAAAAGGTGTAAAATGTTTTTTGAAATTATGCGAACATTTCAGGGTTTTTATTTTTTACTTTGTCGTTGAGAGCCGTTGTCAAACAGTAAAAGATTTCCACATTTTTAAGTAGCTACTTGATAAAGTCAAGTACGAATTTGAAATTTTCTTTAAAATTAAGTATGAAATATACAAGCAATCGTAATACAATATCACAAACACCATTGTCTGACGTGTGGAAGTTCTTGTTAAACAAAACACTTGAAGTAAAAGTACTTAAAGTATGTCTTACGTTGAACACAAAATATTTTAAACATTTATACTTATTCGAGAGCATATACCTAAGAAACGAGTTTTCATACTTTACTTTGCTACCAGTATATGATTGTACATTGTAAAAGTTTTAGGACATTTTTTAAATGAATGAAATTTAGTAAGAAAGGCGAGTTTTTGAAGTCCAGACGGTTGTATTATTACCCTTGTTAATTTAAGAAATGCATCAAGCCATTAAACTTCACGTATTAATACAGGTAGTAGCTTCGACATTTCTCAGTAATTGTTACTGATATGACGAGTAGCAGTTCCTGTTTCACTGCGATACATGATTGATATCACCAGGCTGTATGTTTTATGACTATTGATATTATTCAATATTAAAAATGTCCTTTAGTTTTTAGTTGGTATAGTCTCTTGCATGGCTTGCTTAAAATTCTTTCATTCTTTCCCCATATGTTTACAAGGCCTAGGTCAAGGTATTTGCAATGGATGGCGACAAACAGAAACTCTTTTCCTTGTATGCGTAGAGTTAATGTTGTATCCTCTATGGCATGCGGCACTATTCTAAAGGAAAATGAAATTTTCACCACGCTTATTTCTCCTATCTTGCAGAAGACTGCAACAAATGAGCCATGATTTTTTCTCATTATGCTTACTCTGGGAAAAAGACATTTGGGGGAGCTGGCTCTCTTTTACTCTTTTGACAATTGTTATCTCTTCAGTGATAAGTTCAAAAACTGTTTTATCTGAAAACAGCACTTTTTTCTTTTGTTCCTCTAACCAGGCTTTTCTATCAAATTCCTTCTCTTTTTCCCTCTTTTCCACTCTATTTTAGTTTGTCAGAATATTTTTATTTAAACTGGAAAGCGGAAATATATATATATTTTTTAATATATGTTAGTTATACATTAGACTCGACTGTGCATATGGACACTCTGCATTTCATGTTAACACATCATTTGTTCTCAACTGAGCATAAAAAATAATATGTTTGTGGATGAAGATCGTCCAGATTTTTAGAGTCCTGAGAAGGACAGTAGGTATTGATAAAGACTGACGTTTCGACAACCTTAGCGGTAGTCATCTTCAGAGTCAAATGACTACCGCTAAGGTTGTCGAAACGTCAATCTACATCAATACCAACAGTCTTTCTCAGGACTCTACTAGCCTGGGCGATCTTCATCCTCAGACATGTTACGATACTTCCTGGTTCAAACCATTCACTTTATAAAAAATAATGTTGAGCATTTTCCACAGTACTGTATGTCTTATGCTTATCATTAAATGATTTTCGTTGTTATGTTGTAGATTTGCCCACAAATGATGTTGCTGATGCTGTGTAAAAAGTAACTTTACGTGGCGCTCAAGAAAGTGAACATGGTATCTGTACTTGTTTAGCATTGTCTAAACGTTTCATTGACTAATTTTGTAGATAATACCAATAAATGAAATTTTTTTAAAAGAATAATTAATGAGAGCAATATTCGCTTATTTTCAGATACAATCAAAACTACTTCATGAGAAAATGTGTTCAACAATGAGATACCACAGTGAAATACAAGAGATAAAACAAAGCAATACAAACTTTTAACTGAACCAATTCATCATCATCATCATATCTTTTCGCGCCAGGGCGATCCAAACTCGGGCTGGAAGTTTGGAAGTGTTGCGCGTGTTGTAGCAATCAGTCGAAATCAGAGACGGCACGTGAAGCCTTGCTACTTGTCCCCACTGAACCAATTATACCATACACAGTCTTTTTTAAAAAGAAGTTAAAACATACATAAGGATCCAGCCCTTGCAACATTTGCAAAGTCAACAACATTTGATAAGCATAGATTGCCTTGATACTCAGAATAAAAAATGTAAATATAGTTATCGATCGTTTATACATGATGTATCAAACCTTAAATTAACCTACTGTAAAATTTCAATGCATGATCACTATGCTTATCCTACTGGTTCATTGTTGTAAATTTTTATTTTGTTATAAATTACATGCAAATTCTAGGAACAGAAAATGTTTTGTTTTGAAATGCTTGTTACAAAGAAAGTAATATGTGTACGTAGCTGACGATATTGTATACACCAGTGGGCTTAGTATAGTGATAGGTATTGAAACCATACTGCAATATTTTCTGAAGGTCTTCTTTTTTATACACGCTATATGAGTATAATTACCTCTATGAAAAAATATGAAATATCTTATTTGTATATTATGAGATGACATCGTTCTTTAAGTTCTTTTGCTATAAATGCATGACTTATAATTACTACAATAATTTTTTAATACGAATAAATAGTCATACATTTTTTACAAACCTAACTAGTGGCGTACAAGTAAAAAGCTCTTATGAAAGAGAAGCAAAACGAAAATTTTGCAATTTAAATCTTGTAATTCAATAAATGTAATCTATTTTCTAAATATGTATATTCAGCTCTATTAATTTTCTGTGTTGAATGCAGCTAATAAAACGTGTTTTATAACTTATTGTACAACAAATAATTCACCCTCAAAATCGCAGGAAATGCTGTTTCCAAGTTCTGGATTTCAAAATTTTAACAAGTAATATTAATAGTAAAGTAAATGGTTTGAACCCGGGAGTATCGTTACATGTTTGTAAATGTAGATCGTCCAGGTTGGTATAGTCCTGAGAAGGACTGTTTTTGTTGTTGTTCAGAGTCAAATGAGGAGTAAACGTCAGGTTAACCGTATTTTGGCGTATGCGTCTGACGTTGCTTGCAAAACGTAACACATTTCCTGTACACACAATACAATGACGTAAGAACCAGATAACACACATTTCTTGTACACACAATACAATTACGTAAGAACCAGATAACACACATTTCCTGTACACACAATACAATGACGTAAGAACCAGATAACAAATACGGCTAACCTGACGTTTACTCCTCATTTGACTTTGAAGATGACTACCGCTAAGGTTGTCGAAACGTCAGTGAACAACAACAAAAACAGTCCTTCTCAGGACTATACCAACCTGGACGATCTACATTTACAAACATAAATAGTAAACTAGTAACATAAACAGTAACTCCCTCGACATGGGTAAGCGGGAGTTACCGTTTTTCATGGCTATGCCATTGTCACTAAATAATGCTTATTATGTTGTAGATTTGCGACAAATAATGTTGCTGATGCGTCGTACAAAGTAACTTTATGTGACACTCAAAAAAGTGACCAAGGTACTGTATGTGTACTTGTTTAGCATTGTCGAAATGTTTCACGTAAAAATGTTTGTAAATAATACTAATAATCATAAGAAGTCATAGTTGAATTTTTTGTTATCCTCATGTATGATCAAAGTAAAAAAATTTCAGGATTTAAAAATACGGAAAGAAAAAATCATGTATTTACTCCTACTAATTCACCAATTTAAAAATAGTTTATGCTTCTAAAAATTTTTCTTTCACTTTTTTCGTTAATGACAAGGTGCTTTCTACGTGGTATTTTTCTTTAAACAGAATTTAAAAACCACGGTATTCGTAAATCAGAATTTTAAAAATTGTAAAATTTTAAGCGTTGACAAATGCTTTTTTGTGTTTATTGGGACCACTACAAACAGTACATTGAATATTTTTCTCTGTGTTTATGCATGTGTACTTATTTCAGTGTATACAATCCAGTAGCAGCGTCGTTAAATGATGCTTTTCGCATCAAAAGTCAGATTTGACATATAATAATTCTTCTGATTTTGCACAACTTCTTTTGCAATTGTTGGTTAAAATCGTTCTTACTTTTTTTCTTGTTATGTATTGAAGTGATCATTTTTTTGTTCGTATTAGCAAATAAATCAACCTACATATTATCATTGCAATTTTCGTTCCTACATCAATCAGTTGAGATATTTGATATTGCTCAAAGAGAGATTTAATTTTGTTTGTTGTAGAATTATTCTTTTATTTTATCATTGTGATAAAGTAAATAAGGAACCTTTTTTAAAAAAAAATGTTTCTTTGATTTATTTGAAATAGTTTAAAAAGTTTTGTTATTATTAGTTAACTCAGGTTAATTATTTGAAATAGTTTAAAATATTTTATTTGAAATAGTTTAAAAAGTTTTGTTATTATTAGTTAACTCAGGTTAATTATTTAAGAGCAAGTAAGAGCAAGTAAGAGAGGTAGCAGTGCTACATTTTTTAAATGAAAAAAGAGCAAGTAAGAACGGTAGCAGTGCTACATTTTTTAAATGAAACAAACTAGAGTATGAACCAGTGTTTCGAATTCAACTGATGAAATGTTCGAAATATGATAAGCATAGGCTGTCTTGAACCTAAATGAAATGCTCAGAACGAATAAAATGTAAATTTACTTATCCATCTAATCTATAAACCTGATATATCAAATACGATGATAATCCCACACGTTCATTGTTGTGAATCTTTTTGGTCACAAATTATATGCAATTTTCAGGAAAAGAAGCGATTTATTGCTTAAAACAAAGATAGTAATGCGTGCTCGTATCTGACAATGTTTTATGCATGCAACAGTGGGCTTACAATAGTGACAGGCATTGAGACATTTGCAATACTATATTTTTCATACATCGTTCTTTTTTTATAAACTAAGTATGGTTAAAATTAATTCTACAAGGAAAAGTAAATTTTTTATTTGTATGTTATGAAATAACATTCTTCTTTTGTTAATAATGTAATGTCGTGGTTACTATAATAATTATTTTCCAATGTAAATACATAGCTACATAAATTTTTTTACAAACCTCTCTTAACAAACCATTTTTGCCAATCTAGTGGCCTACATATAAAATGCTGTTAAAGAGCAGGTAAAACGATTATTTTGCTATTCAACTAAGCAGACCATAGTTAAATGTAATCTCCTCGTAAATATATATTTTATTAGCTTGATAAATTTTGTTTTTTCGGTTAAATTAAATGTTTTTTCCATTATTCGTAAAACAACTTCATAACTTTGTTGATTTTGGTGAGTAGCTAAAATTTCAAATTGTTGCTTTAACTGTAAACATATTTTCGTATAAATGCAGAAGCAATCATTAAGCTGGAGGACTTTTAGAAACACCGTATTAATTTCAGTGTTTACGAAAGAATGTTCAATTACGTTATTGAGAACGACATTTAAATGGTCCTCACTTGCAACAAAAACATAAGCATGAACATAAACAGAATAATATGCATATGTTTATTTCACAAGTGAGGATCATGCTCTACCCGTTAGTTTATTCATTTAGCTTAATGCAAGTTCCTTATCCTCAGAGGACTATCGTTACGCACATTGAACACACAATCAGCTACATGGTTAAAATATTCTTTATAACAAGGAAGTGTAGTCAATAAAGCCATACAAGTCGCAACGTGTTTATAAAAGGACCATGGTCACTGTAAGACTAACCACTATACCATCTAAAAAAAGTGTTAGAATACAAGCGTTCTAAATCAAAGCCCCCCAAGAAGATTATCTTGCAGTGGCAGAAACATGAGGAGTTAATGGAGGAAGCGTTATGGCTACGTTTGTTAGCTAAAGAAAAGAAAGGCTCAATAACTGTTAAAAAACGTACTTCAATTAAGGTTTGGTTATATGAACATGTTTTCTACGATTTCATAACAGTGAAATCATAAACACACGAGCTTAAATTGTGGATGAAATGTATTGTTGTAATGACAACAGATATATTTAACTACAACGTACCACCGAGGATGTTGTGAAAATGGTTATCAACACATCCGCATTCACATCATTTTCACAACTTCATGTTTACTAAATCTCTCTTTTCTTTTTGTCGTAAATGACTGAGTTAAAGATGTCATGTAAGGACAACAAACTTGTTTAAATGTTGCTCTTAAACATTCGTTCACGAGCATGACCATTCGTGTGGCTTTTCAAAAACTCCGTTTTATTTTACTGAACGTTTTCTATTTAATCACATTGTTGCCTCGCGATCTTTTGTTATTACAGGGACGTTTAGTGACGAATTTTCCTCATCAATATATTCATTTCGGACGCTTGACTAAATATTCCTCATCAATATATTCATTAGGGACTATTAGACTAAATATCCCTCATCAATAAGACAATACGCCTATATTGTTTTCAAATTTTATTTTCGGCATGTAGAAACTGCTTCAGCTTGAATCTTAACTTTTTCACGGCTGAATCATTTTCAATTCTGCCAAATGAAAACGATCAATAGTATGATGTCTTCGGCAAGTCCTTTAAAACCCATAATACTTCGAGGGCAAGTTTACCAAGTCGAAAGTCCTCTTGCTCCACTGTTGTTACATCGTTAATTCATCAGATTCAGACATGAGTAAATCTGTCGACCTATAGTTCAAGATTTCCAAACTTGCGTTATTACAAACCTTAGTGCCCCACAATTTATGTCGTTGAGTGCTAACAGAAATCGTCTTTCCCTCACGTGAGAAACTTTCCTGTCACTTACTTGGGAAAACCAGTAATGAACCATCAACTTCAACAATAATGAAAATACAATATGTATTTGCAAAGCAAGGTTCACTTCAGTCTAATGCCCTCCGTAACCATGTGATTACAAAGTAAACGCATGCTAATTTTAAAGGGATATTATTGATTAAGCGTGTGCTTAAGCCTCGAGAGGCTGCGACTTGGACTTTTACTAAACCCCCCTCGGTTTTCGGGACATTTAATCACTAATGTCCCCAAAAACATGCGTTTACTTATAATAAGGAAAGGTTCCAAATTGCAGTCATGTTGGTAAAATTCCTAGTTGGCTAGGGGCGTCTATTGGAGGGGCGGTTACAGTTTTAACTGTTGTGTTTGCAATTCATGAAATATAAATGAACATTTCAGAAACTTACTTTAGGTCGATGGAATTTAACTGTGGTGTCTTTTTTGTGGATTTAGCTTGGGATGGGTATGTTGATGATTATAAATGTGATGATTGAAAAAAGATCAGAAGATGCAGAATATGAAACTAAAATCGTAGCTAAATAAAATATTGATGAATTAAAGTACAGTAATTCTTGTGATAAGTACTGCTTCTTTTGAAAAGATGAGTTAAGAATGACGAAAATATTGACATGATGAAAATATTGACATGCATTGTTTGTGTGGGGCAGTTTGAAATTTAACGTAACTATTTATCGTAAATTGAAATCGCATTCTCTCCAATAGCATAAGTAAATTTTTTATTGAGATGAGATATTCGAATATTTTCTTTAGAGATTGCATCGCTTAAATTTAGTGCGATTTTAAATTGTACCAATTTTAGCCTGTGAACTGAACGAGGGCATTCCTCTGCTGAACAATTTTCTTGCCAGTTTTTTAAACATCTTATACCAAACTGTTAACAATAGTTTTTATTGTTTTAATCAAAAAAGCTGCAGGTTGGTGCATAAACGTTCGTCGCCAAAAAATAAATAAATTACGTAATCATTGTCTTATATAAAAGCTTATATTTCAAGTTATGTGCGAAATTATGTTCAAAATTAAAGTTGTTTATCGAGCACTTAGTCATTAGTTATGGCTTTATCGTTACACTGAAACATCATTCTCGTAAAAATTTAGTTTTAATAAAGTAAAAGTGCAACTGCTAGCATTGCAAGCGGTAAAGCTTCTCATACCCCGAACTAATAAATATCTGTACAAAGGAACTAACAAACTATCATAACCTTGATAGTTAAGGATTCATACAGGATTTTGCTGTCAAAGGTTAAAAGAGCCCATTAATGTTGATATAGCCGTTACCACAAATAATAATATACATGAAAAAATTTCTCAATTCTGATTGGTTTAGAGGAGTGCAATTTATCGTAAATATTACCGTGAAAATTTGTGTCTTCCGTGCAAAATAGTTTAAAGGCTTCTCAATTTCTGCAATTATATATTTGTATAATAAAACAATGATTGAATTCGTCTTTTGCATGAAATCAATAATTATTCAAACCTCGACACTTCAATTGATATTATCCGCCTCAGTTTTGCTTTAGCTGATGATATTGAACTCGGTAAAAATTGTTGATATCATGCCCAGCCTCGTCCAATAATTGACAGTTGTTAAATATCTACTAAGTAAAGATTGTCTGACGCTGTCATCATGCCTATATTACAAAGGACTGAGTTTATTTACTATTTTTTTGGCTCGAGTACCGAATGATATTTCGTTTTGTATTGCTTTTTGAATTTCGCTCAAACTGTCAGTATTTAAATACTGTTAGTTAAACTAATAAAGCGTTTAATTCTCCTGTACAGCAATCGATTTATAAAATAATAATTATGATGATTGATGAAACAAGTACTGGAGAAAAGACTAAACGGTTTTTAAGTGTGCCACTGCAAGATAATATAAGAAATGTGTTATGTATTGCAAAATCAAAGTTCTCAATTTCTCAAAAAAATACAAGGTGTTTAAAAACAGGCAACAGTTAATATTTATATTAACTGCTTTGGTTTACAATGTAAAAGATTTTGGTCTGTGGCATTTCAGAAGGCTTGTAATCGTTTTCGAAGTCACTGATTTTAAATTCCCAAAGGCCAAAATATTTTGTGCTTAAGACAATATGCATATACTGATGATAGAATATCAAAGTTGCCTTTTTTATGTTCTCTGTATATCTCTTTCCTCACGATAAAGTTAAAATGTGCTATGAGCATGCAACAGTTGAAATCATAAGGTGTATCTTCATTATCATAACAAACTTCTCAAGATGATTTAACTTCCGTTAAAGCAGAATACGAATAATTTATCACATATCGACTCGAAAGATACTTTTGGTGTTTATAGCTTGTCAGGTCGAATTTCAGAAAACGTAGAAGTTTAATCATCATTAGTTAAAGGTACGTTGAATAAACAACGAACAAAAATTGCGCATGCTTGCAATGTATCATAAATGTGAATACGTGTCAGGTAATTCATCGGTGATATATGAAGCGTTCAGCATTTAACATAAACATTGTTAAATATATATTAAGTATTATATTTTAAATAACCTACACAAGCTATTCTACACAGAGCAAATAGTAATCCTTCATTATGTACATTTTTGTATTTGTAAATGAACATTTAATGTAAAGTTTATGCAGGGAATGAAATGAACTTGGCGTTGATTCTTTGCGAAACTTAGCTCATTTCAATTAACCATTTAACAATAATAGAATTTGAATCAATTTAATATACATTTGTGATCCCTTAAACTCGTCAGATGTAAGCTTTATGCATAACTCTTTCAAGAAATAGAAAATTTCACATAATTTTTCATGTTTTAGTGGCGTCGCGAAAATTTTGCGAGTGGGGTGGGGGACAAGCGTAAAGTTAATTTATGCCGGTCAGGAAGTGGCATGCACATTTATTATTGCTTTACGTTGGTGGAAAACGAAAATGTTCTGCAAATTTTCTATGTAGGAATTTTCATTTTTCTATGGAGGACATATTTTTCATTTTTTTAATTTCTCTATCATACCAGTGCTTATTTGTGCATCTTACTCGTCATAACATGATGTATATTAATTATTGATACTTAACAAATAGATAACATTTACTCGTTGTTTATACAGTTATAGATACACGGGTACGACGTCAATTGTGATAAAACAAAGTGGCCACGAGCCGCCGGGTGAGTGGTCACTTTAAGTTTTATGAAAAAGTTCCCAAATTAAAGTTGTCAAATATTTTGTTTTTTGTCGCCCAACAATTGAAACATTGAATGAAAAGTCTTGATTTTGCAAACATCACGCTTAAGTTAGGATTAAAGAAATACTATTGGCTAGCTTAATCACATGACAAAATGTGATTGGCTAACAAAATAAACAAGCAATGGCTGATCAATGTTATTGAAATTTTGTTATCGAAGACGAAGTACAAATCAATGCTTGAAAGCAGGGTTTTTCTTTTATTTTGCTCAAATACGTTCACTGCTTCAACTAGGAATTCGTTATTTCTTTATATGCCCATTCATTTAAAAATTCAGGTAAATATTCAAACATATTCGCCGCTTGTTTGTCATTTAAAAACAACAAATTTTCTGTGACGTCAATTCCTCTCATAACTCTCGAACAGTGAAGTTGCTCAAATTCTTCTGATTATTATATAATAATCAAATATTGCATGTTGTAATACTCGCAGAATTGCAGTGTATTGTTTCATGAAACTTTATTTCAATCAGCGACTTGGTGCTATGTAGTTAATAGCAAGAACAACTATATTACTTGTTCTTTCTCTTCCACTTGAATTTCACAAATAGCTAGTTTTTTTTATTTTCAAAAAAGAAAAATCTTTCATACCCCGCTGACAACACAGAAAGCGTAAATGTAATGTAAATTATTGTTTGCACAGTTCGACGCTTTACCGTCAATGAGATCAGCCATATGAGTTGTTCACATTCTGTAAGAGTTACGTGCTCCTTTCTCAATTTCCAGTCCCGCAACTTATTGTCGATTTCAGTTAACTTTTCAAATGGCGGTTGCCAAGTTACTTTCTAATGTTGCCAGTTACATTTCCAAATATGGAATATTCGATATGAGATTATCAACTTGAGTTGACAAGTTGTGTACTTGAGTACTGAAGTTGTGTACTTGAGTACTGAAGTTGTGAACTAAAGTTGCGAAGTACTAGCAAAAGCGAAAGGTCTTTGTACCCTGTAGACATTTGGCAATGAATCTGTTCAGTAAGCAAGGAAAAGCTTTTGCAATTCTAATCCGTTTGACGGCCCTCTAAGAGTGTTATAATGCGATACGCCGTTTACATTATGTAATAAATTTACAGTAGATGTGGCACTAAAAGAGGATCGTTGGATTTTAAATGCAGGAGTACCCTGCATACTGTGCCCTCGACGTCTGTTGCCACTCGTAACAACTACAGGCGACTCATCAAAGAAATGCATACGGTTGCAATCAATCAATGAAATATTTGCTACGTAAGCTTCAAACTTATCCATAACGTCCGGCCGTTCTGTCTCTCGAGGAATTTGACTTAATAAGAGTAACCAAGATCTTTATTCAAAATTCTACTAATGGATGACCTGCTAGGTATGTTCGGTTGAAGGCAAACTTTGTTATTTTCTAGGTGTTGCTGAATCTCTTTGCGTAAATAGATGGTTTATTAGTTTTGAAATATTCAGTGTATGCAATAACGTCATCTGTACGCGTGGTTCGAACATCACGTTCGCTCTGGCGAGGCGCAATAGAACCAGTGTCTACCCATAGATCTATTATATTTGATATAGTCTTATACGGTAGATTTAGTTGTTTCGAAATGTTTGTCAAACTCTCGTTATTAAACCTCCTTTCAAGTATTTCATTTCTTACTTCTATTGGTAAAGCTTTTCGTTGCTTACTGAACGGATTAATTGCAAAATGTCTACAGGGTACAAAGACCTTTCGCGTTTGCCAGTACTTCGCAACTTTAGCTCACATTTTCAGTACTCAAGTACACAACTTCAGTACTCAAGTATACAACTTGTCAACTCAAGTTGACAAGTTCATATCGAAAATTCCATATTTGGAAATGTAACTGGCAACATTAGAAAGTAACCTGGCAACCGCCATTTGAAACGTTAACTGAAATCGACAATAAAAAAATTCTTTACAAAACTCCAATTGTTGGGGAGAGGCCATACTTGGAGGGATAAAAGAGTTTATTGGAATAAGTCCCTCTCACATGCCCCTCCTTAGCAACGCCATTAAAAGGTTGAAGTAATTCAACAACACAAATTCTTAAGGAGGAATTTGCTAACTGGTTCCAAGGACCATTGTTTTGTCATAAGTGTTTTATACAATATTGAGAGAGATTAGTAGTAAAATTAACGATAATTAACAATTAGATTACGACAGTGCAATCTAATGGTTTCAGTAGAATCATACTAGTATTCATAAAGAAAATGGTTGCTACATTTTTTCATAATTCTTTGTTTTATGCTTTTGTTCTTGTTGACATCGTTATTAAAAGCGCACGACTCTTGCTCACTGCATGTTAAGGTACTGTAAAGGAATTTTGTTTATTGTACTTTTAAATTAGTGGCAGCTTTAGTCTTCCCTAAAATTAACTTTTAAATTGAATATTTGTGGTCATCGTGAGAAAACTGGAAAAAAAAGACGGAAGCCATGTTTTTTTGCTACTCGCTATCTGTTAAAACATATATCATGATGTCACTCGGGTTACTCAAAAAAAGTGTTCAGTGGTTATATTTGTGTATTATACAAAAAACAACGAAGTTCACGGCAATATAATCTAAAATGTAGCAACATGTTATTTAAGTAAATCATCTTTTATCATACGTCTCATTAGTGAAATGTTTTGATTGGTTGAAGAGGTTTTATCATCTCATTCACGTGATTTGTATAATATTGCAACAGTACAGGAAAATCCGAATTTTAAATTCCCACATCATCTATTATAGTTGATCGTAAATAATTTTTCCATATCATTTTAGTACCGTTAGTATAGAATAATGCCAATTTTCTATTGCAAATGCTTTAATTCTTATTCGCAGTTCGTTGCAAAAGTAACATTGCATAAAACATTTTGTAAAATTTTTAAGGGAACCTGTTCAAAGTAAGGCTAAAATAATAAACAACTGTTATAACACAGCACAGAAGTATCACTTGTCTAAAATTGATATTGCCAGCTTCAATACGTCCCTTAGAAGTTGCATTTTATTCAAAACTTATTTCGAGCCTTACAAAATTTGTAATGAAACCGCGCAGTCGTATTTGATTACAGAATCTAGGCGTGTGAGCAATATCTAAAATTTCTGGTGATGATTTTTCCTTCCATTATTAGCTTATAGAAATCTCAAGCTCGTAATCTTATTGTTTATTACTTAGGCTTAGTTTATGTGCTGGTGTGTTAAAGAAATCCTTTTTGCCTTCTTTTATAGTCCTAGAAAACATGGCAAACCCAATAAATAACATGAAAAAGCGATAGAGCTCGCATAAAATGTTTCGCTACATCCTTAATGTTGATGATGCCCAATCCTTAAAAAAGTCTTGGTTTTAACAAACATTGAAAAGAAGATACGTTCTTCTAGCTGCGTTTGTGGACGCTATAGAGTGTTGGGAAAAATAATATCTGATGGAATTGAAAAATACGAGCCGGTCAATATCAATAACTTGTTGGCGGATATATACTTACGCTGAAGTTAAATATTATCAGTACAGGTAATTGCATGTTTTCAGGTGCAATTTGAGAAAACATGCAAGAGTGAGTTTTTCAAAGACTATCGACTTGAGACTGTCAAAGACTATCAGTTTGTTATTACATTTGCATGTATAACATACATCGGCATAGTATCGAAAAGACGAAAACAACTGGCTTTCGCCCCGTCCTTTCTGCCTCACTACTGTATGAAACATTTTTAGTCACCTACGGATTTTATTCAAGCCTCCGAACAAATGTTATTCGCAAAAACTTAGAAAAAATATTGAAAAAGGGGAAACCCAATATCTTTAAGTAATGAAATGGCCGGCTCCTCGTCGGATAAATTTTTTAGTATAATTAGCTATCTTAAAAAACGTTTTAACGTGGGCATTGAAAAGCAAATGATGTTTTCTTATCAATTGAATTATGTTATTTGCTGATATTTTTCAAAGTTAGCCCTGTTCTTCATCAGAAAATCTTAAATAAAGACAAATAGAAAATGCGAATTTTATGTTCCGGTGTTTAACGAATATGCGATTTTTCGGATTATACCGTCAATTTGTAATTGGTTTTTACGCCATAGTGTTTACTGCCGATCTATCTATCTACATATCTATCTTACCTGTACAACTACATAAAGGATTTCCTTGCTTACACAAGCAAATCCTTAGAAATGTACTGAAAGCTATAATGAAAGACACACAATGGCAAAAAGAAATTTTTCAATATTTTATATTTGTCGAAAATATGTTAACTATTGAATAAAGGCCACAGAAAAAGCTCAAATGAAATGCACGATTTATTGTTAAAGATCAATTGCTGTTGCTGCTGTTGCAAGCGATCCAGTCAATTTCTAAAAAAGTACAAACAAAATTGTAGAAACGCACTTTGACACACTATTTCCCAAAATCAGAAAATATTTTTTTTGTTCCAACTATCCATACGAACTAGAAATGATTATACATAAATATAATAAAAATCGACATCATTTGCCAAGTCTTTTTAAAAATTTTCCTTTGCGCCCAAGGAAAATTATGTCCATATGCTTGTACTATAAAATTATGCTTGTTATGTTATAGATTTGAGGAAAGATGATTTTGCTTATATGATGGGTAACAACCCTTCACGTGGCATTCAAAAAAGCAAACAAGGTATGTGTACTCTGTTTTGTCCGTTAAATATTGTCAAAAGGAGGCATTTCCCATACACTTAAAATAATATCAAAAACGTTGTCCTTGATCTTTCAGAGGAATTAAAAAAAATTAATGCATCCAAGTTTTATATGATTTTTCTTGCGCCTGGCGACAAGGAAGCATTTTTATTAAACAATATAATAAAAAAAACAATTATCAGCTAGCTTGTGAAATTTTGTATGATTTTATTTTTCTAGTTTTTTCATTTTATTAAAAAACATATCTATTCGGTGGCCTATTCAATTTCTACAAGAAAAAGGATAAAGTGTCACATGTTGTTTAAAATTATGATCTTTTTTACAGGATTTTGCTCTTTCATCTTTTGTCATTTGGCAGCTAGCTGTTGTGGAAATGAAATTTTTTTTTGTTTTGTGTTTTATCTGAGCAGGCTGAAAACACTTAATGAAGTTAAAGACGAAAAATCTATAGGATTTATCTCAAATTAATTATGATTTGATAATGGCCAGTTTTAAGTAAAGGTCAAAGTGAGATAAATGCCAAAAGAAGTTTTTTCTTTAAATGACAAGCTAAAGAATACTGATCGTGACTAAAACACCACACGAGTACATACGAGTACATACGAGTACATACGAGTAACATACGAGTACATACGAGTGTCATACGAGTAACATACGAGTACATACGAGTGACATACGACTATTTTCTGGTCAACAAATGAGAAACAACACAATTTCTTCAATACATTGATATTTGCGTTTATTTTTCCTTGTATTTGTGTGGACTTTGGGGCAACCATTTGATGGATTTAAATGCTGAAAAGGTATTTTACTTTCATACTACATTCATTTGTATGTTTTAGTTGAATTTGTTATAGATATTTTGTCGATGCGATTTGCCAGTAATTTGAGCGCTTTTTGACACACTTTCACCTAGGAAATACATATTTATGAAAGCGATTAAATAAACAACGTATAAATAATGCTTTCAAAACGTTCTATATGAAATAAATGCACATTATATATATTTGAATTAAATGAGAGTTGCACTGTGTTACGTATATATATCATATTATGCGTACAATTTCAGCTTACTTTTAATGTTTTAAAGTTCTAGCTGATATAATTCAGTCTTTTAACTGCAAAATCAGTATTCTAAAGACCAAAATGAATGTATAATCGCTTTCATAAATATGTATTTCCTAGGTGAAAGTGTGTCAAAAAGCGCTCAAATACTGGCAAATCGCATCGACAAAATATCTATAACAAATTCAACTAAAACATACAAATGAATGTAGTATGAAAGTAAAATACCTTTCATCATTTAAATCCATCAAATGGTTGCCCCAAAGTCCACACAAATTCAAGGAAAAATATCAATGTATTGAAGAAATTGTGTTGTTTCTCATTTGTTGACCAGAAAATAGTCGTATGTCACTCGTATGTACTTGTATGTTACTCGTATGTACTTATATGTTACTCGTATGTACTCTATGTTACTCGTATGTACTCGTATGTTACTCGTATGTACTCGTATGTACTCGTATGTACTCGTGTGGTGTTTTAGTCACGATCAAAGAATACTTTAATAACATTAGCAAAAATAAATAAACCATTAATGTACTGTTAAACGTGAAAGCTTAATAAAACCAAATAATGCCGTTGTTGCAAATAATCATTCAAATTCAACAAGTTAAATTTTTTCTAAAAAGGCGATTCACAGTTTGTCTTTACCAAAAATGATTGGTTATTTTGTGATATTATAGTTAGAATTATAGTCGTGGAAAGATCAATAATTTAAGGGATCGTATTCATAAAATTATAAATGTTATTATTTTTATATTATGTATTGTTTCTAAGCAGTATTTAAAAAACCACAGACTTAATTAACTAAAGTAATAGAGGTATGATGTGAGGCGTTAAAAGGGTAAAAATCTATTGCTAAAGTAGAGCCATTCTGTTATCTTCCGTTATGAAATATATACTTTAAATAATAACAATAAGCTCCAGAAACTTTAATTTTTCTACGCTCAAAATATTTCAATAAACATTAGGTTGTATAGCAGTAACTAGTTGCACGAAGCCTGATAGTGTTATTCATTGGATAGCAATTTTTTAAACTTAAACATAGGTTGTGCAAAAAAGCACTACATTTTTAATAAAGAACGATTTTTTGTATCAGCTTCCCTCAATCTTAACAAAGACATGTTTGCGTATTGAACAGATGTACATTTGCACTTGAGTACTTTTTTACATCGTTATCAGTAATTGCTAAGATTTTATCAATGTATAAAGTGGTTATCCAAATCCCATGTGTTAAGGGTGAATTCGATATACTTATTCCTTGAATATATTTGTTTCACTCCCCTTTGTAAATGGTACTTTTTTATGTCTTTTCAAGAAATTCAGTTTCAAAAATGGGAATATCTTGGTCATTCTGTCAAGCATGGAGAACTGTTGTCAAAATTGTGTTGTCCTAAACCAGAAATTGAACATAAGGGCAATTTACGTGTAATTTTCTCGGACGAATTTAGCCTTGGCCAAGGAAGCAACGAAACCCGTGTCTTTCTTGGACTGACAAAGGATGGTTACGGCAAAGCAGTAAAAAGAATGCGTAGAAATAACTACCTACAGCCTGCACAGCACGAAAAAAAAATTTTAAATGAATTCAATGCAAGGGAGTCGAAATATGTCGTGAATTATTACTTCTTAGAGGAAGATACTGGAACGGACTATGTTTATTTAATATTAGACTTATGCGAAGAATCATTGAAGAAGTTTGTGGAGGATTCTACCATAGAAGACCTTCAAAAAGCTCTTCCTGATATTCTTAGACAAATTTTAAATGGGCTAGCTGATCTTCATTCTGGCAAAAATCCTATTCTTCATCGCGATTTGAAGCCTTCCAATGTTCTCCGAGACTCACATGGCAAATTTTTGATCGCGGACTTTGGAATTAGTCGAATATTAAATGATGAGTTTAGCACATATGAAAGCAACGCTAACACGGGAACTGAGTATTGGATTGCTCCTGAGTCATATCGGGAAGATAAAGACAAAGTAGATAAAGGACGTTACAAAAAAAAATCTGATGTATATGTAGGTGTAGGAAATACTAACATTTGTAGAACATACATTTAAATTAAATTTTCTGACATTTTATCTTTGCTTTCACGTTTTTTATTATTTTAGAATGCCGGAATGGTGGCTTATTATGTCGAAACAAAAGGGCAACATCCTTTTGGAGTGAAACGTCATAGATTGGACAACATGTTGAAAGGAAACCCTGTTGGCTTGGATGAAATCAAGAATAAAACGCTGAAAGACCTTTTGATGTGGATGTTAAATCGCTCGCCAGAAGACAGGCCATCTGCCAACGAGGCGCTAAAACACCCATTTTTTATGTCAGATGATGAGAAATTTGAAATGTTATGTAAAGTTGGGAACCAACTGGCAATTAAGACAAATGATACCCAGTCAAGTGTGGTCCTTCAAATAAATAATGAATCATCTGACTGGAGAAGTCGAATTGATAGTGATGTATATGCTTATTTTACCACAGATGAGGTGAATGGAAAAATTCGTGGGTATGAATCTTCTTGGACAGAATGCTTGAGACTTATTCGAAATCTTGGGCAGCATTGGAATGATCGACCTCGGCCTAGACCACAACCATTTTATAAGATTGGCGATCACAAGTTGTACTTTCTCAAAACATTCCCCGATCTCCTGTTCGGGTGCACGCAGCTTTCAGGTCAAATAAAAAATTAAAAAACAATTCAGAACTTAAAGGTAAGCATTGAAATTTTCACCATAGATAGTTTCATTATGTACTCGTTAAATAATACGTTTAATTAAGCAATATTGTTACATGACATTAACACCATGTGTTGGTTGATCATTTTTTAAGTTATAATTATCGATATTTCTATGAGAATCTTTGATATTATCAGTCATTGTACGTTTTCTCATTATTATTTCACTTTTATTCTTTATTATTATATAGTTCGTAATCTATAAATTAATACAAGCATTGTATATATACAGAAGACTATTTAATTTTTATTACAAATTCTTCACTATTATAGATAAGGATAAAATGACAAAGAAAAACTAGTATGAACGGGAATGGAATGCCTGCTAATTCAGAGGAAGAATCTTCTGTTTTTGATAATTCACATATCGTCAAAGATGTGAATGAGGCAGGGCAAGGTGAAAAAAAATTCTCTTTCTTAATTTTAAGTGTTCTAAATTCCGTTTAGTTTTAATCAAATCGTTTCACTTTTATGGAAATTTCTTCGTGGGAACTCTTACAATTGCCAAAATTTTTCTTAAAATGAAAAGTGTTGGATTGTCAATTTATCTGACAGTAAATATTGGCAAATAATGAATACTTGCAGAATAAAAATCCAATTGTTGTACACTACTTTTGAAGAAGTTTGCTTATGAAAATGACACAGCCAGAAAGGAATTGGAAAAAATAGGTTTAAAACATAGCAAATGTTTTTTCAAGCTAAAAAGCTTTAGGAATTTTGGTTGACGCCTAAGCGAACGCTTAGCTTTCAAATCGCAAGCTATTTTAATTCTTTGTTTTAAATGCTCTAATTCATAAATTATGCATAAATGCAAGCTTAACTAATGCAAACATAAATAATTGATAATTGGTTCCAAAAAAATGGTATATAAAAAGAAAAAATTCGGCTCGGATTGGATTTCATTATTTAAGAATATAACAAAAGCTGAAAAGTTTTATAAAAAATTTCTACAAATTTGTCAAAATTCGTTAGGTCCAGATCGTGGTGATATTACTAGTCCCTTGAGTAATTTTGGTAAACTGTTTTACGGAAACTATGAAAAGTATGAAAAAGTAAAAGAATTTCATAATGAAAGTCTCATAATAAAATATGAGAAAGCAAAAAAACTCAATGAAATACCTCTGACCGTTCATAAAAGATTATTATGCCAGATCGCATTGATATTGCTAAGTTTTCAAACAATCTTGGTTTAGTGTGTGAAGAAAGTGGAGAATATCACAAAGCAAAAGAGTTTCATGAAAAATCTCGGGAAAAGCGTAAAAATTTATTGGGTTCAGATCCTGTTAAAAACGCTTTTAGTTTAAACAATCTTGGTGATCTCTATTTTGAAACAGAAGAATACGACAAATCCAAAGAGTGCTATGAAAAGCTCTAGAGATTTATAACAAATTATCAGTTCCAGATCATAGTGCAGTCGCTGCTATTTTAAAAAAACTTGGTAATGTTTACATACAAACTGGAGAATATGACAAAGCGAAAAAAATTTATGAAAAAGATTTGGAAATTTGTAAAATGTCATTAGGTCCAGATCATGTTCAAGTCGCTGTTATTTTAAACAACCTTGGTAATGTCTATATGCAAACTAGAGAATATGAAAAAGCAAAAGAGTTATATGAAAAAACTCTGGGAATCAGAAAAAAGTTGCTATCCCCAGATCATTTTGATGTTTGTGATTCTTTATGTAATCTTGGTTTGTTACATAAGAAAACTGACGAATACGACAAAGCCAAGGAGTTTTATGAAAAAGCTTTGAAAATTTATGAAAAGTATTTAGGTCCAGATCATGTTCAAGTTGCCACTGTTTTGGAAAACCTACGTGATATCGATTCGAAAACTAAAGAATATGACAGAGGCAAAAAGTTGAATGTAACAGCTGAAGTAATGCGTAGAAAGTCACTAAATGTAGATCACGGTGAGTTTCCAATCCTTTAAACAATTTTGGGAGTGTATAAAGATACTGAAGACTATGAAATGGCAAAAATTTTTATAAAGAGTTTAACAAAATATTATTAGGTTTATATCATGACGTCGGCTTGTCTTCAAATTTTTTGTGCAATTTGGGATAAAAAGAAAATTCTCGCTGCTTTCTTTTTATCAAAATATGATCTTTCTGGTAGTTTTAATTCTGTTGTTGGAAAGCTTTCTTATTTTTGGCTTATATGCATATTCAAAAGACTTGATAAAGTCAAAATGAATTTCAAACTTTTTTGTCAAGTTAACTTTGATTTCAAAATGAGCTTTGTAAAGCCAATGTCAAAATAACAGACAATAATGGTGTTACAAAGGTTTATTCACAATTATTGTCATACCTATAAAAATGGGTGATGAAAAACACCAATTCCCAAACTAAAAAATAAATACAAATGTCTTTTTCGCGAAATACATTTTTTTCTAACTATCAATTTGAATTAAAAATATTATATATAAAATAAACAATATGTGCCTTGTTGACAAATTTTTGACGAATTTTCTTGCTTCCTTCAGCCAATTATGTCTTGCGTTCATAATGAATTTTTGTTTATTTTGTTACAGATTTGGCGACTGATGAGTTTCCTAATGCTATGGAAAACGAACATTTACGTGGTATTCAATATAGCAGGCCAGGTATGTATCGTTAGTAGCTGACTTTTGTCAAAGTATTTTACTGACTCTAGGCAGTGATCATCAAATCATCAAAGCTGAACTTTTGATTTTCTCGATATTTTTAAAATGAAGATACTTCTCAATTTAAAAAATATCGAACGAATGTTGTTCTTGATCTTGTGAGCAAATTTTAACAGTAATTTATTTTTTTAAGAAACTTTATAAAATAAACACAATGAAATGCGTTCGCTGATTGGTCTATAGCTGTCTTTGCTTTAGCATGTGCAAAACACATCCGAGCTCAACCAATCAAATCAATCATAACAATCAATCAGTCAAAGAGAATTTGAAAATCGATCATGAATACATTTTAGAGGAAAAATTAAAATGTTTGTCTGTTTTGCATTATTGTTATTTTGTAAAAGAAATAAAAGATGTTTACTGTGTTTGCACTGGCTTATGCAAACCTCGGAGACGTTTGTGAGAACTCTCAAGCAGGTGCAACCTTCGACCTTCGATCTCGGGTTTGCACAATGATCTGCTCTCGAGTTCTCTCAAAGGTCTCCCCGGTTTGCATAAGCCCGTGCAAACACAGTAAACATCTTTTATTTCTTAAATGAGGTTTTTTTGCCTTGCCGTAATGGTGCCTTGGAACAGCCGTCACTTACCAACGAAAAGAACCATTCAATATAAAGACTAACCACTATGAACTGCACATGAAGTCAAAACCCACTCGATTGAGACCAAGTCATCCGGACCTCGGAAATTATCCCCATACAGCTGAACCCTGCGTACTCCATATATGCAAACTTTGATATCCCACTAAAATAAATACAAGCTGCTTTAGCACAGAACCCTTACTCACATTTATATTACGCTTTTGTAAAGACGAAAAGATGCTGCATGTTTGTGTCACTCCACGTGTTCTCCTTGTGGGTGATGACTTCTCAGTAGAGACAAAGCATACGTAGTATATATGAGGAGGTAACTGTATTAGGCAAACTCGGAAATTTCTATGTTAAAATCTTTTTGAACTTTACTTATACTAAAGAGAAAGAAGCATTTTCATGCGATATGATTTATATAAACGTAACTGTAAGAACAACGTCTGGCTTTCATAAGTCACACCATTATATAAACAGAATGTTGCTAACAGTATCAAATGCTTTTGGGGTTAGTTAGGACCAGTACGTTGTGCAATCCAATATTGAGGATGTTATTAAATGTTTCTTACGAATTAAAATTCAGAGTTAGCAGTAGTGTAGCAAGCTCTCAAGTTTTTCTCAAAATATTCTCATTCATTTCTTTTAAAACCTTTAGTTTCCATTTAGCTTAATAAATATATTTAACACTATAAATAGTAAGTTCATTTATGCTGAAGATGTGAATCCTAACTTGTTTACATTTAAAAATTCTATCATTAACTTTAAATGTTTTAAGATTGTCTTGTTTATCCATTATTTATCCACATTAATTTGTTACTACCTCAAAATACTTCTAAATTCATTCAGAGTGCTCGTTCTATGATCAGTAAAATAATCTCTTAAATTTTGCAGAAAGCAGATATCTGTTAAAACTTGCAGGAAAAGTTTCTGGAGAATGGAAACTTTGGCAAGGTCTCTACATATTAAAGACGAAAAATAAACCAAATTGACATAAACCAGAATGACGAATATCCAGTCAGGAAAGGATATCTTATGCTAGAATTTTGGTGGTTTTCACGTGACAAAAAGAAATTATGGTATGAAGAACTAGCGGGAGCATTTCACCGCATTGGGAAAGGTAGTTTAGCACAAGAGATTCTCTTGGAACGACCGAATTTCAATATAAATTAAATTACTAAATTGCTATTTTAATGTAATTATGATCATTCCACACATTGTAAAGGCTTGCAGTTCAATCTCCTATTAGTTCCATATAATCTATCTTAAGATTTTGTTTTCTAGTGTGCCTTGGCAAAGAGCAGTTCTTTGTTCAAGAGCCATAGTATTAGATCATCTAGACAATGCGCAATAGATACCCAATTACTCAGAGAAAATATTGAAAAACTTAAAGCCTTTTTAACATGCTTTTTTAAAAATATATGTTATAACTTGTAAATACTAATGACTTTACAGGGGGTGCTGTCAAATGCCGAATTCGGTTGCAACGAGTTCAAAATGACAGCAAAATCAATTGGTGTCATTTTGGAGATTTTAGCTCCAAAGAAACCTGGTCTGTTGTCCTTGAATAGCCTGGACATGCAGAACACCTCCGAAATTACAAGCGAAAATAATTTTAAAAAATGCAATACATTTCGCTTTCTTCATATTCAAAATAAAAACAAAGTTTTGTTAAAAGACTAGATTATTCTTCGTCTTAATTCCAAAACTTAAATATTTTTTTAAATGGTATACTTGGGCAATATACAGTGTGTATCAACAAAATTGGAATCCAACTTTTTTTGATAACAGCATACTTGAGTGAAGCTTATAATTTTTACATGGTGATAAAGAATGACGTATTAGGCTTGTGTTTATAACCCTTTACTGACGATTCTATCAAAATTAACCACGTAATCTTCCGTTCAAATTTGTAGCTTGAAATTTTTCCGCTGATGGGAATTTGAAGTTAGACGTCAAGACAAAATATAATGCAAATTTAGCGTTTAAAAAGTCGTTTTTGAATAAAATTTGCATAATTTTTGTTGCAATTTAGGCTTTTTCTATTCTGCGCAAATTTACGCTCGTTGTAACAGTCCACGAGATGATAACGGAGGTCAAAGTTTGTCGTTCTAGAAATCTTTTTTTTAACTGATTGCGTATTTCTTGTAGACTACCAGTTTCAAAAAACGTTTTCGAAAGAAATGTGCCTTTTGCCATGTTTAATTTGGAACCATCGCGTTTGTAAAGGATATGATACAATAAGAAGTTGAAATTCCATTTAGTTTGCATTGATGATTGGCATTTAATAGCCTTGTAGGACTAAATTTGAAAGAAAAAAATGCAATTCCCATCGGCAGAAAATAGTGATTTTTATTAACTTTATTTGTCGGTGAAGCACTTCTTCATTTTGAAACTGAAAGATTCGCACAACATGTGATTTGAAAGGTAAATAAATGGACTTAACAAAGGTACAAAGAACACTTTTTGCGGGTGCTAGTATGTTTGCTGTTTTGCAAAGGTTTTGGAAGAAGACTTCTACCTTGGCTTAGTAATTCTAAACAAATTAAATGAATACTAAGTCAGTATTTATTGTTTATTTTCTTGGAGCAGCAATCATCTTAATTTGATCATTGGTTGTGCTTTTGCATGCTGAGGCTGCGCAACATCGCGGCAGTTCTACTTCTATTAATAGCTGTAATGCTAAATGAAAAATTTTCAAACTTAAACGCCACTGATATAACGAGGATGTCATACTTTGGTGTTTGATTTCTTTATGGATAGAATTGATTTGAGAGGCTTTTTCCTGAGATATACATCAGAGCCCTGTACTTGTAACAGTTGGCACACGTATTATTCTCTGCATTTCAGACTATACTCAATTTGATTGAGTGAATATGGTCACATGTGCATCTAGCCGCCATTTTTGTTCCAAAAGCGCAAATTATGACCATTTTTGACATAGGAGATAAATTATAAAAAATGTTTACAATGATCTTATGTTGCGTTAGAATAGTTCTAATCAAAGCGATGAATAATAGAAACATACGCGCTCCCTTGTGGCAAAAACAGTATTAAAGGCGTATAAATTACATCTACCGCCTTAAATGCTTTTCTATTATTATGACATCTATAAACAGCTGAATTCCAAAGGTATGAATTGCTGTCTATTCATGAATAAGAAAACACAACAGAAAAATTTTCTTTCTACCATTTAATGCTCTATATTTGCTGGCTTTTGGAACAAAAAGGCGGAATTCAGATTTTTCCTGTTATTGTGGTTATCATACACATGCATGTATGAGTAAGGCATTTCACAAAGATCACTAATCAGTTGACTAATGATATATTTACGCATAAAGTATGACAATTATAAGTATAACTTACATGATTAAGGATTATCACGTAACACAATCCCTTCTATAAATAAGTGCTCAAAACCAAATTGAAAGAATTGTCATCTACTTACAATTCATGAAAACCAACAAGGAAGTCTCTTCTAATTATAAATTCTAGTAAAAATTAATTGTTTCTAAGTCATAAGCTTCAATAATATTTGGTGTCTTTATAACTGTGCCAAAACATGTTAGAATGAATTACTCAGTATTACATTGAGACTGGAATGGACTGTTTGGATTGTGGAGGAGAATGATGGCACTTGGGTCTTCAGGGAATTGACTGGTTGAGTTGTAATGATTGTTTCTCAACAAGGCCATGCTATATCTATTACCTCGTCAGTAGCATTACCAAGATCAAGACTTTCCTGTGTGTGGTGCAGGTCTCTTTTCTTTCTATGAGTTATTTCAAATTCTCTGTTTTAATATCGTAAAATCTTTGCTGCTCAGTTCTTTCCAGAACCTTTTCTTTCACTTTTCATGACTAACATTTCTTAACAACATGCACTAATTATCCCTCATCGTGCAGTTGAAGATTCTTTAAATGTTTGTCGTGATCTTCCGTGCTAGTTACCTCTAAAGGTTGATTTCCATACAGCATGCAAATTGTCACGTGATCGACTTTTTCCGATCATTTTCTCTTCAATTGTAAGCTCTCGACCGGAACAGCTTCACTGTCCTGCACATAATTCAAAGAAAGTGATCGCAAAAGTCGATCGCACGACAATTTGCACTGAATGGAAGTCAGTCTTTATGCTCTATGCGGTTGGATTAATATGATTGGATGGTGTGGAATGCGTTGTCATGGGTTTTGGTGTATTGTGAATATGATTGGTGTTAATATTATTAGAGTGTAATGTTGTAGTTTTTGTGTTGTTTGTAGTTTTTTGTCCTTTTCCTTTAGTTGTGAGTATAAAATTGGTATGTAAATATGTCTGTTTATTGTGTCGTTGTCTTTACTGTTCGAAGCTTCTTTAAATTCGTGTGCGTGTTTAGTCTGTGAGTGTCCGAGTACTTTAGTTTCTGTCCAGTCGAATGTATGGTTATTTCCGTGGGTATGTTCTGCCGGTAGTGAGTTCAGATCTCGTTGTTTTACGGCGTTTTTGTGTTTTGTGAGTCTTGTTTCGATTTTCTTTGATTCTTGTATATGTACTGTTTTGAGCTGTCTTTAGATGGTATCATGTAGATTGCGTCGGTTGTATCATGGATTGTCGTTTATGTATGGTAATGTGATGACTTTTACGGTTTCGCCGGTTTCTTGTTACTTCTGTCGGTTTGTGTTTTGTTTTGTATTCTGTTTAAAGTTTTGTTTATAAAGTTTCTAAGATATTTGTTTTTTATAAAGTGGAGTATAAGTAGCTGCGTTATGTTTTATTGGCCTCTTCGGTGTTACATTGAGTGTTGATCCTGTTAGAAAGTATTCGTATGCAGCTTACTTTGTATTGTGTTGGGTGATTGCTGTTGAAATCGAGTATTTGGTCTGTGTGGGTAGTTTTGCGGTATATACTTGTGTGTTTAGTGTACCGTCATCTGTTCTGGTCAATACGATATCGAGGAAAGTAAGTTGTTTGTCATGCTCTTCATCTTTAGTGAAGGTTATGTTCTTTGTGCCATTGTTTGTGGTGTGTAGGATTTGGTCAGTTTTGTCTTTCTTGACTATGGCAAAGATGTTGTCGACATATCTTTTCCATAGTCTGATGTTTACGTTGTTTGTGAATGATTGTGTTTCGAGGTGTTGCATGACGGCTTCTGCAAGGAAGGTGGATAGTGGTGACCCCATTGGTGTGCCTGAAATTTGTCTGTAGTATGAGTTTTGGAAGGAGAATTCAGTGGAGAGGCAAAGATTGAGTAAGTATAGGATGTCATTTTTGTCTAGTTGTGTTGTAGCATGCAAAGCTTTGTCGTTTGTGAGTAGTTCGTTTGTAATTTGTTTGGCTACGTCTAGTGGTATGGATGTGAAGAGTGATGTCACGTCGTAGGATATCATGGTTTCGTCTGGTCGTAGTTTAATGTTGTCAATGTTTGCGAGGAAAGTGGTGGCGTTTTTGATGGTGTGAGGTGAATTTTTGACTAAAGGATAGAGAATGTTAGAGAGATATTTTGAAAGTTCATACGTAGGCAGCGATACGATAGGTCGATACGGGTTGTTTTTCTGTGGATTTTGGTAGTCCGTAGAATTGGCGGTAGATGCGTCATAGGGTCGGATTCCTCTTTAGTCATTTTTGGTCAGTTTCTTTTTATCTTTGAGCTCTTTCAGTTTAAGGTTGATGCGGTTGGTGGTAGTTTTGCTGGGGTCTGTGTGGAGAGGTTCGTAGGTGGTGGTGTCTTTTAGAAGGGTCTTGGCTTTGTCAATGTATTCTGATTTGTCCATGATAACTGTTTTGCGTCCTTTGTCAGCTCGTAATCTGATTATTTGGTCTTCGTTCTGTAGGTTTTAAATTGCTGTTAGTTCTTCGTTTCATAGACTAACTGGTGGTATATGAAAGCACTATCTTCAAAGTACATTGATGTCTAATAAGCAGCAATCAGATAATATCCACGGGCTAATTTAAAGAACTCAGTTTCCACATTCTCCCATATAGAGCTAGTTGTATTTCACGAGGAATTAAATCTCCAGACGCAGTGATGATCTAGTACATATATGTTACTTTTCTCTATTCCATGATCAACTTGAAAGATCTCTTTTCGCTAAATTTCGAGGACTCGTTGGTGTAATGCCATTCCTTTCAAGCCAAATGTTCTCATTACTACAATTTTGTTACTTTGTTCTCGAAAATGTTCTCCAATCATTAAACAAATGCACATTGATAAATGGGTGGAAAGAACTATATTTATGTATTGATATTGTATGATCCCTATATTCACAATTAATTTTAATAGAAATTAAATCTGCAGAACATGCGTATAAATACACGTATGAATATTACACCCGTAATACACCCACTCCAATTATCAATTTCCTTTGAAAATGAATTCGAGGATATCTGAACTTAAAGTGCTCCTTCCATCAAAAATTTAAATCTGTCGATGATTTAAGCCTCTTTGAGAAAAATTTTCCCGCTAATTTTTTGGAAAACTTGAGTGATATCTATTTGAAAACTGGAGAGTATAACAAAGCCAGAAAGTTAAATAAAACAGCTCGAGGAATTTGTAAAGAATCATTATATCCAGATCATGGTAATATTGCCAGTCCCAATTAATCAATTTTGGTAAAAAGTATGAAGGAAATAGAGTTTCATAAAAAGCAAAAAAAATAATCAATACGTTCATATCATGAAGTCGGTGTGTCGTCAAACTATTATTGTGGTACGTTATACAGCATTGCATTTTATAATAAGCCAAGACATTTTGATCTTTCAAATTTTTTTTTGCAATTCGGGATCAATGAGAAAATTCTCCCTGTTTTTTAATTCTATGATCTTTTTTATCATTGAAAAGATTTTCTTGATTTGTGGCCTATGCAAATTGAAAACACTGGATAATATCATAATGGATTTCAAACATTTTTGTCAAACTTGCCAATGACCTAATAATGTACAATGCTAAGCCAATTTTAAAGTGAAATTGAACTAATGAGGTGAAAATTTGTGCTTCAGAATTAAAACGGTCAAAGCTATGGATGTTGAATAACAGTAATTTTCAAACACAAAAATAAACACAATTCTTTTTTTATCAAATCATTCAGTGTGTTCCTTCTATGATTTGTAAAACAATCTCTTAAATTTTGCAGATATCGACACATATCTGTTAGAAGTGGCAGAAAAAGTACCTGGAGCATGGAAATATTTGGCAAAGTTTCTGCATATGAAAGACGAGAAAATAAAGAAAATTAAAATAGACCAGAATGAACCTGACTGGAAAGTATATACTATACAAAACTTTGGTGGGATTCATGTGACAATAAGAAGTTGTGGTATGAACAACTGTCTGAAGCGTTTGGCCGCATTGAGAAATTCGCTTTTGCACGAAAGATTGTCACCGAAGGAGCAGATGTTACTATAAATGATTAAATTGCCCTTGTAATGCGCTTGCGGTCATTCCACACATCTAGGCGTGAAGTTTAATCTCATATATGCCTTCTATCTCACCAGTCCACTCCTAATTCTTTAGATGTCCACCATCTTTGGCCAATTTATCCTGTCAAACGTATTCTCATTATAAAGAAAATAAGCGCACCCCTCACACACACACACACACACCTTTCACCTATGGTGTCGATTTTCTTTTTTCCACAACCTTTATTGAAACTGAAATGTGTGTTACTGATAAAATGTCTAACTTTTATTTGAAATCTTTTCTTTATTAATCTAAACTTAATCATTGATGTAAGTGATACAAAGGGTGGGATATCAAAACTGCATTTGTGAATGTGAAGTCTTTTGGCTTTATTCCTCTTTATCAATTTGCTGGCATAACTTTATTCATTGAAACTTGTGGCAAATGTTTGTCAACTTTTTTGTTTTAAGAAAGATCAACCCAAACTATATTTTTGGCTTGTCGACGTTTAAGTTGTGGCAGGTTTTAGGTTTGAAGAGGCAAACTTAACTTTGTTGCTAGTCTTTTAGTGTCTAATAAATTGCAAATAGCTGTTTGTTGGATGATATTGTTAAATAACATCTAGTGATGTCTAATGGCTTCCGGAAAATAGTTGAAAATGTTGTGGACAAATTAATATTCAGCATATCACATTATCACATCATTTTCACTTTGTGAGATTGAAAATTAACAAAAATTATTGCGTAATATTTTAAAATGCACCTTGTTAATGGTTTTGGCTTTTTAAAATTCAAACTGTTTCAAATCGTACATTTGAAACTTATTGATGATAATTATATCAAATAATATCACAGAGAGACCTAACATCTTATAAAGTGTAAAACAATGCAGGTATTGTAAGTATTATCTCGCGGTTATCACTGCTCACTATAGAGTTAAAATGTACGACATACATTTTAACAATAGAAGTCATGAAGTGTATCTTTCTTATAATAACAATGAATTCTTAAGATGATTTAAATTACGCAGATTAATTTGTCACATATCGGCCTCAAGAATCGTTTTGGCGTTTATTTTGCCAGGATTCAAGGGGATTTCAAAAAACCTCAAGGTATTAATGATAAAGGTAAGTTATTTAAACGACAAAAAACACGTTATTTGTGCTTACAACGTGAGCGTGATCATAAAAGCAAATTTCTGGCCTGGTATGTACTTACTAATACGAAGAATTTATCACCTACGTTAACATTAAATTCATATTAACTGCTATACTTCAAAAAAACCTACTCCACGTAAAACAAATAGTACAATTCAGGAAAGCGGCGACGCATGGACTTTTATTCATTTGTAAATGAACTTATAAATGATACAACATTCACGCTTAGAGAGTGTAAAGATTAAGCCCGAAGTGAATAAAATCAGCAAGTTCTATTCTCAACAGGACAGATATTTTGCTTATCATTATAGAACTCTCGTCACTTGATCTGTTGAGTTCTAACTAAGTATTTGAATTGGTAAACTTAGCGTTTGTCATGCTTTAAAACTCCTAAGATATAAGCTCCATAAAGAACTCTTAAAAAAACGAAGAAGTTCACGAGTATATATTAATGATCATACATGGTTTGTGTTATTCAACAGAATGAAAAGAAATTTTGATTTGGGCCGCAGTCTTATATTCTAATTGAAAAAGTTTTATACACAGTAAAGATATAATGGAAGAGATAAACAGTGAATGTAGAGATTATAGTATATCATATACTGTATAAGATTCCTATGATATGGAACCTGATATAATGATGCAAGTATTTTTGCATTGTCTACCATCAATTTATAACTGCACTCATATATTCGTTAAAGCTTATATTTCTGAATCTTATAATAATGTCAAAATGGAAGAAAGTAAAAACACTGCGCAATGTCTAATTTACATTTTAAACTTTGCATAACAATACAACGCGTGCGCTGATTGCTCTATTGTTGAGTTGGCATGAGCCTGCGTAGAAAAATCTCAACTCAATGTATTAAATATATGAAGGAAAATTTACAAAACAACCATGAATGTGAGAGAATTTGCAAACCTATCTAAACCAGTTTGACGGCTACACTATACCCATCTGACAAAGGCCAAAATAACAAATAAAATTGAATGTCTTAGTTAGGCAGTTGAATTTATGTGTCAGTTGATGAAGGTTGTGGGTATTAAGAAATTTTTTTATAAAATAATAAAATCATACAAAAAGTACGAGCTACAGGCCAAAGTCATGACCTCACTTCCTTGTAAAATTCATTTGTAAAAATCCAAGTTATATTTTTATAAATTCTAATGTATCTCCATTTCAGAAATTTCATACAATAAGATTTTATGCCGCCGATCATTTTTTCGTATTTTTTATTACTTTTGTTTGTCCCAGTTTGTAATTATGTTGCTGAGTTAATATTTATACTTTCTTTTGTAGTGCTTACCACTGCTTGGGAAACATAACGGACAAAGATTAGACAATTTGAAAAATGTCAAAACCTCCAGATGTTGTCAATAACGTCAAGTCTTCAAATAATCATGGTATTCTTTCATTTTAACATGACCCAATTTAAATCTAATTCATGTATTTATTTCTTTTCATATTTCTGACTAAAATACAAAAACTATCAAAATATTTAGGATAATTTAGTAGTCTGCTTATTGTGAGAAGCAAAAAAATTGCTATTTAATTTAAAACACAAACAGCTTAACGATCTGGTGTAATTACATCATTCTTTCAATTACAATTAATGGATTTTCTTACATAAATGCAAACTCTACCACCATTTCATGTTCGTAGTTTTTGAATTATGATCTTAAAATTTGTACAATAACGCTTTCATCTTTAACAAGCCTCTTTCTGAGAAATGTAATTACTTTTTGTAGTAAATTGATTCGCTTCCAATGTTTTAGCTACTGCATCTCATGATCGTTTACAAAATTTTGCCCTAGCGTTAAAACTTTTCTCAGACGTTTTTCTTAGCCTTTCAATTACTCACTTTATCCTTCGTCATCAATTGTTTTTTATTATTGTAGTAAATGCATGTTTTCCTACCGACACATTTATGTTGAAAAGAAGTTATTGCTCGTGCAAAACGTGTGGCTAAAGAACAAATTACCATTCAAATTTTCTTTTTAGCTATCGAGAATTTCCGATTACTTGTCACTAGTGATGAATATCCATATTTTCAGCTATATTGATTTTCTAATTAATCCAAAATGTAGCTAGCAAAAAGTTTTAAAATTAATTGAGAATATTTGTTCTGTGATTTGTAAAACAATATCGATCAGTTATAACAGTGGCGATAGATTTTCCTTGCATGAAACGTAATCTTATAATGAATATTAATGTTCAGCTTATTGCAATAATATAAACTGCCATTGTAAAAATAAGAATATGGACGTCAATAAAATCCTTTCAATATATTCTTGTTTTTACAATAGCAATTCATGTATCTGCAATAAGCTGGGCATTGACGTTCATTACAAGAAAAAAATCTTCATTTTTTGCAGATATTGACTCATATCTGCTAGAATTAGCAGAAAAAATTACCACAGAATGGAAACGTTTGGCAATATTCCTACATATTAAAGACGAGAAAATAAACAAAATTGACATAAACGAGATTGATGTCGTCTGGAAGGGGTATACTATGCTAAAAGTTTGGTGGGATTCAGGTGGCAATGAGAATATATGGTACGAAGAACTAGCGACTGCGTTTCGCCGCATTGGGAAAGGTGCTTTAGCAAAAACGATTGTCAAAGAAGGACCAAATGTCACTATAAATAATGAAATGTAATTATGGTAATTCCACACATTTTCAAGGCTTGCAGTTAAATCTTCTATTTTATCCTCCATATTATATATCTTAAGATTATGTTTTTTTTTGTGTGGCTTGGCAAAGAGCAATTTCTTTGTCCAAGAATCATGCAATTAGATTACCTAGACAATGCACGATCAAAAAATAGTTGTTCAGGAAAACATTAAGAAACTAGAGCAAAGTAAATATGTCTGGTACAAAAATATATGTTATAAATTGATTTTAAATTCTAAAGACCTTCAATAATTTGTCTTCACAACCCTGAACATTGTCGTCTCACCATTAGCATGAACTATGTAGCATATATCTCGCTAAGGTGGTGAGACTATCCGCTATCGACCGCCGGCTGAAAAAAGTGATTCGTGCATGAATTTCGAAATTGTTTAGCACTTCTAAACGAATGAAATGAATACTAGTTACTGCATATTCTTTGACAATTATCTCGAAGCAGCAATCATCTTTGATCATTGATTGCATTTGCAAGTTTTGCACCACGAAATGATTGACAAGTAAAAGATTAACTTTTTGCATACATGCTAATTTTAATGAAAGTGCTCTTTAATACGAAAACTAATCATAATCGTGAATAAACAATGTGGAAAAAACTTTGCACGATAATTTTTGATATTGTTTCTTTTTGTATTGAGTAAAATTATCACTACTTAAATCCTTTACTATCAATTTTGACAAATGTTATGAAACTATTTTATTAATGTCCGTATGTATTGCATGCGACTTACTAACATAGTTTTTGCGTATTTGACGTGTGTATACTGTTCATCAGAGAAAAAATTCCTAACCTGTTATTGTTGACAAAAATTTATATTTTGCAATATGCATAGTTCACTTGGCAACAAGTTGATGTACTTTGGTGTACTCAGCAGCTCTAAACAATCGGGCATATGCAGGGGCGGATCTAGGATTTTTCAAACATCAGTCATAAAACGTCGGAGGCGCTCCGCACCTGGGGGGGTCTGAGGCATTAAGAAATTTTGAATTTCAGAGCCTTGAAAATGCCATTTTCAGCGTTTTAAAGCATATACATGAATATTTTGTGTAAAAAGTTCAAAAATATTCAGTCTTATCAAGTTGACTAACTGTTTAATGGACAGAGTTAAATCATCAGGAACATTTTTTAACATCAGTCAAATATACTCTTGTTATGGATAACTTTATGAATGTTTCATCTGTAATATCAATAACAGTAAATTGTGTATGTGAAAAAAGTTTGGTCTACTCTCAAGGAAAAATATATGCACTGTTTAATAAAACATTTTAGTCTGGAGAGATTCTTCTGGAAAAATTTCGTTGCAAAATGCCACAAGGGTGATAAGTGATCAGAGCATTTTTTGTCGACGCCTTTTGTAGCTGCAGGCTGAGCTTCGACTGTTTTTGCATGAATTGGCTTTTACTCCTCAAGTTTTCATCTATATAAAATAAATAGTCTGAAACTGTATCGTCCAGATAGTATAATTAATTTTCCGAGTTTTTTTCCTCCGCTTTACATTCGTAAATGTGCTTTTTGTTTCGCTTTTTCCTTTCTACAAAACTTGCTTTAGGACCGTCAAATATGGCCGTCAAATATGTTGCTGAGGCAAGCGAACTGCGCAAATTCACCGGATGCTTACTACCATGTTATAAAAGACTTAAATGGTTTTGTAATTTCATCGCAGATATTGGATTTTGGTCTTGCGCGCAAGGCAGACTACGAAATGACGGGATACGTTGCTACAAGACGGTACAGGCCGCCCAAGATCATGTTAAATTAGATGCATTACAACCAAACAGGTATGAAATTAGAATCCCTGATTATCTAGCTGTGTCGTTTCTGCTATACCATTTCTGCTATACCGGTTATGGTTATTGTAAATTACAATCGCGAATGAAACCACGGAATGTTTCTTTTTTATAAACAGCACAATTTTCGAGTCATAAGGATTAAGCCCTTTTAGATTGCAGCACTGCAGCAGATTACAAACAATCACAAAATCCATACATATTCATTTAATGTTGTCATCATTGTAATATTGTCTTGACACTTGATTGTTAAGCTGCGTTAAATGAAATATTGCGAATATTGATAAGAAGACAAAAACAAAAAACTTTACGTCTATGCCAATGCTACCGTTCTTACAGTCAAAGAAAATGCATTTAGAAACTTAAGTCAACAATTATGATTTAGTTGGCAAGTTGTTATAAAATTCTCCCTATTCTTTGATATTATTTCTTTTGAATTGAACTCTGGCAGAAATCGCATCTTTAATGGTTTGCATGTTTGCCAAAGTGTTATACTTCATGAGTTGATGAAGTTGGTCAAAATGTTTCTTGGTGTATTCAAACTTGAACGATGAAAATGGTTTACTGGGGTCGTCAAAAATTGGGAAGTTACCAAAGTCCTTATCCTCTTGTGTCATACGACGTACCCCTACAATACATGAGATACTGTGAACAAAGAGAATAAAAGGAAAATAGAATGATTTTAAATTCATATGTTTTAGCGTACATATGCCCTTACCTGGTTTGCTGAACTCTCTAAATGTCTTGTTTACGATTGGAAAATGTAAAATAACTGGACACTTTGAATTGGAAGAATCTTGAAATACATAACATTCTTGAATATCAGGTTTATCCAGCAATGGGTTTCCTTCTATAGGAGGAAACAGCAACCCGTTTTCCTTCGCCCACTTTTCTGCTTTCAAAAGTTCCTACAAAGATATGATGAGTATGACTTTGAACTCATATTCAAAGACCTCCTCTTTACACAGTGTCCTCGAAAAAAGTGACACTATATAGAATCATCTTATTGTTCTTAAATCATTTTTAAACGATAGTTATTTCGCACAAGAAAATTTAAATAAAGAAATATTGACATAGGCGTATGGGATGGGGGAGAAGGGGGGGAAGCTCCACCCAGGAAAGTTTAAACATTGAGAGTTTGGCAAATTTTTCACGTTAGTCGGGCGAAAATTCGGCAGAACCTTCTTTGTGAGCTGGGAAAATATTTACTGCCCCCCAGAAATGATAGCTCCCGTACGTTTATGAATATTGATCCAAGCACGTTGAGCAGTATGAGATGATTAGGAGGACACGCTGTACAGAAAGCCTGTTTCTCTTGGCCCACTTTTCAGTTTCACGAGTTGTTACATATATATGCATTTAGCTGTTATGAAATGTTTTAGCATTTATAGAGCTTAATTTTGGACAAATGAAAGCGATCTGAAGTTTATTAATTTACAATGCTTCGATGCATTATGTATCACTTTCAAGCAATAAAATAATAGTTAAGACGCATCAATGTATTCAATCAAAGTCCGTCATACCAAGATAATTGAGTTGTCTTTGTGTCATGTCTAATGTTTTTTGATCTTTTTATTATTGGTCTATTGCTACGACCAGTATTTCGAAGTAAGAAACTCATAAGTATGATGAGTATCGAAGAACTAAAACCGTCTCATATAACTCAACAATGTGTTGTGGGCTGTGTAGTCATCAGTATGATACAGATACATGCCAACATTTGCACCAGAGCATTGATGAACACAAAAACACGATAATTGGCAACACACGAGAAAATTACACTATGAAATTCAGATCAAGATGAAAAAAGTTTTTCAGTCTAGAATAAATCCCGTCGAGGCTTAGAATGAAATTATGAATATTTGCTCTACAATATGTTTTTTATTCAATTAGGATTGAATATATCACTGTTTTCCAGTTGTTTTTTATTAGTTTATAGATATTTTAGCTGTAGACATTCTAGCATAGCATTGTTATTATTTTCAATTCACTATTTTTTCTATAGCTCCGCTCTATTAAATTTATTACATATGTAATTGAACTACTGGACTTTGGTTGAATAAGTAAATGCATCCTAAGTTTATAAATTAATGCGTCTTAACTATTGTTTTCTTGCTTGTAAATGTTGTAAATGTTGTAAATTTTCGATGGCTTTTATTTGTCCTAATACTATGTTTAAAAATTTATTACTTAAATATTTATAGAGTTAATTTAAAAAGTCCATTGTTTTTTGAGAAATTCTAGAAGAGCATTCTATAATTAGCGTTTTGGACATGAAGCAGCCGTATTTTAGATAGTTTCATGAGGTTATTCTTTCAGCGTATATCGACACAGAACTTTTGTGCAAAAGTGAGAGCGCTATATGTTGGATTTGTTACTGTAGATGATTCATTAAATTTGCAACTCACAGAGAACGGTTTTTCTTTATCTCCGCCGTCTCGTTGAGAAAAATCAAACGACAAAATTATTTCTACTTTTCGCTCCGGTCGTAGCAAAACTGGATACGGAGAGTTAAACGCAATACCAGCGTCGACGAGGCAAATCGTCTTTTGATATCCCGTCACTTTGTTATAACTATCATCTGGAAAATGAATGTAATCAATGTCAACGATTGGTACATATTGTGAAACTTAAGCAAATGTTTGCATAAGGAACTCTATACATGACAAGATTATTTGCAAACAGTTATCATTACTTTGTTCTTTTTTGAATTCCAATCCCCGTAAAGCATTAAAAACCACTGCAGCTTTTCCTCGACGACTCGACATCACGTTAAATGGGTTTAGGGCTTCCAATAACCAACACTTATTACCTTCGGAAATGAACATGGAAGGCGTTTGAAGTCATGCGCACAAAGCATCTTTCACAGAAAGCAGTTTAAACATCATTTTAATGGCATCATGTACGACTTGCGTGGATCCACAAATTTTAAAGGATATAATAGAGTATGTAAAGAAATAAAAAACAGAATCAAGAACGCAAAACCTTGATTTATAGCTATCGACCAATTTTATTATTTCATCATAACTGCACAGTGTTGAGTTTTGCCTATATGAATAAATAATATTTGAAGACGTACTTTCGTATACATCTTCTGGTGACTTTGGCCCATCTTCGCTTTCATTTTCTTTTTCGTCTTCGTCATCATCCTCATCGCTGTCGTCAGCTTCAGTTTTGCATTCTTTTGCTTCCTTTAAAGCATGCTCGGCTGTGAAAGAGAAATGAAAAGCAATAAAAATATCGGAAACACTTAAGAGAGATATCACGCATTCTCACACTTACCCATTTCGCTTTGAATTTCGTGATCTGACTTGTCGTCTTTATTAGTTAATGTGTTTAAAATTATGCTGAATGCACTTCCCCAAATACCTAAAAAAGAAACATTAAGAAGGTTTTCTATAAGATCATTCTGAGGTTTTTCGGAAGTGGTGAAATCATTGGGTCGATCTTTGCTATTCAAAATTGTACTTGACACGCCTAAAATTCACTTTGGGTTCTTTAAAGATCTCTTTGCGAGAAAATTTGTTTATAGCGACCATCACAATGCCCCTCCCCCTCTCACATTGTTCAACTTATTGCAGTTTGATCTACCTTGCAAATACGACAGTTGTGGCTCTTTATATTCCTTTACAAGTTGTCCTTTGTAGAATTTCCCGCCAAAATCTTTCGTCTTTCCGAACACACCATATTTGGCAAAACCGTACTCATACGGTGTGAATTCAACCCATTCTAAAAAAAGGGAAAATACAATAAAAAACTTTATTTATTTTGTATGACCGCTGTGAGTGGAATTTGAAAATAAATGTAGCCTGTAATTCTATTCTGTTTATAGCACCGATTATTATTGAGATTTCCAAACAGTGCGGTCCGCTGATCTACCATTACATAGAAAACTAGTTCTCACAACTCAATGATCTCCCTCCGCCTCCCAGAACTCCCTCTCCTATAGAAAACCTTGTATTCAACAACTATAAAATACTTCACTCAACCAAATCTAACAACTACCACATTCTTGCTTTTCTTGAAGCACTTCTCATCAAACATAACAAACCTTTTCTCAACACGGGAATTAAGGATAGCAAAGAATTACAACTCTTTTCTTAACTTATAACACACTCATTCTACCAGTCGGGTCAGCAGTTTCAATTCATCCTTTTGAAATACTACACCTCTTCCAACTCTGCCTTTGTAAATATCACACTATTTAATTTCCATTGCTTATTTCCGTTTACTTATTTCATGCGTTGTAAATATATATGTGTATGTATGGTTTTAAATATCATTCTGTCGGAGGATGACTTTGAAATAAAGTCGAAAATTTACAGTTTACTTCTCGCCTTGTTTTGATTCATATTTTGCAATCTCAAGATGTCTTGCTTCTTGGGAATTTGTTTTATATTATAGTACCAACACATGGAAGGCGACTTTTCAGGTATATTTTCCACTTGTAATTAGTTCAGTGGTCAGGTCATATTTCAAATGAATATAGCTACTAAATAAATTACGTTGAATGAAAACATTACCGCTGAATTCTTTTGCTGGTTCATCCAGGCGCACGTGGACAGCAGCTGTGATAGGCAACGGAGCATGCGCATGTTTAACTTGATTGCATTGGTCGCTTAGTTTAGCGTCAGTGTTCTGTAATAGAGAATATCATGTTTATCAAACTATTACAAGCGTATTACAAATGCATCCGATATGGCTGGAGTGTTTCCAAATTATCAGTTTAGAACACAAATTACATGGTATCAATTCTAAATAAGTTTCTGCAAACGTTCGTTAAGAAGGTAAGAATGTAAAATGTGTGTTTTTAATTTTTATGTGCGTATCTCTAGAGAATCCTTTGTCCACTGTAGAAAGAGTTTGTTGTGAATGTAACTGTGAAATTCCTAGATCCAATGGCCATGGGCCCACTTCGAAAATTGTGATTTTTCATGCGTCCATCGAGGAACCAGAAATTTTTTAACCCTCATGTTGCTGTAGTGGTACTTAACAACTTTAACATGCATGTCAATCGTATAACTTTGACATTAAAGAGAAAAATCGATTATTTTATCTTGAATATACAATCAGAGAAAAGTGAAATCAATGTTATGTTTTTATGTCTTAGCTAATCAAAGCAAAGAGAGTGTTGCCCTCAACCAATTAGGTAGCGTCAGGTTGAAAGGTCTTTCACTACACTTGATAAACAATGGCGAACAACAAGCTTGCTGAAGTTTCTCATTCAGATGACGAGTTTTTTGCGTTATGTACATCAAAAATAGTGCTATCTCAAAATTAACATTATTTGCACTTGCTTCTTAGTGTATATTTACTTTTTTTAATGCTAAATGGAGATAAATTTCATGTAATAAGGCAAAATGGCGCAGGAATCCGCGTTTAATTCTGGGGCTAATTGACGACCTTTACGTCGACAATTTGTCTTTCGCTGAAAATGTTCTTATTTCAGAGTGTTTTGTACCCATAACAGCGCTCTGCAAATTCCATTGCAATTGTTAAAGTCGGTTTTTAGTTGTCCAAATGTTGCGAAGAGAAAAGAACAGGAAATAAGAATGAGAGAAAGAGAAACAAGACGATCAACATGCGGAACGTTCAGATTTGACGACTCGTATTTCAGTATATGTAAGATTATTTGGTTCCAGTTGAATTTCAAAGCTACATTTCCTTTCAATTTAAGTTTAGTATTCGAAATTTACTTCAACTACTACTCAGAATAGTTGTGATTCTTCGGTGCCTTTTTTTTGTTTCGATAAGATAAGAAATGCGTATTGTATGAATTATTTTAAAATATTGCTTTAAACTAACTAGAGCGATTTGTCATTTTAATATTAAACTATAATTTTGATAGATGGTACCTGAGATATCGTGTTTGCTTTTTTATGTTATGCCATTTGTTGAGCTATGAGTCCATTTTTTCAATTTTTGAGCTTTGCTGTTTATTAACCTTTTTATATTGTAACTGGGCTGTCATGTCCAACATTCACAAATATACTTGACATACAGTATGACAAGGCTCCAAATGTGTAGTCATATTTCAAGTCATGACGCAGACAAGAAGGCTTCTGGACAGAAATATAGACGACTAAGACGCTCAAAGTCATAACTTTTCACAATGGATCAGGACTCACGGCTGACTTAGCATTTTCATTAACAAACCAAAGCAGAAAAATATAATTGGAGCATGGTATTGATAAATTTTGGTTTAATCAATGCCCTTTTTCGTTTGTTTTGTGAACTAATAGTTTGAAAACGTTGATATATATAATTTTGAAATATTTTTAGCAATATACTATTGGATGTTTTATAAGCCGTCTTTTTATCACATAGATTTTTCATGTTTTTCTTTGTGATGACAATTTTAAGCTGGTGCACTTCACATTTTTTTCAAAGACTGCTTTAGATCATAGCTCATTTCTTGTGTTACACGTTTGTAGATTTAGCTCGTCGAGGTTAGTATAGAGTCCTGAGAAAAAGTCATATTTGACTCTGAAAATGACTACAGCTAAGGTTGTCGAAACGCCAGTCAACAACAACAAAAACATTCCTTCTCAGGACTCTACTAACCTGGATGACATACATCTACAAGCATGAACGATACTCCCGGGTTCAAATCATTTACTTTATTATTTCTTGTGTGATGTTTCTGAGGTTATGTGCAAGCGTAGCGAACTATTGTTTCAAGATGGCGGACATCGTTGTTCAACAACGCAGTGAAACAACGCTTATTTTCTCCTTAATGTGCAACTTATAGATCTGACATACCTTCGGCAAATGATAAATATAATATAAACTACCTATGCTGTAAAATTCAGCTGGTTCCTCCATGGACGCATGGCGATGTTATTTTTAGATGACTTTTTGTGATTGGGTCCATGGCCTACTTCTATCGTTGCAATATATTGACTTCACCTGGTCTTTAATTATTGTACATAGAGTCAAAAGTGCAGATTAGACGTATAGAATTATAGGCTATTGTGGATTGTACTCGACCTTAAAACCTTTTGTTTGCTTATTTTTTTACAATTGGATTAAAATGTTGCAAAACAACATGAAGAATAAGACCAATTTTGAAGTCTGAAACGAACAATTCCGTTAAATTTGTTTACTCATCTAATTTTTTCAAGAGACGAAAACGTGTGTTGCAAATACCAACAAAACCGAGTTCTTACTTCAAGTAAGCTTTCCCCAATGAAATATCCAAATAAGTCCACTAATTTGGTGATTTTTCCTTGTTTTTCTTTTGCTCTCAAGCGCGAAATAAAATTCAGCTTAAGATGTTCCCATGGACTTTTGTTAAATCTTTCTCGCAATTCATCGGCCATGTTATTGCAAGTGATGCTTGTTGGCCAGGCAGGTTTGTGATACAGTGTGGATAAGTACCTTAAATATTAACAACAGCATGGGGATGGTTCAACATGTATAAAAGAATATCAAATTTTTTTTCACAAATCGGCGCGGGAAGATTGCAAGCCTTTCCCACAATCTGATTGGCTAAATAGCAGCAGGCGGAACTGTAGCAGCGGGTGGAATTTTACGGTATTTTACCTTATAGTTTTGTTTTCTTTTGTTTCGTTCTTTTTTGTTTCATTTTCTTTTGTTTTGTTTGAATAATCAGCCAAATTTTGACTGTAGTTATTTACTTTAAGTCAATTTTGAGTTTTTTAAAGCAAAATTAACAGTAAAATTTTCATCGTTTTATTTGCTGCCATTGTTGAATCTGACTGTACAATTTATTTAGACTGTTGCCTTTAGCAAAAAAACATACACGTTATTTCTATTACTCTATAGGTCGGTCTGGATAGAAAAATATTTCCCCTTCGTCTTAATAACGTCCCTTGGCCTGCGGCCTTATGGTTGTTTAGAGACCTCGGGAAAATTATTTTCCATCCGGACTTCCCACCCGATAAATAACATTTATTTCATTTATCATTATATAATTGCAAAGTTTGAAATCATGTTTAAGACACTTCATTAACCTAGCTATAAAAACTATAGTTACATACCATGATGAGCCAGAGAGTCCAGCTACATACGTAGCACAATCCAGAATACACGATTCTTGAAGTGCGCTAAATACACCTGATAATCCACATGCAGCCCTGTAGCCACCTCCTGATCCCATTATTGCAACCACAGGTACCTGAATTTGAGGTATAAGGAAAATAAAGACTCTGTGTTCAGTTACAAAATAACATTGTGCCAATATAAAGCCAATAGAAGACCTCGTTTTTTATTTTTGGACCGTATTCGTCTCCAAGAACTTCGACCATGTGTTGCAGTATTAGGTTATTCCTCTTGCGCAGAAATTCTTTTTCTTCTTCACATAAATCATAACTCAGTCTGAGTTCTTTTTCCACACTAAAAAGATCAGCAAGATACTGATAGATACTTATATAAATGGCAAAAATTGAACATCATTCTCTTACTCGGTATTGATACACAACTTTAGTTCAAGACTCGTTTTCTACACAAACACAAATATGAATGCATGAACAATGGCAGAAACATCTGGAAAGATGATAATGATCCGTTAAAAAATGATGTTAAAAGAAAAATATGTCTTTCAAAACTAATTTTGTCATTTTCTCCCACCTCGTTAATTCTTACGGATCTTGAAATTTTTTTATTCACAGGAAGTTTATCCAGCTCAATGGTTCTAGAACCAATAAAATCGTCGGAAAGAAAGTCGTCATCGTTCATTGTGATTTCTGAAAACAAGTCATCAACATCAAATAAACTCAATGTAAATCACTTTTAAATAATGGCTGGGAGCGTGAACCTATTTGTCGAAAAATGTTACGTGTAAACAATTAGATTCAGGTATCATCAATTTGCATTAATTCACAGAAAAATGGGTGTGCAATGTAAGGCTTGCAAAACGCACCAAAAGTCGAGGGTGGTTTTAGGGGGGTGAGTGTGAAAAGGGTGCATAGTCACCTCTCTTTCTGTAGTAAAAATTCTTAAGAAGGCATTAATTGTTGTTGGTAGTTTATAAGTAAAATTACTGAATTTTCAGGGGATCTTAAAAGTCTACTTTACACATTAGTTAAGAGCACGTCTGCGAGTCAAGTATGTTACACCTGAACACGTGAAGAAATTTGCAGAAATTTGAATCCGTTCCTGAAGTCTTTCCATTGCCGTTTTCAAAACTCATCTTTTTCACAAACCATACTGCCGTATAAAACAGAATATTATCGTCCATCTTTGTACATTAAAAGCTTGGTACATACCCAGTTTATTTTCTTTTTCGTTGCTTAAGTAAAACTTGAATTTCGTATTCCAGACAGGAGTTTTGGTGTTCGACTTTGTTTCAGTTTTTTGCTTCATGTTAGGACTAGTTCGAACTCTTAAGACGACATACGGATCTGGTGTGTCAACTACATAAACAAACTCAAACTACAAATTTATTCTACTCACACTCATATATTGATGCACGTTTAACTGAATGTTTGTATTCAGTGGTCACCAATTTCGGTAGAAAAAATCTGATTTACTTTCATGCTCATATTCATTGGAAAATGTGTGTAGTAAATATAAATGAGTCAATGTTTGTTGGTTGCAATACTTCTGAAACAAATTAGACATATAAAACTTTCATCAATAAGCAAGGAATAAGGGAAACATTGAAGGCCATTCCATGTAAGTTTTTTTTGTAGCACGCATATGTTATTACTTATGTCGGTCCTTTACGAATCATTCCAACAGTTACAAGCAAGTTACAATAATTTGCGTCACTAAAAAAGAGATCATGGATTCCATAAAACACCATGCAATGTCACGGTATCTTATGGAAGTAGTTAGTAGTAGTGGAAGAAAAATGCATTTCAGTCATGGGGTTGAAATACATAGAGAAAAGGCTATATTTCTTGTTTTTACTCTGGCTCCATGCGAGTTTGTACACGAACGATTATAAAATGTGCAATCCGCGTGCACTGAAAAGACACAAAGCAAGACCCCCTACTTTTTTAATGCCGAACATGAAATCTTACAAGACCGAAAATTGACGGACTCGACTGCCCAACTAAATAGGTGCGTATGTGTTTTGTCGATTGCTAAAAATTGTCAAATTTATTCATTTCGATAAAGGGCAATCAACATCCCTAATTTTGCTTTTATGATAAGTAAATCATAGATGACGTTGCAGTAAAGGCGTACGTTGGCGGCAGAAAATATACTATTGTCCAACATATCGTTTTAAATGTATAAAAAAACTATTATTACTACCCACGACTTGTTAGCAGGTCCACCATACATAATTCCACGATTGTTAAATGCACACGAAGATTTAAACAGGATACTGTCACTTCAGTTCAATTTTAACTGTTATTTATAGCTCTATTCACATGGCACGATGTTAACTTACTCGGGTTTAACACAGGTTAATTCTTTTTACATGTAAACACTAATAACCCAGGTTTGCCATGGGCTCAACTCAACTGGGTTACACGCACTGATTTGAAATAGACTGGATAACGCAACTAATACAAAATTTCTAGCAAAAATTGAAGCCGGAAGTAAATTTGTCCGAATCGAAGTTGGAGACCCAAGTTTCACAGCGTTTATGAAGTCGTAATAACCGTAAATTTTCTTCCAAAGTATTCTTCTTAACTTTCTATAGCTGTGATAAAAAACTGCCCCGATCAGAAACGCGTAAAAGACAAAATATTGAAAAAACTGTGATTCTGTTATACGAATCTATAGAAAATTGGGTCCCCAACTTCGCTTCGAGCAGATTTACTTCTGGCTTCAACTTTTGCAATTAGATGCGTTACCCAGTCTATTTCAGATCAGTGGTTACACGTCACAATCTGTTGCTGATGGCCGCTTTGCAGTCACGATGTATATTGGCTTCTGCTGTGTTCTAATTTCCGTAATTTCCTTTTATAAAAACAAATATCTGGAAGCGATAAAGTTTTGGTGAAGAATAAATTAAAAAAATTTGTACTAAACAAAAAAGCATATGTTGGTAGGCATACGAATGGAAAGCATTTCCACCATCTTTAAGCTTGGCGTGATCATGTTTGATGTTCGTTTTTTGCAAGTTTTGTCTCAACTTGAACTTTATTATAAATGCACAACCAAAGCCAAAAAGGAACATACGCGAAAGCAGTCATGGAAAACAAATCACAAACAAACGTGATCAGAATTAGAATTTAAGTAAATTTTAAATAAATAATTTACCTATCGCAATACTCAGCAATACTCAGGAGTGCATTTTGAATTTCTTATTTGACGTAAATCTTGATACGTAAATCTATTCGCAATACTCAGGAGTGCATTTTGAATTTCTTATTTGACGTAAATCTTGATACATTTTTTTGTTTAGTGCTTATCATAACCAAATTATACAAAGCCATTGTCTTTTTATGCTGAAACTGCCACGTTCTTGATGATACTTCTCGTAGAGATTAGAGATTAGATCAAGATTAGATCAATTTTTAGTGACGTATTAATCCACATTAACTTTGAACAAGCAGCAAATCTGCAAAGTTGCATTGAATATTTGGCTTCATATTGCGCTTTAGGAAAATTTTAGCCCTGACAATTGCCCGGACATATTTTAGGCATTGCACCTATACTTAAGCTGCGTTTACACTGTACCGGATTCGCTCATCACGTCATCTTCCTTTGCATTAAAAGGGTTAACTGTTCGGAGTAAAAGCTTATTAAGTTGATAGACTTTGTCTATTAGATTGTGTTTTGACGGTGAACAACTTCACTGCGTTTTAATCCAAAGAAAATTCATCGTGCTACGAAAGTAAACAGGTATAGTGCAAACGAGGCCTTTGTAGTCCTAATTAATGTCCATAATTAATAATTTCTATTCCTTTAGCTGCGTTGATAGCTGCATTGGCATAAATGTACATTGAAGCATTTTTGTTCTAGTTGAATGTGTGCCATTTTAAAGTAAGTTATTAAATGCAATAAGCCAAGTTCTGAGCAATTTGAACTAAAGAGAAACCAGTACAGCAAATGCTTATGACACCGAAATCAAACTTCACAATTCTCCTTGGCACCGAAATATGCTTTGAGTCTTTTGATGTCTGAAAGCAAAACAATCATTACGAAAACAGCCCAGCATGGCGTAGACAGACATGTTATGCCGACAGGAAAGCAAAATAATGCTGTGGATGACAAAAATAGATTAAAAGCGTATTTCAATTGTACATCATTGGTAAAATTCTAATGCTTTCTGAATGTTTATTTTCTATTCCCGCGGAAAGATGATATTCACATTACTACTTTAAAGACATAACAATTAATATTGTTCATAATGCCTCCACCGCTATGTTTACTTGATGCACGAGGATAAAAGTTTGCCAAAACTCGTAATAATTTATGTTCTGCCAACAAAATCGAGCTGTGAAATCTATTTGCTGTTGCTTCTCAAGAACAACGTCCGTGGTTTTCAAATAGCGATTAAAACCTGATTTTAATTAGAGCGTTGATTGGGAAGGTGGTTGAATATTTGTATATTCAGTTTTGCTTGACTGGTTATTTTGAAAGCTAATTCACTTTCAATAGTGAATTCACTTTGAAAGTCACTTTGAAAGCCAATTCAGTTTAAACATCACTTTGTAGATCACTCAATATATGAATATTAGCTCCCCAAAAAAACCACGTTCTAGCTATGGCCCTTATTACAAATCCACTGATAAATCATTCCTTAGCACAAGAGACCTCCGACGATGCATGTAACGAATCAACGGTTATTTGGGTTAAATATTACTGCAAAAGCATGAATATACCATATGAACCTTTTTCAAGTAAATATATAGGCATACAAGCAACTAATTGAAATTCGATCAAATTAAAAAAAATCAAGTATGAGCAATACATTCTAGTTACCCAACTTACAAATTTGCTCAAGTGTTTGTTCAGTCCCAAGACGAAATACTTCAGCTAATGTTAAAAATTGAGGCCTAAAATTTGCTTTTTGTCTGTACGAAATTTACAACAAAGACGTTTTGTAAGCAAATACCAAGGAAATTATGCAGCGCATTAGAACGTGACCTTGAATAAGGTATCATAAAAGTTTGTAGTGATTAAAAGTTTATTAGAATTTGAGATTCTTGTGTTCAAGTGGCCACGAACAGAGTTCAAAATTTTTTCTTTTTTGTATATACACCAAGTTTCAGTAGTTTTGAACTGAACAGAAATCAGCACGCGAGGATAATGTGACTGTTTATTGTTTAGTACTTACATGCGTCAGAAAATGCACCAGCAGTAACATTTTCGGCCTTCACGACTGTGACCTCCAGTACATTAACTGCCTCATTTATTATCTAAAAGATAAAGTCATAAATGTAAGTTTGGCACAATTTGCTCATTGCCAAAGCACCTAAGAAAATGTGTATTATATTGAGCATGGTTATCTTCAACCAAGTGCTTATAGTCTTCAACTTTAAATGTGAAGGTCGAGCAAAATAGTTCTCAATTAGTTTTTTTTTAATTCAAACAGAAAAGCAGTGTAAAGACGCTCTACACTTTTTAGTTTCAGATTGAGTAAAAAGATCGAAAATAAATCATACGCAAGCAGTCAGCATACCGCGTCATTATGCAAGCAGGGTGGAGCACTTATTTCTGTCTATGATAAATATTATATGTTAAAAGCTCAAGTACTTGTACATTATTTGTAAAATTCTAATGCTTACTTTATATTTTTCATAACCTACAAAATCCATTTTGTCCAATCGTCTCAAGCAAAAACTATAAAAGAGTAGATAAATTACATGCAAATACGATCAGCGCGACTGATCTGCATTAAATTTTACGTTCGATAATTTCAAGTAATACTTGAAACTGGTAAAAAATCTCTAAAACACATATCTCAATCAATGATGGAATGTACCACTTTAACAGTGTAACATGTCTATTTAGTACTTACATTTGAGATCAATCACCTTGGTCAGTATATCACCCTCTGTCCGTTCAGCTAAATGCTTCAAATACGCATAGAGGCTGACGAGCACCTATTCATTCCTGCATATTAAAAGAAGGGACACGTATTCACAAATAATTACAGCAAAATCTACCCCTGCTGTTTCCTGTGACATAGGAAATGTAAACACTGCGCAATAAATTGAGATGCAGCGTTGGCCCTTGCAGCGAATTTTTTTATCGTTGCGAAATCAGACTGAGCGTAGTGATGCAGCAAAGGAAATCTGAAATTGACGAAATTTTTTAGTAAAATACGTGGACAATACATTTAACAATTCTTACTCAGGAGATCTGATTTGGTAGAAAGCCAACATACGGAAATTAAGATGCATTTTCTTTGGTTGCCATAGCAACAACATATAAGTTGACATAATTCTCTATCGTGGCCATTATTTGCCATTTTTCAAAGGTTTGATTCTAAACTTTATTTTTATTTTATATGTGAAATGTCATTGCAAAGTTTTTAGCACAAATGTAAAATCACAATTGTGAGAAAGGACGTATAATTCAGGCTTTGGTTAACCATCACAATTCAGTGTATCTTTGCAACATGCAACTGATGTAAAGTCTTAGGGACATGTGTGATATCTTTGCAGAGCAGGATCAAATCAGGTTTTTACTATATAGCAAATCAAAGAGAAGAATCAAGAAATATAATTTTATCGGCAGTACATTTGTTTATATCAGCAACTATGTCTTTTTAAAATCTTTATTTGCAAAAAATCGTAGCGTTGTGAATATTATAAAATTTAGTGACAGAAATTAGCTGTCTGCGATTTTTTATTTGACTACTTCGTTCTTGACAAGACATAGATTTAAAAAACAAATTTCAAAAAGACAATGACATCTTCAGAATACAGATTATGATTCAAATAAGATGAAAAAATACTTTTTCACTTTTTTGAATTGTCGGTGGAAATGTTTTTGAGAAGACCTAATTTATTTTATGGGTAATTTCTCGACTAACGATAAAACATTGTGTGTTTCACTCCATTATTTCATCTCCTATTTCACATCTATAACTTTAATGAGCCTGTATATGTACTCAAAGGAGAGCGTAGAAATGAATTTCAGATAATCTGTAAGCCATACTACAAAAACATTTACACACAACTTTTATAAAAGATCTTCTTAGACCGTTTATACAGTGGATATAAGATCTTCTTAGACCGTTTACACAGTCGATTTAACCAGTGGATAGATTGAAATAGGCTTCGTAAAATCCGATCCTTCAAGCGTATAAAATTTATACGGTGTATAGCGATTTCAAGTGACTGAGACAGACATCTCAAATGCATCATTTTCTAAAGACACACGAAATCATAACAGACCTATGCCCAACTGATAGTTTTTTTGGAGGTAGAGTTGAAGGCTTTAAGTTGTTTCGTAAGGCTGAAGAAAACGAGAAAATCTTTTATTACGATTTTACAAGTCTTTACCCGCTTGTTATGAAAAATCGACGTTATCCTACGGGTCACCCCACAATTATTCGCAAAAACTTTAAAGACCTTTCTCATTACTTTGGTTTGATTAAGTGTTGCGTTCTAGCCCCTCCGAAAAATTACATTCCAGTCCTGTCTGTGAAAGTTAAGGGTAAATTAATGTTTCCATTGTGTAAGCGATGTGATGCAACTGCCTCGGCAGAATGTCATCATTCAGAAAACGAGCGTGCGTTTTTGGGGGACTTTTACTACCATTGAAATGATTAAGGCAATTGAAAAAGGTTACAAAATTTTGGTTAGGAAATTAGCAAGTCGATTGATTTAACGATAACCGACTCCGATAACGATGAAGAAGTCTTTTCCGAAAGACAATCAGATATGGAGTTTCTAGATGACAGTGATCAATCCGACAGTGAACTTTCATTTTACAGACAAGTGGATCAACAAATAATGCCAATGCAGGCAGATTAAAGTTACATACATATACTGAATACATATTTAACAGAAAAAAAAGATTAATAGTTAAACAGTTTGAATCAATGACAATAATCATACTTATTTTTAGACTGAGGTTGTTTGACACATTTCTACACTGGACAAGGCTAACGATGATTGAACACGATACGCAGTCATTTCTATGTGCTCGGTATGTACAGACGGGAAACAGCGACGACAATTGTGAACTATGCAATAGATCAACATTATACAGACAAAATAGAAACTATCGTAGGAGGAACCAACACATAAAGTTGACAGTTTTTCATTCGCTGGTGGAACAAAATACATAAACGATGAAAACGATACCATTGATTCTGACGGTGATGGTGATAACGACAAGGAGGGATGACTGTAAGGACAAAGACGACAGCTGCGATTGAAACGGTGGTTATGTTGGTGATGAGAGTGGTGGTAATAGTGGTGATGACTTTGACGTGGAGAATGATATCCTGAATGTGGAGGTGTTGATGACGTTGACGGCGACAACAGCAAAGATGTAGACGATAATAATAGCGACTGTGATGAGTTTGAAATGGACGTTGACGGGTTAAAAAAATCAGCGAGGGATGAACATAAAACTTTCGGAGGGACGACGGAACGTGAGATGATTTACACGGGGTGGACATAATCAACGACGATGGAAGAAGAGAAAAACTGACGGACGACAGAGGTAAACGATTTCTTGTGGCTGACGTATATGAAAAATGTTGTGTCACACTCGAAAATGAGTTCACAGACATCAAATATAAATCTTTTTTAAGTTTTTTAAGGATCTTTGGCACAGCTGGTTATGAAATTTTCGAAACAAACGAGTATTTTTACCAGTGACAACGAGATCTTTGAAACTTGGATTTTTTGCTCTTTTACATTTCAAAGCAGATTTTATAACAAATTTTGTACTTTTGTGTTGGGAAAATCCTGCCCGTGTAATTGCCCACTATATGCAGAAAGTTAATTTGAAATGATTGAATAAAAACTGTTTGGAAATGCAAAAGTGTGAAAAAATCCAAGTTTTAAAGATCTCACGTCAACGTATTTAAATTTTTAGAATCACAATGTAAGTTTTTTCTTACTCTCGGATATTTTATTTTAGAGAATTTTTTCAAGAGTAACTTTTTCTAAGGCACCCTGTGCATGCACAGACAAATTTAATCTGTTCATTTAGTATCACATACCCACAAGCACTATAGGTACATCCGGGCAAAAGTGCTTAACTTCAGGTATCCATCTTTCCCTGACGTTGTCATAACTATCTGGTGAACCGACAGAATAACAGATAAGTATGACATCACATCCCTGATATGCAAGTTGTCTAAGCCTGTCGTAGTCCTCTAGGCCTGATGTATCATATATTTCAAGTTCGATGTCTTGCTCGTCAACTTTGATTTTCTTGACGTAACTCTCCAAAACCGTTGGTACGTGGTCGGATACAATTATACCATCGCAAAATATTTTCAATAGACAGGTTTTTCCACATTTGAGATCGCTGACAGCGATGATAAGCTTCTGTTTTTTGGTCGACATTTTTGCTTTTCTTCAATCAAAAAGAACAACATTAACGCTATAAACTATATAGGGGCTGTTTCCATGAGCCCTATAGAAAGGGCTAGCCCTCCCTGTAGGGCTGTATTTTACCTCTCGTTTACATGCAAATTCTAGCCGTACATCAAGAGCTCGGTTTGAAATGCGAATTTCGGCGCTAAAATACAAAATAGCTGAAAACAAACCAATACAGTGGTCGCCTTTTGATTTTTTACGCTTTCTTAGTTTGTTTGCTCCCGTTGATGTCTTTTGTTGTCCCCATTGCTGAAAAGCGATGCCTTATCGTATGCAAAATGCGTTAAATTTTCAGCCCTACAGGGAGGGCTAGCCCTACCGAATGCGTTTACATGGGAAATTTCTAGCCTTACATGGCGAGATCTCGGGTAAACTATAGCGAGATTTCGGCTGGTAGAGCTGGCCCTCTTCTCATGTAAACGAAGAATGATTTTATATGGAATTTTAATAACACGTGAAATCTCGCTTAGTAGGGCCAGCCCTCCCTACAAAAGTGGACAAGCCTCAATTATGACAACATTTTTTGTTGCAAAGACCTTCCTTAAGAAATATAAATGTCATACATCTTTCGTTTAGTTATAACTAAAATATTGTTAAAAAATTTTGCGAAACTATGTATTATCCTTAGGTCATGTCTGGGAAAATTTTGCTACCTATGCGAAAGTCATTATCTGATCACTTTGTATATATGATGAACTCAAATCATTACTTTTTAAGATTATTTTCTCAGTGAATTTTGGTTGACAAAAATGAATAGCATTTGAATCATTGCTCGAAGTCTTGGCGCAAACTTGATCATTGTAGAAAAATATAATATCTCGCATTATATAGCTATATTGCTTTTTCATGATTGCTGGAATTTTATACTTCAAAAAATGAACAGCATTTCATCTTATTTTGCAGGTGTTAGTTTATCATTAGAATGTTATAATCGTTCGTCTTTGTCGTTAAATGCATCTAAAAATAAATTCATTCATGAAGAAGATTATAACTCCCTACCTTTCTTAGAAACTTGACTTCTTCGATAAGTGTGAAATGCCACATAAGTTGTTGTTCCTGTTAAGTGATTATATTAAAAAGTGCTTTGCTTGTAAATATTTCTATACGGTAGGGGTTATATTATGAAATTTATTAATGTGTGATCGCGTGAATCTTTAATAATCAAGGAAAATTGCAGTTATGTAAAATAGACAAAGTGTGGCTAAAAACTATTAGACTTTGTTGAATTGCAGTGCACGCTAGTTGAGTATATGTTTCAGTGTAGCTAATATCGTTATCTTTGTGTCCATTGTACTTGTAAATATCAAAGATATAAAAAGATCTTTATAAGATAAATATGTTTATTGACATGCATTGGTGATAATCAAAATTGCCGAGTGAAAGCGGCAAACTGCAAAAAATGGCTCGACTATAAATTTTATAAGGTTAGTGCTGGTGACCTCCATTAACCTTTAATGGAAACGTATGGCCAGTTAAATTTTTACTAATTGAAGTGGAAACGTATTTGGCCAGTTTAATTTTTAGTAATGACTGGAGTAGTGACGAAATATCTCTATGCTTGTCAGATCATGCAAAATTTGATACATATTCACCTTCGCATATGAAATCTTCGAACACGCTCTATGGAAACAATGTTTATCATTTCCTGTTATTTGAAAAAATAGTTAAACACAAATTTTTCTTTACTCCTCGGCTGCATGATTGTGCATATGAAATGATAACTACAAAGTACGCCCCACTCTTCATTTATTCATCTCAAGTGCCTATGTTAAAAATAAAAATACAGTGAATTAATTCCAAAAGCTTGGAACAATCTTTATCCACTTATTCTAATAAACACCCGAAGGAAGGACGCAATTTTTTAAGAGACTATATAGTTAATAAAAGAAAAGTCGGTTTATGTCAAAAGTGCGAAAGTTCCCAATGCAAAGTAGTTTTTTTGAAAAGTAATTTGTTAATGATCAGAGTAGGCTAGGGCACTTATTGTAGAGGATGTTTATCGGAACAAATACTGTACATTTATAAATAGATCTATAATAATGAATAGAATAGCCGTGTTTGTGATACATAAAACATTACCAAGACGCCAAACTTTCAATTCTGTTAATTTTAGTCTCAGACAAACTAACCAAGAGATAACGTTTGATACTAATGTACGATGACCTTGAAACATTTACTTTTAGGAATAATTTTAATTGAGAACAAATGGTATTTGAAGCATTGCAAAACGAAAATACAATAACATATTGCTAAGTCATGACTCTCTCTTCTTTTTACTTCAAAAAGGAATAATATTTAAAATTATTCACAGATTAATTCACAGGTGAAAGTCGTGAAGTTTTCTTCAAAACGTCTTTGTCTTAAGAAGAAGGTTGCCTTTTGTAAGGTTCTTTGATTTTCTTCAATAAATGTGAATCGAACTCCGTCCAATAAGTTGCTCTTCCTTCTCGATCGTCGTATGTGTTGTTTTGTTAGTTATTATATGTCGTAGCATGGTTTTGTGTTGTTATGTCAGTTATTATTTCTCGACCGTAGGTGGTTAACTCGTACTTGTATATGCTTCATGTTTACTTTAAAACAATCTGCTGGAATCTTTAATAACCATGGTAGTGCTTAACAGAAAGAGAGTGCAAATATGTCCACTTTCATACCCAAAACTGTAGCAATACGATTATTGAGTTCGCTTTTGTGTGTAATACCTTTGGTTTTGCGTGAAATTATACTAACAATCGGTTTTCAGTCAGTCATTTGCACGTTCAAAGCTGCATTCGTAAATTGTCGCTATACAAATGCAATATATGCTGATGATTTTGCGAGGAAATGTTGGGTCTTTACAACTAATACATACATCAATGAAGATAACTAAATATCGAGATATAGATTAGAGGTCTAAATTATTTAATCATAACTAAATTGTACATACAGATCTGAAAACAACTCTTAGTGTTGTGAAAATGCGATAGCATTCTGCTGTTTCTGCGCGCTTTCTTCAATGTTTTTGCACCTCTGGAAAGATAGCGGAAAACGTCTTGAAAGGAAAACTTGACCTATGTAATCGGGTTTTATTCTTATTTAACTCGTATAAGTGCAACTTTCATCATTAACAAACTGGCTGGAATGTTTTTAGTATTCAACTGCCCTTAGTACAATTAAAATGCTCAAATTTGAAATAAACCTTTGTACATCCGAAGTTTGCAAGTACGTAAATTCAAAATATTTTGAGAATGCACTAGCACCGGCTGCATCGCCACTGTTTTGACTTATGAAAGCCACGAGATGAAGAATTTGCTCTTGGCAAAAGCGGGTTGCAGACCGACTTTTAGCCATTGGATAATGAAGGAGCAACAAAATTTAGTACCTAAATTTTAATAAAACTTTTCATTGCCAATGATCGCGCAGGGCGTGGAAGACTTATCATAAATATTTAAATATAACTTTCGGCGAAACAGTTCGTTCCGACATCAACTGTACTAAAAACTTATAATGCTATCGTGGCGTCACATACTCACATTTTCATTACAGTTGCTTGAATTAAACTAGCAGGCTTTAAAGGAGTGTTATAAAGAGAATAAGTCGAATTCTAAGCGCAATTTGTTAGAATAGATAGTTTGATAAAATAGATGCGATCTAAGAAGCAAAAATAGGAATCATGAACTCGGTTATACTATAAGTAGAAGTGAGTTTTAGCCTCAGCTGACTCACTTTGGAATTGTCTACAGACTACAATAAAAGGAAAAATTCATGAGCTTCAACAAATTTAAACGTATTGTTGACTGCACTCTACTAATAAATATCAGCAATTCTGTAAATTAGATTGATTATTTGATTTGAATTTGTATTTTACAAACAAACTGGTAGTATTTAAAAGTTCTAACCCGCATGCATTCATAATAAAGCATGTAACAAGGCATTAATTTAATGAAATTTGTAAATATAATAATCAAACGGCCTTTTGAAAAACAGGTGCCTATGAGCCCTGAAGGGCTACAGTTTTTAAATATTTTCAAACAATAATAATAAATATACAGCGGAACGGAAGTTCCCGTTCACGTGTCCGTATGATTTGTCCGTACGATGCGCTTATCAAACCAAACTCTACGCGCGTACGATTCTCTTTAACTTTGTCAATGTCTGTCTCAAAAATGTATTTCTACATTATTAAACAACGAAAACTTGAATGTACTTTATTTTTCATAATAACCGCTCTCGCAGCTGAATGGAACACCTCATTCACACCATGAAGTGTCAACGAGGAGCATTCGTGAAATGCCGCTGCTCCAATATCCTTTGCCAGTTTTTGTTCTTGCTCTGTAGTAACGGGCTTCTGGCCTTGTTTTTTAGGTCTTTTATGATTTGCAGATCATCACGTAAATGTTTCTTTAAGCTTACACATTTAATACATACACTAAGCCTTGTTGATTCATTTTTTTGTGATGTGGGAGACTGGGAGTCACCCTTTTGAAAAATTTACAGTGTGCCAGATCAATGAGGAAGGTTTACAGTGAGGCACAACGAATGGTAAATAACTCCAAGAAATTCCATCTCATGAAAAACTTTTTGATGAATTGTTTTCTGGCTTTTAACACAGCCATGGGATGATATGAGTGACTTATGAATTTCAATTACACATTTGCAAAATATTACATACCTACAAGCACTATTGGTACACCAAGGCAAAATTGCTTAATCTCCGCTGTCCAAATTTTACTGACGTTTTCATAACTAGCTGGCGAATCAACAGAGTAACAAATAAGTACCACATCACTTTTGGGATAGGAAAGCGGTCTGAGGCTGTCATAGTCTTCTTGGCCTGCAGTATCGTATACTTCAAGTTCAATTTGTTGTTCGTCAACTGTGAGTGTTTTGATGTAATTCCCGATAATCTGCGGGACATATTTTGAAGGAAATGCACCTTGGCAAAATGCCATCAATAGACAGGTTTTTCCACATTCCCTATCGCCTACAGCATCCAGTTTTTTTCTTGTATACAACATTGGTTCTCTTTTTCAATCAAAAAAGTAACTATTATAAAGTGAAAAAAATACATAGGAGAAAAATGAACAAAAACTCGCGGGAAACTTTAGAAGAATAAAAACTCACATTATTTTTCTGCTTAATATTGAGAAGACTGGCCTTGAGTAGCAAATCGATCATCAGTTTGGCAATATATAATTCTAAAACAAAATAAAATGCCCTCGTAACTTTCATTCATGCAAAGCGACAGAGTACAGATATCTGTCAAGTCTGTGAATTTTAGTCTAAGGCAAGCTAGCCAAGAGACATCGTATGATACTATTGTACAATGAGCTTAAAGTACTCATATTACATATATTTCCCACACCCTTTTTTAGTACCTAAAGTAAAAGAATAGCTTTCGGGCATTTCTGCAATTATAATTTAAATCTTATTTCCAGAAGTGAGTTTATGAACGTTCAAAGTTGCGATTTTCAGCCATAATTTTGCAAACTTTTTATTCGTTATGTTAATGAGTTGTGACGTAGATAGTTAAATCATAGATATACAAGACATAGATAGCTGACGCACCCTGTGTGCGAGTGACACTATAAAGAGTAGTCGAAGATGGCGTCGTAACCGGTCAAAAACATTAGGAATTGTATTACTGATTTCATGTTTTTCAAACATTACGCCGATTGCTTATAAATATTCTCCAATCGATTTATTTTGACAAAACACGTTCATTGCCTCTCTTTTGAGCGAATAACAGACTGTTTGGATGGAATATTCATGAAAATATTCAATTCTGAAGTTTACCATGAAATATGGCAATTGGTCACTTCGCCTGTTTCTAAAATTCTAGTCAATTATATTGTGAAAACTTCTTAACAAAGTTACGTTTGGACTACAAAAATTTATGTTTCTTTAAAGAAAACAAATTCAGAGCATTTAATCGTAGCATGTAGTCCAGCATAAGTTGACCAAACCACTTAGATTAACAGATCACTAATTTTGAGTATTGGAACTATTTATTTTTTGTATCTATTTATTAACAAATTGCAATAATGAGTTTTACTATTTTATTTAACAGTCCAAAGCAATATTTTTTGCTTTCTAGCAATTTGAATGGCTGCCTGAGTTGGCAGCTTTTTACGATACCTGCCCACGGGCAGATGTGATGTTTTTTTCGCAATGTACGTGTTTGTTTACGAAGTGAAATGTAATTTTTTAAGAATGATTTAAAAGCGATGTAAATTGTTGGACGAGTAAGCAAAGTGTATTCAGATGAAAGTTGTCATAGCAAGAGTGAATTTTACCATCCAGAGGAAAAGAAATTTGTAGGAAACAGTCCAATTTTAGTCTCAACATCAAGTCACAGTATAAGAAATATACAGTAGGTCCACTTCGTGTGCAACTGGCTGCTGTATATTTAATTAGATTACTGGCTGGCGTTAGTCATTTCATCATTTAGTAAATAGAGTATTTCATCAAAAAGTAAATAGATTATTTGATTTATATGCAATGTTCGTCACGTACGCGATCTCGCGTGACTTGCACGTATGTATGGTTTTAAAGGTCTTACACTTTGGCAAATCTCATCACAAAATACCGACCGTTAACACACGTTTTCTTTTATTTACAAACAAACGGCGTAATCTTTGAAAAACATGAAACTTGTAATACAATTCCTAATGTTTTGCCCGGGTACGGCGCCATCTTGGATTAGTCTGTATCTATGAGTTGACTAGCTGAACCATTGATTGAACAAAGTTGAACACATCTAATCAGCATGGCGTATTTTACTAGTAATCTATACAAAAAACGCGACGGAAAACGTTGTGTTGTTAGGCCTACCTAATCAATTTAGTTGCACCATGCAATCACTGAAAAGATGAAAGGAATATCAATTCATATCAATTCATATCTACAAGTAAATCAATGCAAGCAAACAATGCTTTGCTGCGGTCAGCAGCCTTTACTCATTCTGACATAGCATATTTGCAATATGTTTTATAAATAATTAGTACCAATTAGTGCAATTGAAATTGATTGGACCATAAATACTTCTCTCAGTGCCAGTCTACAAAACTATATTTTACACTCAAAAAATATATTCCGTTTCTACAGTATTGAACAGCGACGTTTACTCGAGGCCATAATGGCCGCCCTTGCCGCTGAATTAAACACCTCATGTACACCGTCACGTTTTAACGCGGAGCACTCTAAAAAGGCCGCTGCTTTGACTGTGTTTGCCAGTTTTCGTCCTTGTTTGGTGCTCACAGGTTGCTGACCTTTTTCTTTAAGGTATTCAATCGTCTTTGTGTCGTCACGTAAATCTTTCTTCAAACCTACAAAATATAAAACATTCTACTTCATTTATTTGTCAGCGGCTTAGAACGATGGAAACTGACAGCTTAGTAAAACTGTTCGAAGTTCGCTCGTTTAAAAGATTGATCCGGGAGTAGCTACTTATTTATATTTGTTATGTGGCAAGCGTCACCTCTGGCAAAATAGTGCGGTTCTTTGATTGGTTCAAAAAAAGTTTGGACGGTCCAATATTTTCCCGTAATGGAGGACGGTCCAATACGCATAATTTTATAATATGTAAAAAAACTTCCTCAGGCAAACAGAAAACAGCAAAACGAGAGAAAAAAACGAAACAAAAAACCATGTGTTAATGTGAGTCGAAAGAAAACCACTTAAAAAGTGAGTTTCGTTATCCATACAATACAACTTCAAACGATTTACTTTTTACTGACAAAAACTGTGAAAGCCAACTCGTACAAAACAGCGATGACAAGAAGAAAAGAAAGCTTCGTTTCAATTCAAATAATACCATATAATAAACCTTTTATCGACTTTGCTTTCTCGGTTTTAACTGAGAAATATCGGACTTCTGTCTTTTAACAAACATTGCCTATGGGCTCGGTCTGTACGAAAAAACTTTGGTCCGATATTTCTCCGTAAAGATCTCGAGCTTGGTTAATAATTGCTTAATAAAAGTAGCTACAGAGCAAATCTTTGGTATTTTTTTGTTATAAAATAATCTTTTAAAAACACGGTGGTGACTAGTCGAATGCTCAAAAAACTGTGTTTGTATAGTTCTATAATCCACAAGAACTTCAATCTTGCAAGAATCTTGCAGGTTTCTTGGTTTATGCAGAAATTTTAACGCGAAAATGTTAAAAACTTGTCATTTTAAAGAAGCTCGTTTTCAATTAAACTGATACAGTCATCGCTTTACAAATTGAAACTGCAACTGAAGCAGCCTTTGCTTTATAAATTTATCTTTCAAATATTGTTTTTGAATGGCTATTTTATGAAGGAAATACAAAATATATTTACTTGTTTTTTTTTAGTCGTGAAAACATTTGTGAAAGTTTAGGAGAGACTCAAAGTTGCTTGAAAACACTTGCACTTCGTGCTCGTATTTGCCACGCAAAGGAAAATATTTTTTATTTCTTGAATTTTACATACCCACTAGCACAATAGGTAAACCAGAGCAATATCGCTCAATTTCCGGTATCCATTTTTCTTTGACGTTCTCAAAACTATCTGGCGAATCAATAGAGTAACATACGAGTATCACGTGACTTCCCGAATATGAAAGAGTTCTGACCCTGTCGTGTTCCTTTAGTCCAGCAGTATCGAGTAGTTTGAGTTCAATATCTCGCCTTTGAACTGCGAGATGTTTGGAGTAAGAATCGGAAACCGTCGGAACGTACTCTGATGGAAATATTTTACTGCAAAATACCATCAACAGACAGGATTTTCCACATTTCGTATCGCCGATGGCAACCAGTTGTAGTGTTATGGTCGACATTATTCTTCTTTCTTAAATAAAAGTGGTCAATATCAAGGTCAAAAAAATTAGTTTGGAATTATTTAGAACAAAAACGAGAGGCGTACCGTGCTTTGACGTAAATGGGAGCTGTACTCCAATTTATTTATCGCCCTTTTAGAAGAAATAACTTTTAATAGCATATCCCAGAAAATCGTCCGTGGAACATTACTGAATAAAAGTCGTGAACAGTTACACTAAAGTACACCAGTAAACGAGTAATGCTGTTTAAATGTCCACAATCCGTATTCTAATTTCTAAACAGGGGTGCACTTTCAAAAAAAAACTGGGAGAGTTGTTTTTCCTAATGTGATTGGGACTGACTTTTTTAGTATAAATATTTAATAAAAAAGATCCCGCAAGTTTACCTTCACCAACTTTCGTCTTATATCTGTATATGGACTGTAGTTCTAGATAAATTTTATAAATGATGGAGATGAGTGTTCATATCACAATTTGATTCCCTGAAGATGCAAACTAGACCAAACATGCACATATGTGACTCTTGTCAAGATACGCCAGCCCAACGCAATAACATGATAATTTTATTACAAAATGAAAAAATTCGCTAATCAGCAAACATTTTCTGATTAAATGCTGGTTAATGTACAAATATATTTTATTTGTAGTTAAGTTTATATTTTTTTAAAATCTGTTCTAAAATTTTTTGATTTTAGAGATGCAAAGTCGGTAGCAGTAAATATAGGTCTTCTGCCTCTTGTCTCTCAACGGTGTTGAATGTCTAGTCGCACCACGTCACTTCCATCAGAGAGATGATTTTCAACGGACGCTTGACAGGCGTTCTTGTTTTTGTCGAAAATTTTTCTGTTGCTTGTTTTTTCACATCACGTGATCTCCATTAGAGAGATAATTTTCAGTGGACGCTTGACAGGCGTTCTTGTTTTTGTCGAAAATTTTTCTGTTGCTTGTTTTTTCACATCACGTGATCTCCATTCGAGAAATGATTTCAGTGGACGCTTGGCAGGCGTTCTTGTTTTTGTCGAAAATTTGTCTGTAGCTTGTTTTTTCACATCACGTGATCTACATTCGAGAGATGATTTCAGTGGACGCTTGGCAGGCGTTCTTGTTTTGTCGAAAATTTGTCTGTAGCTTGTTTTTTCACCTCACGTGATCTCCATTCGAGAAATGATTTCAGTGGACGCTTGGCAGGCGTTCTTGTTTTTGTCGAAAATTTGTCTGTAGCTTGTTTTTTCACCTCACGTGATCTCCATTCGAGACATGATTTCAGTAAGTGAAAACTTGACAGGCGTTCTTGTTTATGTCAGAAAGTTTAGACAAAAACAAGAACGCCTTTCAAGCGTCCACTCGGGCTCCTCGAGAAATGAACTTGTCATATGTGAGGCTCACGCGTTAAATGATACGAGAAAGATTTTGATTGGTTAAAGAGCTACGTGTCAGTCACGCGTGATTCGTGCAATCTTGCGACGGGATAAATGCATTTTCCACGACTCCACGTCATTTTACTCGTCATTGCAGAGGTTGCACAAATCCCGCATGATTTATGCAGTCTGTGCAATGACAGAAAAAACGCATTTTTAGCTCATTACGCATAGTGTTCATGAACGATATATTTTTATAAAATAAAGACAATGAAACGCGTTCGCTGATTGGTCTAGAGCTGTGCTTGGATTAGCCTGTGCAAAACACGTCTGAGCTCAACAAATCAAATCAATCAAAACAATCAATCAGTCAAAGAGAAATTTGCAAATCGATCATGAATACATTATAGAGGAAAAATTAAAATGTTTGTCTTTTTCGCATTATTGTCATTTTATAAAATAAAAGATGTTTTTCGTGTTTGCACTGGCTTATGCAAAACTCGGAGACGTTTGTGAGAACTCTCGAGCATGTGCAACACTTGACCTTAGGTCTCGGGCTTACACTGATGTGCTCGAGAGTTCTCACAAACGTTCCGAAGTTTGCATAAGCCTGTGCAAACACAGTAAACATCTTTTATTTCTTAAAGAAAAACGGTAAGACTGACTCAGAGATATCGAATGAAAGTTCTTATAAACTTTACAAGGTTTGGGAGAGACTCCTGGACTACTAACAATCCAATTGCAACAAGCGTATGACGTCACCATTATTAGGAATTTCATATCCTTGATTCCTTTCCCGAGGATAGACGCGCTTTTTTAGCTTGTCTCTTTTCTTCATACTATGCCGAGTGCGTCAAAGCTCTTATATTAGTAAATTCGTTTTGGTTACAATAAATGAGTTATCATTGGAACATTATACGAAGAACTTAACTCAAATTTTTTAAAGTGTGTTTTAAACTTCATTTGAATTAAGAACAAAAAGCCTTTGTTGTAAATGAATCTTTGTTCGGATTCTTGGTGCAATGCTTGGCTGTCAGCATAAAATGTAGAGCACAACATATAGTTTTCGAAAAGCAATAAGCGGTCTGAAGATGCCTCGGGTGAAAAGGAAACATCACATGCTTTCTTTAGATAACTATTATAACATCAAACCACTTATGGCTTTTTTGAAAACTGTCTCTAATTTTTATATCGAGAATTTGATCCTAACAGGCACCTTGTCGCTGACAACAATGCTTCCTCGCCAAAGTAAAATAAAAAAAAAACATACTACTGACTCATAATTCTTTGTACATTTTCTTCAATAATGAACAACATTCCAAATAATTTACATTTAACAGACGGTCATTGGAATGTTGCTATGACTCAACTTTGTCGTTAAATTTTCGTATAATTTCGACAATCGAAGAAGGTTACCTTGGCTAAGAATCTGATTTTCTTCAATGAGATGTGAATTGAACTCTGTCAAATAAACTTCTCTTTCTTGTCAATCGTTGTACAGCAAGTTCTTGTGTTGTTATGTTTGTGAACATTTCTCCGCGGTAGGAGGTTAACTCGTACTCTTATGAATGTATTGTATTTTATGCAAACGCGCGGTAATCTTTAAAGATCATTGTTAAACCAGGTTCTTTAATACAAAATAGTTTGAGAGGGCAAAGTTATCACTCTTTGTCTTTTGCCAAACTTTAGAGAATGATAACTGAGTGTTCGACTTAACTCGCCGTTCGTTTTTAATTTGTCAAATTATGATTGTAGTGGATTTCAATCGGTCATCTGCATGCTCAGCATTTCTTATCTTAACTCAACCATGCCGTGTACGTAAATCGTGGCCATACAAATGCTAACTATGCTGATGATTTTGTTCTAAATGTTGGATCTTTTTCATGACTCCAAATCATCTTATCTATCTAATCATCAAGTAAAGGATTGGAGTTCAAAATGAATATTCTATTACAGCTAGAAGATTCCTGGTGTTTGGCATAGGTTTTATGATAATACATAAAACATACTACATTTACAGTAAATTTAAAAATTTTTAATTTTGACATTTTTGTATACCAACTTTGAAATCGGACACGGACATCAATTTAGCTGAGCGAAGTTCAACCGCTGGTTATAAAATTGAAAAAGTTTCAGGGCAAAAGGAAAACGTTCCCCGAATAGCCCATACACAGTGGAGAAAGGAAGAGAGATGTTATTGCTTCCTAGTTCCGTGTATCTGCATAAAAGTGACTGAATAAGAGACGAGTACAGTCAGCACACTTATTTTGAATTCGAACAAGAACAGTCATTGCTTTATTAAAGCCTTTACAAAGAAAATGCTGACTTTGTCACCATTTTGTCTTGTGAATGAGACGTATATAAGAGAGAGGATGTTTATTGGAGTGGGCGTTCATTTAATTTAATGTGTTCATTAGCATAAGTACGGCACTTTATATCTAACGTTATTAATCAAAAACGTCTTGTGTATAATGCCTAAAGCACTATCTCCATGTCAAAATGTTAGTTTCTTTAGCAGGTTACTCAAGCTTTATTATAAAAATTTTTGCGATAGTAACTTTGTATTTCATATCTACGAGTGAATTGACCCAAGCAAATAACGCTTTGATAGAGTTTGTGTTTTTTCACCACCTCACAATGGGACAATGCTGCAGACTGGTCGATGATCACTGTAATTGCACAACTCGACCGTGGGCTTATAATAACAGTCAGCAGCCTTTTCCCACCGTGACGTAGTTAAAAATATTTCGTGAATAGTTAGTACCAATTAGTGAAATTCAAGATGTTTGAATAATAAAAATATTGTCGATGCTCGACTCTTTTAGAATCAAAATCATACTCCGTTTTTAAAGAATCAAACAACGTGAACTCGAATCTGATTTACTCAAATCCACTTTACTCAAATCCACTTTCTTTTTCCTAACAGCCGCTCTTACAACGGCATGGAACACCTCTTCTACACCGTCTCGTTTCAATGCTGAACATTCTAGAAATGCCGCTGCTTGGATTTCGTTCGCAAGATTTTGTCCCTGCTCGATGCTTACAGGCGCCTGGCCTTGTTTTTTCAGGTATTCAATCGTCTTCGTGTCGTCACGTAAATCTTTTTTCAAACCTACACAAAATCGGTTAGCACTATTTTCCACCCAGCAAACCGCCCTTTACTTTACACAATCGGAAATAAATTAAAGATGGCGGCTAATGGGAAAGAACCAAAAGCTAAAAGGAAACCATGCATGCACTGGTGCTAGGTCGTTTTGAGATGGCGAGTAATTTTATCTTTTTATAATACAGTTTTTAATATCAACATATGAAAATATTTAGAGATAAATGTTGCAGTATAAATTTTCATGCAACCACCTTAAGTTATAAACTTATAATCCAGGCTGGAAAATGTCGTTTTTTCGACGATTGTGTAAAATATTATATAAAATATTATATTGTGTAAAATATTAGATTGCGTAAAATATTATATTGTGTAAAATATTATATTTCAAAGTAAAGGGCGGTTTGCTGGGTGGAAAATAGTGCTAACCCACAAAATCATACAAAGAAAACGTCATCGGTTTGTTTGTCAGCGGTCTAGCGGACAGGTTAAAAAAATAGTGCGGCACAACAATTGGTAAATCACTCTCCCTTTGGTTAAGAAAACAGCGATAAGATGTTTTGACATGTGAATTTAAAGTTGACTCTGAAAAAATTTGCTCTGGAAGTAAATACTTTTGTTCGTACAATATGCTACATACCCACAAGCACTATAGGTACAGCATGGTAAAAGTGTTCAACTTCCGGTATCCATCTTTCCTAACGTTTTCGTAGCTATTTGGCGAATCAACAGAGTAACAGACGAGGATGACATCACTTTTGGGATATGAAAGCGGTCTGAGCCTGTCGTATTCCTCTTGGCCTGCGGTGTTACATATTTGAAGTTCGAAGTCATGCTCGTCAACCGTTAGTTCTTTCACGTAGTTTTTGAAAACTTTCGGAACATATTTGGGTGGGAATTTGTTATTGCAATACATCATCAACAGACAGGTTTTTCCACATACAATATCGCCGATGACGACCACTTTTAGTTTTATAGTCGACATTATTTCTTTTTTCTTAAATTTAAAGAAAAAGGTGAAAGAATACATTGATAAAGTTGAACACAAATTAGAGATTAGAGCATTCTCGATAATTCATAATCAACAATCGTAAACACAATGTTTGAATTAATGCTATTCAAAAAATTCATGGACCAGAAAATTATTTTTAGCTTAATATTGAGGGAACTGGCTTTGAATACCAAATACAATCAGCTTTGTGAACGAAACATAAAATTCTCTTACTAAAATAAAATACGCACATTTAGCCTTTTAGCGTTTGTACACGTGACACTGCTAAGTAACAGCTATTCAACTTATGGTCGGATAATTTTGTCTGGAGGATTTCAGTCGCAGACTAGCTAGCCAAGAATAAAGACTATAATGAGTTTTTTCAACTGCATTTGAATCAAGTACAACTGCAATTAGAGCATTGTTTGAATTATTGGTGCACTATTCGATTGTCTATAATACATTATATTGCTATAAAGTAAATGGTTTGAACCCGGGAGTATCGTTACATGTTTGTGGATGTAAATCGTCCAGTTTAGTAGAGTCCTGAGATTGCAGTTGATGTTGACTGACGTTTCGACAACCTTAGCGGTAGTCATGCTCAGAGTAGTCATCTTATAACGGTAGTCATCTTATAACGGTAGTCATCTTATAACGGTAGTCATCTTATAACGGTAGTCATCTTATAACGGTAGTCATCTTATAAAGGTAGTCATCTTATAACGGTAGTCATCTTATAAAGGTAGTCATCTTATAACGGTAGTCATCTTATAACGGTAGTCATCTTTTGACTTTGAAGAGACTACCGCTTAGGTGGTCGAAACGTCAGTCAGCATCCACTGCAACAGTCCTTCTCATGACTGAACTAATCTGGACGATCTACATCCACAAACATGTAACATTATTGCTTCAAAAATGAACAACATTCCACAATATTACGCCGGTGATGGTCGATCATGTTGCAAACTCAAGACATTCTCGTTAAATTTTCGTATAAAAAAATTCGACTCATGAAGTCTGTTACCTAAGCGACCCGCAAACTTCTTCAATGAGTGTGAACTCCTTCCAATAAATCAGCCTTCCTGCTCAATCGTCGTTTAGAAAGTTGTTGTGCTGTTATGCCGGCGAAAGTTCTCCTCCACGGTAGGCGGTTGACTATTGGTCTTTTACGAATTTATTTTATTATTTTATTTCATGCAAACGTGCGGGAATCCTTAATAACCATGGTAATGCATTGGGAAATGCAAATAGGTCGTGAGCACACTACAATCATCTCGCATTTGCTCGCATTGGTGATTTGTGTGTAGTAGCAATCGTTGATTTTGTGTCAAATTATGCCGGCTCACTGGACTTGGTTTTTAGTTGGTCACGTTCACGGTCGACGCTGCGTTCTTAAATTGTTGCTGACCGAATTGTTGGGTGCAATATTTCAAAAATTTCAGGCAAAAAAAGGAAAAAAATTTACAGGTAATACGCAGATGACGTTTACACCTTTTCGCTGCTTATACAGTGTGTACAAAAAACAATGAATTGTAGAAAAAAGATGAGTTCTTTAGGTTACCATATGTCGGTAACCTATCACGGCCATTACATATTTTTATAAAATGAAAAAGATATCATTGGAAAGCTAAAGAGTTCATCTATTTTGCTGTATAGAAATATAAGCGTAAAATACAATATCAAATGCAACGATGTAAAAGTTCGGATTCAAACTGCATATTTAGTTCTGAAGTAGATATGTTTGCTACGGTGTAAATCACTCTTCACTCAACCACATGCATTAACTCGTTCCGAAAATAAACCCAGATTACCAACGTTTATTACTAACGTTAGATTAAAACATATTATGAAATATAAAAGGTATGGCATTCACAAATTTGTATTCTGGTAGGCATGTGTCAACAAACTACTGCACTGATTATGGCACGCGATACTAACAGTTACAGCGCCAAATTAATGCTGTCAACAAGGAACTAGTTTGAAAGTTTTCGTGCTCTGCGAGAACCGATTTATCAGTGCCAAGGAAGTGTGAATTTTTTTCTTGTGCATCAATGTATAAAATAGAATGATATTCTATGATTAAGGTAGATTTACCATGAGAATGGATGCCTGTTTGCACGGTGCACGAAAGTGGAGCAAAATTACGTCTAGAAACGTCTATTGTACGCTGTCGACTTTTCAAAATGTAACATTGCAAGTGTAAATGTGAAAATCAGACAGGGTTTTTTGACATCGTTCGCCAATTTACTAACTTTTGAGCTGGCCTTCCGATCCTGTTCATAAGGTATGGAAATAATTCCAAAGTTGTGGTGATCTATGTCTGTTGAAATGAAAAATCGATAAACTAATAGAAGCCTGTAAGGACTCTAACTTAGTGCGTACTTAGTGATTCCCACGCTTAGAAATATAGACCGGCCTCCATGTGTCTTCTATATTATACAAACAATTTTGATGATTTTGATCTCAACGTGGTTTTGGTTGGCATTAGCTTACAGATTAACAACACTTGTTTGTTGCAGTTCTACTTCTACCAATTGGTTAATGTCACACTCAGACACACTTACGATGATTTCGCATGATATTTCGTTGAACAATTTGCACTAATTTTAATAAAAATACATAATAGCTACATCCTAAACAATAAAACTAACAAATACCGTACAATAGATTGAAAGAACTTGAGATTAAGAAAATCACAGAATTTACGTTAGTGCGTCATTAGACCATAACAAGTATTCCGTATTTCACATTTGCACCAAAGTGTACTAACGAGGGGTTCTTAATGTTAAGATGCCATAACGAACGTAATATTCTTTTATCAATATGCTGGTTCTTAAAAGAACCGGTTTTGTTTTTTCTGTGGTCGGTAACGGCTGACATTTACTTGCTGCTTGTGTACTTCGTTACGGCTTTTGTTCCTTCGCTGACTGCGTGCTTTGCTAACTCTCCGGGTAGAAGCAAGCGGACGGCTGTTTGGATTTCCCTCGAGGAAATGGTCGATTTCTTGTTATAATGTGCCAAACGGGAAGATTCTCCTGCTATCCTCTCAAAGATGTCGTTGACGAACGAGTTCATGATGCCCATGGCTTTGCTGGAGATGCCAGTGTCAGGATGAACTTGCTTCAAGACTTTGTAGATGTAGATCGCATAAGATTCTTTACGTTTAGGTCTTCTCTTCTTGTCCCCACCGACTCCTGCTTTCTTGCCAGCTTTTTCCACCTTTCGAAGCGATTCCGGGTTTGACAGGCATCGTAACATATATTCTGCACGCTGATTCTCTTAAGCGAACGATAGTAAAATGCGTATAGCACTACCCGATTACGCGTCGCGTCTTGTTTATATTTTGAAGGACATGGGTAATTTATGCAATGAGGATCATAAATGCAGTGATTTGATTGGTAGATATTTAGTCGGACCTTTGGGGAGAATATTTGTAAACTATGTATTATGTAACGTGTATTCAGTCGGTGAATCCGTGCTTAATTTTGATTGATTAACACAAACGCACAATTGCATAAATTGCACAAATACACAACATAAAATTAAACAGATATCTTTATTTTCCTTATGCATTATAAATTTGGATTCAGGATTTTCGACCGAATTTGTGAATTGTGCGTGTCTGGCGTATTCGTGAATACAACGAGATATTTTTGTCTGCAACACCTCGTTGGTAAAATGCAAGCCCAGTGGATTACCCGGTACGATGATGTACAAAAAGATACTTTTTAAAGAGGAAGCCTGCTTATACTCATATCTATCAATCAATAATTTTGATGTAAATTATCTTCTTATCTGCTTGAGAGTCGAGAAAATGCAAGCGCTTTGCTGCTGCGCTGTTTATATAAACGATCAGGATCTTCGGCATTGCTTCAATTGCCTTCGTTCTATTGTAACTTGTCGGAAATTTAAGAAAACTCGTGAATCACTATTGAATTGTTTGCAAAATGGAAACGGCGCGATCTAGGAGGGTAAAGGTGATGCTTTTCTATGTCGATGAATATTGTCTGAAATTTATTGAAAATATAGCCTCCATATTCTTACTTATGTTGAAGTCAATTGTAACTTTTTTCTAATTTTCATCCATCACCTATCCATAATGCTTTATGAAGAGAATGACTTGCCTTGTTCACGTTTTGCTGGCAGTCAGATTTAGTCGAGTGATCAAAACAACACTAACAACAATGGTTAACCTCTCTTAGGATTAATTAGCCAGCCAGAAAAATATAAACAAGGCAATTTACCGATAAATTAAGGTTAAATATATAAGCTAAGGTTCAATATATAAGGAGAAATGTATAATACAAAAGAAGGAACTGAGAATGTGAGGAGAAATGGAATTTGATTGCCCCACCCCCCAACCCCTTCACACACCCGCTAGTAACATTATCAAGACTATGGTCTTCATTCGGAGCCACTGGAAAGAACATGGGTATACGTATATTTGGGTATTGACTGAGGATTAGTTGTTGTGCATGAAACACTGTAGATAGTGTACAAATGTAGAGCACTCTGTTGTTTTAGTATTGTAATTTTTATATGATTATATATAATTAAGGGTGCAAATCATGGGGAAGGGGCATGCTTTCCCTAATTTTCAGAATACCAGTGATTTCAAGTTGCAAAAAAATTAGGAAAACCACTACGTACTACACCATAAGATATCCCCCCACCACACTTTTAAAAACAAATTTGTGCTTTTTAATATAATAACAACATGGGTCATCTTTATCGAGCCAGCTATCATGGTGAAAGTTTCTTTTCTTAATATATCCATAGAATCCGAGACATAGATTCTATAGGTAAAAGAATTGATTTATTTCAAGAAATATTGTGAGACTTTACTCTATAGAAAGAGAAATCTTACTAAAAACTGCTGTGAAAATTGTATTTAACAATTGCAAAAACAAACGAATATGTATAGCATCTTCATTCACACATTCTTATTTGATTGTCACATACTGACTCACTGCAAATAGTAGATGAAGAAATGCATAATGATAGTGTGCTGAAGTTTTGCTTAGCTGGACTGGGCTGCAGAAATTTGGTGGAATTTGGGGGGAAAGCTTCCCTTCTTCCAGCTAGGAATGTTGAGCTTCCCTTGTACTTCAGAAATTGATAATTTATTAATTGCAGTTTTTAAACTTTTAATCTGGCAATTAATCCTTGTACCATATAGCGTGATATGACTGTGTAAAGTCAATTCCAAAGTTAAAGTTACTATTCATATGTTGATTATGATTTACAATACTCATAAATTATGATCAATTATTTATCAGTCATCGCAGTTATGCTGCAGTATGGTGAATGTACAGTAGAGCTACTTCATTGAATTTTTGGTGCCAAGCACATATTATTACGGATTTTATTACCTTAGAGGTAGCCAGTCAATTGACCAAAAGGAATAACGAAATGGCCAACGAAAACCCGTAATCTAATTAAATATACAGTAGCTAGTTGCACACAGTTCTATATTCCCTATACTGTGGTTATGCGTTGTCGAAATCTTTGACGTCATACGATGACGTTACGTCTAATGATTTCACTGCATCACCCTCATTAAAAGCATCCCATCCCCTCCCACTCCAAGAGAATTAGTTCGAAGCACAGAGCTGGACTATAACTTGCAGGCTGGCTATGTCCCCTGACAAGGTTAATTGGTTTGTCCAAAAAGTTTTGAGCTGTTTTTGTTTTTTCCATTTCCCTGTTCCAGGCGCGAAGCCGGAACGATAATTGGAGGAGGGGACATATTCATGTATACATGATATGGCTTATTAATTTCTTTTGAAATCCATTATTTTTTACGGATTATAAATTGAATATATGAATATGGGCCTCCCAATTATCCTTCTGGCTACGTGCTTGCCCTGTTCATTTTTCTGCTAATGATTTCTTATATATTTTATGTAAAAAAATCATTTATTTCCTCGTTTTAGGTTGAACACGAGGTGGTGAAGTTGCTGAATGTTACCATAGTTCGTGCAACATGTGTTGAAACTTGTTTTGATAAAATAAAATGTACGTCGATTTTTCGATCTTTATTCTTGCTTCAAAACCAGGGGCCGGTTGATGACACATAAGACCTATATGACACATAAGACTTATACAGATTGTCCGCGCGAGGCTCCATCATAAGTAATAATTTCACGAGAGTCGTCATTTTTAAAAGTGTCCATTTCTCAATATTAATTCCAGTGAGGTGCCAGGGCGGAATGGAATTCTTAATATAAAAATTAAAAATTGTTTTAAAAATAGCAAATACCATGGTGAAGAATGGTAAAATTATAACGTACTAGTTCTTAAAAGAACTGTTTAATACCAGAACACTGACCCAATAGTTCTAAAAGAACTGTTTTTTTAAAAATTGGCTCAGTGTTCTGGTTTTAAACAGCTCTTTTAAGAACTCTTACGTTATCATTTTGAAAGTGTCTGTAATGTGACACCACAGCTCGTTTTAGAGCTATTACGTTTATTATTTTTACCATTCGTCATGGTGTTGACCCTTTTTGTTTGAAACAATTTTTAATTTGTCACGTCGACAAAATCTCTTTTTTACTATAAAAATCAATGTCCAACTCCAATAGGTAGTTTTTGAAAAAGCAATAAGCGATTGTATAATATTTATTAAAGAGAGCAATTCAAAACAAAACATAACTTGCTTTCATTAATAAATGTTAAACAGTCAAACCGCTTTTTTGTATCTGTTGGGCTCCAGTGCTGTAGAACTAAATTTATCAGATGGGGGGCTCTCTTGACAAAGCTGAAGCCATGAAATTGTGAAAAATGCGTGACGTCGTCGTATGACATTATCATGGATGTTCACAACGTTTAACTGAAATGACTCATAGATGGCAGATCATTAACCCTTAAGTCTAACAAGTAACGACCACTACTTTGATAAATGTTTGAAATAGACTTACACTCAGTCATACTACACTATGCTTGACAGAGCTCGTTAGATAAAAAGTTAAAACCCTGCGAAAAAATGAGTCATAGATCATTTGCATTCTACAACAGCTTATTTTTTCATTATCAACCGATAAAACGTCGGCTTATAATCTGAACCAATTTAATCATCTCTTATCTTCCCTGAGTTGAGTAGAGTTATGTCAAAAATTCGTCTTAAACTCAAAAAGGTAAAATAGAATACAGATTCAGAAAACGCTCATGCTGCACAACACTAATACTAAAAAAGAAATTTCGTTAAAAAACTTTATATTTGTGAAAAAAGGAAAATGTTTGTCTTAACTCAAGTCATAGTCTATATCAATATACATTATTGTTCGTGAATAAATTACAATGCCAGTCTATGATTTGACTCCTCGACTTTTTGTTCGTGCTCTTGAGTAAAATCAGCACGATTTTACTTGACAAAAAATTGTTGTAAAGGTGTGAGCTCTGCTTCTTTTTTCAGCTTCTTTTTTCTAGTTTGATTATTTTCAGCAGACTTGTGGTGTTCCAGCCATTGCTGCACAGCTGAACTTGCCTCCCAGAATTGTGCTGGCGCACCATTGATGCTTATGAACATCAAGGAGGATAAATGAGAAACAGACATGCTAGAGCGTGACTTCAAACATATTAAGTTCATTTGTGGAAATCCCCTCTCTGCCCCTGCATTGCTTTTTGGCACAATTTGAAGCAATCCTTTTAGTAGCCGTTCCTCAATAAGCGATGGGGTGTTTCAAGGATCACTGAAAAATTCTCGATATGATGCAATCATGCCTGTCGTATCGATTTTAAATCTTTCACAAAGTGACATGATATGTTGCTCCCCTTTTAGCCATGGAACCTTCTCCCCCCTTGGCCATTTTTACGGATAGACAGATTCAATTTGCTTTAATAATATCTTCTCAGATGAATCAATCATCCTTTTTTGGAGGTTATCAATCAAACCCTGCAAAAATTGCTTTCGATTAAATGATTTGTATCCAGTTCGAGACTGAAATGACTTTAACTCCACGCCTTTAAACTCCACTGAAGAATTGTAATTGTTCCTAATTATATTTTGTTTCCAAAGAATCGTTTATCTTGTCCAGCGCGTTTATTGTCCATTGCAAATAGTCAGTTGCTTTAAGAAGAATGGTGCAGTCCTGTAGTGATTCAGACAAAATTGAAAGCTTTCATAATGGCTACGTCTTCAACAAACTCTATCGTCTCCATTCGTTTTGCTAATCCAGCATAGGTTGCTTTGTGCTTGTCTTGAGAATGTGAAAGTGTGTAGAAATGCTTATACACAGCTGATAATTTCTCCAAAACGATTCCACTGCACGAGACGAGGATGCAACCCATCTAGTTGTCAAAATTTTGTCGACTTTGCGCAGTTGAATATCCAGTTCTGCAGCAATAATTTTCAGCTCTCTCTGAAATTTAGCAGACTGAGGAATAAATTGCATAAATCTTACCAAAGAAATCTTCAATAGGTTGGGTACCATCAACAGCTGTTACTGTGTCTGATACTGCTAATTCTAATCTGTGGTTGAGACAATGCCACAAAACAATTTGTGGATACCTTGACTTAAGTAATGTTGCGACTCTTGGTTGCCCCCATCATCACTGATGCGCCATCACTGGTAAATGCAATAAATTTTTTGCCAAGTATTCGTCATTAATTCCGTTACTTTTCAGTGAATTTAAAAGTGATTCACAAATTGAATTCGAGTCTTGACCCCCCAGTTTAATAATACTTAGAAAAATGTTAACAGCAAATGTTTATTATGGACCTCACACGACCAAGCAGGATTCTTTTGCATTTGAGGTAGCTTCGTCAATTATAATGGAAATCTTTTTGTTATGTTTGGTAATTTCTTTAATAAGATTCTCACGCATTATTGAGGCAATTGTATCAGTCATTTCTGTGCAAGACCACCTTGAGTGTAGAGTAACCCCAAGATTTATTCCATTTTTCTGCTGAAGCTTTATCAGATTCTCATAGTCCGAGTATGGTCTGTTTTCTTTAGCAACATAGCAGTTCTGAGGCATTTTTCAGTTGTTGATTGATGTTGTGCAACAGATAAGCCAGTTGAGCTCTGGACTTTTCTCTTTTCCCCTTCATTGAGAATTTTGGTTGCAGTTACGTGTGCACTGCTTTTTGCATGCTTGGCAATTTTTTTCTTAGGTATTTTTGCGCTGCTGTCGTTTCGAGACTCTTCGTTTTGCATGGAAAAACAGTACATTCTATCATTCTTTACTCATGTGGTTTCGTTGTTTAGCATGCAGTCGAAGATTGTTAACGTTTCTACAATCCCGACAGTCAAGTTTTCCATTTGAAATTATAATCCATGGGTATGCAAAGGTAAAGTAATCTTGTTGCTTAACAGACCAACATGGAGGGGCGATGGAATGAATAGATGGAGATAAATGTTCACTAGAGTTTGGAAATTCATTGAAGGCATTGTTTACCGTAGGTTCCTGTGTGTTTTCATCAAACTTCCTCAGCTCAGTACCTTTTTCGGAGCTGTTGCTGTCGTTGATTTCAACCATTGCCATATGCTTGCATCTTCCTCCGGCTCCAGCTTCTGAAGCATGGAAAACATCGTAATTTATTTCATTGTGCTTGTTGGAACTGTTGTGTTTTTGCGAGATACAAGTTTCAGCTTGCACATCTATGTCTTCATTTAAATCTTCAAATGGGTTTTCTTTCCTTTTCTTCGCCTTTGCCACGAAAGTACAACAGAGATGCATGTTTTACTTTTTTAGACATATTCACGGTGTTGATTTAAGCAGTCATTATTTTTGTAGTAAATATTTGTTGTTTACCTGCGCCCACGCAACTCAAAGCAGCCATAATCAGTCCTTCGTGTAAGTTTTAACGTAAGTTATTCTGTTTGAAACCTACACAATGTAAATGGACGATAGCGGCATGATCATGTGAAACAATAAGACAAGAAAAATTATCGACTTATCTCAAGAACGTGATTTTGATAATTTTGATTGTACTTTATGAAATTATAGTCAAGTTTTTGTCAATAGTGCCCTTTTAAAATTACCCATTTCAAAGGTAGAAGGTGGGCTCCTCCCCCAAGCACCCCCCAACGTTTACAGCACTGTTGGGCTCTAATTTTTATATTGAGAACTCCTCATTGTATAACAGCAATCCCAACTACTTTGCTTCAGGTTTTCGCCATTCCCTTTGCCCTGGTGGCTGTTTCTGGTCGCAGAAAATCTCCATGTCTCCAGATCCATATGTCACTCTCAGGGTGCGTACGAGTCCTAATGGTAAACAGCAAACGAGCGTAAAGCAGGGCAATTCGAATCCGGAGTGGAATGAAATGTTCAACTTCTATCTAAATCCTGAAAAGGAAAATATTCTAGGTACCTTTTGATGCTTGAGTGATCGTGTAAAATGGCGGGACTTGTTGGTCTGGGGGTGAGGTTGTGTTTTAGCGAAATTGGTCTTTTCAGGGTTCACTATACTATATACAGGTCGAAAAACAAAACAGCAAGCTCTCTCGCTATCGTTTGATTCATAGTTTTAAATCCTTATGGGTATTTTAAAAACTCGTTTGAGAAAGTCTGTTATTTACGGTCAAACTAAATGAGGATATCGAAGTTTTAACATCTGAAGTAGCTGTACATTTCTACCGTTTAATAAAGTTGAATTGGCGCTTATCACATGGTAGATAGAGAAATATAAGCTTTGTGGTGTCATTTTACAGAATTGACATTGGTTGATGACGAATTTTGTTCTCCTGAGGAACTCGACACTAGGACAATTCTGCTGGACAAGCTGCCTGTGGATGTGGTAACTCGTCAACAATTGAAGTTTGGTGAGGTATTGAACTTATTCTCTGAAGAGAAGGGATATGGCGTTAGTTGGCATGACTACCAATTGATTGTGGAGATAGATTTTCCAGGCGGGAAACACATAATCGTATTATGAACATTAATGCCCAGCTTAATCCAATGATATGATTTTCTATTGTAATTAACATTGTAACTAACATAAATTTGTCTCCTAAAAGGGAAACGACCGACCTTTTGCGAAGTAAAGTGAAATCTTCGGTCGTTTGCCCAAATGTATGCATGCGAAAAAATCAATTCGTTTCAAATTAAGTGATTCAGTTGCTAATATCTTTCTTTACGTTTTTTATCTTTAGAGAACCTTGTTGGATGTCGTTTTACATGTGGTAAACAAGTAAGTGCGAATAGTAGATATTTTCATTGAAGTTGATATTATACCTTTGGTTGCATTTTGATGTCAATAGACTCGAGAGTTTTTTTGTTAGAATTTAGAAATTCAGGTATTTTCACGCCTTCGGTTCTGCAATCTCCGTGAGGTGGGAATGTCTAAGGACCCCCCTCGTTATTTCTTCTGCTAAATACTAAGTTTGACCCAGTGAACCCTAAAGGCTCTTTTCCACTTATCGCAAAATGCTCTCGCTGCGAGCTTGCGAGTATGTTCGCGCGATCAACAAATTTTGTTCAAATAATTTAACTATGCAGCGAGCTTGCGAGTACGTTTTGCGATGAGTGGAAAAGAGCCTTAATATCTGTTGATAGTACAGTTCACTGGTTTCACCTGATGAATTAACCACAATGCATTGCGGGATGCAATATTTTTACTAAGGTTAATTTCGCTGTACTGTATTATAGTGAAAGGGTAGACCTGCGCATCGGCTATGATTCTTGTGAAAATGAAAAAGAGTTTCTTACAAAAAGACGAGAGGTGGTCTTAAAGAAGATGGCTGCTATGTTTGACGACGAGAAACGGCCTGGTTCTATTGACGAGGTCAGCTGGCAGTAAACTATCAATTAAAGAAAGTATGTCAACCAAGATGCATTGCGCGCCTTTGTTTATGTTTACATCGTTGCTTTTTGAGCTTGCGGCACGCAGAATGCAATTTCGTCACTAAGTCGTCTAATTTATCTGAAAAACTTAGCATAAAAACCTTGATTAAAAACTCTATTTTACACGAATTATTATAGTTTGACTACAATAACAAAATCCGCCATTTTCTTGACCCACAAAATGGCCACCACGTTGTGATTTATGTGCAATGCATCTTGCTTGACACAATTTCTTTAATGGCTAATTTGATGAGACCAATTTGGTAGGTTAGGATTTTGATAGATAGATCTCTGTCAGTATGTGTTTGGTTTTTATTGCAGTGATACAGTAGCGATCGATTTTTTTGATGCGGTAAACCATATTTTTTGGAAGTGTGGGTTCTTGATTTTTGTAATTGTTGATTTTTATTTGTCAAATCAACCTGCTTGTCGTTGCCTTCAAACAGGCAATGAACAAATAGCAAAGTTTGGTAGAAAAAATCTTCAATCATACGAAACATGTAAAAATAATTGTACTATATACTTTATTTTGTGGAAATGTGGTAGCTCAACTGTGCTAGATTGATTTGTTAACTAGAATGCGATCTGCAGGTCCCGGTGATTGCGATCATGGGCTCGGGAGGTGGTTACAGGGCAGCTTGTGGCTTGTCAGGAGCATTCAGTGCTCTTCAAGAAGCTGGTATTTTGGACTGCGCTACATATGTATCTGGACTATCAGGATCATCGTGGTATGCAGAATGAAAATTCAATTCTCTTAGTTGTAGTTTCTTTTAGTTTGCGTTGGCAACATAATGCCTGCGGCGCAAACTCAACCATTATTGTTATGCACATAATATTGACGTAAAAACTTTTTTTGATTTCGAATGCCAGGTACATAGCAACTTTGTATGAAAATGAGAAATGGCCCGAGCTGCCTGCGTGTGATGAAGTTGCTGTTTTCCTTCGAGAACGGTTCCGCACCAGTATTCTTACGCATTTTCACAGTCAGTTTGGCCACAGAGTCAAACAGAAAGAAGAGAAAGGCCAGCCTGTCTCTTTTACTGACATCTTTGGCATGGCCATCGGGGATGCTTTATTAACGGTGAGGTTTTAATAGTTAACGCTTCAATGCAAGTCTGCTCTAGTGCTAGACCTTAAGTTTTTGTGAGGAGTAATGTCAAAAGACCGAAGGCTTGAGCCTTTCTTGGTGGGAGTGGGGTGGACAAATCTAGAGTCCCAAGGTTCGCCGTGCTTATGAGGTGTACGTTTGCATGATTCCTTTTGTAACGTAGGTAGTTAACTAGTTATCGCCACTCTCTCCTGAGTACATCTTTACACGAGGGTAGTTCTTCAGGCGATATTTTATCGTGAGAAGGGGACTAATTCGCAAGCTACGCCACTAGTATTTTATATTAAAGTATTGTGGTAATAATAAACCTGTTCGTTCTTGCACATTTACTTCTACGGTAGGTTGAGATACGTCAAAATATTACTGTGGCATATTTTGGCATATATTTACAATTCTAAACAGGTTGGAGGCAAATCCACTGGTGAAATTGTATTCTTTTGAAATTTAAAACCAATAGTATTATAGTGTTTCTTTGAAAGGACTTTGAATGTCATATTGAGGGGCTAAAATTTAATTTGATGAACGCTGGACCTGCTACTTGCACGTATGTGTCATTCATTTGCTCCGTGATCTTTACAGCATTCTCACGATACATTCACTGCATTTTGGAAACAAGGTTTAAGATCATCGTAACGTAGATGCATGTGCAGGGCTCCAGGCATTTCATTTGTCTTGTAAATTGTAATTATATATTGAATTCCTTATACTTGTTTCTGTACATTGATTTCATTAGGAATAATTGAATGTTGAAACTTCATTTCTTATACACCCCACTCTAGTGTCTTCACCAGGAGTGATCTGATGTTTAAACATAAGTCCTTATGTACTCCAGTCTAGTGTCTTCGTCAGGAGTGATCTGATTTAAAACATGAGTTCTTATATACTCCAGTCTAGTGTCTTATTCAGGAGTGATCTGATGTTGAAACTTGAGTCTTTACGTACTCCAGTCTAGTGCCTTCATCGGGAATGATCTGATGTTGAAACTTTACTCCTTATATCCTCTCGTCTATAGTGTATTCATCTGGAGTGATCTTTGTTGAATCTCAAATCTTTATATTTTCTAATAAAATGTCCTTTTCTTTTTGATGGTTTCTTTCAATTTAGGACCCAGAAAGTAAACTGAGTCATCAAGTTTATAAAGTCTGTGATGGTCAATCACCTCTCCCAATCATGACGGGAATTCGAGTTCAATCTAGCACGCCCGCAGACGTTTGCAGCGGTATTTTTCTTAATCGATTATCTTCATTTTGCCGTACATTATTCAACAATGATTTTACGAATTCCCAATTTTATTTTACGACTTTTTCTTGGAATAGAATGGATGGAATTCACGCCTTACGAGTTCGGTTTTCCATTGTTGAGTGTATTTGGAAAGATATCCGAGTTCGGATCAAAGTTTTACAAGGGAAGATTGGTGCGCAAGTTCGAGGAGTATCCTTTGAATTATTTTCTCGGTGAGTAAGGTGAAACGCTGAATGTTTGAGGACAAGTATGTCGGATTGAACATGGGTTAGGCCCATTGATGGTTAGGCACAAGGCAAGGGATATTTTAAGGATTTTACAGTGGGAGGCCGTTTTCCTCAAAAGGACCTTCGAAACCTGAGCCATATGGCAGAAGGTCCTGAAATGCCCTTCCCTAGTGAAATTTTAAAAAATTGAAATTTCGTTAAGGCTATTCTATGCATTTATAGAGCAATACAACGTAACAGACGTGTTATGAAAGAAGCATTCTTACTACAAGCGAGTGATATATTATCAGCAATGAATTATTTGAAATAGCAATTACATAAAACGCAAAAAGGCCTTTAAAGGGGAGCAATTTTCTTTCAGTGTGGGGCCGCTAGAGGACCTGGGAGGGCAAATGCTAATGGTATATATTTTAAAATATGCCTTTGTTAAGCATCCATTATGGCCTGCACAAAGTTTAACGATCAAACGAGTTTCGTTGCTGTGTACCACATGCAGGATAGAGTTAGTTATATTGTGCTCGCCTTCGCGTGAAAAACCACGTGTGCGCGCGTGTGTTTATAGTGGGTTGAGTATGTATCTTTCTGAAACTGCAGGGATCTGGGGAAGTGCGTTCACCATTCTTTTGAATCGCGTTGTCGACGTGGAAAATGAAACCGATAATTGGTGTGAATTGATGAGACGAGAACTAGGTAAGATATATGCGAATGCTAGAACTGAAGTCGTTCGTAGTGTGAATTGAGTGCAAAATTTGCCTTTCTTGATATAGTAATGTGATATAAGTTTGCAGATGTAGATCGTCTATGTTAGAAGAGTTCTTAAAAGGACTGTTGGTGTTGATGTTGAGTGACGTTTCGACAACCTTAGCGGTAATCATCGTCATAGTCAAGTGAGGAGTAAACGTGCCTCTGAACATTACTAACGCTGAGATGGCTCTGAAGATGACTACCGCTAAGGTTGTCAAAACGTCAGTCAACATCAACACTAAAAGTCCTTCTCAGGACTGCACTAACCTTGACGATCTACATCTAAGAACCCTTGACATATTCCCGGCTTCAAACCATTGTGGTTTTGTGTGGAAAAAAGATATCTTTTTTGAAGACATCTTTAATCATGTACTAAGTATGCAATATGACAAATTAGTAGCGTATATCTATCTCATGGAATATTTACAATTTTGCGCCGCTGTTTTCTCATTTTTTGTCAGAAGAAGATGTTTTATCCGGTTGTAATCGGGAAATTTTTTTTTCAAAACAAGCAAAAACATCCGAATTATTCATAGCCAATACCATCTTCTTGTCCACATTTAGAATGTTTACTTAAAATTGAATCGAAAGATGATGATGTCCCAAGCGATGATGACGAGCTTCCGGAAGATCAAATAAACAGTAAGTCATGAAGGGGTGGGAAAAAATACTTATTCTTTCTTCGATTGAAAAGAAAAAAGTTTCTGCTGCTTATTAAGAAACTAACAATACAATGGATTAAAAATTACGAGTCAACAAATGTCCAATTTGATTCTTGAATGGAAATCACAACGTTTGTTTTAAGTTTCGCATTATTGTTATTTTATAAAAGAATTAAAAGATGGTTTACGGTGTATGCACAGGCTTATGCGAATCGAGCTTGTGCAACCCTCGACCTTCGGTCTCGGGCTTGCAATTATCTGCTCTCTAGTTCTCCCAAAGGTCTCCTCGGTTTGCATAAGCCTGTGCAAACACGGTAAATTATCTTTTATTTCTTAATTCAATAATTGCAAATTTGCGTGCCACGAGTTAGCTATTTTTTTTACACTTTCGGTCACCTGTAGTATAGTACAGCTGTTAATGACAAAATTCTTCACTTGAATGGTACAAGGGTAAAATTTTCTTATAGTCTTACCATGCCTCAAAAGACAAAATTTTGATAAAGGGCCAGCCCATATTTTACATTTACAACGCGTTCTGCGCATGTCGTGTTTGATGACGTTTTCAGTAGTAAAAAAAACAAAAGTTCGGTGTCATCGCAATTTCTCTGTATATTCTTATACAACAGCTAAAGATGATAGAAAAACTATATTACAACTTTTGCTTTTGAGCAATACATTCTGAAATATTCTACATTAAAAGTGTTTCAAAAGTGCTGACTCAGTACTTTTGTTTAGTGTTATTGCTCTTTCTTAAATACATTGGAAAAGCGCCTAACCAAGAATAGTAATATTAAAATGATTTTAATGCCATCATGTTATTGACAATAACGCCCACTATTACACAAACGAGTACAAACTAAGTGTGCTTTGACGCATTTACAACGAATCAAATAAATCTACTTCTCTACTCTCACCATTTTCATGAACTGTTGGATGCTGCACGAGCGAAATTGCTGTACCGTGGAAACAGTCTTGTGCACTTGTGGAGCTGGGATTATGATATATGTTGTCAACTGCTGCAGTTTTAAACAATCTTTTCCGTAACTTCGACGGACAAACAACGTCATCACTCTCGTACCTTGCTATTACCTTATTAGCAATGTCGGAAGAAACAGATAAAAGCTGATCGTACGAGATGCACAATCCCAACTTGAAAAAAGCGTCGATAAGTTATTTATCTCTCGTGTCTTTTTGACAAATTATGCATAGTTTCCAGTCCATGAGTTATATAATATTCTACGAGGGAAGCAGTTATTGACACTACATGTGCATGCTTTGTTGTGTTTACATCTTGATCAAAGAAAGAATCTTTTAGATTAAATTGAACACGCAAAATATGCGCACGTCATTACAATCTTAAAGCAAAGTTTTACAACAAGAACAAGTAAGGATATAATAATAGATTACTTCATGGTTGGTCAGTGCGTACGATTTTCATGCACGAGTTGAGAATCAATTAGGTGATTGTTTTGAAACGTTTCAAAACATTAAAGTGACAAAAAGTGCTAAAAACCTGAAATGTTAAAGATAGAATGAGTAAGTATTCTGAATGCTAACACAAGTAAGGTAATGAATCTTAAAGAAACTTAATTGAATGTTCTTCATTGTTTCAATACGATTTATCATTGCACTATGGTGAAAGCCGGGAGGGCACATTGTTATACACTTTATATATAATATAAATATAAAAGTGCTGAGTCAGCACTTTTAAGAATATTCCATGCACAATATTTAGGAATGTATTGCCCAAAAGAAAAAGTTGTAATATACTTTTTCTATCATCTTTAGCGGTTGTTTAAGAATATACAGAGAAATTGCAGATTTCTCTGAACTTTACTTTTTTTTACTACCGATGACGTCATCAAACACGACATTCGCAGAACTCGTTTTAAATGTAAAATATGGGCTGGCCCTATATCAAAATTTTGTGTTTCTAGGAATAGCAAGAATGTGAGAAAGTTTCATACTTGTATCATCAAAGTGAAGGGTTAGGTGATTTTTTGTCATTAACAGCTGCACTACGCCGCCCGATTCATTTTCCTCCTCTTAGTTTTTTCTACCAAAAATCTTTCCAAAACCATCGTAATTTCAAAAAGAAATTACGTAACTACTGCGTGCCGTCAGTGCATTCTTGATCAAATGTGAACCCTTGAAATGTTACTGATTGGCTTATAGCGGAGTTTGCATTAGCCTGTACAAATTGAGCTACAAAAATCAATTAAATCAATGTAAGATATAATTTGCTAATCAATCATGAATCTATGATAAGAAAAATTTTTCTTTTAAATTTATCTGCTTCGCATTATTGTGATTTTATAAAAGAAATACAAGATGTTTTTCGTATTTGCACTTGCATATGTCTAGCATTAATAAACATGTGAAACACAGTAAACATCTATTAATTCTCATAAGTAATATGAAAGAATGCCTAGGTGAAAGCATGTGTGTCTCGTTTTCCACTTATTTCCTCCTTATTGCGAAAACTAAAAATGCGCTGACGTTCCGAAATACATTGCAGGCTCAATTGATCATCTCGAAAAGAATTTAAATTACCTACATACCATGGAGCAGGAATTTTAGTTGAAGCTCTCACATTTAACTTAACCGTCTGCATCCTAAGGACTTGAGTTATATTTATAATCCAAAGTAGTTTTTAGAGAAACATTTCATGTCTAGTTTCTAGTTCCATTCATTGTTTTTTCATTTCAGTTGGGAGGAACTGGTTTGCCGAAATGTTAAGTCCGTCGAATCTCTTCGTGAATCGTCGAGGGAAGGCCGCTGAAACGTTTAATGTTTGTCGTGGGCTCCAAATCAAGCCAGAAAATGGTAATGTGCCGTGGTTTCTAACAACCTTTTCTAGCCGACAGTTAAAAGAAGTGTTAGATAAAACATCTTCCAGAAAACACCAATCTTGTCGCTTTTAAATCTTCTCTCGGGCATGGCGCCAAATTTATCATTGAGGGGCTTTTTTATGTATTCATACTTTATGTATTCCACAATCACAATTGATTTCAGCAGAAACTAATACAGTACACCATTCATATATAAATATTACCCCAATTAATAATCTTCCACCACATTGCGATTGTTTCAAAATGAAATACTTTTCATTTAGAAGAAGAAGACTATCTTAAGAATTTTGGAAAAGGGAAAATGATGTGTGTTGTGGACAGCGGAATTGCGTTCAACTCTCCTTTCCCTCCCATACTGAGGAGTGATCGTGGAGTCGAGTTGATTTTGTCCTTTGATTTCAGTCAGAAAGAGGGCGATGACGATCCACCTTTTGTCGTAAGTACTATAGTAGGGGTTAGGGTTAGGGTTGTGCTGTCGCCAGGAAGAAACCCTCTCCCCCAAAAAAACAAAAACCGGGGAGGTCTATGCTATTCTGGGAGCGACTTTTTAAAGTCTATTTGTTTGAAAAACCAATAACGACTTCTTTCGCCCTCTATCAGTTGCCACACCGACCTTCTATACATAGTTTTCCGAAATTGGGCAGTGTTTTACCCATCGCTAAAGTGTGCTCCCGGTTATTGTACGTAGTTGAATCAACAGCGCCTTGAGAAACCGTTCTTCACGACAAAGGCGGGAACAACTTTCGATGTTTTTAAAAATTGAAAAGGCCTTGCGTCTTGTCTGTTTGACTTAGAAAGTTTTAAATAAGTGTGATCATAAGGCGCTATTATATGCTTAAATACATAATAAAATATCATGTGCTGCTTGTTTTGAGCATGAATGGAAGAAACGTAAAAGTTGATCCTTTTTTTAGCAACTATTGAAAGCAGAGAGTTGGGCTCGAGATAAAGGTCTACCCTTTCCTAAAATCCAAGGAAATCCTCTCACCGAAGATCGTAATTTAAGGGAGTGCTATGTTTTCGAAGATCCAGATAACGTCAATTGTCCAACTATATTGCATTTCCCTCTCGTGAATAGAAAGTTCAAGGACTTTCTAACACCAGGTATTTCCAGTATTTCTTGTTCTGTTTGGGGGTGGGGAGAGGCAGTAAGAACTTGGATTGTTGACGTCATTGTGATGTTGGTTTGCTCAGCGGCGAGCTGGAACGTCAACAAAAAACAACAAATGGGCAGTGTTTAAGTGGCCCGATTGCAGGATCTAAACAAAAACAAACTTGGCGTACTTCGTATGCAATTCTTCATGAGAAATTGCTTTAATAAACTGTAGTGCATTTAATTTTTTTAACTTTTATAATTTTTATTTATCATGTAAGGGGCCGTGGAAGATCGATATGAGGGGAGGGAAATTAAATTCTTATATGAATGATATGTGGTGATAAATTCCATTGAAATCCATTGTTTTCAACGAATTATAACATGCATATCGATCATCGTACGCCCAAGTAAGAGGCCCATAAAGCCAGAGGCTCACAACGAGTTCTCGTTGTCTCGTCCTTTCCAAGCATGCCCCAGGATTTACTACGTCTCGTGGTCTATTGTCGGGACTACTTTTTACGTACGGTCGAACCTGTTATTAAGCGGTCATGTGGCATTGTCATGAAGTTTTTGTTGTTATATTAATACTATACTTAAGTTACCTTTATTGAACGTTCACCTCTATTAAGCGGATGCGGTCACCTATTCCAAGGTCCCATACTCAATTTTTCATCATTTTTAAAACTATTTAACGGTCGGTTGAAATAACAACTGCCCATAATACTTTGTTCGAGAACTGTCTATTGCCGAGCGTAACCACTTAATACAGGTTCGACCGTATTATATGTCAGGATGCGACAACAAATACAGTCAACAAACCTGTAAATTCTATTGGCAAGAAACTAGAAGCGATGTCTACTTACTGAGCTGTTCGCAAGAAGAGACTAGAGGTTCGACTGTATTTCATTTATGTTAATAATTTTTGTAAATTTCAATACATTTAATTTAGGAGAACCACGATTGACCAAGGAAGACAAAGATTTTGCTAACTTTGATATCTTCAATGATCCCAATGATACCTATTCATCATTTACATTCCAGTACAACAGCAAGACATTCAATCGTCTTCATGAGTTGATGAAATTCAACACAAGGTTAAATATTGATCTCATTAAGGACAAAGTTACTGGTTACATCGATCGTCGAAAGAATGACCCAATTTATGTAGCCAGATAATTGCCAAACCATAGAAAGGTTAAGCATGAAGAAAAATGAAATTCATCTACATAATCTGGTTGCCTTATTGGCAACGAAGGAAATTTTTACTTCACTCATAAAATGACTATGATATTTCTAGAAGCTGATAGGAAGTTGCCCGGATGGGTGTAATCTGCATAAGTTTAATTCACTCTCATAAAGTGACCATTGGTAAGTTGCCTTGAAGCAATGTACTTGACTTCACTTCACAACGGTAATATAACTTAGACACTTTTAAAATGTATGTAACATTGAAGCTTTTGCTATCAATTATAATTGAATCCATGATTAAGGCAATCCAATTAAGTGGCTCTTAACTAGGTCAAACAAGAAATGGTTCTTTTGTATGTATAATGGCATGGGGTGAGATACAAATGCATCTTTGTTTTTAAAAAGCAAATCTACTCAAATCTGTGTTAGCCTGTCCCATTATAGAAAACTGACCATAACGTTTGAATTATTGTACAGAAGCTTTTGTTCATTACCTATTTTGGTTTGCTCACTTTGTGAAGTCAATTGTATGTATTCTTGCATCAGTACTTTTAAATAGTTGCATCATTTGCTATGACTTATCATGAAATATAAAGTTAGCACAAATACATAGTAATAGAATAGTGAATGAATTATAGTAAATCAGCTTCCTAAACATTGGTTCCAAATCTCCTTGTCTGTACCAGTATATCTGAAAGAAATCAGTTTAAAAAAGTGATAGGAAAAAAGCATACATGAAAATATCTGAATTCAACATTCAGAATACCAAATTAACTGCCGCTTAAGACTTTCAAAAAGATATTTTAGAACAAACATAGCTTACTTTACATGTGCTTAACGTAAAAGAAAATTTATGCCATAACACTTATGTTAACCATGCAGTTTTATCAAATGGGTGAATTTCTTACACTGCATAACAATGAAAACAAGTGTTCTATAAATACAACACAACGAGAAATGCTTACCAGCAGAAGGTCAGAACAACACACCATAACAATCACAATAGCTAGGAAAACATGAAGAGCTTTTGTTGGTCTTGGGAACAAAAATGCACTTATGAAGGTCTCCTAAAAAGTACAACAAAAAGTCAAATTTAATTATCGGTTGCCATTTAAAGAAATCAGGGGGACCTGGAGTTCATCTATGCTGTGATCCCTAGCCAAATTTTACAACTTTCTTTTCAATCTCACTTGTTTCCTTTTTTCACACACTCCAGCCCCCCTTCCCCAATGAGGCAAGGACCAGATGAAAATTGGACCCTGCTTCTCTGTATTTAGTAAACATACCAGAACTAAAAGGCTTGTTACCAGTCCAACAGTGTAATTAAGATAACGAACCTGAAAATGAAGGAAAAACATGGATAAAATGAAATATCTGGGGGCATGAAAAGAGGCATACTTTTAGAATTCCTGTCTTAAGGACTGCCATCAATAATCAGGCAAGGATGTCATTAGGATTAAGTTTTGGGTGAAGCATGCAGGTAAATGAGTATCTGGTTGGGTTATTCTAAAACTATTCCCAATAAGAATCATAAATGGTGCTCGAAAATCTTTCAAACTCTTCTATTAAAAGCAAACCAATCGTAAAAATGATGCATTTGCCATTTTCAAGTTGCTTTTTATTCACCTTAGGTCTTTCTTCTCCAAATAACGGTCTATCAGCCTCGTTTGTATACATCTTTTCATGCAGCGAGGAGTTCTCTAAATTGCTAACGTATGACTTCAGTTACTGATGGCTGAACTTCACTTTAGCATTTACGCCTTCGGAAGAAAATTTATATGCAAAAATGTAAAACAAACAGTACGCTCACGAATGTCGACGATGAATGAAATTCGCTGACAGGGGTACCAATTTCTTTGAGTTTTCATCCATAAAATTTGAGTAGTTTTTTAATACCCAACTTTTTATAACCACAACATAGTACTCTTGCTGGTGTAGACTTTCAAATTAGAATCAAAAGTTTCTGATTTCTAAACATAAACAAAAGCAATAACAATTAAAAATCTCGTGATCTTTTTCGAGGGATCGCGTGGAGTTTTGAGTGTTTCAGTGGGAGTGCATCTAGGAGTAATTAAGAACAATTTATGGGAATATGCTGCTTTTCTTATAATACGCAATAATACCCAGCGATATACCCATTGAGCTCTATAAGACCTGGAGGGGCAAAGGGGCCTGGACCCCGTGGTCAAAAACATTGCGGTAATGGCGGATTTTGGTTGTCAAAACTTCCACTTTGAGAAAAATTTTTAACATTCGCTCCCTCCCGAAACGGATCTCTATTACTGCTCATAGTAATGACAACCAGCGAAAACAACCACGATACCGTAAGCATAAAATATTGAAAATAATGCTTCAGGTTTTTGTGAAATAGACACACATTTAAATGAGGTAAATCTACTGTAAAATAACGTATATTTTTTCAAGTAATGCTTTAGCTATATAAGAAATAAATATCAAACTGCAATCTTTACACTGTCAATGTGTTGTTAAGCTTTAATGCATAATCCCATGCGCATTACTTGTGTTTTTGACTGTTTGTGAACAGCTTGGTGCAACTGTCTTTCTTGAATAGATGGGTAAATCTTAGTTAAAATGTCCAAAAGGAGTTTGAAAAGTTAGCTTACCTACGACTTAAGTCGACTGGAAATATATTATTAGTAGGTATGCAATTTTTTGAGTTTTTTTTGGTAGGATTGATTCTGGATGTCTTATAAAGTATTATGATATTCTGTTAAATCTACTGAGAACTTATGAGGAAAATATCTTGAACTAGGAGAGCAAAGAACGAAATTCAGAAATTCTATAATCATGTTGCTGGTTCTGTTTTGAGCCAAGATATTAGAAACTGGATTGTTATTGACAACCATGGATCTACTACTGAACAGAACTACATTAATTTCCCATTGAAAATACTATTTCTTAAATCAAAGTGCATTGGTTTCTCTGACATAACACTTTTCTTAATGGTGCATGAAGGCAAACCTGTTTAAATATTATAATGTAGGTGAAGATATTTAGCATGTTGTATAATTGTTATTATACAGACATTATTTATAATATTATGGCCTTGTGTAATGTATGTCAAGAACTTATTAATTCTCAAAATGCTAACCTTCTTGCACTACTTTTCTTTTGTGTCCTTACAAATTACAGTTACCTATACTAATTTTTCTAGATTCAAACAACTTGACAAATTTTTGAATTTTACATTATGACTTTGAATTTTCTTTTTGTCTTTTGGTAAAAATATCAGTGAATGACTTAAAATCAAGTTTATCTAAAATAGTATTTTGTACAAAGTAACTATACATAATTGGAAAAGTCTCATGTTGAAGGCAGATGTGGCTTCTTTTACTAGATTGCAACTCTTATTCTTTTAAATGATATCGTAATTCTTCAAAAGACATAAAAAGTTCTTTGCCATCAATTTTGCTTCTTCCACATTCAACTTCATTGCAACCAATGCATCTTATGTGAATTTTAATCACCTGGAATTGAAAAATATGCATTTTGTCAGATGATGCAGTACTGTATTTAATGTTTCATGCATGTCATGATAAGCTTTTCTTGAGCAAATATTTCAAGGTAGGAGCAAAATTTGGCACATTATTGAAAAAAGTAGTTTTTATCTTGATTTTGATGTACTAACCTGTTTACTACACTGTGTAACAAACAATTCATTTACAGAAACACCAGATGGCATTTATAAAACTTTTAGCATAAAGCAAACCTTTACACACCATCATCATGCTTGTCCAAATCTGTCAAATTGTCCAGGCTAGCTGTTTAATACAGGTAATTTTTATTGTACGACATGTACCAAAGAGCTCATTAATTAATCCTGCTCTGCATTTGATTTCAATACAGCTCTGTCCTTAATATTTGCTTCATATTTTCAGAAAAATATCATGAAAAAATCCTCCATTTCAACTCAGTTGAAACAAGGAGTTTTAAGATATGCATATCTCGATAAGAACTGGTTGCTTTGCCTCGTCTAGCAATCGATTAAGTAAAGAACAAATAAGAATGGATAAACATAACTTAAATTATAACTTAGGAGTAAAAACATTCACAAAATATATGCCATCACACTTCAAGTATTGACTTAAAACAAAACACTGAACACTTTAAATAGTAAACAATCTTACGTTGCTTACCGGTGTCATGAAATGTTTCCTTTTCTGGCATTACTTCAGCATCCGTATACCAAACAAGTTTGCAGCATGTTTTAAAGATAAAATTTCTAAAAGTTTTTGTGTTTGGCATTGATATTTTATATAATCGCAATTGTGGTTGTCAAATCCGGGTGGGCGAAAAAAATTTCATTTTATGAGCCCGCGTCTTTCCGCTGACTTTGACAACCAAAATCCGCCATGTTTTTGACCACGCGGCCGCGCGCTGATAATTTATAGTAATTTGGTTGACGTTTCCCCTCCAGGTCTTATAGAACTCAATGGATATACCATAATCAGTCAAAATGGCGGCGTTTTGGGGAAGAATGTCGAATGTTTGGCTTCAATCATCTTGCGCAAAATTTTCTCGTTGTTTATCTAGGATTCAGGTTAGTGTCAGCGTCATTATATCTTTCATACTTGTTTTCCACGTGATTAATTAGTCGTTTTTGTAAAGATGGTCCCCTATCAACATTCTTATCCGGTCCAAATGATAGTCAAATGAAAAAATGTGATAAAGTTGGCAGTGGTCAAACACACAAACCCTCAAGCATTTGAAATTCTCGGCAGAAATGCAGAGAATTGGTGAAACTCTTTGTAGTTTTTATATTCACACGTCAATGAAAAGTTTGCATTATATTATATTACATTATGTATATATACTATTTCTTCCACAGTTTCGAAAGCCCATTTTTTCTCTCGTAGATGCGTCATTTAAGCGTGGGTAGTGTATGCTATCTTGATCTCCAGGAATATCAAAGCAAAGAACTCATGAAGAATCATGGCATCAATGTACAAAAATTTCAAGTTGCTGATGGAAACCTTGATGTGTCAGAGTTGGTGAAGCAATTAGGTAGTTATCACATTGTCAAATGCCTCAGTCAATGCTGCATAGGTTTGTTTCTTAGATTTGGTTTATAATGGTAAGGTAGTTTTTAGGTAAGTTATTTGCTCAAACTATCTTCCTGAGTTTGTTACCCATTGTCAGTTACTTAAAAGGTATTTGCTAATGCTCAATTATTTAACCACTTTGCTTAGTTTCCTACCTTGGTTACATACCTTAGTTACTTGTCACTGTTTACTACCTTTATTAGTTTGTTACATTATTTCTGTTGCTACCAAAGTTTGTTAGTCGTTGGTGAATAGTTTGAACTCGGGAGTATCATTACATGTTTTTAGATGTATGTAGTAGTAGCACAGGGTGAGGTGAGTATTGCTAAGGATTTCAACATTTCCATCAACACCAACAGTCCTTCCGAGGGCTGAAGTAATCTGAACAATTTAGTGACTGATCGTTAATAAATTGACTTCCGACAAAAACGCACACATCCACAAACACCTGCTAAAAATTCCTAACTGCAAATCCAAATACACTTGCTCATGTTTCACCATCTTAACACTACCAACACTCAATTTTCTCTAAAATTTAAAGAAGTCCTTGCAAACAAAACCTGATCTCCACAAACAAATTCAACATTTTAACATCATTTTCCAATTGTAAATATTCTAATTAGCCTCTGTCACACTCACAATACTTGCCATGGAAAAATTTCACTAATATTTTATCACACCTTTATCTTTTTACTGCTTATTATGACATATCATGTATCATATTATAAATTCAGCATTGTAAATACTTAACTCATTCTTATACTGAAGATGACTTAACGTTAGTGAACATGTTTATGATGTAAAATTTTGACCTTTATTTTAAATGCATAATTACATTAGCTGGCAAACTAACCTGTCTTAGTCAGTTATTTTCTTTAGTTATTCAGCTTAAATAAGTTAATTAGTTATTTGTAAATTAAAAGATATGTATGTAGTCATTCAATCCTGAAGCGTATATTGTATTTTCAATAATGCATTAAAACATTTCTAATCATGCATTTGCCATATGATGAAAATTTGTTTTATAGATGTCAAAGAAGTTGTTATTAAGGCACAGGTGTTGGCTGGTGGTCGAGGCAAGGGAACATTTAGCAGTGGTCTTCAGGGTGGAGTCAAGCTTACAAAAAAGTAACTATCTGAGATGTATTTTAATGTATATGCTGGATTAATCTGTTGAATTGATCATTAGGCTAGTTGTTTACCTTGAAATTAAGTATTAAAACACTAGAAGGCACTCTGTTAAATGACTCTAAAGATGACTATCGCTGATGTTGTCGAAACGTCCGTCAACATCAACATCAACAGTCTTTCTCAGGACTTTACTAACCAGGACTATCTACATCTACAAACATGTAACGCCTAAATATTTTCACAGTAGTTGTGCACGACATAATTACGCATTCAGTAATTGTTTGGAAAAAGCGGAACAAACATTTATTTGTTCCTTTTTCGTTCAATTTTCGTCCAAATTCAAACAAATTTTAATCACCACTTCCTTTGCCAATGAGAAATGCACCCCGAAAATTTTAAAGCAATATTTGTGGTATTTTTTAACTTATTGTGCTCACAGATAAGCTCACACACATACACACGCGAACATATGTAAGCAGAGGTGAAAACACAACCTCCCGTCGGAAATAATAAGATAATGGTTTTGGAAAATTTTCTGCTGAACAATTTCTTATGTGTTTTTATAGCTTTGACGAGGTACCATCGATTGTAGACCAGATGATTGGACATTCTTTGGTTACAAAGCAAACTGGAAAAGAGGGCGTCGTTGTTCGTAAGGTGTGATTCACGAATATTTGGGGTAAAGCTTTGATATGATAGGATGCAATATGAATGTGATGTCACTGTGTTCAAGTGAAGTGACGTCAGCTATCTGCAGTGTGTGCTGTTTTTGTGAAATTCTGTTCGATCTGATTTCTTGATACTTATTGATCCAATCACATTGCATAAAACCAGAAATTTGCAAACATTCACAAAGGTCGATGCAAGGATATCGCAGTTGAAGATTTTCTTTGAAATTTCACTCAATGTTTTCTAAATACTTTTCTACCATTTTCTTTTCATCGATTTTTCATGCGTTACGTTTTTAAGGAGATACCTGTAAGGCTTCTAACTTCGCCTTTGATCTTTTAAACTTCGCCTACGATCTTTGAAGAAATTCTTAAAAACTATGCTGGAGATAAAAACTTCTGTTTGTTTACAAATTTCCTTTCTTGTTTTGTCTTGACGTTATTCATCATAAAAATACACGGATTATTGTTATTTAATAATTTTTGAACAACCATTGCCAACTGTTGCTCGATCTTTTTAACCAGGTGATGCTTGGCGAGGCGCTCGACATAAAACGTGAAACGTACCTAGCAATCCTCATGGATACAGCATATGAAGGACCGGTGATTGTCGCCAGTCCCGAGGGTGGTGTTGACATCGAGGAAGTTGCGGAGAAAACTCCCGATAAGATTTACAAGGTGGGAAGTTTTTGAATTGAAAATTAGTTTAAGTTAGTGTTTTATCTAACTGAAAACGAGGGTGTACGAGTTTGAAGCGAAGGACGCCATAAATGGTGCCAAACCTATTGTGTAGTTAGTTTAAAAATAGTTATTGAAGTTTTGTGAAAGAATTACCTGTAAAAACTTGTTCTTAATGGTTCTTGATGTATTGACTGTGGTTGGTAAAATTTTAATAACTACGTATCAAGGTTTTTTGCTGCCCTACCTAGTGAAATTTAAAAAGCCTTGAATATTGAACCTTGTTTCAAGACCATTTGAATTTCTTGAAAATTTCAAAACATGTTGAAAGTCAAATCCATCGAATTTCGTCAAAATGTTTAGTGTCCCGAGAGATACCCTCATTGTGAGAAACTTATTTTCCCTCTGACTTAGTTTATTGCTGAAAAATGTCTTCATTTTTGTGAATTTGCCTCGCTCATGTGTGACAATCGTTGACATATTAATGGAAAATATTGGAATGTGGTCTTTCCTTTCATAGGTTCCAATTGACATCAACACTGGCATCAAGCGAGATGAAGCCTTAGAACTAGCGGAGAAGTTGAACTTTGTCGGCAATCTGAGAGAAGAGGTATTTTGGTAGCATTCCAGTTTTATTCAGTTCAGTGGTCGAACCCGTTCAAAAAGTCTCAGTTTTATCTGCCATCTTTATAACCCACACAATAGTAATGTTGACGTTTAGATCATCCGTTTTACGAAGTCTTGCGCCAAACACAAAACGTGAACTGTGTTTTTACAGGCTGCCATTCAAATCGAGAGGCTCTACGAGTTGTTCATTGCAAGAGATGCGACTCAAGTGGAAGTCAATCCTCTCGGTGAAACGATCGATGGCAGAGGTACAATTATGGCCTATCGCCTCAAAGATTCTCCTTCTCCGATCTACACATGTGTTATAGTGCTACAGTGAAACCCCCTCTCGTGGGTTGAGTTAACTTTGTGTACCTACGTAGTTACTGGTGATGGATATTCTTTTGTTCAACTTTCTGCTCGGGTTGATGACGAGTGTTCGATCTAATAAGCGAATATTTATTGCTAGTGTCAGGAATTTCATGTAAGGATTGGGAAATTGAAAGTTTCAGTTAGGCAATTTTTTTATCGTCCCCCTCCCCTCCCCCATTTTTGATTGCCCCCTTCCTAATTTTTGTTTTCCTGTACACCTAATGTTACTTGTGTGTTACAGTTTGCATTCCAGCATAAAACTTGAGTTTACAATGTATTGATAATGATGACCTAACCCTCAAATTCCTTTACGTCGTAGTTGTTTGTTTCGACGCGAAAATCAACTTTGACGACAACGCTAAATTCCGACAGCAGGATCTCTTTGCGATTGAAGACACTGCCGAAAGAAATCCGCGGGAAGTGGAAGCAGAGAAGTTCCATCTCAACTATATTAGTTTGGACGGCAATATAGCATGTATAGGTAAAGAAATTCTATAAATAAATTCCATAATTTTGTTGGAATCCACGACTGGAAATTTCACAGTTTTCAATATTATGTTCATTGACCATTTTGACGATAATAAATCCGCTGACCGCCTATCTTCGAAGGCCCAAGCCCCGGGCACGAGTCATCCCCACTGAGTTGAAAAACTTAGTTATCACCAGTGAGTTACTCTAATGCCAATGTTTATTGCATAAATGTGCTATTTGAAAAGAATTTGCATACTTGAACAACTGTTATTTTTTCTAGTAAATGGCGCTGGACTTGCTATGGCAACCATGGATATGATAAAGCTTCACGACGGTGAGCCTGCAAACTTTTTGGATCTCGGTGGTGGTATACGGGAAGAAGGAGTACACGAGGCGTTCAAGATAATAGTATCAGATGACAATGTAAGTTCTTTCGTCTGCGTGTGTTTGTGTGTTGTCTCTCTGTTTCCGTTATGTCTGTCTTGACAATAGGTTTCATTCACATTTGCTCAGAAGTCTTGAGGGAAATTTAGAGGCTGTTTACATGATCCCGGCTAACCGGGACTCAGTGAGGCGTGAAATGATTTCGAGGCATTGAAAAAAGGCAAAACTTTAAGCGTAAAAATTACAACTGTTTGTTAAGTGCCACAAGGCACTCCTGCTGAAATTCATAAATTAAGCCAAATTGATTATTGTAATTTTAAATGTTTTGCGTAGTTATTAAATCAGAATATTGTGAAATTTCTCGTGAAGATTTATCTGATGACGAGTATTGAATCGTTTCCATTTGCCAAAATCATTTAACGCTTGGCTAAATTCCGGCACCTGGGCTCATGTAATCAGCCTCTTATTATCGCTGTCGAGTAGGAACTTTAAAATTTTTACCGCGTACAATCAATTGCTAACAGTGAGAATGATTTATGACGTCACCGAGAGTTTTTACCTGTATGTCGTAGCTACTGATGTCTAGGTGTTATTGAAACAATGAGACAATTCCCAATTTTTACGAATAGCTTAGAGCCTACTCGTTCAGATTTTTGTCGTATCTGATTAACATCTGTAGTCGAAGGGATTGTAGTCATTGTAAATACTGTGGTTATTTTGCTGCAATACAACTTTAAAACGTTATTACCGGAGCAAATGTGAAAGTCGCCCTCCGTCTCATCCTTCCTGCATTTGCTTTTACTGTATAAACCATCTGTCAAAAATGGAATTGATTTTGACAAAGTTAGATTCATGTGACCATGCTTTCGAAGAGGACATTCGGACATCCGATACTTTTTGTTCTAGTCTCTTTATTTATTGTTTGAAAGTGGGAAATTTGTAATTTGAAGTTTGTAATTGAAGTTATATTTTAGGTCAAGGCAATTCTCGTCAATATTTTTGGTGGAATTGTTGACTGCGAAATGATTGCAAGAGGCATTCAAAATGCTTACGAAAAACTCAAAGTTGATGTACCGTTGGTTGTCCGCTTGGAAGGTAAATCATCCTTCAATATTTTTTTGCTAAGATTACACTTTCGAATTCATTGCCTGAACTGAAACGGCTAGGGTATTGAGACCCAAGAGTTCAATAGTTTAGCATGGTTAGCAATTTGGAATTACATCTGCATTCACAATTGTGTCGTACTGACTTCTTCATACTTGTACCTTGGAACAGAAAATTAAGGCCATCGCATGCTAGCACTACTGTCAAAACTTCAGATTGGTCAGTCTTTACGTAGCCTTTGTCGTGTCGATATGCTATTTTATCGTACACTGACTTGAATGGTGTCTGATTCTTTTCTTTTGAAACATAAAACAAGACAAAGTTTACAGGGCTTAAAAACAACTGCCGGTCAACGGTTAATGACCAGCCAAAAATGCCTATTGAACGACCAGTTTCTTACCGGTCGTCTTGCCGGTCGTCTTGACCGAACACATTTCGGCTGTTATGTTGAGACTTGAAATGCAAAGTGTTGTGATCACGTTTTACAACAGGCAATATAGTACCATCGCGTCTTGTTTGCCTACGTTTAGGAACAAACGTCAAGAGAGCGAAAGAAGTTCTAGGAGAGAGCGGTATACCGGTCACAACTGCGGACAATCTTGATGAGGCTGCAATGAAAGCGGTCAGCAGCTTGTCTAGATGATGTTCTTAGAATGAATTGATAATTGGGTATTCTCCGAATCGATAATGAGCATGGAGGTTTTCGTGACAACATTCAAGCGAAGTCCAATGTTAAGTTGAATTTTGCCATCAGATTGGCGTGTCTGAAAGTTTGATCTTCGAAAAACTTGATTTTAATGGAAATTCAAATTTTTAGCTGGGTAAATCTTTTTCGATTTTTATTTTCTCATCAGTTTCAACTATATTTTCAATCTGTGTAACGTGTCGCAACTTTAGCACAGTTATCCGAAATATGAAGGTTGTTGTAACTTTGCCCTGAATGGAAAAAATTGAGACTACTAATCGTTGATAGTTTGTTAGATTGTGTAGACTCTATTTCAATGGAAAATCTGTTCGCACTTTTTCCTGAATACAAAAAATCAAAGCGTAAAGACATGTGTTTGGGAGATAAAAACCATGTAAAAGTATTGATGTCAGATATAGTCTATAGATGTATCAATCACAAGATTTAAATTCAGTTGACTAAAGAGTGGACATTTTGTATTTGCATTTTTCCTGACTAATTCATGAAACTTTCGGAGGCCTTGTTTTCTTTATCTACAAAGTAAGTCCCCAATATTCTTCCTGCAGCTTTACCTTAGAGCCGCCCGAGAGAAATCTGGGGCCTAGAGCAGAGTTCGTCTCAGTGCCTTGTGACGTCACAATTGCATTTACGACTGCATCGAAGAAAAATTCATGGTACATGTTGGAGTGTAACGTGTCTTAAAGGTCAAAGTAACCGTGATTGTATTGATTTTCGGTTTTTCTGGTGCCTTTTATAATTTGAGGGCCCGAGGAAAATGCCCTAATGCATTCTCCCTCTCAGCCCCCACCCAGAATCGTAGATATTGTACTGATCTCTATAATAGTCGAGTACACAAAATGGAGCCGTTAGCGCCACGTGCGTCCGCCAAACTCATTGCTTCGTGTGCAAAAAACGTCACCATAAAGCAAGAGGGAATAAGAAAAACAACCGAACTAATTAATCCTGAGCTGGAACAGAGTTTATATTCTGTAAAAAATTGGAGACAGCACGAATTGCATCCTAAAGATTTGAACAATGCTACAGTTGACTGGATATTTGTGTTGGATACACTCAACTTTTCGTTCTGGGTTGAGGATTCATCTCCACCATTTGTCGTGAAATATCATGGCAAATGTTATACTGATACTGGGCTCTATGTGCAGCCATTCATCGAGCATTAGAGGTTTGTTTGTTGTAGAGTTGGAGGCTTTTTTAATGCTTGTTTATCTCCATTTGTCTCCATAGCAATCATTTTAATCGACAAAGATCGAATGATTGGAACAACAAAGTAGTGAGTGAATAAAACAGGGAATTTTAAAAGAGGTACTTAAGTTGCCGTAAAGCATCACAATTTTTGGATATTCCTTACCAAAATTGAATTTGAGGAAGATAAAGGATTTTGGTTTTTCACTGTACGAATTGTACAATTAGACTATACTGAACAAGTCTGCACACATATAGAATGCTCTGACACCCACCAAAACCACCATAGACCTTTAATAGACCACATTGATATCAAGCTATAGTGCTAACTGCTACATACATAAATAAGGTTAGGATATTCTAGATTTGGTTGTCACAAGAATGAACATAATGAGTTTGTTTGTGAACCTGACTGGAAAAGTTTGTACTATGCATACAAGATCTTGAGTTCTCAATTTTGGATCTTTGGAGCAGTTTAAAAACTTACCAGTCTGGTTTGTAAACTAATTAGCTGCCAGTAAATTGGCTATAGAAAATATCTAGGGTGCCACAAACACTATTTTATTCCCTATGTGACCTCTGCCTTATGGTAGGAGTTTGCTTTTTTTAAAGGCATAGTTGATTATTTCTATCTCTTATTCTTTCAAACCATGGTGCTTGATGAGATTTTTTTGGAATTCCTTAAATTTCCTTGCAAACTTGTCAAAATTGGTAGTATGCTGATAAAAAATTGCTTTGTTGGATTTTTTCTGTAAGTATGCAAATGAAATTTGTCTGTAAACCATTTTTTTAAATTTTTTACTCTGTTGTCTTTTGAAGCATTTTCTTTTCATGTTTACGTGAATCGTCTTAAAATTAGATCTTGAAACTTTATGCCCATCTTGTTCAGCCTGTCTGCTCATTTTAGGATGGAATTCCAATTACAACACCTTCTTACTATGCCAGCATCACTGAAGCAGAATTGAGAAAGGTTTTTAAATCAGAGACATCAACAGACATTCCTCTTTTGCCAGAAAAAATCTAAACCAAACTGGTGGTGTTCTTGTTGAGCTATATGCGAATACCTTTTGAATGTGGTGAAATCTTGCAACCAAAGTGCCCAAATGTTACTTGCAACAGTCGTGGAACAGTTCCCATGTTTTGTGATGTTGCCACATTTTGTGGTACCAAGGTCAGCTTCCATAAACGGGCTCAAATCTTAATTGCAGACATATGGGCTTGTTTTGAAGGGAAGGATCTGGGCAATTTTATTGACATAGAAACTCTAACAATGTTTGCTGACTACCTTGTTCCAAGAGGACTTCAATTTTTCAATGTGTTGGAGTATTCAGACTCTCTGCATGACAAACTGACATCTGGTGTACTTATTCCCAATGGAGGTGAACTGGAAGTTGAAATTCGGGGATGTAGTATACATGCTGTGGAACTGATTTGCAATGAATTGCAAAAGCTCCAAAGAGATAGGATCGGTAGAAAAGTGGTGATAAATTCAATTCTTGTTGATTTCTTCTTGTGGGATTACATCAAATCTCACGAAGATAAAATGCAAGGGTTTCCCATTCATAAAACAAGAAGCATATTTTATTGAAGGGAGAAAATGAAAGGTTCTTGTCTTTTTGAAGAAGAAATTCTTAATTTATAACTGTGATTTAATGGTCAAGTAGCAATTGCTGAAAGATTCATTGGATGGATTCGACATGCTCAATTTATGTTCACTTTCAATAAGTAAATTATTTATACTTGCATGTTTAAATATTTACATAATCATTTATTTTTAGTTGCACTAATCACTGTGGGACTTTTAAACAGTGATAACAAATACATATTTAAATAAGTATAGTAAAACCTAATTTGTACAACATTTGAAACAACTCTGTGGCACATTCTTTTTTGCAATGTTAAATTCAACCAGCGGTTTGGTATTTTGAAGTACCAAAGTTTCATCACTTTTTTAGTTGCCAGTGGCAGGTAAGCTCACATTACTTATTGCATAGTTCTGGTTACATAATTGACATCTCTTGGTTGTGTATAGTACTCATCAGTTTAAATCCATGGCCAGTATCAAGCATCAATGGTGGCAGCCATCTCATCTTGAGATTTTTAACCATGGCAACACTTCTTTCACAACAACAAAATAAGTCATTCATTTCAGGAAACATGTTGAAAAACCTCATGATTGGTTGCACCATAGCTGGAAAACTCTCCTCTATGTGCAATGAGAAGTCTTTCTGTGAAGGAACATGAAATTTAAAGCTGCACCAAGACTTGGAAACACCATATGCGGGTTGAACTCTACTTTCTTTTGCTGTTGCGATTCTTGCCAAGGATTCCAGGCAGTGATTTGGTGAATTGACATTCACCCAATGTTTAGTCAGTTCTCCAACAATTTGAGCTTTTCCGGCTTCCACATCCTTTGGTTTACCAGGAATTCCCACTTGCATGCCAACAAAAAATTTGGATTTTTTCACTTCTGGAAGCCATTTGTAAGAATTCTCCGTGTCTAATATTAACATCAACCTTGCACCCTTACTTGCATTGGTCTTTTCCCAGTTACTCAAAAGTTGCATAAATGAAAAAGAATTGTTTTCCATCAAAGCCCAATCACCATTATCATGTACAGGACCGCTGTAGTACAGCAAGTATGTATCATAAGATAAGCCAGGTAAAACACACTGGTTAAAAAAGGCCTGGAGTTTGGATTCTAAAGATTGTATAGTAATGCCACTGGTAGAAAGCTCAGTACCAAAACTATGCACAACAAGCTCACTGAAAAACCTTGATAATAAGTTGATCAGTTCCATTGCAACTCGGTTGGCACCTTGGTAAATAGTTTCCGGAATGGCAACCACAAGACCTTCTGGCATCTTATAGTTGAAGCTTGGTATAACTATTGCATAACCGATAGCAGTCCCACCCAAACATTTACCAAGGCTTGATAATACACTGTACACCATTGACTCTATCGGCATGACAACAAGAAAGGCACTGATGAACCAAGCATTGGCAACTTGCCAAGTTGGTATAGCAAGCAACACTGTTGTCATCATGGTGATAAGTATGATGAATTTTGAAACTAGACAAAAGTGACGAACACCACGTGAAGCAAGAACATCCAACATTGTGTTCATTTCAAACTCTTGTGGCAATGTCTGAGCACATTCCTCAATTTTAATTATGAAACCCCAGCAATCCACCAGTAAAACTAAGTGGCCGACAAACCAGAAACACAAGAAAGCACAGAATATGGGTACCATCACAACTGCTCTATGGTGATTCCATATGACATGAATAGCAAATGACACATAAACACACTCCATCAACAATACAATTAGAACCATGAACTTCCGTACCCATTTGCCACATGTTAAAAAGCCTTTCCACCAGTCAACAGTGGAATACTTAGAAAAGTACAAGTCTATAATGCCCTCGAAAGAGAGCCAAACTGCAAAAGCTGCCAGGCAGTATGGATTGTATTGGACCTTGATTGCTGGGAAAAACTCAACAGCCACCAGAACACTGGTCATTACAGCATTGGCCAATGATAAGGAGGATTTCAGGTGAACTGCAACAAGGTTGCATGCAACTGCCAGGACCAAAAGTGAAATTGACCAACCATGTTCAGAGACAACGCTGCCAAGGAGAAATCCCGCCAAGAGCAGCACTTCTCGAACAGTGATCAAATGAAACTCCACTTTACTGTAGTCTTGTATTCTGTCCAATAAAGTGCCACAGCAATAGACCCATGTACTTCCGATGAGAAACATATCCACGATATCTAAGTCTCGAGCAGACACGAAAAGATGATCGTACGCGACCGAAGTGAACGTCAAAACGCTGAAGATTATTCCGGTGAACAGATTTACAAAAGCATTTGCCAGCTCCACGCGATTTAACAAGTACAATATGAAAGCCGTTATGTAGAAGAGAGCAGCAACCGCTGCAAATATTTCAAAACTCGCGTCCGAAATGTGGTGTTCCCAACGGCTGTAAATGCCTAAAAATCCCCCAACAAGAAAGGTGGAAATCGCGAATGTCGAAATGCATTTTTTCAACTGTTCTTTCTCGAATACCAGCATGAGTTTCATGTCGAGGGAACCTGGACCTGCGATAAGTCTTAAAATATATGGACGTCAGGACGTGTCCTTTTGATTGTATTAATGCATTTTTTGAAAACCCAACTCTTTGCCAACTGAACACGATTCCATATTGATTAGAAATAGATATGTAAATATCAACGAGAGGTGTGGTATTTTTTATCACAATTTACATCCGAAAAATTGTAAACTTGAAGAACTTCGAAGTTCAGAGTTCACTCTGTTCAGAGACCGTAAATGATGCAATAAACGCCCCTTATCAAATCAATGACTCGTATATCTAATAAACGCCTCCTTGAACGTTATCTCTCTAACAAACGCCCCGTCTCTAATAAACGCCTCCCAACATCTCTATTTGATTGTATCATTTATTGTCATAGTGGGTAGTCAATCGGGCCAATTGGGCTGAATATGTGCCTTTAGTTTTTAATATCTTTATGTTTTTTGACTACTTGCATTGTCGAAAGCTCGTCCGAACTTGAAACCCGATACATGACGTTTAGAGAGGCTTTGCGCGGGATGACCACTTTCGTTTCAGATAGAAGGCTCGGTTAACGAGAAACAATATCAAAATCATACCAAATTCAATCAAAATATATGAAATGGTATAAGAATTGTCGATGTGCAAAAGGCCGTCCATCAATGTAATTCCGCTATTGATACTTCTAGTGAAGGATACTTCTACTTATAGCAGACTGACTGAAAAAAAGTTCATATATACGATACATACTGTTTTTTGCATACACCTACACGAAAACGAAGTCACGAACATGGTTCATGCCTTCATCATTCATAGTCGTGGATTCTGATGGCGTAATGGCGTTTCAAAATACTAGCTTTGAAACTAATGATAAGGAATCCTTGGCCAATTTCATCAAAGGTGTACACGGAAAACTGCGAAAAGAGGTTTTGAAAGGTCGGTTTTGCTTCTAATTACTCATTATTACCATTACTCATTATTACCATTACTCATTATTACCATTACTCATTATTACCATTACTCATTCGTTAAAGATTGTTTACTGTCAACAGCCAAATCCGGCAACCCATCCCACGATTTGATAAGTTGGAGATCTTTTCCAAGAGATGAAACCATTGCCTTAGAGAAATCTCTTGTTGTCCATATCAAAGGTCATTGGCATAGTCTCAATTATGTCATAAATTTTGTAATAAATCTATTGTTACAAAATTTATTCTTGGTATACAACAAAATTAAAATTTAGTTTTGTGCATGTGGGTGTGCAATTTTCAGAAAAGTATGCACCTATTTGTATTAATTTTGACTCTCAGATGAGTATCCAAAAACTTTCCAATCAGTTTATACAGTTTAAATTGAAGGATAACCCACACACCCCTGAGCTAAGTGCCTGAATCAGTTTTGAATATATTGGCAAGAAGATCAAATAAATGGCAAAGTGATTTCTCCATTGATGGAAAGATTTTGCAAAAATATTTGTAATCAAGCCATCAATGGATTGAAAATGGCATCTTCAAATATTTATGAGCTGATTTGAAGCCCTGTTAAAATTGCCAAACTCAATAGATTTGCACTTGCATGCAGACTAGGTTTTTCTTTGCGTTTCTTCTGTAGAAACATTTTTTGAAGTAGAAACTAACAGATAACTTAGTACATTATGAAATTAATCTTTCCATTTGCCTGATATTTTTAGCAAATGGCAATTTTCAGAAAGTCTGGCAAGAGCATTGTGAAAATCATGCCCTTCTTCATCAATATTCCCAGTCAATGAAGGAACTTGCAATGAAATGTTGGGGAGAAAACCACTTGCAAAGGATAAAATGGTGCAGGGATGTTTGTCTCGAGTACTTTCACTATGGTGGATGGGAGAGGTGCTTAAGCAAAGATAGCAGACGAATCTTGTTGAACTTGGACAAACATCAAAATTGCCAATGTAAAAATCATGCAGAACTTTGGCAGCGATTGTTATATAGGTATGTTTCTTCTAGTACTGTCAAGTCACAGGGATTTATCAGATGTGAAAACATCAAGTTTCCCAACTGGCAAGAATTGTTATTCGTGTTAGTAAAACTAAGGCCAATTTCTAGCATTTGAAATTGTTTGTCGCTGGCTATAGTTTGGGTTGATCAGAATTCTAACGTCACCCAAAGTGGAGTAGGTGTCATGTATGTTTTGTATTGTCGAGTCCCTTGATTGATGTCACAAACATAAATTGTTTCAGACTTCTCTGACAAGGCCCATCAAAAAGGACATTTTTGCTCTCTACAAACCACCATAAACATGCTAAGATTCGACCAGATTAAAGGCTTTTCTTGGACATGCTAGAAATCGCACCTAGTTTTAATAACGACAATGAAAATTGTTGCTGTTAGGGGTACTTAAAGTCATTCAGGTCTGTGTTTTCATCAGGAGTAATTTGATGTTAATGTTGAAACTTGAGTCCCTATTATGTTAAGACAGTCTAGTGTTTCCTTCAAGTGTGATCTGATGTGAAAAATTTAGTCCAGACTGTCCTATCTATCATTTCCCAAATTTACCTGTGCTGAAACTTGCAAAGTTCATACATACTCTTCATTACCAATGAGCTGACGATGAAGCTTGAGTTTTTGTACATCAATAAAGGAGTAACAATAGAACTATGTTTTAGTTGTCGAAAGCATATAAGTTAATGGAGGGCAGAAGCTAAGGTTTGTGTCTGTGGATAAGACCTGTAGGAAATCTCTCTCATCATTTTAGCTATGTTTAGGCTGTGTCAACTTCCTGTTCCTTTGTAGTAAAATAGCGTATTAAATTGGGTAGTATGTACTTACCAGAAGCGGATCAATACTCATTTGACTGGAGGGGTGCAGATTTTCCCAGGGAGGTGCATCGTCATCGTAGCTTAAGTTACAAAGGCTATTGTGAATTTTTTGGATTGAGTGAACTTTGTGTAATAAGTGTTATTACCTTTTTAAAAAATTTTCATTATGCGCGTTAATCGATTTACTTCAGTTGAAACGTTTCAATGAAAACGCGCGTTGTACTACTCAATTGCCAACGGTGGTAGTATAAAATATGTAATTGCCTTTGAAATGAGAAGTTCTATCTTTACTTAGTCTTACTGTAAAATTTTGTAGTCTCTAATACTATTATTTTAATCGATAACAGTACGCAACACGCATTAAGAATTTTTTTGGAAGGGGGGGTGCTAACGATTTTTTGGGGGGAGTGCGCACCCCCGTGCACTCACCCCCAGAAAATACGCCGTGGTACCTGCTCAAGCTTAAACAAGGAATTTTACCCAATTCAACTTATGTCTATGACTTTCGTTCAACTGAATCTAACCGGTGGTCATGAAGCCTTATAACTTAGGAAAGAAAGGAAGTTTTTAAGAAAACCATGTGTTTTCAGTGGTGGTTTTAGCTTACACGAATTTAGTGTTGTGATTATCACAGAAAGAGCTTTCTCCTTTAAAGCCTAAATCTGCGTCTTCATTATCACTGTGATGTTAAACGCGTTTGCTGACCTCATCGGTTTTTCTGTCACTTTTCAGTGGTCATTCATGTCGAAAGTTGGACGAGAAAATATTTTTGTTGGATGTTGGCAGCTGTTTTAATCCTTTTCAAATGTTTTCTGATGAGTTACTGCCTTTGGCGATCGATCTCTGTCCTGCTGATCAGGTAAAGTTGTTTCATTAAACTTTAGTTTTTTTGGCTTGACGAACGTTACGTTAAAAAAGTGAAGTAGCAGTGACGTCACAATGTGGACTACTGGAAATTTGCGCGCCGGCGCACTTCGCTGCCATTTTGACAATACTTTCATGATTATTTCCTACATTTGTGTTCAAATATCATGTCAAGTATTTAGAGTACAAATTGATGACTTTTTGCCGGAAAAAAGGTCTTTCTTTTCCCGCCTAAGTTGTTCTGGGGGCTGACTTCCGTTTTAATGCCAATATGGGGGTCGACTTCCACTACAATACCAATGGCGTCCGTTCTATTATTAGTTAGAGTGTAATGCAAATAAAATGTAACTTTCAACGTATTTACTCCACTATCCTTTGCATTTTCGAATGCTATTCTTTATTCGGTGCTGTCAATACGGAATGTAGTTGTTCCGGAACAATCTTTTGTCAATTCTTGTTTAAGCTTTTTACAAATAATTACTTGAAGTAAACATGTTGACTTTATGAAAGCCAATTAACTTATGGAATAAAATATTCATACCCTCCAATGGAAATGAAGAGTACAGGCTGATTTTCTATCGCGTTCGTTTCGATAACATGTAACAAGAGTTACAGACCCAGCCTTCCCCATGCCAACCACTCTCAAGTTCTCAATGTTTCGAATTTCTTAATATAGTCTGTCTTCTCGTGCGATTTTTTGTCTGTCGAAATTAAAAGCGATGAGCCCACAAACAATTTTCCTCCTGACCCGTCAAATAATGACCCTGAGATTTCCCGTTCCCGCGTCAACGACGGTTTTCCCGCGCACATTCAGAGATACCTGAGCGAAGAACTAATCATAAAAGCATTACCGCGCGAGTCTTTCGACGTTGTCGTATTCTGTCTACTTTTGACTTATCTTCCCTCGCGTCAACAAAGATGGCAATGCTGTTTGAAAGCGCACAAACTTTTGAAGGAAAACGGTTTGTTGCTCATTATCACACCGGACTCGAGTCATCAAAACAAAAATATGGTTATGATAAAATCCTGGAAAGCGGCCATCGAAAGTATCGGATTCTTCCGTTGGAAGTATCACAAAGCAAGCCACACACACTGCCTGGCTTTCAGGAAAACCAAAGTTTGTAAAGCGGCCTGTGTTGGAATGGGACCCGAAATGTTGTACATTCATCAGGATTTTGAAGTGATTCATGACGAAAGCAACGAAGAACATGCATCTTATGATGAAAAGAGCTTAGCTGAAGGATTTAACGAATTACCTTTCGGTTGAAAACGCAGGTATTTCCGTTTGAATGGTCGGTGTCTAAAAGGACTCGAGTTTTCGGCTAGATTAAATAACTCTTGGTAAATATATTAGTCCAGATGTCAAGTGACACGGTGGTAAATTTTTGATGACTCCTGATGAGGACCCCGGGTCACTACTAAATGATACCTTTCACCGAAGTTTCCCAGAACATCTTACCCAGAGCAAAAAATGAAGAAGGTTCAGTGCTTATACTGGAAGGTGTACAGTTCAGCAGTTTATCATACAGTCATTATTTATTATGACAGTTACATTATATAGGTGTGATTTGTTGTATTTTGGGGAAAGATATTTAGTCTTTAGTCTTAGGAATGTCTGCCATTGGCCTGCTTGCAATGTGATTTTTTCAAACTAATTAAATAATGGTGTAATATTTCTCCCGCCCCTAGCAAAGTGAGGATTTGAGTTTCCTTGTATGTGGATGATAAAACGAACATTGTTGCTTCGTGGATTGATTTAGAAAATACTGCAAACGGTCCAAGATCTCCACAAATGAAATCGTTTGAGTATTTTTGATTGATGTAAGGACTCAAATCTTCAAGGGAATGTTAGTTTTATAGTATGATGTCATTATTATCCATTTATCATTAAACTCACAAATTTTTGTCCTTTCAAATTTACTATAGAAACAATTACTTTAAATATTGTGTTGACCCAGCACTCGACTCAAAACTCCGAATCATCTGTTATTTCATTGTCGTTTTCTTCCACGAAAGTCGCCGCTCCTAGCAAAGTGAGGACTCCCGTTTCCATCTCGTTCCTACCGTAATTGAGTCGTTCAACGATGTCATATGCAAGATCTTTACATGTGGACAAATGTAGCGATTTATACGGTTTTATGACAACCAGTACATCTGCAGTGTATCTGAGATCCAACGAGATTTTGCAGCGATTTTTGTTTCTCAAAGTATCTGTGTAGTATTTGTGAATATGCCGTAGACGATATGTTGAGTTTGTCACCTTGTCATTGTTGAGGCTGATGAGCAATACCGAACCTATGAATGATAACGTTTTCAAATCTCCCTGTTCAGAAGTGATTTGCAGTCAAAACTCCAGTTTTGACTCCAGTCTTTATGCACTGAAAGCTTATGTTTTCATTTGGATTTGTCCGATATTGAAAATTAGTTCATACATATTCCGGTCTAAGGGCTTTGTCGTCATCAAGAGTAATATGATGTTGAAACATGAGTCCTTATATACTCTATAGTGTCTTCAGTCTAGTGTCTTCATTAGAAGTGATCTGACGTTGAAACTGAGTCATAATATATTCCAGTCTACCAACTTATCAGGAGTGATCTGATGTTGAAATTTTAGTCCTTATATTCTACTGTCTATTACCTTGATCAAGAGTTATCTAATGCTTAAACCTGAGTCCTTGTATATTCCAGTCGATTGTTTTCATCAGAGTGATTTGGCTATGAAACCCTAGTCCTTATAATCACATTTTAACATCCTTATATTCCAGTGACGAGAAGTTGATGAAATATTTTGGTTATGTGCCAGGTTACGTACTTACCACAGATTGGGCAGCAGGCCCCTGGTGGTATCACAGACGAGCGACATTTTATCTGCGAACATCTTCCGTTTTCGTAAACCATGTCACATTTATCGTTGTTGTACATGCTTCCATTTCTACCGTTTGTCATTGATGGCGTGTTCAAGCGATGCTCGCATCGACCATTGTAGTCCACGTGGGCGTTTATATTGTTGGCATGGCAACGACTTGTGAACGTCCGACCCTCGATTCCACACACCTATCACACAATGTAATGACGTAGTATGTTGAATGATATTACATTATGTGGACAAAAAGTAGTTGCCCCCTCCCCTCCTCCCATAGAAACATAACGTTAATAGACCCGTATCTCGTAAAATTTTGAGGAAATGTGTAAAAATGAATTAAATTCTCTTGAATAATGAATAAAAAAATGTAATGTCAACCATCGTCATCATAACTTTAATCGAGCAATTAAAAGAAAATTAAGTATAAAAAAATAGCTGGAGTAATGATGGCGTCACGCATCTGCATGGCATTCAACAACTAGTTACGCTTTCAACTAGCTCCGTTAGTGATTCATTTCATCCTGTTCTCGGCTTTTAAAATAGCTCGTAGTTATCTGTCGGTTTTCAGGTTTGTTTTTTTAATCAAACTTCTGTCCTAAAGTTTTCCTTACGATTCAAATTTGTCGACTGGATTGGCCATTACATCACACAAATTTTATTTGTGAGATACATTTGTGTGTTTGGGGATCACCGTCATGTTGAATCACACACAATCAAATGTTTTGTACAAGCTTTCATTTCTGGAAATCATGCGCAGACCAAGCCATCGTAAAAAGTATCTTCACCATCAGGTAATCTGTCGATGTCTGTAAGTAGCCATCTTTGTTTTTCTTAAGAAACTACTTCTCTTTGTCCATTCCTTGTAGGTCAAACATCAAACAGCAGTACAGGGAATATACAGTAGATCCACTTCGCAGTACAGTGAGCCCCTCTATACTTAATTAGATGGCTGTCTTTAGCCATTTAATCGTTCCTATTGGTCAGAAAATACAATTTACTGGCCGTAACTTTGGAAATTACAACATGCGCAATAAGATATGCGTGGCACTATAATTTCAATGAAGTGGCTCTACTGTATATTTCCTTTGCTGTGATTAAACGCAAATTCAAATTCGTATTCATTTTTCGCTTATGTTTCGTCAAATTGTTTTTGATAAATACACAACTTGTAATATTATAAAGTACTGTTAATCTTTATATTATCTCATTATAAAGGACGCTCAACGCCTATACCTAGCTACGTATGAATATGCTTTCAACTATATTTCTATAAATCTTCCACGTCACGTTATAATTATATTTTCTTGCGTGAGTGGGATGGTTAGGTGCGAACGCGATTAAGTCAGGCTGAGTGCTTGGGAGTTTAGGTTCATCCTTATGTATATGTATATTCCTTATATCAGGCTCCCTTACATGAACCTGACCAGCACAAGTCTGCCCCTGAGCACACTATTCATTTGATGGAGTCAAAATAGGATGAAAAACTGATGTCGTTTCTCTTGCAAACCTACTTTGCTATTATGGCATAGTAATTTCTCTCTCCTTGTAAAAATATTTTATCTACAGAGTATAATTATTTAATTATTACAAATTACCATATATTATAAATTACCATGCTATAATGGCATGGTAATTTCTCTGCCTTGTGTAAAAATTTTGCGTACAGAGTATAATTATTTATATATTTTTTTGAAATTGCTTCTTTGGAATTTATATTATAAGATTTGACTTTGGATGACGTTATTAGTTTCATTATGACCCACCCCCTGTAACTCATACCTCAGAATGACACTTTTTGCCGCATCGTCCCCTGTACGCCAGTTTCACTCCATTCCGAAGTAGCTTGCATGTATTCTCGTAAGATGTACCGTCCGTTCCACAAACTGTTCCCGCGAAATCCTTGTCTAATGAGCATTTAGTGATCTCTGAACCTGAAACATTTGTTTGCCAAGATCAGACTGGCCTTCGTTACAAATTAGCGAGAAAAAGTCTTTTTATGACAATGTGCCCGCGAGGCTGCGGGTTATGCGGGGTAAACACCAAAAGTGTCGATTCATTTGTAAAATACATCATAAGGTTTTCAATCTTCGAAGTATGGTCCTGCTTGTGTTCATATTTTAAATAAAGTCTGAATTATGATTGGGAAAAGAATTAATGTGGATTTCCTTTAAGGTAACCTGCCAGCCAACATGGCCGCATGTAAACATGCCATAGGTTTTTCTTTCGTATCAATAGTCAAAAATAATGAAAACTGAAATGGTGGATGTCAATTGTATTTATGTTGTGTTTGAAAAAGTTATCATTGTTTATTTCTTTAGAAATCTATTGATTTTACAGACAGTACAAAAATAATTTTATGAACTACTAGATGCAATCTACTAGATACCTGACTCCGCCAAAATTCCATAATTATAAGTGAGGCAAGCTGCTATATCTTGAAAGGTGGCAAAACTGACGAACTTTATGATAACTATCTGATTTTCCTCAGTTGATATACAGTTGCAAAGTGGGTAGTCTAAGTTTAGTTTTTAAAATGTTTGATAGGACTGGGTTTTTAAATCTTTTAGCTTATTTTTCATTTTGAGTTTTGCTTTTTGCCACCATGATGTTGTCCTTGCCTCACTTTGACATGGTAGTTAGACACCCAGAGGATTGGGCTCAAATCATTGGTTACAACCATTCTACGTCACTTGTCACGTGTTTCTAAACGTATAGTAGTCGTGTAGGGTTGACACAGCACTCAGTAAGATCGCCTATGGTAGATTTTATCGTTTATATGATACTCAACTGCATTTGAATTGTCGACAGTAAGTGTTCATCTTGTTAGCAATGCAGGGAGATTGCGGATAGGCAACACAATTCTCATTTTCTTTACAAGGGGAAGACGGTGCGCATGCGTCCTGTAAAATAGACAAAATGCACATCCAAATTTTACTCACAAAAGACATGTATTTCTTCACCACTATACGGACTACCAAAACTTCACAAACCACAAATACCCATGCGACCAATTATATCATTCTGTGGTTCGCCTACTTACGAACTCACAAAGTACTTGACTGACATACTGCAATCACTGACAAGCAAATCAAAACACAAGCTATAATCCACTGAAACTTTCATTAAAAACTAAGCACTATACAAACACCGGACAACTATATACTAGTGTCTTTTGATGTGAAATCACTGTTCACCAGTATTCCACTTATCTGGCACTTACTTGTACAAAAACCGTCATTACAAACACCACGGACGTACTGCCATTACCGACAGAAGACATTATGGAGCTACTCGAGCTCTGCCTCACCTCGACTTACTTCCAGTACAAAGGTACACACTACAAACAATTACATGGAACAGCAATGGGCTCACCCATTTCTGTTGTAGTTGCTGAAATTGTAATGCAATCTATAGTGGAACGGGCGCTCACGACTTACAAACATGCACTACCTTTTTGGTTCCGCTACGTAGATGACACAATCACAGCACTACATGCAGACGAGATTGATGACTTTCACACTCACATCAACAAACAGAACAGCCACATACAATTTACCAAAGATGTCGAAGAAAACGGAACTTCCTTTTCTCGACTGTTTGATATAACATGACAATCAAAAACTACGAACAACAGTTTATCGCAAGCCAACACATACTGACCGACTACTAGACCAATCATCTTACAACCCTCTATCACACAAAGCCACCACAATCAGAACATTAACAGGACGTGCACAAAGCATATGGGATTCAACGGACGCTCTATACAACGAAAACAACTATCTCAAACGTGTTTTTGACAAAAACAACTATAACTCTGACTTCATCAAACGCAACACTTACAAACCCAACGAGCCCAACGAAACGAACAAGTCAGTGACTACAGCAACGATACCTTACATCAAAGTTACGTCTGAGACTATCTCGCGTATCTTACGACCATACAACATACGTGTCGCACATAAACCAATCACAACGTTACGACAAGTACTAACCAACATAAAGGACAAAGAAAAACCCAACGAACGACAACCAACATAACCTCCTCCTATATCGGGGAACTGGCAGGAACATAAACATAAGACTTACTGAACACAAACGAGCTACAAAGAAACAAGAAAAAGCTAATCACATTGCTGAACATCACCGACTCACAAAGCACAACATTGACTGAGACTCGGCAAAATGCATAACTTACACAACTGACAATAGACAACGGCTTACATTAGAAAGTTGGTATACCAATTTGGAACTAACCCCCCTGAACAGATCACAGCAATTACCGGCACCTTATAAACGACTTATTCACAATACAAACGATCAACTAAAAACATTACATTTCACACTAATCCACAATAGCATACACAATTGACACCAACACATTTCCTGTACACACAATACAAGACGTAAGAACCAAATAACAAATACGGCTAACCTGACGTTTACTCCTCTTTTGACTCTGAAGATGTCTACCGCTAAGGTTATCGAAACGTCAGTTAACAACAACAAAAACAGTCCTTCTCAGGACTATACTAACCTGGACGATCTACATCTACAAACATGTAACGATAGTCCCGGATTCAAACCATTTACTTTAATGATAAAAGAACGTTTTGTTTGTTTTTTATTATGAGTGCAGTTTGACATGTACATAAGGCTAATGAAAGCGAAGGCAAAATTACATCGAAATTGTTGGCGATTGACTGTTTTGTGCAAATGCATCAAGGATATCGCTCACTTCATCGTGATATTTTAGTGTATACAAGAGTTTTCTGTTTCGGGGGTATGGTGGTTTTTGCTAGAACGATGTTCAGCAAAAAAGGTGCATTAACTGTATTTGTCGACACATTTCACGCTGCTCAAAACACAAATGTTATTTCAAATGAGGCAAATTTCATTTGAACACGACGAATCAAAATTGACTTTTTCTGATGGAAACGTGCAAGCGAAAATACATTTTGTTTTTGGTCAGGCTTACCAGTGTCTCACAAGCGCCTCTCTCCTCAATAGTACTTTCCTCGTTTCTCCCACAAAACATCGCGTGACACATTGTTGGGAACGTCTTCCACTGCTTGAGCCCACAGACGTTTTCACCACCCACATGATCACATTCGAGACAGCTATCGATTTTGCGTACCGCCTTGTTTTGGGGATTATCGCCCTCAATGTTGTTCTCTGGCTCTTTGTCAGTCAAGCCTATGGACCTGTAGTTGGTATAACGATGACCGGCTTTCGGGCATCGCCGACGAGTGCATATTAGTTTCTCTACAAAAGTTCATTTCACATCGATAAATGTAACGTCACTTGACGAGTTTATGTTTCATAATGCAAATTGCTTCTGAAAATTAATTATGAATATTTGTCACCAAGAGGTCACTCTCAGGACCGACCCTAGAACGTTTGTTTGAAGGGTGTGAGATTTTTCATTTGTCCAACCGTGCCCAACTGATTTCTTTTCACATGAAATTCATAATCTCTACATAAAGAAATCAATTGAAACATCCTCCTGATCAACGTTCTAGAGATGGTCATGGTCAATCCAAGTCAAATCAATAAAAAAACCTTCAAGAAGTAATTTTTAGGTGTAGTTTTTTTGTGCCGTAATATTTCGCTAGTCGACTGAAAGTCACAAATCGAATATTTTTTCAAAAGAAATTTGAAACCGAGAGTAATTCTTTCCATAGATTAAGAGGGCCAAGGTTGAGTTGATATGCGAAGTTTTGTAGTCAGTTATGGTAGTGTAAAGGTCAATATTTACATCAATGCACGTCTGCAAGACTGGATAATTGTCAACTCTTACCATAATGACACAAGCAATTATTACATCCGTCGTTATAGACGGCGAAGTTCTTCACTATATCTTTGTTTTCTAAATGGCAAGCGTTGGGGTGGCATTTTTCGAGGTCTTTCACGCATTTAAGTTTACCCATTGTGCACGAACATCGCAAACATTTGTATTTTTTGAACTGCGTGCTGCCACTTGGGATGAAATCACCAGTCTTCGGATTCCGACATGGAAAGTTTTCTAAAATGTCCATGTGGATTATGCAGTAGCAAATTATCAAGATAAAAAACTCTCTTCTGAATTAGGGATTGGAAGACGGTCATAATCATTATTGAAATTCAAATTAATTATATGATTGCATATTTCGCTTCCTGCGAAATCGATGTGATCATGTTCACAAACTATGTAAAAACAATGGAAAGAATTTTTTCGGAACCACCGAAAACTTATATGGAAAGTATTTTTAACCTTCGATGATTCTTCGAATTTTATCGTTTAAGTCCTTCTTGTTTTTCTTGCGTTTAAGCAAGTCTCGCTTCGCTCGTCCTTGTATTAGTCGTAAAAATGAAGCCGATTTGATTTCACGAATGGTCTTAAAACTTTTCCCGTCAAGATCGCTCTTCCAAACATTCCATTTCCCCTTTGGCGTTTCCAATTTACGTTGCCGAATGACATCACGATTTTGGTTATTCTTTACTGCTGTGTTTTTAGTTTTACCAAGTTTCAAAATGCTCTTTTTTAATGCAAGCGAGCAGAAACAATGTATCAAATATATTGCTATTACGGTTTTCACATTTTTCATAGTGTTTTTGGCTTTTGAATACTTTGTTAATTGTTGACGCAATGTCAAATTTGGCTGATTAGAATAAAATGCGCGCCAAAGTAAACGGCGGTTGTAGGCGTGACGTAAGAATTACGCGCATGGCGTGTAAGTTCGAACCATGATTCGAACGTCGAATTAAATGACAATCGCGTGGTTATGTCTGCTTGTAGCCTTGTCACGGTATAGGAAGTAAAAATATGTCTCAGTTTGCTGTGCAACTTGTTGCATGTACTGTAAATGATCAATGAACGTTCCCTGCTGAATAAACGCCTCGTGTAGAGCAAACACCCGTTTTTGAAATAGACGTCTTTATCAGACACGGTAACATCTTAACTTGGATTCTAAACCACAACTGTAAATAAATTAAAATAAAAAGGTTGATTTTCAGATGGCCGTGCAAAAAAAATTACATCTATGTATGAAAACCAATCAAACTCTATAAAATAGAAATGTAAAATCTAAAGAAGTTTTACGTATGCAATTAATACTTTCTTTTTTCTTCAATACTATTCCAAGCTTCTGCTCCTCTGTATAAGCAAAGCTAAGTTTTAGAGCGTTCGTGTTTTTCAATCTATCAAATCAATCTAGACCTATGAAAACTTTTCTTTTTCACTTCGTTCACGCCAACTCTTTTTTTTGACGCATTGCCATAATTGCACGATTTGCATATGATGCGCTCCGACATAACGGGCGGTTGTAGGCGTGACGTAGGCCCTACGTAGGCAAGATATTCAATTTCGAATGTGGAGTTGCAGTGAAAATTGAAATTTACGTGTTTATGTCTGCTTGTGGTGTATTGTGCCTCGCTTGTTTATCTTTGCGTCTGCTTTTATTACACCTATTTTAGAGGTCGAAGCGAATTATGTGGCTGGCAGGAAAAAGCAAAAATGTGCGAGTTTCTTTGAAAGTGCCATGGAGAAATCGAATTTTTCACACGTGTAGGAGCAAATGGGGTAAGGTTATGGCAATTCGTCGCGAAGACATAAACGTGTGGGAGAGAAGAGCTCCAATTTCGCCAGCACACGTTAAAGAACTTGTAGATAACGGCATTAAAGTTCTCGTACAACCTTCGACCCGGAGAGCGTACACAATGGCCGAGTACGAAGACGCTGGAGCTGTAATTACAGAAGATTTGTCTCCTGCTTCGCTGATCGTAGGTGTAAAAGCCGTCCCTGTAAACCAGCTTTTGTGCAACAAAACCTACGCTTTCTTTTCGCATACCATAAAAGCTCAGCCGGGAAATATGCCGCTGTTGGATGCCATGTTGGAGAAGGTTAGGTTAACTGTATTATTTGCAAATTTGACACATCTAGCTTGACCTGTTAAGTGACCCAGCTCATGATGACACTGAACTGGGGCAGTGTATTTCTTATGTTCGAAGCCTGGGATATGTCTTCAAAAGTATAAAAGGTGTACCTTCTGGACAGTGTTGTTTTCAGCGAAAACTTTTCATGTCATGGTCTGATGCAATTTTCTCCCGATTAATTTTCATTAAGTCCAATATCGCTAGACAATTGTAATTTTTTAATGAGTGTTTACAATGCTAAAGACATTTGAATAGGAACATTCAGGACCACAGAGGAGGTTCAAGTATTTACTATGTCAAGGCTGTCCAGATTATACCTTAGTAACTTTTAACTTACTAAGTACAAATGTAGCTTGTTTACTTGAGCTCTAGGTCTTCCTTGAGCACACCGTCACACGTGTTTGATGCCCTTATTGGTGCACTTCATGCGTGAGGTTGGCGTGTTTGATGCGTGACCTTTGGCTTGGTGTGTGTGTTGTGGCCTGTTGGCTTGGCCCTAGGGTGTAATCTGCCCATGGTAAATCCCACAAAAAGGAATTTCCTAGTAACATACAACTTGCTCAGCATCATTGTCATATGGTAGCTTGCATATTGTGATTTTAATCTCTCAAAAATCTTTATTAAATTCTTTCACAATTCTTCATTTATTTTTTCCTTTTTGAGGCCAATCATAGATTTGCTTTTTACTGTGAACTCATCTAAAGATGCATATGACCAAAGACCATTTGCACCAGGCAATAGTTTCCTTTTCAACCATAACACCTCACTTAATTCTTACAATAATTCTAAACTCCAGTTGCCCTGCCCACCTGAAGTCTGTTGTTATTTCATGATGCTTACATAGAGATTATATTTGCAGAATATAAGACTGGTTGATTACGAAAGAATGCTTGATTCAAAGGGTCAGAGGGTAGCTGCATTTGGTAAATTTGCTGGTGTTGCAGGTTTGTGATGGTAAATTGTATTATGATGATCTTTAAAGCTGTTGTCATGAACTCATTGTTATTCTAGGAATGATCAACATTTTACACGGTCTTGGTTTGAGGCTTCTTGCACTTGGTCATCACACTCCTTTTATGGTAAAGTATGGTATGAAAAGTTTAAAGAGATGTCAAACCAAGATGGTTTTGAAATCAAGTCAAGTCGTCCAAATGAATGAATTGTGTCTAGTGTTTTATTCATGACTCATATCATCAGTTTACAAAAATATTTCTTGGCTAGGGAGAGTTTCTTATTTTTCTGGTGATGAAGACAAATTTACCCTTTTACTGTAATGAACTGTTACTTTAATTGGCTAAATGTCAAATTTGCAAACAGAGTGTTTTATCCTATTGCAGTATATGGGTGGGACCCACAACTACAAAAACAGTCGGGCCGCTAAATTGGCCATATTTGAGCTGGGTGAAGACATTGCAATGGGAAAGCTTCCTGCCCATTTTGGCGCGCTTTCGTTTGTTTTCACCGGTTCTGGCAATGTCTCGCAGGTAACTTCTCACAGTTTAGTTATAAAATCTATTTAAAAGTAAACGACTGAAAGATGGTTTTGTTCAGAATAAATTCTGATGGTAAGTTTTTATGATTCAGCATCGTAAAGGGATACTCATTGGAATAAAGCTACGTTGAACGAAGCTAGAAAATACATTAAGCGCAAACAGTTATTATTGTTTCATGTAGCGAATCTATTCTGTATAGATCGTTGCCCATGTCAATTGATTAATGTTTTCAGTGGCGTATCAAACTCGTTATTTTGCAAGGGTAGGGGCACAAATTCACATACGCATGTTTTAATCCGTTCAAAAAGTAACCCCCCCCCCGAAGTATCAAGTGCGCCACGCCACTGAATGTTCTCAACAACCTGTGTTCTTTATCGTCCAGCTCAGTCTTTGTCGTTATTTAATGTCGCTCTTCTTGTTATTTATTGAAGTACATCGATTATTAAATTTATTCTAGGGAGCTCAAGAAATGTTTCAAGAATTACCGCACATGTATGTACCACCACACGAGTTGAGGAAGGCCATTGAAAAAGGAGGTAGGAAAATGAGGTCGTTTTACTCAAAAGATTTGTCCTTGAAATAAAACTTCCATTATTGTCACGGATTTTCCCAGCTCACATTTTCCGAGGAAGACAATATCTTGACCGAAATATATTTAGAAGCGCAATTCACTGAAATAGAGCGTGCATGGTAAAGGTTCAAAACTACTTTTATAATTTTTTAACATGTCTATGTCAGTTTAAATTAGGAGCGTTTAGCGTTGTGTTTAATGTAAGTTTTATTACTGTGCTGTCTCAAAGTTGACAAAGTTGACAGAATGTGGAATTTGAAGCCAAATTTAATTTTTGTGGCTCACACATGTGACGCGGTGCATTAGCCATTAATATATGCCACTCTTCTTTAGTTGTTTTGTGTTTATCTGATAACCCTTTTTGTTAAGGGTTGAGTAGATGCCCCCTCCTTTATTTTCAGCTCTTCTTTCCTCGGCTTGTTTCTAATTGGTCCTTATTGCTTTCAATGGCCAGATCATCGCAAGCTAATCGGAACCGTAATCAGACGAGAGGATTATCTCGTGCCCAAAGCTGGTGGAAAGTTCGACGCGGAAGAATACGATGCGCATCCACAGAAATATCGGTCAGTTTTTGTCGAAAAGGTTTGTCCAACACGAGCAATACAGTTTAGTGTTGAATTTTCATCGCATGACAAGTAAAACTTCCTGTTGATGTAGCTAGCACTTTAGGATAGTGACCAGGGATATACCAGGTGGGGACCGAATTCGTATAATAAATATTAAAGCCCAGCAGAGTGATGAGGAAATGAAATGCAGGAAACAATATATGGAAGTTGTTAGTTAAAAAAATAGCAGGGTGACTTTCATTTCTAAGGACTATTTTTTGAAGCGTATTAGTCCAGTTTATTATTGCTAAAGTCACTGAATAATATGGTCTGTGAAAGCATAATTTTTGTTTTTATAAAGATGAAACAGTTAATAATATCCCAGAGGTCGGTTGTATAAAAGCGTAGTTAACTTTAACTACATTTAATGCTAACGACTTATCTGCGTGGTTAAATTTAACTACTTTTTAACTGCAAAAGGGTAGTTAAAAAGTAGTTAAGAGCTTTATACAACCATTTAGTTTGGGAACTTTTGAGTATGAAATAAATCGTACGTTAAACGCGATGCCAGTTGAGGATCTGATTTGCTTATGCTTTTTATCACATTCGATTTGGTTTTGGGGATAAAAGGACTGCATGGGATAAGTGGCATTATGTAACTCTTTCGTGTTCATTTACTGCGAAAAAAATAGATTTATAACCACACAAATGATGATAATGATTTGAAATTTACACGGCACAGCCAATGGCTACACCAACACTAATGACTGGTTAGGGAGTCGTCATGTTCACAGGTTTGTATATGAGAATCGTCCGGGTGAGTGCAATTCTGAGAAGACTGTTAGTGTTGGGTGTTGACCATTGAACTTAAATACATGTAACGCCACCTGTAATAGAAAAGTCAAATAATTTTTTGAACCCAAATCTTACACCCGAACACGCGTGTGTAACAATCAATTTTCACTCCGCGAGAGAATCTCGTGACACTACACACGCGTGTCCGGGTGTAATCTCTCCAGTCTGGGTGTAAGAGTTGGCTTCAATTATTTGCTTCCGTGTATTTTAGTTCAATGGTGTTGACAGAGGTTTTGACAACCTTAGCTGTTAGTCATTTTAAGAGTCGAGACCACAAAGTATGTCGAAATGTCATTCAACACCAGCACCAACAGTCGTTCTCAGGACTGAACTAACCTGGACGATCCTCATCAACAAAAACATATAACCAGGAGTAAAACCACTTGTCCTGTAACTTGCCTTGATTCTTCGTGCGGATTTTTGCTAGCTTGCCCCGACTATAGCAAAGCACGATTTAAACTCTCACAAATGAAATACATGATTGTCAGTGGAGTTTCATACAGTTTTTGGCCTCAGCTATTTACGTTTTAAGGTTTTTGCATATTTTGTTTCGTTTTCCAGATCGCACCATACATGTCAGTGATGGTAAATGGTGTATATTGGCAACCCTGTTGCCCTCGCCTGCTCACCAATGAAGATATTCGAAAATTGACAAAACAGAAAGCTTCGCTAAGCGTCAATGATGGTTGCCCACCTTTGCCGCATCGTTTGTTGGCTGTCTGTGACATATCTGCCGATATCAATGTAAGTTATTTCCCTTACTTCGATCAATAGTACCTTTGCCAATTGATTCTTGAGCGAGTCATGTGACTCATTCGATATTCTGTTTTGTACTGCCCATTTTTGTGAGTTGACCTGGAGTGATGTTATGATGAGAACAGTGTTCTTGTCCTCCAGTAGAATATCTTTGTAGGAAATGATCTGATGTTAAAACTCGAGTTCTTATATACTTCAGTCTAGTGTCTTCATTTGAAGTAATCTGATGTTTAAAGTAGAGTCCTTATAGTCTATCAGTCTAATGTCTTCATCGGGAGTAATCTGATGTTGAAACCTGAGTTTCTTTATACTCCTGTCTAGTGTCTTCATTAGGAGTCATCTGATATTGAAACTTGAGTCCTTATATACTCCAGTCTAATGTCTTCATTAGGAGTCATCTGATATTGAAACTTGAGTCCTTATATACTCCAATCTAATGTCTTCATTAGGAGTCATCTGATGTTGAAACCTGAGTTCTTTTACACTCCAGTCCAATGTTTTCATTCGAAGTGACCTGATGGTGAAACTCTCCATATCCTCCAGTCCAACGACTTTACCAGAAGAGTTCTATCATCATATAATAGTTCTCCGTTTGTAAATAATCTTCATTACTTTATATATAATCAGGGATCTCTTGAGTTCATGGAGGAATGTACGACGATTGAATATCCATTTGAATTATTTGATCCACGGAAAAAGAAATCTGAAATTGGGTGCGTTTGGAGATATAACTTGAGTTTCATGAAATTTCTGTTTTACTGACTGTAAATTTTCATTATTGTACATTTTTCGTTTATTTCACAGCATGGCTGGCGATGGTGTTTTAATTTGCTCAATTGATAATCTTCCTGCACAGCTTCCTCGCGAGGCAACCGATTATTTTGGTAAATTGTTGTTGCCTTGGATACCGGAAATGGTAAAAACTCGCTCGTAAAGTTTTGATACGTTTAGAAGTTATTTGTTAGATTTTGCCCTTTTTCACGCGAAGTTCTATTGCCTTAAGCTGTTGGTAGCAGTCTGTAGCTGTCTTTAGCTCATTCTTAGTATATTTTCTACCTCTACCCTATTCTCTCACATCGTTTGTGTCAATGTAGCCTCGTACAAGTTAACTTTTACTTTATTTTTTATTCCTGATAAGAAGGGGCTTTTGATTGGTTTAGAGCAAGTGAATTTCCGAACTTTCCCCGATGTTATTTCAAACTAAATACTTAATCTTTATGCGCTGTTATGTGTCTATAAAAGGTGATCGCTTTTACCATCAACATTTCGCATTCGTTAAGAGATGGTGTGGAAAGCCGTTTTTAGTTAACAAACGAACTTGCAAGTGTGTTTTATCTAGAATGGACGTAATTCTCGACTCATATCCCCAAATATACGCTTTTAAAAAAGGCTTTGTGCTTAGTGCTGCGGTAACTCCGGATTGTTTATTAGTCAATACAACAAGGCTTCGTGTTATACGTCAATGATGGTGTGGAAGTTATCTGTCTTAGATAGAATATTATTTCTGTGGACGTTTTTACTTTTTCATGAACGATAACCTCTTAATTTTACTGGAGTTAGGACATTTTTCGTTGTACGTTTACGAAACTCTCCCTGCCGGTCCGAAAAATACATCAAAACTTCGGCTATGGTGTACAGCACTAGTTCTTGTAAAAATCCACTGATATAGCCCGTGACGTAGCCAGTGACGTAGCCAGCCCGCATATTTGGTGATGCTGTTTAAATGTGTACATTGAAGCGTTTCCATAGCATGAGTAACTTAACGGGCTGGCTACGTCATCAACAAAACCTGTCGCGTTGGGTTTAGCTCACCTTCAGGTGACAATAATGGTAATGTGTGTTTACAGGAAAAGTGAACCCTGACATTTCAATGTTTGTTATGAGCATCACACCACCTGAGATGAAAGCACTTTCTATAATCTTTCCTAACTATAGAAAATAAGCTCACATTAGTATTATGTCGAGGTGAATATCAGAAAAAATGATTGTTTACAGTTCTGTTTTTGTCATCTAGGTTGATTCAAATACGAAAGTTTCCCTTGAAAGTCAAAATCATTTTTCCGACACCGTTCGTAACGTAAGTAAAGAACAAGTGTTTCACTGAACTTGATAGCTTACATCTAGCACACGCCTCTCCTATCTTCTCCAATAATAAGGTAGCCATGGACACTTTGCAACTTTGCTTTCAAAGGAACCAAAACGAAAATCAATGGCATGAAATCAAGGCAAACAATGTACCATTACAAAATCAGTTGCTTTCACTGTCGAAAACGAGCAAAGCTCGATAACTGCCGATACTAATACCAATCAAATTTTGAGACCCTTTCTCCGTGACCCATGATCAGACGTCACCCCGGGGGCCTGTGCAAATTTCCCGTTCCCCTTTGATGAAGTTACATGATTTCATAATCCCCCGCTCCGTTAACGGCCCTGCTTATAAGTGTCAAACGTCTTGTGAAAAAGTTGATGGCAGTGTATGTCGCTGGATTGCGCAATCGATTCCAAGAAGTAGATAGGAAGTAAATATGTTTTATGTCGGAAGTGGAAGGGCATGTTACGGAAGTGAATATGCATGCTGGTCAATGGTCATTGCTGATCATACAAGTGTCTTGTGCCAGTGAGAAGTGGCGCCCTGTTCAAACCAAGGTATTCGCGATTGATGTATTTTTAAGTGTGTTTTTTCTTTCTGCAATTTCGTTGCTGTACTTTTAAGTTTACGATAGCTAATTATCGAAAAATTAGCTGTCGGAAGTGTTGGGTTTCTGCAGTCTATGCAGAAATGTCATCTGCCAGTCAGGACATCAACTTGTTTCGGACAGTGGAGTGTACTATTTGGAATTAAATTTATTCCAATTTATTGCAGTCTAATTTCAACATTTAAAGTAGTTGATAATGTGGTCGCTTTGCCTTGTCTTTGGTACAACCAAGCTACCGAATAAATCGACTATTTTATGCGATTCTGCACAGACTGTGCGAAATATAAAGAATCTGTGTAGAAGTAATGAGAACACTCATAATGCAATTATTTTTTTATTAACGCAATTTGCTAATTTGAAACATTGATTAATTGCATCGTTTTCTAATATTGAACGTATCATTCGCCAAGTACACGGAAACAAAGATAATGTGTTCTTTATTGGTCCTTTATTGGATCCTTTATTGATTCTAAAGCGTTGTAGATATGGAAAGCTCTACGCTTGCAACGGACCTTCTTTAACCCAATTAACAATAACAAACATTTAATACGTCATGTGTCTCAATTTCGTAGGCTGTCATCACTTCGAATGGTCACCTAACTCCAAATTATCAATACATCAGCGATTTAAGGAAAGGGTATGACGATAATTCGTTTCCTCGTTTGTACTTTAACCAATTTGCGGAATTGTGCTCAGATAATTTCTAGGAAAAGGGGTGTTTTTACCAGGTATTCAGAAAGCCATTTAGAAGCATAATAACAGTGAATGCTTGTGATTAAGGAAGCTTCAAATATAATGTGGTTTGAAATTTTCAATCTTTGCATTTTGTTAGGCACTTGAATTTTTTACATAAAAATGATTGTAGGGTTCAATGAGAAATGAGTTTTTGTTGTTTTGCTCACAAACAAACAAATTATTGTTTCCAAACTTTGTTAGTAGAGAGAGTTGTATGAAAGAAAAATCTGTTCAAAAGCTGTATGGTTGGCTATAGTTTGGGATAGTGCATCAATTTCTGAGGTTTTGTTTTAAGTATATGAAGCCCCCTGCTGCAGTGTTCTTAGCAGTCAGCATATTGAAGTATGTTTCGATTGCAATGGCTGAATTTCTTATGCTACTAGCATATGCGCTTATTTTGAGATAAGGAGAGCTTTTTCTACATTTTATGTTCATCACAACTTTGGAAGACTTGATGCAAAAGAGAAATTTATAATTGTTTATGAAACAATACTCTGAAGCATTTTGTATTGGTTGAAGGATTCAATAAAAATTAGTAAATTTGATATTCTATTTTAGGACATGTTGTGTAATCAGTGTAATCAAGTAAATCTGTCTTTTTGCCTAGATATCAGATATCTTTGCCAAGGCATTTCAAATTCTTGTTTCACTTTTTATTGGCAGGTGGTTTTCATAACCCATTGTGTGCCAAGGCAACTCATTCTTGTTTCTTTAGCCATTAGCAGGCTCTTAGAAATTGGAATACCAGTATTAAGAATTCTTGTTGCCATAGTTATTAGGAAAGTACTCAACACTTTTTAATGTGATTGGAAATTTGCATGCCTTGTAATCGATTTTGATCTTCCTCCTTGAGCAGATAGTCACATGTTAATGAGGCTTATATTCCAAATGTTATTTTCATGAATGAATATTCAAGTCTTCTCGTACTTCACTCTAGTCAAAAACAAATTGAACCAATCAGCTCAGGCATGAAAGAACCGACTCGAGCTCCTGCTGGCACCAAAGATATTGACATAAAACATAAAGTGTTATTGCTGGGATCTGGTCTTGTGGCTGCTCCGATTGTCGATTATCTCATGAGAGACCAATCCATCCTCCTCACCATAGGTAAGCACGAAGGAAGCATAACATCATGAAACATGTTTTTACTGCATTTCTGTCCAGTTCAACTTCTGTAATGACCACCCCTCCCCCCCCCTTCATCAAACTAAATGATGTTTCAAAGGTGAATCTGGGGAAGGGTGAACATTTTGAAATGCCATAATATTGTACCATTTTCATTCACTAATGTTTTAGTTCACAAAGTGATGCACATCCCCTGGATTCTCCCCTCTTGCAATATGACATATGGATAGGACATGTCATTAATCTTTCTTGTGAAAAAGTATTCAATAAATTTCTAACATTCCTGTTTTTCTCATCATAAAAAACATTGCATTAGGTGTTTCTCCATTTATTGTTCAACCATAGTGTTTGTGGTCTGTGCTTGTGGTGTTTTGGCCAATGTTATTTGTTGTTATTAATATAAAATATCAGTTAAGACAATGGCTTTTTTGTGCTAAAAATGAGGTGCGGTGTAAATAAAATTTCACAATTTCTGAGAATTCTTGGCATCTTACTGTGTACTTTTAGGCTCAATGGAACTATCAGAGGCTGGTGCTCTGAGTGATGCCTACGCCAATGCGTCTTCCGTTTTGATCGACGCCAATGAGATACAGAAAAATTAAGGAAAATTATTGGCGACCACAAGCTTGTCATCAGGTAGTTAAAGTGTTACACTGTGTGGAATGGTATGTAGAGGGGGATTGGGACCTTCCCTGTTAAGTAAATATGATAATATGACAGTGGTTATAAAGCAAGTGTTGGCGGTATGAACATTCCTACATCGAATCTTTTGCATGGGCTCATCAAACTATGAGGTTGATACTCCAGTACACTTGTGAAGAAAATAGCCCTAAAATGCATTTATTAAGTTAGAGGGAGGTTAACGTGCCGTTGAGAGGTTATTGTTGTTCCACTGCGATGTTGAAAGTTAACCTTTCAATGCTTTTTCCTGTACCATGGAGAGGTTGCCTTTTGTGTTAGCTGGAAAGGTTGTATGGAGCTTTCCTGTGACTTGAAGAGTTTATAGTTGCCTTATAGCACGCTTTAAGCGAACCATCGAGAGCTTACCACTTTCCTTGTGGTCCAGAGGTTAACTCTTTCTTTAGTCTTGGAGATCTTACTTTGGCCACGGAGATGTAACCTTTCCTTTTTCCTTGGAGAGGTTTCCTCTCTTGTCTTGGAGTCTTACTTTAGCCATGGAGATGTAACCTTTCCTTGCGTCTTGGAGAGGTTACCTCTCTTGTATTGAAGATCTTACTTCGGCCATTGAGATGTAACCTTTCCTTGAGCCCTGGAGAGGTTGCCTTTTTTACTTTGGATAGACAGGTTGACTTTCCGAGAAGCCTTGAGAGGTAGCTGCTCTAGTTCGTTCCGACAGTATTTTAAAGTGTTTACAATTTGACATACTTTTAGCATGCTCCCGTACAATTTCCATCCTAAAGTTGCCGAGATGTGCATCGAACACAAGTGCGATCTGGTCACTGCAAGCTACGTATCGCCTGAAATAAGGGAACTCCATCAAAGGTAATAAAGCCGTTATTTTCACGAATCATAATTAATCGAATCAAGTTAGAACGTCATTGTTCTTAGTCATGGAAGTGACGATGTTTTTGCGTCGGCTATTGAGCATGATAAAAATAAGAGACGTTTCATTAACGTTATTATTACATCTGTTAAATCCCATTCCGTTCCAATCATCCATTTCATTCGCTTTGAAGTGCATATGACACAATATTTTTCTACATAAAAGATCTCCATTAACTATAATGGACTTTCTTTTTAACGTTTATGTTTGCATTGCTGGAAGTTTATGATATGTAAATTAGGTAATGTATGCTCGGTCGTTTTTAATTGACGTATTCGTTATTTGTATTTGTTTTAGCCAAAAATAAACAAATTTGCTTCATATTCGAAAGTTTATCAGTTCACTTAATTTGAAAATAGTTTTCCCAGAAGACTGTAGCAGGTTTATAAATATGTAAATTAGGAAACGACAAAACATAAACGAAAAACCATTTAATTTAAAACATTAATTCTCCAATTTACATATGACTAAAACTTTTATTAATTCCAGGCGTAAGCATGTACACATTGACATTGAAAAGAAAGTCTACCACAGTTTTGCGAGGGTTGACCAACACAATCAACGTCAACCAAATTTTGAGCACACGATGTTTGCTATATTGTTGTTTATACAAGCAATGAAAATTTTGTCACGTTGTTTTTAGCGCAATGGATGCCGGTATAACAATACTTAACGAAGTCGGTCTGGATCCTGGTATTGATCACATGACTGCGATGGAGTGCTTTGACGAAGTAAAAGATTGCGGCGGTAAGGTAAGTTGGAAGGTCTCTTCAGATATGTCCATACTTATGGAAAAGTTATTTTATCCAACTCTGCACAAGTGTGCAGTTTAATACTTTAATACTTTTATCTTGCGTAAAAAAAGACTCTTCTACCTAGCTGGAGGCCACGAAGCACCGTGTTTCCTGAAACGTTGTTTAAACTGTAGAAGCTTGCATCTTGATTTGCGCGCTTAATGTTTGTTTTCATACGGGAACTTTGATGTGCCTCCCTGTTAGCGTTAATTGGTTTTACGTTTTTATCCAGGAAGTTTCACGAGTCACTCGGTTGGTCATTCTTTGTGCGACTTTATGTACGGGAGCTACCAAAAGTAGTCAAGCGTGACATTGACACTCCTTATTTGCTCGTAATGTTTAGGTTGTGTCGTTCGTGTCATATTGTGGTGGTCTACCGTCTCCCGAGGTTGCTGATAATCCTTTAAGAATGAAGTTCAGGTATTCGTTGTTATTTTTGCATATTTTTTATTGCCTGCTATCTGAAATCCTACGTACAGCAGCTCGCGGATATCATGGTGAATTTTTCAAAAATTACCATTTAAAATTTTTGAAATTGATTTAAAAAGCCATGTAAATCGATCATTGTTCGACGTGTTCGGTTGATAAATTTCCTCGCGAGAGGGAATTTTATAATTCTTTGTTGAGGATGTGAAGTAACAATAGTGTTGCAAGCGTATTTTCTATATTTAAACTCCAGCCTCTTTTTGTTCCTCTCCCGCTGTTCAATGATCTCCCATCTCTTCCATTTCCATCCCCCTTTGTTCATCCCATTCTTTCCCCCTTCCTTCCTCTATTTCCAGTCTTTCTTCCATTCATCCCTCTCCATTTATCCACACCCTCTATTTACCACCACTCTATTTATCTCCTTTCTCTTTATCCTCCATCTCTCCTCCATTTATCCCCTCTTTTTCTCTCCTCCTCCATCTCTACTCTTGTTTATTCACTCTTATTTATCCACCCTCTATTTATCTCCCTTTCTATCTTTATCCACTCTCTATTTATCTCCCACTTTCTATTTATCTCCATCTCCTCTCATTCCTCTCTATTTATCCCCACTCTTATTCCACTCTATTTATCTCCCATTCTCTACTTATATTCCACTCTCTATTTATCCACTACCCTCTAGCTACCCACTGCTTTCTTTTATTCTCTGTATACCACTGAATGTGGATAACACAAAATGCTCTTCTATTGTTCTTCTACAAATAAATATTCACGTATTGCATTGGATATTTAAATAACTACAAATCGATATTAAAGTATGTGTTGCGTGTATTAACATGCATTAGCATTCTTGCGTGAATTTCATTCCGTCCCCTCCCTTTAATAATCTTCTCACTTGATAGGTAGCAAAAAACCCTCGCTGGGCGTTGGTATATGGAGAAAATGCGGTGTGCATTTTACAAAATGATGCGGTTAATTATAAGAGGAAAATCGAAGATGTTTGACTATGTTAAATTTTCATGTGATATGAGCAAATGTTTTAAGAAATTGATGAAGATAGCGGCTCTTGTAAACTGCCTTTTCTACTTGTTTATTTTTATTTTCTTGTTTCTTTACGTTTGCGATTTTCTTTATCGTACGTTACAATGAGCTTGTTAATTTTTAGCTGGAGTCCAAAAGGGGTTCTGTCGGTCACACAAAATGGTGCAAAATATCTCGAAAACGGGCAGGTATTGTCGTCAGTTGGAGTTTTGTTTTTTGAATTTTGCCCAATGGTGCAAAGGTCATTCTTGCTTTACTAAAGTTCCTTGAAGCCCCAATTGTACATTCGGCCTATGCGTGAAATCATACTTTTCATGAGGTGTTTTTCACACGCTTCTGCAAAGCTTGTGGCATGGCATATCAGTCTGCTCGAAAGCTCTTTCAAACATCTTTGTCATTTGCTTGAATTTGCAGCCCATGCAAAGCTTGTGGTAAAACATATAATTCGACTCGAGAATTCGTTTCTTTTTTATGAATATGTTAACAGTAAAACAGAGACTTTGTCGTGGTGACAAATTTGAATATATTCTAAAACAGTTCTTTTCAAAACTCTTGATTTTTTCTTGGTTTAATCGTGGTTTTCTCTGGTTTGTTTTTTCCTCAGTTTTATCTTGGGTTTCGTGATTTTTAGTTGGTTTCAGTCCATTTAACATGGCAATTGCTCTCTTCAAGGCAATATGCTAACAATTATCCACGATCCTTATTTTTTATATTTTGTTAGATTAAAGAGATCCCTGATGGCGGGGAAATCTTGAATCATGTCAAGCCGACAGACTTTATTCCTGGTTACAATCTGGAATGTTATCCAAATCGCGACTCCACTATATATAAGGATATTTACGGTTTACCACATCTTCACACCATTATTCGCGGCACCTTAAGATATCGTGTAAGTCGCTAGACTAAAGGGTAAACTCGTGCATCCCCAAAGACTTGTAATACCCATTGATGTTCTCAATATCCGGTTGGATCCCCAAGGACTTTAATTACCTAATATGATCACCAATATGGTTGTCAATACTCGGTTCTCCCAAAGACATTAATTATCCAATAGAATCACCAATGTGGTTGTTGATACACGGTAGGATACTCATACCCGGTAGAATCACTGAAGACGTTTTAACTCCCATTGGAATAACCAATGGGCTTGTTAATACCCGGAATGATCCCCAAAGACTTTTTACTGTTTGGTAGGATCTAAGACTCTCCGCAACACACACGACAGTTTTATCGGGATCGGATTGTTTTGATAGCTCCGCAGAAGCATCAGGAATACCCTTATCTACTCCTCTAGAGTCCGTCAACATATTTGTCCTTATTGAATATCATATCGTCCCAAACCAATGCTCTCCCCTCACTCTAAATGGTTATCACCCCACGCTAGCATCTTTTCACTCCCTCTCAATTGGATTCACCGAACGTTTCTTACAAATGACCTCATCAATGTATACGATGTTTCTTTTAGGGTTATGCAAATGTTTGCATTGGCTTGCAAAAACTTGGTTTATTTAACATGGACGAGAAACCATTTACAGGACAACCTATGTCTTGGGTAAGTGCGAATGTGCTATGAGAAACAAGTCACAGGTCAGCATATGCTTGTTTTACGTATATGCCAAAGAGAATCTACTCAATCGAGAGAAGCAATCATTATCGTTGACGATTGTTCATCCATTAACACAAACATATCGCTGCTCATACTATGTTCATGAAGTTGCAGGCCAAATTGTCTTAGATTGTCAAAAAAAACAAGCGGACAGAAACAAATCATATAAATGGCAACGCATCTTGTAGGTCAACTAATGTTCTGCACGCTAATATGCACTAAAAGAAACGGGACCTCGTGTTAAAAAGGCTCTTGGACGAATATGTTAGGATTTTGGAAAAATCTTCGTATAAATTGTCAGCAGCTGAAACTTTGCGCTAATGACGCTGTGTGCAAAGTTTTCACATCAAAAACTACCAAGAGTAGTTCTCTTTGATGGTAGCTTGTGTTGTATTAATGACGTCGTAAATTGAGAGGATCTCAGGAATGGCTTGTCTTCCTAACCTTCACTTTGATTATTTGGCTAAAACTTCGTCCAGTGATTTTTCGCCTATAGAGCTTTATTTGTTCAAAGTTTCGGCTGCTAACAATTAGTATCGACGACTTTTAATAGTTCTCACGTATATACGTCCAAGAATCCTTTTAAAGGTCGAATTTATACGCATGTCCAACATGGGCAATATTTCCAACCACCAAACGTTCATTATTTTCATCTTTAGTATAAGATCATAAAAAGTCTATTTTGAATTTTCGTTTTCGACAGAGAAAATATGTAAGTTCAATGCTCGGCTGCTCGTCGTCGGAACTCGATGGAGAAGTCTTCAAAGTTGTTGGAGAAGATGATGCGCGATTTTCGGCAATTAAACAGTATGAAATGGTGAACCATTTATTTTTAACTGACCTTCAATGAGAAACATGCATCCTCTTTTCTAGACTTGGTTTGCTTTCAAATGAAATTGTGGTTCCAAAATCGTCAGCTCTAGAGACACTCAGTCACTATTTGAGCGGCAGATTGGCATTTGGTAAGTCACTCTTTATGTTATCGACTCATTAAAGTGACCATGAGACGAAAACTTTGCTTAATATGACAACGGGCTCACTAAAACAGTTTGTCCATATTACGATATGCGATATGACGTCATTTGTTGTGTAAATCGTTCATTGCTAAAACTTCGATATCTTGAGAATGAAAAGAAATATGCATGAACTGTTTTAGAAAGTGTACAGTAGTTTTTGTTCTTTTCGATGAAAGTATAATTTTAACTGAAAAATTTATGTTTTATGTGCACTGTTTGGGTCTCAAAGTTGACTTTTTTTGTGTTTGATCGTGAGGTGCTGTGACTGGGTCTAGTTCACCAGACGTGACGTACATTGGAGAACACGCTGCTTTTTAATGCTGTAGTTTACAGTAAAATTTGTTGCAAAGTCACGAATTTTATTTTTTATTCAACATGAGTTATTTTGTGTACTTTGTTATTGAATCACACCGTAATTCTTTAGCGTTAAAAAGCAGTGTGTTCTCCAATGTACGTCACGTACCGTGAACTAGACCAGTCATAGCACCTCACGGTCAAACATGAAAAAAGCCAACTTTGACCCTCAAAGAGACAAGGAAGATGAAATTCCCGTCTTATAAAATATGTTGCAAATGTTCTTAAAATAGTCAACTCCATCTAAATAAATCATTTCCCTGGTGGTGATATAGACACTTTAGGTGTTAGGCCTGGTCCTCACTTGCAACATAAGCACAAGATTAACCAACTATCCGACTTTCATACTTGGTTATGCTTAAAATTGCGCTTATTGTATTTTCTTGCAAGTGAGAACAGTTATGTTTATGCTTATGCTTACGTCACTAGTGAGGACCTGGTTTTACAGATGGATGAAAGAGATCAAGTTCTATTTAATGATCGTTTACGCCTTAAAGTGTTTGTGTTTATGTTTAGAGAGCGGTGAACGAGATTTAGTCCTTTTGAGACACGAAGTTGAGATAGAATGGCCTGATTGCCGAAAGGTTTGCGAAATATTATTTTTATCGTGATTAAAAGAAAACTGGGCAAGTTTGAATTAAAAATGCCATTGCCATGACAACCACTAAATATCCCCACGTATGTAACGCGTGATATTCCATTAAGTGTCCTACGCATGCAATACGTGACAAGCTGTAAGTGTCCCACGTAAATGGCGCGTGACATTGCTCACGTATATAGCTAATATGATAGAAGCTCTAAGTTCTCCTTGTAAGTAGCACGTGACAAGCATTAATTGTTCCTCGTGTTTAACACGTGACAAGCTCTGTGTATCCCGTGAATGTATCTAACTCCATTTGAATCAACTTTTTAACTTTTACAGGAAATGCGTCGCATTACTTTAATAGAATACGGGGATTCAAAGTACAGTGCTATGGCGAGAACTGTTGGATTTCCTGCTGGAATAGGAGCAAAAATGGTTCTTGATGGTAAGTGAGGATGGAATTTACATCTGTCTTGTGGTGTATATGTAGTTCTTTATGTTATGTCGTAACTATTATATACAATTTTTAGTTCTACATGTTGTAGTGTGCGCTTATGTGATGTTTAGTTATATATTTTATAAATTTTATGTTTATGTCTTGAAATCTAGCTCAAAAAATGTAATTTTCCGTAGCACATTTGTCATTTTTGTTGTATAGATATTGTATCTATAATTATACTTCTTAGAATTGCCATTTAATTTTTCTTATTCTACATTTATGTTTTATTAAAAAATAATTTGTCGTTCGTCATTCTATAGATGTTATGTTATTATATGTATTGTTCCATTATACGACATAAGCTGCATTTCTAAATATGTATTGAGTCTTGTGATGTAAAGTTCTATGTGTAATGCAGTGCAGTTCTTCGCTCGTTATGCTTATTTACTTCAATGTGAAATAATGTGCATCGTATATTTACAACGATATTCAGTTTTCATCTTCTAATTTCGATAATATTTAGGCGAGATCGATGCCAAAGGTATAGTTCTTCCAGCGGATAGAGTCATTTATCAAAAACTACTGCGACGCTTAAAAGAAGAAGGTATTAAAATGGAAATCGTTTCATTCTACGACTGACAAGGTTTGCTTGTTGTTAATATTTATAAAATGTCACCGATATTTATCGACTATATCGGCAAATAATAAAAGGAAATTTCAACTAATTATCGGTATCGATCGATACTTATATCTTTTGGAAATTTCAGTGAATTCCAGTTGTAATGAACGTGTTTAGATTTCTAAACAAGACAAGTTATTTTGTTGAAAATGGCGGTTTTTACTGCTCTTTGAAATTAGTTTTTACTAGTGTGCTACGAAAATCTTCTTGTGCAAATTTAATCTTCATTCGACCTTACATATATTGAAGTGCCAGCGTCTGGAAATATATATTTTTAAATAGTTTAATCGAATTTAAGAACATTTGCAACATGATTGGGAAGACGAAAACTTTATTTTCGTTGGTTTTTGTGGCCGCGAATTAGTTGACTTCGCACCGGATGTGACGTAAGTAGGAGAAAGCATGCGTTTACATAGACATAGCCAATATAATACTGAATAAATATGTTGTTATAACATTTTAGCAAATCTTCTTATAAACCTTCACTACAAATTAAAAATGGCGCAAAGTTGTACGGTTTGACGACATCGTTTGAGCCAATAATCAAATAAAACGCTAAAAAAGTAGGACTGTGTGTTTTCTTTTTACGTCACTTCGGTACGAAGAGACCTACTTCTAGTTTAAAAAGTCCATGAAGATAAAATTTTCGACCTATGACACCTTTTGCAAATGTTCTCAAAATCGATTCAACCATCTAAAGATGTTATTTCTCTGACCCTCATAAAGGCACTTCAAAATCTTCGAAGGAATCTGAATTCTAATGAAACACAAATTACTCTATATTTATTTCTAAACGTTTCGATTAACAAGTAATTAAGTAATTTACCGTGTTCGAACTTTTAGAATAATATGTTCAGCATTACTGATTGTTTATTGTTTTTTTACGGTTTCATGCCTTATGATAATACTCTCATAAAACTGCATCATTGCTTCAAACGTCGCATTTTATATGCACGCGCCTTTGTTATTTCAATTCATAATCATCCAATACGTAAATTCGTTATTTATGTTTTTCGTATATTTTGCTTGTGTTACGTGTCCTTAAAGATCCTACTAACTATAATACATGCGATAGCTGAAAAAATGTGACGTATGCAGGGCAAGCCTTCCTTTAATTTTGCATAGACTCGTATGAGAAAGTATGGATCTGATTTTGGCTACGTTTGCAGCCGATTCTGTTTTTGTTAAATTCTTTGTGTCCACACCGGAAAGAGAATTCGCATTTCTTAATTGAATTTCTTGATGTAATTTGGAATTCTCTTTATTGCGTTCGATCAATGAAAACGCTTACTTATGCGTCACTCGTTTCGAGCGTTGCGATTTGATATTTGCCTCGTTCCGTTGTTTTAAAAGTTTTACGTTATAGCGATGAACAATGGTTCCAATTCGAGAAATGTGCAATACTTTGCTATTTTTCAACGATAAATTCTTTCAGTTTCGTAACTTTCGTTTTTGGTTCTCTGTATGAGATCGTTTTCAAAAGAATGAAATGTATTATACGTGCACCATAATTGGAATTTATGGACCTTGGTCGATCTGTCTACCTGTTGGTATATTGTAGTCACTATTGTGTTAATTATGTTGAATTGAGCTGGTCTGGTGTGGTTCAAGTGTCTGCAATTATATTATCAAGTATTTTCGTTAATTTTTATTGAGAAACTGTTGAAAAGAACGTGGTTTTGTTGTCTTTGTGATACAACGCTCATTATCTACGTTTATTTATAGTTTGTTTATTGCATATGTAACTAAACAACCCCGGTAAAACTCGCAGGTTACCACAAGTTTATCTAAATATACGCCATCTCATGTGGCTCGAGGAATTTTTCGTTGGCGTCTTTTAGCGGGTGGTAAATATGTCGCTGTGATGATAGTTATGGAGATTGAGGTACATTTGAGTACGAAACAAAGCCCTTTGCGTGATTCAGCAAAGTCGAATTGTCTGTTTTTTCATGCAATGTGTTTGTCAACGAGTCGATTTTTCATGAGGTCATATGAAATGCGGAATTTTGGGGTGAATTTTTTCGTAATTATGCAAGTATGTATGCGTTCTCGGATCGTTAAATTGTATATATAGAAGTTAATTGTGATGAAAGTGAACGAGAAAGTCTTCTTACAGGAATGCTAAAATCCCTGGCTCATATGATAGCGTTGTTGAAATATGTTGCGATGTGGTGGGGCAGTCGCAATAAATATGAATGTGGAAGTAGAGTTTGTTGCAAAAAAATACATTTCTCTAAAGCGAAAGTTAATTATTAACTCTGGAACATTCTGCGAACCACTCACACTATAATTGCTCACACTATAAATACTAAACACCTGGTGGTGGAGATGTTTGTGGGTGTGGGTGACAGTGAAGCATAATTTCATAATTACATAAAGTAAATAACAAAACGTATATAATTTGATAACTGTGAATATTCTTTTATTACATCCCCTGATGAGTGAGCAATCACGAAACAGGCTTGTCGGGATAAAATTGTAGTTGTCTTTACTTTTTTCTTCACCAAATATATATATATATATATTTATCCTCAATTCTTTTCCAGGATTCTTTGCAATGCAGTTGTTTTTACTTAATTTGGTTGACTCTGTTTTTACTTCTACTCGAGATTACATGGTGCACCGCGTCCAATTCAAGCCATTTTCACTCTGTAAATGTTCGGGGAGGGGTGTGCATTCCTGGGTATGATTTTGTGAAATCTTACGTTTACAACATCTGCTTGATGAATTTGCGTGTGATCGAAATTTGAAGACATTGAATTTATTTATAATGAGAAGTTTTGAAACCCCCGTATCTCTTATATACTTTGTTTTGTGTTCTCATCTGGAATGATCTAATGTTGAAACCTTGAGTCTTCATATACTTCAGTCCAGTGTTTTCGTTTGGAGTGATTCGATGGTAAATTTGGAGTTTCTATGTAGTCCAGTGTAGTGATCAGTCTTTATCAGCAGGGATCTGATGTTTAAACCTCAGTACACGATTACTCTAGTCTTGTGTTTTCATTAGGAGTGATTTGATGTTGAAACTTCAGCACTTAATTACTCTAGTCTATTTTTTTCATTGGAATGACTTCGTGTTGAAGTTTGATGTCTTAATCAGAAATGGTCGGATCTCAAAACTTGAGCCCTCTATACTCCAGTCTCGTGTCTTCATCAGAAGTATCTGATTTTGAAACTTGGTAGTGTAGAGTCTTCATGAGTGATATGATGTTGAAACCCGAGTCTTTATAGATTTACGATTGCGCGAAAATTGCTTTAACAATTTTTAATAATCGCCAATGGCTATATGAACCGATAAATTAAATCATTTCCTTTGTTGATCGTGGTAGGGAAACCATCAACTTTTTATGTTTATTGTTTGCTGGTATCAAACAGCTGTCACGCAGCAAGAAAATCGATTTATTTATTGGTTTGGCACAGCGCGTTTTGTATACATCTCCACGGCATACAATAGTTATGCAATTTCTTTGTCTCTAGTGCACGCAATCTAGATTCACTGGAGTTTCGTTCAGGCTCATTTGATTTGGCTTGCTGTTTTCTTGTTACTTAGAATTTGATTAAGTTATAAATTTCGCAATTTTGTGTCTTCTACAAGTCGACTATTCCAAGAGCTAGCTAATTTATTATTCTCACCATAGGTCGTCTACCTTTTGTCTGATTGAGTCTTTTTGGTTAATTCTTTAAGTATGTCGTACTCTTTTCCTGAGAGAGTAAAATGTAGTTAAATGGGAAAATATGGCTATGTGTAATTTGCTAGAATATTGCCGATTTTTTGCGGGAGCCCGAATTGGGATGATTATTGGTGTCTTGAAGACTAGACCCTTAACTGTGTGTGTGTTCTAAGTCTTTAGAATTGATACCTGTTACAACCCTAGACTTTAATTTGTGCTTTTTTCATTTAAAGTCTCAGATGTGAGAGCTACGGAAGTTGTTTTCCAAAACTTAACTCGGCGTTCTTCAACATGATTTAATTTCCATTTCACTCCAATTTAAGATAATCTGCTCTCTTGTTTTCGCATGCTTAAGGTTTTGTTCAGAGAGAATCAACTTGCTGTATGACTAAGTAAACAACTAACTTTATTAAACAATTTGCAGCCAGCACGTGCTCTTAAACGATAGCCATGCTTATGTATACACATTCTCGTGGCCGTGTTTGTGTTTACAAACACAAAATCTAAACAAATAACTGGACTGACGGTCAGTTTGAAGAGATTCCTATGACGATTGACGTATTACACACGTCAATATGCGGTCAATTTGTCCATATGGATACATAGGATTTCAACCCAGCTTTACTCCATGTTTACCACCATTAACCCTGCTCCACCCCTCCAAAGATTATTGGGCATGATTTTTGTTGTCTCTGCAGTATCTCCCCTTCCTTAAAGAGGAATGGGTTGTCAACACAACAAAGCGTTGAGGATATAATGTTATGTTAGGGTGGTTTGAGAACCATCGGGAAATCGACAATTTCATGAGGTTCTCGGTCAAAATGAAAGTTATCACAACTCAAGCTCATATAGGAGTTGTATAATGACGTTTATTGCGAGTCATCAACAGGATAGTGCACATTGTCTAATAGTTTGAGGACTATTATAGACACCTCAATTGGCGTATAAAATGTACATGATATAAATTTATTTTGTATTTATTATCTATATTGCATGGATTTCATGGGTTTGGCTCGGATTGTTTCCTTTCACAAATCATTTCTATGTTATTTACATCATCGAATGAAGTTAACATATAAGCAGAGCTTCCTTTTTAGTTCGAAGTTTAGTTGTCATGCGTTGACCTTAAGTAGGTGAACAGAGTCCTTTTAGATATTTTTTGTCGTTCGTTTGACATACATTATGCTTCGTGAGCTTTCTAATACGTTGCTCCATTTCATAGTTTGACATCGTTTAACCCTGTGCGGTGATATACAACAACATTAAAAGTCATTTTGATTTCGTTCATGAAGAAAAAATTATTTAGATGATTGCTCTGATACTACGTGTAACATCAACAGAACTGTAGCACTTGTCTTCTCAATCATGTAGATCGTTATTGCTCTCTTATATCTCATAAGCTAAGCCAGGAGCGAGACTTAAACTGCCTCATGGTGGTCCTATTATCCGAATACCTTCCACGTTCTCTCTGTAAGCCGGCATAATCCCTTTTTGCAGATAATTTAGTAAATGGAAAACATGACTTATTACGATGATATCGCCGAGTAATTGGATGTTTTATTACAAAAAGAATTTAAAAATTATGGGAAGATTACAATCTTACTCATTGACGGCAAGATTATCGTTTGTAAACGTTAGCATTAACGCTGATATGAATCTTTTCATTTAGTTTCGTTTTGTGTTTTGATTCCTTATAGTATGGTGTTCGTTTATTTTTTTGTGGTTACTGTGTATTTTATAATACGAATTAGAAGTTCAGCATCCACTGCTATAATTCCATCTGAGATCGTTAAAAAGTCAGTTAAATACAGCTTGTTCCATCAGCTTCTCCGTACAAATATATCGAGAATCCTGCGAGAAAAGCATTTGTGGGTGGTTTGACTTCGAATGTTTTTTATTCACGAAAATTAAACGAGGATATGAAAAAGGAAAGAGAACCTTCTGACCTCCCTGTAAAATTTAAGATATTTTTGAAAACTTTGTAATCAAACACCTCGATTTTCGCTGCCACTTTACGCAGATTGACACGTTTCATTCATCTACGAATTTTTCCGCCAGTTTTTTAATTCAGGGCATTAAAATTATTTTCATAAACCTCCATGATTTTTAACTTGTTGATGAGATTAAGTCATACGTCATTGTATGGACATAATGCAAAATAAGATCTCTACCAAATCCTATATACTTACGTGGCTATTCCTTCGTTTCTCGGTGACCTACGATGGACTACCTTCCTTGCGGAAGAGCATCTTGGTGTTTTTTGGTAAATTTCCTGATTTGACTAAACTTTCAATTGTTTACCTTGTGCTCGCTTCCTGGCCAATCTTTGTCGGATTAGAATTAAGACATGATATAAACAATATTTACTTTGCAGGGGTTTCATTTGTTTGTTGTTTAAGCAGGCAGGAGCGGTGCGTTTACAACTTTAACTTCTTGGTTTACGGCCAATTTCCTGCTCTTCTGACAACATTTATTTTTTGAGAGGCAAGATACCTTGGCCAAATCACCCTATGTTTATGTTCTGCGTGTAAAAGTTTATAAACACCCGGGTGATGCTATCGATTTCGCTCATGAATGTGTCATCAGGAAAGCTCGTATTTTTCCATTGTGCAATGTTTTTTCCCGTTGTTTTAATATCGACATTAATGTGATGTAAGGACTCAGGTTACGTCTTGTGCTGTGTTGCTATCGAAAGGTAGGCATCTCTAGAGAGATGTTTTATACGTCGCATTTTACATGCGTCGAGTACATTAGAGACAAAAGAAAACGAGATAAAATTCCTCATCTTTTGTTTTGAATGCATTCGACTCATGTAAAATGCGACGTATAAGGCCCCGTTTACACTATACCGGATTGCTATCGTAGCAGGTTAAATATTCTTTGTATTATAAAGCAGTGAAATTGTTCAACGTCAGAAACACAATCAAATAGACTAAATCTATCAGCTTAATAACCTTTTAAAGCAAATGAAGATATCGTGATGAGCGAATCCGGTATAGTGTAAACGCAGCCTAAATCAGGCCATATTCTGTTTATATACTCTCTAAGAACTGCTCAGATACCGTGCTCTGCTTTTATATGGTCAATTAGAAAGAAGCCAAACTTGTTTAAAAGATGTTGAATTTATCAATGAAGACTCTAGACTGCAGTATATGTGTTCGTACGTAGTCAAGTTTCAATGTCAGATTGCTCTCGTGTATTTTTTAAGAGGGCCTTTTAAGTTTGTTTTATTTAACGACGCAAAATAACGACAGTTATAAGTTTACATGCTGTTTTACAATCATTTTTGAGTGCCAGTTTGCGTCATGCTAGTTCTAATGCGCGTTTGTTTACCTTAGTGCCTTCCGTGTTTGTTTGTGATAGCAAGTGTGCCCTGATGACAAATTTTACGTTTCTAAGGCACGCCCTTAGTTACCGCTGAACTGTGAACTTTATGCACGTTAGGAGAAGCAAAGCTGCGAATTGAAAAAATTGAAAATAAAGCATTTTTCTTTTACGCCGACTGAAGCGACCGAACTCACTAGTAAAGTTATTAAAATCAATTTTTCCTGAAATGGAAGATTTTTTAGCTCTTGCACCTCTCCACATTCTTGCTTATTTTATGGAAATCGAAGTGTGCAAATGTTAGTAATTTTTTATTCATATGGAAAGCTCATTTGAAGAGGAATGACCACAGACTGTCGAAATAAATGTACTCGAAACATGAAGATTTAGTTGTCCAACATTCGTTGTGTTGAGCTGAGAGTGCATGTTAGACGCTAAATACAAGTTATATTCTTACGTATTGGGGGAAACCGAGTGTATTAAAAGAATGTGAACCGGCATAGTGCACGAACAATGTTGCAAGTGTGGTTTTGTTGTTTTCTTGCTTCAAAAAGCAAACTTCGAGAACCTTTGGTCGCGAGCGGAAACTTCTAACAAACGTTTGCAAAGTCGATAGGTTCGTTCTGTTCGTTCTACGTTAACAGGAGCTAACCCTGGCTAGGTAGATCTCACAAGAGGAAAGTATTTGTTGTACATATGTCGTGTTGGAAGTTCATTTAAATAACAATTGCGTTCGCGTGAGATTTCGAAATATCTAAACATGATGCGACGCATTTTTGAAGCGACTCTCCGAGCGAGCTTTTTGTATATACATTGCTTTCGATTTTTTAAATATCGTGACGAGATATATACGAAATTGTGAAGTCATAGGGCGATTTTGTATTTATCACATGGCATGTGTGCGGAATGACTATTGTGCTGAGCTCCAATTTGATCTATTTTTACATCTACAAATTGCCATTGTAGTTACACGTGGCTGATTTTCGACTTCTCGATCTGAATTAAAATGCATGTTGAGCTTTGAAGAATAATAATGGAAAATTCCCCTATATCGATCTTTTCTACGAGACAGTTTGGAAATTGCTACATTATATAAGCAACGTGATTAGTTGCCTCGATTAGAACGCTAATGAAATGTACCGCGCCGTAATTTGTGACAATTGCGAAAAAAGCTATTCAGGAAATTGGATTTCGGCTTATGAGCTTACCGCTAAAGTGGCTCGCGATTCCAATTAGTTTTGATTAATTGATCATCAAACAGAAAAATGGGAACGTGTAGTTTGATGGTCAGGTCTTATCTTTCACAAATAAATGACCAGTGAAGTTTTTTACCAAATACCCGATACGATGCAGTGTCTAGATTATAGCCATTAAGCAGCACGTATTTTTGTGTGTCCTAAGATACTAATCAATATACTAATCCCTTTTCTATCTGTGAGAGTTTTGAAAAGATTTATGGCTTTTTGTGAAAGTCATAAACGCGAATTGCCAATTGACAGTACAAAAGGTGGCATAAACAGTGAATGTACGGAAATGTTAGCTATGAAGCATAAGAGCCATATTAAGCTTTTAATCTGTTTACACTTGCTGGGATTCAATGATTTTGATATGTTGAAGCGATCCGTTTTCGCATTACATATTTGATCTTCAACATTTTGATAAGTTCACTTGAACATTTTCAATTTATTCCTAAATAACAAGTAAATATAAAGTTAAAATTTGCTACGACGTTTTCTTACGATTCCAAAGGTACCACAGAAATCGGTCATTGTGTTTAAATTAAGTAACTTTTACGCCTGAAGTAGCGATTGCCTTCAATAATACCTCGAAATCTTTTCAAAACCTTGCTAATGCCGGCTACCCGGGCTCGTGTAAACAGACTTTTATTGTGATATTCATCGCCTGACCGGCATTCCCTACGATTACAGGCGATGACATTGTATTGGGCAATATAGCATGCGCTGCATTCGACTGAAGCAACGCAAATTTTAACCATTTTTAGTTTTTAACATTACTCGAGTGCTGACGTTTTGTATTGCTCTTGATTGGCATAACAACAGTTGTATTGAAACTTGAAGCGCTACAAAGTGGAAAAGTGTTGATCGCTTTCATCGGGCTGCAGTTCAATTTTCTGCCGTAGCAGTGTCAATTGTCTGTTGCTCTAATTTAATTAAGACAGCCTTATTTATCAAACACAACAATCTTAAATAATGTGTTGAGATAATTTTGCTCATGTCGCTTTTTTAGAATACCATTTACGAACAATCTTCAATGTGTGAACGCACTTGAGTGTGACCAGTTAATGATAGACTTGTTCATTGTGTGGCCGATGTTAGTAAATCAGATATTTTTTACATTTTGATGTGAGTAGCTCAAAGAAAAGTTTAAAAGAGCGCGTGATATTTATTTCGAATTGAATTAAGTTCGAGCTATGATATCAATCAATATTCATGTACAGTCTCTTGTAATCTGTGACTTGTACTGTTTATGCACTTGGGCGTGTTTAGATGTATGAATTGATATCATGCCCTTGTATTGCTCATTATGAAATCGCGATACAATCATACAAGCTAGTTAAGTACATGCTCTAAGATATTGATTGCCTTAACTATACCTCTTTTACCTCTTTACCGCAACGGTTTTGCGACGAACGATTCGAATAGATCGAACGAAAATATGAGTGCGATAAATATGTTAAAGGAAAATTGTTGATCTTCGACGCCGTTGAACAAATGAAAAACAATATTAGCGCGACAACGTTAAACAAATAAAATTTGTATACATGCACGGCCGAGTAATTTTAAGGATGATTATGAAAGGATTTTTGTCTATCGAATAGCTTAAGACCGTATATACTGATAAATTGTTACAAGTTTTGTTAGCATATTGTCAAGGGAACTTTCGTTTCCAATGAGATCAGTTTCTGATTCTTGTCACATTAAAAAGGCGGTAGAAACAATTAGGATACCACGGCTTGAAGTAGGTAGGAATCACTTAAAATCAGAATAGTTTCTCTTTAAGCAACTGAGAATGTTCGTAAAAAAACGTCGGAGGTTCTTCACATTTTCGCAAGTTTATTATTTGTTACTTTGGTGATTAATGACTTTCTTAAAATGTTTCTATTGCTGAAAAAATCGCGATTGTTGCCGATGACAATTTCAACGCCAGACTTACTTGTTGTCATTTTAAACAATAATTTAATCAATATACACATATACATGCGAACTAAAGTCATTCTTCAATACACGGGCGAATTCAGTTTATATACAATGTGCGTCGAGAAGTTCAACACCAGCAGAAGGGATCATTTATGAAAATAACATTGTAATCCTGGAGGCTGGCAAGCGCAGAGTTGATGAAAGTTGAACGCGCCTGTGAATTTTGGTAAAGTTCTCGCATTGATCTCTCCAGGCCAGAGGAACGATGGAGGTAGCGCGAAGCCATTTCGAGTCATATCCAAGTATTGAGGTCTGTCATATTGACCATTCAATGGTAGTTTTGACTGACTATCTCTGACAAAGCCAAAAGTGAACGGTGATCTTTCGGCTCCCGTAATTCCTCGCTCTTGTCTCGCGGTCGATGGAATTGAAAATGGGATGGCAGCTGTAGAAAACGCATGATAAAAGTAGTTCTCGTTTGCGCTGCCGTTGAACATGACGCTATGGTGGCAGCGAGGTCTCCGTGGCTTGCGTCGTCGCCGAAAATTACCCTTCGTAAACTCAGGTAGATCCTTGGGATGTATCATCCAGTAATGTCCTTTGCCGTTTTCGGCACGAACAGCTTTTACAAAGCAGTCGTTGCTTGAGAGGTTGTGGCGAACGCTGTTCCTCCATCCGGGGCCCTTTTCTTGATTGAAATGAGAATAATTACTTGCAATGTAGTTGTAGATAGAGCTGAGAGTCATTCGTTTTGCTGGTGAGCTCAGAATAGCTTGAGCAATTACAGCAACGAACGTCTCAGCAGTACGATTGTCTTCCTTCGTGGGTGACTTGAGGTCTTTTGAAGGCGACATTCTACTCGGAGATTCCGCGTCCTCTCTTTCGTTCTCGACTAAGCCATCATCTTCGTCATCCGTAAGCAGAACTTCGTCCTGAGGTTCTAGTTTTACTACATCCTGTAGACGAGGATTGCTGAGATACGGTGAGCTATTCGTTGTAGGTGATTGAAGGTCAGTAATCCTCGATTTTACGTCCATCGCTTTTCGTTTCTCGCCTATATTTATCCCCATTATACTGTCCACCGTGAACGACGACATCTTTTCCGTTGTACGTTAAGAAAATAGCTGTAGGGACAGAAATAGCAATTAATTTCACCACGACACGAATATGGCGAATCTCTTATAAATTTCTACCTTGACTCGCGTTTTCTCAATTGATTGAAATGATTTTATGCGCCTTGTATATGTAAATCAACCGTCCAAATCAGAAATGGTGTCACCAAAAGTTAGCGTGATCTTCACAAAATCGCATTGACATTAACTTGGCCAATTCACACGAATGACTATTTAAGCGTTTAATTTCGTGACCACAGGGGGCCAAAGATGATCCAGTGCTCTGCCAGGTGCCACGATCGATATTATGCGCGGCAAACAATGTGATTGTTCAAGTAAACATCGCCAATGCCTTATTGAATGCGTATGTCAAATTGGTTTCCGATCGCAAAAGCAAACACACAACGCTATATTTAGATTGCGTATGCTAGCTACCTGCATTAGTTGAAGCGCGCTTGAAATACATTAAAGATGGGTGTCAGCCTGCGAATCTGTGATAGCATTTTGCAACTTTAACGCGACGTGCGTATTTTGATTTGAAATTTCAAAATTGTTTTACCCCGAAAGCTTATGTCTGTATTGTTAAAACTCACTCACACTTACTGGCGTGGAGTTCATAACTAGTCGATTACGATGTTTTCATTCCATTGATGGTTTGATTTGAAAGAATTTAGCAAACTTCTAGCACAGGCTTTGAGTTCGTGATTTCATTGTGTGATTTAAGGAAAGATACTGCTGTTTTTCTTTGATTTGTGTTCGGATAGAAAAACAATGGACTAAATGTTAAACACTACACTGTACTGTATACAGTTCCAATGTTTTCATCACTTTATATTTTGCCTACAAATGCTTACAGATATTCGAAAATCGATTTGAACCCGCTTACAGTTCGGAAATTTGATGAGTTGAAATTTCCCCTTGTAAAGTTCTGCCCCACCGGACGAATTACGAATAGTTTAGAATGTATACAAAAAGAAAACGCGATATTGTTGATAAAAAAGCGGAAAAGATTTCCAAACAATGATCAATTTTCGTTTCAAAGTGCAAATGCTTATTGCGCATTCACTGTAATTTGTTCTGAAAAATCTCATTAATGATTGCCTACTCTCGTCCTTAGTCCGATCAATTGTGGCCTTAAAATTTAAAAAAAAATCGTCGCAAACAAGTTTCTTTTTGTTGTTGAGTATGACTTCACAGCTCAACAAAGAATCTGGCGCCATTCGTGCTGCAGCAGTCTAAAATAATACATCTCGTTGTTGAGATGGCGTTTAACACTGTTATTTGATAAATTTCGGCCTTATAATTTGTATCTATTCATCAAACGTTCAATTATCGCAATGTCAACATTATTATTATTGAGGACACTCCATTATATCAATCTTCTTTTTTCGAAATCGTCAGCCGGGGTTGTTCGTGTATAGCCAACTATTTACTCTGCTTGTCATTGGCGTGAAAATGGCTTGCAGTCAGCGAGACTTAATGTTTTAATGAAATTTTTGGACAAATTTATTAAACAGCCTGCGTGGTGTATAGAAGTGGGATTATTTGCTACAGTTTTTACAATGAAGGCTCTCGAATGACTGTGGAAGAAATATATGGCCGGCTTGTGTTCAATTAAACATTTCTATGTGGCGATTTTTCACTACCTTCTTTTATTGCAGGTTTTAATAAGCATTATTGGTAACTATATTTATTGTTTTGTGTTTTGTCTTCCGGTTGAAGGACGTGTCAATAAAGCATGGAAAATGAACTTATTAAGTTCTCGAGTGTTGCATATTATACTTTGTGTTGCCATTAAGTTTCTGCTCGAGTAATTGTCTACTTTTTCTTTGCAAATTGTGGCGCGTTAGAATATCAATTGTTCAATTAGTTAATCGAGCCCGTTTCAATTCCAAACGTCAGTAAAGTAAACGGGAAAATATTTTCAAATGTAGTATTGTTCTGTAGTAAAATTCACATCTCACAATTTAACTCCTAAATTTTATGTGCATGTGGAAAGCCTTTTCATATAGACTTTTCGTGTTTAGCTATCTCTTTCTTAACTTGAAACGTTAGTGTAGATGATACAGATGAGCTCGAAAACTTAAGGCTCGATCTAAAATGGCACTTTTATCAATTTAAAAGATTCAACCGTCACATTATAAGATTTTCAAAACAAGCTTTTTTCTCTTGTTAAGCGGTGTTGCTTTAATTTATACATTTCAACTGATACCACCCAATCCTTTCTGTACAAACATGCTTCATTTTCTCGAAGACTCTTAACCACATTGTTTTAATATAAAAGTTCTTTTTCAAAATGTACTCGGATATGCATGGAGCTTCTCGGGAAGTGCCCTGTGCTGCTGTCTTTTGAAATTTTAGTTTATCCGGAAGAAATTTAAATTATAGAAGATCACGAAATCTTCCGAAACGTGGAGGTCGCTCAAAATAAATTGTCTTCGCACAGGTTACATGGAGAACGAACGCAGTCGGATACCTCTGTCGACAGGAAAAATCGTGTGGCGCATAGAATTAGTTTTGGCGTGATAACTCTACAAAATGTTCCTTTTTAGGCCATTGGATTTCGCTGTTGAAATGCAAGAATTCTTTATAGTCTCGTTGTTAAAACTTAAAAAGATTACTTACAACTACTACTCGAAAACGTAGCTTGTCTAATTTAAAATGTTCGGTGTGTTTTTTTTTTACGAATGCGTTGTTTGTATTTATGTAAGGCATTTTAAGCTGTAGACTGAAGTTTTCAAACGGAGATTCCCGCTTAGCACTGCCCAAGTTGAAACATATTTGTTCACTAAACATGTTTAAACTTTGTTTGAAACTATAACGATCTTGTTTCACTCGCGTACTTTTTACGCATGCGTCTTATTCATACATTTATCCTACCGGCAGGTTTGTGCTCTATTGATTTGTAATGGAAAAAGTACGCTAGACCTTTGTGAGGGAATATAGTTTAGCTGCTGCATGAGATAATTGAAGGCGAAAATTTGTTTTTCATTTGCTGATCTAAAAATTGTATTTAAACTTTCATTTATTTACTGCTTTGACGAAGGTTGCCATGACACGTTTGGCTTGCACAACTTGTACACGGGTGTTTTTTCCGTGACAAGGCTTGATTTCGAACGATTGTAAATGTTGTGAGTGTAAAATGTGCACGCGCTTGCGCCTCATACACGTGCGGTTAGCGATAGTTTCCTTGTAGAGCTTGACACGAAAATTTTGATTATTTACAAATGACATATTTACCAACAACAATAGTTAAAATATACCAACACTTTAAAAGTACCTACCGAGCATCGATACTTTCTAACTAGCGGTTAAAAAGTATCTGCAGTTGAAAAATACCAAAGCTCAAAGGTAGTTACTCCCAATATACATGTACCAGTAGCTTTAACAGTACCTCATCAACGACAAGAAATTTGTTGCAAACGATGGTTGTTACCAAAACAGTACTACTGACTTAACTCCTGTTTAGTTTGCCCGTCAGTGTCATTTACAGTGTACTTGTGATGTGACGACTCTTTAGATTTCTCATTCCATTAGGTAGCTCTTCGTGTATTACGTTGCGAAGTTACATGACGTTCACGCGACGTTCCCCATGGTTTTCATGTCGTGTTTCCTAATTAATCTATGACTTGCACAAACATTATCTACGACGAAACCTGTTGATGAAACTCGGCAAATAATGGAACGGTTATTACCTGTTTAGATGAATGAAAATTAGTGCATCTGTGGGAGCATTCATTGCTATTATTGTGTGATCGTGTTTCTTGTCACGTTGTAGTTACATGACTTTTTACTCAATGCTAACATGAAAATACACTCTCCTTTTTCATTCACGATGATATGTGGCAAAGTTGGGGTATTAACTTTTCCGTAGTATAAACTCAACAAACATTTGCATGTTGTATTATACACATCGTATTATACAGTAGTGTATTTGTATATATATAGTACCTAATAACATATGAAACTGTACTATTCTAATGCCCATATTTTAAAAACTCATTCACATGCACACTCACTGATTGCGATATAAAAATTGCTGTCTCACTCTCTAATTAATGGAAAATACATTTCCCCGTCAATGGCAAGATTTTTCCTTAAAATGTTTCTAATCAAGGCGCCAGAGTGAAGTGAAAACGCCGTCTTCGAACAATTATGAGGTAATTATAAAGCTTCGCTCACTACGTCTGAGTGTGTGTGATCTTTTAAAATATAGAGCGGAAGTTCCTAATTGTTAACGAACTTTCAGATGGTCAGACACCTATTTAATCCTTTGCTAGAAATTAGAAATGGAGAGTTCAGATATCCCGTTCTTTGGATTGAAGAACTATTAGAAGTAATTCGCAGATTGTTCGATTCTTTACTCATAAATTTTATTGAATAAGCTGAAGTAGCTAAATACTGGCTCCAATTAAGCTATTCAAAGCTAATGCATGAGCAATTCATTCTCGTCCAAAGCTTCAATGAAGCTCCTTACTATTTTGAAGAAAAGTACACAGTTTTAAGCGATGAGCGAAAGGTGATATAAATAAGTAGGAAAGTGAGTCTTCAAAATCTCAAACGTTTGAGACCTTAATTTTATACGTGGTATTCATTGTATTGAAACGGTCATCCGTCGACCCACGTCAGTATTGAGAAAACCTTCTTGAAATCAATCGACTTTTTGAACATCTATTACGAATGCAGTCTTTCCTACGTTTCATTTGAACTTGTTTGTCTTTGTTAGTATGAACTGATCATGTGCAAGAACCACCTTCGTTTTCGCATGTACACTTTTCCCAAGCACCATACGGCTTTCCCACACACCGGAGATCTGTAATTAGTTGCGCGCGGGGAATGGAAACAACGAACGCACCTTTTTACGCTCGCAAAGTATTGGTATACAGTCCAAGACAGCATGTACACTTCGTATTCTTTTTATAACTCGTGTCTTTTTAAGTAAATATCCGTTCCCAAAGATGCCCTGCGGAAAGTACTTGATTTTCTCAGTTTGATTATGAAGCATGTTTTTCAAAAATGTAATTCTTTAGAATAGACGTGTTTAAGTGCAAAAGTGTGAAGTTCCAAAAACAGGTGAAATCCAAGTATAGTGAGAGCGTGATGAAATGTATCAAAGCATTTAAATATAATAACATAACGTGCATGGAAATTGAATGAATTAATTTGTGCATGAAACGAATTAAACAATGGCGCAGTGCTCATCTCGATCAGTTTTGTGCGATTGTTTTGGTGCTTTATATCATCAATATTTTTGCGAAAAAATATCATTTGCACACCTTTGAGTAGGCAAAGGACATTTGTTTCGATAGTGTATTAATCGTCTACAGTTTAACCATCGGTTTAACCAGCCATCGTTTTTTATGAAAGATTCGAAATAAAGATGGGAGAATTTGAACGAAAGCCTGTCGAAAACTTTTCGAATATAAGCAAATGAGCGTATATTAGGTGGTACAGACTAGTTGCGTTTTAGTTCAGTCAATTGATATGATTTGTCATCCGAGGACTCACAGAACTTAATTGGTCGATGGAGGAAGGCGTTTGCTTATGATCATTCAGAACAAGATGTAGTATTGGGTTGCGAAAAGCAACGGCCATTACAATTACATAAGCATGGTCTTCTTTGAGAAAAGTGGAATTTGTGGAGTATGCTCCTGTCAGTTAGAGAATGTTGAATGCTAAAAAATTTCGCCTTCGAGAAATTGATCTAAACCAGTTTGTTTCGAACTGACACATCCCCGCCCAAACTTCAACCACACATATTGACCTTCGTTTTGTGTGTTTATCGTTGGTTATTTGATGCAGTATATTGTTAATATCCGGCTATTTCAGTCGTCGAGTTACTCAGACAAGCCTTTGCTTTGTGAGTGAATCACTGTGTGACGGTCACGACTCTTGGCTGGAGGGCTTTGTAGATTTGAAATGACCACATTGGTCTACACCTACCGTCATAAGCAGCTGTGTCATTGCCAATGACATGTGTATATTTTTCATCAATAAACTATGCTGTGAACTCAAACTGTGAACTAATAAACGCGAAGCACGAATCATGACAACGTAAATGCTTACAATTACGAGTATATGGGTCGTAAACAAAATAAGGCGTCCATTTTATTGAATGGGTTTCGTAATGTTGGTTTATCCTTCGAATCACTGTTTCACTGTTGTATCTCGAGCAACTTTCGTTCACTGGTAACATGCATAATACGGACAGGGAGAGTTTGCATGTTTCTCAAGTTGTTTGTGTGTCTTCCAATCTTTCACAAAGTTAAGGTTCAAGTCTTTACAAAACTTATTAAAAAATATCGTCGATCTTGCACGATGAAATATTAACATGTTGTTGTTGACTCTAACCCATTTATCAGGATGTCGCACAGTTAAAGGTTGAAGTCCCATGAATTAGTCGTTCCACGTCAATTTTGTCTTTGTTTGATTTTTGTATCAATTTGGATAACATGTCTATGCAACATATATAATAAATAAATAGATCTATCAGATTCTCAATCATCTCCTGTTGTACTTTTGTCACGATTACATCATGTCACAATTTTGTAAAAGCGTTGTTGAGAAAGCATATTGGGCTCTTTAATTTGTTTTTGATATGCTGTTTGCCAAAAAAATCGTTTCCCGTCTCTTTGTAGTGAGTCACTATATGTGGTTTAAAATCAACCTGTTTGCCAAATAACTTGTTTGTGTGAGTGTTGAACTCAATGCTTCTAAGGCTAGCACATGCATGACTGAATATTTTATATGATGGATGTGCTTTTCTAAATATCTATCTGAAGTTTGCGTGTTTTAAGATACGATAGAAAATATCTGTTGTAGAATTATTAACACATCACGTTTTATCGATGAATAACCTCTAACTGCGTGCGACCGCTGTGCATTTGTTCGCGGAAGAAAGAAGACTTTCTATGTTGTAAGATATGACGGAAACTAAATGTACGTTTTTTGCTGTGGCGGACAAAGCTTGGTGATAATGTAATAATTCCGCAAATTCGCAAAGTCGATCCCGAACCCAAACCCTTATACAACCCGAACTCAAACCCTTATTCAACTAGACCGGCTGACATTTGAGATTAGGGATTAATTTCGCGTATTGTATATACAGAACACAAAATTTATAACCCGAAGCTTTGACATGGTTGCTGTAGTATATTGACTATGGTTGCAGGAAAAAGCAATTGTTCACTAAAGTTATTGAAGTTACTGTTGACGATGAGCCGGTTATCAGTTTTTCTTTATTATTTCAACAGGAAATGTCAATTGAAAAACTTTACCTGTCCAGTGTCTCGACCACGCTGGTCGCATAAAAAAATCCTTTTAGAAGCTGAATTGCGGTTTTGCGATTCATTTGTGAGGTGTTTGAATATGTTTATCGCGTGCGTCTAAATTTAGAAAAAAGCGACGCTTTTCAACCAAACAAAGCAACTGAAGACCAGTGTTGTAATTGTCTACATAACCTTGCATTTGTTATGGATACAAAATTTTTGTTAAGATTGTTAAACAATGAATTGCATTTCAACTGTACACGAGTTCGTATTTAGATACAAGATTACTTAAAACTAATTGTCGCAAAACAAACTCAATGATATATAGCTAAGTAAAAAAATGGCATAGTTTTGCTGATTTGTTTGTCAGAGACGCTTTTAAAATTAGGCTCCGAATGTTCACTAACTATATCGAATTATGCCAAAAACACATTGAGTAAATCCCTACCATCTAGATGTGTTTCGATGTTTAAATTTATCTGAACAGAAAATTTCCCTTATTGGGTATTTTGAAAATATACAAGTACAAATTAAGGATATGCTTCGTTTCAAGCGGGCTTTCGTACCATGTCAAATTGATTAATCTTTCGTACGGGTGTAATGATGAAAACCCCGTAAATCGTGTGCAATCTTAAAGCTTTTGTCTGTTTTTTATTTGCTCTGCTCTGTTGTTTCTTCACAAATTTCACCTGAAGTGTGTTATTTGTCTTATATAAACTATTTGATTTTAATCCATCCTATTTCGTGTGCATTTTCCTCAATTTATCTTTTATCATTAACATTTGTTGATTTAATTAGAAATATCATGTATTCTGTAACTTTCATGAAACGTGCAACGTGTTTCGTTGTGAGTTTTGACTGTTGTCTCGTGAAAACAAAGCCTGAAATATCGTTTTGTCGTCGGTTCGATTAAGAAATCGAGCCGATTGCCTCGCGGTACTGGCCCCTTACTTAAACATTCGGAAATGAGGAGGTGGATCAACTTGGGTATTAGAATTCACATCAAAAATAAACAAATTTGAACATAATGTAGAAATCAAATATTTTATAGGAAGGCGGTTACCGCTCCGATGTCAATGCTCATGGCCTAACATTAGGAAATTAGGTAGTTTGTAATTTTAAACACGAAGGCCAAGTGCATGCACCTTGATCCATTCTCTTGATTTCGTCTTGTCCATGACAAAGCTATTAAACTATATATAGGACAAATGGGCTTCTCTATGTAGATACGCGACATATGCTTACCACGATCAATATCAAAAACTTTTTCTCCGCCATTCTCGCTTACCAAGAGCATGGTCGGCTCAAGTGCGATTTGATTTCTTATTATGTTCTCAGTGTGACAGGAAGACTTTGCATTGAACACTTTAAATTGTTTATTGTGCCTTGATATTGATACGGACCATTCTTACCGCACGACTTTGCGGTTTGTGTCAAATCGTCATGCAATATCGAAAGAGCTTTTGTTCTTGTCTTAGTTTATTAAACGTTCTCCAATAAAAAGTTTTGAAGTATATGCTCACTAGAAGTTGGAACACACCACGATCAGTGTATAGGTCTCGAACATGTTTTTGCTTAGTGCTACACAAACAATGACAAACTTGCCACTAATATGTTTTTTTTGCATGATACAGCTACAGAGATGTTGAAAGGAAAAGGTTCATTTATGATCTAATTAGACGACTATTTTGGCATGTAAAATCACTCTTGCAGAGAACATCAACTCAGCTTTTGTTACAAGGTTAAAAAAATAATTTGTTTTGTGAATTGATTTAAAAAATCACTTTTTTTAACATTTCACGATGTCCTGCAAGCGATCGTTATCATTCTCCACAACATTACGAAACCATTATGACACGTTTACGGCCATGTGGAAGCCAAACGAGGTGTCGGAAGAGGGGAGGAGAAGCTAGATACAATATGTCGTGATCATATGGTGTTAAGTACATTGATGGTACCACGTTTTTATGAATTGAAGATACCACGTGTTTATAAAACAGTTCTGACATTCTATTCTGAAATCATATTCAAATAGTGGGCTTCGATTCCAGACGTAATGAAGATTTTTTGACGTAAATATTACAAATTACGGAAAACTTGCAATTTTAGTTGACTTTCAAGAACAATCTAGAACTTTTTCCGTGAATTGTTGGATGCTGAATAGGATGTTGATAAGAGCCCCTCCTATCCTCAAGCTATTTCTGGAGTGAAGTTTGAAGTTTGAGATTCTACTTCAAATGATAGTCTGTTTGAGTTTGAGAAACAAATGTTTACTGCAAGGATGCAGGTGCACTGTTTTCAAGCTATACTCGATTGCTAAATTTTTATGCGAGCATTAATTCATCATGAAATTCAAGGATGTTCGTAAAATATAAAATAAATGTTTTCCGGATTCACTAATGTTTGCATCATATTCGAAGTATCTTTCTTCGAGTCACTTTTGCTCCTTTAAACAAATATTTATGCAATTAAAGACCACGCTAAAAGGATTAACACTTTCATGTAAAGCCGAAACAAAGTAATTTAGAAGTGTCTGGAAGACGCCGCCACCACATTTCCTTTCCTTTGTGAATTGAAATCGTCGACGAAGAATCGGAACTATGTCTGGAGAGTTTTATTAGTTCGATTTACAGGCACTTTGTGCCCGAGAATTGATTCAATTGATCAAGATAAGCTGTACAATTTCCTCTGACAACATAGCATATCCGGAGGTAATGTTGCTTTTGCAAAGGGAATGAACGATCGAAGCGGAAAGAAGATTGTATTGAATGCACACGCAAATTATATAGTAATCCCGATTCAAACATTTAGTTGACAGACAAGATCTTCAAAGATTTTGTTTGTATTAAATAGCACTGCTGTTATAAACACCAAAGCTCTACTTGAGCTGTCAAAGATAACTCTCATATTATTTTGTCACCGAATTTTTCAATGCATTTTCACGAAAGTGAATTTCTTTTCGAAGTACAGCTTTATACCGTGCAGATTTGTTGCGTTGAGTGATTAAGTTTTAATTGACGTTTGCCATAGCATATGCGGTGAAGCATTTTGAATAAACAACAAATTTTTTGGAAATTTTTTGTGAAGCCAGCCAATAAAAATGCGTGGACTAAAATAGAATACGTCATTGGCTCATTTTCAAGAACTCGATGCTCGCCTGCAAAATTACTGTACACTTTGAAAATAATTACACAAAGTAATGTGGAGTATGTAAACTAGTAGCTAACAACAAGAGCGCAAAGGTGGTGCTGTTCACTTGTGTTCGTTTTACTTCATTATACTGTCTAAGGCGCAGAATTTCCGTTAATTCGCTTCGGAAAATATAGCATGAAGATAGAGACCTGTTAAATGGCCGGGATTAGGAAGTTTTTTAAGAAATCTGGCAGGAAAAAGGGCTTGTCTAAAGAAGACTTGCACTCGGACGCTGGCAGTGAATATGCGTTCGGTTATGTTATCGGCAAAGACAAGGACTTTCCAAAGTTGCACAAAGCCGTTTGGAACAGAGATACTGCGAAAGTAAAGCAACTATGCAAGAAATTTGATATAAACCAATTTGACAAGGAAAACAGGTGTGTATTTTCGTTCGTTTATACAAATGTTTAACATGTTTTCGTGCAATTTCAGTGGAACTTTGGCAACACAACGTCCTAAGGAACGATTTATATGGACATTATTTGTTATTTTTTGAGGACAATATTGTTTCCAGGATTTTTTTGTTGATGTCTATGTAGTTATCATAAAGTACTTCAACGAGCTGAACTGTTCAGCGTTCTCTTTTAATGAATAGTTTAGTTTCATTGGAAAAGTATTACTCTGTGGTCAATGTTGTCAAACCTAATCTCTTCTGTATCCATTCATCAATACAAACTTCCCAATAATGTTACTCATGTGTACACAAAAATCCCTGCAGTGTAACAGTGAACTGTTCAATAAAGTGCATAAATAGTGTGTCTACAAAAACTGTGCAGTGTGCACTTGAAATGGTTTGCTATAAACGTAGGAAGAATAGTAATTGAATAGGGGGTGGGCCATATTCATATATGTATAATATAATCCATGAAAAAAAATGAATTTCAAAGAAACTTCATACAGCATATGCGTATAAGTGTGAATACACCCACCCCCATAAATTATCGGTTATTCTACATCCTTGTTCTCTGTAATGCATTTAAGTATTAACACAAAAAAATCTATGCTGACATGAGTTCATACAAAATTCTTCCCAAGCTAAGATTGCATCGGGTGGTTTTTGCCAACTGTAAACCACCCATATTATTGTTGATTATTTATTGATTTTCCTGACCTTCACACTTGATTTCGATGCCAATTTTTCTTACTTGCATTTTTTGGCCACAGGACTCCCCTACACTTGGCAGCTGCTATAGGCAATGAAGAAGTCATGAAGTTTCTACTGGCAAATAAGGCAAAGACAAATCTTTGCGATAATGATGGTCGGACTGCATTGATGAAGGTATGCAACATTTATTGCTGCAGCAGATTTAGCCTGATGATAATTGTGGCTCTTTGAAGTTTTTACAATTTAATAATTTTAATCAACAGTTTACTGTGCAGTGTAATAATGAGTTTTCACTTGCAACAGTATGCAAATTAACGGTGTGCAATGTGAAATTTGCACATTGTTTTAGCTAAAATGAAAACAATTGCACATCACTTTTTTAAACGATGTGCAAAAATCAGCGGTTTTAACGAAAAACACTGTCATAAATCATATGAATTTGTTCACATTTAAAAATATTAATTTAGCAATTAGCGCTATATAATAATTAACGTAATATCGATTTGATTATGCCTCTAAAAAATTGCACTTTTGTCAAAAAAATTGCACATTGTTTTTTCTGAACTAATTCGCACACTGACTTGTGAACGTTCTTCAGAAGAACTAAATGATTAAGGCATAAGAATTATATCTCAAATTTCAATTGATTTTTGAATGTATTAAACAAACTTTTGTAGCAAATAATTTTTGGAAATCTTATGCCATAGTGAGTGCAAACAAGTGAACTATGTTACATAAATGTTGTATACTTTGTGTGAAATTTGATCAGCTATTTACAGATAATAGAGATAAGTTTACAGTTAGAAATATTTACAGGTAATTGAAATATGAAAACCAAACAATACGTAAGGACTCGAGTTTTAATATTGGATCAATCATAATGGAGTGTATAGTAATTTCATGAAATAAGCCAACTATTTTTGCCGAACCGATTTTTATCTTCATCTTCTATCCGTTTTTTGACATTAATCACTTTTTGTGAAGACACAGGAGTCAAATATATAAGAATTCAAGTTTTGAAGATCAGATCAATTTTTGTGAAGATACCAGACTGGTGTATATAAAGACTGAACATCAGATCAATTTTTGTGAAGACACCAGATTGGTGTATATAAAGACTGAACATCAGATCAATTTTTGTGAAGACACCAGACTGGTGTATATAAAGACTGAACATCAGATCAATTTTTGTGAAGACACCAGACTGGTGTATATAAAGACAGAACATCAGATCAATTTTTGTGAAGACACCAGACTGGTGTATGTAAAGACTGAACATCAGATCAATTTTTGTGAAGACACCAGACTGGAGTGTATAAAGACTGAACATCAGATCACCATGAACATAAAATACGTAGAGTGTAGCTCATAAAAATTCATTTTTTCACATAATAATCACTAATGAAAACTGTGAGCTACGTAACCTAGCTGAAATGTGACCATTCATAGGCAATCGAATGTTCCCACGAAGGTTGCATTCGCCTGCTGCTGGACAGCAATGCCGACGTGAGGGTAACGGACATCAATTCCAGCTCGACGTTGCATCTGGCAGCTGCAAACAGTCTAATTGATATCGCTGTTTTACTTCTCCGTCTGGGAATCAGTGTGAACATCACCGATAAGGTAAAATGAAATGTTTAAAAGATATTTTTGGCCACAATCATAAATAGCTTCGTAATTACATTATTAACGACCATGACTACATGGGAACTGCATGGGAACTGCAGGGATACAATTATGAATGTCGGGTAGCTGCATGGGATACAATTGTGAAATGTCTTGTAGCTGTATGTGATACAATTGTGAATTTCTGGTAGCTGCATGATATACAATTGTGAATTTTTGGTAGCTACATGGGATACAATTGTGAATTTCTGGTAGCTGCATGGGATACAATTGTGAATTTCTGGTAGCTGCATGGGATACAATTGTGAATTTCTGGTAGCTGCATGGGATGCAATTGTGAAATGTCTTGTAGCTGTATGGGATACAATTGTTAATGTCAGGTTGCTTAATGGGATACGATTGTGGATATCTGGTAGTTGCATGGGATACAATTGTGAATGTCTGATAGCTTTATGGGACAAAATTGTGAATGTCTGGTAGCTTCCTGGGACTCAATTGTGTCCCAGTAGGAACTTCCCAGGTTCCAGTTTAAAGTGTCTGTGAATTGCTACGAAAACAAGCAAAGAACATAAACTTTGTACACAGCATTGTTTTAGGGTCGTATATGGACACCGACGTTTCTATGTTTGGCCAGTATGCGAATACGTTATTTCAGGCCTAGAAGGATTTAGCGATGTTGAGTATGTAGCTCTGTGTCGGGTTATGAAAATAGAACCGTGAAATATAAGTTGACTAGCTACTGAAGCGATATGCCAAGACCAATGCAAAGATACGGAAATCCGTGCGGCTAATTTTGTTATTCATATATGCAAAGTTTATCGAAAAGAATATAATATGCTTTCGGTTTACTTATGACAAGGCATGAATTTCCCGTTATGTTTACTGTCGATACACTAATCTTATTGACCTACGCAGAAATGAAACGACCACGATCATCATTTTTTGTTTATCCAAAAACTTTTTCAGATTTAAGAACTTACTTCTTTTAATTGTTCTGTTTGCGCGGTAAAATATCCCACGAATTCGGTCGTGCTATAATGATCTCTCTACCGCTGAGGTCTATGTGGGCGATATCTCACTCTCAGCTTGTGTGTTGAAATTACTTGTTTTTGAAGGAAATTTGTGATTTCCCTTTTAGGAAGGTTTCACGCCTTTACACGTGGCCTGTTCAATTGGCCATCAAGATTTTGTTCTTTTCTTATTGAGCGAAAACGCTGACGTAAATTGTAAGGATTCCCAGGACAGGTTTGTTCTACTTAATATGTCGAGCAGCTTTTAAAAACAGAAAACTGGTAAAACTCGTCACTTTAACAGTTTACTGAATTCGGTGTAAGCGAGTTCCGAGACCTGGAGGGTAGCTAATAAATGTATCCACTTTCTAAAAATTAGAAAAATATTTTCAGTCCATTCCCCCCATCATTTATTATGATTATGTAGCCTTGTGTTGTAAATTACATATTACTGTCAGATGGAAGTATATCGAGTTTTTTGTACCAACGACTACGAACTTTTTGCTCGGATAAGGTAAGCCTGAATTTAGAAATTCGGATTTTCTGTATTGTTGCGAGATTACATAAACCATGCGTGACTGAGACACCTTCTTGAACCAATCAAAATTTTTCGTGGCTCGTTTCACGCGCGAGTCGACGATTAATGACACGTATGATGAAACACGATTTACTCACAAAATATATTGCTGCATGTGAGATTACACATTGCATCTGCTTTGATGAAAACCAAGGTCTACTTTTATTTATAATGAAGACAAGAAAGGTTTATGAAAGCAGACGTGTCATCTGAAGAGAGGTCTCTCGAAATGCATAGCGTCTTTTATGACATATTTTGATTTTCAACAGTTCTTTTAAGATCTACCAAGTCGCCATTCACCATGACAAATACGCTGTTCATAACAATATTTGAGTTTGTAACCGCAACCAGGTTAAGCGCCGCGTCTGAGTAACTTTAGTGCGGCGCGCGAAGAAAATATATAGAGTTTTTAAACTTTAAAGTTTGCGACAACCTTGTTCTGCACCATTATTGTGCCATTATTTTCATCATGTTATTTTATAGTATATCATGTAAATAGATTTTTGTCTTATTTTCTTGAGGCAATAAAAACATCTAATAAGCGCCGCTTCCGCGTAAACTCCGCATTCAAAACCGGAAGATTTAAATAAGTGCCCCGTCATTAAAGCGAACATTGACGGTAGAACAATTTCATGTAAAACTGGCTGCTGCATATTTAATTGGATAACTGGCTGCCGTTAGCCATTTCATCATTCCTAGTGGTCAAAAAAGTATTTCACTGACTGCCACTCACGTGCGTAATATGACATGCGTAATATAACATGCCTGGCGCGAAAAAATTCAATTGAGTTACTCTTCACTGTACTGTGGCTGTGTGGCCCGTTTTTTAATTTACAGTTTTAATTGTCGTTCAGTTTTTTTATTTTGTCATTGTCCACCACTGAGACCCAGACTTTCGTGTAATGATGTATGTAGAACGCCATTGATGACCGCTGCTGCCGATGGTCACGTGGATATTGTGAACATACTTCTCGAAAATTATGCTGACGTCACACTTAAGGATGTTCAGGGATGGAAAGCTGCCGATCACGCCGTCATGAACGGAATACACAGGTACATTAGTGAATTAGTGTGTTGTGTAGAATACGTGCCGAAAGATGGCAAGCTGTTTTGAGAATGATTTTTGGCTATTTCTGAATAAGGCAATAATGGCTACAACTCCAACTATTGTTGGATCTAACCATTGGAAATTCCTCGACAAGAAGCTGGCGTCTCTTTACTCTTTAGCCTCGCAGATTTCTTTAATGGAGGAAGGGGGTGGGAGTGGGCCGTGTGCCTACCCGTAAAAGGTCAAAGGTCAAAATGTTCTTGCTATATGCTTTTCTTGTCATTATAAGTATCGGTAGATTTTAAGTTCTTTTAAAACAGTTCTTCTATTTAGAAATATTTAATTGGTGTTTTAGTTGTGAAACAGTTCTTTTTGGAACTATCAGGTTATTTTGGCCATCCACCATGGCAATTGCTATTTTGAAAACAATTTTCGCGTTTTTCACCATGACAAAGTCTCTATTTCAGAGAAGATTTCGAACACGGGGTCTTCAAAACCTAAGTCAGACTCCAAGTTAATCTGTAGTTTGTAAAGTGAACAATTCCATTTCGTAATTTGCAGACAGCCAATAATACGATGTGCAAACGCTTGATTAGTTAATGACGAAATTTTTCTTGGGAAATATTTATTCTTGAAATTTGCTGCAAGGAGATGAAGTACTTTATCCAGGATATCTTGCAACTATTATTTCACTAGCTGTGCCAAAATTATCGATGATTAACTTTATCCAGGATATCTTGCAACTATTATTTCACTAGCTGTGCCAAAATTATCGATGATTAACTTTATCCAGGATATCTTGCAACTATTATTTCACTAGCTGTGCCAAAATTATCGATGATTACGAGATAAGAATCGAGAAGAAAAAAGAAACCGCGGATGTGGAAAAACAAGAGAAAAAACCGATCACCACACGCCAACAATCTTCAACTTTTACTGAAACTTTGAGATCTTCATCTCCTGTCGACGATGGCCTAAATTTCACATTTGGTGGACCTGCTGGTATGTATGGTATAATATGCAACATTGTAGTACTATTGGGATTCGTTGGTACCAATCACATTTAGTAGTAAAGATGATTGCTTGTTTCCTTGTGCCACATGGACTCATGTAATATATATATATATAGCACTCAAGAATGCTATAGCTACTATGGAGGATAGATTAGTACAACTCGCGTTGCGATATTTTGATTTCGTTTCCATGTACCCCATGTCCGAGTTGCTGTTGTCGATGTTATTTCTTTTTCGATTTTAATTTTCTTGTATTTTGTTTTATAGCTGATAAAGTGAGTAACGACGCTTTACGAAGTGAGGACAGTACAAGCAGGTTTGGTTCGCGATTTAGCATTTGTTGACTGCAGCATAACGTAAAAGCAATAGCGGCTCATAGATTGCGGCATGGACGGATTTTCGTTTATTTTACAGGGGGGCTCTAGAAATTTTAAGGGGTGAGCTGATAAATGACGTTTGACAGAGTAAGGGTGTGAGGATTTTAGGGTCCGTTGGGTAGTGCAGCGACCGAAAGCACCACAGAAAGTTGAAACATTTCTCGAGGAATGGATTCAAGATGATTTTCTAAGGAGGTGTGTGTGTGGGGGTGTGCTCTATTTTTATAAGATGTCAGTCAGTCAGTCTAGTTTTACTCGTAGGAGGGTGTTTTTATGTGATTCTAGCCTATCTTTTCATTGTGGAAAAGCTCAGTTCGACTGTACTACCAATTTGCTTTGCTGAAAATTGAGGGGTTGAAATTTTTCTTAGGGAGGTGAATAGTTTACGTATGAAGGTGAAATATGAAATTTGGTGGTGTGGCACCTCCCGAAAATCCGTCCATGGATTTGAATTGTACATAAATAATTGATGTTTCCACTACATGTAATTGCAATTACTACGGCCTTTGCAATTTTAATAAATTGTTGTGGGCGAAATCCGTTAACATTCACAAGTTTGACGGCAATTTACTTTGTCTATTAATATTGCATATGTATAAGTAAAATATTTTGTTGTTGTTAACGTCTTTGATAGAGGTTAAAACTTGTTTTTACAGCATTCCCATTCTCAGTAGCTGCTCTTAGTAAACATCAAAACTTCGTCGGTAGCAAAAAACAAACTGTCGATAGTTTCGCATTCGGCCGAAAAATGCAAGGGCTGATGTTTGCGTAATCCACCGAGATTTTGTACGGGACGTACATGAGTTCTAATGTTCTACCATTCATAAAATTGAATTGTGTCTGGATTATCTTTTATCAACAATTTTCCCTCCTTCAGCGTAGAGTTATTGATGTAATAAAGAGACCATTTAATAGTTTTCTGTTTTTATTAGACAATCTGAAGGCGACTCTTGGAAATCGGATTCTGAAGATGAAATTCCCGGAAAAAAGGTATAGGCGGCAAAAACAATCTAGTGGAATATTGTATGCATCTGCATGAAATTTTTAACGTGTTGCATGTCAAGTTGTTAACATGTTACGGCAAAATGTGTGTAAAATCGTCGACATGTTATCATGCGTGTGTTAATTGACAACATGTTGTATGCAAAGTTGTTCGCATGTTGTTTGTAAACTTGTTAACATTTATCATGTGTAACTTGTCGACATAATATTTTGTATTTATTTATTGACATGTTACGATGTGTAAAGTGATTGCCATGTTACGATGTGTAAAGTGAATGCCATGTTACGATGTGTAAAGTGGTTGACATGTTACGATGTGTAAAGCGATTGCCATGTTATGATGTGTAAAGTGAATGCCATGTTACGATGTGTAAAGCGATTGCCATGTTACGATGTGTAAAGTGGTTGACATGCTATGACGTCTTTAATTCTTACATGTTGTTACGTGTTGAAGTTGTCAACTGGTTACCATGTTTTAAGTTGTTAACATTGTACTGTGTACTTATACATTTGCATGTTTTTTTTATTTTTAAATCCATCTGTAATCCAGGGATGCATAAAATATTTTATTTTCTGGGACCACAAAGCCGGGGAAAATATTTTATGCAAGAAAACGCCTTGTGGAAATTCTCACTCAACGAATATGAATGAAATCATTTGCATCAATTACTGCTGTTTAATGCAGTAGATGAAGGAACGACTTGTAAGAACTGCAAAATGACTTTTTCTTACTTTCTTCAGACTTTCTGAGTGCTAAGACTGCTGTCAGGCACGAAGTGTACCTGTATATACCTGAAGCTTTTTCTTCCTTTCTGTTTTCCCTTTCTATGTCAATCCAGTTTTATTTTCTTTGTGGATTCTATCAATTTGTACTTTTAACCAAAATTTTTTCTGGCAGCATCAAAAATTTCTGGGACCATTAGTCCTGCGGTCCGTTATATTATGCCGCGCTGCTGTAATCCATCTTCTTTGAAATATAGGTCAGCCTGGCTGCCGCGTTTAAAAAGTTGAAAGAAGTGAATCGACATTGAGCAATGAGAGTACGTGCTAGATTTTACTGTGAAATTAATATAGAGTAGTTATGTTTCTTCTAAAAATATATACTTAATTACTGTTTCATTTCTTGCTTGTCAAAGGTCGAAGTCGTATTCCTGTTCGCAGTCCAGCGAAAGCGCAAAGCTCAGTCTCAGGTAAATTATGCAATTAGGGTTCATAAAGCGAAAATAGGATTTGCGATTAGTAGCAGAAAAGGAAATCAGTTCTATTGTTTCTCGCCATACTTTTCACTTCCGGATAAGAAGTAAAGTGAATAGCTAATTTCAACCATCATGCATTGCGTGCGTTAGTTTTTTTTAGATGGAAGTCTCTCGGTATTTCATGACGACTTGGATGATTTCACATTTCAGTTAATTTCTTGCTTCGAAAAATGGATGGTCACGCGCGCAATGCATGATGGTTGACTCCCACTCTTTTTACAACTGAATAATTTTTCTTATAGTCACTGATGACACTACATACAAATGGAAAGTTTTGGTTTACCAGTCTGCTCATGCAGAAGGAGATTTACATAAATGATGGGGGATGGGTGGAGATTATGCAAAATATTCATTCCCAGATATTATATTTTGATCGAAGACCACGCCAGTATTTGGTACCTTGTGGCAGTAGAATACATTGTTGCATCTCATTATAAGCATTTAATATTCTTCCAGTCTACCCCCCCCTAACCTGCTCTTTTTCATCTTGTAATAATGTCTCCTCTTATATAAAGTAATTGCTGACAGTGTTTTCCTGCAATTATTTTCTTGATTGCCAGTCCGTTCTATTGAGAAAGTCATCCCGACATCGATGCCAAGCAAGATTCCTCGACCTGTTTCAGCTACTCCATCAAACCGGGAGGCATTCCATCGCCCGACAAAACTTTCTCCTCACGTGATAAAAATTCAGCTCTCATCTCCCCCACATCGTTGGTGAAAAGTGGCGGATCTAGAACGCTCCCTGTGCCTCCAGAATCGAAAAATAAGTCTCCATTTGACACCAGTCCCCATTCCAAATCTCTTGACGTGTCATCCGAATCAGCGGGGACTGCTGGGGAAGTGAGTGGAAAATCAGAAAGTCAAGGTGGTGGTGAACTGCAAGAGTATTTGAAAGCCTCAGAAACTAGTGAAGTAATTGTGTTTTTACAAAGAAATTGACAAATAATATTTTATGTATGACATTGTAGTTCTTATTTATTTTTGTCTCGCTATTTTTTATTACAACAGAGTGAAAATGAAACGCCTCAGCGACAAACTGGTAAGTTTTCATCTTTCTCAATGCAAACTGTAAGCTGCAGTATCTTAGTTTCAGCATCAGGTTGTTTCTGTAGGAATCATCAGACTGGATTATGTAGGTTTCCAGCTCACAGATAACATCACTTCGGCTATATATATATATATATATATATACAAAGTGTATAACAATGTGCCCTCCCGGCTATCACCATAGTAAAATGGTGACTCCTGCACTTGGGACACAGGACGTACGGTTATATATATATATATATATACCAGATTGGATTCTGTAAGAACTCGAACTATTTTGCATCGGATCACGCCCAATAAACACAACAGGCTGAAGAAGTTATATACTCGGGTTTCAACATCATCAGATTATTCCCAGATAAAGACACTATACTGAAGAATACTACAAAAGAATACTTCAAAATCTTGTCACTTCCGATAACTTCACTAGACTACAGAGTGTAAAGACTCTAGTTTCAACATCATCACTTCTAATGAAGACACTAGACTGAGGAATATTAGAAGTAAAGTTTCAAAATGTAATCACTCCTGATAACGTCACTGGACTGTAGTGTGTGAGGACTGAAGTTTTTATACTAGATTACTCCTATTAAAGACACCACGCCGACAGGAAAAGATCATATATTTGAAATCGGATCAGTCCTCTCAAACATTAGACTACACTCGAGTATATAAGGAATCTAGTTTAGACATAAAGTTATTCCTGATAAAAACTCTCTTCTGAAGTATGTAACGATTTTTCAACATCACTTCACTCCCGATGAATGCAGTAGCCTGGAGTGTATAAGAAGCCGAATAACATCAGATCACCTCTATTGAAAACAGTGGAAAAACGCCACTCATCTTCTCGTTCGTGTTTCTATTATTCAGTTCAATCCCCGAGCTTCGTCTCACCTCGTAGTGATCAGTCAAACAGAAATCTTGCGAAAGAACTGGGTCTAAGTTTAAGCGACACTGATCTCGAAGAAAATTCAGTCATGTCCGGTGAAGTTAGCTTCGACGAGATGAACGCAAATGCTATCGGGAAACAAGAAGTACTTACCTCGACACTCAAGAACAAAGATGAAGTGAATGAAGGTAAACGTTTCGAAACGTGAAACTTAAATGAAGTGTCTCCTTGTATTTAATTCCGTCGTAGACAGGGTGAAACTTTAGTCCTGCTCAGCATTGTGGTCACCCCCCTGGTTTTTGACCTGTAATGTGAATTTGAGAACATTTTCACCATTCATATTTTTCTAAGTCCATTGTTATCACGGTGAGTGCTCAAGGAAAAGTTTAAATTGCATGATAAAATAGGTACCACCGATCCTGCTTTGTAAATTTCCCAATATTTTTGTTCATTTCGTTCAAAATCTGTTGGTTTAAAAGTGGGTTTGCACAGAAATGTTTGAATAAACGAGGGATTTCATTCCACTTGTTGTTCATTGTTCAGGGTATTGCATTCCACTTGTTGTTCAGTTTAAATGTATGAAACAGTAAAGCTATGGAGATTTAATCATCTGTGGAAGTTGTAGCTTTTATTTAAGTAGTTTTGAGTTTTCTTATATACAGTGCTGCTTTTCCCCCCTTTTCCGGAGCCCTAGCATATATAATGCTCTCACAGTTTTCATTTATGCCACTTAGTCTCCTTTTAGGAGATGAAAGGAATCCCGCTGCCTATCTTGGCCTTGACCTCGACAGTACAATCAGTTCTGTTTCGGATCCTGATATCAGTGGTTTATCAAGAGAGGATAGGAAGAAATGTGATGGTGATGGTTCAATCTCGAGTAAATTAACAGGCGTGAATGAGCAATCGACGAAGAACAAACGTGAAGGTAAGGCCTGTATTTATGCAACGGAGTTGTTAGCCACACTACATTGAATTATATAACTACTGATGAAGACATTAGAATGGAGTTTTAAAGGACTCAAGTTTCTGCATCTGATCACTTCTGATGAAGATAGTTGACTGGAAGATATGAGGATTTAGATTTCAACATCAGGTCACTTCTGATGAAGACAGTGGGAGGATTTAAGATTCAAACGAGTTTCAATTTCAACTTTGATGAAGACTCTAGACTGCACTATGTGCTCGTAAGGAGTCAAGTGTCAACATCAGCTTGCTTCTAATTAGGGTACTAGGACAAGAGTATGTAAGAGGTGAAGTTTTGACATCAGGTCACTTCAAATTTCAGTATCAGAGCACAACTGATGAAGTCCCTGCACATTATTATACGTGTAATTAAGCTTTAATATGTGATTTCGGTGGAAGACTCTAGACTACGTTTAAGTATGTAATGAGTTCAAGTTCAGCAACTCATCACCACTCATTTTTTAGATACAGATTCTAACTGGGATAGCTCTGAGGTATGTGTTTTCAGCGTTATTTCCAAATTGTGTTCAGTTTAAGATATTGACCCCCTCCATTATTTTCATCTTTTAGGACATTCCACCAATTGAAACCGAACATAAAGATGGTATGTGAGGATCGTTTTTTGATAAGTTCAGATTGCTTGATTTGCCAGACCATGACTACCTAAAGTGTTTTGTGATATCTGAATTTCTTCTTGTCCTTTTTGTCAACGTTTATCATTTGTGGTTTTAGACTTATGTTTCGTGTTAGGTATTTGATTTTCACTGATGAAACGACTTGTTTCCATTTAATGATTTCTGGACTAACTCCGCTACGAACAGTTAGAACAAACCTAGCTATGACCGATCCAACTTAAAACGAAATGTTGTATTTTGATCAACTTGATTTCCAAATCGAAAAACCATCACAGCAATCCAAAATTACCAATTGAACTGCTTTTAAGATATTTTAAGTATCGATACATGTAAGGATGGGTTGTCGTAATGTATTTTGCGTGACACTGCATCAGATTCTGTTCAACATTATTTTACAATGAACAATTTGAACTAAGTGGATGACATATTCATAGATCGTTCACATCATTTTATCACTAGCACAAATTCTGTCTGAAGGCTACCTTCATATGAACATGCCTGTGCTTTCATGGAGCTAAATCACGCAATCTAACTTATCGTCATGAATGAACTTCCTTTTGACCGTTCGTGGAAAGATTGGGACTCGTCAAATTGTTTGCTTAAATTTTGGCGGGAGGTGTTGTATTCAGTTCAGTGGTTGGGACACTAAAATCAGTCGATATTTATAAAAAAACTTCATCACTATAGTTTAACAATGTGAAAGTGTTCTTTCAAACGGCAGATCGCAGTCATTGAGTTCTTCTCTCACGATAATTTTCTTATCATTAAATATTTTGTTTTTTTAGATGCTTCTTTGAAGCCGTCAAAACACGACGTGGAGCTACAGGCTGCTGTGGAGAAACGTCGCCATGCGTTAGAAGAAGCTGAAAACTTTACGAGAAACACGCTTGATAAAGATAAAAGCTCTGCAAACGTTGACGGTGATATTGAGAGCGAAGAGACGACGGAAAGTGAGAGCGAATGGGAAAAAGAACGAGGGGATCGGAGGAAGAAAGAAGTACAACAAATCAAAGACGATGAAGCTAAAAGAAAAGCTGAAATAGAAAAGAAGAAAGACGATGAGCGGCGATTGCAAGAGGTTGAATGTCTTTTATGTTTTGTTTTTGACTCACTGATGTTGTAAAACAATATATGTGTGTGACTTGATGGTTACACACATAGGGATGCAGTTGCACAATTGGAAATGACCAGCCTGCTTTGTCCTTACTGTTTGCCTGCTATATGGGCCTACGTATCTCAAAATGAGGCCAGGCCATGGGTTCGCCGTTCATTCGTTTGACTTGGTAAATACCTACCCTCTTTTCGTTTAAGTTTTCTCAAGTATTAAAATAACATTACTTTAAAAGGTCTCTCCTAGAAGGTATATTCTTTGTTTTGCCAAATACCAAAACCGACAATATTTTTGTCCTTGTATTCGTTTAATATTAGTAAAATTCCACATAGTCCGTTTTAAAAACTTTCAAACTGTTTGGAATCTTTTCATCTCATCAGTGAATAGGCCTGTAATTGGTTATTCGTTTTACTTTAACCTATGTTAGAAAAATTAATAAATATTGCATGGTGCACTTGAGAGCAATTCTCAAGTCGTTTTACCATGTATTGAGTTTTTAGTTTGTACTTTTAACACCAATGAAAAAATAGGAAGAGGAGCGCACCAAGAGAGAAATGGAACGAGAGAGAGAGGCGCAGAAGCAAGAGGAATGGGAGCGAGAGCATCTTGAGAACGAGGCAAAGCGACAAGAGGTTTGGGAACGTGAGAAAAAGAAAGAAAGTGAACTGGCAAACTTGATAAAGAAAGAACTGCAAGAGGAGCTTGGCATTGAGGGCGACGTTGATGGATCTAGCGAAGGTGGTTTGAGTGAAATTCTTTCGGAATCTGCTGTAGATGAGGACGGGAAATCTTTAAGTGGTGAAAAGCTCGAGGAACCTTTGTTTGAAAAGCTGAATCCAACTGGAGACTTGAACAAGGTGATATTGACGAATGGCAACAATCAGGAAAATTTTTCTCGCGACCCGTCAAGTGAACCTTATGCAAAGCATAGAAATGTCGACGTTGATTAAAACAAAAGTCGATGTTGGCAGGAAACGCCAGAGGACAAACTGAAGCAACTGACGACTTCATGGATGATGAAAGTTCTAAGTGGGACACCAGTGAGGAGAATGATGGCGAAGAGGATAGTATGACGTCTACCAGGGATAGCAAGAATGAAGTACGAACTGACGATAGACAAACTGACGTGTTGTTGGTAAATGGTAATGACCGTGGTAGTGGGGAGAGTAAAGGAAGCGACAGTACATTTGATGATGACGTGAAACGTGATAAACAAGCCGAAGATGCTTTGCATGCCAAGAAAATTGCTTCCGAGATGGTTTCGAAGATAGTGTGGGTAGTTTTGTATCAGAAGGGACCAACGTGGACAGGGATGAAGTGATTTCAAAGGGGAAAGATCATGATACACATGGGACAAACGATGATGTTGGGGGGATTGTCAAGACCCCAGCTGTGGAAGAAGAGGATATACTCAAACAGCAAAAAGAAGAAGACGAGCTTCTTGAAGCGTACAAAGCTCAGCAAGAAGAAATGCTCGAGCAAGAACGTGTTATTCAAGAAGATTTGGCACAAAAGGAAGAGGAAAAATTGGAAGAATTGCGTCTGCAGCTGCAGCGAAGGCAGGAGGAGGAGCGACGAAAAATGGCCGAGCTGGATCGGCAGAGAAAAGACAGGGAGGTTGCTATGCAACGAGAACGCGAGGAATACGAGCGGGAAATGAAACTAAAACAAGAAGAGAGAAGGCGGAGGAGGATTGGAAACGAAAAGAGATGGAAAGGTTAAGAGTTGTAAAGGAAAAGGAAGATGAAAGCTTTGCAAGGTTTGCGTTCTTACATCGACTTTCATGAGTTGTTAATTTTATATTGACTTTCATGAATTTTTAATTTTATATCGACTTTCATGAGTTTATTTGTTTTTTGCTCTATTTAAGCCAGTCGTATAAATCTCACAAATGTTTTATGCAATTGACTGAGCGAAGGTTGGCCCTACCTAGCGAGATCTCGCGTGCTGTTAAAATTCCATAAAAAATCACTTTTCGTTTACATGAGCCCTACGAGGGAAGGTTGGCCCTACCTAGCGAGATCTCACGAGTTATTAAATTCCATAAAAAATCACTTTTCGTTTACATGAGAAGAGGGCCAGCACTACCAGCCGAAATCTCTGAAAATTTAATATGAGGCATCGCTAATATAAGGCAGGCGATAAGGCATCGCTTTACAGCAATTGCCACAAGAAAAGGCATCAACTTGAGCAAATAAACTAAGAAAGCGTAAAAAATCGAAAGGCGACAACTATATTGGTTTTTTTCCAGCTATTTTGTATTTGAGCGCCGAAATTCGCAGTTCAAACCGAGCTCTTGATGTAGGGCTAGAATTTTCATGTAAAAGAGAGGTAAAATATAGCCCGACAGAGAGGGCTTGCCCTTTCCGTAGGGTTCATGTAAACATCCCCTTAGTTTTTCCTAAATTTTCTAATTATATCCTTGGATGTTTTTGAAAAGCTCTCTTGCATTGATTGCTCTCAGTAATCAGTGGCATAGCCAGCCTGTAAATTTGGTAATGCTATGTAAATATTTCTTTACTCTCTCACTGTATAAACAATATATTTCTAAAGAAATGAATTACGCTAATGAAAGGAAATTATATGACAGCACGACCAAATTTGTTGGACGGCCACAGCACTGCCTGAAATAAATATATTTGTGCAATCATTATTTTGGACGTGTTTGGATGTGGGTTTTTCTGTTTTTTATTAATTTCATATTTGTTAGGTGGGTTGGGGAAATGTTTGAAGACATTTTCCACTTGCATTGTTTTCTTTTTAGATCGAAAAAGCTGCAGAGTTTACTCTCGCAGTCCGATGGAAATGCCCTCTCCTCCGATGTGGATGATTTTGCTGAAACAAGTAAGGTTTTTCAATATTTTCGCTGCCATTTTTCTCATCATTAACGCACCGTAAGCCATTTTAGAGCCTGTCGACCCATCTTTACGCTGAATTCTTTTTCGTTTTGCAGCAAAATTTATTGTGAAAAATTATATTAAATTGCATCTTTATAATTTTGCACAATATGATTGGGGACTATGACGAACACAAAAAAACTGTTCCTGAAGCCAGTTTCTCAGCGACCTGCGGAGCATTTTCATTGGAATGGTGGGCTACAGACCGCCAATTCAAAAATTTCAAAACGGCTGCAAAATTATTGAGGTTGTTAGCGATAACCCCCAGCACTCTCTCCTCCGCGATCCCTGTTTCTAAAGTGACTGCGAAGTTGGCACTTCAGTGGACGATGTAAAACTAGAGGGAACTATTCTATGACTGAATACAAGTGCCACGTAAAGGATGTGTAAAACAGCTTTAAAAAGTAAAAGATTTTAACATAATCAAGTACAAAATAACGTTTCGTAATTAACGTAAAACATCTTCTTCAAAGCGAGGGAAGAATTGATACGAAACCTTATATATGAATAAAATTCAACTAATTACAAGGTACTATAAAATACTATGGAGAAAACGTGGCATGGATAAAGAGGAGAGCAACAGACCTTCCTTGTATATAAAGAAAGGGTTCGTGTTTCAAAAATACGGAGACTTTTTTGGTTGGGTTCGTGTTTCAAAAATACGGAGACTTTTTTGGTTGAGGTGTTTTTGACTGGTAAATTTTTTGGCATCATCGAGATCTTTATGAAATCAATCACTTTACGTTACTTACCAATCTCCTCGAGTTGGCGCGGTCACAATATGCAAGCGTATTTGTACATGTCCTCCTTGAATAAACACGGATTAGCTAGAGATTGACTTGCATTAACTTTGAACACATTTCCTACAACGGAGGATAGTTGAACTTTTAATTATACCTGAGGACAAGGCATAACATTATTTAACGTGGCATTATATGTTCGTACGCAGGCAAGCCAGCTCGTAGGCAACGTTCATCTCGACTGAATATGTTTCTGCTCCTTAAGATTTAACTCATTTAAGACATTGAACTAATTGCTTCGTGCGTAAAAGTTAAATCTCTTAACAAGTAATGAAACCATGACTACGCGCCGTCCTCATCACTAAACTAATAACTTTGTGCATCTTGTCTTTGTCTTTAAAAGAGAGTTTTACTGTGCGATATTTTCTATGAAAAACTGTTGTCCAATTTTCCAAATGGTTTATTTGTTTCGTCATTTAGTTGGTAAGACGAAAGATTTAACGGCGACGAACTCTCTTGCTTATTATGTTTAGCCATATACTTATTTTTGATCTAGCTCGTTGGTATATAGCAAACTCATTGTTCATTTAAAGATGTTATATAGTGCTAATTGACTGTTGATTTTTTAATGGTTCTGTTTTTTCTCCGTGAATTTTGTTTGCGAGTGTTTGCTTTTCTGACTGCCTTTGTACATCGTTATCATAAAGCGATCTTTGTATATTTTGATGATTGTTGCAGTTTTTGTGCGTTTTTTTATGCCTTGCTTATTTTGTTATTGTTAAAAACTGTTAGGTGTTGATACTATACAATATGGTATTGATACAGTGCTGCTAGGTATTGATACTGTACTTTTAGATATTAATATGGTACAGTTAGGTATTCATACGGCAGATATAGACGAACGTTCGACACTGTACAAACTGGTGTTGATACAATCGTGTTATGTATAAATAAGGTACATTTATGTATTGATACGACAGACTACGGATAGTCATTCGTTACTTTTTACTTAAAACTGTGTATCTTGCAATGGAAAGAATTGCAAGAAAGCTCGCATAAAATAAAAAAATGTTGTTTTGTTTTTTGTTTCAGAAGCCGAACGATCTCTAACTGACAAACATCGAACCTTCGTTGAAGGTGTGGCGAACTCTGCTGTCATCGAAATTCAGAAGGCACAGAGCAGAGGTCATTTAGCCGGTCGGAGTAAAGAGATCAAACAGCGGCAACTCGAGGCGAAAGCAGATTTGGAAGCAGTGCGCTCTAGAACTACAAAGTTGAATGAACCAGTTTTGACGGCGTAAGTTCACTCACGTTGCTGTGTAAAAATTATATCATTCAGTAAGATCCCCACTTTTCCTTCGGTTAGACATCTGTCTGATAAACAATAGTAGTTAAGACTTACACTTTTCTCTCCGTTCGCCTTCTAACTTCTGAACAATAGTAGTTTAGATCCCTACTCTTCCCTCTGTTCGCCCTCTAACTACTGAACAATATTAGTTTAGATCCCCATTCTTTCCTCTGTTCGCCCTCTAACTACTGAACAATGGTAGTTTAGATTCCCTTTCTTTCCTCTGTTCGCCCTCTAACTGCTGAAGAATAATAGTTTAGATTCCCTTTCTTTCCTCTGTTCGCCCTCTAACTACTGAACAATAATAGTTTAGATTCCCTTTCTTTCCTCTGTTCGCCCTCTAACTGCTGAACAATAATAGTTTAGATTCCCTTTCTTTCCTCTGTTCGCGTCTAACTACTGAACAATAATAGTTTAGATTCTCTTTCTTTCCTCTGTTCGCGTCTAACTACTGAACAATAGTAGTTAAGATCCTCACTCTTCCCAACGTTCGCCTTCCAACTACTGAACAACAGTTGTTAAGATCCTCACTCTACCCTACGTTCGCCCTCTAACTACTGAAAAAAAGTAGTTAAGATCCTCACTCTACCCTACGTTCGCCCTCTAACTTCTGAACCACAGTAGCTAAGATCCTCAATCTCCCCTCAGTTTGCCATATCATTACTAAACAAAAGTACTCCCTTTTTTTTTCTGCGGTTTATAACATGCATATATGAATATTTGCTCCAGAAATAGTAATCCCCAGTCTTCTCTGAGTTTGCCATCTCATCACTACATGTTTCGTTAAGGTCAACCAATTTGGGAACATATTCCGCTCAGCCAAACAAAGTTTCTGTATCCACCGGAAATGAAAAAGTAAGTACGCTTACGCTCTTTTTTTGTTGGTTTCTGACGTTTGCGTGCACTGTGTTTGGCTTTATAAATCGAAATGAAAAATAAATATTTTAATCTAACTTTGCTGTCACGAATGGAAAGCTATATACTATTACGCCTTTATCGTAATCATTGTACTTAATGACACCCCGAAGTTTGTCTAAAGGTATGCCCGAAGTGTAGCTGAAATTTAAGTCTTTATTCGAGCTTTATTCCAAAATTTTACTTGGGTTGAACATTTGAGCTAAAAATTTCGAAGCTAACGTTTATCTAAAAAACGTTGTAAGGTTAAACTGTTCTTTGTTTATATTTTTGTCTGTAAAACCACGTGCAAAAAATAACATTGCACATAGAAGTAAACCAGAAACACACGTTTTTATTCTGCTTAAATTATTTTACATGTATTCTTATAATGAACATTAGAGCCCAGCTTATTGCTATAATATAAATTGCCTTTGCAAATATAATATTATTGCAATGAGCTGGGCTCTTATGTTCATTATAAGATTACGTTTCCCGCCTGGAAAATCTATCGCCACTGTCATATTGCATGTACTATAAATTACTTTGTTTACTTGTTTATTCTACAAAAATTTACTTCAACTTTCATTCTATAAACTTTACGTAGTGTCAACCTTTCATATAGTATTAGAGAAATTTAGCAAACACGACGTGTCGTCTAAGACGTCGTGAAAATGGCTTAAAAATTACGTGATATTCCCATATATGGTTGGGTCCACGCTATATTTACGCCATTTTCGCATCGTCTTAGACGATACGTCGTGTTTGCTAAATCTCTCTACTATTTGCACCTAGTGTTAAAATATTTTTTGCCAAGATTATATTTTACCCTTCATTGTATCAACTTTACGTCGAGGCAACCATTCATAGTACCATTTTTCCCACGGTGTCAACCCTTTGCAATGAAAACGCCAATCAACCCTTTGCAATGAAAACACCAACTACTACCACCAGTTTACAAAAGGTTTCTAGAAAAGTAGTAACTCTTTATATTACTAACTTTTAATGTCAATAATCCTAATGCTTTTAAATGCAACGGGCGTTTTAGCTTGTATGAAAATTGTTTTGAGTTTAAAATGATTGAAAATCTGACAGTACCAGCGCCACTCTCAATGATTCCCATTGTAATTCTATTCCTCTGTTTGATTAATTCTCTTCTCAGGCCGAACTTAACCCTCGCTTTGAAGAGAGTTCTGATTGGTCAGCATCGTCAGAAGACGAGCGTGATAGGCGAATGTCGCCCGCCAAAACTCCGCTCTCTGGTGGTGAGACTGGACTGGGTTCGAATTTGTCACCAGGACTTAGTGCTTCGCGACCGTTGCTACTGCACACTCCCCCTCTCTTATCTAGTAGTCCAGCGATCATCGATAGTAAGTGTTGTGAGCATGCGCGTAAACTGAATTGTGCACGTGATTACATTGTGGACAGGCCCCGTAACAAAATCATTTCATTTAAGAAATAAGATGTTTACTCTGTTTACACGGGCTTATGCAAACCGAGGAGACCTTCGGGAGAACTTGAGAGCAGATCAGTGCAAACCCGAGACCGAAGATCGAGAGTTCTCACAAACGTCTTCGAGGTTTGCATAAGCCAGTGGAAACACTAAAAACATCTTTTATTTCTTTTATAAAATAACAATAATGCGAAAAAGATAAACATTTTAATTTTTCCTCTAAAATGTATTCATGATCGATTTGCAAATTCTCTTTGACTAATTGTTTTGATTGATTTGATTGGTTGAGCTCAGATGTGTTTTGCATGCAAACACAGCTCTAGACCAATCAGCGCACGCGTTTCATTGTGTTTATTTTATAATTGATTATGGTGCATGATCAAAAGAAACCAATGTACTTGATAGTCTTATTGTCAAAGGGATGGTACTTATAAAATCCGTGTACTGTCTTTATATTTATTATGCATTTAGCTATATCCCGGTTATTTTGAATGTTATTTCTGTTCTTCAGACTCTCCTGCTTTAATGCAGTTAAGAAGTTCTCTTCGTGAAAACAAAAGGCAGCTGGAGAAAGCACAAGAAAAATTCACTTTAGCCGACGCAAAAGCGAAGCAATTAGAAAGTCATTCTGACGACTTACAAAGGTGATGATTAAGTCGTAAGGAGTTTTTGATTTGAGAGTGATTCTAGTGCTCTGCACCGGAGTACAGGAGGTCGGAGTTAGGCTGGAGCTTCGGATATTTTTCCTTCCGTAGCCGGAGTTTGTTCGTTTCCGGCAAAACTCCTGCAGCAGTTGTTTGTTCTGCAAAATACTGTCAGACTTCTGTAAACATATCCGAGCACAACATTTTCTATTAGAGAACGATAAGTATTGGCTAATGTTGAAAAACTTGCACGAAACATTTTATGCATGACACAACAGGACGCTGGACCGTGACTTGCAAAATTAACCAGCCACAACCAGATATTCGAGTTTTAAAATAGCCAGAGCCGGAGTTTGAAGCCAGAGTTCAGAATTGAAAAGAGGCCAGAGCTAAAAACCGGAGTTTGCACAGCACAACGTCATTCTGATTTTTTTACTCGTGCCCAAACCTTGCATACCGTGTTTTGGGCTGCAGTAATTCCTTTTTTGTACATCGCCACATTCGTTGTAATTACGCTGTCATTCATATCTTCTTTCACCCAATGTATGGTCTCGTCGGTTCTCTGTTTTCCTCATTATCTCATTTCTTAACATGTTTTACGAGCTGTTTCTCCATGTAGATTACCAATGAGATGAGTTGTTAAGCATTTTAAATGGAAATTTTATCAAGTTAATGTATCCTGAGGTACCCTGGGTCCGCTATTGAATTGGGTGTAGTTGCTATACATCTCTAACCTAACACACACATGTTCAATTTTTTTGTGCATTCTTTGATACTTTCTACTGCGCATAAATCTCCCATCTTCATTGCTCTTTTTGATATATGCTCACCCCCCCTGCAATTATTTGATGCTTATGACATTCTAACCTTCACTCCCTATAACATTCTTTACTCTGTAAATATTGTTGGCTGTTCTTTTGCGTTTGTGGTGACGTTTTGTGATCATTCTTGCAGCAAACTTGAAGAAGCTATCAATCAGAAGTCGGTTGTAGAGCGAGAGCTGTTTGAATTGAACGAGGAAAACCGTTTGCTGAAACACGAGTGTTTGAAATCCGTGGAAGATAAAAAGATAGCCGAGGCGTTGATTGGCACCGTCCGCGATCAGATGAAAAGATCAGAAGAGAAACTCACAAAGTTTGTGAAGCATTTTCAACTGACTTTTTGTTTTGAGTTTTTTGATCGGTTCAAAATAAATTTGCAACTAATCACAGCAGAGAAACAAATTGGAGTCGAGTTCAAAGACACAAGTTTCACATGTCATTACTCCTGATGAAGACCTCACTGAAGTATTTAAGGGCTTGAGTTTCGGCATCCGATTACTTCTAATGAAGACACTAGACTGAAGTATATAAGGATTTACGTTTCAACAACAGATCACTTCTGATAAGAACACTACACCAGATTATAAAAAAACTCTAGTTTTATCAGTAGATCACAACATTAGAATGAATTATATAAAGTCTTGACTTAACATCGGATCACTTCTAACAAACGCTCGTTGTTATTCTTTACCAGAGAGATGAAGTTGCGCAGAGCTGTAGAGGAAAGTGGAAAGAAGTTGGAGTCAGAGAGGGCAAATATGGAGAATGCTTTACGTCACATCGCTCAGGAAAATGAAGATATTAAAAAGTTGCTGGAACGAGAAAAGGAACAGTGCAGACTGAAGGATGAGTTATATCGAGAACAAAAAAAAAGGAACGAAGCGATTTTATTAGAATCACAAAAGGTATTCGCTTTTTTGCTGTATTGTGCTTCTATTTTACTCAGCTCTTAACATTATTCTTCATTCTATTCTATTTTACTTCTTTTTATCCCCTCTACTTTCGTTTAACTATCTCGACTTGATTCCCTTGCCTTACTTCATTTTTTTATCATTCCACTATCCTCCAATAAACTCTATTCTTCTTTTTTCTATTGTATTCTATTCTAGCTTTTCTGCTCCTATCTAGTTGCTATTATCATTATTATTCTACATTTGCTCTCTTTACTCATTAAACTTTTACTTATTCCTTACTGCTCTTTCTACTCTTACTGTACTGCATCGTGGCCTACTTCACTTTACCTTTTACTATTTTACTATAATTGCACTCATTTACTTTTTACTCATTGAAATTATTCTGCTCTAGTGTACTCTTCTGTGTTCTACTCTGATATATTTCACTTTCCTGTTATAAAGCCTGATCTATCACTGTAGGTATCTCAAAATCGGTCTGAAATGTTGGCAAGGCTGGAGAATGCCGATGAAGATCGCAAGAGCGTTGAAGCAAGCTCAGAGTCTTTCAAAGAACAATTGATACATGCGAAGGTATTCGTTAATCACTTCTTTAAAAACTATTTATGTACTTTAAAAATATCACTTCGTGAAAACCTGATGAAGTAGTACCCTAGCAATGATTTCTACTTTATTTTATCTTAAGGGTGAAATAGGAAGACTTACATCGCAGCTGGAAAGTCTTTCAAAAGCTTCACAAAACGAGCTGGAGCTTTTCAAAAACCAACTTCATCAACAAAATGAAAGAAACGTAAGTTTAGTATTTGTGGAATCGTAATGCGCATGTGCAGTTTCACGTTGGGAATATCGATTGCTGATCACGTATTTTGTGTAGAGACGTCTGGAAGAAAGTCTGACTCGTGTTCGTTCAGACTACGACTCTCAGATGACGCAGATGCAATCAGCCAACTTTGAACAACAGAATAAACTCGAGTCTGAAATGTCCAATAGACATAGCTTGCAGTCTGAGGTAATTTACCTTTGGTTGTTATTTGTCAATTTTATACATCATCATAGATCGTTAACAGATAATCGCGAATTATTGTCATTATAATTATTGCCAGATTTTTTATGTCATCATTTTGAATTATGTCTGATCATCACAATCCCTAACGGATGGAATTTCAAGAGAAATTCTCTCTGACATTTTGATATTCACGAGTTATCATTTTGTTAATTTTTACTGATGATCATCATCAGTAGTCATCACTGTTATTAATCATCATTGATCCTCATCATTGATCATCATCATTCATTGTCAATGATCATCATCATTCATCATCATTCATCGTCATTGATCATCATCATTGATCATCATCATTCATCATCATCATCATATCATCATCATCATCATTCATCATCGTCATTCATCATCATTCATCATTCATCATCATTCATCATCATTTTCATCATTCATCATCATCATTCATCATGTCATTCATCATCATTATTTATCATCATTCATAAATTTATCATCATCATCATCATCATTCATCATCATCATTGATCATCATTGATATCATCATCATTCATCATCATCATTCATCATCATCATCATCATCATCATTTCATCATTCATCATTCATCATCATCATTCATCATCATCATCATCATCGTTCATCATTCATCATAGTCACTTTTTATTACCATCATTGATGATTATCAATATTGGTCATCGTTATTTATCACCAAAATCATACATTTTAATCCGTAACCACAAATACTATTACCATGTATTTACATTATCCATTTATCCAATTTTCATCATTTTTAAAGTGATCATTATCATCATTGTTATTGATATGGGCATCACTGTCGGTTATCATTATCTATTGCCATTTACATAATCCTTGACCAGACGAAAATTTCGTAAGATATAAAATAAAACATAATCCGAAAAAGGACATCTTGTAAACTTAAATTCAAGTTATTAAACACGACAATTAAAAGTGCAATATTTCGGTTTTATTTCAAAACCATCATCAGACAAAATGGTACATTTACAATTTCATCATACTGATGATGGTTTTGAAATAAAATCGAAATATTACACTTTCAATTGTCGTGTTTAATAACTTGAATTTAAGTTTACAAGATGACCTTTTTCGGATGACGTTTTATTTTATAGCCATTTACCCTAACCATAAATGTCCCTACGATTGTAATCATGCATTCATTCAGTGATCACCATCAACTTCTCTTGCTGTACGATGCTTTTAAGGTGATGTTATTGAGAAGTAAACTCGAGAACACGGAAAACGAGCGCGAGGAGGCACACAAAACCAGAATGGATGCAGAAAGGTAAAGTCGTGTCGATTTATTGAATTTTGTGTTACAGTAATATAAGTTCCATTCGTTACACGTTGATTCGTGGATTTCTTTTCACTTTTGCATCTATACGTGAATATATTAAAATTACGTAGTCCTTCAACAGTCAGATAACATACTCGAGCTTTGATCAGCATATGTCTATTATCCTAGGACTGGTTGCACGGAACCGTGTTATCTTTGAATTAAATATTCTATTGTTTGTTTGATATAGATTGCAGCCTTTTGCATTTCAGGACATTTATATGAGATCGTAGCAGGGCTTCGTGCAATCTATCATTTTAATGAAATCGAAATTTGTACCGTAAAAATTTGTGTATGTTTGCAAAATATCAGCGTGGATGAAGGAATACGTTTTGGTTATTGCACATTTATATATACAGTCGAACCTTTTCTCACGAACACCTATCATAAGCGGATATTTTATACAATCAGACACATGGATGTACGCCCACGGTGGTCCTATGCAGGGCGGATTATCCAGTATACTAATGGCTGATTTCCATTCAGTTCAAATTGACGCGCGATCAACTTTTTGCGATCAGTCTCTTTTGATTTGTGTGCAGTAGTTTGAAACTGTTTCGGTCGAGAACTTACAATTGAAAAGAAATGATTTAAAAAAGTCGATCGCGCAGCAATTTGCACTGAATGGAAATCAGCCTTAAGTGGGCTTAAACGTACAGGCCCGGGCTTTCGAGAGGCACCTTGTATCTGGACATAATTAGGATTTGGACGTTTTTGCTATTCTGGGGTAGCTAAATGTGATCATTAAATCTGTTGAAAACCTTACGAGCAATTGAATGCAGAGAAAAATGGCTTCGTACCATCTGTTGGTCAAATGCGCAATGCTCAGAACTCATGTAGCAGAACTCATGTATTGGCTTTTCCCATTTCCCTGACCATGTCAATGAATTTTGAAATTTCGTTTGAACTTTAAAATGAACTTTTCCCCACTTTTCACCTTAAGAGGTTACAAACATGAAGCCTACAGGGGCCGTAATTAGTTATCTGTCCCTAGTCCGCTTACGGAGGTTCGACTGCATATTATTTTTGTTGATATATTGATTATGGACTCTCGCGTTATAAGTAGCGCTATGCATTCTCTTGATTGATGAACAAAACCAGCTGCAATGTTTTGTGCATAATGAAACCCATCAATGTTACCAAAATACTAAACAATTATCGAAAATGTTTAAGGCAACTACACGCATCGCGCGACGAATTGTACAAGACCAAGAATTCCCTGGAGAAAGAACTTTCGTCTGTTAAGGAAGCTGGTCGAATGACGACATTGAAACTGAACACCGCTGACAATAAGATATCGTCATTAGAAGCCGAGGTATTAAATTCCGCCTACATGACCTGACATAACTGCTTTTTTGAGACATAACCATGAGAGCATATAAATTGGTTTGCCAAGATGTTTAGTCAATCTTAAAAGACGTCATATGATTGGCTTGACAAAAAAGCCTTAGGCGAGTCATCAGTGAATAAGCCAATACTGTTACAGCGGTTTTGCCATTCGTTATTGTGTACGTCATGTCTCCATGGAGTTTTGGGGCTTTTAGAAAAGTTCTTTACCACTGACGTTTTTCAAAACAGCATTTTTTAAAATTTTGTGAACATTGAATCTTAGAATTTTGCGTTTTGTTTTCCTGTATTTTTAGTTACAAACAGCAAACGTAATGTTGGCGGAGAGGACTAGTCAAATGACGATGAACATGCATGATATTGAGAGCAAGAGGTCGTCCATCGGTAAACTTGAGGCAGACTTAAGGGAAGAGAAGGTGATTGGAGCATTTGTCTGGCAACGGCTTCGTCACCAACATTTGTCTTACAACGTTCCCATCATCAACATATACATGACAACGTTCCCATCATCAACATATACATGACAACGTTCCCATCATCAACATTTACATGACAACGTTCCCATCATCAACATATACATGACAACGTTCCCATCATCAACATTTACATGACAACGTTCCCATCATCAACATATACATGACAACGTTCCCATCATCAACATTTACATAACAACGTTCCCATCATCAACATTTACATGACAACGTTCCCATCATCAACATTTACATAACAACGTTCCCATCATCAACATATACATGACAACGTTCCCATCATCAACATTTACATGACAACGTTCCCATCATCAACATTTACTTGGCAAAGCCTCTCTTATTATATATCGCAACCTTCGTTAATTAATTTTGCATTTCTTTGCAGGACAAGAACTCTCGAATTACTGCACGACTTGAAACTGCCACATACAAGTATGAAGCTTTTATGTACATATTTATATCTGTAAGCTGGCTATTAGTTCTAGGCTGTCATCGTGATAGCTGACATACTTGATTCAAATCCTTCTATATGATAAGTATATGGTATTTGCTTTTTGTGTAATCGCCATACACCATACAGTCTCTGCAGGAAACATAAGCAACTGCCTCTCGGGGTATGGATTGTTTATCTTTTTCGTGACGGTGGTCGCCTTAAGGCTGTTTCAAACGTCGAACTTCACATGCGCCGAACGCATTAAAAACAAAAGAAAATAAGCTGAACTTCCTCATTTTCTTCTGTTTTAAATGCGTTCGAATCATGTAAAGTTCGACGTTTTAACTAGACCTTTAGGCGTTTTAACTTTCCTCAAGTACACAAAACTCACCTTGCATTGGTTAGATTGGCTAGAAAATTTTACTGAATGTATGCATCTTACTAATGTTATGAGTACAAGTATTATCCAGAGATGGAATTGCAGACATAATACAACCATTTAAAGGACTTTGATGCGATGTTATTAGTTCAAATAAACGCCGCTCTTGAATATACGCACCACAAACAAGAAGTGCCATTAAAAAACACCCACTGACATTTTTCACCTTTGTCCGCCTAGAATAAAAGATTTGGAGAACGAGGAAAGCAATCTCCGTCGTCAATTGGACTTCGCCATGGAAAAGGTTCGAAGGCAGGAAGAAAACTCGCAGGAAACAGAGGTATTTTTCTCGTGAACTGTGCCATCTTCCCGAATTAGTCGAACTGATTGTCGTGGATGTGAAGCAGTTATGGAGTTTTCTTTTTCAGAAAAAACTTAATTCAACAATTTCTGAAATGAAAACGGACTATGAAAAGGTAGCTGTGTGTTAGGAAAATGTTTTTTTACAATTGCCTTAATTACAAATATATTAATCAAGTATACGTTTCACTGGACATAGTTTGTTCGAGAATTCTTCTAAGTTCAAACAATTTAAGCAAACTGAACGAAACAGTTCATTGAAAGATACTAGAGGCTGTAGCTTTTTCTCCAGCCCACTTGCTAGGAACATGGTAGCAAGGAACATTTTCCTTTGAATTTACAACTTTGACTACACATTCAGATAATAAGCTTGACTGTGCGCAACTGAAGTAGGGGCTCAGGATACGCCGAAGAATGAGGTCAGCGCTCAATAAACATCAAAGGAATTCCTTGTTGGCGGAGCACGAGTGCAACATTATTGCAACTTATAATCTTTAATTGACGGCTTTAGAAATTTGTACACTGAGCTGATAGTTGATATTGTTCTTGCTTTTTACAAAGCCTTTTTTTCTTGAAAGATAACGTCTCTGTTTTGACTTAGACAAAAGGAAAGGTTAGCGAGAACGAACAACGCCTAGCAGGCGCCGTCGAAAAATATAAAGAGGAAATGAAACAGAATTTCCAGAAATTACAAGAAAAAGATGAATATGCACGACTGTTGAGCCAGGTTCTTTTTCTTGAATTTTTATTGAAAAATATTTCCTTTTCTCAAACAGGTCCAGTTTTTCAAGGTCTCCAGTGTGGTCAATATTTCTAATGCACACATTCTAATGCCATTATTGTATAAGCTTACTCACATTCGTAGAGCGTGGCTTCAAAATCACCTCTTAACAATTCGATGACGGTATTTTCAATCCACTGATTGTTTGTTGTGAAAATCATTGGATTGAAAATACCGTGGCTAAAAATTAGTGGACGCACGTTTTCTGTGTGACACTCGGTGAGTGTGGGGAAGATTTAAGAATACAGACGTTAATCTTCAAAATTTATACTTCTCGGCAGTTTGTGCCGAAAAATAATATCTTAAAGAATAGTCACTACTACTACTCAAAAGTAAATCGTCATGCCAGTAAATTGCTTGCGTCATTTAACATGATCGACGAACTTTGTTTCAACAGGAACTAGCTGAAACTGCTCAAAAACTCTCGTTAGCGGAATCCTCGCTGGAGATACAGAAAAAAGTAAGTGGATTTTCCAATTCGCGAGACTTTGAAATGACAGGTTCTCAATGTCATCAATCTAATGTTTACTGTTTCGTTTTCTTACAGACTCGGGATAGTTTGGAAGAAGAACGCGATCACTTGCGACAAACTCTGAGAACTTACGAAGAACAGGTAGGGATGATAGTGAAAATATGAGAGTTGTTTTTGTGAAGAACGGATGGGTGCAAAAATGGAGAAGAAAAGAGGAAGTGGTGGTGAACTTTTATGATTAGTTATTGTGAAGAATAGATAGAAGACAATGATGTAAATGAAAGGAGAGGTGATGGTGAACATGTAAGCGTAATAGTGAGTAGTGTAGCCAGCCTGCAGATTTACTCCTGCTATGTAAATTCTGAAGGATCACCATTATTCATGTCTTAAGAAATCTATTGTTCTCACGGTCAGTGAACACAAAAATATTTGCATAGCGAGAGTAAAATGTCGGAATGGCTACGCTACTGGTAATGACGAACATATGGGGGCAACTATCGGAAGAAAAGATGGAAGGCATTGAGTAATGGTCAACATGTAGGTATAATTATTGGAAAGAAAAGATGGAAGGCAATGATGGAAAGGAAAGCGGGAGTTATGGTGAACATGTGAGAGTAATAGTGAACATGTAGAGGTAAACGCATCAGCCTAGTTATCATGAAGAACATTGGTAGTGATTGAAAAGAGTGAATGAGGGTAACAATAAAACTTTGGATGTTATTGTTGGGAAAATTGGTGGCAATAGTGATTAAGAGAACAAAGTGAAGATAAACATGTGCGCCAGTGACTCAAGCGTAGACGCAAAGTAGATAAAAATGTAGGTAGGTTAAATCAGCTCGTTGGAAACTATCCCATAACTATTCGGCATTTATCAAACAAAAATCTCACAATTAAATTCAACATCAGACTTAACAGTAGTCAAGAAGCAGACACAAACATAGGTAGTTTAAAGTAGCTCGTTGTGAACTAACCCATAAAAATCTTTGGTACGTACTGTGCATACAAAAATTCACGAGTTATTAACATTGTTTCTACCTAATGAAGATTATTGCTATTATTATAAAGTAAACATGCGGGGTTACTATCGATAGGAAAGAGGAAAGGAAAATATTTGGAATTTTGTGCTTGAAAGTCTTTAGTGAAAAACAGAACTCAAATATTTGTTTTATTTTCTGTGTTTGACAAAGTAGCTTAGAAATTTGTGCTTGAAAATCTCAGATCGAAAACTGAACTCAATTATTTGTTGTTTTTTTTTGCTATGTTTGAACAAGTAGCTTCGGCCAGATAGTTAGGTTTGTGAATTCTATGGTTGCATTATAAAATCTAAGACCAAGTAGTAAATGGTAAAGCTAGCCAGACCTAAGAACAAGTGGTTACTGGTTAAGTGCATTGGCTGTATGTCCAGGTAGTAGATGGTTGTGTTAGTGAATTTTTGGACAAGGTAGTAAATGATTAAGTTAGTAAGTTTTACAAACAAGTAGTATGAAGACAGTTACGTTTGCGAGATCAGAGACCATGTAGTATGTAGATGGTAAAGTTAGCTAGTGTCAGGACATGGCAGTAGATGGTTAGGTTTTCGGTCGAGATAAGTACATTATGTAACATGCAAATAGCTGCCTGAAATTGAAGTCTAGATGTATCACATCACCATTCATTTTATAGATGACTGTCAAAATAAGCGAAAACCAATTAGTCAACGGTCATGCAACCACTCTTAAAAACGAACTTGAGCACTCTCGAAAGGTATCTGAAGAAACGAATCAACGACTGGCCACCACTGCTTACGATTTAGAAAATCTTGAGAAAATTAAGGTAAAGCTGTGCAATACTAGGATATTGGTCGTGTTTCAAATGTGGAATGCTAGGATGTTGGTAAATACTATTGTATCATACTTTGTCGTTGATGTTATATTGAGAAGTTTGTGTTAACTTATGTATTGAAGGTGTAATATTTTGGCATTGGTGATATGGTGTCTACTATTCTATGATATGTGTAATGTGTTGTTTTATCACTCATTAATAAATGTGTGTGGTGTTTATTGCTTGTGCTTCATGTAGGTTGATTTACAGGAAGATGTTGCGAAATTGAAAGGTGAACGTGTAAAATTAGAGGCAACACTTCAAGAGGAAAAGGCGAAAACAAATCTATTATTAAAGGAGATAAAGGAAAGTAATGAGGTTTGTTCTCTAGTCATTCATTTTTGTCCATCTTGTCAATCATGTTTGTCCATTTTGTCAATCATGTTTGTCCCTCTCGTCAATAATATTTGTCCCTCTAGTCAATAATATTTGTCCCTCTAGTCAATCATGTTTGTCCCTCTAGTCAATCATGTTTGTCCATCTTGTCAATCATGTTTGTCCATCTCGTCAATCATGTTTGTCCCTCTAGTCAATCATTTTTGTCCATCTCATCAATCATGTTTGTCCATCTCATCAATCATGTTTGTCCCTCTCATCAATCATGTTTGTCCCTCTCGTCAATCATGTTTGTCCCTCTCGTCAATAATATTTGTCCATCTAGTCAATCTTGTTTGTCTCGTCAATCATGTTTGTCAATCATGTTTGTCCATCTCGTCAATCATGTTTGTCCATCTCGTCAATCATTTTTGTCCATCTCGTCAATCATGTTTGTCCATCTCGTCAATCATGTTTGTCCATCTTGTCAATCATGTTTGTCCATCTCGTCAATCATGTTTGTCCCTCTCGTCAATAATGTTTGTCCATCTCGTCAATCATGTTTGTCCATCTCGTCAATCATGTTTGTCCCTATTGTCAATCATTTTTGTCCCTCTCGTCAATCAAGTTTCTTGTCTGATCAATCAAGTTTGTTTTCTTGTCAGTAAAGCTTAAAACCTTTTCTTCGGTCGCGATTCTCCTCTCATCAATCATATTTATTCTCTCGTCAGTCAACTTATTTATTTTTCCAATCAAATTTGTCCTCTTGTTAACGATATTTGTCCTTTCGTCAATCGAGTTTTGTTGGGTCATTTTTTTTGTAATTGTTTATTAAAGAATTTCATCTTGCAGCTAAACGCTGAATTACATAAAATTTACAACTGTGAAGAACGTCTTACAATTACGTAGATGTTTACATGAAAAGGAGTGAAAAAGTCAGTTTAGTTTGTCTTCTTGTCAATTATATTTGACATCTTTGTAAGGTCCTGTTTCTCATTTCATGTTTCTTCTTTCGTTATTTGTATTTGTCATCTCGTCAATCATGATTATGTTCTCCAGTGACGGATCTAGGATAGCTCAAAATAAATTATCATTATTAAAGTCTTTAGAGGTAGGAGTTGCAACATACGTGCAATTTTACAATGTCAGTTATACTATACTTACAATATTTACGTCAGTCAAATTTATTACAAAACTATTTATGTAAAGTTAAGAAATATTAAAAGGCATGTGTTTACATAGGATCGTTTTAATTGTTTTGTATTAATTTGAGCTAAAATAAACAATGTTTTTATAGAAGCTCATTTTAACTTTGACAGACTTCTTTAATGCTGTTGGCTAGAAATTCCTAAAGAATATTTCAGACTAAAATACTCCCAATAAGAGTTGCTCTAGATAAAATATTTCAAAATGGAAATATATTTTCAATAATGTATTCTGACCTACCCTGGATTTGCCACTGATGCTCTTGTCACTCAGGTTGTCCTTTCATCGATCAGATTTGTCTTCTCATTTGGCTTAATTACACTGTGTTTATATACGTTGTGTACATATCTGTTTCCTCCGGCCGGACCATTCAATGGCAAAACCAAATTACCATTGATTCCTGTGGTATGAACAATGTCAGTGGTCTTATTATGGGTTGTGAAATAATTTCTGTTGTCCTTAGAAATGGAAATGTATTTTCGACACATTTCTTCATTTTCTGTGTTTTATTTGTTACTCTTACAACAAAGGTACTTAAATATATTTGTGTTTTAGGGTCGTTCTCACCTCGAGTCTTTACTCTCGGAGATAAAATCATCCAATATAAACCTCGAAGAAAAACTTCGGGTAAAAATTCTGATTATTTTTGTTTGGATAATTCTGGATAGGAGTCGATTTTTTAATAGTTGATAAAGACACTAGGCTGGAAAATGTAGAGCTCAAGTTTCAACATCAGATCACTCGTGATGAAGACACTAAGATGGAGTATATAAAGACTCAAGTTTTATCATCAGATGACTCCTAATGACAATACTCTGACGCTTGTGGGAACACTATAAAAATAGGAAAACGACTAAAGCAAATAAGTTTTGATTTCGTCATGAAGTATTTTCTTAAAAGAACTGTTTTATTGAGTCTGTTTTATTTCCATGCTCGTAACTTTTTGCCATTAAGGTGGAGTCTATAGATAAAATACAGCTAGCCCGTGAGGCAGATGAGGCTAAGAACCTTTGGGAATCGGAGGTTCGTGCAAGGTCGAAAGTTGGAGCAAAGGTGCGAAGTCTTTTCTTTGTGTTTCTATTTGTTTTCACAGATATTTCATTTTCACCTTTGGTCTTTTAAGATTCTTGAAATGGAAGCGAAAGTTGAAGAGTGGAAAGCAGCTTTAGAAGAGGTTTAGTATTTTTCTTTGCTGTTTACTGTTTCCATATTCATCCCGATATGGTCGGTTATGATTGTTTTGAATAAATGAAATACAATACGCCATAAAAATGAAAAGTCTAAAGTAAAGAGGGAGAAATTAAGGTTTGTCTTTATTGTCTGATTCATTCAATCAGGAAACCATTCATACCAGATTAACTTTGTATTAACGTTATGAAAGCATATGTATTTCAATAAGAGGCTGATTACATGAGCCCGGGTAGCCGGGATTCAGCGAAGCATCAATTGATTTTATCAAATGGAATTGGAAACGATTCAATACTTATTATCAGATATATCTTCTTGAGAAATTTCACAATATTCTGACTTTAGAAATACGCAAACATTTAAAATGAAAACAACCAATTTGGCCTAAGTTCAGAATTACAACAGGAATGACTTTCGGCACTTTACGAGTAGTTGTAATTATTCCGCTTGAAATTTTGACTCTTTTTAATGCCTCAAAATCCTTTCACGCCTTACTGAATCTTAGTTAGCCGGGATCATGTAAACAGCACCTAAGACCTTACATCTTCGTCAGAAAAATACCCGAAATGAGAGATATTTTGTTGCGATGAGTTGCATTGCGAGTATGCAACATACAACCGACTTTTTCAACTCTCTCGGCTCCCCTGATTAGGACGTTTTATATATTTTATTTGAGTGTGACTTCTCACTAAAAACATATTCCGGATCCGTTTGTTGGAGAAATGATGGGTGTCAACCGACTAAAACTGGGGGGTTTTCAATGAAAAGCGTCATTCGTATATCTCATTTCTAATAACAAATATTAAACGATGAGTATCTGGGGCTAAGGGTCATTCTTTTCGTGCGCAATGTTTATGTTTTCATTCGTGAACTTTCGTGTGAAAATTGTAGTTAACAAAATTAAAGTTAACATCTGGAGAGTTTGATATATCACTTCAATGCTCATGTCTCGTGGCCAGTTCTTCAAGGATTTCACTCTGCTGCCTAATCTAAGTTGCGTGGTTCGGTCTAGTTCATTACCTACCCACCCCCCTTATATTGACCAACCAAGCTCGCAAAGCTTGATCCTGATCCTCATTCTTCAGCCGAGTGATCATGAATGAACCATCGAATACAAAGGTATTATATGAAAAAGGTTGATTATTGAACAATGCAACGTTTTCTCTTAGACTCTTGAATAGCATTGTTCAAATATTCTGTAAATGTCCTTTTTCAGTATCTTTCTAATTTGATGGCCTTTTAAAAGAATTTCGTGAGGTTTTAGTATGTATTGGCAGAATTCGCCTTTCGCTCGATCCCTGGACACTTTTCTACGTTTTACATCGTGTTTAGGAGAAAAAGAAAACGCGAAAAGCTTTGGAAGGTCGGAAAGTGATCAAAGGAAAGTTGGACATTTACGAGAAAAGGTCTGTCCCAGCTGCAGTCGATACGAGACTCTGCAACAGAGTTCGTGAGGTTCATTTGCTGTTTACGTTTTTACATAATCCATTTTATCAATTTATGCAGAGCAAATCAACACGAAAAGGAAGTACAGACTTTAAAGACGCAAGCTAAAACTTACAAACGTCGTTTGAAGGTGATAAAGACAAGTTTTTATCGTCGCATTTTTTATGTAGCCTTACCTTTTTTTGTTTTTTTGTTTCACATCGTTAAGTTAGACTGCTTGATGTCAACACGTTGAGTTTTGTTCTGATTAATTGTGGTCTCAAGTACCGGAGGTTGCAGTCTTATAGGACTCATTATATTCCCTTTATTTTCTTCGAGTTCTAACTAAATTTCACCATTATATAAAATATCGCCACCCAATGCATGATGGTACTTGATTGCTGTGGTTTCAACTGTGCGATCAAAGGCCGAGGAAGATTGAGAATTGGGGGGGGGGTCATATTCATAAATTCATATGTTATAATCAGTAATCGCAATTGATTTTAATAGAAATAATAAATTAGAACGTGCATGTGTGAATATTTCTCGTGTAGGATGTATTGAGTGGCGAGAAAAGCCCAACCGTTTTACAAGCTCAATTTAATCGTGATATCCAACAATATGAAGCAATGATTTCAACACTCCGTAATCAGGTATTACAGAATTATACGTCATTATGTCTTAAGATGTCTTAGTTTTTAACTCTATCAACATACTATTGTATATTGTATCTATGATTGTACATTGTTTTCATGATTGTACATTGTATCTAAGATTGTACCCTGTATTCATGACTGTACATTGAATCTATGATTGTACACTGAATTCATGATTGTACATTTTATCTATGATTGTACCCTGTATTCATGATTGTACCCTGATTCATGATTGTACATTTTATCTATGATTGTACCCTGTATTCATGATTGTACCCTGATTCATGATTGTACATTTTATCTATGATTGTACGCTGTGTTTGTGATTGTACATTGTATCCACAATTGTGCACTGTTTCCATGATTATACGCTGTATCCATAATTGTACGCTGCAACCATGACTTAGCCATTGAGGAAATTGCCAAATATGTTTTCTCGTGTTTACATCGTGCAGCTTCGTGAAGCAAACGACAAGTTACGCGAAGAAAGCGATCTTCGGATTTCTACAGAACGTAAAGGACAGCAGTTGGAAGAAGGTATTTATACGTAGGAATGGAAAATACTACGGAATCGATGATAGAAATTTAGTTTGGAGTACGTATATTCAAATCTTATATATCAGTACATTACCACATAATTTTTATTTGCAATATACGTACAACACATTTTTACTGCTTTTTCCAGACTTGGAGTTCAGCAAAGCTCATTCGAAGGTAAATATTGTTTTGATATATTTATTTTAAATAATGTCTTTATAAAAGTGGTTTCATCTATCTTTCTGTCACGTGACAAGTCAGTGTTGAATTTCTATGTTTCTGCGCTTTTGTCGTTTCTGAAGGATTTATCACGGCAAGTTCAAAAACTGCAAAGAAAGAACGGATTAATGGCGGATGAAATGCAAGAGCTTAAAGTATACCGTTGTATTATATATCTTGTGTGTCATTGCTACAACTGTGAAGTTGTTAATTTGTGTCTGACTATTAGATATATTGCCTCATAGTAAACTTATGATCTCGAGATCAGCAAACTTATGGTGACAAAATAGTAGCTATATGGTGATCTAAATAATCTACTTAAATAGCATGCGGTTTCTCAGAAAAGAATACATCAAATCAATATTATTGGTTGTTTTAAACGTTACATCAGTGCTTACTCGTTCTTTTAAACGTTAAATGTTTTATATTCAAATACTGCAGGCCTATTTTGCCGAAAATTGTGTGGAAAAGACCCAGCTTGATCAGATGAAACTCGATCTCGAGGCTAAGGTTTGTCCAAACAAGTTTTTTTTGTTTGACGTTGTAGGTTTGTCCGTGCTGATTTGTGTTTGGTATTTTTCTTTTCACTCTGCAATATATAGTCGCGTATTGAACTAAATCGGAAATTAGCCGACGTAAATACTCATTTAGAGGAACAGGTATTTTATTAAATCTCTTGGCTTTCTTGTAAACTGTCGTAGTTTTCATCTGGAGTGCGCAATATGTGGTGTTAAAAGATGTTGTGTCTCTTTATTTGCATTGTGATGATAAGGTTGACAAGACAATTTTATAATTTCAGCAGAAAATCCCAAAATATCCCACATTCCATGTTTTGTTAAAATGTGCAAATTAATAGTATCGACTTATACACATATAATACTCATAAATGTCTATTTCGATTCGAATCCGAATCATCTTCTGATCCATATCTTGTGAAATTTCTGCTGAATACAATATTGATTTACACATTGTCAATTTTCCGAATCTCCCACGTTGTATTTTGGTCTATTTTCCCATGATGCAATGCGTTACACAGTCTTACTATTTTCAACTGTACAACATCTGTGACAGGTTCTATTGTAAACCAGTTAATGGTTGGACTTTATCTATTCTTTACATTTCTACCATAGGCTTTGGCAAGAGAAGCCTTGGAGCGTTCTCGAAATGAGCAAGAAGACTTTAGGATCAAAGATTTGGAAGAAACCATTTCTAAACTTCGGGTTCGTTGATTTTTGCCATGTGCAGACAGAAATTATGACCAGTGCTGGTGTTCCTAAGTTAGTTTTTTCCAAGCTACTATGTTTGGTGTCCAAAGGTAGTGTGCTGGATATTCAAGGCTAGTATCTCGGTTGTTCTAACGAACGTGTTGCATGTTTATTCCAAGCTTGTGTGCTAGATATTCAAAGCTGGTGTGTTAGTTATTCCAAGCTAGTGTCTTAGTTACAATCTACCGTGTTTGTTAACGATAGCTAGTTTGTTGGTTATCCAAAGCTATTGTGTTTGTTTTCCAAGTCTAGTTTGATGGTTATTCAAAGCTAGTGTGGTGCTTACAAGCTAGTGTGTTGGTTAGCAAAAGCTGGCGTGTTGGCTATTCAAATGTAGTGTTTGTGTTTATTATCCAAAGCCATTGTGTTCGTTATGCAAGTTTAATATATTGGTTATCCAATGCTAGTGTATTCATTGATGGTTATTCAAAGCTGGTCTGCTGGTTGTCCAATGCTAGCGTGTTGGTTAATAGAAGCTAGTATGCTGGTTATTCAAAGCTAGTTTGCATGTTGGTTATCCATAGCAATTGTGCTTCTTATTAGAGCTTGATTCCGAGGCACACCACCATCACTACCCCTGCATACAAAATAAATTTGTAACGTGTAGGTCAGCTAGCACTACCGGGAGGGGAAGCCTGGTAGCCTTAAACCTTGCATGCAAATAATGCCTTTCTTAAAACACTTGATTTTGAAATTGCATGCTCTGTAGTTCTCGGAGGCAGTAGCTAAATATCAACATTACTTTGATAGACGGTGGGTGTTCTCTCATGAAAGGGAGAACTTCCGATACTTTATCAATATTTGCAATATTTTCTAATCGTGGCATTTCTTTTTCCTACGTTAGAAAGAGAACGACGAATACAGGTCGAGATTACATCTTCTTGAAGCTAAAAAAGACACTGTTGAAGCTGAAGCCGAGCGATTAAAGGTGGACACAGTTAGTTTATTATTGTTTATTGTTTTATATAATTTACTATTAAAGTTATACAAGCTAGTAAAGAAACAACAGAGCATTACAAGCCCGATGTCGAATATCGAGTGTTCGAACCTGCTCGAGAGCTCTTACCAACGTTCACGTGGTTTTCCTAAGCCTGTGCAAACACGAAAACGTCTTTATTGTTTTTTTAATAGCAATAATGCAAATTTGCGTTTGTTTTTCCTCAAACATGTATTCATGATCGAATTTCAAATTGATTTAATTGATTAACCAATCGGCTCGCACAGCCTAATGCAAACTCATCTTTTGATGAATTAGTGTTGCCGTTATATTGTTGCTCTTTCGTAAAGTATTTTTTTGTTTGGCGTTTATGATTGTCTCTCATCACTGATAGGATATGTACAAAACTGAAAACAAACGGAAAGAGAAATTAAACAACCTGCTTTTAGAAGAACGACAAAAATTGGCTGATTCCAATTCAATGCGGAAGTAAGGGCCGCTAACCATGCCAGTTTCTTCAGAAAAATGTAATGCTAATAATGTACTCTGTAGTACTCTAGAGAGATCCCACTCTGAAAAGATCCTCCGCAACTCCAATTCATCTCCAAGAATACCTCAAAGGACAAATATGGATCAAAAAAGTCCCGGACGCCTCCGCTCCGAGGTCTTTATGATCATGAAAGGTTTTTGATGAGCTCTCTTATAAATCTCTTATAAACCGAATTATGTTTTAGACTAAAGACCTGTTGCTGGAAAGTGTTGACAGAGAACTAAGTAAGAGTATTAAAAGACATCTCGACACAAGTAAGTAAAAAGCTTAGGATTTTAATTAAAGACTATATCAGCTCCTGATATGATACTATATCTTCGAAATTTTTGATGTATATATTTCCATTTGGTTTTTACTAATTGATTAAGTCTCGGACTCCCTGGAAATCATTCACGGGCAAGTGAAAAATCATACTACTTTCATAAAGTCTCAGTGCTTTACTGTACCTCAACTGTGAAGAGAAAGCGTAGTAAACAGAAATTTATCTAAATTATCATAAAATTTGAATGCTGTTTTTTCAACTTAATAATGTTCAGGTTAAGCTTATGCGTCTAAAGGTTGCATTCGTGCATGATAGCTGGCGTGAGTGCTATTTCTTTGTGATTTGTAATATGTTTTTGCGCTAAATTGAGGCCCGAACCATTGAACGTAACATGTAACTGGATGGCTACCATAAATATATATGTCTATAGTTGCATGAAGCCAAACTTTTCCTCCGGACGCTGCATATCTGCATACCGTAAATCCACGTTATAAGCATCTTTCTTTTGACCGTTCTTGGAAGGAATTAAAATATTTAAAATTCTGGCTTTCAATTTTAGCTGGAGGTAGCCCCCTTAGTTACGTTCAGTTAAAATAGCATCACCATGGTTACCATCAGTATGTTTTCCAGTATATGCAGTTGGTAAGTCAATTGTTTCCAGTGAAAATATCTAATCCACGTGTTTTCCCGTCACTTATTGTTGATCCCCTTGGATAATTTGTTGATCCACTTGGATAATTTTTTATCCACTTGGATAATTTTTTATCCACTTGGATAGTTGTTGATCCACTTGGATAATTGTTGATCTACTTAGATAATTGTTTATCCACTTGGATAGTTGTTGATCCACTTGGATAATTGTTGATCCACATGCATAATTGTTGATTCACTTGCATAATTGTTGATTCACTTGCATAGTCGTTGATCGAAATTTAGCTGTCCTAACTTTTATGTGTTTTTAGTTCCAGCGAACGACCCCTTAGATTGGTGGGCGAGCAAAAATTTCGATTATTCGTCATCGCCTTTGTCAACGTCAAACCGACAGTACCTGGAGACATTAAAAAGAAAATATTTTGTGTGATGATTCAATTATGGTTTTCTTCGAGCGATTTCATCTTTTCTTTCTCTTCAACTATCCAAGACTGTGTAAAAGTATGATGGGTGAAACGGGGCTTGCTTCGCTTAGAAAAGAGGTTGCCTATTTAGAAATGACATGTAGGCCAGAATAGAAAGGTATAAATAATGAAACTGAATATCCTGTGAGGTTTTCTTTCTTTCAAGCGAACGTCTCTCTCACAAATGCTATTGTTTGGTGAGCAAATGGCTGCCTTTTCATACTGTAGGTAGTTTAATACTTTGAGCACGACATTAACTGATGAACCTAAGATATTTTTCTTACCGTGCTTTGTGGCAGAAGAGAAACTTTTGTGCTGCCAAAACCTATCAGACCTGCCATGCAATATTATATTTTGTAATGTTTCCATTAATTTGAATAGAATTGTATAGTGACATTTTCGAAGAATTTTTACATTTATAAACTTAGTTATCCTTTAGCGAACATATTTGACGACGTGAAAAAGTAATGGCTATATCTCGTGGAGTCTTATTTCTCGATCACTGTTTCCATGTCAACTCACATATTTTATTTTTTCATTCAAAAAGGAAAAGTTTCAGCGACGTGTTTCAAATAGATTACATCAAGTATTTGCTACATTGGACCAATATAGTAAAACTTTTCTAAAGCGAAGCATTTTCATTAACCACGCCAGAGGGTTTTTTTCAAAGGTTCAACATCGAGGGCTCTCTATTACTACTGCTTGGGGGCTCTCTGATATAAATTACTACTACCAATACTACACATCTAATACTTCCCTCCCCTCCATAGCCAATAACCCCCCAGCTAAAATAAGAGTGACATAGCCAGATAATTTGGGTTAAGAATTCTGGATTTTGGTAAGTGGCAAATGTACAGTTATAAGGCAGAGCCAACGACCCTTTTCTACTGTGTCCGTTTGGTTCATTAGTTTAAGTTCTCGTTGTATTGAAATAATATAATTGGAATCTGAAGTTGATGGGTGATTTTGTTTCATGAAATTTTGATTGAGTTCAGAAGAAAGAAAATTTTATTGTAAAAATGTACATGCTACGGAAAACAATATCTTGTAAACTCAAAGTATGAGCTTGCGATGGTATTTTGGCTTTATTCCAAAGTCGTCACATGATAAGACAATTTTACTAGTTTGCTATCATTCTGTGTTTGATTCCATAATCTAGAAGAGGTTTTATGTATTCTATGTATAAAGCTTCAAGAAATAACAGGACATTTAGGAATTAATGTATTTGAAAGTGTGAAGAGCGCTTTGTCAGGAGTGATTTTCAATCTTTACTTAAAGTATCACTGTTGTTGAGGTTGTCAAAAAGATTGTTTGTTATTATTAGCAGACAACTGGAAGACTTTTATGAAAAGAATGAATAAAACTAGTTTGCCGCTAAAGGTTTTAGAAAAAGAAAATTTAAAATCTAAAATTCCAATCTTCCACCATGTTTTTCCAAATCCGTCACGTGGTTTGTAACGCTATGAAGAAGTAAACATGGCCGCCACTGAAGTGGAAACAATCACGAAAGACCTCAATTTAAACGAGGAATTGGAACAGTATGCGGAGGAGAAGGACGAGGAAATATCACGAAACGGTGAAGCAACGTCTTTGAAAAAGAAGAAGAAGAAAAAAAAGAAGAAAAAAGGTTTGGGCAGTTCGAATTAAAGCTTTACATTGCACGTGTGTACAAACTATGAATTCGAATCCTGTCACTTTGATGATTTAGCTGCTGATGCCGGAGTTAATGGTGAAAGTGTGAATGGAGTTGTAGGCAAAGAAGAAACAATCAGCAATCACATAATGAATGGTATTTGTTTTAAATTGATTTTTTTTTCATTTGAAGCATTGCCTATTGAATCGTTATGAGTTGAATGACGTTTTTAATTATTACGTAATCTTACAAACGGAGAGAAACGGTTTTATGAAACAATGCATGATATACCCCAGTATGAAATAGCATACATTATATGATTTACCTTTTTAATCCAATATTTTGATGACTTCATTGACTAAAGAATGTAAATGTAATGGATATTTTCTTATGAAAACCTTTATAAAGTTGGGTAACTCTCTGGTGTTGAACTTTGGCTAAGTTCATAGATTTTTGACTGCTCTTTTACCAGTCTGGAAAGTATGCTTTTTGCACACCAGATAATTTTTTTCCTATTATATTTGCCACACACCAAGCACATTTATAAATAGAGAGAGCCATCATTAAGTTTGTCATTAAAACTGAAGTCAAATACAGTCTAATGCTGTAAAGTGATGTTATTTATAGGAGAAACAAACAATTTACGAGTAAACATTCGAATATTCGAATCAACAAAGACAAAATTTCAAGTATTTCACAAACACATATATAATATTCATCATACTATTTTGGATTGCTGTTTGTGTTGCTCCATCAGCACACCAATAATTTCATTGTGCACACCGGACATCTTGTTGAAAAAGGATATACTTTCCAGACTGGCTCCTTTACTTAAATTTATCAGTTTCCCTTTCCCAACATAAATAACCTGGTATAGCCAATGCTGAAAGAAGTATTTTTACAGAACCAGTTCACTTATAAAGTGTACTAGTTGCTCAAGCAGTTTTTGAAATTGTTCAAATCCCTCTTCAGACAGTGGCTTAGGCAGCCTGCAAATTTGGTTCTGCTATGTTAATTTTTCTGTGTTCACTCACTGTAAAAACCACAGATTACTAGAAAAATGAATAATGTTTATTTGACGTTTTGGGCATATTTTCTGTGGTTCCTTAATTTCCTCCATATATGGAGTTCTTTAATGAACAATTAATTTATTATTATAGGATACTGTATTATTTTTTCCGGAAAGGGTTTATTTTCTTCTCAGGCAGTCTTGTACCTTCTTAGACAGTTGATTTTCCCAGGCAATTTTAAGCAGCATCTCTTTTGCTTTTATTGCATATTAGTGGGTAACTTGAGACAAGAGCATTTCTTTTGAATGAGATATTTTCCATGGACCATTCACAGTTAGGACTAGGTCTTACAGTCATTTCTGTTTGTACAAATATTTTTTTGCTCATGATAGTATTTTTCAAGAAGTGTGGTTTCATGTGATGTTTGTAGCTTCCTCCCATGTTCTGACACTCAACAGGGCTTACATTATTATGTTGGTTTTTTTCTCAGTGGCAAGGGGTTGAATTCAAATACTAAATTTTGAATTTTTAAAATAAATTTTTACTGTTAAGTAGCAATAAAATCTATTCTCATCATGTTTTAGGTGATGAAAATGACAAAGAAAACCATGATATTGAAGATGATGCAAAAACCACAGCCAATGAAAGTAAGAAAAAGAAAAAGAAGAAGAAGAAAAATGGAAACACAGGTTGGTATCTCTTATTTTCTTTACACGTGGAATAATGTGTTACCACTTGGTAGCATTGTTTATATATCAGTCTTTTAATAATGCTTCAACTGCTGCATAAAATTATTTATGTCATTCATTGATATCCCTACTACCATTTTATGTCGTGGTAAATATTTAATGAGATGGTATTGTTAACCATTCATAATATTCCATTTTTTATGTTATGGTTGCATGGTGTAGATCAAGCTTGTTGAGCATAGTTTATCTACACTTCAGCTCTTGTACATAGAGATATGTACTCTAATCGATAATATATTGAACATTCATTAATATTTAACCTGAAAGGTTTTGGTATTTGGCCTTTGATGGTTTTTAGTTAGAGCAGAACAAACTTCTGCTTTTTCAGCTCCAGCTCTGGCCTCTTGTCAATTCTGAACTCTGGCTTCAAACTCTGACTCCGGCTATTTTATAACTCAAATATATGCTTGTGGCTGGTTAATTAGTAAAATTTTATTTGTGAAGTTGAATTTCCGCACTCTGACTTTCAATCATAAATTAGCATGTATGAATGCAATCTCGTATCATGCTTTTTCATGCATAAAACGTTTTATTTTCATGTAAGTTCTTTAGTTATAGCTGATAGTTATCATTTGTTCACACAAAAAGTTTTTGGTTGGATACATTTATCAAAGTCTTACACTGTAGTATTTTGCACCACAAACAACTGTTCCCGGAGTTTTGCCAGGAATGAACAAACTCCAGCTCCAGGAGGCAGTAATAGCAAGTGCTCCAGTTCTACAGTGCACAGCACTACTTTTAGTTTTGATATTAGTATAGAATTTGGTTATGTGGTGACTTCATATCAAATATATGTAAACAACATGAAGTGTAGGATTCTCATGTAGTTCTGTATAGTTATATAAGGAGACATCAACCAGTTTGATTTGAATGCTTTCTTATCTGCTATTTTTTGTTGATGTTTTGCATTTCATGCCTTGTGTTTTTAGCATTTTAATTTGTTTATTTTTGTTTATTGCACCACCTATTATAGCTGCAACACAAACAGATCCACCAACTGTTGCAATCAGCGACCTTTTTCCAGATGGAAATTTTCCAGTTGGTCAAGTTGTTGACTATGCAGACAAGTAATTTATAATTATTGTACATTGTTTTTATACTGAATGATTTTATGGTGATTTACATATTCTTTGACTTGAATCGTAGGCGGCCCAGAAATCAGTTAACATTTTTTATACACATCATCTTTTTGTAAATATCCTCTTTATTCATATCTGTGGGCAATGTTTGTCATCACGTGCCCAATAGTCATTGGTCACGCGTCGGTTACATGTATGTATATTTTGACAAGGTAAACGACTCTCACCAACAAATGAACGGTCGGTTTCACAAAACGGTAAATATCTCATGGCAAGAAAAAGAAACACAATAAAGACACAATAAAAACACAGCACAATAAAAAAACAGCACAATAAAGACACAGCACAAATGTGTTTCTATGCGTCATGAAACACGCGAATGTCTTTAGGATTGGTGGCAAATGCACTGTACTCCGTCAAAATAAAGGACTGTAACACAATTCATACGTGAAAGTCACGCATGATCAATCACTATTGCGCACGTGACAAACATTGCCCGCTATGAATATATTTACATAAATTGATTGTAAATGGTTTGAACCCGGAAGTATCGTTACATGTTTGTTGATGTAGATTGTCCAGGTTAGTATAGTCCTGAGAAGGACTGTTTTTGTTATTGTTGACTGACGTTTCGACAACCTTAGCGGTAGTCATCTTCAGAGTCAAATGAGGAGTAAACGTCAGGCTAGCCGTATTTCTTATCTGGTTCTTACGTCATTGTATTGTGTGTGCAGGAAATGTGTGTACACCCACAAGAACCAGATAACAAATACGGCTAACCTGACGTTTACTCCTCATTTGACTCTGAAGATGACTACCGCTAAGATTGTCGAGACGTCAGTCAACAATAATAAAAACAGTCCTTCTCAGGACTTTACTAACCTGGACATACATCTACAAACAAGTAATAAATTGATTGTATAAGAAACTTAAACTGATTTCTGTGACGTTAATAATCTGATGTCATTACCGAGAGTCCTTTGTGGATCTGTCTATTATATGTTGAAATCTGGTTGAATGGATGTAAATGGTTCAGCTTGAAATCCTTATCAGAGGTGATCAGATGTTGAGAATTGAGCTCTTAGCTACATGCTTATCTCGTGCCTTATTCAAAAGTGATTGAAAGTTGAAACTTTTGTTTCTAATTACTCCACCTTATTGTCTTCATCAAGAGTGATGTGATACTGGAACTTGAGTTCTTATATAGTCCAGTGTTGTGTCTTCATCAGGAGTGATCTGATGTTCAAAACTTGGGTTCTTATATACTCCAGTCTACTGTCTTCATCAGGAGTGATCTGATGTTTTCCTTGAGTCATTATGTTTTTAAAACGTTCGTCGTTATCAAGGGATATTTATTTTTACATGAAAATCTTTATCCTTTAATTTTTATAGTAATTTATGGCGTGTGACGAATGAAGAAAAACGTGCGTTGGATCGTTTACATCTTGATCTTTACAACGATGTAAGACAGGCAGCGGAAGCTCACAGACAGGTATGGTACTCGTGTGTATAGTACTAGTAAAAGTGCAGGGAAAGAAGTTCTATAGATAATCAAATAGATTTTAGGAACATTTTCAGTATATTTAATAGCTCAAACATTTCATTTTAATGGGCCTTTTTCAGGCGTTAAACTACGTGATTCAGATGACGACGTGAGAACACGCTCACTTCGTAAAGTATAAACTTTCAACGGAAAATAGTGTCCGACCAGTTCTACTTTTTAAGCGTTTATTGTTTACGATTAATTTGTAACATTGAAGCTATATCTTCAATGCATTTGTTGTCCTGTGTGCGTCACTTCAGGCGCTGAGCCATCCACTTCTAGTTTCGAAAAGCCCACGAAGATAACATTTTCGTTCTATGAAGTTTATTTTAAATGATGTTAAAATCGATTTAACAAGTCATTTTCGTGATCCTGATATTGACAATTTAAAGATAATTGTTGCTTTAATCTAGTGGTAAATTTTATAGGTGAGAAAGTATGTACAGAGTTTTATCACTCCTGGACTGACTATGATTGATATTTGGTGAGTTTGGCTTCGTATGTACAGTTTATTTCTGGTGATGGATCCATCAAAATTTGGTGGAAGGAGGATCAGATCATTTTCACCTAGCTTAACCCACTGTGGGATGGATGTGTATTTCCCTGCATCCACCATTTTTTTATTTTTGTTTTTCTTCATCTTGCTTTGTAAGTTGTTCATTTTCACTCAAAACTCAAACTTGATGTTCTGTTGCAAGTTCTGTTTAGGATTATTGCAAGTAAATATAATTGATCTTCGTATACTTAACTTCTTATAAATCAATGTACTTGATGTTATTATATTTTTGCCATATTCACGTACTTTTCGGTATAATTGAGCCTCTTCATGTAATTGCCGTAGCTAAGGTGTAGCAGGCCATTTTTTACCGATGTTGTAATTCAATGTATATAATTGGCGATGCTCAGTTAACAAATAAACCAACCTACGTATACGTAGATGTTTTATGTTTATTATTTTTTTTAATATTTCAGCGAAAGACTGGAAACCGCCTCTCGAAAACTGATCAACGAAAAAGGTCTTGAAGCAGGTAGGGTATGATTTGTTTTGTATTTCGTACCTACATTTACAGCGTTGATATTTCGAAACTCTTTGAAAGCTATTTAAGGATATATACGTATTTCGAGTCTTAAGTGCAGTCTTGTACTGCGTGGCACATATGCAGTGTTGTAAATTTTTGCTTTGTTTTTGCGCACTTTAGTTGGTCGTTACAGATTTTTTTTATTGTTATTATAGACCTTTATAAAATAAAACAATAAAACACATGCACTGATTGGTCTAGAGCCGTGTTTGCATCAGCAAGTGCAAAAGAGATCTGAGCTCAACCATCAAATCAATGAATCAATCAAAAAATTTGCAAATCGATCATGAATACATTTTAGAGGAAAAATTAAAACGTTTCTTTCAAGTTTGCCTGTTTCGCATTATTTTATTTTATAAAAGAAATAAAAGATGTTTTTCGTGTTTGCACTGGCTTATGCAAACCCGGAGACGTTTGTGAGAACTCTCGGGCAGGTGCAACCCTCAACCTTCGGTCTCGGGCTAGCACTGATCTGCTCTTCAGTTCTTCCAAAGGTCTCTTCGGCTTGCATAAGCCTGTGCATACACAGTAAACATCTTTTATTTCTTAATTGCTCTGTTATTATAAATTATTGCAATATTATCTCGTTTTTAATCATGTCTGAATTTCTTTAATGTATACGCTATATGTTATAGGACTTGCGTTTCCCACGGGTTGTTCTCTCAATTATTGTGCCGCACATTATACTCCAAATGCCGGTGATAAAACTGTTCTCCAATACGACGATGTCTGCAAGATTGACTTTGGAACGCACATCAATGGTGGGTCTTAAAATAGTGGAACGAGTTGATAAAGTGTCTAACAAAAAATGGAAAATTTCAATGCTCAGTCGTTTTTATAAGTGTTTAATTGTTCAAAACTCCTTAAGAGCCGTTATATATGTTTGTAGGAAAGTAGTTTTATTTAGACGTAAAGCTAATTTCGTTATAGCTCTTGGGCCAGCTGCACGAAATCAGGATGACGTTATCCATTGGATAGCAAAAATCTTCAAACTTGTAAAAAAGGTGTTTATGTTTTTCTTACGGCTAAGAAATTTCGTAATCTTCGAAACAATATTTTCTTTCAGTGATTGTTCGGTTCGAATCTTATACTTTTTACTTTTTAAAAGGTTTTATAAAAGTTTAAAAAACTTGCTATCCAATGGATAACGCTGTCAAGGCTTCGTGCAGCCGGCCCTTGTTAGCTACTAACTATAGGTATAAAAAAAATTCCCGCTCTTTTTTTGTCGTATTTTAATCATGTGTTTGTTTACCAATCACAACACATCTACATTACATCTGTATTAGATACAGCGATGTTTTGTTGACGAATCTCATTATCCGAATTAGTCATGCTAGTCGTTTCGTCCATTGTATTTTTACACTCGTTGGTTTTCGTTGACACACGTAGGACGCATCATTGACTGTGCATTCACAGTCGCCTTTAATCCTGTGTACGATCCTCTTCTTAACGCTGTGAAGGACGCCACCAACACTGGGATTAGGGTGAGCAAACCAGCTGAATACCAGCTTTATTTGTATGTCATAGTTACTGATCTGTAGCTACATTACTTGGATACAGCATGTCGTTTACATTAATCAATGTTTTGAGAATGATTTTCAAAACTTAGAATGAAGTGCTTTTAAAATTTACATTCCATAGGCTAACATCCGGGGATTTTCATATTTTTTACAGGGGTGTTGCTAAAAATTTTAGGGGGGGTGAGCTGCTAAGAAAGTGACGTAAGACAATCTAAGGGTCTAGAATTTAAGGTGGTTTGATAGTTCAACTATCAAAGGTTGTGTGGAAAGTTGAAATTTTGCCCTGAAAAACTCAGTTAAACCCTTACTACTGATTTGCTTTATTAAAAAATTGCTGGGGGAGAGTTAAAATATCTCTTGGAGAAGTGAACAATTTCTTTAAGGGGGTGAAATGTAATGTCTGGGAGTGACTCCCCACTGCACACACACACACACACCCCAAGTAAATCCATTCATGATATTTATTTTATTATGAGTAAATGATAGTGGGAGATGTTTTCATACTTTGGGGATAAAGATTAAATAACACGTGGGACTTCAGATGATAACGACTAGTCGATTAACTGATCACTTGGAATATATGTAAATGTATTTCAATCATGATTATATTACTTATATGAGCATGTTTTCATTCGTAAAGATCAGTTCACTTGTTCAAGTATTCGTGTGTTGCGTTCTAGGAAGCTGGAATTGATGTGAGATTATGCGACATTGGTGAATCGATTCAAGAGGTTATGGAATCTTACGAAGTGGAAATAAATGGCAAGACTTATCCTGGTAAGATATCTCGGTGAATTCGAACTTTCACTTTTTTTTCAATTATAGCTTTGAAGTTATTGTTCATCAACTCTGACCGCTAAATTGTCACTTTTTCAAGCCTAGGAATAACTTTTTACATTGTGCGGCATTTTGTGATTGTATAAAAATACATCGTTAGGCAAAGAGCTATTATTTGAACCGGCAGTCAATTGAATAAGGCGTTTATTTTTCGAAGGTAACGAGATTTTATTATAACAAAGACATATGCACTAGTCACTCTATTGCGCTGGAAAAATCATTTGGAAAATGCTTTTTTGATCATTTAAACATACGTATACTATGACTTTAATTTCACATTGAATAGAATCAAGCGGAAATTTCGTGCGCTCCGGTTCTGTTTGCACTCATTTAATGGATAGTTTCGCGTAAATTTCCCGGGGCGCTTTTCAGCCAGTTTATGACTTATTAATATTTTATACAACTATTTGTACCCACAGCCATGTAGTTGCAAGAGTTAGGACGCGTACTGTTGTCTGCATTTTGCATTATCAAGGTGATTGGGTAGATATGGTAGATATGGTCACATGGGCACCCAGCCGCTATTTTTGTTCCAATAGGGTAGATATGGTAGATATGGTCACATGGGCACCCAGCCGCTATTTTTGTTCCAAAAGTGCAAATTATAACCATTTTTTACATAGGAGATAAATTATAAAGAAATGTTTGCAATGATTTTATGTTGCGTTACAATAGTCCCAGTCAAAGCGATGAAGAATAGAAACATACGCGCTCCTTGTGGCAAAAACAGTATTAAAGGCGTATAAATTACATTCACTGCATTAAATAAATGTTTTTCTATTATTATGACGTCTATTAAATACTGAATTCTAAATGTAGGGATCGCTGTCTATTCATGAATAAGAAAATTCAACAGAAAATTTGTCTTTCCACCATTTAATGCTTTATATTTGTTGGCTTTTGGAACAAAAATAGCGGACGCTAAGGCAACTTTACTTCCGGTGTCCCAACTCTCCTAATATAGGGCTCTGTGTGTACCCTGTCAATTATTTACGCGACTTTAAGGGCATCTTTAGATTTCTTCGTATATTGTAATATTTTATCGTTTATGTAGCCATATACTGCACTATTTGCGTGTATTTTATAATTCTTATTATAGTTGATTATTGTTATTTTCTAGTGAAGGCAATCCGAAATCTTAATGGTCATTCCATAGGTCAGTACCGTGTTCATGGTGGCAAAACGGTACCCATCGTCAAAGGTGGAGAAGCCATCAAAATGGAAGTACGTATGTGTAATCTATGTTACATCCTGGTCACGTGATGTCCTCATCAGGAATGATGTAATATTTGAAATTCATTAAAAATTTATTCTTGTGCACTGCATACTGCAGCAGTTATCAAATGTGACCTGAGTAAGGTGTTTTTACTATCTTCCATGTTGTTAGAAAATCCATATAGCTACGTAGCGAAAAGTATTTATGTTGATTTCGTTTTCTGTTGAACACCGGCTCTTTAAAGTAACCTAGCAACATGGCCGCTTTGACGTCACATGTAAACATGCCATAGGCATAACTTTCTGTGTTGTTATAGGAAAACGAGTTTTACGCGATAGAAACATTCGGGAGTACAGGAAAGGGTTATGTTCGTGATGATATGGAATGTTCGCATTACATGAAGAACTTCGACGTGGGACACGTACCGCTGAGGTATACATTGCTTTTCGTAACTTTATGAAAGTTGTAGCATAATTTAAGCATATAACGCTAGCATTGGTTGCGAAAGATAAACAATTTCTCATAACCACGCGACTCAAAAATTTATATCTTGATAACCTCAAACATGCTGTCGTGTATTGAACTTTCCTATTGAAGAGTCTTCGCACAAAAGCGTCGAATCTGTTTTTTTGAAGAGCAATGATGAAACCATAGCCAGCCTGCAAGTTTAACGCCTGTATTCTAAAAGCTCACTTCACTAAGTGGAAGGCTCAAAATCACCTCTTAACTATTCGAAGACGATGTTTTTACTCCGTGGATTGCTTGAATTGAAATATTTAGCGAGAATATTTCCATCGATGGAGAAATTAGTTTACCATCAATTAGTGGGAACGCGATTTCAGTATCGCATTCTATGATTGTGTGTAATAGAGAGCTTTTACAATACAAGCGCTAGTCATGCTATGTAAATTTCAATTCATGGCTATCGTTGCTTTTCATTTCTTTAGAAATCTCTGTAATGTCCTCCGTACGTGGACACCTAAAATTTACACAGCAGGACAAAATTCGTGGGTTGGCTACGCCACGCGTTTGTTTGAATGTTTTTATATTTTTTCTAACGTTCTTCATTCATGCAGATTACCTCGTGCAAAACAACTTTTAAATGTGATCAATGAGAACTTTGGCACCTTGGCTTTTTGTCGAAGATGGTTGGACCGAATAGGCCAGGTAAAGTTGCCAAACCTTAATCATGGAGATAGACTGTATTTAGGTCTGACAAATTTATGATATGGGGGGGGGGTGAGGAGAGAAAAAAGTTGAACTCAACAATAGCATACTGCACAATTCACTATGTAAAAAAGGATACGAGGAGGTGAAGGAGGACTGAAACTAGCTGTGATATCTAAATTATTTCTTGTGCACTATATGTTGATGGAATAGCACATGTTTCAATAATAAATATGATTAATTTTTAGACAAAATATCTCATGGCTCTAAGGAATCTCTGTGATTCAGGATTGGTTGATGCCTACCCCCCTCTATGTGACATCAAAGGCAGTTATACTGCACAATTTGAACACACGCTGGTGTTGCGACCCACAGTCAAGGAAGTATTAAGTAGGGGTGATGATTTCTAAGCCCATTACTACATTTACCGTAGTAATCAGCTTATTGTCAACTACATTTATCGTAGAGAAATTTAATGAATGTGTATATTGTAGGTGAAACGTGAATATAAGTTTTGCCAAAGTTGACCATCACGCAGTGTTTAAATATATATGCTAGAGGCCTGCTTTTTACACTCAAAGTTGACCATCAGTGTTTGAATATAAAGGCTAGAGGCCGGCGTTTACCCTCAAAGTTGACCATCAGTGTTTGAATATATAGGCTAGAGGCCGACTTTTAACCCTCAAAGTTGACCATCAGTGTTTGAATATATAGGCTACAGACCGGCTTTTAATCCTCAAAGTTGACCATCAGTGTTTGAAAATATAGGCTAGAGGCCGGCTTTTAACCACAAAGTTGACCATCAGTGTTTGAAAATCTAGACTAGAGGCCGGCTTTTAATCCTCAAAGTTGACCATCAGTGTTTGAATATATAGGCTAGAGGACGGCTTTTAATTCTCAAAGTTGACCATCAGTGTTTGAAAATATAGGCTAGAGGACGGCTTTAACCCTCAAAGTTGATCATCAGTGTTTGAAAATATAGGCTAGAGGACGGCTTTTAACCCTCAAAGTTGACCATCAGTGTTTGAACATATAGGCTAGAGGACGGCTTTTAATCCTCAAAGTTGACCATCAGTGTTTGAAAATATAGGCTAGAGGCCGGCTTTTAAGCCTCAAATTTGACTATAAGTGTTTGAAAATATAGGCCAGAGGCCGGCTTTTACCCCTCAAAGATACTTGGGAAATATGACAGAGGGGTGATTCCACGAAATGGGATTCCTTCAGTGGCGTTGCCAGTCTGCAAGTTCTTTCGTCTATGTAAATTTCAGATCATTAGCATTAGTTATTTCTTAAAAGTAAACGGCTTCAACCCAGGAGTATCGTGACATGTATGCAAATGTAGATCGTCTAGGTTAGTAGAGTCCTGAGAAGGACTCTTCCTGTTGATGTTGACTGACGTATCGACAACCTTAGCGTTAGCTTCAACAACAGGTGATTGGAGCATTTGCTTGGCAACGGCTTCGTCATCAACATTTGCCTGACAATGTTTACATTATCAACATTAACTAAACAACGTTCCCATCATTAGCATTTACTTTGCAAATACCAGATAACAAATACGGCTAACCTGACGTTTACTCCTCACTTGACTCTGAAGATGACTACCGCTAAGGTTGTCGAAACGTCAGTCTGCATCAATACCAACAGTCCTTCTCAGTACTCTACTAACTTGGACGATCTGCATCCACAACATTTGTTAGTTCTTAATCGAGAAATATTTTGTTTTTACCACCATGTCACGTACCATGACAAAACTCAGTAACGGATCCAAGTTTTGGGTATACATTACTGCAGCTCATTTTTGCATATACTTAGCTACATTTCCAAATACCTTATTGGGAGAACTTGATTTGTGAGTTTTCTTCTTTAGAAATTCATAGCCAATAGTTTTGTTTTGAAGGTATTTTTAATTTAAACTGAGCACCTTTAATTTATCTTGACTAACGATGGTTTTGCCTATGAATTCATTCACGTCAATATTCTAAATATGTCAAAAACTGCATTGGTAAAAAGGGCATATTATGAGGATTTTGTTGCGATAAGATTTCGGCGGAGTTTCTTTTCGTCCGACAAGTAACGTGACCAGTGACACTATATACATTTGTTGGCGTATGCAACTGGATAAAGCATCCACGTGCAAAAAAATAACACTAAAATTGAAGCAGGAAGTTCGCTCGTTTGCGTATGTTTTATTCGTGCCACTTTACTTGGCACACTTTGGTAATATAAAGTCTCTTTTTTGTTTTTACTTCTTGAACAAACTTCTGAAAAAGAAAAAATACTATCAAGGAAGGCTTGTAAAGCATTTATAAAGGATCAACCAGCAGGCATTTCGCACGTAACCGGCCATTGTTTAAAGCACGAGAGAACTTGCGAGAGTATTTGTGATTTAATCCTTCGCTATAGCTGCAAATGTTGTTGAATAATTATTTTAGTAATAATAGTTGATACATGGATTTCTAAAAAGTTCCTTTGCTCGAAGTATTGCTTGTTTCAAAAGACAATTTCCTCGAATACCACCGTCGACCAATTCATTGCCAATTTTACTGGAATGTTAAAGTATGTTAGAGCATTTGAGGTAGCGAGCAAGACGTCGCAAACAAACCTTGTAATTTTTGTAGTCTTGGCTTGCCGTATCGAGCAGCACGAGATCTTCGTTTCTGCCGAGCCTTCTGGCAACAGCTCCCGCAACATTTTTCAAAAGACTTTGTCCGCTTAAATCACTTATGCTGCATTCACCAAACTGATCCTTTAGGGCTTTCTTAACGTTATCTTGTGAATATGATACAAGTGGGATGTTGGACAACCATAATATGTGAGATTGTAAACAGTGGCAACATGATTTTTCAATATATCTCTAGTCCTCTTGAGATACATCTGAATGCATTCGTTCACAGACATCGATCGCCTTTTATGATGGTCGTTTCCAACTTTATTTTCACCAACTAAACCAAACGCGATCAGAGCTCCTGTGCTGGTACCAACTATCACGTCGTAAACATCGGTGGGATGAATGAGATTCTGAACTTTATCCAAATCTTTGATGAAACGTTGTCGAACGGTTTGATCTTCTAAGATAAGTAAGTGGCCTCTTACCATTTTTTTCTTCTGCAAGGTTGTTCATTTTCTCGTCTAGAATCTTTACTTCCATTACACCTCGACTTCCTCCACCATCGAAAGACAATTTGTCAATCCTCTTTTCTGTTGAAAACATTTTTCAAACCTTCGCTAATTTTTTTTTTCAGACGGTTTATTCTAGTTCGTCTCGTTTATATATGTTGTAAATGTGTTCAAAGCCAGTTTCTGCGCTTTTTAGTGTTTTCCGCAGCCTTTTCCTTATAAACTGTATTTTGACCAAATTTTCAAAAAAAAAATTATTAATTTTTTGGGAGCCTTAACTATTTAATTTTAAGACTTTATCGTTTATATTTTGAAAAACATTATAAATTACGGCCAAAAAGCTTTCAAAGCTATGTTGTTTAAAAATTTACTCCATAGCAACGGCCTAGCAACGCATTTAGGTTGAGATTTCCTCAAAATTTGGTCGAAATATTGGTCAAAAATTGTCATTTGTTTCTCCTTTGGTGCATTGAATCCAGAGTCTTTTGACATAATTGTATTCTAATTGGTTCCTTTGGGGAGCCATGGCTATGAAAGTCTTTTGTCTGTCTCGAGATCGATGCGTTTGCATTTCTGGCGAAGTTGTCTACAAATTTCTTAGTTTTTTTGTAACATTTCAAGTGCTAAATTTGCTGCTTTTATTTCCCAACTATTGTTTTTGTTATTTTGTTGGGGGATTTGAAGTTAAATGATGGGAAATCCTCAAAATAGAGGTAGAAAACGGGTGAGAAAAAATGGCAAAGAAATGCAAAAATGGCGAACCTTGTGACAAAGAGGTTGGATCTTCCGGTGCGAAAATTGGTAATCAGACAGCAAATTTTGCTGTCCATTCCATCATTATAACAGAAGGTACTATATTTCTGGACTTATCAGTTTTATTTATAGTCTTAAATGAGATTCTGAAATGTCCGGACGGTGGGAAAGCAATGAACTCACATTCGGAAGCAGACTGCGGAAACTAAAAACCTCGAACAAAGGGAGAAACCTCTCGGATGGTAAAGGTTTGTCTGGAAAAGGTCGGCTAACTACGCAAAAGATGGACATTCTTCGAAACTATTATGGTTTGGCAATAAGGGGAAACCTTAATAGTGTTGAAGAAATGGCCAAAGCTGCTAGGGCATCTCTTTTCTATGTTGCCTCCTCAGAGAAGAATCCTCAGCATCACCTGTGTCCAAAAGGAAAAGATAGTTGGTGTGGCTACCTAAGAGATCACACCACCTACCAACACAAGACTGGTATTCCTGGGCCCATAGTAGAAAAAAATTTTCTTTTTGTCATTTTCTATCACCCATGCCTTTCAGAAAATGATATTTTTGCCTAAATTTACTTAAAAATAAAAAAAATTGTTTCAAGAGGTGATGACCACCTTAAAAGCTTTCACATCCTTTTTAGAAACTGTCAATAATCGCTTTTGTTGACTTGTTTTCAAAACCGGCTTTTAATGGCGGCCATATTTGTAGAAACTATTATCTGTAGGTTATGACGTCACAACCTACAGATATCAAGAATTATCTGCAGGTAGTTGACCAATCACGGCCGAGAATGCTCACATAGTGAATAATAATAATAATAATTATACGTGAGTTGTATCTTTTTGTGAGCTTTGCCACTCTCACCCTTCCCAAACGTGAAAGTTTTTCTGCCTATACTTTTTTTGTCTTGTTTCGTGACGTTTCCTGTCCACTTCTATGCTTTCAAGTGATTTTAACTATTTCCTATTGGTTGCGCGAGGAAAAAGTTGAGAGAATGAAAAAACTTGTTTCAACTCCATTTGTAACGAAAGACTTTAAATGAAGTTGGTGGTACGCTCTCAGTCATCTGTGCGCGAGTAAAAATTACAATATCTATATAATCAGTAATATGATGCTATCAGGATGTTGTCTTCTACAAGAGATGTCTAAAATTATACTTTATTTTTGTCTTTAAACATATTTGCTACTTCAATGGTTAGCAGTAATATTAATGGCTGACCGTATTAATGGCTGGCTGTATTTTAGCGGGTATAACTTTAATATAAAATACATTAGTGTTTCGCCTTAACAAAAAGTGACCGTATGATCGTGTCACCGAGATGACCATAAAGCGGAGTTCCACAATTATGTATGCTTTAATGCATATTATAAAATAACAACAATCTAACGAGATATACTATACGTAACGAACAAAGGACTTGAGCTTCGACTCGAACTAGGACTCGTTCTTAGACTCGTGGTTGGATTCGAGCCTGGACTAAAAAGTAAAAGTAGGCACGCTTTGCGTACATGTGAATAGCTTTTCAAGTGTGTGGTCAATGCAAATGATAAACCAGATTGATCATGGTGCTAGACATGTTATACAATTTCAACACTATTAACATCAAACTTTAAAATATGTTGTGTATTTCTAAAAATATGCTTTGTGGTCACTGCCAGTGAATCTTTTTGCATTTGCCGACTGCCCTTGCTTGGATTTTTTGTCACTCGACTAATCACATTATCCTTGTTGGCAATGCAGAGAAATTTGTGATTTACAACGAAATAGGATTTAATTAGTTGAATGCAGCTACTCGTGAATGAAACAATCCTTCACATAAATATTCAACTTATAATTTATATTGCATTCCTTACATCTCCAACTTTATGAAAGATACCACCTCATCCAAATTATGCGGATTTTCTTTCATTCTTTTACTGCTTTCTTGATCTTTTACGTCGCTTGTCCTTTGTCTCTTCTGACTTGTTTTCGTCTCTAGGACAAAGGGTGGATCTAAGATAGATTAAAATAAATGACAGAAGATCGTTGAAAAATATCTTTATGACAATTAATGCTGTTGGTAAGAAATTTCTAAAGACTATGTAAGGCTAAGTACTCTCAATATAAGATTAACTCTAAACTATTTATAATCGGAACTGTATTTTTAGTAATGTATTCTAACCTTCTCCGGATCCGCTACTGTCTTCGACCATTTTCTTTATCCATTTCGTAGTGACTTTGGCCATTTTCTTCATTTCGTTTTCGATACTCTTTATTTTCATTTTATAATTTTCAGCCTCCCTCTGTTTGCCGATTTCCACCTTATACAATTCGTAAAGCAGCTGATAAATGTCGATCAGCCATGGGTGATTTTCCGAAAACAAATTTTCGATCATATCCGAAGCCTCTAAGAGGCATTTCTTTGCTTCTTTATATCCGGTTTTAAAAAGGCACCCACCAAGAACTGACAAGGCATTGGCGATTTCAAGACAGTTATAATGCAGGACTTTTTTTTCATCTGTTCCAAAGCTTCTTGTGCACGACTCAAGGCGACTTGGGGTGATTGCTGTGAGGACGGGCAGCTTGCCAGATTCGTCAATACCATGGCAAATTTAAGTTCATCAGTGATTTTTTGCCTTTCGTATATGGCTTTTGCTTTTATTAGATTTTCATATGCGTCGTCATATTCTTCCTTTTTCATCAAGAATGATCCGAAATAGTTGAGAGACTCGGCAACCAGAGGATCGCTTTCTTGTTTCATCTTTTTTCTTACATCTTTCGCTTGCCTTATTAAATTTTTTTCGTTAATCCCAAGTGTTAAGAGACACAGTCCCTGATTACTAAGTATAATTAGCATTTGTGCTTCATCAAGGCTATTGCTGTCTACTGGGCATTTGGATGCCTCCCAGTAGAGTTTAAAAGCTTCGTCTAGTTTTCCTTGTTGTTGCTTGAACCATGCTACATAGATAATGACACGTACAAATTTCTTCTTCTCTTTAATGTGTTTTTCGAGTACATCATGCAAATATGTTTCCGCTTCAACATATCGAAGACAAGTTGTGCAGCATTCTGCTATGCTCAACATGGCATCAACAAGTAGCTTTAAGCAATTTGGGTCATCTTGATGGTGAACAAGGTGCTTCACGTTTGATTTAAATAGGTCAATAGCGATCTCGTAGTTTCCAAGTTCTTTCTGGCATTTTGCGATTTTATAATTAATCTTAATCACACTCAAATTATTGTCGTGTTTCTCGTGCAGACTTCTGCTTGTCTCGTAAGAAACATTTGCCCAGTTTAATTCTTTCCTACTTTCGTAAGCACATCCTGCAGCTTCAGCAAGTGGTGCTGCAGCTTTCAACGTAAGATAATTTTCCTGAATATTTCCTGTTGCTCCCGATGAATTTTTGCTTATATACGCGAGAACAACAACCATTGCAGCAGCAACAACGTCGACAAGAAACATATCGTCCTTGGACTTCGCTTTTTCCATTTTCTTCTCCATCTTTCTGATATTGGTTTCATCAAGTTTAATTTTTTTCAATTTCTTACCACGTGGGGAAAATCTTTGAAACAAAGTTTTGTTCCTTCTATATTGCGCCACAACATCGTTGTATACTGCGTTTCCATTGGTGCACAAGTGAAATAAATAACATAACCAATGAAGAGAACTGGAATCATCAGAAGGACCTTTCGTTGACAGTGGGGGTGCGATTGATAAAACTGAAAATATTTTTACGTGTTTACCGTCATCACCAAAGATTTTCATTGCTCGGGGAATTGCTTGTGCCAAAGGACAATTTGCACCAACACCACCGTCGACAAATTCATCGTTGCCAATTTTAACTGGAGTGTCAAAGTATATTGGAGCATTTGAGGTTGCGAGCAAGACTTCGCAAGCCTTGTGATTCTTGTAGTCTTCGCTTGCTGTATCGAACAGTACCATTCCTTCACTTTGGCTGAGTCTTCTGGCAACAGCTCCGGCCACACATTTTGGAGAACCCTTTTCCCGTATGTCACTTAAGCTGCACTCATTGAACTGTTCTTCTAAGGACTTCTTTACGTTGTCTTTTGAATATTTAAATAGTGAAGTACTCTTGTTCCAAGACCTTTCGAGTATCATCTTTGTTTTGCTGCGATACATCTCAATGCATTCTTCCACAGTCATCCGTTTCCTTTCATGATGGTTATCTCCGACTTTATTTCCACCAACCAAACCAAACGCAATCAGACCTCCTGTACTGGTTCCAACAATCATGTCGTAAACATCGGTGGGATGAATGGGATCCTCAACTTTTCTCAGATCATTGATCAAACGTTCTCGAACGTCACGATCTTCCAAGAAATTTACTTCGCTTTCGTCATTGTGTTTGTTTACAAGGTAATTCAATGTCTTTGGATTTCTTAACACAATTGTTGCTAATCGTAAAATATCGTCCAGAATCTTCAACTCCATGAAGCCTTTACTTCCTCCACCATCGAAAGACAATATGTTGATATTTTTTTCTATTGAATCCATTTTCACGTTTATGACCTGAATGCATGAAAGTGACATCAAATCTTGAATTATTTCAATTTATAACTTTCAACCACATTCCTCACCCTTGTAGAAAAATGAGCATTAAATGTTTTTTATGTTTATATAGCTCTTCACATGTATATAGCTAGTAGGACGGCATCAAAATATTTTTAGCTTTTGTAGCGTAAAACAGTTCTCGGTGGCTCTAGTGTATTTTACGGCAGATAACATGTTAGCCCAATTATGCCTAACATAAGTTTTGTAGTATTTTGTTAAGATAATAGCGTGGTTTTTAGCGCAATTTGGGGAAAAAACAACATACAGGAGTAGTAAATATTTTACCGTCATGATGACAAATTTAAAAATCGTCTTAAAAAGAGCAAGTACCATGGTGAATGGCTAAAATAATAAGATGATAGTTCTTAAAAGAACTGTTTATAACCAGTAATTCTAAAAGAACTGTTAAGCACTAACCCAACAATTCTAAAAGAACTGTTTTTAAAGCTAAAAGACAATATATATGCATTTCTGCAGACTACTCATCAGGTGTCAAGTCTGCTAGTCCCGTCATCTGCCGACAAAAGGATTATAGGCCATGGGCCCACATCGAAAATTGTGATTTTTTCATGCGTCCATCGAGGAACCAAAAAAGTTTTTAACCATCATGTTGCTATAGCAGTACTTATCAACTTTAGCATGTATGGCAATCGTATAACTTGCACATTAAAAAGAAAACTCGATTATTTTATCTTGAATATATGATCAGAGAAAGTTGAAATCAATGTTATGTTTTTACGTCTTAGCCAATCAACGCAAAGAGAGTCTTGCTCTCAACCAATTAGATAGCGTCGGGGTGAAAAGTCTTTCACTACCCTATTTAAACAATGGCAAACAAGAAAGCTTGCCGATGTTGCTCACTCAGATGACGAGTTTTTTGCGTTATATATAAATCAAAAATAGTGCTAACTTAGTAATAACATTATTTGCACTTGCTTCTTGGTGTATATTTACTTTTGTTAATATTAAATGGAGAAAATTCCATGTAATAAAGCGAAATAGCGTTAGAATCCCGCGTCAAATTCTGGGGCTAATTGACGATCTTCACGTTGACAATTTGCCTTTCGCTGAAAATTTTCGCTCTTCAGAGTGATTTCTACCCATACCGTGGCCCGCAACTTCATTGCGATTGTTAAAGTCGGCTTCGCAATATCCAAATGCTGAGAAGAGAACAGAACAGGCAAATAGGGATAATGAGAGAGAAAAACAAGATCAACATACGGAATTTTCAATTTTGGCGACTTGTTATTTAGTATACGTGAGATTATTTGGTACCAGTTGAATTGCAAAGCTACATTTCCTTTCAATTTGAGTTTATTACTCGAAATTTACTTCAAATACTACTCAGAATAGTAGTGATTCTAAGTTCCCTTTTTTTGTTTCCATAAGAAAAGAAATACATATTGTATAAATTATTTTTATCGATGTTGCTTCAAACTAAAGCGATTTGTTATTTCGATATTAAACTATAATTTTGATAGATACTATCTTAGATGTCGTGTCTGCTTTCTTATGCTATGCCATTTGTTGAGCTATGAGTCCATTTTTTCAATTTTTGATCTTTGTTGTTTATTAACCTTTTTATATTGTAATTGGGCGATCGTGACTAAAACACCACACGAGTACATACGAGTACATACGAGTAACATACAAGTACATACGAGTAACATACGAGTACATACGAGTGACATACGACTATTTTCTGGTCAACAAATGATAAACAACACAATTTCTTCAATACATTGATATTTGCGTTTATTTTTCCTTGTATTTGTGTGGACTTTGGGGCAACCATTCGATGGATTTAAGTACTGAAAAGGTATTTTACTTTCATACTACATTCATTTGTATGTTTTAGTTGAATTTGTTATAGATATTTTGTCGATGCAATTTGCCAGTGTTTGAGCGCTTTTTGACACACTTTCACCTAGGAAATACATATTTATGAAAGCGATTATACATTCATTTTGGTCTTTAAGATACTGATTTTCAGTTAAAGACTGAATTATATCAGCTAGAACTTTAAAAACAATAAAAGTAAGCTGAAATTGTACGCATAATATGATACGTAACACAGTGCAACTCTCTCTTTGATTCAAATATATATAATGTACATTTATTTCATATAGCACGTTTTGAAAGCATTATTTATACGTTGTTTATTTAATCGCTTTCATAAATATGTATTTCCTAGGTGAAAGTGTGTCAAAAAGCGCTCAAATACTGGCAAATTGCATCGACAAAATATCTATAACAAATTCAACTAAAACATACAAATGAATGTAGTATGAAAGTAAAATACCTTTTCAGTATTTAAATCCATCGAATGGTTGCCCCAAAGTCCACACAAATACAAGGAAAAATAAACGCAAATATCAATGTATTGAAGAAATTGTGTTGTTTATCATTTGTTGACCAGAAAATAGTCGTATGTCACTCGTATGTACTCGTATGTTACTCGTATGTACTTGTATGTTACTCGTATGTACTCGTATGTTACTCGTATGTACTCGTATGTACTCGTATGTTACTCGTATGTACTCGTATGTACTCGTGTGGTGTTTTAGTCACGATCGTAATTGGGCTGTCATGTCCATTGAGCTCTATAAGACCTGGAGGGGCAAAGGGGCCTGGACCCCGTGGTCAAAAACATGGCGGTAATGGCGGATTTTGGTGGTCAAAACTTCCACTTTAAAAATTTTTTTCAATATTCACTCCCTCCTGATTTCTAATACTGTTTGTATGAACGAAAACAAGTGAGAAAAAAAACAATTACGATACCGACAGCATATCATGTGAAAATAATGCTTCAGCATTGCGTGAAAAACACAGTACAGACACACATCAAAATAAAGAAGATCGACGGTAGAGAAACGCATATTTTGGATGTAACATTTAAGTTATTTTATGACATTTTAGCCTTTTAAAAGTGAAAATCAAACGGCATTCTTTACTAGACCTGTCAATCTCGTCAAACTTATACATTATTTCATGCTTTTGTGTGTTTGACTGTTTGTAGACAGTTTGGTGCACCTATTTTTCTTGCTTCAAATGGATAAATCTGTAAAAATGCTCCTAAGGAAGCGAGAAAATGTTTGCTTCAGTCCTACGACATAAGTCAACTGAAAGTTTACCATGGATAAGTATCATAAGTGTATTGTCATTACCTGATAAATCTACTGAAAACTCATAAAGAAAGTATGTTGAACTAGAAGAGCTACAAAAGAAAAATTCAAAACACCATGACACTGTTGCTTGGTAATTTGTATTTTGTAAACAGCTTGGCAGAATCTTGGATCTATTACTGAACAGAACTACATTAATTTTCCATTGAAATTACAAACTTGGAAACTAAAGTGCATTGGTTTCTCTGACAAAAACACTGTCTATTGCTGCATGAAGGCAAAATAGTTATTTGACAGTGTAGGTGAAGAAATTTATCAAGTTCAATAGATATTATTGTGCATTACTTACAGTTTTTTGGAATTATGTAATATATGTCATGAACAAGATATAATTTTTCAAAAATGCTAACCCCTTCGAGCACTACTACTCTTCTGTTTTGCTTAAACAACTTACAGCTACCAATACTAATTATTTATATGTACAAACTAACATTTGGGAATTAAATGATAAACAACTTGTTAAATCTTTGTATTTTACATCAAGCCTTTGAATTAGTTCCTTTTATCTCTTGGTAAAAAAATATTAATGAAAGACTTAAAAAAGTGTTTATGTTAGGAAAATAAATAGTTTTGATATTTTCTATACTCGCTATCGTGGTGGTCAAATCAGGGTGGGCGACAAAAATTTTATTTCATGAGCCCGCGTCTCTCCGCTGACTTTGACCACCAAAATCCGCCATGTTTTTGACCACGCAGCCGCGCGCTAATAATTTATACAAATTTTGTTGACGTTTCCCCTCCAGTTATTATAGAACTCAATGGTCATGTCCAACATTCACAGATGTTTGCATTGCACACGACATCTTTGTTGTATTTTTGAAATTGCTAGTTGAGCGCTGTGCTACTACTGTTTCAGTATACTGTACATACAGTATGATAAGGTTCCAAATCTGTCCTCATATTGCAAGTAATGACGAAGATAAGAAGGCTTCTGGACAGAACTATAGTCTTGTTGTTGACAACTTGACAACTAAACGTAGTCGACAAGCAAAAACCACCGTCTGTGGATAACTTTTCGACAACTAAACGTGTAAAATTGTAGTTGTCGACAACAAAGCGGTTTCCCTTTTTTGCAAGGGAAACTGCAATCACACAAAAGTGTTGTTTGTCGACTACATTTAGTTTTCGACTACGGAAAGTTGTCGACGACAAAATACCTACTCTGTGGAGGCCCTTAGCAATTTTATTAACAAACCGAAGAAAAATATACTTGGAGCATGGTATTGATGATTTTTGGTTCAATGAAGCAGAGACGAAATGCCTTTTTTTCATTTGTTCGGTGAAATAACAGTTTGAAAACGTTGATAAAACGTTGGCTATTATTCCGAAAGTATATATACTTTTGAAATTTTTTTTTGAAAATATACTATTGAATGTTTTATAAGCCGTCTTTTTATCACATATTTTTCATGTTTTTCTTTGTGATGACAATTTTATAACTGGTGCACTTCACATTTTTCAAAGACTTCTTTAGTTGATAACTTATTTCTTGTGTGATAATTTCGAGGCTATGTGCAAGCGTAGCGATTTTTGGTTTCAAGATGGCAGACATCGTTGTACAACAACACAGTGAAACAACGCCATTTTCTCCTTTATGTGAAACTTTTAGATTTGACATACCTTCGGGAAGTGATAAATATAATATTAACTATCTATGTTGTAAAATTCAGCTGGTTCCTCGGTGGACGCATGGCGATGTTATTTCTAGACGACTTTTTGCGATTGGGCCCATGGCGTATTAGCTACGTGTTTAATTTATCTCTGCTTTAAGCGTCATCTCTCAATTTAGAAATGACGTTAACTTTTCCTAACATTATTAATATCGCATGATTTTGAAATTCTTATTTAGCAGACATTGACATCTGATGAGTATTCTGTCGAAATGCATAGTGTCTTTTAGCTTTAAAAACAGTTCTTTAAAAGCAGTTCTTAGAATTGTTGGGTTAGTGCCCTGGTTTTAAACAGTTTTTTTAAGAACTCGCTATCATGTTATTATTTCAACTATTCACCATGGTAGCTACTTGCTCTTTTTAACAAAGTAAATGGTTAAAAATGAACCAAACAAGAACCAAACAGAATTAAGAACAAAGTAAAAAGTTAAAAAGGAACCAAACAAGAAACTTCCTTTACATCAAAACAAATGTGCTGCTTTACAGCTTCCCTTTTCTCTATTTGTTCGCATGTCTGCATTTTTCATTTAGTAATCGCCATGGCGAACAATTCAACCTGTTAGTGGCCATTGCTTGCGCGAGCAATAATCACGAAACGAAACTTATTTGAGAAAACATCTGGCCCCAAGGGAGTCACAACACGATGCTACACAATCTCGAGTTCTTTAACGCAGACCGCATAGAGTAGTTACATTATGATGCATTTCACTACATATGGCCCTTAGAGCGTTAAGTACAAGTTTCGGTTAATAGAAAATATATAACATTAACAGGGACCTGTTATGACTCACATCACAGCAGTTTTTCTCAAGAAATCCCATGTCTGAAAATAGTGACATTTAAAACGGTACGAATCTTATCCTGTGAGAATAGACGAACGTAGTAGCTATAATAAGAGCAACAAGAATCACTTTGGCAATATCGCCAGACATCAGAAACCAAACAATTAAAAAAATTTTTTCTTTGAACAAACGTGTCTACTTAAATATGGCAAAATTCGTGTAAATCAGACGTACCTGTGTCGAGAGAAGTGAAGAGCTTGTTCAAATCAGAAATTTGTCATTATACCGTAAAAAGTCTTGAGAAAAATGATGATATCTGTTTCAATGCGATTGCTTTTAGAATTTGTGAAGCTCCTTATCATAGCAGACGTAGAGTCGCAGTCAAACACTGCAGGTTGCTATCTAAGATAGAAGGAATTTTGATGAAATTAAACGAATCTTATTCGTTGGCAAATAATTAGTTATGCTACTAGCAACTGTTGCTACGATGCAAGAAAAATTTTTAATTAAAAACAGTGGATTTTGGTAAATTGACAGCTGTTTACATTTGTAGTTCCCCATTTGATCTAAACTCTCGGAAATTATGTCCTCTCATCTCCATTGACATAAAGAATTAGCATATCTTATAAAACTTAAATAGTCTGCAAGTGAAGAATGCCAAGTCACGATAAAATTTTTCCATACATAAATTATTCGTAATAACAGGAGCACTACATGCGGTCGTTTCCACAAGAACCAGCTAATGCAAGCCTGAAAATTTAACTAGCAATCTTATATTCTATAATAATAAATTACGTCAAAATGGTTTCCATCTTAGTTTTCAGTGTGTTCTCCTCGAAACACTCCTTATTCATTTCACTTTAATTTAATAGTGGAAGAAATAAATGAAGTTCGTATTCTTCTCTTGCCCGAATACCAATTACTGACAACTTTAATTTGCATTATATAGAATAAAAACAATAAAACGCCTGCGTTGATTGGTTGATGGCTGAGCCTCGTCAATTAAATCAATCAAAGAGTATTTGCTAATCAATCATGAATACATGAGATAGAGGAAATATTAAAACCTCTGCTTTGAATTTATCTTTATCACAATATTGTTATTTTATAAAAGAAATATAAAGATGTTTTTGCCCTGATCTGCTTTCGAGTACTCCCAAAGGTCTCCTCGGTTTTCATAAGCACAATAAACATCTTTTATTTCTTAATTGAATATCTGCAAATCTTGCAAAGTACACCGAGCGGAAACATTTGTTTCCTCCTTAGAAACGTACGTCAATTTGAAACCTCCACAGCAGCAAACGTGATTATGGCACTTTAATAAGTTGCCACAAAATTAAAATTTTGCTAATTGAATTGTGCTTTTATTGAATAGTGAACACAAAAGGTCTGTCCATAAGCTAAGAGAGGATGAAAAAGTTAGTGTGGCTAAAACCTGGGCCTTTTTAATTGAATACAAACACTAAATATGATGGTCCTAGCTGCTCCAACTCTTAAGACATAAGTGACTTAAATATGGAGCCTAAGAGTTTGGACAAGTATATATATGATAAAATGGTCGAAAGAGACATATAAAACTAATTGCAAACAAAAAGTTAAAAATAACCATAATCCGTAAAAGTACTTGTAATCTCAAATTTAAGTTATAAAACAAGACAATTACGCTGCAATATTTCGGTTTTATTTAAAAACCATCATCAGAAAGAATGACATATTTACAAGTTGCCAGTTAATTGTACATATATATACATAGTTTGTATATATATACAGGTGTTCAGTTACAATACGAGAAAATTTAACGGGTGTTTACATGAGCCCGGGTAGCCGGGATTCAGCCAAGCGTTAAATGATTTTGGCAAATGGAAAAGATTTAATACAAATCGTCAGATGAATGTTTTTCAACACTTTCGCAATATTCTGATTTAATAACTACAGGCAAAAAATTCAAAATCGAGCAACAAATTTAGCTTAACAAACAGTTGTAATTTTTACGCTTGAAGTTTCGACTCTTTTCAATGCGTCGAAATGATTTTACGCCTTACTGAATCCCGTTTAGCCGGGATCATGTAAACAGCCCCTTATTGGCTATATTTACGATTGTTAATTACCAGAAACGTGTTGCTATAAGTTTAGAGAAACGTGTAAAATCCTTGCTAGTTAATTCTAGACTTGATCCAAAATTCAGTTAGCAATAACTCTAAATATTGAAATTCTTAAAAAATGTGTTTAGCGTGAATTGTCGTGTATAGTTTTCGAACATAATAGTCGAACATAAGTTTTCAATACTTCATGCTAGTGATTACGATAAAATCTTCATCTTCAATGCGAGAACTAAAGCCTAAATTTTTAAATTTTGGGGGGATAGTTTTTAGAATTTAGTTCCCCCTGACAGTTGAAATGCCAAGGCCCTTATATTGGAGCCACTCATTTAAGCCCTTGTCCTTCGAACTCTAAGGGAAGGTTGTCCTAAAAATAGTAACCACGAGGTTGATAAATGATAAATTAATCAGCTGAATTTATAATTAATTTATTAATGCGAACTTATATTTTGTAGATTTTACCACTATGTACAGGGTGCATCAAAAAATTCCAATTCAAATTTGGGGTTCAATAACACAGAATATATTTGAAAAAGTCGTTTGGTTTTTGCACTATTGTTAAGTCCATTTATTTACCTTTCAAGAGATATGTTGTACGAATCTTTCATTTGTGAAATGAAGGAGTATTTCTTTACAAATAAAGTTCATAAAAATCATAATTTTCCTCCAGTGGGAATTCCATTTTTTTTCTTTCAAATTTACTCCCATAAGGATTTTAAATGCTAATCATCACTGCAGACTTAATGCAAATTAAACTTCTTCTTGTATTGTATGCTTTACTAACACAATGGTTTCAATTAAACATGGCAGAAGGCACATTTCTTGTGAAAACGTTTTTTGAAACCAGTCGCTTACAAAAAACACGCAATCAGTTCAAACAAAAATTTCCAGAACGACAAACTTTGGCCCTCAGTATATCTGGTAAACTGGTACAACGTGCGTAAATTTGAGCAGAGTGGAACAAGCATAAATCGTAATAAAATTATGTAAATTTTTTTCGAAAACGAGTTCTTTAATGCTAAATTGCATTATCTTTTGTTTTGACGTCTCACTTCAAATTCCTTTTGGCGGAAAAATCTTATTTCAAGCTATAAATTTGAACGGAAGATTACGTGGTTAATTTTGATAGAATCGTCAGTTAAGGTGTATAAACAGAAGCCTAATAGGTTATTCTTTACCACCATGTAAAAACTATAAGCTTCACTCAAGTATGCTGCAGGCAGTTACCGAAAAAAGTTGGATTCGAATTTTGTTGATATAGCTACACTGTATTGCTTGCCTCCATTATTGTTGCTTGCTGTGCTGAGAATCATGATTTGTGAAAAAAATCAAGATAAACTAATGGTTAGCTATCACTATTATTACCTGGGTAACACAAAACTTTAGGAGCTTAATTCTTTCGACATTGAAGTTATGTTGCATCATATTAACAAGCTCCACTTTACACTTTCTTTCTAAAACTGCCTAACTCATAAAATTATGTACCATTGTTTACACTGTTCTTGTTAACACAGAACCTTGGATCTTGATTTTTTCAATATTGAAGCTATGTTACATCATGTTATCTATCTATATCTTACACTTATTGCTAAAGCATCCTAATTCATACAATTATATGTAACATGATTAACAATATACTGAAAACCTCTCATATTTTTTTATCAGTCAAAGCCTTGGAATATTGGATGTAATAGCAAATTGGTCGAATAGCATTGTTGATGAATATTTGATGTCGTGTCGATTACAATTCTCACCGCAAGTACAATAAGATTAGGGTGCTATGAAAAAAGACCGAAAAAATGAAAGGTAATAAATTTAAATAAAGTAGGTAAAGTGTTTTGTTTCATGCTCTGCTGTAGCATAGCCAGCCAAGGGCAAGTTAAATGAACATTTTTTGAAAACAAGTTAATAATGCTTAGAATTTAAATAGTCAGAGTAAAGAGTCAATGTGCAAGTTGGCTATGTTACTGATGTTAACCAGTCAACCAGTAAGTTTGATATTGGTTGATCAATGACCTAGATCCCAGTCTACTGGGTATTTGACTCCGCCGAAATTGTATAGTAATGAGTGAGGCAAGCCCCCATCTTAAAAGATGGCAAAACTGACGACATTTACGACTAATATCTGCTCTTGCTGAGTTGATATATATTCGCGAAGTTCATAGTCCGTGTTTGATTCTTAAAATGTTTGATAGAATGGTTTTTTAAACTTTGTTTAACTTATTTTTTATTTTGAGTTTTGCTTTTTGCCACCTTTCAAGATGGCGTCCTTGCCGCATCTTGACATCGAGAAGATTGGGCTCTAAATCATTGTGGTTGATAGTTCACCCTAATCATGGCAACACACATATCATTTGTGCAATAAACACTAAAAGTGCAAGTTGTTAATCAGTAACACCACTCACCACCACCCCGATCCTGTAAGTGACAAATGCCTGAGAAAAAAGTTTATCATTTCTTTGGATGGTATATGCATTCAGCAACAAAAAATTGAATCTTAGAACAAACTCCGTAACATAAATCAATGTGAAGCTGAATGAAATCACATTGAAGTTTACAAAGAATCTTAAAATAAACAGGTACATTAGGTATCTCTAGATTCTAGCTTAGAGGTACAGGCTGGATTGTTAGATACTGCTGACTATTGTATTAGCTCAGCATTATGGCCAAATTGTAACAAATTATCCGTATTTTTTGCGAATGCGTGACAAAAATGTGACAGAATATCATGCATCCAATGTGTATGGGCTACAAAATACAAGGATAAAACATGAAGTTAATTGAACATTGCAACGTGTGCTGATAGCGTTGGTTGGGCCTTCCAATTCAAGTAGTGGTTTTACAATTTTTGTATTTATGTGGCTAGGGCGAAGGAAGATCGATAGTTGGAGCGGGGTGGAGGGGTGGGGCTCATATTCATGTATTCATGATAGGCAGTATTAGTTTTTTGAAACCATTGTTTTTAAAGGATTATCAATCTTCTTAGTTCTTACGTCCATTCAAGAGTAAAATACAAAATAAGGGTTAAATTTAATTAGCACAACAGGCTGTAATCATATTCCATTGGCCTGTTCAATATCAATTTTCATTGTATATAGGTTTTTTTCTAAATTCTGAAGACCTTCGATATAGGCTACGCTACTGCAGTGCTTAGGCATGAAATTTTTACGCGGATTTTTTAAGAATTAAACTTCACTAGTTGATCCATTGTTACTTTATTACTATTGTACTTCACTATAAAATCGATTGCCTTTAATGACAATATGGCGACTGGTAAATGATAATGGTTAGAAACAATGTTCAAAGCTCACCAAAAATTTGTTTGTATTGAACATTTATTTCTGCGTATTATTGTGTTACAATCATGACATAGTAAACCGTGACCGCTTGCAGTCGCAAAGAATTTTTTTAAAAATGAACGCCTCCATTATTCGATGACTTTCTACGTACAGTGTTTTATGCGAGTGGATATAATGAAAACATATGAAAGCAATGAAATTGTCAACTATGTCCATTCTTGTATTGTCTTTTATTCCTTACTGTATTTCGTATTTATTATGATAGACGTACCAATCCAAATGACAGACTGTGTCGTAATTCAAACTATATGAACTTTAAATGACTTCAGGAGTTGACAAACTGCTCCTACTGTTTATAGAAAAAGGATGGTAAGGAAGAGACTTCCACCTTACTTCACTGGTAGTGTCTATATTCTTGGCCATTTTGTTTATCTCGCTGTATATCCTAGCTCTCTTTCGTTTGTAATTTTCCGCTTTCGCCATGTCGCCATATCTCACAAATAAATCGTAGAGCAGCTGATAAATTTCTATCAGCCATGGATGATTTTCAGAAAACAAATTTTCAATCATATCCAAAGCTTCCAACAGGTTCATCTTTGCTTCTTCGAATCTTTCTGCGTTGAAAAGGCACAGACCAAGAACTGACAGGTTAACGGCAATTCCGGGATTATTATAATCAAGAACATATTTCTTCATCTTTTCCTGAGCTTGTTGGGCATAGACCAAAGCAAGATCGTTATCTGGTGGATTTTTTAAGGTCAGATACCTTGCTAAATTTCTCAGTATTAGAGAGACGCCTATCTCGTCTCCAATGTAATCGTATATAGCTTTAGCATCCTCCAGATTTTTCTTAGCCGCATCGAAGTCACCTTTCTTTAACAAACAAAACCCAACATTGAAAAAAGATTCGGCAACCAGAGGATCGTTTTTCTCTTTCCTTAACTTATCCCTTACATGTTGGGCTAGAAGAACAAAACTGAGGGCTTTTTCTATCATCCCAAGACTTAAGAAACACAATCCAATGTTATTGAGAATTTCTGCCTTTTCAGGATTAACATCGTCTGCGGTGTATGTAGCTGCCTGCCTGTAAAGATTGACAGCTTCGTCATATTTTCCTAGTTGCTGCTTGCACCATCCTTCATAAATTAGGACGCGTGAAAATTTCTGTTTCTCTTTGATGTAATTTACGATTACTTCATTTAGATATGTTTCCGCATCATCATATCGAAATGTTTCCATGTAACAGTCTGCTATCTCAATCAAAGAATCTACAAGAAGCATGTCAGACTTTGGGTCACCTTGATAGCAGAAAAGGTCTCTGACATTGGTTTTGAGTAAATAAATTGCCAATTGAAAATTTCCTTGTCTTTTTGTGCATTTTGCTATGTTGTAAGAAATCTTCATCATGGTGAAATCGTCCTGTTCGTCAACCCTAACTTTCCTCTGCAGAAGACGCTTGCTTGTTTTGTACGAAATGATTGCCGACTCATATTCTCTCTTGCTTTGATGTGCAAGTCCTGCAGCTTGGGCAAGTTGTGAGGCAATTTCTGGAGATCTTTTTTGATAGTGTTGTCCTTTAGAAATGGACGTGAGGACGACAAGCATTGCAGAGGCAACAACGTCGACGAGAAACATGTCGTTGTGAAATTTTTCGTCATCCATGGCATCTATCATATTTTGGACGTTAATTTCATCAAGCTTAAATTTTTTTAAGCTCCTGCCACGTGGCGACAGCCTTTGAAACAAAGTTTTGTTCCCTTTGTTTTTCTCCACAACGTCGTTAAAAACTGCATATCCATCGGTGGATGCATTCACAAAATAATACAACCAACTCGAAAGACCACCATGAGAAGGAATTTCTGATTTGGAAGACGAGGGTGGTGCAATTGATAAAACCGAAACTATTTTTACTTGTTTACCATCTTTTGCAAAAACTGTTTGTGCACGCGGTATTGCTTGTCTTAAAGGACAATTTGCACCAACACCACCGTCGACAAATTCATCGTTGCCAATTTTAACTGGAGTGTCAAAGTATATTGGAGCATTTGAGGAAGCGAGCAAGACTTTGTAAGCCTTGTAATTCTTATAGTCTTCGCTTGCTGTATCAAACAGCACAAGATCTTCATATCTGCCGAGTCTTCTGGCAACGGCTCCGGCTACGCATTTTGAATCGTGGAGTTTGCGAAAATCTTCAAGGTTGCAATCACTAAACTGCTTTTTTACAACTTTCTTTACGTTGGCTTGTGAGTATGTTTCAAGGGGAATGCTGGACAACATTGGGATACAAGAAAGAAACTTTTGCATTAACGTCTTCTTGAAAATGATCTTCGTTTTTGTAAGATACATATGAATGCATTCATCAACACTCATCCGTTCTCTTTCATGGTGATCGTTTCCAACTCTTTTCCCACCAACTAAACCAAACGCAACAAGAGCTCCTGTACTGGTACCTACTATCATATCGTACACATCGGCAGGATGAATGGGATCCTTAACTCTGTTCATATCATTGATAAGACGTTCTCGAACGACAAGATTTTCCAAAAAATGCTTTTTCCGTTCATTACATTCTTCGTTTACAAGATAGTGTACTGTTTGAGGATTTCTTAACACAATCGTTGCTAATCGTAAAACGTCGTCGAGAATCTTCACTTCCATCACACCTCGACTTCCTCCACCATCAAAAGACAATATGTCAATATTCTTTTCTATTGAATCCATTTCCACGTTTACCCCCTGTATACATAAATACAACAGAAGAGTGACATAATTGTATCTATAAATGGCGTCAAATGGCGTTCATAATGCAATTCAAAAGGGATCTTTTAAAATTTGCCTCATTACCACATCTGTAGTGCATTTTACAGGTGAGACATGCAGTCTTTTTGGCTATAAAAATTACTAAAATTTTCTATGTTAAAAGCTCTGATATAGTAAATATTTTTGTCCAAACTATTCAGGTCGTTGTTTGCATGCAATAATTTCGCATTTCCTGCGTAATTCCATTCGCGCTATGAAACCCGATCAACTTTCTATTTCCTACCTTGGGTTTAAGCTCTTCTTCTCTATAGAGAAGAGATTTATGGCAAGAAAATTTATTGAAGGACAACATCTGTATAACTACGTTTTCATGAAAGTGGCCTGTCGTAAATGCAGGTTTTATTCGTATGCACTTTACGACATCCATCTACGCAAATATTTGTTGGCAAATACAAATCTTCACTGAAATTCTCATCAGTTTAATAGCAACTAATGAATGAGGACAAATAATGTTCACCAGCTGAAAAGCCTGAAATATGATTGTTCATCAAAATTACTCAGCAAAAGAGATCCCGTGTTTTGCAAGCGATATGCTTTACTAAACACCTAAACACTACCATTACTATGTGTGTTGCCATTGTGTATGTATTACTATTGATATTTGTACCAAAACCTTTGTGTTTTTCTACCTTCTTTCCTTTTACTTAGCCTACAAAAATGCACTTCACTTTCTATATTGTTTCTACGTACAACGTTTACATTTTAGCATACATTGCAATATAAGTAAGAATTTCTTCATTTTCATTGTTATCATAGAACTTTTCACAGTAATAATCAAAGTTAGTTTGCTGCATCTATCATCGTTTTTTTAGAATACAAATAAAAGCATGAATGAAAATTTTACAAAACCCTTGTCTTAAGCGTCGTCTTTTATTTAATGAATATTATCTAGCTTAAATGTAAGTTATTTTGTTAAGATATCCTTGTCGTTCTGATAGTCTTCTGCTGGATGAGTAGTCCAAAGCAAAGGCATCAAAGATCTAACTGTCGTCACTGCTGGACATTTTGCTTATATAACGCAACGATAGTTTTGTGGTCGTGCTCATAGTTCAGTTCACCTGACATAAACATGACAATTAAAATCATTACCGCATTATTTCGACACCGATAAAAGTTTTCCAGCTGAATTAGGTTTTGGTCTCGACTATTTTTTACTCTCTGCATTCAAGTTTTTGTGGTTTTATTTTACTCTCCACATTTAAATTTTTGTGATTTTACTGTCCAAGTAAGCTATACACGCACTAATATACGAGCTCACATATATATGTGCCAAACACCCCAGCTGCTTTTTTTACGGAAACATTACGCACCTCAGAATCTTCAGGTGAAGACATCGCATTTATTAGAAACGTACTATCTTACGACTAACAAACTTGATATGCTTCGCTTGATGTTCGTGGTCTTCAAAGCTTCCTTCATTGCGAGGTGACGAAAAATGCGCATTGAAGACCCCTGGTGGTTGACTTCGTATTACGTACAGCACATGATGTAGCTAGGTTCAGATTTCACTTAGGTTTATATTGCTACCAAGTACTTATGCTACAAGTCTACAGCAATCAGCTTACTATTATTACTTTTTATCAACTTGAATTGCTATTAAAATCTGTCATTTCTGTAAATCTTAAAAAGCCTACTTACTGCGGCAGAAGCATCCCACGTTCTCATGACTTAATTAAAACTATTTATGTCACATTCTTTCTTAAACCTACATATTAATTTGCATCAGAATTATCTCATAGTCTCATGACTTAATTAATAAAAACTTTTTTATGCAAACAGTGTTCCTAAGCCTACTTATTAATGTGCTACAGAAGCATAGTATGGTCTTATGACTTGAATGTGGAAACTTTTTATGTAAACAGTCTCTTAGTTCTTTGCTACAATATTTACCAAACATAATCGAAATTTTAGTTCATGTATTTTGACAAATGCGTCATTATTTATAATCTTGTCAGTGCTCAAAGGTGACTCAAAGCTGTTGATCTGTTTAGACGTCCAAACATCACAAATGTTCGCTTCTTGCTAATCACCATCATTTTATGCAAGTCGCTGAGCAGCTGGTATATTTCGATAAGACATGAATGATCTTCCGACAAAATGTTCTATTACGTTGGAAGCCTTCAAAGTCTTTCTTTGCTTCTTTAAATCTTCCAGCTTCAAAAAGGCACGCCAAGAGCTGACAAGTGCCAGTGTCAATACTGCCGACAATTTTTTTCTTATCTTCCAAAGTTTGTGGTGCTTAAGCCAAGGAATCAGCGTGTTTCGTTTTCTTTTTTAATCACTCTCAATTTGCCAGATTTGATAGTATTATTGAAAGTTTACGTTCGTGTTCTATTTCTTCGAATGTTTTTTTTGGCCTCTTTAAATTTTCGATTTCTTCTTCGTAGTTCTTGCTCTTCATAAAATAAACTGCTTCGAAGTTGAAAGACTCGGCTACCATGTCAGGTTTTTTCTTGTTGCTCAGATCTTCGTCCCATTCATTTAAATTTTTCTCAATTCTTTGGCCTGGCGAACTAAGTCAAGAGCTTCTTCATCCATTCCATGTTGTAAATAACACACCCAACGTCTTTAAGAATTTCAGCCTTTTGAACTTGATTGTTTTCTGCGATGTATGCGGCTGTCTCTCTGTAAAATTTAACAGCTTCCTCAAATAGAACATCTGCCCTTCTTATTACAAACCACTAAACTTAGCAACAACTCTAACTTCTGATCCTGTTCTGAAATGTGTTTTGCATAAATTGTTATGTACGACGATAAAAATTGTTCACTGCGAGAAATGTATTTTAGAGACTAAAGTCTAAATTTTGTGCATGGGGATAGTTTTCAGGGCTGTATCACAGTTAAAAATGGCAATGCACCTTGATTTTAGAACAGTTTGAGCCGTTTCGTGTCGTACGAACTGTGTAGTCTACTGAAAAAGTTGTGATAAAATGTAGCAAGCATGAGAGGTTGATAAATCAATTTAATTGACCAACGGAAAGTATATCATTGATTTAACAATGTCAATATATGTTATTGATTATATACCATCATACGTTGCGTGCTTCGATGATCGTGAGAGTGTAAACTAACATTTTTTAGGGGGGGGTCTTGGGAGCATTTTCAATGCATTGAAAATTATCAAATAACTGATTATGAAAATAAGAGCTCTGGATAAAGCATAAAGTGTCTTTTACGTAAATGTGTTAAAAATAAAGGAGGGATATAGTTCTCATGGGAGAAGATTACTGCTTTATAAGATAATCATGAAGAAACATAAATGAAATTTAGAGGTAAACGAATGGTTCGCTATCACCACTAATGTCTGGTTAGCACAAAACTTTGGAACTTGATTCTTTCAACATTGAAATTATGTTGCACCATGTTATCTCGCTCTTATTACTCGTGCTATGGAGGGGCACGAGTAGAGGTTTTGGCTTTCACAATATGGCGACCGCAAGGAGTGACAAAATGTAATACTTCGACAATACTAGCATTAAAGACATCCTTTTTCAAATAATACAAAGGATGCAAAATATATACGCACAAAAGATAAAGCTACGCTACAACATATTGCGTGCTACGATATATACTTTTCAAATCCTATGAAAGCAAGAACTATCATCGATATTTTGAATTTGTTGTTTTCAAAATTTTACAGCTTCCTTTTCTTGAGAGATTCTAGCATTGCAATTTGGCATTTGTGAGGATTTAACTTCCATACTTTTGCTAACAATACTTATAACACTACATTCTTGTTTATATTTACGAAAACTACTTTAATGTTTGTAAAAATGTTTGATCTAACTAAGAAACCGTTAAAATCACTCGCCATCAGCTCATGTTTTCTTACATTATTTTATGTTTTGACCAAATTCGTTGTCAAAACGCAAATTGTGCACTTACCAGAGCACGAATGTACGCCTGAGCAGGCGTCTTGTTTACACTTATTTCCTAAAACTCTACACCATAAAATTCACATTATATTCAAAATGTTCAATATTTGTTTTATTAGTCAAACACTTGAAAGTTGGATGTATTGGCAAACTCGGTCGTGAGCCATTGATAATGAATATTTGATGGTGTATCAGCTACTTCAGTTTGCTTACAGCAAATACCATGAGTGTTGGATGCCATGAAATTAGACCGGTACAGTGAAAGGTAAGAAATAAAATTAAAGTAGTAAAAGTCTTGTGCTTCATGTTATAAACATTGCTAGGTAAAGGAACATTGCCTTAGAAAAATATTAACAATGTTTAGAATTTGCATAGTCAGACTAAATGTGCAAGTTCATTGGCTATGTTACTGATGTTTGGAATATTAACCAGTTAAGTTTAGTGTTTGTTGACAGTTGTCCCTTGTTAAGGCAAGATCAATTTTCAATGATCATAACTACTGAGGGATTGAAGTCAAAAATCTGCACCTGCACTTCATTTGTACAATAAAGAGTGAAAATGCATGTTGTTAATCACCCACACACCAACCCACCCCTCTCTTCTTCAGTGTCATACTTAAACAAGAAATTATGCCAGACATTAACAGTAAAACAAAGATATGTTGCTATTGAAGAGAACTGCTTAAATGACAGCTTTCTAAAACAGTTTATTCGTAGTTCGTTTTGTTCTTAAGATAATGAAGTTATTGTAATGTCCGACTTACCCAATTAGTGACGTCATATTTGATCATGAGCGGCTGCAAATTAATGAATATCCTTCAGTGTCCTAAAAACTTTACTAATGCAGATTTTATACCATTATCACATCACACAGACAGGAAATAGTCCAGGTTGAGATGATAGAGATGAATGAGTTAAAGAAATGGCGATTTAATTCAATCAAATGAACATATTTCTATGGCATTCAAATAATTTCAACTTATTATAGAAAAAAGTTTTGCTTTAACATAAAAAGTCTTTACTATCTTACTTGTTCTGTGTACATAAATATTTCTGGCCAATTGATTGGATGATATATGCACTTAGCAACAAAAGAATGGAATCCTGAAACAAACTCCGTAACATTGTTGGATCAATGTGAAATCGACTGATATCACAATCAAATTGAAGATGATCTTACTATAGTACTAAGTAGATTAGATAAGCTGTAGATTATTATAACGGTAGATTATTCTGGATTAGCGTTATGGTCTGGATTACCAGAACCAATTGACTATTGTATTAGGAAAACGTCATCGCCAAATTGTAGCCAATTAACCGTATTACTGAAATACGCAACCAAAAAGGCGACAGAATAGTTACAAGTTTGGAACATGCATTTGGTTCCACTATTGAGTTCTATAATAACTCGGGCTATCTTAAGTGCGGCTTTAAATATTGGATGACGCCAAAAAGATGGGGGAATTGACCTATTTCCGCTGAGATTTTCCGAAATTGACTGCTCTGCAGAAAATTCTGCAATTTCTCACTTCCCCCTGATGAAAGAGTAAGAAAAAGTATTTTCGTATTTGGCATTTTACTAGCAAATTTATGATGAAGCCTGTGAATAATAATATGTAATATTTGAAGCCTGTGAATACAAAATTGTGTTTTAGTATTTCTTTTCTTTTTTCTCTGTTTCATGTCTTTTCTTTGAGAGTGCAAAACTTTCAGAAAGCAAATTTTCAATCATATCTTGAGTATTTAACAAGTTCATCTTTGCTTTTTCAAATCTTCCCGCTTTGAATAAACACAGTCCAAGAACTGAAAAGTTAACGGCAATTCCAGGATTATTATAATCAAGGAAATGTTTATTCATTATTTCTAGAGCTTGTTGGGCATAAACCAAAGCCAGATCGTTGTCTGGTGGATTTTGTAAGGTTAGGCATCTGGCTAAATTTTTCAATACAAGAGGACGCTATATGCTCATCTCCAATGCGCTTGTATATATCTTTAGCATCCTCCAGACTTTTCTTTGCCTTCTTGTAGTTACCTCTACTCAATTAGCAAAATCCAACATTGAAAAGAGATTCGGCAGCAAGAGGATCGTTTTCTTTTCAATTAACTTCTTCCATACATTTTGGTTTGGTGAATGTAATTGAGGACTTCTTCTCAATTAAAGAATTTACAGAAAATAAAAGAAATGCATATGACTTCACATTTATTTAATGGTAGTCTCCAGCCATCACCACCTATCTTTGATGACGAAAAGGATCAAAAAAAGGAGTTGCTTGTGAAGGAGCCTACAAAGGAAGAGAAAAGTTCCCAGCCCTCAACACAAAGTTTTGAGGTTCAGCATAGCAATAAAAAGTCACTATCAGCATAAGTTTCAATGGCGAACTATCAGCATAAGATTGAATAGCAAACTATTAGCATAAGTTTCAATACCGACAGCTATTTTTTACGAAATTTTCTAATATTTAAATAAATGCAAAAACTTCTGTGAACAATATTGCAGTGCGCGCAGTGCTCATGCCAAGGCACAGAATAATAATTATACAGATAAGTCGCACAAATTTGCACAGCGTCTTCACGGCCGCCATTATTCTAGCAAGATACTTAGCGTTTTTATTTGTTTCCAACCACTGCATCAACTTGACGAAATAACTCGCAGAAAACCTCCCCAAGAAAGGAGTCTCCAAAAAACAGACACTAGGAACTACCTGTAGAAATGACTCCGACAAGAAAAACAATCAGCGTAATTATATATTTAGCATTAAATATTTTCTTAACATTTGAACAAAAGCAAGAAATAATATTCACTGCTTTTCTTTCCTGATCCAAAATATTTTAGGATTATTGCAGGAACAAGAAACTACTAGTGGGAAACAAAAAAGTTTCATAAACCTAACTTGGCAACAGAAAGTTAATTTTGCCATGAAAATTTTAAGTCTAAAATGTAAAATAGTTAAAACACATCACTCCTTTAATTAATTTTAATTAATTAGTCAATTAACCCATTACACATTGGCAATAGACATTACACTATTCCTTGCTAATTCAGCTGTCTACACTTTAATCTGATTAATTTGTTTTCCATTGTTCGTCATCCATTGATTTGGTATTTTCATACGTCAGATATCATGGGATCTGTAATGATTTCTTTACCTGAATGAAAAGATTTGTATACGAAAGAGAGATTTTCTACATCATTCTTATAAAGTGTAATGAATTAATCACACAATTCATTATCGCTAAACATCCAATGTAAGTGTCATTTTTTGCCATTGCACATAGGCATAAGTAATAAGGTTTCGACGACAAATTTTTTAGGATTATTATTGATGTGTCGATCAAAAGTTCATGTATACCTCAATTTCATTTTGTTGCTTTTCAAACAGCTGCATAACATTACCAGGCTTATGACAATATCGCCCTTTACACACATATCCTTTAGGACAACACCCAATAGGATTTGTACAGCAGATTCCATCTTTTAGATAACAGCAACCATAACTTCTACTACCGACGTCTGAGCAGCACATTTGTCCATCGGGACACCTAAGTGGACCGCATTTCACCGTATGTACCTAAAAACAGCAGTGGTGAAGTTAAATGGTTACTTAAATTGGCTTGTTGGAATCTTTCCTAAAGAAGCTAACATAACAAAACAAAGAGCAAGTGCTATAACGAACGAATGACTATTAAAACATAAAATAATGTCCTATTAGACAAAATTTACTTTTATGGAAAGTATAAATGCATTAAGCCTAAACGTGGAAAAGTAAATGAATATTTTTGTAGAAAAGTAAAACCTTGTTGTCTTAAAAATTGACTGAATGTTTAATTGATCATTTTTTTCTGTTATTTGTTAAAAAAATAATTTGCTGAAGGCAATGGAAAAATACGTAGCTACGGCATTAACGACAAAAGAAATTGCGGGGTGTGATGTTCAATGAAAGTCAAAATCATCTATCATGGAGAAGTTGTCTGATATCATAGAAAGCGTGGTCAGTTTTTTAAAATCTAAATATTTTAAAGACAACATGTTGCTCAAAACATTTCTGTGCGTTTATTACAGGAATAGACAGCTCTTATTGTGTCCTAGTCCTTGTAGTGAACATGTTGCCATTGCGTCACTTAATTAAAAATATTTGTGCACCACCTATATCTTTTCACTTTTTAATTCACCATCTTGATTGAATTCATATTCTGATTACTAAAACAACAGCCAATGAATTCTATTCCTTCTTCCTTGTATAAGATGCATGTTAAGGCATATGTGCATTACCTTAGCTGTCCGTTGTTTGTATTTATATTGTGCGATTATACAATTTATATTTCAGATTAAAAGTCTATTTCTTATTTAAAGCCATACAACTCTTATTTTTACAACTATCTATAAAATTTTTCAAAAGAAAATCCAGAAATTGTCTTAAATAAAGTTGAAATATACAATAACCTTACAAAGCTACCTCAAAGCACCAACCTTTGATGTTGAATTTCCGACAAAACATTCAATGAACATGATTTGATTAAAGATGAGAGCAGCTGCAAAAATCCAGATCGTTTCCATATTCAGCTACCAGAAAAGCGACTGGTTTAGTTTTACAGACTAAGAATAGGGAAAATTAACTAAATTAACCAACGAAACGTTCTTTTATATCAAACTTGACAAACGTTTTTGTTAAAATTTTGTTGTGTTTAGATAGCAACTTTTATAAAACACTTTTATTCAGAGTTCATTCAAAGTTTGGTTTGACGATTTGCAGGTATACTATTAATCATTCATTTAAAGACGCAATTTTTTCCTTTGTAACTGTATATGCAAAAAATTATTATATTGCTGAATATTTGCGTTTCAATGGTTATAATTACTTTCTATGATATATCACAATCATTTATGGCGTTAAAAAGTAGTGTCCGATGGAGGAGGGGGGGGGGTGTGCAACAAAACACTCAACGAAAATCATCCACAGAATACGGCGTATTGCTGTATATTAATATATAATGTCACAAGAACGATTAATTAAACATAGAATAACAATGGCACACATATTATTTTTGTCAAAAAAATTTTTTTTCTAGATATACAAGAAATTCGTACTTGCCATTGATTATAACATGCACAAATTTATTTTTCTACAGAAAAAAACTGAAATTTTTAAAAAAAGAAAATTAGCTACTTTTAAAAAGTATAAATTTAACCATACACATATTCTGCTAGAGAATTCGATAAGTGCTTGTTGTGCTCATGCGCAATGTTTCGTCATTCATACGACATAAGAAAGACCATTGAAGACTCATGAGTGAGATTTGCCTCCGTTTATATGTTTTCAAAATGTGCTAAGAGGGAATCCACTATAGCATTAAACTTTAATTTACTCAATAATATAGTCAAAGTTATCGCGGTTTTTTTTATTTCGCTTTCATACAGCTTCTAGGAAAAAGCTTGAAAAGTTTAACAATAAGTGAAACATACATGAAAGTTAAATGGGATTCAAACAATACAAATTAAGATTGTTAATAAGGAACACCAAACAATCAATTATGTAAAAATGTCACAGTAAATTGAAAAATTGAATTATATAATTGGAGTCGTTTTGTAGTTAAAATGAAAATCTATAATCAGTTAAACACATCTGTCTATATAATAAGAATATATAATATTTTCATGAAATACGTTTACCTTAAAATGCAAATAAAATTCCAGCGATTTTGTCCGTGTGTAGTGTTGATGTCAGATCACACTCTCCTATAACCCTTGAACTTTCACGACTAGGAAGCTTATATTTGTAAAAATGATACAAAAAGGTTGATGGTCGCGTGCCTGAGTGTAATGTAACATATGACTTACGTAAAAAGGGGAGGAGCTATGAGCTATGATTTCAAAGTACAAATGAGCAGTTCAACTCTCAAAAGAAATTAAGACCTAGTTTAAACGTCGAACTTTACATGAACCGAACGCATTTAAAACAAAAAATATTCAGGAAGTTTGATCCATCTCATTTTCTTTGTCTTAAATGCATTCGGTGCATGTAAAGTTCGACGTTTGAAACAAGACTAAAACTTTAAAGATGAACTTTAGTATTTATTAAGCGCGGGAGCCTTTTTAATATTAGTCTCAGATACTGTTTAATGAGATATTTAATGCTTATTCTAGCTTTCGTCCTATATTCCAAGGGGTCTAGAATTCTTTGCAATGCAAAAACATGAAAGATACCACGTGTAAGCAACATGTGTTTCACATGTGAAAATGACTAATACACAACTAAAGACTATATTTAGTAAAATCGCATGTTCTTCTCACGCGTTTCCAATGAGTGGAACACGAAATTGTAAACAGTCACATGTTAACCATGAAACAGTCATCAACACCTCAACATCACTTTTACCTCTGAGACGGAAAATAATGGACGACTACCGTTTTATACATTGACATTTACCGCTCAAACAACAAATTCACCACCTCTGTATATCGTAAACCCATATTCACCGGTCTTTTCACAAACTTTCACAGCTTTATCCCACTTTCTTACAAACGTAACTTAATCTCTGGCCTATTACACCGCTTTTTCAAACTCTGCTCCTCGTTATGAGACTTTTCATGCCCAAATTGAAACCACCAGAAAACTACTCAAACTCAATTGCTATCCAATTATTATGTTTGACCACGTTGTCCGTCGTTTCCTTGACACAAAATTCGAACAGAAACCACCTATCCTTAGTGTCCCACAGAAAATAGTGTATTTCTGTCTCCCATTCAATGGCTGTCACTCGTTACAAATCCGTACACAAGTCAATCGTCTCTACAACGCTTCTTTCCCTCATCTCAATGTCAGATTTGTCTTCCGTACCCCCAAACGAATCTCTTCATTTTTTCCCGTTAAGGACAAAATTTCCAAGTCTCTGAGATATGGTGTTGTTTATTTATACACGTGTCGATGCTGTTTCCGCGTCGTATGTGGGTCAACCCACACGCCACTTACACACCAGAATCTCGGAACACTTGGGGATCTCTCCTTTGACTGGAAAACGCTACACTAACCGATTAATGTCAAGTATTTTTTCTCATAGTAGCTCCTCCAACCACCCTGCTTCGCCAGACGATTTTAAAATCATCTCATCCTGCTCCGACATATTTGACCTCATGATCCACGAAGCCTCCTCATCTCCAAACTAAAACCTTCACTTAACACCCAAGGCAGCTCCATCCCTCTTCAGCTTTTCTAGTCTCAACACCTCACCCTAACAATACATCACACTTACATCACACTTACATCACATCATACTTACACATTCACAGTAACCTGATACCTCAAACTATGTAAATAGCTCTATATATTTCTATACTCTTGTTAACTTCCTAATTAGTCTGAAGATGTCTTGAGTAAAGACGAAACGTCACTCTTTTAATAAATTTCATAAAACCAAATTGTTTATGACTATGTTTAAAATTATTTGCTGGGCTCTAATATTTATATTGTAAACTAATCATACAAGAAATTCGTATTTGCCGTACACTATATTATGTACAAAATCATTGCTCCACAAAAAATAACCCGAGATTATAAAAGTTTTATAAAAATCAGTCTTAAAAAGTAAAATTTAACCATTAGGAATGTCTTGTATTTCAAGCATTGGGAAAATCTATATGCTTCGAGCAGTTTTACATGGCAAATTATGCAGCACACGGCTCAAGCAGTGTATACTTTAGAAAACAATGTTATAAGTGCATGATGCACACAAGTACAATGTACGGCCATTCATAGATGACATGATGAAAGGTCATTAAGGCCAACCAACTACTGAGATTCGGTACAAATTCACTATAGCATTACTTTCATTTATTGTATAACAAAGGCAAAGACATCACCTGTTTTTTTTTTATTTTGCGGAACACAACCAGCTTCCCAAAATAAAGGTTTAAAAGTTTAATAAGAAGTAAAACATACATGAAAGGCAAATCTACTTCAAAATAATTGTACAATACTTAAATGAACGATAGCTATTTGAATTATATGAACGCTGAAAAGTCAATTTTGTAAAAATGTGACCGTCAATTGAATTATGTCATATAGCTGGTGGGAATTACTAATAATGTCGATTCGCTCTCAACCTTTTGCTAAAAAAGTGACAAGTTTGACAGCTTAAAGTAATAAGTTTCTCATGAATGATGACAAACATGCTAGTTAAAGTGCCGGTGCTTGTAAATGGTTGTAAAAACTGATATTTCATTTTTCACTTGTTTCAAACGCCGTCCCTCGGTCTTCGGCCTCGGGCCGCTTTTGAGACTTCGAGAACATACTATTTCCGTAGCATGGACCTCCCAGCCTATAAAAAGCCTACGATCATTTACTAATCACTATTAAAAAAATCATTAGCAATTGGCTTTTTGTAAGAACAACAGTAGCCATCATTTATTAGAGTAGTTTCTTGAGATGACATAACTAATCCCACTTTTTCTACACTCTTCATTTTCTATATAGACTATTGGAATAAATTCGATATGGTAAACAGTCAATCTACCATTTTATGCACTAAGATTTCGCTCCCTTTCAATATTAACTCGTCTACAAAATACCCATAACTGAACATACCAAAATCAAACGTTCGCTGCAGCAGCTGTACTGATCTGGACGTCGACAGGAAGGAACTGACCGACAGCGCGTGCTCTCCGTCGCATGGGCATAATAAATCTGACGTCACTCTACGCATGCATACCGATACATACCAATGCCATAATACCATCAATTTCAAAAGTTTTGCAGAAAAGCGTTGAGTTTGCGTACGCATTTTGAATAGACTTCAGTAAAGATCGGGCGCAAACGCAAAAAGTAAGAGACGTCAGATATAGTAGACGGTGATATCACTTTCACTGCACAAAAAATTGAAAGTTCAAACTTACTTGAATTATGTAGTCTTGTAAACCCTTATGATCTTTACGTGTGACTTCAAAATTTCAGAAAATTAAGGCTATAAAATGGTTTGTTTTCACCTACTTGTGGCGCGCCGTTTAAATGTACAATTGCAGCGATCCAACTGTAGTAAATTCACAACCCATTTTCACGTTTGCTTATTGAAACTAAAAAACTGTTTGTTTTAAGTTCTTGTTTCATGGAAATGAAAATACAAAAGTTAACGCCATACTAGAAGTAGCGGTACTTAATAAAATTGTCAATAACAATAATTTTCACCTCAAATGTTACAATGTTTATAACACAAGGTTTCATGCATACAAGGTTATAGGTAAAAAAAACAAACATTAATAGTGTTTCAGCTTTAAAACATTTTTACTGTTAGCATTGACTTTCATAATTTACTTTAAGTTTACACAACGCCTAGATATTCTACTTTAATTCGTTCTTGTATATATCGTTCTTGCTTTGTTGGTGCACAATTGGGTAAATAAAACAAAGAAAATTGTTTTGATTTAACAATGGCGTTTGTCGTTTTTTCTTTATTATGGCATTATAAAATGATTTAGCTAAAAGTACGGCTCAAACAATAAATCCCAAAAGAAGATGTGCAGAAAATGTGGGATTTTTAATCTTGTCTTCTATCTTCGGTTTCGAAGGAACAATATTATCCCCTTTAGATTTTCAAACTTTAACAGTTGTATGAAAAGTATTTGCCGAAACTGCATGTTTTCATATTTTGAAGCTGAAATACTTCAAAATATTTTTATGTTCGCAACGTTATCGTTCTAGTTATATTGGAGTTTACTGGTTGGTTCACAAAAAAACAACAAAACGATCGATGCGTTTAAATGTTTATTTTATGGCTAACTACATCAGTACATGGGTGATTGGTAGCTTTTGTACATGATTTTGTACATGCTAACTGCAAGTGCTTTAAATCATGACTCCCTATTATGCATGCAATATATTTAAATTTCTCCATGCAGCTAGTCAACTATATTTGTTTTTCAGTTGTTTATACTATCCTCTTAAAGACTCGCAGTTTGTGTGGATGCTCTTTAGAGTACACTTAAATTTTCGTCGTGCATTGTTGTTTTCTTTAGACTTTTTTCTACATGCGTTCTATTTCGTTTGAAAATTATTACCCAATTAGCATACGTCTTGCATTTTGTAATCTTTTGATTATGTTTGGTCTCTTGCATCTTGCTTCCTTCTTTTTCTTGTCGTAATTTTCTGCCTTTTCTTTTTCGCCGTTTTTCTTTTCCAATTTGCACAGGAGCTTATTAACTTTGATCAGTCTTGGATGATTTTCTGAAAACAGATGTTTCATCACATCCAAAATCTTTAGCAGCTCTATCTTTGCTTCTTTAAATCTTTCAGCCTTGAAAAGGCACTGACCAAGAACTGACAAGCTTATAGCAATACCTGGATTTTTTTCATTATTCCCGGGATTATTATTCTGAAATGTATGTTTCTTCATCATTTGCAGAGCTTGTTGCGCGTAATTCAAGGAATCTGGGGATTTGGTTTTGGATTTGCATATTGCCAAATTTCTCAATGTCAACGAAACGCCGATTTTATCTCCAATTTGATCGTATTTGGCTTTAGCTTTTCTAAATTTTCTATTGCTTCGACATATTGATTTTTCTCTATCAAGCAAAGCCCGTCGTTAAAAAGAAACTCGGCCTCCTGAGCATCATTTTCCTGTTTTCTTTCTTCTATTATACTCCTTCTCATATCTTTGGCTTTGGAAATAAGAACTTCGGCTTCATCGTTCTTTTTTACACTTAAGAAACACAACCCTAGGTTACTAAGAATTTTAGCCTTGTCATAGCTATCGTTGTCTTTAGTATAACTAGCTGCCTCCCTGTAAAGATCGGCAGCTTCTTCAATTTCTCCTTTTTGCTGCTTACACCTTGCTAAATAGGTTAGAAAACGTGCAGATTTCTTCCTTTCTTCAGGGATTTCATTCAAATATATTTCTGCATCAATGTAATCAGAAGTTGTCAGGTAACAGTCAGCTATTTCAATTAAAGTGTCAACGAGTACATCTTTACTCTTTTTGTCATCTCCATGGCGACAAAGGTCTCTCACGTTAGACTTGAATAAGTCTATTGCAGACCTAAAGTCTCCTTGTTGTTTATAGCAGTTTGCGATGCTATACGTAATGTTCTTAATCGTCGTGATGTCGCTGCTGACTTTCTCTTGCAGACGTTTGCTTGTTTGGTATGAAATGATTGCCGATTCGTATTCGTTTTTGCTTTGGTATGCACATCCTGCTGCTTCAGCAAGTTGTGCTGCAATGGTCAACGTAGTTTTGTCATCATTTTTTACTTTCTCAATAAACATAAGAAAGACAACCATTGCAGAGGCGACTACATCAACCAAAAACATGTCGTTCTCAAGCTTTTCTTTTTCCATGTAATTTATCATCTTGTCTGTATCCCTTTCATTAAGGTTGAAATCTTTCAATGTATCACCACGTGGCTCCAACCTTTGGAACAAAGTTTTGGTCTGATTATGTTGCTTCACAACTTCGTTAAACACTGCATTTCCATCGGTGGATAAACTCACCAAATACTTTGCCCAATCTACACGGTCATTATCTTGAGGAGGAGGTTCTAATTTGGAAGGAGGCGCAATGGATAAAACAGAAGTTATTTCCACGTGTTCACCATTTTCCCCAAAAATTTCCTTTGCTCGTGGAATTGCTTGTGCTAAAGGACAATTACCACCAATACCTCCGTCGACATATTTATGACTGCCAATTTCGGTTGGCTTGTCAAAGAATATTGGGGCACTTGAGGATGCAAGCATGACCTTGTAAGCCTTGTAATACGCGTTGTCTTTGCTAAATGTATCAAACATTACAAGATTTTGGTTGTTGCCAAGTTCTTTAGCAACAGCTCCGGCCACGGTTTTCGAAGAATCTTTGCCACCAATATCATATAAGCAGCAATCACCAAACTGATCCTTTAGAGCTTTCTCTACATTAGCTAGTTTATATGGTGATGTTGGAATGTGAAATATTTTTGGACGCCAAGGGAAGATTTTCTTAGTTGTAGTCTTATACATCTTAATGCATTCTTCCACAGTCATCCGTTCTCTTACATGATGGTTGTTTCCAACTTTATTTCCTCCGACTAAACCAAATGCAATCAAACTTCCTGTACTGGTACCAACTATCATATCGTAAACATCTGTGGGATGAATGGGATCCTTAACTGCTTCCATGTCCTTGATCAGACGTTCTCGAACGGAACGATCTTTTAAGAAATTAACATTTCTTTCATTTTTGTCTTCGTTTGCAAAGAAGTATATCTTTTTAGGACTGTTCAACACAATTGTTGTTAATCGTAGAACGTCGTCCAGTATCTTCAGTTCCATTACACCTCGACTTCCCCCACCATCGAAAGACAATATATTAATTTTCTTTGTTGCTGAATGCATTTTCTCGTTAGACCTGTATGTGTGAAAGTGACAAAGTCATAAATTATTTTAATAACAACAATTTCCCCCCTTTTCCCATCCTCTTTTCAGAAAATTTTTATTTTACGGGAGCCGTTACAAGTTCAAAGTAATTTTTTGCCATCCTAAATTGCACAATACTGTGGAACGTATTTTATGGCAGAATACATGTTAGCTCAGGGATTAAAAAACAAATTTTGTGATGTTTATGAAAGTTGTCATAAATAAGAAGATTGAAAAACATGCAAGTTGACTGTGACTTGTAAATTTACTAGTAATGTAAGAAATTGCTCCTCAAATTATCAAAAGCTGTTATTCAGTAGATGTCTTTGACCCCATTTTCACATCGTTTTGAGCCATAATTTCAATAAGCCCTGCGTAATTTTATACTCGAAAATTGAATCCCAACTCCTACGTCTGATTTAAACGCTTGGTTTTTAGAAATGAGAATACAATAGTAATTGTAGAGTGAGAAAAAAAGCCTTTGCTCATTTTTAAGGGATCCCTGCTTAGCGCCTGAAAGAAGAATATAAAATCAATTGTACTGTTTTGAGTAACAAAAGTGGTTTGATGGACGAGCCCTTGACTAGCAAACTTGTCGCAAAGATGTTGGAAGATTCATAGTTGGTTAACAGCACCTATACTACGATAGGCGTTAGATTCATTCAGTTGTTACTTAACACTAGGTTGAACGGTTTCATAATCAACTTCCCACGTTTGATACGTTGCTTCTTAAGCAATCTGACCAAGAACTGTCCTCTCAAGAAAATATTTTGTAGCATGAGGTTTAAGTTTTTTGCTTTCTTCACACAAACTGAACTATTCTGATTACCTTCTTCCATTTGTATTTCTCCACCTTAAACTTAAACCTCAATCAATATCTGCTAACTACACTGAGAATCACATGAACATCCATTTAATAAAGACATTATAACTTTCTCCTAACTTATGTGACTACAGAAAGGCTTTAAAGGATGACGAAACAATTCACATCACAAAACTAGACAAGATAACGGCATGTTTGTAAATGTAGATCGTCCAGGTTGGTATAGTCCTGAGAAGGACTGTTTTTGTTGTTGTTGACTGATGTTTTGACAACCTTAGCGGTAGTCATCTTCAGAGTCAAATGAGGAGCAAACGTCAGGTTAGCCGTATTTGTTATCTGGTTCTTACGTCATTGTATTGTGTGTACAGGAAATGTATGGGTGTCAATTGTGTGAAGTGAAATATTTTTAGTTGTGATGTGTGATTTAAGTGTGATATTTTTAGTTGTAATGTGTGGGTGTCAATTGTGTATTGTCATTGTGAATTAGTGTGAAGTGTAATGTTTTTAGTTGATCGTTTGTTTGTATTGTGAATAAGTCATTTGTAAGGTGCCGGTAATTGCTGTGATCTGTTCAGGGGGTTTTGTTCCAAGTTGGTATACCAACTTTTTAATTTAAGCCGTTGTCTATAGTCAGTACTGTAAGTAATGCATTTTGCCGAGTCCCAGTTAGTGTTGTGCTTTGTGATTCGGTGTTTTTCGGCAATGTGATTAGTTTTGTCTTGTTTCTTAGTAGCTCGTTTGTGTTCAGTAAGTCTTATATTTAAGTTCCTGCCAGTTTCCCCGATATAGGAGGCGTGGCAGTCGGAGCAGTTTATTTTGTAAACTGCACCTTTGAAGTAAAAGTTTGAGTTCAAGTAAACACCAAAGAACAACCTTTCAAAGTAAGGCTTTACTCAACACTAAATTAAAATCTACAAAATGTCTCTTTATAAGTAATTATCTTAAACTAGGCGCGGTTACTAAGGTGGGTGTAATAATCATGTAATAATTACTTCATGTAATAATCACTACAATCACCCTCTCCTATTTGAAATAACTATATAATCCAAATTAAATAATCTAAATAAGACTGGTCCTGCCCGATTGTCTTTTTTTTTCCCATATCATGTATATGTCAGGCGGTCGGGTTGTTTCTTTTCTCTCTGCGAGCGGCGTAACGGTAGTGTCTGTTGTGAAGACGACTGATCAGGTAGAGCGGGATCCTCCAGTAGTGAGTTCCCTTCTCTTTCCTTCTTTGGCGAACTATTATTTAGTTTCCTAGCGTCTTTTGTGGCCAAAGGAGATTGACGTGGGTCGTCTACAGTATTATCTTTATAAGGCGATAGTGGTAGCGGTTTCTCGCATAACTTCTCTTTTTCCTCAGCTTGTGGAGCGAGGAACTTAGTGGCTACGGTATCTTCTCTTCCATCAGGAAATTTTACATGCGCATACTGAGGATTTGCTCTACTTCATCGACAGATGGGTCATACTTAGATTGTTTTACTAGACGCTTCAACAGTACCAGTCCAGGTTTGGATAGCCACGTTGGTATGGAAGTTCCACTCGTCGATCTTCGTTGGTGGATAAAGAGGCGTTCATGCGGTGTTACATTAGTAGCGGTGCACAACAGAGATCTGATGGAATGAAGAGCATCATGCAAAACTTCTTGCCAGCAGCTGGTCGGTAGTCCTCGCGTCTTCATCGCGAGAAATAGTCTTCCATAGAGTGCCGTTCAAACGTTCTACTTGGCCGTTCCCTTCTGGGTTATATGGTGTGGTTCGGCTTGACGAGATTCCTTTCTGGAGGAGAAAGTCTTTAACTTTTGCACTCATAAAGCCAGAACCTCTATCTGAATGTATGTAAGCAGGCATACCGAAAATCGAAAACAATTCGCAGAGACAATTTATAATTGACTCCGCGCTAACGTCTTTACAAGCGAAAGCAAAAGGAAATCTTGAATATTCATCTATTATAGTAAGAAGAAACTTATTATGATTAGTCGTCGGCAATGGTCCTTTGAAGTCCAAACTAAGTCTCTCGAAGGGTTGAGTCGCTTTTACTAAATGGAAATTTTCTGTTTTGTAATATTGAGGCTTACTTTCCCTGCATATCTTGCAGGACTGTGTCATGAGCTTAATTTCATCCATAGAGAAAGGGAGATTACGGTTTTTTACAAAATGTGCCATCCGCGTTATTCCTGGGTGACACAAGGATTCATGAAGCTCTATCAGCTTATCGGAGGTCATGCTCATTGCTCTTATCCTAGAAAATGTATCCGCTGGTACATTCTCTTCTCCTGCTCTGTAGATTATATCAAAATCATAAGTGGATAGTTCCATCCTCCATCTCATTATCTTATCGTTCGTTTGTGTTCAGTAAGTCTTATATTTAAGTTCCTGCCAGTTTCCCCGATATAGGAGGCGTGGCAGTCGGAGCAGTTTATTTTGTAAACTGCACCTTGTCGTTCGTTGGGTTGTTCTTTGTCCTTTATGTTCGTTAGTACTTGTCGTAATGTTGTGATTGGTTTATATGCGACACGTATGTTGTATGGTCGTAAGATACGCGAGATAGTCTCAAACGTACCTTTGATGTAAGGTATCGTTGCTGTTGTCACTGAGTTGTTCGTTTCGTTGGGTTCGTTGGGTTTGTAAGTGTTGCATTTGATAAAGCAGAATTATAGTTGTCTTTGTCAAAAACACGTTTGGGATAGTAGTTTTCGTTGTGTAGAGCGTCCGGTGAATCACATATGATTTGTGCACGTCTTGTTAATGTTCTCATTGTGGTGGCTTTGTGTGATGTAGGGTTGTAAGATGATTGGTTTAGTAGTCGGTCAGTATGTGTTGGCTAGCGATAAACTGTTGTTGGTAGTTTTTGATCGTCATGTTTTACCAAAGAGTCGAGAAAAGGAAGAGTTCCGTTTTCTTCGACATTTTTGGTAAATTGTATGTGGCTGTTCTGTTTGTTGATGTGAGTGTGAAAGTCATCAATCTCGTCTGCATGTAGTGCTGTGATTGTGTCATCTACGTAGCGGAACCAAAAAGGTAGTGCATGTTTGTAAGTCGTGAGCGCCCGTTCCTCTATAGATTGCATTACAATTTCAGCAACTACAACAGAAACAGGTGAGCCCATTGCTGTTCCATGTAATTGTTTGTAGTGTGTACCTTTGTACTGGAAGTAAGTCGAGGTGAGGCAGAGCTCCAGTAGCTCCTTAATGTCTTCTGTCGGTAATGGCAGTACGTCCGTGGTGTTTGTAATGAGGGTTTTTGTAAGTGCCACATTAAGTGGAATACTTGTGAACACTGATTTCACATCAAAAGACACTAGTATATAGTTGTCCGGTGTTAGTATCGTGCTTAGGAAGAAATATTCCTCACCCAGGTATCGTCATGTTTATGTCTTGTACGTGTTTTAGTGCGTTTTAAACGTTCAAGTTTTTGTTGTTGTTTGATTTAGTGTTGTGTCTCTGTCTTGTTTGCTCGTTTCTCTGCAATAGTTTGTATCGTAGAAAGTAAAGTATCACTTACTGTCGTTGGTATGAGTTCCTTCAGTTTGTTCAGTCTTTGTTCTTGTTGTTTGATGTAATAGTTGATTCACAATGACAATACACATTCCCTGTACACACAATGCAATGACGTAAGAACCAGGTAACAAATACGGCTAACCTGACGTTTACTCCTCATTTGACTCTGAAGATGACTACCGCTAATGTTGTCGAAACGTCAGTCAACAACAACAAAAACAGTCCTTCTCAGGACTATACCAACCTGGACACATTTCCTGTGCACACAATACAATGACGTAAGAACCAGATAACAAATACGGCTAACCTGACGTTTACTCCTCATTTGACTCTGAAGATGACTACCGCTAATGTTGTCGAAACGTCAGTCAACAACAACAAAAACAGTCCTTCTCAGGACTATACTAACCTGGACGATCTACATTTACAAACATGTAACGATACTCCCGGATTCAAACCATTTACTTTAAAGATAACGGCGTTTTTTATTTTCAATGGAGTCAAGTAAATATTAGATAATATGCAACAAATTTTAAATGACAGTTCCAATATGTATACGTAATAGCATGGTTTCGAGTGCAATTTGAGAAAAACCTGCACGAGTGATTTTTTCAAAGACTATCAAAATTGCACGAGTCCGAAGGACGAGTTTGGTTTCTCGAGCAGGGTTTCTCGTGCAATTTGAAGTCTTTGCATGCTATGCTTATTAATAATATACATGAAAAAATTTCTCAATTCTGTTGACTTTTAACTTCAGCGTACGTACATTAATTCAGCAGACGAGTTTAACCATCGATTGATAGGCTCGTATTTTTCAATTCAGTCGGATATTACTTTCCACACACCATAGCTTCCGCACACGCAGCTAGAACAAGGTATCTACTTTTAGCAGTTTTGTTATTTTCATGCAGAAACATCATGCAAACGGTGAACTGTAAACTGCTTCGCTAAATAAAATTTACTTAAAACTTATGCCAGCCGTTGTAATTGCTTTGTTTAGAATAATTTAACTTTCCCGCTTTTGAAATGTTTTAATTTAATTGGCTCTTACATCATATCTTTGTTTGACTGACCAATCAGGAGCGTAATTTTCTAAAAGAAATTGCGCTGTATTTCTTTTTTTTGCACTGTGTTTCACATTTTTGCACTGATATTTACAATTAGAATTGAGAAATTTTTCATGTGTATTATTATCCACAAAATTAGATGCCGTCTATCAATTGGTAGTTTTTAAAGTAACAAAAATGGGAGAAAATATTGGAGGGGAAATTTTTCTCGTGCTGAATAAAACACTCGTGCTTTTGATATCGTACAAGTATAGGTTATTTTTGTTTTGAAAGTGCAGGATAAAAACCCAGGCAAGGTGAGCAAGTGGATTATATTTTTTCAATGATCCTAACGAAGCATGAAAAAGCAACTTGGATGCATAGTCACACGAGAGAATTACATAAAGCGTCAGGCATTTGCTGGGAAACATGTTATTTTGGATTTGTAACATTATAGAACGTATACACTATTGAAATAATTTTGACGTATTAGGATGTTTTTCTAGAAATGGTAATGGTGGATTTTCGTGGAGTCATAGAGTAACAACAAGCCAACACTTACGAAAATTTCTCAATTGGTTTCATATATGAAATTGAAATTTCATATATGAAATAGACACATTTCATAGATGAAGCGTTTCGATTTCACATAAGTTTCACATCATTTCATATATGAATTCAAATGTGAAACTTTCGTTAGGGAAGTGTACAGTAAGACTCCATCTTGCTCCATCTATCCATCAACTATTCCATGATAACTTTATGTTTTAGCTTGATAATGATCCAAAAAATAACAGTGCAGCGGCTCCGAAATACCTCATTAATGATGAAATGGATAGCACCAGACTTAAATTGAGAATTTATTTGCTGAACTCATTTTTTGACTCACAAAGGATTGTAAGCCAAATGATGACGATGAACTCTTCGACATAGTGTAAAGTGAAAAGCAATCAGTATAAGCCTAGAGTACTTTTACAAGCTCTTTGAATATATGTAGGGATGTGGTAGAATTAAAAGAAATGCCAACTAGAAACTAATCCTCATTTACTCTGGTTTGTATCACATATAAAAAATGACAATGCTTGTCTGCAATATGTCATAATGTTTTAAAAGATAGCTCTTTTTTACCATCGCTAGTATGTGTTACTATATTATGGCAACATAAACTTTTTTCCTGCAGCATATATTTATATGCGCTCAATTGCTGTACGATTTCTAAATAAAAACGTACATTGTCTCTAAAGCTTACGCTTTCTGCACTAAATTTTTATGTCGCTTCAAAAGCCTTTCTAACTTATAGATTTTATTGTGCCTATCTGCCAACGCTTTTATAGTGTCAACGCATTTACCATGGCATGTTCGTTGCATATTCTTTCTTTGCCAGATGCCATTGCTAGTATTAATTTTTCTATTCAGATTACAACTATTTTTCAAAGCCGCTTTCCTTACTCGCTACAGTATACTAGCCACAAAGACCTTTATGCAACACCAACTTTCTGCCAATTATAACGTGCTAAACCCAAGTTCTTTCACAAATTATGGAAATTATGTGAAGAAACATGGAATCTTCTTAAATTTGGTCTCATTGAGCATCTGCAATGAAATACGTATTATGAATTCAAGACTTTTTCTTCATAAACGCATGCATCTTTCTTATAGCCCTTATCGCAGGCACGATGCCTAAAAGTATAAGCTTGTGAAAACTATGAGAAATAGGCTTAATTCCAATAAGTTTAAGTCACACGCCCGTCTTTTAAAAGCTAGCTTACTCTCCTTACGTGGTGCTTCAACATCATGACCTCATAATTATTCGAAAACAGTATTTTCACTTCAATGATTGCTAAGCTTGATTAGAAATATGTTAGCAAAAACATTGTCATTGAATGCATTGTTTAAGAATAACTTTGCCATTCATTAAAGAGAGCGCGAATTATATGTTGCACTCAGTGTGTATGAGTATGTTTTAGGTTATAGGATACGAGCACGAAGTAATGAATTTTTCTCATGTAATATATAAAAATGAATTAACTGTTAACTTATCCCAACTTGTGTTTGGAAGTTCCTTCAACACGAGCAGTTAAACTGTTGATTTCCCCCTCTATTAATGACAACCCTTGCGTTGGCATAACAGTGCCAAATATTTTTGCATAATGAAGTGGCACATCCGCTAAGTACAAAAATAACATGGCATTTTAATTGCATGACATGATGTTATTGCTCGGTTAAAATTTGACATAAACCAACATTGCTAACAACGAAACAGGCAACTACTACCACAGTCCACTGCAATCATCTTACTACTACTTTTCGAAACTTACGTTCCTTGGTGTCGTTAAACAAGCGGTGAAGGAAGTTTTCATTCACCAACGCCTACATTTTAATTGGGGTAATTATGTGCAACAAGAACTTTGAACACAGACTTGATGTCATTTAACATTTAGCTTGAAAGAAACAAGAATTAAAATTCTTCTTACAAAAACGCAAGTTTGTTCATATTATCATAAAATGTAAATTGTGCATCAAATGTACATAATTTGAATGAAAATACAAAATATCCTAACATGTAAACTCCGAAGATTTGTGTGCCGGCAAAGGACTGCACTGACGAACTACTTATTTCTGGCATGATGTCATAAACTTGTACAAGTAGCTATGTATTCTTGACTTGCAATTCAGCCTTGTTTTTGATCTGATACAAAATATTATTCTATCAGAGAAACTACACAGATCAAATAAGGGTTCCTACCACATTCAGTATTATCACCCATTCAGCTTTAAGACCGTTTTATGTATCGTTTCACTGGTAGCAATGTTTCATCGAAATATGTAGAGAGAGCAGAGATTCTTTGATCTCTTCTGTTCGTTACCGAAATGCTTCGCTAACTATGCACACATACAAACGTCTATAAAACATTGCAGGCAGACTGAAACAAATAATGATACACATTTGAGTAGAAAGTTGAAAGTACAGTACAAGAATATAGCAAAGAAGAAGTATTTAAATGCTTCAGGAATGATAACTCGCATGCACTCGCAGCGAGCTTACCATGACTTGAAGAATAGTTAAATGAATGGAACATAATTTTTTGATCGCGCGAACAGACTCGCAAGCTCGCAGCGAGAGCATTTTGGGATGAGTGGAAAAGAGCCCTTACACTTGGTATGTCGCGAAAGCCTAGTTGTAAGATCTGCTAAAATAAACGTTTCTACGTCTTATAACGACTAAATATTGGAAAAGTATATAAGCGTGATATACTACACAACTTTTGTTAATCTTGCTTTCTATTCTGAACATATCCTTATCAGGTCCGCACTTTGTGAAGAATTATTGGACATATCTCGCAGACATATCGATGCAACAGCACGATTTATTACAGCAAGATTATTGGTTGACTGTGTTTTAACAAATCTTCCTTGGTAATTTTCCTACATCAAATATATATTGCTTATGCCTAAATGCAAAATGCGTTTTTCTTCTTCACTCTTTAAAGGGGGAGTGAGAAATAGTACTATTTTCTGAAAAGCGGTCAATTTTGGTCGCTAAATCGTAGCAGGAATTCACCGATACCGCCATTTTTTCATGGGAATCAGCTGACATCTACAGCCGTGATTGAGAATTCAATGATCAATTCCATCTATATCATACAGATTTATAATGTGGATAGAACTCGGTATGATGAAAAATATTGACCGATTACCTTTCCACCAGATACACGTTTGTTAAAAATGCTAATGCTCGTTGGTGGAAGCATAACGCACCTTATTAGTATTCTTTTTTGTTCAGGCAAGACTTGCGAATTTTGACGTCTTTCTTTGGTGACGTTTGTGTTTAGAATTTTCTTCAACACGAGCAGTTCAACTGTATATTTCCCCGTTATTAATGACAATCACTTGCGTTGGCATAAAAGGGCCAAAATATTTGCATAATCAAGTGGCACATCCGCTAAGTATATAAATAGCATTGCATATAAATTGCACGACATGATGTTATTGCTCGTTTAAAATTTGACATAAACCAACATTGCTAACAACGAAACAAGCAACTACTACCACAGTCCACTGCAATCATCTTACTACTACTTTTCGAAACTTACGTTTCTTGGTGTCGTTAAAAAAGCGGTGAAGGAAGTTTTCATTCACCAACGCCTACATTTTAATTGGGGTAATTATGTACAACAAGAACTTTGAACACAGACTTGATGTCATTTAACATTTAGCTTGAAAGAAACAAGAATTAAAATTCTTCTTACAAAAACGCAAGTTTGTTCATATTATCATAAAATGTAAATTGTGCATCAAATGTACATAATTTGAATGAAAATACAAAATATCCTAACATGTAAACTCCGAAGATTTGTGTTCCGGCAAAGGACTGCACTGACGAACTACTTATTTCTGGCATGATGTCATAAACTTGTACAAGTAGCCATGTATTCTTGACTTGCTATTCAGCCTTGTTTTTGGTCTGATACAAAATATTATTCTATCAGAGAAACTACACAGATCAAATAAGGGTTCCTACCACATTCAGTATTATCACCCATTCAGCTTTAAGACCGTTTTATGTATACATGTAGCAACTTAGCAAGTCACTCATTTTACATAATGTTAGTTCAGATTTTGTCATAAAAATGAATGACATACTACAGCAATAAAATTCTTTACCACAACCCATTATTTAAAGAGTTTTGCTAAATATGTCAGCTGGAATACATGCATGTTTGCTTTATGATTTACAATTTAACATTGGCGTACTTTAAGCAAACTTTCCATTTTCAATGGCGTTCGAGAATTGTCTAAACCTGTTTCACCTTGAATTTCACAGCAAACGGATATCATTAGTGAGCCAGGAACAATTTACCACTAGAACATGGAAGTAACAAATTCTGGAGCTCGGAACACAAAATAGCAAAACATTTAAACTTGAATTTACCATGAACGTAAAGTGCCTAAATTTTTTCATTTTCCATCTAGATAGACAATCTATGATCTATTTTAGAAACTTTTACAATTTAGAGTTACTTTACTCTATTCATCGACATTTCGGAGCGCAAATAAACGCATGTTCTATCCGTCGACTTTCATTATCTTGCTTTCATAAATCATCTTATTATATACAACTTATCATTGACGCCTTGATTAGGTGCTGTTACTTGTTTTGTCCAAATCAAAAACGTCAAATCAATGAATGAGGTAATATCCCATTTGTAAACAATAGTATTTTAGATATGTTATTATACCTAAACTTTAAACACGCAGTCATCGAGATTGGTGACCATTGAACCAATTACTTTTGAGTATTTACTGATAACTCAACTTGACGTCTTAAAGTATGTAAGTGATAGGAGCGGTTGTTATTGTACACTAAACTACACATGAATGCAGCAATTTAGCAAGTCTTTCACTTTAAGAAAAACTGGTTTAGATTTTGACGTAAAAAATGAGTGATATACAACAGCAATGAAGTTCTTTACAAGCACCCTTATTTAAAGAGTTTTGCTAAATATGTCAATTTTTTTTTGGGGGGGGAGTTTTCAGGGTTTCTTGACACTTGAAATGACTATGTCCCAATTTGGAGCCATTCGGAGCCTAGTCGTGTGTACTTTTAGAGAAAAGTTGCCATAGAATGTAGTAATCAAGAACGTTGCACGAGAAATCATAAATCAACCAGCTCACTATATAAGGAACTTATTTTAATACATTGAAATGTTAATATAATTTTCATGTTGTTGATTTACCATCATGCATTGCGTGCCTCTTTGATTGTTGCCATGAAAAAAATGAGCGTTATTATGTTCATTTTAGATAACGATACAAAAGTCATCCGTAAATTTCTAGATAGTAAAAATTAACCAATCACTCTGTTGAAGTAATTTATTTAGCCTACAGCTAAGTCCGCCCCTGACAAATGGAAGTACAAAACCTTGACTGCATGAGTTTCTTTTAACAAGGTTTCTGCTTTAGGAGAACATCATGAAATAAAAAGAACTTTAGTTTGGTGATAAACTAATGGTTGGCTATCACTACTATTGCTTTCATGAACTTAGCATAGCAACTGTACTTTGGGGGCGACAATAATAATGGACTGTAAGGGGAAGGGGAAAAAAGTAAAGCTGATTTAACTTTAATTGCATATCGTCGTTTATATCTTCATGACTTATACTCTCTCGTGCGCACATGCATTCACGGTACGCTGGGGAATCAAATAATAATATTCTATTTAATATCCATATTTTTAAATATTAGTCAATAACTTCCAATATTCAATACATATTTGCAAAAACCTTATAAGCAGTACAAAATGAAAATGGTTGTGATTACAACCAAAACTTATATGCATGAAACGTAAATGGTTTTATGCAAGTACTCTTATGTGAACAAAAGAGAATACTGGATCTAAGTTAAGTCAACTAAGTCCGCTCTTTAAATTCCTTTCTCCATAAATACAATATTCTTATGACCGATCAAATCTTGCTCTAAATTCTATGGATTATATATAAAATGCACATAATCACCCACTTAGATTTATTAAATAAATGCAGCTAGAACACGTAAAACTCGCGTGTGGCATGGTATTTTTTCCCATAAATATTATAAGCCTAATTTTCACTGTTTTAATTGTCCTAGGCAAAACTAAGAAAGCCACTTCCATCTTAATTTACTTGTCGCTTCTATATTCTCGGCCATTTTTTCGATGTTGCTGAATATACTCTTCATTCTCGCTTCATAATTTTCCGCCTCCTTCTGCTCGCCATCTTTCATACCAAAACCTTTAAAAGGTTTTTCTTTGCTTTTCGAAATGTTCCTTTTGGAAAAGACACAGACCAAGAACTATCAAGGCATAGGCAAATTCAGGATTTTTACATTGAAGTTTTTCTTTATCTTTTTATTAGATTGTTGTACGTAAGCCAAGGCATGATCGTAGTCAGGTGTATCTTTTAATGTTAAGCATTTTGCTAAATTTGTCGATACTAGAGAAACGCCATTTTGGCTACCTTGTTGATCGTATATAGCGTTAGCGTCCTTTAGATTTTTTAGAGGCCTGCTTTTAACCCTCAAAGTTGACCATCAGTGTTTGAAAATATAGGCTCTAGGCCGGCTTTTACCCCTCAAAGATGACCATCAGTGTTTGAATATATAGGCTACAGACCGGCTTTTAATCCTCAAAGTTGACCATCAGTGTTTGAAAATATAGGCTAGAGGCCGGCTTTTAACCACAAAGTTGACCATCAATTTTTGAATATATAGGCTAAAGGCCGACTTTTACCCTCAAAGTTGACCATCTGTGTTTGAATATATATGCAAGAGGCCGACTTTTAACCCTCAAAGGTGACCATCAGTGTTTGAATATATAGGCTAGAGGCCGACTTTTAACCCTCAAAGTTGACCATCAGTGTTTGAATAATTATGCAAGAGGCCGACTTTTAACCCTGAAAGTTGACCATCTGTGTTTGAATATATATGCAAGAGGCCGACTTTTAACCCTCAAAGGTGACCATCAGTGTTTGAATATATATGCCAGAGGCCGACTTTTAACCCTCAAAGTTGACCATCTGTGTTTGAATATATATGCAAGAGGCCGACTTTTAACCCTCAAAGGTGACCATCAGTGTTTGAATATATAGGCTAGAGGCCGACTTTTAATCTTCGAAGTTGACCATCAGTGTTTGAATATATATGCTAGAGTCCGACATTTAACCCTCAAAGTTGACCATCAGTGTTTGAATAATTATGCAAGAGGTCGACTTTTAACCCTCAAAGTTGACCATCGGGGTTTGAATATATATGCAAGAGGCCGACTTTTAATCCTCAAAGTTGACCATCAGTGTTTGAATAATTATGCAAGAGGTCGACTTTTAACCCTCAAAGTTGACCATCGGGGTTTGAATATATATGCAAGAGGCCGACTTTTAATCCTCAAAGTTGAACATCAGTGTTTGAATATATATGCTAGAGGCCGACTTTTAACCCTCAAAGTTGAACATCACTGTTTGAATATATAGGCTAGAGGCTGACTTTTAACACTCAAAGTTGACCATCAATGTTTGAATATAGATGCTAGAGGCCGACTTTTAACCCTCAAAGTAGACCATCAGTGTTTGAATATATAGGCTAGAGGCCGACTTTTAACACTCAAAGTTGACCATCAGTGTTTGAATATAGATGCTAGAGGCCGACATTTAACTCTCAAAGTTGACCATCAGTGTTTGAATAATTATGCAAGAGGCCGACTTTTAACCCTCAAAGTTGACCATCTGTGTTTGAATATATATGCAAGAGGCCGACTTTTAACCCTCAAAGTTGACCATCAGTGTTTGAATAATTATGCAAGAGGTCGACTTTTAACCCTCAAAGTTGACCATCGGGGTTTGAATATATATGCAAGAGGCCGACTTTTAATCCTCAAAGTTGAACATCAGTGTTTGAATATATATGCTAGAGGCCGACTTTTAACCCTCAAAGTTGAACATCACTGTTTGAATATATAGGCTAGAGGCTGACTTTTAACACTCAAAGTTGACCATCAATGTTTGAATATAGATGCTAGAGGCCGACTTTTAACCCTCAAAGTAGACCATCAGTGTTTGAATATATAGGCTAGAGGCCGACTTTTAACACTCAAAGTTGACCATCAGTGTTTGAATATAGATGCTAGAGGCCGACATTTAACTCTCAAAGTTGACCATCAGTGTTTGAATAATTATGCAAGAGGCCGACTTTTAACCCTCAAAGTTGACCATCTGTGTTTGAATATATATGCAAGAGGCCGACTTTTAACCCTCAAAGGTGACCATCAGTGTTTGAATATATAGGCTAGAGGCCGACTTTTAATCCTCAAAGTTGAACATCAGTGTTTGAAAATATAGGCTAGAGGCCGGCTTTTAAGCTTCAAATTTGACTATAAGTGTTTGAAAATATAGGCTAGAGGCCGGCTTTTACCCCTCAAAGATACTTGGGAAATATGACAGAGGGGTGATTCCACGAAATGGGATTCCTTCACTGGCGTTGCCAGTCTGCAAGTTCTTTCGTCTATGTTAATTTCAGATCATTAGCATTAGTTATTTCTTAAAAGTAAACGGCTTCAACCCAGGAGTATCGTGACATGTTTGTAAATGTAGGTCGTCTAGGTTAGTAGAGTCCTGAGAAGGACTCTTCCTGTTGATGTTGACTGACGTATCGACAACCTTAGCGTTAGCTTGAACAACAGGTGATTGGAGCATTTGTTTGGCAACGGCTTCGTCATTAACATTTGCCTGACAATGTTTACATTATCAACATTAACTAAACAACGTTCCCATCATTAGCATTTACTTTGCAAATACCAGATAACAAATACGGCTAACCTGTCTCCTCACTTGACTCTGAAGATGACTACCGCTAAGGTTGTCGAAACGTCAGTCTACTCTACTAACGTGGACGATCTGCATCCACAAACATTAGTTATTTCTCAATCGAGAAATATTTTGTTTTTACCACCATGTCACGTACCATGACAAAACTCAGTAACGGAAGAGGGTTTGGGTACACATTACTGCAGCTCATTTTTGCATATACTTAGCTACATTTCCAAATATCTTATTGGGAGAACTTGATTTGTGAGTTTTCTTCTTTAGAAATTCATAGCCAATAGTTTTGTTTTGAAGGTATTTTTAATTTAAACTGAGCACCTTTAATTTATCTTGACTAACGATGGTTTCGCCTATGAATTCATTCACGTCAATATTCTAAATATTTCAAAAACTGCATTGGTAAAAAGGGCATATTATGAGGATTTTGTTGCGATAAGATTTCGGCGGAGTTTCTTTTCGTCCGACAAGTAACGTGACCAGTGACACTATATACATTTGTTGGCGTATGCAACTGGATAAAGCATTCACGTGCAAAAAAATAACACTAAAATTGAAGCAGGAAGTTCGCTCGTTTGTTTTATTCGTGCCACTTTACTTGGCACACTTTGGTAATATAAAGTCTCTTTTTTGTTTTTACTTCTGGAACAAACTTCTGAAAAAGAAAAAATACTATCAAGGAAGGCTTGTAAAGCATTTATAAAGGATCAACCAGCAGGCATTTCGCACGTAACCGGCCATTGTTTGAAGCACGAGAGAACTTGCGAGAGTATTTGTGATTTAATCCTTCGCTATAGCTGCAAATGTTGTTGAATAATTATTTTAGTAATAATAATTGATACATGGATTTCTACAATTTCTTGAATTTTTGTTCTGTATAAGAGGAACTGTAAAATTGTTTAAGTCAACGTGAAATATATCGAGACTCTCACATGAAAATAGGCGAATGCGCGCAATGCATGATGGTTAACCCTCACGCTTTAATTTGCCAAAGTCTGAGAAAGTGGAACGTGTGCAAATTGGGTATCTTTCGGCTTCAATCTTGGCGGCAGAAGCGTTAACCTATAGATATCAGTGATTCTTCAAAAAAAGAAAGAAATGAGCCATGTAGTGATAATACTGTTAAATCAATCAGCTGAACTTATAATTAGTTTATTTTACTCATTTTTTCTGGTTGGTTATCAATAGAACTAGCAGTATCTGTTATTACAGTTCACTCACGCCAACCAAGTACCATCAGCGTCAGATGCCATGAAAATAGACCTGCACAATTAAAGGTAATGGACCGAATTAAGGTAGGAAAACTTGTTATGTTTCATATTATGCTGTATCAAAGCCAACCTTACAAGGTAAATATTTCAATTCCGACTTACTACCTGCTAATGTTATGGCTACTTTAAGATTGATGACAGCCAACTTCCAACAAGCAATTTTGTCGCCTTTTCTTGGTTTACAGTTATCAATAAATATCGGTTTTTATGTATGTTTATTTGGTGACTTCCTACATTCAGTACATGATTAATTATTTCTACGAACCTTTCAGGTAAAGCAAAATAAAAATTATTAGGATTACAATGTAAACTTTTGCGTGCAATATATAAATGATCTTATGCAGGTACTCTTGAACGAAAGAGAATCCTCCATACAAATAAGTAGATGTACTTCCATTCTTCAGTTTCTCTTGCTGAGTTTTTACAACAAACGATCTTCTGTCCTAAATTATACTGGCTTTCCTTAAAATACACGCAATCGCGAATTTCAGGCGTTAGCAACTGATTATATGCATGGCTCACTTATATTTCATATTGATAAAGAACAGTCAAATTAAACTAAGGTCTGGTATTTTTAAACTTAATTTTCACTCTTTCCATTCTTCTTAGAAGAGGGATTATCTGGGAGAGGCTTCCACCTTATTTCTATGTTCTTTTCTATATTCTTGGCCATTTTTTCTATCTCGCTGACTATTTTCATCTTTTTCTTTTCGTATTCCTTGGCCTCCTTCTGCTCGCCATCTATCATATACAATTCGTAGAGCAGCTGATAAATGTCTATCAGGCATGGATGGTCTTCTGAAAACAAATTTTCGATTATATCCAAAGCTTCTAACTGGTTTTGCTTTGCTTCTTTAAATTTTCCCGCCTTTAAAAGGCAGAGACCAAGAACTGACAAGCTCCTAGCAATTCCAGGATTGTAGTAATGAAGGACAGAATTTTTTATCTTTTCCAGAGCCTGTTGGGCGTAAACCAAAGCAAGGTCGTATTTTGGGGGGTCTTTTAAAGACAGGCATGCTTCCAAATTTCTCAGTGCTAAGGAAATGCTTATCTCGTCCCCAAGTTGATCGTATCTAACTTTAGCATCCTCCAGATTTTTTATAGCCTCCTCATAGTCACCTTTCTTCAACAAGCAAAACCCAACGTTGAAAAGAGATTCAGCCTTTAGGAATCCTTATTCGGTGTATTTAAGTTCTTTCTTATGTCTTGGGCTTGGCGAACAAACTCGAAAGCTTTTTCTTTCATTCCAAGACTTAAGAAACATAATCCAATGTTATTTAGAATTTCTGCTTTTTCAGGGTTAAGGTCGTCTGCAGTGTATGTGGCTGCCTTCTTGTAAAGATTGAAAGCTTCCTCAATTTTACCTCGTTGCTGTTTGCACCATGCTTCCTTGGTTAAGACACATGCAAATTTCTCCTCATTGATAATATCTTTTGTAAGAACTTCATTCAAGTATTTTTCCGCACTATATATCGAAAAGTTGCCAGGTAACAGTCTGCTATCTCGATCAAAGTATCAACCAGTATATCATAAATCTTTTTGTCACCTTGATGGCCAACTGGGATTTTAACGTTGGATTTAAATAGGTTCATTGCCCATTGAAATTTCCCCTGTTCTTTTGTGCATTTTGCGATTATATATGAGACTTAGAAATAAGTGAAATCAATGCCGACTTTCTTTTGCAGATGTTTGCTTGTTTTGTACGAAACGATTGCTGATTCATATTCTTTCCTGCTTTGGTAGGCAAGTCCTGCAACTTTAGCAAGTTGTGCTGCTGTGTGGTCAACGTGGTTTTCTGCTCATTTTTCACTTTTTCAACAGACGTAAAGACAACAACCATTGCAGTGGCAACAACGTCGACGAGAAACATGTCATCCATAGCCTTTTCTTTTTCCATGTCATGTAACATCTTTTGGACATCGACATCGTCAAGTTTAAACGATTTTAAGCTCTTACCACGTGGCGACAACCTTAATCTGTGAGCCCACACATCATTTGTGCCTTAGTTTTGGTACAAATAAATGTGCAATGAAAATTCCTGTCTTTTTGTCTAGTATGTCAGCCACTGCTGTAAAAGTGTCGTAATTACACAAGATGGTATAACAAATTCTAAATCATTACATGAAAGATAATGTTTCCCAAAGAGTATCTACTACTTGTAAGTAAATTTGAAAAACGGATTGAATTAGACATATTTCTAATAAACGCGTCAGAAACAACGTGACATAATTTTAAAAATCTACTCTGTTACAGTCAATTTCGTTCAAAGTTCATACAAACTTCGTGTATCGAAGTTCATAAACTAAATTTGTCATTTGTAATTTAACGAACTTCGTATTTCGTAACATCACTGGGAGTGTCAAATTAACTGTTAGAACATCGTATCCCCAAAATGCGAATTGAAGAAAATTTGCCGTATTTTCGACAAATGCGTTTAACTTACGACAATATTCTGATGAAACTTGTGCCAACTTATGTCTTGACACTTGACATCTTCTTTGTGCTTAGAGTTTGCTTCAACACGAACAATTTAACTATTCACTTTCTTCCTCTACAAATGGCAATCACTTACGTGGGCATGTAAGTACCGGATATTGTCGCATAGCCAGTAGGCGTACCGGGTAACAACATGTTTAGTTAACAACATAGTATGTTAATTGTATGTTCTTTCTTAACAAGTATCTGTTTAGTTCAAATTTGTCTTACACTAACATTACTATCAATCAACTACTACCAGTTCTCTGAAATCACGTCACCACTACTTTTTGAAAACTATACAATCTTCGCTCGCTTAACAATAACCGTGAAGGAAGTTTTCTTTTCCCAACGGGGTGACTTTTTAATTGCATCTATTTATAGCAACTCCATTTCCCAAGTATTCAATACTTTTCACAAATTGGGATAATTATGTACAACAAGAAGTTTGAACACATACGTACTTGATGTCTTTTAACATTTAGAAAAAAAAGAGAATTAAAATGCCACTTTCTAACCGAAAAGAAAAATGACGTACATTCCGAATTTTTAAGTCCCAATCTTCTGCTCTATTACAATTAAAAATTCTAACTTTTATCTAATACTAACTTTTTTTATCGTAGTATTTTAAAGCAAGTGAACTCTTTTGTTCCTTTGTGTTTACTGCATGTGATGTTCTTTTACATTTTGGCCAGTTTTTTTTATTCGGGCGTGAGAAATGCCCAAGTTAATGTCTGCAGTGGTCTGTTTATGTGTTTTAAGTTTGCTTCAGAGAAAACTATAATTGATGTTCCTCCTCTGCTACTGACAACAACCGCTTACGTAGTATGAAAGTGTGGAATTATTGTTTCATAATCAAGAGCCGTATCGAGTAACTGCATAGTTAGCATTGCATGTTAACTGCATGTTCCTTCTTCACTAGACATAACTATGTTCAAATTTGACTGACAAATCTTGTCACCATTTAACTACCATCAACCTACTGTAGCAATCGGGTTACTACTAGTTTCAAAAATTTGCTTTTTTCACTTTCGTAACAATTGCATTCACCGAATTGTTCCTTTTAAAGACCGTTATTATAGGCCTAGTTTAGACGTCGAACTTTACATGAACTTTACATGTGTAGTAAACAGATACTTTAATAGTTTAATTTATGTTATGATTGATAAGAATTGGACAGGTGACAGGAACTATTTTTAGGGATGAGAACGAGTGAGAAAGAGACATAAAAAACGATAGCATGTAAGGAGGTTACTATTGATATTTGAGTGCGAAATTAAAAGATATTACAACATGAACCAATTACTAAGTACAATTAAGTTGCACGTATTAAGTCTTATTGAACATCGGCAAAGAAATACGAAATAGGATTCTTTCTACAAAAACAGTTATTTAGACAAAACGAAGTATTTTGCTTTGTGAGGTTATTTTAACACGTCATAGATGAGCACTGGTATGTAATATACATGATAAGTATAACATGCAAAACATCCCGTGCACTTGAAGGTGTTTGCGTAATTTTCTGACAACAAAGAGCGTTGGGCTGTAAATTCCGAATAAAACACTTATGTTTGTTGTTCGTCCATCGCAAGCGATGATGACCTTGACAGGTTAGTTCAAGTACTAGAAGACTGGGTACGGTGAGTTCTGAGTTGGCTAAGGAGCCCAATCTTGGCACGGAATGTTCTCGAACACGAAGGGCAAACCAGAGATGCATCTGATGTTGAAGCACTGGCTGCTCTTGATTTCCGCAGCTCACGTTTCAGTTTGGCTTCCACAGTCCGCCTTTCTTCTGATGCTTGACAGCCCTTGAAGATGAGATCGCGCTAGGTTGATCGGTTCCCTGCAAGTTTGTCCCATATTGTGGTGTTGATGTTAAAGGACTTCAGTGAGGTCTTTGATGTGTCCTTGAACCGCTTCTTCTGGTCTCCGACTGATCTTTTGCCGTTGGAGAGCTCACCATCAAGCAGTTGCTTAGGTATCCGTTCATCTGGCATGCGAGCAATGTGGCCTGCCGATCAGATCTGTGCTCTCTACAGCAAGGTGTAGATGGATGGCTGATTGGATCGAGAGAGGACATCTGTGTCTGGCACCTTGTCTTGCCACTTGATTCTAAATATCCGACGGAGACAGGTTGTGTGGAAGTGATTCAGCTGTCTCGCATGCCTCTGGTAAACAGTCCAGGATTCACATGCAAACAGCATATTTGGTAATACTATGGCACAGTAGACCTTCAGTTTCGTCTTTCAGTAGTCCTTCAGTAGTCCTTCAGAACAAGCTTAATATCTGTTGTTGAAACAATGTTGTTCAGGCCTTGTTCATTCAACATTCGTCAATAACATTGTCACAACAAGCGAGAGCAATACTAATGAAAGAACAAGCTGTTTTCGATTGCTCTAACAATTAATAACAATATTAGTAACACTAACTCCCTGTTATAGTTCATACACCTAACTCCCAAAGACTGTATTTAAAAAGACTGTAGTTGTGTGTATGAACAAGCAAGTCAAACATATCTGACATCTGTAGAACACCCCACGAACAGATACTCATACTGGTGCATAGGAAAAAATTCTACCATCAAGCCATAGTAAAAGCAACAACAGAGCCTAACATATTTTTCGTTCATTCATTTGCATCATTACCAATCACCATTGCCTAAGTAGGCTGATATGGAGCAAAACTGTCGCTATACATAAATAAGCAAAAGTAACACCCCGCGAAAATAAAAGATGCCTACTTGCTAGAAGAAAACCCATAAAAAAGAATTTTGAACTAATCATACAAAAATCCCAAAATAACTTCAATATGTACAACATTTTATTTTCAAAAATAATGCTAAACGATGGGAAAATATTGGTTCCTGTTCGCTCTACTTCACAACCAAGTAAATTTTGAATGAATTATACGAGTTTTCCACTTCTCACAATCACAATAAGCATTATTTGATACTCGAAGTCAGATGACTATTGTTACACGACTTGGAAGCCAATATCAATAATGTTGAACGATCCAATAGTCTTAAGCATATATTTCTTATCTGCATGATTAAAGTCTTGATCATACAGATTATTTTTTTACAGATAATCCCGATGTAATTAAGGACACTGGAAATATAACTCGGGCATGAAATACTCTAGCTTACTTTTCCTTCTTACTATCAGCCCTGCTGGTATTTGCACTTCCACTTATCGATGATGCAATTGATTTCTTCCCTTTGTCCAGTATTTTCTCATAAACTCTATTCATAACCTGTGAAATAAGAGAAAATGCAAGATTTGTATCTTTACATGTGGTCTTTTGTTTAACAATGGAGCCTATCTTTTTCTTCGAAATTTATCACCCTTTTTACGAAAAAGTTATTCTTTAAAATCATGACTAGTAACTACTTAGTTGACGACTGGATATTCGCACACTACAAAATGTTAAATTTTCTATGATATTGCACAGCAAAACAAAAGAGAATTAAAACCAAAAAAATAAGAAACAAAATGATTGAATAAAACTTTTCAGCCAACCACATAACGTAAGAAGTTGATGTCGAACTAAATTCACGTTATCTAGCAACATACCTTGTCCCAGGCCACTTCAGCAACGTCATCTAATTGTTTCCCTTTGTTGCAGAAGTCGCCACTAAATCGGATATAGGCCCACGCGACTATCGCAAGCAACGAGAAACCAATGACAAAATTACACAACATTACAAACGACGTGACACCAACGATTGCAAAAAGACCTGACAAAAGATACGCCAACAACATGATGGCGAAGAAAACCGCCGGAGTTCGAGCAGAATTAAAGATTTTCTTTCCATCGTTCAATTTGACAAAGTTTATGTAGGCGTCATCGATATTCGTTTCAAGTTTTTCAGCAAATTCTTTGCTAAAGTTTTCGCCTCCCATTTTCCGAGTGGTATGAAACATACCCAGGGCTGCAGACTTGTATTTCTCGTGTCGTCTATCCAGCTCATCTGGGTTAAGGAAAGGAGTGTCACCCCCACAAATCTATAGCGAAAAAACAACTTTAGTTTTACACGACAGTTTAATGAGAGGGGTCAACTGAAAAACAACATAAGCTAAACGCATTGTCATTGTCAAATATAGATAATATACAAACAATAATTAGCGGGAGCTTGCTCAAGTACCAGTAGGGCATGTTTATCAGGCATATATTCAGTTCAAATGGTTTCTATTGCTTGACCTTAGTCTCCATGGAGTATAGCTTAAACAACGAAACACCCTTCAAGATAAAGAATACATGCTTTGGCAGCAAATCACTACTGACCTTTTCCATTTTGTGCAGGTAATGATCTTTTGCACTTGCTAATGCTGCCAAATTATTTGCCTCTGCAGTCGCCTGCGACAAGAAAAAAGACGTCTTATAACAAGACAGGAAAAAAACTACAGTTACACAAAACGATATATAACTAAAACTATAAGAACAAAAACAACAACAACAACAACGTTACGACTACAGCTATAGCTACAATTACAACTACAACTCCAGCTCCTACTACAACTACAAGCTATAATTATAGTCTTCTTTAGGTGTAATGAGCAATTTTAGTTCACTACAGATTCGTAGTGTGGATACATTGCCTATGTAATGCATGCAGTTGATTACACACAATTTAAAAGAAGCATTTTTAGAAAGGTTAATCACAAGTATTATTTAGCAATGAATAACAATTCGTCATTACTTACAAGAAACATAGATTTGGGTTCTGGTAGCTTATCGCCTTGGAAGATCTTCATGTAAGCCTTGTTAAAAATGACAAGCAAAAGTTTGAAACGGTTTCTTTTATAATGTTATAATATAAATTCGTGATGTTCAATGAATCTCTCATTACTTTTCGGTGTAACACTGAAAAATTCAGTCGACATTTCAAGTACATGCCCACGTGTTCATAAATCTTCCAATCAAAAATGGTCAAAACCATACTGATTCGATAGTTAGAGGACAAACATGAAAATTCAAAACATGCGCTCAGAAATTTAAAACAATCTTCTCGACACTAAGCGAAAAAATAGTCATAACAAAATGAAGAGCAACAGCAAGAAATTAAATGTTTCTTATATGAAATTCTTGGTGAACGAACAAAGAACCTAACAATGTCCGCTTCAATTCCCAAATGAAAATATTGGCAGCGATAAAAGGTCTGGGACGAGGCTAAAAAGCCCTCAATACACTTGCCTTAAAATACTCAACGAGACCAAGACAAGTGACGGGCTGTCCGTTAACTTTTTTGATAACTAAATTGTCAGGGCTTAGTAAGGACGGCACAAGTTGGCTGAGATGATGTTTGAAGTCATCTTCCATAACTTAAAAATAAAGAAATATAAATGAGAGACCGTCGACCTTCGTGTAAATGGATATCTAAATAAGAACCAGCAGTGACGTAAACTGCAATTTATCATCGACAGTTAATTGGAGGGGGGGGGGGATATTCATATATTGAACTTATTATCCATAGGGTTAATAATTTCTTCAGAAATCAATAAAACAAAGCATGCATTTAACAATAGTGCTCTCTCTCTCTCTCTCTGTACATTCATCAAGACGGTAGGGTTATAAACAACCTCACACTAACAAGCCAACCACACGCCCATTAAATTTACTCTAAATATTACATATTATTACCGGAAAGTTCGCCTTTAAAATCTTTGCTGGCTGCAACTTTAAGACCAGGATGTGGCATAAGAAAGCAAGAGATATCATCAAAACATGATCGGATATGGTTTCGAACTTGCAACAATTCGTTGTATTGTTTTGGCTTTGTCTGAACATGGGATAAAACACCAATAAGGATTTAGAAATTTAAAGTAAAGGACTAGAATTATAAATGTTATAAACGTGTAAATATAAATATAGTAAAGGTTTAACCCTGTGTGCAAGAGTCTACAGAAACATGAAAAGAAACTTTCTGGCATACAAACTTTTTACATGACAAATGTTCTATAAAGAAATTCGATGTTTTCAAATTTAATCAAATATCTTCGCATGCGTGCCTAATGGTTGCTTAATAAAGTATAAACAGAACTGATGAAGATGTATAGCATAAAACAATATGTAAAAACATACAAGTACAAAGGTACTTACATATAGGTTTGGTTTGTACCTCAAGACGTCGCTTCAGGATCATATCACCACCAGTGTACCCGTACTGGGCCTCGTATGCATAACTCCAGTCACGAACCAAAATCAACAAACTCTAAAAAACAAATAAAACAATAATCCTTTTTCCATTGTCGTAAACGATATACCAAAACAATAAAGTTGGGCTAAAGTTCCACAATTAGCTATGAAAGCTAACATAAGATCAACTGTAAAGATGCTGAGCTTAGAGCTGTGCAGACTCAGGCTCTGACTTCTGTTTACGCAACTCACACTAGGAATCAGCTGCAGCAGAGTTCACAGTCACAATAACAACAAAACAATAAGCAAAAAAACAACCACTCGAATGGTAGCATATATCGTCAGACCATTCAAGGTTGAGCAAAATGACACAATGAAGACACCTGGCTTGAGCCCCAAACAAACAAATTTGAGCATAATCCTAATTTAAAGTATGCTAGGGCTATACATACAGTAACGAAGTTTTCTTTAATGCCCATGAAGTATGCAAAGATAAAACACACATACAATGCCTCATCAAACTATATAGGATTCAACTAAGTACTAACTTGAAATGGTGTTGCATAGCTTTCTTCAATTGCAAGTTTACCATATTCAGTGAAAAGCTATATCAATATACAAGCATATATTTATGTATAATATCACAGAGCTTTATATATAACACAGAACAAAAGTGACAGCGTGCAGTTAGTTGACAAAAATGATGTACAACTTTTTTTCAAGAAAACTCACTGTACCACCAGAATCAGAATGAGATTGATGTAACATGAAACTACTAACTTGGAGTCTCATTCAAACAAATACTTTGTAGGTAATTATGATGTGCACAACAGTAAACTAATATTTCTAAATTGTACATTTATTTGATTGAAAATACTTGTACTACATACATCGTACTTGCCTAAAACGACCAGTAAAAATTTATGTTGAAAACCATATTTCAATTTGTGGTCTAGAAATCAATGTCTAAGATTTACTTTTTTTGCATATAGTTTAAAAAAGAGATGTGCATTTCTAATTTCAGCAAAAACAATCTGAAAATTGCATAATGCAAACTGATGATTCACATACTAGCTGAATTACAGCACGCCAAGATGTAAAATACAAAGAATAAACATAGAAAGAGGCTTATAATTTAACCTGGAGATGTTGCAAATCATCTTCTTGGATGTTTTGAGTAATATGTTGTAGATCTGAAAATGTAAGTTTAAATCTTAGATTATGACTATGATATTATTATCTTAGATTATGACTATGACATGTGATTGTAATGGAAACAAATATAGCTGGTATTGACAATTGGTAATTCAAAAGTAAAAATTGCTTGCAAAATTTTACTTCGCTGGCCACATAGAAATTAAAATGTTAGGTCATATTTCTTTTTTTACTTTAAACCTTAAACTTTTACAAATTGCATTGTACTAGGTAAATATGTCAGTAATGTAAATATTTAAAATAAACGACAATTTTTTTTTAAAGCAAACATGTTTCGGCATACTTTATGCCATCTTCAGTGCGAAGTGAATAAATACAGGAAGTTTACACGACTATAAGTTATAGTGATAGTATTCACTTTGCACTGAAGATGGCATAAAGTATGCCAAAACATGTTTGCTTGAAGAAAAATTTGTCGTTTATTTTAAATGTCTTACAACCATTGTGTTCTTACGAAATTATGGAAATGTAAATATTACTCACAACAAAAACAATATCTCTAATTATAAAAGTATCAGCACATGCATTTATATCCATTTACCTGTATTGAGCTCAACATTGTGCTCAAGGCAAAAACAGTGGCACAATCCTTGACAATTTGTAAGCAATCAAATGATCCCTGAGTATCCATGAGAATAACTGCAACCTACAAAATAAACATGTATCCATTGTTGACAAATTTGAGATTATAACTATTCTGGCTAAAAGAGGCTGCAAACCTCTTCTCCATCAGGTAATGTACAAAGGTAGGGTTTACTCCAAAGAAGGATGCCAGTAGTCTCACGCTCTGCGCCACCTCTCCATGAGAAACCAGTCAACACTTCTTTGTCATCACCAAGCCAATGGTCTGGACTTTCCTAAGTATGACATGGTCAAAGGGATGAGTAATGAAATTAAAGTTATTCAAAATAAACTAATAACTTTATGCACACAGTAGACTTGTGCAATGTATTCTTCTGATAATTTAAGTATAAAAAATTTAGTTAAATAAAAATCCACATCAACGAGAGAGAGGATAATAGCTGGATTAGAAAAATGTAAACCAAATCTCAGTAATTTGTAGCCACTGCATTCCCAACTCCAAGAAATAAATGTTAGATTATTATTCAAATTTTAGTACAATACTAAAATAAGCAATTGCTAACAGGTGTTAATTTTAATGATTCTACAGTGAAGCAACAAGATTTTAAAATGTTGCATGAATGACAACAAGCCAGGCTTGTTTATTATTACTAAACAGACCTCTTTATTGTCGATTTCAGTTAACTTTTCAAATGGCGGTTGCCAAGTTACTTTCTAATGTTGCCAACTACATTTACAAATATGGAATATTCGTTATGAACTTGTCAACTTGAGTTGACAAGTTGTGTACTTGAGTACTGAAGTTGTGAACTTGAGTACTGAAGTTGGGAACTTTAGTACTAAAGTTGTGAACTAAAGTTGCGAAGTACTGGCACACGCGAAAGGTCTTGGTACCCTATAGACATTTGGCAATGAATCCGTTCAGTAAGCAAGGAAAAGCTTTAGCAATAGAAGTAAGAAATGAAATACTTGAAAGGTGGTTAAATAACCAGCGTTTGACAAACATTTTGAAACAACTAAATCTACCGTATAAGACTATATCAAATATAATAGATCTATGGGTAGACACTGGTTCTATTGCACCTCGCCAGGGCGAACGTGATGTTCGAACCACGCGTACAGATGACGTTATTGCATACGCTGAATATCTAAAAATTAATAAACCATCTATTTACGCAAAAGAGATTCAGCAACACCTAGAAAATATCAAAGTTTGCCTTCCAGCAAACTTACCTAGCAGGTCATCCATTAGTAGAATTTTGAATAAAGATCTTGGTTACTCTTACAAGATAATAAGTCAAATTCCTCGAGAGACAGAACGGCCGGACGTTATGGAGAAGTTAGAAGCTTACGTAGCAAATATTTCATTGATTGATTGCAACCGTATGCATTTCTTTGATGAGTCGCCTGTAGTTGTTACGAGTGGCAACAGACGTCGAGGGCACAGTATGCAGGGTACTACTGCATTTAAAATCCAACGATACTCTTCTAGTGCCACATCTACTGTAAATTTATTACATAATGTAAACGGCGTATCGCATTATAACACTCTTAGAGGGCCGTCAAACGGATTAGAATTGCTAAAGCTTTTCCTTGCTTACTGAACGGATTCATTGCCAAATGTCTACAGGGTACAAAGACCTTTCGCGTTTGCTAGTACTTCGCAACTTTAGTTCACAACTTCGGTACTAAAGTTCCCAACTTCAGTACTCAAGTTCCCAACTTCAGTACTCAAGTACACAACTTGTCAACTCAAGTTGACAAGTTCATAACGAATATTCCATATTTGGAAATGTAGTTGGCAACATTAGAAAGTAACTTGGCAACCGCCATTTGAAAAGTTAACTGAAATCGACAATAACATCGACTCTATTTTAAATAATCTGAGGAAGAATTTCACCGTAGAAATTACCAAATCATAGCAAAAACTTTTCCATTCAAAAACAAAATAAAGTGATAAAATTTGCAAATTTCATCAATCTATGTACTACAGTACGTCGATTATCCACAAGTAAATCACTAATTCAATTCCACATTTTTTCGTACCTTTCGATCCAGATAACGCAGGAAGAAATCCAACAGAAATGACTTTCCTTTACGAAAAGCCCCAGCAACGGAAATCACAACAACCTTTTTGTCTCGTATTCTACTGTCGCTTAACAAAATTTCTTCAAGAGCATCCTCGTTCAATGTAAAAACGTGTTCTTCTTCGTCAGTGGCGACGATTTGAACCGGTCTAACACCCATGACGATGTCAAAACACTTGGTATGTCGCGAAAGCCAAGTTGTAAGATCTGCTAAAATAAACGTTTCTACGTCTTATAACGACTAAATACTGGAAAAGTATGTAAGCGTGATATACTACACAACTTTTGTTAATCTTGCTTTCTTTTCTGAAAATATCCTTATCAAGTCCACACTTGGTGAAGATTCATTGGGCATATTTTACAGACATACCGATGCAACAGCATGATTTATTACAGCATGATTATTGGTTGACTGTGTTTTAACAAATCTTCCTTGGTCATTTTCCAACATCAAATATATATTGCTTATGCCTAAATCCCAAATGCGTTTTTCTTCTTCACTCTTTTCAGGGTGAATGAAAAAATGTATTATTTTCTGAAAAACGGCAAATTTGGTGGCTAAATCGTAGCAGTAATTGACCGATACCGCCATTTTTTGCATGGGAATCAGCTGACATCTACAGCCGTGATTGAGAATTCAATGATCAATTTCATCTATATTATACAGATTTATGATGTGGACAGAACTCGGTATGATGAAAAATATTGACCGATTACCTTTCCACTACATACACGTTCGTTAAAAATGCTAAAAACTAGTTGGTGGAAGCATAACGCACCTTATTAGTATTCTTGATTGTTCAGACAAGACTTGTGAATTTTGACGTCTTTCTTCGGTGGCGTTTATGTTTGTTGTGTTTAGAATTTCCTTCAACACGAGCAGTTCAACTGTTGATTTCCCCCTCTATTAATGACAATCACTTGCGTAGGCAGAAAAGGGCCAAAATATAATTGTATAATCAAGTGGCACATCCGCTAAGTACAAAAATAACATGGCATGTTAATTGTATGACATGATGTTATTGCTCGGTTCAAATTTGACATAAACCAAAATTGCCAACAACGAAACAGGCAATTACTACCACAGTCCACTGCAATCATCTTACTACTACTTTTCGAAACTTACGTTCCTTGGTGTCGTTAAAAAAGCGGTGAAGGAAGTTTTCATTCCCCAACGCCTACATTTTAATTGGGGTAATTATGTACAAGAACTTTAAACACAGACTTGATGTCATTTAACATTTAGCTTGAAAGAAACAAGAATTAAAATTCTTCCTACAAAAACACAAGTTTGTTCATATTATCATAAAATGTAAATTGAGTGCTAAGAGTGCTGTAGATTACGTAGAAATTACTGACAGGAAACATTTACCAATCCTATGTAAAATGCAAGCAATCGAAAGGGCCAAACAAAAGATTTCCTTTGTCCGTTTGTTGTAGAGAATTCTTTAGCTATTTTCCTAGGATAGGTCTTACCTCACTCTTCCTGAAAAATGCTCAAAAATAATGTTTTTTGAACTCCGACCTTATGAAAATCCTTCAATTGAAGGAAGAGGGCATCCCCTGTACGTTGCACGAGCTCGAACTTGCCTATATTCCACAGTGCTACACGCCTATGGAATATCAAATAGGACTGAAATTCAGTAAAGAACTATTAGATTGCCGATTATGCCAACCGATGAGTGAAAATTAAGAAAGACTGTCTAAGAAGTTTATTTATAGCAGGAAAACAACCAATAAAAATCAATAATTAAAATCACAAAGAGCGCAGAAGAAAAGTATATAATTTGGACCGGCGTCAAAGTCATTGCAAACAGCTTCTCGTTTTAAACTATAATAAACCCAAGCAGCTACTCTAAAATTTAAAATTGTTCAGAAATGTGTTTTGTGCGAATTGTCGTTTTTCATGATAAATTATTCAATGTTTTAAACTAGAGAATAGAGATTATGATAAAATCTTCATCTTCTTGAAGACTAAATTTCTAATTTTTTTTTTTTGTGGGGGGGAGTTTTCAGGGTTGACTAGGCCCCAATTTGGAGCCATTCGGAGCCTAGTCGTGTGTACTTTTAGAGAAAAGTTGCCATAATACATTGAAATGTTAATATAATTTTTGTGTTGTTGATTTACCATCATGCATTGCGTGCCTCCTTGATTATTGCCATGAAAAAAATGAGCGTTTTTATGTTCATTTTAGATAACGATAGGAAAGTCATCCGTCAAGATAATATTTAAGATTAAAAATTCAAATGGCAGGGGGTTTAAAAGCTACAATGTGCAAGAAAATACTAAGCGATAAAGAAACGCATGAAAAAGCCTGGAAAAAAGGAAAATACATTTGATGACATTTTTTCAACATGGTGTTGCTTTCCAGAGCCCTCTATCTATTGGGCTTCTTTGGTGCTTCCAGGTGCAATTTTTATGATACTATAATGCGTTGAGAATTTATTCCATCAAGTTTTTTTCATCAAATATGCAATCTGATTATTTACAAAAGTTGCCTGAAATATTAAACAAACATGTCCAACAACTAAACAATATGAAACTCAGCTTTCATTAAAAACCAATTTCAATGGAGACTTAGCAGGTTACCAAATAGCTAAGAATAAAAATAGGAGCTCTGTCAATAAAGCATGGAGTTTTATGTTAGGGTAAAGTGGGATATAGCAGCCCAGTACCCATGGATGTTTTAAATTAGGGTAAAGTGGGATATAGCAGCCCAGTACCCATGGATGTTTGGATACATGTTAATAACACAGTGATGGCTCCAAGAAGGCCATGCCAGGATATGAAATGTGGCTTATTGCTTTGATTCTTGTTTATAAAGATGATAAGAAATTGTCCAACAGCACATAAAGCAGTAGCGGATCCAGGGTTAGGCAAAGTGAATTATTGTTTTATATAAAATACCTTATATAAATTTTAACATTATATGTAGTTTTAAAATTTAATTATGATATGTAATTATAAATTTAAAATATCTTTATATAAAAGTTACTGGTTGTAAATTTCTAAATAGTAAAATTAACCAATGAATGTGTTGAAGTAATTTATTTAGCCTACAGCTAAGTCTGCCCCTGACAAATGGAAGTACAAAACCTTGACTGCACGAGTTCCTTTTAACAAGGTTTCTGCTTTATGAGAACATCATGAAATAAAAAGAACTTTAGTTTGGTGATAAACTAATGGTTGGCTATCACTACTATTGCTTGGTTAACAGACAACTTTGGAACTTGATTCTTTCAGTATTGAAGCTATGTTGTACCATGTTATCTAGCTCTTATTTACACTTATTGCTAAAGCTCCCTAACTCATGAAATTATTTTGCATCATTTACAATAAACTGAAAGCCTCTAATTGTTTGTTTTACTAGTGAAACCCTTTAAATGATGGATGTATTTGCAAATTGGGTAATGAACCATTGTGACACCCCCCAATTGCTGAAAACAGTGTTTTTGCAGGGCATATTGCCGTCAAGTGGCAGGGCAGTGTTCAGGAAGTAGAAAAATTGACATACCATCGAAAACAACTAATTGATTACTAAGTGGAAATAATTCGATCATGGGATAAGATGAGAAGCGTGGGTAAAGATAAAAAAGGAAAGATGCAACAGCATTTCTCTTCCGAATCCCACAAAATTGCTTTGAGTGATTTGGCACACTTTGCATGCAATATGAAAAACGTTGATGTAATGTTGGAAAAGAAGTTAAGAGAAGTAAGAATACAAGAAGAAGAAAACAATTTGCGAAACCAAGAAGCTATATAGATCCTTTTAGACATCGCAAGAACATTGGCACGACAACAGCTAGCTTTCAGAGGGCATAATGAAAAGCACGAGGGAAACTTTATCCAAATATCAAATCTTGTTGCCAGGCATAACCCTAGACTTCAGTCATGGTTGTCAGACAAGAACATGAAACCTTATTCAGTAAAATACCTATCACCTATTTCACAAAATGAGTTTATTAGCCTTTTGACTGAAGACGTAAGGAATCGCATCGTAAAAGATATCGTTTCATCTGAAATATACTCAGTCATGGCCGACACGTCTCCTGACACTTCAAATGCGGTCCGCCTCGTAGTGGCAGTGCGCTACGTTGACGAAAACAACTTGCCCAACGAGAGAATACTGGAGATGAAAGAAACAAGGAATAAAACAGGTGAAGGCCAAGCAAAAGAGATTCTTGATTCCCTTAAATCACGATTACCTATTTGTCACAATGGGTTAGTGTATCAGTCTTACGACTACACAGCTTCAATGTCTGGGACTTTTAATGGAGTTCAACAACATTTGCAGGAAATGGTTGGACGCAACATTCCATACATCCCATGTCAAGGCCCTAGGTATGTGTCAAATGCACAGCATTAAACATTGCCGTATAAATTACTTAGGCATTAACTATATCTTTTTAAATATTTTTAAGACTAGTCTCTGCGTTGAATAATTTTTCAATTATATGTTTTTAGATCAAACACTTTCAATGAGCATTGCTCAAAGGCCTCTACATTTGTTGAGATGTATAGCTTGCTCGAAGAGCTGTATGTTTTTCAGCAGAAGTTGTAAACGAGATTCTATGTTGCAAGAACATATGGAAAAAATTGAAAATGCTCTTAAATTGCGCAATCTCTCAAAGACGAGATGGGTGTATAGAAGTGAATCAATTGAAGCGGTATGGAGATCTTTTGAAGCCATACGAAATGCCTTAGCGGAAATAGCAAAAATTGACAACAACTCATTAACCAGAACCAAAGCAACCTCGCTCTGTAAGAAAATGGTGAAATTTGAGTTTGCTTTTGCAGTTATGTTTATGAGGTTTATCATGAGAAAGACCAAGATCCTGACAGTACAGATGCAGAAGCCAGAGCTCAATATCCTTGATGGTCTTCAACTGATTGATGAAACTGTTAGATCACTGGAAAGAATACGGCACAATGAATCGGAATTGAATGACCAAATAGATGCAGTGTTGAGTTTGCGAAGACTCTAGGCTCTAATCCCGAGGAAGAGTTTGCTAGAAAGAGCAATAAAAGATCAAGTAGACGTTTGGATGACAACCCTGAGACTTTGGCAATTATGTCACTAAAAACTAACTATCGAAAATGCATTATTGGGGTCCTTGATTCCTTAATCAGAGAATATAGAGATAACATAAAAAGTTGTTTGCAAAAAATAAAACCCTTAGCTGTTATCCTTCAGCCTCGACTGACTAAACCAAATTTTGAACAAGTTGAAAAGGTCACCGAACTTTTTCCTCCATCAATTAGCGTAGATTGTATGTCACTGTATGCAGAACTTGAGATTTTTGTTAACTTTGTAAATGAGACAGAGAAAGAATGTAAGACAGTCCACGACGCCGGAAACACTGCTTTCAAAAATAAAGAAATTTTCCCAAACGTTTATAAATGTTACAAACTTCTTTTTACTGCTCCAGTAAGTGTGGCTGATATTGAAAGATCATTCAGCAAAATGAAAATTGTCAAGAACTATTTGCGCTCAACAATGAAAGGTGAAAGGATGGAAGAACTCATTGTCCTCTCAAGCGAGAAGGATTTAACAGAAACAATTCATCTGGATGTAGTACTAAAATCTTGGGCAGCCAGAAAAAACCGTAAACTCAGATTAAAATTCAAGTAAAAAGCAACATCTCAAGACTACGTTGAGATGATCCTCACTTAAGACTCTTGATATGAGAACAAATATACATTGTTTTACTGTTATGTCCGAAACGGTTAAGGTTTATATTTGAAAAACAGGTTTTGTAATAATGTATGTGTTAGAAACCTAATCTTCAATAATGTTTACTAATAAACAACGTATGCAATAATAGAAATGATTATAATTTGCTAGCCATAATGATTTAAGGGGTTTTTGTGGGCAACGCCCTTTTGCAGGGCAAATTTTCTCCACACCCCCCCCCCATTACTTCAAGTCTAGTTACGCCCCTGGTCGTGAATTATACTCTCTCGTGCGCACATGCATTCACGGTACGCTGGGGAATCAAATAATAATATCATATTTAATATCCATATTTTTAAATATTAGTCAATAACTTCCAATATTCAATACATATTTGCATAAACCTTATAGGCAGTACAAAATGAAAATGGTTGTGATTCTCGCTTCATAATTTTCCGCCTCCTTCTGCTCGCCATCTTTCATATGCAATTCATGGAGCAGCTCATACGTTTCTACAAGCCATGGATGATCTTTTGAAAATAACATTTCTATCATACCGAAACCTTTAAAAGGTTTTTCTTTGCTTTTCGAAAGTTGTCCTCGGTGTAACTGGCAGTCTTCCTGTAAAGTTTGACAGCTTTGTCATACTTTCCTAGTTGCTGCTCGTACCATGCTTTGTAGGCTAGGACGCGTGCAAATTTCTCCTTCTCTTTGATTTCTTTCTTGAGTATTTTATTCAAACACTTTTTTGCATCAGTATATCGACATGTTTCCAGGTAACAGTCTGTTATCTAAACGAAATATTTAAAAAATATGATGTCACACTTTGCGCTACATTGATTGCGAGCAAGTTCTCGCACGTTGTGTTCAAGTAAATTAATTGCCGATTGAAAATCTTCCAGGTTTTTCGTGCATTTTGCGATGTTTATAAGAAGACATTTTCAACAAGGTGAAATCACTGGCAACTTTCTTTTGCAGACGGCTGCTTGTTTGGTACGAAACGATTGTCGATTCATATTCTTTCCTGCTTTGATAGGCAAGTCCAGAAGCTTTAGCAAGTTCTGCTGAAATGATCAACGTGGTTTTTCTGATCAACTTTTCTCTTCTCAATAGACGTACGGACAACAACCATTGCAGAGGCGACAGCATCGACGAAATACATGTCGTTCTCAATCTTTTCTTCTTCCATGTCATTTAACATCTCTTGTGCATCGATTTCATCATGTTTGAATGTTTTCAATCTCTCGCCACGTTGCAGCATTCTTTGAAACAAAGTTTTACTTTCTCTGTTTTGCTTTACAACATCGTTAAAAACTGCATGTCCATCGGTGGATGCATTAACAAAATAATATAACAAACTCAAAAGACCACCATTTGAAGAAATTTCAGATTTGGAAAACGAGGATTGTGCAATGGATAAAATTGAAACTATTTTTACGTGTTCACCATCTTTTCCAAAAAGTTCCTTTGCTCGAAGTATTGCTTGTTTCAAAAGACAATTTCCTCGAATACCACCGTCGACCAATTCATTGCCAATTTTACTGGAATGTTAAAGTATATTAGAGGTAGCGAGCAAGACGTCGCAAACCTTGTAATGTCTGTAGTCTTGGCTTGCCGTTTCGAGCAGCACGAGATCTTCGTTTCTGCCGAGCCTTCTGGCAACAGCTCCTGCAACATTTTTCAAAAGACTCTGTCCGTTTAAATCACTTATGCTGCATTCACCAAACTGATCCTTTAGGGCTTTCTTAACGTTATCTTGTGAATATGATACAAGTGGGATGTTGGACAACCATAATATGTGAGACTCTAAACAGTGGCAACATGATTTTTTCAATATATCTCTAGTCCTCTTGAGATACATCTGAATGCATTCGCTCACAGACATCGATCGCCTTTTATGATGGTCGTTTCCAACTTTTTTTCCACCAACCAAACCAAACGCGATCAGAACTACTGTTTGGGACCAACTATCATGTCGTAAACATGGGTGGGATGAATGAGATTCTGAACTTTATCCAAATCTTTGATCAAACGTTGTCGAACGGTTCGATCTTCTAAGAAAAGTAAGAGGCTTTCATCATTTTTTTCTTCTACAAGGTTGTTCATTGTCTCGTCGAAAATCTTCACTTCCATTACACCTCGACTTCCTCCACCATCGAAAGACAATATGTCTGTTGAATCCATCTTGACGTTTAAATCGTGTATAAAAAAGTTATACTAAGCAATTATTGGATGAGGTTGAGCATTGTATTAAGAATCATTCAGACCGATGTCATTGTTATCTGCGGAAGCGAAGCGAGGCGGATAACATTGACCGAGGTCTGAATAATTCTTGATATCATGCGAAACACGAATTCAATAATTGTTTTATTATTCACTGAAGTATTATCAAAACATATCAATTTAAAACATTTTTCAAACCTTCGCTAATTTGTTTTTGTCAGACGGTTTATTCAAGTTCGTCTCGTTTATATATGTTGTAAATGTGTTCAAAGCCAGCTTCGCCGCTTTTTTAGTGTTTTCCGCATCCTTTTCCTTTAAAAGCTTTCACATCGTTTTTAGAAACTGTGGCAATAATCGCTGTTGTTTGATTTGTTATCAAAACCGGCTTTTAATGGCGGCCATATTTGTAGAAACTATTATCTGTAGGTTATGGACGTCATAACCTACAGATATCAAGAATTATCTGCAGGTAGTTGACCAATCACGGCCGAGAATGCTCACATAGTGAATAATAATAATAATTATACGTAAGTTGTATCTTTTTGTGAGCTTTGCCATTCTCACCCTTCCCAAACGAGAAAGTTTTTCTGTCTATACTTTTTTTGTCTTGTTTCGTGACGTTTCCTGTCCACTTCTATGCTTTCAAGTGATTTTAACTATTTCCTATTGGTTGCGCGAGGAAAAAGTTGAGAGAATGAAAAAACTTCTTTGAACTCCATTTGTAACGAAAGACTTTAAATGAAGTTGGTGGTACGCTCTCTGTCATCTGTGCGCGAGTAAAAATTACAATATCTATATAATCAGTAATAGGATGCTATCAGGATGTTCTCTTCTACAAGAGATGTCTCAAATTATAGTTTATTTTTTCTTTAAACATATTTGCTACTTCAATGGGCCGCATTATTTCTCCTATTTCTTAGTTTGATACTTGGCCGTTGACCGTTTGATACTTGGCCATCGACCGTATTAATGGCTGGCTGTATTTTAGCGGGTATAACTTTAATATAAAATACATTAGTGTTTCGCCGTAACAAAAAGTGACCGTATGATCGTGTCACTGAGATGACCATAAGGCGGAGCTCCACAATTATGTATGCTTTAATGCATATTATAAAATAACAACAATCTAACGAGATATACTATACGTAACGAACAAAGGACTTGAGCTTCGACTCTAACTAGGACTCGTTCTTAGACTCATGCTTGGATTCAAGCCTGGACTAAAAAGTAAAAGTAGGCACGCTTTGCGTACATGTGAATAGCTTTTCAAGTGTTTGGTCAATGCAAATGATAAACCAGATATCATGGTGCTAGACATGTTATACAATTTCAACACTATTAACATCAAACTTTAAAGTATGTTGTGGATTTCTAAAAATATGCTTTGTGGTCACTGCCAGTGAATCCTTTTTGCATTTGCCGACTGCCCTTGCTTGGATTTTTTGTCACGCGACTATCACATTATCCTTGTTGGCAATGCAGAGAAATTTGTGATTTAAAACGAAATGGAAATTTAATTAGTTGAATGCAGCTACTCGTGAACGAAACAATCCTTCACACAAATATTCAACTTTTAATTTATATTGCATTCCCTACATCTCCAACTTTATGAAAGATACCACCTCATCCAAATTATGCGGATTTTCTTTCATTTTTTTACTGCTTTCTTGATCTTTTACGTCGCTTGTCCTTTGTCTCTTCTGACTTGTTTTTGTCTCTAGGACAAAGGGTGGATCTAAGATAGATTAAAATAAATGACAGAAGATCGTTGAAAAATATTTCTATGACAATTAATGCTGTTGGTAAGAAATTTCTAAAGACTATGTAAGGCTAAAGTACTCTCAATATAAAATTAGCTCTAAACTATTTATAATCGGAACTGTATTTTTAGTAATGTATTCTAACCTTCTCCAGATCCGCTACTGTCTTCGACCCTTTTTCTTTATCCATTTCGTAGTGACTTTGGCCATTTTCTTCATTTCGCTTTCGATACTCTTTATTTTCATTTTATAGTTTTCAGCCTCCCTCTGTTTGCCGATTTCCACCTTATACAATTCGTAAAGCAGCTGATAAATGTCGATCAGCCATGGGTGATTTTCCGAAAACAAATTTTCGATTATATCCGAAGCCTCTAAGAGGTATTTCTTTGCTTCTTTATATTCGGTTTTAAAAAGGCACCCACCAAGAACTGACAAGGTATTGGCGATTTCAAGACAGTTATAATGCAGGACTTTTTTCTTCATCTGTTCCAAAGCTTCTTGTGCACGACTCAAGGTGACTTGGGGTGATTGCTGTGAGGACGGGCAGCTTGCCAGATTCGTCAATACCATAGCAAATTTAAGTTCATCAGTGATTTTTTGCTTTTCGTATATGGCTTTTGCTTTGATTACATTTTCATATGCGTCGTCGTATTCTTCCATTTTCATCAAGAATGATCCGAAATAGTTGAGAGACTCGGCGACCTGAGGATCGCTTGCTTGTTTCAACTTTTTTCTTACATCTTTCGCTTGCCTTATTAAATATTTTTCGTTTATCCCAAGTGTTAAGAGACACAGTCCCTGATTACTAAGTATAATTAGCATTTGTGCTTCATCAAGGCTATTGCTGTCTACTGGGCATTTGGATGCCTCCCAGTATAGTTTAAAAGCTTCGTCTAGTTTTCCTTGTTGTTGCTTGAACCATGCTACATAGATAATGACACGTACAAATTTCTTCTTCTCTTTAATGTGTTTTTCGAGTACATCATGCAAATATGTTTCCGCTTCAACATATCGAAGGCAAGTTGTGCAGCATTCTGCTATGCTCAACATGGCATCAACAAGTAGCTTTAAGCAATTTGGGTCATCTTGATGGTGAACAAGGTGCTTCACGTTTGATTTAAATAAGTCAATAGCGATCTCGTAGTTTCCAAGTTCTTTCTGGCATTTTGCGATTTTATAATTAATCTTAATCACACTCAAATTATTGCCGAGTTTCTCGTGCAGACTTCTGCTTGTCTCGTAAGAAACATTTGCCCAGTTTAATTCTTTCCTACTTTCGTAAGCACATCCTGCAGCTTCAGCAAGTGGTGCTGCAACTTTCAACGTAAGACAATTTTCCTGAATATTTCCTGCTGCTCCCGGTGAATTTTTGCTTATATACGCGAGAACAACGACCATTGCCGCAGCAACAACGTCGACAAGAAACATATCGTCCTTGGACTTCACTTTTTCCATTTTCTTCTCCATTTTTCTGATATTGGTTTCATCAAGTTTCATTTTTTTCAATTTCTTACCACGTGGGGAAAATCTTTGAAACAAAGTTTTGTTCCTTCTATATTGCGCCACAACATCGTTGTATACTGCGTTTCCATTGGTGCACAAGTGAAATAAATAACATAACCAATGCAGAGAACTGGAATCATCAGAAGGACCTTTCGTTGACAGTGGAGGTGCGATTGATAAAACTGAAAATATTTTTACGTGTTTACCGTCATCACCAAAGATTTTCATTGCTCGGGGAATTGCTTGTGCCAAATCACAATTTGCACCAGCCCCACCATCGACATATTCATCGTTGCCAATTTTGACTGGACTATCAAAGTATATTGGAGCATTTGAGGTTGCGAGCAAGACTTCGCAAGCCTTGTGATTCTTGTAGTCTTCGCTTGCTGTATCGAACAGTACCATACCTTCACTTTGGCTGAGTCTTCTGGCAACAGCTCCGGCCACACATTTCGGAGAACCCTTTTCCCGTGTATCACTTAAGCTGCACTCATTGAACTGATCTTGTAGGGCCTTCTTTATGTTGTCTTTTGAATATTTAAATAGTGAAGCACTCTTGTTCCAAGACCTTTCGAGTATCATCTTTGTTTTGCTGCGATACATCTCAATGCATTCTTCCACAGTCATCCGTTTCCTTTCATGATGGTTATCTCCGACTTTATTTCCACCAACCAAACCAAACGCAATCAGACCTCCTGTACTGGTTCCAACAATCATGTCGTAAACATCGGTGAGATGAATGGGATCCTCAACTTTTCTCAGATCATTGATCAAACTTTCTCGAACATCATGATCTTCCAAGAAATTTACTTCGCTTTCGTCATTGTGTTTGTTTACAAGGTAATTCAATGTCTTTGGATTTCTTAACACAATCGTTGCTAATCGTAAAATATCGTCCAGAATCTTCAACTCCATGAAGCCTTTACTTCCTCCACCATCGAAAGACAATATGTTGATATTTTTTTCTATTGAATCCATTTTCACGTTTATGACCTGAATGCATGAAAGTGACATCAAATCTTGAATTATTTCAATTTATAACTTTCAACCACATTCCTCACCCTTGCAGAAAAATGAGCATTAAATGTTTTTTATGTTTATATAGCTCTTCACATGTATATAGCTAGTAGGACGGCATCAAAATATTTTTAGCTTTTGTAGCGTAAAAAAGTTCTCGGTGGCTCTAGTGTATTTTACGGCAGATAAAATGTTAGCCCAACTATACCTAACATAAGTTTTGTAGTATTTTGTTAAGATAGTAGCGTGGTTTTTAGCGCAATTTGGGAAAAAAATAACATGCAGGAGTAGTAAATATTTTACCGTCATGATGACAAATTTAAAAATCGTCTTAAAAAGAGCAAATACCATGGTGAATGGCTAAAATAATAAGATGATAGTTCTTAAAAGAACTGTTTATAACCAGTAATTCTAAAAGAACTGTTAAGCACTAACCCAACAATTCTAAAAGAACTGTTTTTAAAGCTAAAAGACAATATATATGCATTTCTGCAGACTACTCATCAGGTGTCAAGTCTGCTAGTCCCGTCATCTGCCGACAAAAGGATTATAGGCCATGGGCCAACATCGAAAATTGTGATTTTTTCATGCGTCCATCGAGGAACCAAAAAAGTTTTTAACCATCATGTTGCTATAGCAGTACTTATCAACTTTAGCATGTATGGCAATCGTATAACTTGCACATTAAAAAGAAAACTCGATTATTTTATCTTGAATATATGATCAGAGAAAGTTGAAATCAATGTTATGTTTTTACGTCTTAGCCAATCAACGCAAAGAGAGTCTTGCTCTCAACCAATTAGATAGCGTCGGGGTGAAAAGTCTTTCACTACCCTATTTAAACAATGGCAAACAAGAAAGCTTGCCGATGTTGCTCACTCAGATGTTGAGTTTTTTGCGTTATATATATCAAAAATAGTGCTAACTTAGTAATAACATTATTTGCACTTGCTTCTTGGTGTATATTTACTTTTGTTAATATTAAATGGAGAAAATTTCCATGTAATAAAGCGAAATAGCGTTAGAATTCCGCGTCAAATTCTGGGGCTACTTGACGATCTTCACGTTGACAATTTGTCTTTCGCTGAAAATTTTCGCTCTTCAGAGTGATTTCTACCCATACCGTGGCCCGCAACTTCATTGCGATTGTTAAAGTCGGCTTCGCAATATCCAAATGCTGAGAAGAGAACAGAACAGGCAAATAGGGATAATGAGAGAGAAAAACAAGATCAACATACGGAATTTTCAATTTTGGCGACTTGTTATTTAGTATACGTGAGATTATTTGGTACCAGTTGAATTGCAAAGCTACATTTCCTTTCAATTTGAGTTTATTACTCGAAATTTACTTCAAATACTACTCAGAATAGTAGTGACTCTAAGTTCCCTTTTTTTGTTTCCATAAGAAAAGAAATACATATTGTATAAATTATTTTTATCGATGTTGCTTCAAACTAAAGCGATTTGTTATTTCGATATTAAACTATAATTTTGATAGATACTATCTTAGATGTCGTGTCTGCTTTCTTATGCTATGCCATTTGTTGAGCTATGAGTCCATTTTTTCAATTTTTGATCTTTGTTGTTTATTAACCTTTTTATATTGTAATTGGGCTGTCATGTCCAACATTCACAGATGTTTGCATTGCACACGACATCTTTGTTGTATTTTTGAAATTGCTAGTTGAGCGCTGTGCTACTACTGTTTCAGTATACTGTACATACAGTATGATAAGGTTCCAAATCTGTCCTCATATTGCAAGTAATGACGAAGATAAGAAGGCTTCTGGACAGAACTATAGTCTTGTTGTTGACAACTTGACAACTAAACGTAGTCGACAAGCAAAAACCACCGTCTGTGGATAACTTTTCGACAACTAAACGTGTAAAATTGTAGTTGTCGACAACAAAGCGGTTTCCCTTTTTTGCAAGGGAAACTGCAATCACACAAAAGTGTTGTTTGTCGACTACATTTAGTTTTCGACTACGGAAAGTTGTCGACGACAAAATACCTACTCTGTGGAGGCCCTTAGCAATTTTATTAACAAACCGAAGTAGAAAAATATACTTGGAGCATGGTATTGATGATTTTTGGTTCAATGAAGCAGAGACGAAATGCCTTTTTTTCATTTGTTCGGTGAAATAACAGTTTGAAAACGTTGATAAAACGTTGGCTATTATTCCGAAAGTATATATACTTTTGAAATTTTTTTTTTAAAATATACTATTGAATGTTTTATAAGCCGTCTTTTTATCACATATTTTTCATGTTTTTCTTTGTGATGACAATTTTATAACTGGTGCACTTCACATTTTTTCAAAGACTTCTTTAGTTGATAACTTATTTCTTGTGTGATAATTTCGAGGCTATGTGCAAGCGTAGCGATTTTTGGTTTCAAGATGGCAGACATCGTTGTACAACAACACAGTGAAACAACGCCATTTTCTCCTTTATGTGAAACTTTTAGATTTGACATACCTTCGGGAAATGATAAATATAATATTAACTATCTATGTTGTAAAATTCAGCTGGTTCCTCGGTGGACGCATGGCGATGTTATTTCTAGACGACTTTTTGCGATTGGGCCCATGGCGTATTAGCTACGTGTTTAATTTATCTCTGCTTTAAGCGTCATCTCTCAATTTAGAAATGACGTTAACTTTTTCCTAACATTATTAATATCGCATGATTTTGAAATTCTTATTTAGCAGACATTGACATCTGATGAGTATTCTGTCGAAATGCATAGTGTCTTTTAGCTTTAAAAACAGTTCTTTAAAAGCAGTTCTTAGAATTGTTGGGTTAGTGCCCTGGTTTTAAACAGTTTTTTTAAGAACTCGCTATCATGTTATTATTTCAACTATTCACCATGGTAGCTACTTGCTCTTTTTAACAAAGTAAATGGTTAAAAATGAACCAAACAAGAACCAAACAGAATTGGGAACAAAGTAAAAGGTTAAAAAGGAACCAAACAAGAAACTTCCTTTACATCAAAAACAAATGTACTGCTTTACAGCTTCCCTTTTCTCTATTTGTTCGCATGTCTGCATTTTTCATTTAGTAATCGCCATGGCGAACAATTCAACCTGTTAGTGGCCATTGCTTGCGCGAGCAATAATCACGAAACGAAACTTATTTGAGAAAAAATCTGGCCCCAAGGGAGTCACAACACGATGCTACACAATCTCGAGTTCTTTAACGCAGACCGCATAGAGTAGTTACATTATGATGCATTTCACTACATATGGCCCTTAGAGGGTTAAGTACAAGTTTCGGTTAATAGAAAATATATAACACTAACAGGGACTTGTTATGACTCACATCACAGCAGTTTTTCTTTAGAAATCCCATGTCTGAAAATAGTGACATTTAAAACGGTACGAATCCTATCCTGTGAGAATAGACGAACGTAGTAGCTATAATAAGAGCAACAAGAATCACTTTGGCAATATCGCCAGACATCAGAAACCAAATAATTAAAAAAAATTTTTTCTTTGAACAAACGTGTCTACTTAAATATGGCAAAATTCGTGTAAATCAGACGTACCTGTGTCGAGAGAAGTGAAGAGCTTGTTCAAATCAGAAATTTGTCAATATACCGTAAAAAGTCTTGAGAAAAATGATGATATCTGTTTCAATGCGATTGCATTTAGAATTTGTGAAGCTCCTTATCATGGCAGACGTAGAGTCGCAGTCAAACACTGCAGGTTGCTATCTAAGATAGAAGGAATATTGATGAAATTAAACGAATCTTATTCGTTGGCAAATAATTAGTTATGCTACTAGCAACTGTTGCTACGATGCAAGAAAATTTTTAATTAAAAACAGTGGATTTTGGTAAATTTACAGCTGTTTACATTTGTAGTTCCCCATTTGATCTAAACTCTCGGAAATTATGTCCTCTCGTCTCCATTGACATAAAGAATTAGCATATCTTATAAAACTTAAATAGTCTGCAAGTGAAGAATGCCAAGTCACGATAAAACTATTCCATACATAAATTATTCGTAATAACAGGAGCACTACATGCGGTCGTTTCCACAAGAACCAGCTAATGCAAGCCTGAAAATTTAACTAGCAATCTTATATTCTATAATAATAAATTACGTCAAAATGGTTTCCATCTTAGTTTTCAGTGTGTTCTCCTCAAAACACTCCTTATTCAATTCACTTTAATTTAATAGTGGAAGAAATAAATGAAGTTCGTATTCTTCTCTTGCCCGAATACCAATTACTGACAACTTTAATTTGCATTATATAGAATAAAAACAATAAAACACCTGCGTTGATTGGTTGATGGCTGAGCCTCGTCAATTAAATCAATCAAAGAGTATTTGCTAATCAATCATGAATACATGAGATAGAGGAAATATTAAAACCTCTGCTTTGAATTTATCTTTATCACAATATTGTTATTTTATAAAAGAAATATAAAGATGTTTTTGCCCTGATCTGCTTTCAAGTACTCCCAAAGGTCTCCTCGGTTTTCATAAGCACAATAAACATCTTTTATTTCTTAATTGAATATTTGCAAATCTTGCAAAGTACACCGAGCGGAAACATTTGTTTCCTCCTTAGAAACGTACGTCAATTTGAAACCTCCACAGCAGCAAACGTGATTATGGCACTTTAATAAGTTGCCACAAAATGAAAATTTTGCTAATTGAATCGTGTTTTTATTGTATAGTGAACACAAAAGGTCTGTCCATAAGCTAAGAGAGGACGAAAAAGTTAGTCTGGCTAAAACCTGGGCCTTTTTAATTGATTACAAACACTAAAGTATGATGGTCCTAGCTGCTCCAACTCTTAAGACATAAGTGACTTAAATATGGAGCCTAAGAGTTTGGACAAGTATATATATGATAAAATGGTCGAAAGAGACATATAAAACTAATTGCAAGCAAAAAGTTAAAAATAACCATAATCCGTAAAAGTACTTGTAATCTCAAATTTAAGTTATAAAACAAGACAATTACGCTGCAATACTTCGGTTTTATTTAAAAACAATCATCAGAAAGAATGACATATTTACAAGTTGCCAGTTAATTGTACATATATATATACATAGTTTGTATATATATACAGGTGTTCAGTTACAATACGAGAAAATTTAAGGGGTGTTTACATGAGCCCGGGTAGCCGGGATTCAGCCAAGCGTTAAATGATTTCGAAAAGATTTAATACTTATCATCAGATGAATGTTACTTATCACCAGAGAAAAGCGAATAGATTTAATACTTATCATCAGATGAATGTTTTTCAACACTTTCGCAATATTCTGATTCAATAACTACACGCAAAAAATTCAAAATCGAACAAAAAATTTGGCCTAATTTGAGAATTACAACAGGCATTACTTGCAGCGCTTAACAAACAGTTGTAATTTTTACGCTTGAAGTTTCAACTCTTTTCAATGCGTCGAAATGATTTTACGCCTTACTGAATCCCGTTTAGTCGGAATCATGTAAACAGCCCCGTATTGGCTATATTTACGATTGTTAGTTACCGAAACGTAAATGTTGCTCTAATTGTTGCTATAAGTTTAGAGAAACGTGTAAAATCCTTGCTAGTTAATTCTAGACTTGATCCAAAATTCAGTTAGCAATAACTCTAAATATTGAAATTCTTAAAAAATGTGTTTTGCGTGAATTGTCGTGTATGACAACATAAGTTTTCAATATTTCATGCTAGTAATTACGATAAGATCTTCATCTTCAATGCGAGAACTAAAGCCTGAATTTTTCAATTTTGGGGTGATGGTTTTTAGAATTTAGTTCCCCCTGACAGTTGAAGTGCTAAGGCCCTTATATTGGAGCCACTCAGTTAAACCCTGGTTCTTCAAACTCTAAGGGAAGGTTGTCCTAAAAAATAGTAGCCACGAGGTTGATAAATGATAAATTAATCAGCTGAATTTATAATTAATTTATTAATGCGAACTTATATTTTGTAGATTTTACCATTAAGTACAGGGTGCATCAAAAAATTCCAATTCAAATTTGGGGTTCAACAACACGGAATATATTTGAAAAAGTCGTTTGTTTTTTGCACTTTTGTTAAGTCTATTTATTTACCTTTCAAGAGACATGTTGTACGAATCTTTCAGTTGTGAAATGAAGGAGTATTTCTTTACAAATATAGCTCATAGAAATCACAATTTTCCGACAGTGGGAATTCCATTTTTTTTTCAAATCTACTCCCATAAGGCTTTTAAATGCTAATCATCACTGCAGACTTAATGCAAATTACACTTCTTCTTGTATTGTATGCTTTACTAACACAATGGTTTCAATTAAACATGGCAGAAGGCACATTTCTTGTGAAAACGTTTTTTGAAACCAGTCGCTTACAAAAAACACGCAATCAGTTCAAACAAAGATTTCCAGAACGACAAACTTTGGCCCTCAGGATCATCTGGTACGCTGGTACAACGTGCGTAAATTTGAGTAGAGTGGAACAAGCATAAATCGTAATAAAATTATGTAAATTTTATTCGAAAACGAGTTCTTTAATGCTAAATTGCATTATCTTTTGTTTTGATGTCTCACTTTAAATTCCTATTGGAGGAAAAATCTTATTTCAAGCTATAAGTTTGAACAGAAGACTGCGTGGTTAATTTTGATAGAATCGTCAGTTAAGGTGTATCAACAGAAGCCTAATAGGTTATTCTTTACCACCATGTAAAAACTATAAGCTTCACTCAAGTATGCTGCAGGCAGTTACCGAAAAAAGTTGGATTCGAATTTTGTTGATATAGCTACACTGTATTGCTTGCCTCCATGATTGTTGCTTGCTGTGCTAAAAATCATGATATGTGCAAGGAATCAAGATAAACTAATGGTTAGCTATCACTACTATTACCTGGTTAACACAAAACTTTAGGAACTTAATTCTTTCGACATTGAAGTTATGTTGCATCATATTAACTAACTCCATTTTACACTTTCTTTCTAAAACTGCCTAACTCATAAAATTATGTACCATTGTTTACACTGTTCTTGTTAACACAGAACTTTGGAACTTGATTTTTTCAATATTGAAGCTATGTTACACCATGTTATCTATCTATATCTTACACTTATTGCTAAAGCATCCTAATTCATACAATTATATGTAACATCATTAACAATGTACTGAAAACCTCTAATATTTTTTTTACCAGTCAAAACCTTGGAATATTGGATGTAATAGCAAATTGGTCGAATAGCATTGTTGATGAATATTTGATGTCGTGTCAATTACAATTCTCACCGCAAGTACAATAAGATTAGGGAGCTATGAAAAAATACCGACAAAATGGAAGGTAATAAATTTAAATAAAGTAGGTAAAGTGTTTTGTTTCATGCTCTACTGTAGCATAGCCCGCCAAGGGCAAGGTAAATGAACATTTTTTGAAAACAAGTTAATAATTCTTAGGATTTACATATTCAGATTAAAGGGTCAATGTGCAAGTTGGCTATGTTATTGATGTTTACCAGTCAACCAGTAAGTTTGATATTGGTTGACCAATGACCTAGAACCCAATCTACTGGGTATTTGACTCCGCCGAAATTGTATAGTAATGAGTAAGGCAAGCCCCTATCTTGAAAGGTGGCAAAACTGACGATATTTACGACTAATATCTACTTTTGCTGAGTTGATATATATTTGCAAAGTTCATAGTCCATGTTTGATTCTTAAAATGTTTGATAGGATGGTATTTTAAACTTTGTTTAACTTATTTTTTATTTTGAGTTTTGCTTTTTGCCACCTTTCAAGATGGCGTCTTTGCCGCATCTTGACATCTAGAAAATTGGGTTCTAAATCATTGTGGTTGATAGTTCACCATAATCATGGCAACACACATATCATTTGTGCAATAAACAGTAAAAGTGCAAGTTGTTAATCAGTAACACCACTCACCCCGACTCCGGTCCTGTAAGTGACAAATGCCTGGGAAAAAAGTTTATCATTTCTTTGGATGGTATATGCATTCAGCAAAAAAAAATTGAATCTTAGAACAAACTCCGTAACATAAATCAATGTGAAGCTGAATGAAATCACATTGAAGTTTACAAAGAATCTTAAAATAAACAGGTACACTAGGTATCTCCAGATTCTAGCTTAGAGGTACAAGCTGGATTGTTAGATACTGCTGACTATTGTATTAGTTCAGCATTATGGCCAAATTGTAACAAATTATCGGTATTTTTTGCGAATGCGTGACAAAAATGTGACAGAATATCATGCATCTAATGACAATATGGCAACTGGTAAATCATAATGGTTAGAAACAATATTCAAAGCTCACCAAAAATTTGTTTGTATTGAACATTTATTTCTGCGTATTATTGTGCTACAACCATGACATATTAAACCATGACCGCTTGCAGTCGCAAAGAATTTTTTTTAAAATGAACGCCTCCATTATTCAATGACTTTCTACTTACAGTGTTGTATGCGAGTGGATATAATGAAAACATATGAAAGCAATGAAATTGTCAACTATGTCCATTCTTGTATTGTCTTTTATTTGCTACTGTATTTCGTATTTATTATGATAGACGTACCAATCCAAATGGCAGACTGTGTCGTAATTCAAACTATGTGAACTTTAATTGACTTCAGGAGTTAGAAACTGCTCCTACTGTTTATAGAAAAAGGATGGTAAGGAAGAGACTTCCACCTTACTTCACTGGTAGTGTCTATATTCTTGGCCATTTTGTTTATCTCGCTGTATATCCTAGCTCTCTTTCGTTTGTAATTTTCCGCTTTCGCCAGGTCGCCATATCTCACAAATATATCGTAGAGCAGCTGATAAATTTCTATCAGCCATGGATGATTTTCAGAAAACAAATTTTCAATCATGTCCAAAGCTTCCAACAGGTTCATCTTTGCTTCTTCGAATCTTTCTGCGTTGAAAAGGCAAAGACCAAGAACTGACAGGTTAACGGCAATTCCGGGATTATCATAATCAAGAACATATTTCTTCATCTTTTCCTGAGCTTGTTGGGCATAGACCAAAGCAAGATCGTTATCGGGTGGATTTTTTAAGGTCAGATACCTTGCTAAATTTCTCAGTATTAGAGAGACGCCTATCTTGTCTCCAATGTATTCGTATATAGCTTTAGCATCCTCCAGATTTTTCTTAGCCGCATCGAAGTCACCTTTCTTTAACAAACAAAACCCAACGTTGAAATAAGATTCGGCGACAAGAGGATCGTTTTTCTCTTTGCTTAACTTATCCCTTACATCTTGGGCTAGAAGAACAAAAGTGAGGGCTTTTTCTATCATTCCAAGACTTAAGAAACACAATCCAATGTTATTGAGAATTTCTGCCTTTTCAGGATTAACGTCGTCTGCGGTGTATGTAGCTGCCTCCCTGTAAAGATTGACAGCTTCGTCATATTTTCCTAGTTGCTGCTTGCACCATCCTTCATAAATTAGGATGCGAGCAAATTTCTGCTTCTCTTTGATGTAATTTACGATTACTTCATTTAGATATGTTTCCGCATCATCATATCGAAATGTTTCCATGTAAATGTCTGCTATCTCAATCAAAGAATCTACAAGAAGCAAGTCAGACTTTGGGTCACCTTGATAGCAGAGAAGGTCTCTGACACTGGTTTTGAGTAAATAAATTGCCAATTGAAAATTTCCTTGTTTTTTTGTGCATTTTGCTATGTTATAAGTAATCTTCATCATGGTAAAATCGTCCTGTTCGTCAACCCTAACTTTCCTTTGCAGAAGACGCTTGCTTGTTTTGTACGAAATGATTGCAGATTCATATTCTCTCTTGCTTTGATGTGCAAGTCCTGCAGCTTGAGCAAGTTGTGAGGCAATTTCTGGAGATATTTTTTGATAGTGTTGTCCTTTATCAATGGACGCGAGTACAACAAGCATTGCGGAGGCAACAACGTCGACGAGAAACATGTCGTTGTGAAGTTTTTCGTCATCCATGGCATCTATCATGTTTTGGACGTTAATTTCATCAAGCTTGAATTTTTTTAAGCTCTTACCACGTGGCGACAGCCTTTGAAACAAAGTTTTGTTCCCTCTGTTTTTCTCCACAAGGTCGTTAAAAACTGCATATCCATCGGTGGATGCATTCACAAAATAATACAACCAACTCGAAAGACCACCATGAGAAGGAATTTCTGATTTGGAAGACGAGGGTGGTGCAATTGATAAAACCGAAACAATTTTTACTTGTTTACCATCTTTTGCAAAAACTGTTTGTGCACGTGGTATAGCTTGTCTTAAAGGACAATTTGCACCAACACCACCGTCGACAAATTCGTCGTTGCCAATTTTAACTGGAGTGTCAAAGTATATTGGAGCATTTGAGGAAGCGAGTAAGACTTTGTAAGCCTTGTAATTCTTATAGTCTTCGTTTGCCGTATCAAACAGCACAAGATCTTCGTATCTGCCGAGTCTTCTGGCAACAGCTCCGGCTACGCATTTTGAATCGTGGAGTTTGCGAAAATCTTCAAGGCTGCAATCACTAAACTGCTTTTTTACAACTTTCTTTACGTTGGCTTGTGAGTATGTTCCAAGGGGAATGCTGGACAACATTGGGATACAAGAAAGAAACTTTTGCATTAACGTCTTCTTGAAAATGATCTTCGTTTTTGTAAGATACATCTGAATGCATTCATCAACACTCATCCGTTCTCTTATATGGTGATATTTTCCAACTCTTTTCCCACCAACTAAGCCAAACGCAACAAGAGCTCCTGTACTGGTACCAACTATCATATCGTACACATCGGCAGGATGAAGGGGATCCTTAACTGCGTTCATATCATTAATAAGACGTTCTCGAACGACCAGATTTTCCAAAAAATGCTTTTTCCGTTCATTACATTCTTCGTTTACGAGATAGTGTACTGTTAGAGGATTTCTTAACACAATCGTTGCTAATCGTAAAACGTCGTCGAGAATTTTCACTTCCATCACACCTCGACTTCCTCCACCATCAAAAGACAATATGTCAATATTCTTTTCTATTGAATCCATTTCCACGTTTACCACCTGTATACATAAATACAACAGAAGAGTGACATAATCGTATCTATAAATGGAGTCAAATGACGTGCATAATGCAATTCAAAAGGGATCTTTAAAAATTTGCCTCATTACCACATCTGCAGTGCATTTTACAGGTGAGACATGCGGTCTTTTTGGCGTTAAAAATTACTAAAATTTTCTACGTTAAAAGCTCTGATATAGTTAATATTTTTGTCCAAACTATTCAGGTCGTTGTTTGCATGCAATAATTTCGCATTTCCTGCGTAATACCATGCGCGCTATGTAACCCGATCAATTTTCTATTTCCTACCTTGGGTTTAAGCTCTTCTTCTCTATAGAGAAGAGATTTATGGCAAAAAATTTATTGAAGGACAACATCTGTATAACTACGTTTTCATGAAAGTGGCCTGTCGTAAATGCAGGTTTTATTTGTATGCACTTTACGACATCCATCTACGCAAATATTTGTTGGCAAATACAAATCTTCACTGAAATTCTCATCAGTTTAATGGCGACTAATGAACGAGGACAAATAATGTTCACTAGCTGAAAAGCCTGAAATATGATTGTGCATCAAAATTACTCAGCAAAAGAGATCCCGTGTTTTGCCAGCGATATGTTTTACTAAACACCTAAACACTACCATTACTATCTGTGTTGCCATTGTGTATGTATTACTATTGATATTTGTACCAAAACCTTTGTGTTTTTCTACCTTCTTTCCTTTTACTTAGCCTACAAAAATGCACTTCACTTTCTATATTGTTTCTATGTACAACGTTTACATTTTAGCATACATTGCAATATACGTAAGAATTTCTTCATTTTCATTGTTATCATAGAACTTTTCACAGTAATAATCAAAGTTAGTTTGCTGCATCTATCATCGTTTTTTTAGAATACAAATAAAAGCATGAATGAAAATTTTACAAAACCCTTGTCTTAAGCGTCGTCTTTTATTTAATGAATATTATCTAGCTTAAATGTAAGTTATTTTGTTAAGATATCCTTGTCGTTCTGATAGTCTTCTGCTGGATGAGTAGTCCAAAGCAAAGGCATCAAAGATCTAACTGTCGTCACTGCTGGACATTTTGCTTATATAACGCAACGATAGTTTTGTGGTCATGCTCATAGTTCAGTTCACCTGACATAAACATGACAATTAAAATCATTACCGCATTATTTCGACACCGATAAAAGTTTTCCAGCTGAATTAGGTTTTGGTCTCGACTATTTTTTACTCTCCACATTTAAATTTTTGTGATTTTACTGTCCAAGTAAGCTATACACGCACTGATATACGAGCTCACATATATATGTGCAAAACACCCCAGCTGGTTTTTTTTTACGGAAAAATTACGCACCTCAGAATCTTCAGGTGAAGACATCGCATTTATTAGAAACGTACTATCTTACGACTACCAAACTTGATATGCTTCGCTTGATGTTCGTGGTCTTCAAAGCTTCCTTCATTGCGAGGTGACGAAAAATGCGCATTGAAGACCCCTGGTGGTTGACTTCATATTTCGTACAGCACATGATGTAGCTAGGTTCAGATTTCACTTAGGTTTATATTGCTACCAACTACTTATGCTACAAGTCTACAGCAATCAGCTTACTATTATTACTTTTTATCAACTTGAATTGCTATTAAAATCTGTCATTTCTGTAAATCTTAAAAAGCCTACTTACTGCAGCAGAAGCATCCCACGTTCTCATGACTTAATTAAAACTATTTATGTCACATTCTTTCTTAAACCTACATATTAATTTGCATCAGAATTATCTCATAGTCTCATGACTTAATTAATAAAAACTTTTTTATGCAAACAGTGTTCCTAAGCCTACTTATTAATGTGCTACAGAAGCATAGTATGGTCTTATGACTTGAATGTGGAAACTTTTTTTATGTAAACAGTCTCTTAGTTCTTTGCTACAATATTTACCAAACATAATCGAAATTTTTAGTTCATGTATTTTGACAAATGCGTCATTATTTATAATCTTGTCAGTGCTCAAAGGTGACTCAAAGCTGTTGATCTGTTTAGACGTCCAAACATCACAAATGTTCGCTTCTTGCTAATCACCATCATTTTATGCAAGTCGCTGAGCAGCTGGTATATTTCGATAAGACATGAATGATCTTCCGACAAAAATGTTCTATTACGTTGGAAGCCTTCAAAAGTCTTTCTTTTGCTTCTTTAAATCTTCCAGCTTCAAAAAGGCACGCCAAGAGCTGACAAGTGCCAGTGTCAATACTGCCGACAATTTTTTTCTTATCTTCCAAAGTTTGTGGTGCTTAAGCCAAGGAATCAGCGTGTTTCGTTTTCTTTTTTAATCACTCTCAATTTGCCAGATTTGATAGTATTATTGAAAGTTTACGTTCGTGTTCTATTTCTTCGAATGTTTTTTTTGGCCTCTTTAAATTTTCGATTTCTTCTTCGTAGTTCTTGCTCTTCATAAAATAAACTGCTTCGAAGTTGAAAGACTCGGCTACCATGTCAGGTTTTTTCTTGTTGCTCAGATCTTCGTCCCATTCATTTAAATTTTCTCAATTCTTTGGCCTGGCGAACTAAGTCAAGAGCTTCTTCATCCATTCCATGTTGTAAATAACACACCCAACGTCTTTAAAATTTCAGCCTTTTGAACTTGATTGTTTTCTGCGATGTATGCGGCTGTCTCTCTGTAAAATTTAACAGCTTCCTCAAATAGAACATCTGCCCTTCTTATTACAAACCACTAAACTTAGCAACAACTCTAACTTCTGATCCTGTTCTGAAATGTGTTTTGCATAAATTGTTATGTACGACGATACAAATTGTTCACTGCGAGAAATGTATTTTAGAGACTAAAGTCTAAATTTTGTGCATGGGGATAGTTTTCAGGGCTGTATCACAGTTAAAAATGGCAATGCACCTTGATTTTAGAACAGTTTGAGCCGTTTCGTGTCGTACGAACTGTGTAGTCTACTGAAAAAAAGTTGTGATAAAATGTAGCAAGCATGAGAGGTTGATAAATCAATTTAATTGACCAACGGAAAGTATATCATTGATTTAACAATGTCAATATATGATATTGATTATATACCATCATACGTTGCGTGCTTCGATGATCGTGAGAGTGTAAACTAACATTTTTTAGGGGGGGGTCTTGGGAGCATTTTCAATGCATTGAAAATTATCAAATAACTGATTATGAAAATAAGAGCTCTGGATTTTGCATAAAGTGTCTTTTACGTGAATGTGTTAAAAATAAAGGAGGGATATAGTTCTCATGGGAGAAGATTACTGCTTTATAAGATAATCATGAAGAAACATAAATGAAATTTAGAGGTAAACGAATGGTTCGCTATCACCACTAATGTCTGGTTAGCACAAAACTTTGGAACTTGATTCTTTCAACATTGAAATTATGTTGCACCATGTTATCTCGCTCTTATTACTCGTGCTATGGAGGGGCACGAGTAGAGGTTTTGGCTTTCACAATATGGCGACCGCAAGGAGTGACAAAATGTAATACTTCGACAATACTAGCATTAAAGACATCCTTTTTTCAAATAATACAAAGGATGCAAAATATATACGCACAAAAGATAAAGCTACGCTACAACATATTGCGTGCTACGATATATACTTTTCAAATCCTATGAAAGCAAGAACTATCATCGATATTTTGAATTTGTTGTTTTCAAAATTTTACAGCTTCCTTTTCTTGAGAGATTCTAGCATTGCAATTTGGCATTTGTGAGGATTTAACTTCCATACTTTTGCTAACAATACTTATAACACTACATTCTTGTTTATATTTACGAAAACTACTTTAATGTTTGTAAAATGTTTGATCTAACTAAGAAACCGTTAAAATCACTCGCCATCAGCTCATGTTTTCTTACATTATTTTATGTTTTGACCAAATTCGTTGTCAAAACGCAAATTGTGCACTTACCAGAGCACGAATGTACGCCTGAGCAGGCGTCTTGTTTACACTTATTTCCTAAAACTCTACACCATAAAATTCACATTATATTCAAAATGTTCAATATTTGTTTTATTAGTCAAACACTTGAAAGTTGGATGTATTGGCAAACTCAGTCGTGAGCCATTGATAATGAATATTTGATGGTGTATCAGCTACTTCAGTTTGCTTACAGCAAATACCATGAGTGTTGGATGCCATGAAATTAGACCGGTACAGTGAAAGGTAAGAAATAAAATTAAAGTAGTAAAAGTCTTGTGCTTCATGTTATAAACATTGCTAGGTAAAGGAACATTGCCTTAGAAAAATATTAACAATGTTTAGAATTTGCATAGTCAGACTAAATGTGCAAGTTCATTGGCTATGTTACTGATGTTTGGAATATTAACCAGTTAAGTTTAGTGTTTGTTGACAGTTGTCCCTTGTTAAGGCAAGATCAATTTTCAATGATCATAACTACTGAGGGATTGAAGTCAAAATCTGCACCTGCACTTCATTTGTACAATAAAGAGTGAAAATGCATGTTGTTAATCACCCACACACCAACCCCTCTTCTTCTACAAAAGTGTCATACTTAAACAAGAAAATATGCCAGACATTAACAGTAAGACAAAGATATGTTGCTATTGAAGAAAACTGCTTAAATGACAGCTTTCTAAAACAGTTTATTCGTAGCTCGTTTTGTTCTTAAGATAATGAAGTTATTGTAATGTCCGACTTACCCAATCAGTGACGTCATATTTGATCATGAGCGGCTGCAAATTAATGAATATCCTTCAGTGTCCTAAAAACTTTACTAATGCAGATTTTATACCATTATCACATCACACAGACAGGAAATAGTCCAGGTTGAGATGATAGAGATGAATGAGTTAAAGAAATGGCGATTTAATTCAATCAAATGAACATATTTCTATGGCATTCAAATAATTTCAACTTATTATAGAAAAAAGTTTTGCTTTAACATAAAAAGTCTTTACTATCTTACTTGTTCTGTGTACATAAATATTTCTGGCCAATTGATTGGATGATATATGCACTTAGCAACAAAAGAATGGAATCCTGAAACAAACTCCGTAACATTGTTGGATCAATGTGAAATCGACTGATATCACAATCAAATTGAAGATGATCTTACTATAGTACTAAGTAGATTAGATAAGCTGTAGATTATTATAACGGTAGATTATTCTGGATTAGCGTTATGGTCTGGATTACCAGAACCAATTGACTATTGTATTAGGAAAACGTCATCGCCAAATTGTAGCCAATTAACCGTATTACTGAAATACGCAACCAAAAAGGCGACAGAATAGTTACAAGTTTGGAACATGCATTTGGTTCCACTATTGAGTTCTATAATAACTCGGGCTATCTTAAGTGCGGCTTTAAATATTGGATGACGCCAAAAAGATGGGGGAATTGACCTATTTCCGCTGAGATTTTCCGAAATTGACTGCTCTGCAGAAAATTCTGCAATTTCTCACTTCCCCCTGATGAAAGAGTAAGAAAAAGTATTTTCGTATTTGGCATTTTACTAGCAAATTTATGATGAAGCCTGTGAATAATAATATGTAATATTTGAAGCCTGTGAATACAAAATTGTGTTTTAGTATTTCTTTTCTTTTTTTCTCTGTTTCATGTCTTTTCTTTGAGAGTGCAAAACTTTCAGAAAGCAAATTTTCAATCATATCTTGAGTATTTAACAAGTTCATCTTTGCTTTTCAAATCTTCCCGCTTTGAATAAACACAGTCCAAGAACTGAAAAGTTAACGGCAATTCCAGGATTATTATAATCAAGGAAATGTTTATTCATTATTTCTAGAGCTTGTTGGGCATAAACCAAAGCCAGATCGTTGTCTGGTGGATTTTGTAAGGTTAGGCATCTGGCTAAATTTTTCAATACAAGAGGACGCTATATGCTCATCTCCAATGCGCTTGTATATATCTTTAGCATCCTCCAGACTTTTCTTTGCCTTCTTGTAGTTACCTCTACTCAATTAGCAAAATCCAACATTGAAAAGAGATTCGGCAGCAAGAGGATCGTTTTTCTTTTCAATTAACTTCTTCCATACATTTTGGGTTTGGTGAATGTAATTGAGGACTTCTTCTCAATTAAAGAATTTACAGAAAATAAAAGAAATGCATATGACTTCACATTTATTTAATGGTAGTCTCCAGCCATCACCACCTATCTTTGATGACGAAAAGGATCAAAAAAGGGAGTTGCTTGTGAAGGAGCCTACAAAGGAAGAGAAAAGTTCCCAGCCCTCAACACAAAGTTTTGAGGTTCAGCATAGCAATAAAAAGTCACTATCAGCATAAGTTTCAATGGCGAACTATCAGCATAAGATTGAATAGCAAACTATTAGCATAAGTTTCAATACCGACAGCTATTTTTTACGAAATTTTCTAATATTTAAATAAATGCAAAAAACTTCTGTGAACAATATTGCAGTGCGCGCAGTGCTCATGCCAAGGCACAGAATAATAATTATACAGATAAGTCGCACAAATTTGCACAGCGTCTTCACGGCCGCCATTATTCTAGCAAGATACTTAGCGTTTTCATTTGTTTCCAACCACTGCATCAACTTGACGAAATAACTCGCAGAAAACCTCCCCAAGAAAGGAGTCTCCAAAAAACAGACACTAGGAACTACCTGTAGAAATGACTCCGACAAGAAAAACAATCAGCGTAATTATATATTTAGCATTAAATATTTTCTTAACATTTGAACAAAAGCAAGAAATAATATTCACTGCTTTTCTTTCCTGATCCAAAATATTTTAGGATTATTGCAGGAACAAGAAACTACTAGTGGGAAACAAAAAAGTTTCATAAACCTAACTTGGCAACAGAAAGTTAATTTTGCCATGAAAATTTTAAGTCTAAAATGTAAAATAGTTAAAACACATCACTCCTTTAATTAATTTTAATTAATTAGTCAATTAACCCATTACACATTGGCAATAGACATTACACTATTCCTTGCTAATTCAGCTGTCTACACTTTAATCTGATTAATTTGTTTTCCATTGTTCGTCATCCATTGATTTGGTATTTTCATACGTCAGATATCATGGGATCTGTAATGATTTCTTTACCTGAATGAAAAGATTTGTATACGAAAGAGAGATTTTCTACATCATTCTTATAAAGTGTAATGAATTAATCACACAATTCATTATCGCTAAACATCCAATGTAAGTGTCATTTTTTGCCATTGCACATAGGCATAAGTAATAAGGTTTCGACGACAAATTTTTTAGGATTATTATTGATGTGTCGATCAAAAGTTCATGTATACCTCAATTTCATTTTGTTGCTTTTCAAACAGCTGCATAACATTACCAGGCTTATGACAATATCGCCCTTTACACACATATCCTTTAGGACAACACCCAATAGGATTTGTACAGCAGATTCCATCTTTTAGAAAACAGCAACCATAACTTCTACTACCGACGTCTGAGCAGCACATTTGTCCATCGGGACACCTAAGTGGACCGCATTTCACCGTATGTACCTAAAAACAGCAGTGGTGAAGTTAAATGGTTACTTAAATTGGCTTGTTGGAATCTTTCCTAAAGAAGCTAACATAACAAAACAAAGGGCAAGTGCTATAACGAACGAATGACTATTAAAACATAAAATAATGTTCTATTAGACAAAATTTACTTTTATGGAAAGTATAAATGCATTAAGCCTAAACGTGGAAAAGTAAATGAATATTTTTGTAGAAAAGTAAAAACTTGTTGTCTTAAAAATTGACTGAATGTTTAATTGATCATTTTTTTCTGTTATTTGTTAAAAAAATAATTTGCTGAAGGCAATGGAAAAATACGTAGCTACGGCATTAACGACAAAAGAAATTGCGGGGTGTGATGTTCAATGAAAGTCAAAATCATCTATCATGGAGAAGTTGTCTGATATCATAGAAAGCGTGGTCAGTTTTTTAAAATCTAAATATTTTAAAGACAACATGTTGCTCAAAACATTTCTGTGCGTTTACTACAGGAATAGACAGCTCTTATTGTGTCCTAGTCCTTGTAGTGAACATGTTGCCATTGCGTCACTTAATTAAAAGTATTTGTGCCCCACCTATATCTTTTCACTTTTTAATTCACCATCTTGATTGAATTCATATTCTGATTACTAAAACAACAGCCAATGAATTCTATTCCTTCTTCCTTGTATAAGATGCATGTTAAGGCATATGTGCATTACCTTAGCTGTCCGTTGTTTGTATTTATATTGTGCGATTATACAATTTATATTTCAGATTAAAAGTCTATTTCTTATTTAAAGCCATACAACTCTTATTTTTACAACTATCTATAAAATTTTTCAAAGCAAAATCTAGAAATTGTCTTAAATAAAGTTGAAATATACAATAACCTTACAAAGCTCCCTCAAAGCACCAACCTTTGATGTTGAATTTCCGACAAAACATTCAATGAACATGATTTGATTAAAGATGAGAGCAGCTGCAAAAATCCAGATCGTTTGCATATTCAGCTACCAGAAAAGCGACTGGTTTAGTTTTACAGACTAAGAATAGGGAAAATTAACTAAATTAACCAACGAAACGTTCTTTTATATCAAACTTGACAAACGTTTTTGTTAAAATTTTGTTGTGTTTAGATAGCAACTTTTATAAAACACTTTTATTCAGATTTCATTCAAAGTTTGGTTTGACGATTTACAGGTATGCTATTAATCATTCATTTAAAGACGTAATTTTTTCTTTGTCATTGTATAGCAAAAAATAATTATATTGTTGAATATTTGCGTTTCAATGGTTATAATTACTTTCTATGATATATCCCAATCATCTATGGTGTTAAAAAGTAGTGCCCGATGGGGCGAGGGGGGGGGGGCAACAAAACACTCAACGAAAATCATCTACAGAATACGGCGTATTACTGCATATTAATATATAATGTCACAAGAACGATTAATTTAACATAGAAATAACAATGGCACACATATTATTTTTGTCAAATAAATTTTTTTTCTAGGTATACAAGAAATTCGTACTTGCCATTGATTATAACATGTACAAATTTATTTTTCTACAGAAAAAACTGAAATTTATAAAAAAAGAAAATTAGCTACTTTTAAAAAGTAGAAATTTAACCATACACATACTATGCTAGAGAATTCGATAAGTGCTTGATGTGCTCATGGCAATGTTTCGTCATTCATATGACATAAGAAAGACCATTGAAGACTCATGAGTGAGATTTACCTCCGCTTATATGTTTTCAAAATGTGCTAAGGGGAAATCCACTATAGCATTAAAGTTTAATTTACTCAATAATATAGTCAAAGTCATCGCGGTTTTTTTTTTATTTCGCTTTCATACAGCTTCTAGGAAAAAGCTTGAAAAGTTTAACAATAAGTGAAACATACATGAAAGTTAAATGAGATTCAAACAATACAAATTAAGATTAAATGAAGATATGATCTTCGCATTTTGCTGGACAATTTAAGCAATCGTCTCAGGACCTGAAAAAATCAGGTGACTCAACGGGATTCGAACCCATGACCTCTGCGGTGCCGGTGCAGTGCTCTGACCAACTGAGCTATGAAGTCACACAGTAAATGGTTTGAACCCGGGAGTATCGTTATATGTTTGTAAATGATGATCGTCCAGGTTAATAAAGTCCTGAGAAGGACTGTTTTTGATGTTGTTGACTGACGTTTCGACAACCTTAGCGGTAGTCATCTTCAGAGTCAAATGATTCATAATATTATTTTATTTATTTTATAAAAAACATTCATACGACATTCCTTTCACGAGAAAACATGAGCCCAACAATATTGACCTGCTCACCACTGTGTGACTTCATAGCTCAGTTGGTCAGAGCACTGCACCGGCACCGCAGAGGTCATGGGTTCGAATCCCGTTGAGTCACCTGATTTTTTCAGGTCCTGAGACGATTGCTTAAATTGTCCAGCAAAATGCGAAGATCATATCTTCATTTAATTTCAATTACCGCACTGCATAAAAACATTCATACAAATTAAGATTGTTAATAAGAAACACCAAATAATCAACTATGTAAAAATGTCGCAGTAAATTGAAAAATTGAATTATATAATTGGAGTCGTTTTGTAGTTAAAATGAAAATCTATAATCAGTTAAACACATCTGTCTATATAATAAGAACATATAATATTTTCATGAAATACGTTTACCTTAAAATGCAAATAAAATTCCAGCGATTTTTTCCGTGTGTAGTGTTGATGTCAGATCACACTCTCCAATAACCACTGAACTTTCACGACTAGGAAGCTTATATTTGTAAAAATGATACAAAAAGGTTGATGGTCGCGTGCCTGAGTGCAATGTAACATATGACTTACGTAAAAAGGGGAGGAGCTATGAGATTGATTTCAAAGTACAAATGAGAAGTTCAACTCTCAAAAGAAATTAAGACCTAGTTTAAACGTCGAACTTTACATGAACCGAACGCATTTAAAACAAAAAATATTAAGGAAGTTCGATCCATCTCATTTTCTTTGTCTTAAATGCATTCGGTGCATGTAAAGTGCGACGTTTAAAACAGGACTAAAACTTTAAAGATGAACTTTAGTATTTATTAAGCGCAGGAACCTTATTAATATTAGTCTCAGATACTCTTTAATGAGATATTTAATGCTTATTCAAGGTTTCGTCCTATACCACAAGGGGTCTAGAAGTCTTTACAATACAAAAACATGAAAGATACCACGTGTAAACAACATGTGTTTCACATGTGAAATTGGCTAATACACAACTAAAGACTATATTTAGTACAATCGCATGTTCTTCCCACGTGTTTCCCAAGAGTGTTCCACTCATTGGAAATTGTAACAGTCACATGTTGAGCACAAGTGAAGTTATATGTAGAGTGAAGGCACCAAGGGGGATGGGATAGCATTTCCTTCACTTTTTTTGTTTGTCCCCATTGCTCCACAAAAAATAACCCGAGATTATAAAAGTTTTATAAAAATCAGTCTTAAAAAGTAAAATTTAACCTTTAGCAATGTCTTGTATTTCAAGCATTGGGAAAAAACTATATGCTTCGAGCAGTTTTGCATGGCAAATTATGCAACACACGGCTCAAGCAGAGTATACTTTACAAAACAATGTGATAAGTGCATGACGCACACAAGTACAATGTACGGCCATTCATAGATGACATAATGAAAGGTCATTAAGGCCAACCAACTACTGAGATTCGGTTCAAATTCACTATAGTATTACTTTCATATACTGTATAACAAAGGCAAAGACATCACTTTTTTTTATTTTGCAGAACACAACCAGCTTCCCAAAATAAAGGCTTAAAAGTTTAATAAGAAGTAAAACATAAATGAAAGGCAAATCTACTTCAAAATAATTGTACAATACTTAAATGAACGATAGCTATTTGAATTATATGAACGCTGAAAAGTCAATTTTGTAAAAATGTGACAGTCAATTGAATTATGTCATATAGCTGACCGACCGCGCGTGCTCTCCGTCGCACTCGCATGTGTATAATAAACCTGACGTCACTCTACGCATGCATACTGATACATACCAATACCACAATACCATCAATTTCAAAATTTTTGCAGCAAAGCGTTAAGTTTGCGTACGCATTTTGAATAGAATTCAGTAAAGATTGGGCGCAAACACAAAAAGGAAGAGTCCTCAGATATACTAATCATTGATAACTGTGTTGTTGAGATACTCAAGAATGAAAAATTGCCTCTTGAAAAACAAGAAGATATCATCATTTGATACTAACTTGACATCATTATTTAATTATGTGCTATGCAAATCAAGTGTCTCGTTAATTCAGCCTCATGTGTTTTATAAACAGTGACGCACCAAGCGGTGTGTATGTGGTGTTGGACCCCGCGACTTTTAAAAATTGGTTGGTAAATTTTTAAAAGATAGATAATCGTCGGTTTTTAAGACTAAAGCAGTCGGTAATTTTCAGATTCAAGCTATTACTTGTAGACGGTGATTTCACTTTCACGGCACAAAAAATTGAAAATTCAAACTTACTTGAATTATGTAGTCTTGTAAACTCTTATGATCCTTAAGTGTGACTTCAAAATTTTAGAGAATTGTAAAGTTCTTTGCTGAAAGCGTTTAAGGCTATAAAATGGTTTGTTTTCACCTACTTGTGCCGCGCCGTTTAAATGTACAGTTGCAGTGATCCAACTGTAGTAAATTGAGAACCCATTTTCACGTTTGCTTATTGAAACTAAAAAACTGTTTGTTTTAAGTTCTTGTTTCATGGAAATGAAAGTACAAAAGTTAACGCCATACTAGAAGAAGCGGTATTTAATAAAATTTTCAATAACAATAATTTTCACCTCAAAATATTACAATGTATATAACACAAGGTTTCATGCAAACAAGGTTATAGGTAAAAAAATAAACATTAGTGTTTCAGCTTTAAAACATTTTTTACTGTTAGCATTGACTTTCATAAAAGGGTATATAGCCACAATTAACTTTTTGAATTTACTTTAAGTTTATACAACGCCTAGATATTCTACTTTAATTCGTTCTTGTATATATCGTTCTTGCTTTGATGGTGCACAATTGGGTAAATAAAACAAAGAAAATTATTTTTATTTAATAATGGCGTTTGTCGTTTTTTCTTTATTATGGCATTATAAAATGATTTAGCTAAAAGTACGACTCAAACGATAAATCCCAGAAGAAGATGTGCAGAAACTGTGGGATTCTAAATCTTGTCTTGTATCTTCGGTTTCGAAGGAACAATATTATCCCCTTTAGATTTCAAACTTTACCAGTTGTATGAAAAGTATTTGCCGAAACTGCATGTTTTCCATATTTTGAAGCTGAAATAGTTCAAAATATTATTTGACGTCTTTTTTATGTTCGCAAAGTTATCGTTCTACTCATATTGGAGTTTACTGGTTGGTTCACAAAAAAAAAACAACAAAACGATCGATGCGTTTAAATGTTTATTTTATGGCTAACTACATCAGTACATGGGTGATTGGTAGCTTTTGTACATGATTTTGTACATGCTAACTGCCAGTGCTTTAAATCATGACACACTATTATGCATGCAATATATTTAAAGTTCTCCATGCAGCTAGTCAACTATATTTGTTTTTCAGTTGTTTATATTATCCTCTTAAAAACTCGCAGTTTGTGTGGATGCTCTTTAGAGTACACGTAAATTTACCTCGTGCATTGTTGTTTTCTTTAGACTTTTTTCTACATGCGTTCTATTTCGTTTGAAAATTTTTTTCCAATTAGCCTACGTCTTGCATTTCGTAATCTTTTGATTATGTTTTGTCTCTTGTATTTTGCTTCCTTCTTTTTCTTGTCGTAATTTTCTGCCTTTTCATTTTCACCGTTTTTCTTTTCCAATTCGCACAGGAGCTTATAAATTTTGATCAGCCTTGGATGATTTTCTGAAATCAGATGTTCCATCACACCTAAAATTTTTAGCAGCTCTATCTTTGCTTTTTGAAATCTTCCAGCCTTGAAAAGACACTGACCAAGAACTGACAAGCTTATAGCAATTTCTGGATTTTTTTCATTATTCCTGGGATTATTATCCTGAAAAGTATGTTTTTTCATCATTTGCAGAGCTTGTTGCGCGTAATTCAAGGAATCTGGGGATTCGTTTTTGGATTTGCATATTGCCAAATTTCTCAATGTCAACGAAACGCTGATTTTATCTCCAATTTGATCGTATTTGGCTTTAGCTTCTTCTAATTTTTTTATTGCTTCGCTGTATTTCTTTTTCTTTCTCAAGCAAAGCCCGTCTATAAAAAAAAACTCGGCCTCCTGAGCATCGTTTTCCTGTTTTGTTTTTTCTTTTATCCTCTTTCTCATTTCTTGGGCTTTGGAAATAAGATATTTGGCTTCATCGTTCTGTTCTACACTTCGGAAACACAACCCTAAGTTACTAAGAATTTGAGCCTTGTCATAGCTATCTTTGTCTTTAGTATAACTAGCTGCCTCATTGTAAAGATCGGCAGCTTTCTCAATTTCTCCTTTTTGCTGCTTACACCTTGCTAAATAGGTTAGAACACGTGCAGATTTCTTCCTTTCTTCAGGGATTTCATTCAAATATTTTTCTGCATCAACGTAATGAAAAGTTGTCAGGTAACAGTCAGCTATTTCAATTAAAGTGTCAACGAGTAGATTTTTACACTTTTCGTCATCTCCATGTCGACTAAGGTCTATCACGTTGGACTTGAATAAGTCTATTGCTGACCTAAAGTCTCCTTGTTGTTTATAGCAGTTTGCGATGTTATACGTAATGTTCTTAATCGTAGTGATGTCACTGCTGACTTTCTCTTGCAGACGTTTGCTTGTTTCGTATGAAATGATTGCCGACTCGAATTCGTTTTTGCTTTGGTATACACATGCTGCAGCTTCAGCAAGTTGTGCTGCAATGGTCAACGCAATTTTGTTATCATTTTTTTTCTTCTCAATATACATAAGAAAGACAACCATTGCAGAGGCAACTACATCAACCAAAAACACATCGTTTTTAAGCCTTTCGTCTTCCATTTTCTTTGTCATCTTCTCTGCATCGTTTTCATCAAGGTCGAATTTTTTCAATCTATCGCCACGTGGCACCAACCTTTGGAACAAAGTTTTTGTCTGATTATTTTGCTTCACAACTTCATTAAACACTGCATTTCCATCGGTGGATAAATTCAGCAAATACTTTGCCCAATCTACACGGTAATTATCTCGAGGAGTTTCTAATTTGGAAGGAGGCGCAATGGATAAAACAGAAGTTATTTCCACGTGTTCACCATTTTCCCCAAATATTTCTTTTGCTCGTGGAATTGCTTGTGCTAAAGGACAATTACCACCAATACCTCCGTCGACATATTTATGACTGCCAATTTCGGTTAAGTTATCAAAGTATATTGGGGCACTTGAAGATGCAAGCAAGACCTTGTAAGCCTGGTAACACGCGTAGTCTTTGCTAAATGTATCAAACATTACGAGATTTTGGTTGTTGCCAAGTTCTTTAGTAACAGCTCCGGCCACGGTTTTCGAAGAATCTTTGCCGCCAAATTCATATAAGCAGCAATCACCAAACTTATTCTTTAGAGCTTTCTCTACTTTAGCTAGTTTATATGGCGGTATTGGAAAGCCAAATATTTTTGTACGCCAAGGGAAGATTTCCCTAGTTTTATCCTTATACATGTTAATGCATTCTTCCAAAGTCATCCGTTCTCTTACATGATGGTTGTTTTCAACTTTATTTCCACCAACTAAAGCAAATGCAATCAAACTTCCTGTACTAGTACCAACTATCATATCGTAAACATCTGTGGGATGAATGGGATCCGTAACTACTTCCATGTCCTTGATCAGACACTCTCGAACGCTTTCATCTTCTAAGAAATTTACTTCATTTTCATCAATGTCTTTGTTCACAAGGTAGCCTACACTTTCAGGATTCGTTGACACAATTGTTGTTAATCGTAGAACGTCGTCCAGTATCTTCAGTTCCATTACACCTCGACTTCCTCCACCATCGAAAGACAATATATTGATTTTCTTTGTTGTCGAATGCATTTTCTCGTTAGACCTGTATGTGTGAAAGTGACAAAGTCATAAATTATTTCAATAACAGCAATCTCCCCTTTTTCCCACTCTCTTTGCGAACAATTGTGAGTTAGTGTGAAGTGTAATGTTTTTAGTTGATTGTTTGTTTGTGTTGTGAATAAGTCGTTTGTAAGGTGCCAATAATTGCTGTGATCTGTTCAGGGTGGTTTGTTCCAAGTTGGTATACCAAATTTCTAATGTAAGCCGTTGTCTACAGTCAGCACTGTAAGTAATGCATTTCGTCGAGTCACAGTCAATGTTGTTCTTTTTGATTCGGTGATGTTCGGCAATGTGATTAGTCTTGTCTTGTTTCTTAGTAGCTCGTTTGTGTTCAGAAAGCCTTATGTTTAAGTTACTGCCAGTTTCCCCGATATAGGAGGCGTGGCAGTCGTAGAAGTTTATTTTGTAAAGTGCACCTTGTCGTTCGTTGGGTTGTTCTTTGTCCTTTATGTTGTCTAGTACTTGTCGTAACGTTGTGATTGGTTTATGTGCGACACGTATGTTGTATGGTCATAAGATACGCGAGATAGTCTCAGACGTACCTTTGATGTAAGGTACCGTTGCTGTTGTCACTGAGTTGTTCGTTTCGTTTGGTTTGTTGGGCTTGTAAGTATTACGTTTGATAAAATCAGATTTATAGTTGTTTTTGTCAAAAATACGTTTGAGATAGTTGTTTTCGTTTTGTAGAGCGTCCGGTGAATCACATATGATTTGTGCAAGTCTTGTTAATGTTCTGATTGTGGTGGCTTTGTGTGATGTAGGGTTGTAAAATGATTGGTCTAGTAGTCGGTCAGTATGTGTTGGCTTGCGATAAACTGTTGTTCGTAGTTTTTGATTGTCATGTTTTACCAAACAGTCGAGAAATAGAAGAATTCCGTTTTCTTCGACATCTTTGGTAAATTGTATGTGGCTGTCCTGTTTGTTGATGTGAGTGTGAAAGTCATCAATTTCATCTGCATGTAGGGCTGTGATTATGTCATCTACGTTGCACGTTTGTAAGTCATGAGCGCCCTTTCCTCTATAGATTGAATTACAATTTCAGCAATTACAACAGAAACGGGCGAGCCCATTGCTGTTCCATGTAATTGTTTGTAGTGTGTGCCTTTGTACTGGAAGTAAGTTGAGGTGACGCAGAGCACCAGTAGCTCCTTAATGTCTTCTGTCCGTAATGGCAGTACGTCCGTGGTGTTTGTAATGAGTTTTTGTAGAAGTAAGTGCCAGATTAAGTGGAATATTGTGAACAGTGATTTCATTTCAAAAGACACTAGTATATAGCTGTCCGGTGTTTGTATAGTGCTCAGTCTTTTAATGAAAGTTTCAGTGGATTGTAGCTTGTATTTTGATTTGCTTGTAAGTGGTTGCAGTATGTCAGTCAAGTACATTGAGAGTTAGTTTTTGGGCGAACCACAGAATGATACAATTGGTCGCATGGGTATTTGTGGTTTGTGAAGTTTTGGTAGTCCGTATAGTCTGGTTGGTCGTGGTACTCAACATCTAAGTCGGTAGTAAATACGTTCAGATCTAATGTTAGATATTCTCATAGAGATTATCTTGCTGTTAAGTTTGCGTACTAGTGATGGTGTTGGGTCTAGTTTGAGTTGTTCGTACGTTTGTCTGTTGTTAACAAGGGTGTCCATTTTATCGAAGTAATCATTCCTGTCCATGACCAAAGTCACGCGTCCTTTGTCTGCTGGTAAAATGACGATGTTGTTGTCGTGTTTTAGTCGTTTGAGTGCTTTTTGCTCGTCCTTTGTCAAGTTGTTGTCACGTATAGAGGACGATTGTAAAGTGGAGGCTACTCTGCTTCTGATCTCGTCTTTGGTTGTCTCTGACAAGTCTCTTTGATACGCTAGGACAGCCTCGACTCTTGATACTATCGTCTCAGTCGGGGCTCGTCTAGATGTTATGGAATGTTTTAGTCCGTAAGATAGTAGTCGCGTTTCAGTTTCGTCTAATGAGCGGGAAGAAATATTCCTCACCCAGTTATCGTCATGTTTATGTCTTGTACGTGTTTTAGTGCGTTTTAAACGTTCAGGTTTTTGTTGTTGTTTGATTTGGTGTTGTGTCTCTGTCTTGTTTGCTCGTTTCTCCGCAATAGTTTTTATCGTAGAAAGTAAAGTATCGCTTACGGTCGTTGGTATGAGTTCCTTCTGTTTGTTCAGTCTTTGTTCTTGTTGTTTAATGTAATAGTTGATTCACAATGACAATATACATTTCCTGTACACACAATACAATGACGTAAGAACCAGATAAAAATTACTGCTAACCTGACGTTTACTCCTCCTTTGACTCTGAAGATGACTACCGCTAATGTTGTCGAAACGTCAGTCAACAACAACAACAACAGTCCTTCTCAGGACTATACCAACCTGGACGATCTACATTTACAAACATGTAACGATACTCCCGGATTCAAACCGTTTACTTTAAAGATAACGGCGTTTTTTTTTTCAATGGAGTCAAGTTAATATTAGATAATACGCAACAAATTTTAAATGACAGTTCCAATTTTTATAAGTAATAGCATGGTTTCGAGTGCAATTTGAGAAAAAAATGCACGAGTGATTTTTTCAAAGACTATCAAAATTGCACGAGTCTGAAGGACGAGTTTGGTTTCTCAAGCAGGGTTTCTCGTGCAATTGAAGTCTTTGAAAAACTCACGAGTGCTTGTTTTCCAAAATGCACGAGAAACCATGCTACTTTTTATTAATAAAGTAGATGAAAAAATTTCTCAATTATTTCTTAATTCTGTTGACTTTTAACTTCAGCGTACGTGCATTAATTTAGCCGGCGAGTTTAATCATTGATCGACCAGTTCGTATTTTTCATTTCCGTCAGATATTATTTTTCACAACACCATAGCTTCCACACACGCAGCTAAAACAAGGTATCTACTTTTAGCAGTGTTGTTATTTTCATCCAGAAACATCTTGCAAACGATGAACTGTAAACTCCTTCGCTAAACAAAATTTACTTGAAACTCCCGCCAGCCGTTGTAATTGCTTTGTTTACAATAATTTTACTTTCCCGCTTTTGAAATGTTTTAATTTGATTGGCTCTTAGATCATTTCCTTGTTTGACTGACCAATCAGTAGCATATTTTTCAAAAAGAAATTGCCCTGTATTTCTTTTTTTTGCACTGTGTTTCACATTTTTGCACTTGTATTTACGATAAATTGCACTGCTCTTAACCAATTAGAATTGAGAAATTTTTCATGTATGTTATCCACAAAATTAGATGCCGTCTATCAATTGGTAGTTTTTAAAGTAACAAAAAGGGGAGAAAACATTGGAGAGGAAATTTTTCTTGCGCTGAATAAAACACTCGTGCTCTTGATATCGTACAAGTATCAGTTATTTTTGCTTTGAAAGTGCAGGATAAAAACACAAGCAAGGTAAGCAAGTGGATTATATTTTTATATGATCCTAACGAGGCATGAAAAAGCAACTTGGATGCATAGTCACACGAGAGTATTACATAAAGCGTCTGGCATTTGCCGGGAAACATGTTATTTTGGATTTGGAACATTATAGAACGTGTTATTGTGCAGTGACACAATTTACGAGATGTACCAATGATGACAAGACACCAGCAGCTCAATTATGCTACATTTATACACTATTGAAATAATTTTGACGTGTTAGGATGTTTTTCTTGAAATGGTAATGGTGGATATTCGTGGAGTCATAGGGTAACAACAAGCCAACACTTACGAAAATTTCTCAATTGATTTCACATATGAAATTGGAATTTTATATATGAAACAGACACATTTCATAGATGAAGCGTTTTGATTTCACATAAGTTTCACATCATTTCATACATGAATTCAAATGTGAAATTTTCGTTAGGGAAGTGTACAGTAAGACTCTATCTTGCTCCATCTATTTTTCAACTATTCCATGATAACTTAATGTTTTAGCGTGATAATGATCCAAAAAATAACAGTGCAGCGGCTCCAAAATACCTCATTAAGGATAAAGCGGATCGCACCAGACTTAAATTGAGAATTTATTTGTTGAATTCATTTTTTGACTCACCAAAGATTGTAAGCCAAATGATGACCATGAACTCTTCGACATAGTGTAAAGTGAAAAGCAATCAGTATAAGCCTAAGATACTTTTACAAGCTCTTTGAAAGTATGTAGAGATGTGGTAGAATTAAAAGAAATGTCAACTGAAAACTAATCCTCATTTAGTCTGGTTTGTATCACATATAAAAAATGACAATGCTTGTTTGCAATATGTCATAATGTTTTAAAAGATGACTCTTTTTTACCATCGCTAGTATGTGTTACTATATTATGGCAACATAAACTTTTTTCCTGCAGCATATATTTATATGCGCTCCATTGCTGTACGATTTCTAAATAAAAACGGACATTGTATCTAAAGCTGACGCTTTCTGCACTAAATTTTAATGTCGCTTCAAAAGCCTTTCTAACTTATAGATTGTATTGTGTCTATCTGCCAACGCTTTTATAGTGTCAACGCATTTACCATGGCACGCTCGTTGCATATTCTTTCTTTGCCAGATGCCATTGCTAGCTTTAATTTCTCTATTCAGATTACAACTATTTTTCAAAGCCGCTTTCCTTACTCGCTACAGTATACTAGCCACAAAGACCTTTATGCAACACCAACTTTCTGGCAATTATAACGTGCTAAACCCAAGTTCTTTCACAAATTATGGAAATTATGTGAAGAAACATAGAATCTTCTTAAATTTGGTCTCATTGAGCATCTGCAATGAAATACGTATTATCAATTCAAGACTTTTTCTTCATAAACGCATTTATCTTTCTTATAAATCTCTTATCTAGGTACGATGCCTAAAAGTATAGGTTTGTGACAACTAAGAGAAGTGGGCAAAATTCCAACAAGTTTAGGTCACACGCCTGTCTTTTAAAAGCTCGCTTACTCTTCTTACGTGGTGCTTCAACATCATGACCTCATAATTATACGAAAACAGTAATTTCACTTCAATGATTGCTAAGCTTGATTAGAAATATAGTAAATGGTTTGAGCCTGGGAGTATCGTTATATGTTTGTAAATGATGATCGTCCAGGTTAATAAAGTCCTGAGAAGGACTGTTTTTGTTGTTGTTGAGTGACGTTTCGACAACCTTAGCGGTAGTCATCTTCAGAGTCAAATGAGGAGTAAACGTCAGCTTAGCCGTATTTGTTATCTGGTGCTTACGTCATTGTATTGTGTGTACAGGAAATGTGTATTGTCATTGTGGATTAGTGTGAAGTGAAATATTTTATTTTTAGTTGTGATGTGTGATTTAGGTGTGACGTTTTTAGTTGTAATGTGTGGGTGTCAATTGTGTATTGTCATTTTAAATTAATTTGAAGTGTAATGTTTTTAGTTGATCGTTTGTTTGTATTGTGAATAAGTCGTTTGTAAGGTGCCGGTAATTGCTGTGATCTGTTCAGGGGGGTTTGTTCCAAGTTGGTATACCAACTTTCTAATGTAAGCCGTTGTCTATAGTCAGTACTGTAAGTGATGCATTTTGCCGAGTCCCAGTCAATGTTGTGCTTTGTGATTCGGTGATATTCGGCAATGTGACTAGTTTTGTCTTGTTTCTTAGTAGCTCGTTTGTGCTCAGTAAGTCTTATGTTTAAGTTCCTGCCAGTTTCCCCGATATAGGAGGCGTGGCAGTCGGAGCAGTTTATTTTGTAACCTGCACCTTGTCGTTCGTTGGGTTGTTCTTTGTCCTTTATGTTCGTTAGTACTTGTCGTAACGTTGTGATTGGTTTATGTGCGACACGTATGTTGTATGGTCATAAGATACGCGAGATAGTCTCAGACGTACCTTTGATGTAAGGTATCGTTGCTGTTGTCACTGAGTTGTTCGTTTCGTTGGGTTCGTTAGGTTTGTAAGTGTTGCGTTTGATAAAGTCAGAGTTATAGTTGTTTTTGTCAAAAACACGTTTGAGATAGTTGTTTTCGTTTTGTAGAGCGTCCGGTGAATCACAATGATTTGTGCACGTCTTGTGATTGTGGTGGTTTGTGATGTAGGGTGTAAGATGATTGGTCTAGTAGTCGGTCAGTATGTGTTGGCTTGCGATAAACCCTACATCAAGCCAACACATACTGACCGACTACTAGACCAATCATCTTACAACCCTACATCACACAAAGCCACCACAATCAGAACATTAACAAGACGTGCAAAATCATATGTGATTCACCGGGTCACCAGGCAACTACTACCAGTCCACTGCAATAATCTTACTACTACTTTTTGACACTTACGTTCCTTGTTGTTGTTAAAAAAGCGGTGAAGGAAGTTTTCATTCCCCAACGCCTACACTTTAATTGGGGTAATTATGTACAACAAGAACTATGAACACAGACTTGATGTCATTTAACATTTAGCTTGAAAGAAACAAGAATTAAAATTCCTCCTACAAAAACACAAGTTTGTTCATATTATCATAAAATGTAAATTGTGCATCAAATGTACATAATTTGAATAAAAATACAAAACATCCTAACATGTAAACTCCGAAGATTTGTGTGCCGGCTACTAAGACTACACTGACGAACTACTTATTTCTGGCATGATGTCATAAACTTGTACAAGTAGCTATGTATTCTTGACTTGCAATTCAGCCATGTTTTTGGTCTGATACAAAATAGTATTTTATCAGAGAAATTACACAGCTCAAATAAGGGTTCCTACCACATTCAGTATTATTATATAGAGACACTAATATCACCCATTCAGCTTTAAGACCATTTTATGTATCGTTTCACTGGTAGCAATGTTTCATCGAAAAATGTAGAGTGAGCCGAGACTCTTTCATCTACTCTGTTCGTTACCGAAATGCTTTGCTAACTATGCGCACATGCAAACGTTAATAAAACAATGGTGGCAGACTGAAAAAAATAATGATACACATTTGAGTAGAGGGTTGAAAGAACAGTACAAGAATATAGCACTGAAGAAGTATTTAAATGCTTCAGGGATGATAGTGACTCTATCCACACTATCCTGACTCAATAGCAGTGTTAACAGGCTACGAACCATTAAGTTTAGATTGACAGAGTAACATAAATGACATAAAGATATAGTTTTGTGATATTCACGATTGCTTATTTTGAATGGTTTTTAGTCATTTTTCTACATCATATTCATTGTTCGTTAAGCAATTATTTTCATTCGTTTATTGCAATATTCATAAATATAATATGTACTTTTATCACTCACCTCTGTTGGCTGGAGTGAGAAGATTGTTCTCGTCAGAAATCTGTCCCAATATCTCTGCAAGTCTTTTCAAAGTGAGGCTGTTTGTTTCATTGCAAATGCTTTTATGACTGTTTAAGTCCCTCCCCCAACATGAACGTTAAAACACAGCAGGTTCATATTTCGCAAGAAGTTTAAAATTAGTAAAATGCATAGCATATTTATTGTTCCACAATTATTGCAACACCAAAAATTGACCACCAACCATTACCTTACATGGAGTGATTTCATTACCATTGGTCAGATCATACACCCTGTATTTGTTTGAATTTCATAACAAAAAATACCAAGAATGCCTGAACACATGCGATGGTTTTATTCAAAAGCAGTTGATTTTAATGTTGATTTAGCACTTCACTGTTAAGTAACATCTTGCTTCAATCTTTACTTTGCTTAATTGCTTTACTTGCTAATAACCTGTATAATGTCTTTTATTACACCGGCTGTAAAACTAGAAAAATCGCTGGATCGCGAGAGATTGATGATTGGCATATGATATTCATATATGCAGGATATGCTGTTTTCATTTCTTTTGAAATTCATTGTTTTATGCGGATTATAACATATATTTTTGAACATGAATCTTCCTATTATAATCTTCCTACGGCCATCAATCATATCAAAATTGAAATTTTCAATCACAATATTTGCTACTTTATTTGATAAAAGAGCATTCCCGATTATCCACCATGTAAAAAATGAAAAGTTACAATGTAGTACAGAGCGATAAGATGTGAAATGTTTTAGTCACGTTTCGCTGATTGCGGAATAATCACGAAAATATTAAACGAAATCTTCGCGTTTTTGTAAGGGGATTTAGTGTTTCCTTGTTATATAGATGTGGAAGTGATTTTGTAAGATATTCATGGCAACTGTTTGATCGTCAGGGCAAGTTAAATAAATTAGGCTTGGGTGATGCTCAGTTATTTTACAAAAGCTATAAGAGATATTTTTGTTTGTACTTGTATTTTTGAAACGAAAATTGTTTTGCTCGCTTTTAGGTTCTGTGCTTATTATAATACAAAAATTGCAATAGTTTATACACGCTCTTCCGTGGAGTAAAGTTTGGTTTTTAATGCATATTTTAAATGTTGGTGTTTTAAACTGCATGTCACCATTTACCAAAGTAGGCCCTAAATTTGCCACAGTACCTAATGGACTTTGATTCCCTGATAGAGTGGCTCTTTTTGTAACTATTTCAGTTTTTGACTATCAGTTTCAACACATTGGTTGGAATATCGCCAGCTTTTCCACAGTTTGAATAAAATTACGCCCACCAGTGGAAATTCCTCAGCATCACCCCCTGGTTTGTTGCGCAATGCCTTCAAAGATAATTAACATTTTGCAGAACTTAATCGGGTAATGAGGAATAAAACCATTTGTAGAAATAGGAAAAGTTGACTGAAATTCTGTAGTAAGAAATGATTTAGTGTCCCTATAGTCTTGTTATCTTAAAGTAAACCTTTTTGTTTTTATGCAATGTAGCTAAAGAGTCTTTATGTACAGTATAAACATAAAGAGTTTAGTGAAGATAAATTTGCTACAATGCCTAATGGATTTTGATTTCCTGATAGAATTATTCTTACTCCAAATGTGAAAGATTTTGTTGACTTGCAGTTTTAACATATATCGGTATTGAAATTGGTTGGAAGATAGCCAGCTGAACCGCATGCAGACTGAATAAAATTACGCCCTTTAGTAAAAATTCCTCAGCTTCACCCTCTGGTTTGTTGCGAAATACCTTCAAGGATAATTTCCATTTTACAGAATTTAATCGGATAATGGGGAATAAAATCATTTGATGAAATAGGAAAAGTTGAAATAGAACTGACTAATAACTGCGTGTCGCTGGTAAAAGGTCACGGGCTATATTTTGTCCTTAAAAATCCCAAGATTCCAGAGGGGAACTGGGCTACGCTTTAGTCTTCATTTTGTGAAATATTTATAATCAAACTGTCAAGCAGAAGGTAAATATTCGCTTCTTTGGGTCACTATGATTGATTATATCTTTTAAAAAATTTGCAAATAGCACACAACCTAATATAATACGATAAAATAAACTAGTCGCATAAAAATGTGCAATAGCATAATTTGAATAGTTGAATTCATTAGAAATTAATTTTTTTAAATGGCATGATTTGAACTGGCCGAGGGCGCTGGCTACGAACCATCTAGTTTAGACTGACAGAGTAACGTAAATCATATATAAAGATGCAGTTCTGTGATATTAACGATGAGTTATTGATTGAATGGTTGCTAGTCATTTTCCCATTTCAGACACTTCCTAAATATAGACCCTCTACAAGTCCCTCCCTGAATATAAACGAAAAATCGCAATGAAAAGCCGCACCGGGCTCTTCTTATTTCAAGAATTTTAATTTAATCAAGTGAATATCGTACTCATGTTCACTAATAAATATTTCATCATACACTAATACAACCAACCATTACCTTTAACGGAGTAATTTCCGTACAATTGTTGCAATTACGTAAAAAAATACAGGTTGCTGAAAATTGTTCATGTTAGCTGTTGTAAAAGAGAAAGCACATCGGCAAAATAAACGATTTCCGTTTCAAAACAACGGTAAGAGCAGAAGTGACCCCTGCTGAACATCAATTAAAACAAATTACTTTACTTACGTTTACTATAAAAATGTTGGCACAAAAACTCTTAAAAACGGTTCGAAACAAGCTTGGCCAACTCATCATTCATAATCAATGTTATCTATGAAAGCCTAATTAATTAAATTGCCCTAACAAACAAACAAACAGTCGCTACAAAACTTTCAAAATCACTTAGAAATCTCTACGACAAGAAAACATTAAATCCTTTCACAGAACATGTACAAATCTTTTCATAAGCGCTTCGAACACTTTGTTCGTTATGTATGTTATGATTTAACGACCACGGAAACATGACTGAAAAATGCAACATTCTATCCCACACACATACCTAGAGAGTAGCTTTTCATTTTTCACATCGTTGATGGTCACGAATGCTCTCTTGTTATTTATTGTGATAAAGTTGCAAATATTTCTTTATCTAAAAGTAAAATTCCGTTTAGGAAAAATATCGGCATGATAATTAACCGTCGGAAGATTGATAATTGGAGGGATTTATTAAAGTGAAATTTATGATGCATCATTTGTTCTATATTCATTAAAAGAGTTCTTTGTTGTTAAGTTTGTAATGTGTTGAAGAATGTGTGCGCCGGCTTTTGCATGCAATTTAAGGTCTTACACATTTACACTTCCTTTTTCAAAATATATGTCCTTGAAAGTCCTTAAAAAGTGTATAAATTTTATTACTCTTGTTTTGTACGGTATTCAATGTTTCTGTTGAACCTAATTTACATTTACTTTGCTTTTATAGGGTTTTAGTTGATAACTTAACAAAACATTTCTTGTTGTTTGTATTCAATGGTTCTTCATTTCTGTCTTGTCAAGTTTTTCAAAATATAAATGTGCCAAACAGTGAGCAGTTTTTTTGAGAAACCATACATGCATGGAGTAAATGCATTTATGAAATTCATGTATAAAATTGTAAATGTATGATCAATGCTTAACTGACCTATACTGTTCAGACATTCTATCTAAATTACTTTGTTTATATACATTTATTTGAATAAAGAACACTTTCGCTGTTCCTAGTCTATAACTTTGCTGAAGTATTGGTTTTATTTCATCTACTCAAACAAGCCATTCATCGTGTGAAATTTATGCTGTATTTCTTACTTGGATTTTTGTACATGTGGCGTGTATTTTCAAAATGATCATTGTAGTTTAATATGGTTATTTTCAACTGAAGGTAATCGAAATTTCTTAGTGGTCACTTCACTCATATTGCTGCAAAATGCCGTGCTCATAGTGACAAAGCAGAGCCCATCGTAAAGAAACCATCAAGTGTTTAGTGTATAATAAGTCCTTGTCTAATTTGTTGAGTGTAATGCCACTGTAGGAAGTGATCGAGTGTCTCTCCAGCCTTGATATCATAATTAAACTAAACCAGTTTTCATTTTGTATATGTGCAATGCAAAGAGTCTTTATGTACAGTATAAAAATAAATAGTTCATTGTAGATGTCGAGTGTTAAATAATCACACCAGCCCCGATTTTTGAAAGGTTAACAGACTCAAAGTCATGTTATTATTGGTCACTGTAAGATCACTTTAACTTTTGTGATCATTAAGAGCTTTGGCACCTGGCTTTTTGTCACACATAGTTGAATCGATTAGGCTAGGTAAATTTGCCAAATCTTTCACAGGCAACAACATGATTCGTGATTACATGTAGCTATTGATATATGGCATATTCTAAATAGTTTCATTTGAAGTGGAATATTTTAAAATAGCATTCAAAATGGCGCGGTTGGTCAGCTACAAACAATCGAGAATAAACTGACAGAAAACATAAAGCTATAGGCTATAGCTATGACCTATACACAAATGTAGTTTTAACGACATTGATAATAAATAAATATGGTTGTTTGTGTTGAGCTCGCGTATTTGGTTATTTTCCTTAATAAAAAATTTTCTACTGAAGAAATCGTTTTCATTCATTAATTGCAAAAATTTATAAATATCATTGCTCTTACATGCACCTCTGACGAATAGAGTGAGGAGATTGTTCACTACAAAAATTTGTTCTAATATTTGTGCAAGTTTTGTGAAGGTGATGCTGTTGGTATCAAGACACAGCAGGTTCCTATTTCGTAAGAATTTTAAATTTAATAAAGTGCACAGCATTTTACTAATTCTTTACCAATTATTGCAACATATAACTCTGACACGACGAACCACTACCTTAAACGAAGTGATTTCTGTAGTATTTTTGCAATTACGCATGTTATTGACGTGAAAAATATAGGGAAAATGTAGGAAAACTATGTTATTCATTACGTATGTTATTACGTATGCTACGCATGTATAAGAAATTGCTATCTTTTTAAAGTTTGGATTTGGACCAATCGACAAAAGTTGCTACATTTTTGTAACACTCAAACTCCAACCACATATGGAAATTGTGTTCGAAAGAGATTCCACATTGTATTTGTTTGCATTTCCAATGCTAACAAATTTGAAGAGTGCTTGAACACAGGCGTTGCTTTTGTGCAACTTCAGTTTACTTTTATTGATTGATGAAGATAAAGTAACATCATGCTTTTTCATTTTCAATGGTTTATTTATTAATACCAATATAATGTCTTTAGCTGCATGGAATGTGCGTAAGTCATGTAAAAACGCGAGAATCTCACGGCTAGAGGAAGATCAATCACTGGGAATGGCTAATATTCATGTATGCATGATATGCCTTATTAGTTTCCTTTGAAATTTATACCCTTAATTATCAATCTTCTTGCGGCCACGAATGATGCGCGCGGACATTTCCGAAATGAAATTCAAGTTTTAGATCAACAACTTTTGCGAGTTTATGAAATTAGCAATAGAGCATACGCTACTATCTACTCTGGAGCGATAAGATGCTAAATGTTTTGGTCATGTTTCGGTGATTGTCAGATAAAAACATAATAACGAATGGAGCTTCTCCTGCTCTTCTGTAAACATTTGTATGTTTTCTGTGAGGAAATTTGTAGTTTAGTTGTCATATAGATTTCGAAATGGTTTTGAAAGATTTTATGGCGACGCTATGATAGTCAAGGAAGTTAAGTTATTAAGCTTGCTTAATGCTCATGTTATTTACATAAACTATAGGGGTCATTTTCCTGTTACTGTTGTTTTAAAACGGAAATCTTATCGGTCGCTGGTACGCTCTCGCTAATACAAAAGTTAAAGCTAAGCATTTCAAGACATTTGGTCTAGTAGGATTGGGAAATAAACAAAGCATAACTTTTTATTGTAAATACTTTCGTAAAGTAAAATAAAGAAATGTTATTGAAACAAGCAACAGCATGAATCGAGCCGTCGGTCGTTTCGAGCCGTCCAGGGAATCTAAATTTTCAAATTTTCTCATGATTTCATTTTAGCTAGGAGTTTTATCAAAACTATAGTTACTCAACACATAGAGGTGGTCTGCAATCACTCGTTTTGACTAAAATAACAAATGAAGTTTCTCCATATAATGGATTCCATCAAACATTCCATCGACATTAGTACGACAAGAATAAAACTAAATTATGCATTCATCATGGGAAATTTGGGAATTGCACTGCAGTTATTTAAACTGAATTGTAGCTTAAGCTTCGAAGCAAGTCTTCAGCCATTTCCATGAGGTGTTTTATCTTTTTGCACTTCTCCACTGGACCAGTCAACGAGCTTTAAACAAATGGAAAAATTTTGGTGAAAATTGAGAGCTGCCAAATGTTATTTTTATCTATATTATATGCTTTGACTATAAGAAGGTGATTTTAAAATACAAATTTTAATGGTCGGTTTAGCATTGACGTGAGAGTAACAATTCTTGAAGAATGAAAGTAGATACTTGCTAAAACCATGATCGTAGCATAAACTTTGACTTATCGCATCATATTACTGTTAATTTGCAAAATCCATTTGTCTGTTTCACATAGGAATATCGAGTGTGTTAGTAGAAACTATCTCTTTTGTTTATAAAGAGTTATTTATCGTTCCTTAGTGTCGATTTCAGTTAACTTTTCAAATGGCGGTTGCCAAGCTACTTTCTAATGTTGCCAATTACATTTCCAAATATGGAATGTTCGTTATGAACTTGTCAACTTAAGTTCACAAGTTGTGTACTTGAGTACTGAAGTTGTGAACTAAAGTTGCGAAGTACTAGCAAACGCGAAAGGTCCATGTACCCTGTAGACAGTTGACAATGATCCGTTCAGTAAGCAAGGAAAACCTTTACCAATAGAAGTAAGAAATGAAATACTTGAAATGTGGTTAAATAACGAGCGTTTGACAAACATTTCGAAACAACTAAACCTACCGTATAAGAATATATCAGATATAATAGATCCATGGGTAAACACTGGTTCTATTCACCTCGCCAGAACAACCTTGATGTTCGAACCACGCGCACAGATGACATTATTGCATACACTGAATATCTAAAAATTAATAAACCATCTATTTACGCAAAAGAGATTCAGCAACAACTAGAAAATGACAAAGTTTGCCTTCCAGCAAACATGCCTAGCAGGTCATCCATTAGTAGAATTTTGAATAAAGATCTTGGTTACACTTACAAGATAATAAGTCAAAATACTCGAGAGACAGAACGGCCGGGCGTTATGGAGAAGTTAGAAGCTTGCGTAGCAATTATTTCATTGATTGATTGCAGCCGAATTCATTTCTTTGATGAGTCGTCTGTAGTTGTTACGAGTGGCAACTGACGTCGAGGGCACAGTATGCACGGTACTCCTGCATTTGAAATCCAACGATACGCTTCTAGTGCCACATTTACTGAAAATTTATTACATGTGGCACTCTTTGAGGGCCGTCAAACCGATTAGAATTGCTAAAGGACTTGATTTCCTTGCTTGCTGAACGGATTCATTGCCAAATGTCTACAGGGTACAAAGACCTTTCGCGTTTGCTAGTACTTCGCAACTTAGTTCACAACTTCAGTACTCAAGTACACAACTTGTGAACTTAAGTTGACAAGTTCATAACGAAATAACGAACATTCCATATTTGGAAATGTAATTGGCAATATTAGAAAGTAACTTGGCAACCGCCATTTGAAAACTTAAAGGACATTGGCAACGAAAATTTTTATGGCATATTTTTGAACCTTTGTAATGTCTAAAAACTAAAATAGCAAAATTTTTTTTCAAAAATATTTTATTGCTGAGATATTTGCAGCAAAAGTTTTATAAATTTCTCCATCTTGGATAAAATTTTGATAAAATTATCTCGAGCGGTAATGACGTCTTGGCCGGTAAGCAGTCAAAACAACAATACAATATACTTTGTGATTGACTGGGTTACAACACATTTATTGCATATTTTACGGGGTTTTTTTGCTGTAATGGATGACATACACGAAAATCAACCGGGTTAGGTTCTGCCCTATCAATATGAACCTGAAATGAAGGCTGAAACAAGTGAAGAAAGCGGTTCCGAAAAGGAGAGTGAGCGGGGCGACTTGCCTCGTCGGAGGATGAAATAGATGCTGAAGTTGAGAGAGAAAATACTTGGCGCCTTTAAACTCTAAGTGTGGACATTGCACTTTGTCGAAAAAGGCAATCGAGTGTTTTTGTTACCTCTAAAAAGCGCTTGAATACGATGAGTATGAGGCCTTTGCTAGGCCAAACAGAAACTCAAGGAGAGTATTGCTTGACAACACACCAAGAATTTAGGGACAATATGCTGTCAGAAAGTGTGTTAGAGATAGACGTGTGTCGGTATCTAGAAAAAAACTGGCCCCTGTCTGATGAGGAGCTGGCGAGAATACACAAGCTGTATCAATTAGTCGCATATCAAAGATGTTCCAGGTGGATTTTTCAAATTTTAGGGAATAAACATCGAAGACCATTTCCTGCTTGAAACTTTGAAAACGCTTCGCGTCACCAGACGGACTTTATACACATTTTAAATACGCATATTATCACGAAAGTCCGTAAATTTAAGATCTTAGACAGACGCTCTTTGATGTTCTTTGTTATGATCTGCAATTGCGATGCCATATCATTGTCGACGGATTGTCACGAACTGCGCAAAAGCAAAATGCATGAGTGATCCACCCAAAACTTGTATTCATTCATAAGTTATAAAGTTAATAGAAAAGTGTACTTGAACACTGTGCACGCAAACACGCACGTAAAACATTACGAATAAACGCAACTCTACAGTCATGAACAAAACATTTTCACAAGCCCGAGAGCGATAACGTGTGACATAATGTGAAACATACAACCAGCTGCAGTCAACTTAGTTCGTTTGTATTGTAAAAGTTCAAATGTTTAGATAGACTTTCGTAACCGGCTATTATTTTAAACATACAATTTGATTGGATGATACTTATGAACTTAGCAACAAACGTAATGAATCATTGAACGAGCTTCGTGATATAACTTGGAAAGGGCAAATCAACTGTAATCACATTAAGGAATCTTGCAATAAATTAATTCCAGAGGTGCAGGCAATGTGAAAGATTTTATTGAAAAACAGGTCATCTTATCGCAAAATTGTAAAAGAACGCGAATTTGCCGTACTTACGACAAATTAGTGACAAAAATGGCGAAATCCTGCCGACATAACAGCAAGCGTACTAGTTAAAAGTTGCATACGACCAAGAAACTTTGTCATCTTAGAAGCAATATTTTATTACAATGATTGCTCAGATCAAACCTTAATTTTTACCTTTTTAAGAAGCTTTTTAACCATTTAAAAAAATTTGCTTCTATGCAAGGGATAACGCTATCTATGTCCCAAGCAATTGGCCCCTTTGCTCTTCTATATTTACCTCATTTGGCAATGTCATGTGTGCAATATCTGAAAAATTGTGACTCCTCCCCTTAAAAAAGAACTTCTAAGAAACCATACTTTTCAAACATTGAATGTGATTATACGTAAAATTGGCGGGTATTTAGATACTGGGGAATTTGTTTCGCAAATCCCCTGAAGTGGAAAATCCATATCTTTTCAAAAGTCCAGAGATGTCCATGAAATAAATATATAGTTACGAAACATTGTTACTCGAGAGAGTTTAAATGATTTTAATGATAGTTTAAGAAGTCCTGTTCGAATGCTTCGTCGTTGTATCTTTCTGTCAAGTTGCTTTTCAAAAAACACTAAAGATTAATGTTGCTAAATGCTTTTCAAGTGTTTATTCTGTGACTTTCTACATTCATTACCTGATTAGTTATTTACACGAACCTTTTTGGGCTATGTAAAAAACTGATTGGTGTCGCTTAGCTAGGCATTTGTAATGTTAACTATGTTCTTTCTATTCCCCGGATGTACTTCATGTTATTATAGCTATCATTACCCAAGCTATATAAACTTTACTACGAAACCATTTCCATTGTTTTCAGAAAGGAAAATCTGGAAGAGACTTCCATCTTACATCTTTAGTCGTATCCACATAATTAGCCATTTTTTCTATCACATTGACTATCCTCATCTTTTTCGTTTCGTATTTCTCCGCCTTCTTCTGCTCGCCATCTTCTGTATACAATGTGTAGAGCACCTGATAAATGTCTATCAGCCATGGATGATCTTCTGAAAACAAATTTTCGATGATATCCACAGCTTCTAACAGGTTTTTCTTTGCTTCTTTAAATCTTCCCATCTTGAAAAGGCAGAGACCAAGAGCTGACAAGCTCCTAGCAACTCCAGGATTGTAGTAATGAAGGACAGAATTTTTTATCTTTTCCAGAGCCTGTTGGGCGTAAGCCAAAGCAAGGTCGTATTTTGATGGATCTATTAAGGACAGGCATGCTGCCAAATTTCTCAGTGCTAAGGAAATGCCTATCTCGTCCCCAAGTTGATCGTACCGTCTTTTAGCTTCCTCCAGATTTGTTTTAGCGTCACTGAAGTCACCTTTCTTCAACAAGCAAAACCCAACGTTGAAAAACGATTCGGCCAACAGAGGATCATTTTTGTCGTTACTTAACGTCTCTCTCACATCTTGGGCTTGGCGAACAAACTTAAGCCCTTCTTCTTTCATTCCAAGACTTACGAAACATAATCCAACGTTATTCAGAATGTTTGCCTTTTCAGGATTAACGTCGTCTGGGGTGTACGTAGCTGCCTTCCTGTAATAATTGAAAGCTTCCTCAAATTTACCTCGTTGCTGTTTGCACCATGCATCCTTGGTAAAGACACGTGCAAATTTCTCCTCATTGAAAATATCTAGATGCGGAAGAAATTCATTCAAGTATTCTTCCGCATCTACATATCGAAAAGTTGCCACGTAACAGTCTGCTATCTCGATCAAAGTATCAACCAGTATATCATAAATCTTCTTGTCACCTTGATGGCCAACTAGGATTTTAACGTTGGATTTAAATAGGTTCATTGCCCATTGAAATTTCCCCTGTTCTTTTGTGCATTTTGCGATATTATATGAGACTTCGAAATAAGTGAAATCAATGCCGACTTTCTCTTGCAGACGTTTGCTTGTTTTGTACGAAACGATTGCTGATTCATATTCTTTCCTGCTTTGGTAGGCAAGTCCTGCAACTTTAGCAAGTTGTGCTGCTATGGTCAACGTGGTTTTCTGCTCATTTTTCACTTTTTCAACAGACGTAAAGACAACAACCATTGCAATGGCAACAACGTCGACAAGAAACATGTCATCCTCAGCCCTTTCGTTTTCCATGTCATCTAACATCTTTTGGACATCGACATCGTCAAGTTCAAACGATTGTAAGCTCCTACCACGTGGCGACAACCTTTGAAACAAAATTTTGTTCCATCTATGTTGCTTCACAACGTCGTTGTACACTGCGTTTCCATCGGTTGATTCGTTGACAAAATACTTTACCCAACTTTCAAAACCACTATTAGAATCAATTGCTGATTCTAAAGGCAATGGAGGTGCAATTGATAAAACCGAAACAATTTTTACGTGTTTACCATCTTTTCCAAAAAGTTTTTTTGCTCTGGGAATTGCTTGTTTCAAAGGACAATTTCCACCAACGCCTCCATCTACAAATTTATCGTCGCCAATGTCTACTGGAGTATCAAAGCATATTGGAGCATTTGAGGAGGCGAGCAAGACTTTGTAAGCCTTGTAATTCTTATAGTCTTCGCTTGCTGTATCAAATAGTACGAGATCTCCGTTTCTGCCAAGTCTTCTTGCAACAGCTCCAGCAACGTTCTTCAAAGGATCCACTCCGCCTAGATCACATAAGCTGCAATCACCAAACTGATCCTCCAGGGCTTTCTCTACGTTACCTTGTGAATATGCCAGAAGTGGGATTTTGGACAGCAAAGGTATGTAAGAATAAAACCAGTGGGACCAGGTCTTCCTAAAAATTTCTCTAGTCTTTGTGAGATACATCTGAATGCATTCTTCCACAGTCATCCGTTCTCTTTTATGATGGTTGTTGCCAACTTTATTTCCGCCAACCAAACCAAACGCGATCAGACCTCCTGTACTGGTTCCAACTATCATGTCGTAAACATCGGTGGGATGAATGGGATCCTGAACTTTTCTCAGATCATTGATCAAACTTTCTCGAACGTCACGATCTTCCAAGAAATTTACTTCGCTTTCGTCATTTTCTTCCTGTACAAGATAATTCACAGTCTCAGGTGTTTTCAAAACAATCGTTGCCAAACGTAAAACGTCGTCGAGAATCTTCAGTTCCATTACACCTCGACTTCCTCCGCCATCAAAAGACAATATGTCAATCCACTTTTCTGTTGAATCCATTTCGACATTTAAATCCTGCGTTTGAAAGTAATAATAGTACGAGTTAAGTCTTATTTTTTTGTGAGTTCACTTTGCTCTTCCTTTATATCAGAGAGCTTAAATTAGAGATGTTTTGAAATCTGTAACGTCAAGCGGAAGGAAAGTTAATGATTTTCATGACGTAGCCTCTGAGGCGAAGTCAAAGAAGACAAATTGGTTGTTTTGGCGCTCTTGTTTTTTAACAGAAACGTGACAGGTAAGCGAAATTTTTTTGTTTTATTCCCTAAAATTGTGTTATGCTGACAGATGATTAAAACAAAAATTCCACACTCAATTGAAGGCAAAAGAAAGTTTAGCTTACATTTTGAGTCAGCTTAACGAAAACCTTTAAATAAAAACCGCCGTCATAGATCTAGTTCCCAAACGTAACTCATGACGTTCGTGCTAGCCAAAACGTTGCTAGCTTAAGTTCATTATTGTGTTATTACAGTCGATACATGTGCAAGAAACCATCAAAGAGATAGTCTCTTGATTGATGATCATTCACGATGAAAAAATTGCACATATGTATTGTTTGACTTTGAGTAACACGGTTGTCTTAGAATTGTATCATTTTAAGGCTGAAATTTTTTAAAGCTTTTGTTTTACACAAGATGCATACCTATTTATGCGTTACATTCTGTTATTAATGACGTTTCTTAGGCGAAGACGGGTGGGGGTCAAGGGCGGATTATCCATTAGGCTAAGTAGGCTTAAGCCTACGGGCCCGTGCTTTCGAGAGGCCCGTTGTATCTAGACGTAATTAAGAGTTGGACATTTTTGCTATTCTGGGGTAGCTAAATGTGCTTAAGTTAGATCATGTCTGCTGTTGAACACCTTACAAGCAATCGAATGCAGAGGAGAAATGGCTTTAGTGCTAAGAGAAATGGGCAAAATTCCAACAAGTTAAGTCACACGCCCGTCTTTTAACAACTCGCTTACTGTCCTTACGTGGTGGTGCTTCAACATCATGACTTCATAATTATTTGAAAACAGTATTTTCACTTCAATTATTGCTAAGCTTGATTAGAAATATATTGGCAAAAATATTGTCATTGAAGGCATTGATTGAGAAATAACTTTGCCATTGATTAAAGAGAGCGCGAATTATATGTTGCACTCAGTGTGTGTATGTTTAGGTTATAGAATACGGGCACGGAGTAATGATTTTTTCTCATGTAATATATAAAAATGAATTAACTGTTAACTTATCACAACTTATGTTTGGAATTTCCTTCAACACGAGCAGTTAAACTGTTGATTTCCCCTTTTATTAATGACAACCTTGCGTAGGCATAACAGTGCCAAATATTTTTGCATAATCAAGTGCACATCCGCTAAGTACAAAAATAGCATGGCACATTAATTGCATGACATGATGTTATTGCTCGGTAAAAATTTGACATAAGCCAACATTTGTAAAAACGAAATAGGCAACTACTACCACAGTCCATTGCAATCATCTTACTACTACTTTTCGAAACTTACGTTCCTTGGTGTCGTTAAAATGGCGGTGAAGGAAGTTTTCTTTCCCCAACGCCTACATTTTAATTGGGGTAATTATGTACAACAAGAACTTTGAACACAGACTTGATGTCATTTAACATTTAGCTTGAAAGAAAAAAGAATTAAAATTCTTCCTACAAGAACGCAAGTTTGTTCATATTATCATAAAATGTAAATTGTGCATCAAATGTACATAATTTGAATGAAAATACAAAATATCCTAACATGTAAACTCCGAAGATTTGTGTGCGGGCTACTAAGACTACACTGACGAACTACTTATTTCTGGCATGATGTCATAAACTTGTACAAGTAGCTATGCATTCGACTTGCAATTCAGCGATGTTTTTGGTCTGATACAAAATAATATTTTATCAGAGAAACTACACAGGTCAAATAAGGGTTCCTACCACATTCAGTATTTTTATATAGCGACAGTAAGATCACCCATTCAGCTTTAAGACCATTTTACGTATCCTTTCACTGGTAGCAATGTTTCATCGAAAAATGTAGAGTGAGCCGAGATTCTTTCATCTCTTCTGTTTGTTACCGAAATTCTTCGCTAACTATGCACACATACAAACGTCTATGAATCATTGGAGGCAGAATGAAACAAATTATGATACACATTTGAGTAGAAAGTTGATAGTACAGTACAAGACTATAGCACTTAAGAAGTATTGGACTACTTTAGGGATGATAACTTGCAGACACTCGCAGCGAACTTACCATGACTTGCAGCAGCATAGTTAAATTAATTGAACAAAATTTTTTGATCGCGCGAACAGACTCGCAAAAGAGCCCTTGCGAGAGCATTTTGTGATGAGTGGAAAAGAGCCCTTACACTTGGTATGTCGCGAAAGCCTAGTTGTAAGATCTGCTAAAATAAACGTTTCTACGTCTTGTAACGACTAAATACTGGAAAAGTATATAAGCGTGATATACTACACAACTTTTGTTAACCTTGCTTTCTTTTCTGAACATATCCTTATCAGGTCCGCACTTGGTGAAGAATTATTGCACATATTTCACAGACATACCGATGCAACAGCATGATTTATTACAGCATGATTATTGGTTGACTGTGTTTTAACAAATCTTCCTTGGTAATTTTCCTACATCAAATATATATTGCTTATGCCTAAATGCGAAATGCGTTTTTCTTGTTCACTCTTTTTAGGGGGAATGAGAAAATGTACTTTTTTCTGAAAAGCGGCCAATTTTGCTCGCTAAATCGTAGCAGGAATTGACCGAACCGCCATTTTTTGCATGGGAATCAGCTGACATCTACAGCCGTGATTGAGAATTCAATGATCAATTCCATCTATATTATACAGATTTATGTTGTGGATAGAACTCGGTATGATGAAAAATATTGAATTACCTTTCCACTACATACACGTTTGTTAAAAATGCTAAAATCTCGTTGGTGGAAGCATAACGCACCTTATTAGTATTCTTGATTGTTCAGACAAGACTTGTGAGTTTATCTCTGTTTTAAGCGTCATCTCTCAATTTAGAAATGACGTTAACTTTTTCTAACATTATTAATATCGCATGATTTTGAAGTTCTTATTTAGCAGACATTGACAACTGATGAGTAGTCTGTCGAAATGCATAGTGTCTTTTAAAACAGTTCTTTAAAAACAGTTCTTAGAATTGTTGGGTTAGTGCCCTGGTTTTAAACAGTTTTTTTAAGAACTCGCTATCATGTTATTATTTTAGCTATTCACCATGGTAGCTACTTGCGCTTTTTAAAAAAGTAAATGGATAAAATTAACAAAGCAAGAACCAAACAGAATTGGGAACAAAGTAAAAGGTTAAAAATGAACCAAACAAGAAACTTCCTTTACATCAAAAACAAATGTACTGCTTTACAGCTTCCCTTTTCTCTATTTGTTCGCATGTCTGCATTTTTCATTTAGTAATCGCCATGGCGAACAATTCAACCTGTTAGTGGCCATTGCTTGCGCGAGCAATAATCACGAAACGAAACTTATTTGAGAAAAAAATCTGGCCCCAAGGGAGTCACAACACGATGCTACACAATCTCGAGTTCTTTAACGCAGACCGCATAGAGTAGTTACATTATGATGCATTTCACTACATATGGCCCTTAGAGGGTTAAGTACAAGTTTCGGTTAATAGAAAATATATAACACTAACAGGGACTTGTTATGACTCACATCACAGCAGTTTTTCTTTAGAAATCCCATGTCTGAAAATAGTGACATTTAAAACGGTACGAATCCTATCCTGTGAGAATAGACGAACGTAGTAGCTATAATAAGAGCAACAAGAATCACTTTGGCAATATCGCCAGACATCAGAAACCAAATAATTAAAAAAAATTTTTTCTTTGAACAAACGTGTCTACTTAAATATGGCAAAATTCGTGTAAATCAGACGTACCTGTGTCGAGAGAAGTGAAGAGCTTGTTCAAATCAGAAATTTGTCAATATACCGTAAAAAGTCTTGAGAAAAATGATGATATCTGTTTCAATGCGATTGCATTTAGAATTTGTGAAGCTCCTTATCATGGCAGACGTAGAGTCGCAGTCAAACACTGCAGGTTGCTATCTAAGATAGAAGGAATATTGATGAAATTAAACGAATCTTATTCGTTGGCAAATAATTAGTTATGCTACTAGCAACTGTTGCTACGATGCAAGAAAAATTTTTAATTAAAAACAGTGGATTTTGGTAAATTTACAGCTGTTTACATTTGTAGTTCCCCATTTGATCTAAACTCTCGGAAATTATGTCCTCTCGTCTCCATTGACATAAAGAATTAGCATATCTTATAAAACTTAAATAGTCTGCAAGTGAAGAATGCCAAGTCACGATAAAACTATTCCATACATAAATTATTCGTAATAACAGGAGCACTACATGCGGTCGTTTCCACAAGAACCAGCTAATGCAAGCCTGAAAATTTAACTAGCAATCTTATATTCTATAATAATAAATTACGTCAAAATGGTTTCCATCTTAGTTTTCAGTGTGTTCTCCTCGAAACACTCCTTATTCATTTCACTTTAATTTAATAGTGGAAGAAATAAATGAAGTTCGTATTCTTCTCTTGCACGAATACCAATTACTGACAACTTTAATTTGCATTATATAGAATAAAAACAATAAAACGCCTGCGTTGATTGGTTGATGGCTGAGCCTCGTCAATTAAATCAATCAAAGAGTATTTGCTAATCAATCATGAATACATGAGATAGAGGAAATATTAAAACCTCTGCTTTGATTTTATCTTTATCACAATATTGTTATTTTATAAAAGAAATATAAAGATGTTTTTGCCCTGATCTGCTTTCGAGTACTCCCAAAGGTCTCCTCGGTTTTCATAAGCACAATAAACATCTTTTATTTCTTAATTGAATATCTGCAAATCTTGCAAAGTACACCGAGCGGAAACATTTGTTTCCTCCTTAGAAACGTACGTCAATTTGAAACCTCCACAGCAGCAAACGTGATTATGGCACTTTGATAAGTTGCCACAAAATGAAAATTTTGCTAATTGAATCGTGTTTTTATTGCATAGTGAACACAAAAGGTCTGTCCATAAGCTAAGAGAGGACGAAAAAGTTAGTCTGGCTAAAACCTGGGCCTTTTTAATTGATTACAAACACTAAAGTATGATGGTCCTAGCTGCTCCAACTCTTAAGACATAAGTGACTTAAATATGGAGCCTAAGAGTTTGGACAAGTATATATATGATAAAATGGTCGAAAGAGACATATAAAATTAATTGCAAGCAAAAAGTTAAAAATAACCATAATCCGTAAAAGTACTTGTAATCTCAAATTTAAGTTATAAAACAAGACAATTACGCTGCAATACTTCGGTTTTATTTAAAAACAATCATCAGAAAGAATGACATATTTACAAGTTGCCAGTTAATTGTACATATATATATACATAGTTTGTATATATATACAGGTGTTCAGTTACAATACGAGAAAATTTAAGGGGTGTTTACATGAGCCCGGGTAGCCGGGATTCAGCCAAGCGTTAAATGATTTCGAAAAGATTTAATACTTATCATCAGATGAATGTTACTTATCATCAGAGAAAAGCGAATAGATTTAATACTTATCATCAGATGAATGTTTTTCAACACTTTCGCAATATTCTGATTCAATAGCTACACGCAAAAAATTCAAAATCGAACAAAAAATTTGGCCTAATTTGAGAATTACAACAGGCATTACTTGCAGCGTTTAACAAACAGTTGTAATTTTTACGCTTGAAGTTTCAACTCTTTTCAATGCGTCGAAATGATTTTACGCCTTACTGAATCCCATTTATTCGGAATCATGTAAACAGCCCCGTATTGGCTATATTTACGATTGTTAGTTACCGAAACGTAAATGTTGCTCTAATTGTTGCTATAAGTTTAGAGAAACGTGTAAAATCCTTGCTAGTTAATTCTAGACTTGATCCAAAATTCAGTTAGCAGTAACTCTAAATATTGAAATTCTTAAAAAATGTGTTTTGCGCGAAGTGTCGTGTATGACAACATAAGTTTTCAATATTTCATGCTAGTAATTACGATAAGATCTTCATCTTCAATGCGAGAACTAAAGCCTGAATTTTTCAATTTTGGGGGGATGGTTTTTAGAATTTAGTTCCCCCTGACAGTTGAAGTGCTAAGGCCCTTATATTGGAGCCACTCAGTTAAACCCTGGTTCTTCAAACTCTAAGGGAAGGTTGTCCTAAAAAATAGTAGCCACGAGGTTGATAAATGATAAATTAATCAGCTGAATTTATAATTAATTTATTAATGCGAACTTATATTTTGTAGATTTTACCATTAAGTACAGGGTGCATCAAAAAATTCCAATTCAAATTTGGGGTTCAACAACACGGAATATATTTGAAAAAGTCGTTTGTTTTTTGCACTTTTGTTAAGTCTATTTATTTACCTTTCAAGAGACATGTTGTACGAATCTTTCAGTTGTGAAATGAAGAAGTATTTCTTTACAAATATAGCTCATAGAAATCACAATTTTCCGACAGTGGGAATTCCATTTTTTTCTCAAATCTACTCCCATAAGGCTTTTAAATGCTAATCATCACTGCAGACTTAATGCAAATTAAACTTCTTCTTGTATTGTATGCTTTACTAACACAATGGTTTCAATTAAACATGGCAGAAGGCACATTTCTTGTGAAAACGTTTTTTGAAACCAGTCGCTTACAAAAAACACGCAATCAGTTCAAACAAAGATTTCCAGAACGACAAACTTTGGCCCTCAGGATCATCTGGTACGCTGGTACAACGTGTGTAAATTTGAGTAGAGTGGAACAAGCTGAAATCGTAATAAAATTATGCAAATTTTATTCGAAAACGAGTTCTTTAATGCTAAATTGCATTATCTTTTGTTTTGACGTCTCACTTCAAATTCCTATTGGCGGAAAAATCTTATTTCAAGCTATAAGTTTGAACGGAAGATTACGTGGTTAATTTTGATAGAATCGTCAGTTAAGGTGTATAAACAGAAGCCTAATAGGTTATTCTTTACCACCATGTAAAAACTATAAGCTTCACTCAAGTATACTGCAGGCAGTTACCGAAAAAAGTTGGATTCGAATTTTGTTGATATAGCTACACTGTATTGCTTGCCTCCATGATTGTTGCTTGCTGTACTGAGAATCATGATTTGTGCAAAGAATCAAGATAAACTAATGGTTAGCTATCACTACTATTACCTGGGTTACACAAAACTTTAGGAACTTAATTCTTTCGACATTGAAGTTATGTTGCATCATATTAACTAGCTCCATTTTACACTTTCTTTCTAAAACTGCCTAACTCATAAAAATATGTACCGTTGTTTACACTGTTCTTGTTAACACAGAACCTTGGAACTTGATTTTTTCAATATTGAAGCTATGTTACATCATGTTATCTATCTATATCTTACACTTATTGCTAAAGCATCCCAATTCATACAATTATATGAAACATCATTAACAATATACTAAAACCTCTAATATTTTTTTACCAGTCAAAGCCTTGGAGTATTGGATGTAATAGCAAATTGGTCGAATAGCATTGTTGATGAATATTTGATGTCGTGCAATTATAATTCTCACCGCAAGTACAATAAGATTAGGGTGCTATGAAAAAAGACCGAAAAAATGAAAGGTAATAAATTTAAATAAAGTAGGTAAAGTGTTTTGTTTCATGCTCTGCTGTAGCATAGCCAGCCAAGGGCAAGTTAAATGAACATTTTTTGAAAACAAGTTAATAATGCTTAGAATTTAAATAGTCAGAGTAAAGAGTCAATGTGCAAGTTGGCTATGTTACTGATGTTAACCAGTCAACCAGTAAGTTTGATATTGGTTGATCAATGACCTAGAACCCAATCTACTGGGTATTTGACTCCGCCGAAATTGTATAGTAATGAGTGAGGCAAGCCCCCATCTTAAAAGATGACAAAACTGACGACATTTACGACTAATATCTGCTTTTGCTGAGTTGATATATATTCGCAAAGTTCATAGTCCATGTTTGATTCTTAAAATGTTTGATAGAATGGTTTTCTAAACTTTGTTTAATTTATTTTTTATTTTGAGTATTGCTTTTTGCCACCTTTCAAGATGGCGTCCTTGCCGCATCTTGACATCTGGAAGATTGGGCTCTAAATCATTGTGGTTGATAGTTCACCCTAATCATGGCAACACACATATCATTTGTGCAATAAACAGTAAAAGTGCAAGTTGTTAATCAGTAACACCACTCACCCCCACCCCGGTCCTGTAAGTGACAAATGCCTGAGAAAAAAGTTTATCATTTCTTTGGATGGTATATGCATTCAGCAACAAAAAATTGAATCTTAAAACAAACTCCGTAACATAAATCAATGTGAAGCTGAATAAAATCACATTGAAGTTTACAAAGAATCTTAAAATAAACAAGTGCATTAGGCATCTCTAGATTCTAGCTTAGAGGTACAGGTTGGATTGTTAGATACTGCTGACTATTGTATTAGCTCAGCATTATGGCCAAATTGTAACAAATTATCCGTATTTTTTGAAAATGCGTGACAAAAATGTGACAGAATATCATGCATCCAAAGTTTATGGGTTACAAAATACAAGGATAAAACATGAAGTTAATTGAACATTGCAACGTGTGCTGATAGCGTTGGTTGGGCCTTCCATGTCAAAGTAGGTGTTTACAATTTTTGTATTTATATGGTTGGGCGAAGGAAGATCGATAGTTGGAGCGGAGTGGAGGGGTGGGGCTAATATTCATGTATTCATGATAGGCTGTATTAGTTTTTTGAAACCATTGTTTTTAAAGGATTATCAATCTTCTTAGTTCTTACGTCCATTCAAGAGTAAAATACAAAATAAGGGTTAAATTTAATTAGCACAACAGGCTGTAATCATATTCCATTGGCCTGCTCAATATCAATTTTAATTGTATATAGGTTTTTTCTCTAAATTCCGAAGACCTTGGATATAGGCTACGCTACTGCAGTGCTTATGCGTAAAATTTTTACGCGGATTTTTTAAGAATTAAACTTCACTAGTTGATCCATTGTTACTTTATTACTATTGCACTTCATTATAAAATCGATTGCCTTTAATGACAAAATGGCGACTGGTAAATGATAATGGTTAGAAACAATGTTCAAAGCTCACGAAAAATTTGTTTGTATTGAACATTTATTCCTGCGTATTATTGTGTTACAACCATGACATATTAAACCATGATCGCTTGCAGTCGCAAAGAATTTTATTAAAAATGAACGCCTCCATTATTCGATGACTTTCTACGTACAGTGTTGTATGCGAGTGGATATAATGAAAACATATGAAGGCAATGAAGTTGTCAACTATGTCCATTCTTGCATTGTCTTTTATTCCTTACTGTATTTCGTATTTATTATGAGAGACGTACCAAACCAAATGACAGACTGTGTCGTAATTCAAACTATATGAACTTTGAATGACTTCAGGAGTTAGAAACTGCTCTTACTGTTTGTAGAAAAAGGATGGTAAGTAAGAGACTTCCACCTTACATCACTGGTAGTGTCTATATTCTTGGCCATTTTGTTTATCTCGCTGTATATCCTAGCTCTCTTTCGTTTGTAATTATCCGCTTTCGCCAGGTCGCCATATCTCACAAATAAATCGTAGAGCAGCTGATAAATTTCTATCAGCCATGGATGATTTTCAGAAAACAAATTTTCAATCATATCTAAAGCTTCCAACAGGTTCATCTTTGCTTCTTCGAATCTTTCTGCGTTGAAAAGGCAGAGACCAAGAACTGACAGGTTAACGGCAATTCCGGGATTATTATAATCAAGAACATATTTCTTCATCTTTTCCTGAGCTTGTTGGGCATAGACCAAAGCAAGATCGTTATCTGGTGGATTTTTTTAGGTCAGATACCTTGCTAAATTTCTCAGTATTAGAGAGTCGCCTACCTCGTCTCCAATGTAATCGTATATAGCTTTAGCATCCTCCAGATTTTTCTTAGCCGCATCGAAGTCACCTTTCTTTAACAAACAAAACCCAACATTGAAAAAAGATTCGGCTAAGGGAGGATCGTTTTTCTCTTTGCTTAACTTATCCCTTACATCTTGGGCTAGAAGAACAAAAGTGAGGGCTTTTTCTATCATTCCAAGACTTAAGAAGCACAATCCAATGTTATTGAGAATTTCTGCCTTTTCAGGATTAACGTCGTCTGCGGTGTATGTAGCTGCCTCCCTGTAAAGATTGACAGCTTCGTCATATTTTCCTAGTTGCTGCTTGCACCATCCTTCATAAATTAGGACGCGAGCAAATTTCTGCTTCTCTTTGATGTAATTTACGATTACTTCATTTAGATATGTTTCCGCATCATCATATCGAAATGTTTCCATGTAACAGTCTGCTATCTCAATCAAAGAATCTACAAGAAGCATGTCAGACTTTGGGTCACCTTGATAGCAGAAAAGGTCTCTGACATTGGTTTTGAGTAAATACATTGCCAATTGAAAATTTCCTTGTTTTTTTGTGCATTTTGCTATGTTATAAGTAATCTTCATCATGATGTAATCGTCCTGTTCGTCAACCCTAACTTTCCTCTGCAGAAGACGCTTGCTTGTTTTGTACGAAATGATTGCCGACTCATATTCTCTCTTGCTTTGATGTGCAAGTCCTGCAGCTTGGGCAAGTTGTGAGGCAATTTCTGGAGATCTTTTTTTATAGTGTTGTCCTTTAGAAATGGACGTGAGTACGACAAGCATTGCAGAGGCAACAACGTCGACGAGAAACATGTCGTTATGAAATTTTTCGTCATCCATGGCATCTATCATATTTTGGACGTTAATTTCATCAAGCTTAAATTTTTTTAAGCTCCTGCCACGTGGCGACAGCCTTTGAAACACAGTTTTGTTCCCTCTGTTTTTCTCCACAACGTCGTTAAAAACTGCATATCCATCGGTGGATGCATTCACAAAATAATACAACCAACTCGAAAGACCACCATGAGAAGGAATTTCTGATTTTGAAGACGAGGGTGGTGCAATTGATAAAACCGAAACTATTTTTACTTGTTTACCATCTTTTGCAAAAACTGTCTGTGCACGCGGTATTGCTTGTCTTAATGGACAATTTGCACCAACACCACCGTCGACAAATTCATCGTTGCCAATTTTAACTGGAGTGTCAAAGTATATTGGAGCATTTGAGGAAGCGAGTAAGACTTTGTAAGCGTTGTAATTCTTATAGTCTTCGCTTGCTGTATCAAACAGCACAAGATCTTCATATCTGCCGAGTCTTCTGGCAACGGCTCCGGCTACGCATTTTGAATCGTGGAGTTTGCGAAAATCTTCAAGGCTGCAATCACTAAACTGCTTTTTTACAACTTTCTTTACGTTGGCTTGTGAGTATGTTCCAAGGGGAATGCTGGACAACATTGGGATACAAGAAAGAAACTTTTGCATTAACGTCTTCTTGAAAATGATCTTCGTGTTTGTAATATACATATGAATGCATTCATCAAGACCCATCCGTTCTCTTTCATGGTGATCTTTTCCAACTCTTTTTCCACCAACTAAACCAAACGCAACAAGAGCTCCTGTACTGGTACCTACTATCATATCGTACACATCGGCAGGATGAAGGGGATCCTTAACTCTGTTCATATCATTGATAAGACGTTCTCGAACGACAAGATTTTCCAAAAAATGCTTTTTCCGTTCATTACATTCTTCGTTTACAAGATAGTGTACTGTTTGAGGATTTCTTAACACAATCGTTGCTAATCGTAAAACGTCGTCGAGAATCTTCACTTCCATCACACCTCGATTTCCTCCACCATCAAAAGACAATATGTCAATATTCTTTTCAATTGAATCCATTTCCACGTTTACCACCTCTATACATAAATACAAAAGAAGAGTGATATAATTGTATCTATAAATGGCGTCAAATGGCGTTCATAATGCAATTCAAAAGGGATCTTTTAAAATTTGCCTCATTACCACATCTGTAGTGCATTTTACAGGTGAGACAGGCAGTCTTTTTGGCTATAAAAATTACTAAAATTTTCTATGTTAAAAGCTCTGGTATAGTAAATATTTTTGTCCAAACTATTCAGGTCGTTGTTTGCATGCAATAATTTCGCATTTCCTGCGTAATACCATGCGCGCTATGAAACCCGATAAATTTTCTATTTCCTACCTTGGGTTTAAGCTCTTCTTCTCTATAGAGAAGAGATTTATGGCAAGAAAATTTATTGAAGGACAACATCTGTATAACTACGTTTTCATGATAGTGACCTGTCATAAATGCAGGTTTTATTCGTATGAACTTTACGACATCCATCTACGCAAATATTTGTTGGCAAATACAAATCTTCACTGAAATTCTCATCAGTTTAATGGTAACTAATGAATGAGGACAAATAATGTTCACTAGCTGAAAAGCCTGAAATATGATTGTGCATCAAAATTACTCAGCAAAAGAGATCCCGTGTTTTGCCAGCGATATGTTTTACTAAACACCTAAACACTACCATTACTATCTGTGTTGCCATTGTGTATGTGTTACTATTGATATTTGTACCAAAACCATTGTGTTTTTCTACCTTCTTTCCTTTTACTTAGCCTACAAAAATGCACTTCACTTTCTATATTGTTTCTATGTACAACGTTTACATTTTAGCATACATTGCAATATAAGTAAGAATTTCTTCATTTTCATTGTTATCATAGAACTTTTCACAGTAATAATCAAAGTTAGTTTGCTGCATCTATCATCGTTTTTTTAGAATACAAATAAAAGCATGAATGAAAATTTTACAAAACCCTTGTCTTAAGCGTCGTCTTTTATTTAATGAATATTATCTAGCTTAAATGTAAGTTATTTTGTTAAGATATCCTTGTCGTTCTGATAGTCTTCTGATGGATGAGTAGTCCAAAGCAAAGGCATCAAAGATCTAACTGTCGTCACTGCTGGACATTTTGCTTATATAACGCAACGATAGTTTTGTGGTCATTCTCATAGTTCAGTTCACCTGACATAAATATGACAATTAAAATCATTACCGCATTATTTCGACACCGATACAAGTTTTCCAGCTGAATTAGGTTTTGGTCTCGACAATTTTTTACTCTCTACATTTAAATTTTTGTGATTTTACTGTCCAAGTAAGCTATACACGCACTAATATACGAGCTCACATATATATTTGCAAAACACCCCAGCTGGTTTTTTTTACGGAAACATTACGCACCTCAGAATCTTCAGGTGAAGACATCGCATTTATTAGAAACGTACCATCTTACAACTACCAAACTTGATATACTTGGCTTGATGTTCGTGGTCTTCAAAGCTTCCTTCATTGCGAGGTGACGAAAAATGCGCATTGAAGACCCCTGGTGGTTGACTTCATATTTGGTACAGCACATGATGTAGCTAGGTTCAAATTTCACTTAGGTTTATATTGCTACCAACTACTTATGCTACAAGTCTACAGCAATCAGCTTGCTATTATTACTTTTTATCAACTTGAATTGCTATTAAAATCTGTCATTTCTGTAAATCATAAAAAGCCTACTTACTGCAGCAGAAGCATCCCACGTTCTCATGACTTAATTGAAACTATTTATGTCAACATTCTTTCTTAAGCCTACATATTAATTTGCATCGGAAGTATCGCATAGTCTCATGACTTAATTAATAAAAACTTTTTTATGCAAACAGTGTTCCTAAGCCTACTTATCAATGTGCTACAGAAGCATAGTATGGTCTTATGACTTGAATGTGTATACCTTTTTATGTAAACAGTCTTACCTCTTAGCTCTTTGCTACAATATTTACCAAACATAATCGAAATTGTTAGTTCATGTATTTTGACAAGTGCGTCATTATTTATAATTTTGTCAGTGCTCAAAGGTGACTCAAAGCTGTTGATCTGTTTAGACATCCAAACATTAGAAATCTGACGAGTTGTTGCACTTCCGTATTTTCCATACTGCTATATTATAATTGATCCTATATTATAAATTTTTGGGGCTTAAGAATTGTCGTGCACAGTTGCTCTGGAATGAAAGAGAGTTCTCTCTTTGTTAAGATTACGTCAACATTGTCTCGTTCTACAAATGTTTATTATTCTCTTGATCTTTTCTACATAATTTTAATTAACAAAGTTCTCGACTTAAATGGCATTGGGTGATTGCATTCTCTAAAATATTTTAGTCATTTACGACAAATGATTACTTTCCTCTCCACAAGTATACTTCATGTATTTAATTGAAGATGTTGTTTTCCAAATTATTCGCACACGCTAAGATACATATAAAAGTATTATTACATATTATTGTCAGTGACTTAAACTAAACGCTAAATATCTTGATTACATAAAGAAACCGCGTTACGCGGTGTGAACTAAAATTAAACTATTTGCATTTTGGAGTCAAAGATTTTCGGAGGGCTCTTTCCAACATTCTTTTTTTTTTGTTTAATTCTGTTGGCCATGCACTTAATCTCCCTGTCTATTCTCTTCCATTTATCATCACAAATGTTCACTTCTTGCTAATCACCATCATTTTATGCACTTCGCTGAGCACCTGGTATATTTCGATAAGACATGGATGATCTTCCGACAAAAAATGTTCTATTACATTTGAAGCCTTCAAAAGTCTTTCTTTTGCTTCTTTAAATCTTTCAGCTTCAAACAGGCACGCCAAGAGCTGACAAGTGCCAGTGTCAATACTGCCGACGATTTTTTTCTTATCTTCCAAAGTTTGTGGTGCTTAAGCCAAGGAATCAGAGTGTTTCGTTTTCTTTTTTAATGACTCTCATTTTGCCAGATTTGATAGTATTATTGAAAGTTTACGTTCGTGTTCTATTTCTTCGAATGTTTTTTTGGCCTCTTTAAATTTTCGATTTCTTCTTCGTAGTTCTTGCTCCTCATAAAACAAACTGCTTCGAAGTTGAAAGACTCGGCTACCATGTCAGGTTTTTTCTTGTTGCTCAGATCTTGGTCTCATTCATTTCAATTTTTTCTCAATTCTTTGGCCTGTCGAACTAAGTCAAGGGCTTCTTCATCCATTCCATGTTGTAAATAACACACCCAACGTCTTTAAGAATTTCAGCCTTTTGAACTTGATTGTTTTCTGCGTTGTATGCGGCTGTCTCTCTGTAAAATTTAACAGCTTCCTCAAATAGAACATCTGCCCTTCTCATTACAAACCACTAAACTTAGCAACAACTCTAACTTCTGATCTTGTTCTGAAATGTGTTTTGCGTAAATTGTTGTGTACGACGATATAAATTGTTCACTGCGAGAAATGTATTTTAGAGACTAAAGTCTAAATTTTGTGCATGGGGATAGTTTTCAGGGCTGTATCACAGTTAAAAATGGCAATACACCTTGATTGTAGCCAGTTTGAGCCATGTCGTGTCGTACGAACTGTGTAGTCTATTGAAAAAAAGTTGTGATAAAATGTAGCAAGCATGAGAGGTTGATAAATCAAGTTAATTGACCAGCGGAAAGTATATCATTGATTTAACAATGTCAATATATGTTGTGCTTCCATGAACGTGGGCGTGTAAGCTAACATTTTTTGGGGGGGTCTTCGGAGCATTTTCAATGCATTGAAAATTATCAAATAACTGATAATGTAAATAAGAGTTCTGGATAAAGCATGAAGTGTCTTTTACGTGAATGTGTTAAAAATAAAGGAGGGATATAGTTCCCATGGGAGAAGATTACTGCTTTATAAGATAATCATGAAGAAACATACATGAAATTTAGAGGTATACTTTTAAAATCCTATAAAAGCAAGAACTATCATCGATATTTTGAATTTGTTGTTTATAAAATTTTACAGCTTCCTTTTCTTGAGAGATTCTAGCATTGCAATTTGGCATTTGTGAGGATTTAACTTCCATACTTTTGATAACAATACTTATAACACTACATTCTTGTTTATATTTACGAAAACTACTTTAATGTTTGTAAAAATGTTTGATCTAACTAAGAAACCGTTAAAATCACTCGCCATCAGCTCATGTTTTCTTACATTATTTTATGTTTTGACCACATTCGTCGTCAAAACGCAAATTGTGCAGTTACCAGAGCACGATTGTACGCCTGAGCAGGCGTCTTGTTTACACTTATTTCCTAAAACTATACACCATAAAATTCACATTCTATTCAAAATGTTCAATATTTGTTTTATTAACACTTGAAAGTTGGATGTATTGGCAACTGGGTCGTGAGCCATTGATAATGAATATTTGATGGTGTATCAGCTACTTCAGTTTGCTTACAGCAAGTACCATGAGTGTTGGATGCCATGAAATTAGACAGGTACAGTGAAAGGTAAGAAATAAAATTAAAGTAGTAAAAGTCTTGTGCTTCATGTTAGAAACATTGCTAGGTATAGGAACATTGCTTTAGAAAAATATTAACAATGTTTAGAATTTGCATAGTCAGACTAAATGTGCAAGTTCATTGGCTATGTTACTGATGTTTGGAACATTAACCATTTAGTGTTTGTTGACAGTTGACCCTTGTTAAGGCAAGGTCAATTTTCAATGATCATAACTACTGAGGGATTTAAGTCAAAAATCTGCACCTGCACTTCATTTGTACAATAAAGAGTGAAAATGCATATTGTTAATCACCCACACACCAACCCACCCCTCTCTTCTTCTACAAAAGTGTCATACTTAAACAAGAAAATATGTCAGACATTAACAGTAAAACAAAGATATGTTGCTATTGAAGAGAACTGCTTAAATGACAGCTTTCTTAAACAGTTTATTCGTAGCTCGTTTTGTTTTTAAGATAATGAAGTTATTGTAATGTCCGACTTACCCAATCAGTGACGTCATATTTCATGAGTGGCTGCAAATTAATGAATATCCTTCAGTGTCCTAAAAACTTTACTAATGCAGATTTTATATCATTATCACATCACACATACGGGAAATAGTCCAGGTTGAGATGATAGAGTAGAATGAGTTAAAGAAATGGTGATTTAATTCAATCAAATGAACATATTTCAATGGCATTCAAATAATTTCAACTTATTATAGAAAAAAGTTTTGCTTTAACATAAAAAAGTCTTTACCATCTTACTTGTTCTGTGTACGGCAAGCCAACATAAATATTTTTTTTTGCCAATTGATTGGATGATATATGCACTTTGCAACAAAAGAATGGAATCCTGAAACAAACTCCGTAACATTATTCTTGGATCAATGTGAAATCGACTGATATCACAATCAAATTTAAGATGATCTTACTATAGTACTAAGTAGATTAGATAAGCTGTAGATTATTATAACGGTAGATTATCTTGGATAAGCGTTATGGTCTGGATTACCAGAACCAATTGACTATTGTATTCGGAAAACGTCATTGCCAAATTGTAGCCAATTACTGAAATACACAACCAAAACGAAGACAAAATAGTTACAAGTTTACAACATGCATTTGGTTCAACTATCGAGTTCTATAATAACTCGGGCTATCTTAAGTGCGGCTTTAAATATTGGATGATGCCAAAAAGATGGGGGAATTGACCTATTTCCGCTGAGATTTACCGAAATTGACTGATCTGCAAAAAATTCTGCAATTTCTCACTTCCCCCTGATGAAAGAGTGAGAAAAAGTATTTTCGTATTTGGCATTTGACCAGCAAATTTATGATGAAAATCAAGGTAAAAAACCGAAATTCTTTACAGCGAGTCAACTGTGGTTGCTAGTTGTCGGCTTCTACGAGGATGCGTTTTATAACTACCGACGTAGGACCTGTTTGTTGGCTACAAATCAATGCAGACGTGCGACGCCGCGATGAGCGAAGTAAACATTCAAAGTTGTTTGCCCGATTAAACTTACCGGTTTATACAAAGAAAAAGTACATCATGGTTTATCTATACGGTTGCCGTGAAAAGTGCTAGCTCATACTGAGTCATTCATTCTCATTACTTTTTTGCTTTGTTTCATGTAATGGCGTTTTGTTTGCTTTTTTTTTGCCACAATTGTAAGATTTGTACTTGTACATGCATGCCATTATGTATGAATGACTACATAGTTGGAAAGTTACTGCTTTACTCAATATGTATGATTTTGTGTGATTCGTTTTCATTAAAATTTTGAAAAGACTCAAGTTAGCATAAGAGATGATGGGTATATGTCATTGATAAATTAAAATAAATATTGTATGTATACCAATCATCTAGTAACCTTTAAGATTTTTATGGTCTCCTGAAATGGAAATGCCTCAAAAACTTGTAAAATTGCTGCACATTTTGATTTTGTTGTATTGATATTTGAAATGGGCTAAACACAAATAATCATAAAAACACTTGTGACTTGTATTGCAATGGTAATGAAAATTATATTTGAAGCCTGTGAATACAAAATTGTGTTTTTAGTATTTCTTCTCTTTTTTTTCTCTGTTTCATGTCTTATCTTTGAGAGTGCAAAACTTTCAGAAAGCAAATGTTCAATCATATCTTGAGCTTTTAGCAAGTTCATCTTTGCTTCTTCAAATCTTCCCGCTTTGAATAAACACAGTCCAAGAACTGAAAAGTTAACGGCAATTCCAGGATTATTATAATCAAGGAAATGTTTATTCATTATTTCTAGAGCTCGTTGGGCATAAACCAAAGCCAGATCGTTGTCTGGTGGATTTTGTAAGGTCAGGCATCTTGCTAAATTTTTCAATACAAGAGAGACGCTATGCTCATCTCCAATACGCTTGTACATATATTTAGCATCCTCCAGACTTTTCTTTGCCTTCCTGTAGTCACCTTTACTCAATAAGCAAAATCCAACATTGAAAAGAGATTCGGCAGCAAGAGGATCGCTTCTCTTTTCAATTAACTTCTTCCTTACATTTTGGGCTTGGTGAATGTAATTGAAGACTTCTTCTTTCATTTCAAGATCTAAGAAAAGTAATCCAATGTTATTAAGAATTTCCGCCTTTTAAAGGTTGTTGTCGTCTGCGGTGTTTCTGGCTGCCTCTCTGTAAAGATTAATAGCTTCATCATATTTCCCTAGATGTTGCTTGCACTATGCTTGATTGGTTAGGACGGATACAAACTTCTCTTTATCTTTGATGTTTATATTGAAGATTCATTAAAATACTTTTCGGCTTTAACAAAACTATATGTTTTCATGTAAGAGTCAGCTATCTCAGTCAAAGATTCAGCAAGTAGATTATAGTGTCCTGGATCACTTTGATAGCGAACAAGATCTTTCACGTTAAAATTGAATATATTTATTGCCGACTGAAAGTTTCCCTGTCCTTTTCTGCATTTTGCGATGTCAGAAGAAATCTTCATCATTGTGAGATCACTGCTTTCTTTCTTCTGCAGACGTTTGTTTGTCTGGTACGAAGTAAATGGCTACTCATACTTTCGTTGCTTTAGTAAGCACGTGCTGCAGCTTCAGCAAGTTATGCTGCCACTGTGAGAAAGGTTTCCACATGATTTTGTCCTTTACCATGACGTGAAAACGACAAACATTGCAAAGGCGACAACGTCAACTAAAAACGTACGGGAATCAAATCTAAGCTGTGAAAGTGCTTTATTTAAAATTAACATGTGCACAAAGTACCTCTAGATTGTGAAAGTACATGCTGGAACAGGCGTTATTCGGCAGTCGACTAACTTGAACGCTAAATTGAAAAGAGCTCAAATTTACCATATTTCGGCCAATACGTTTCCAAAAAAGGGACAGATTACCGTGTGTCCAGTGTACATATGAATGTGTGCGAATGGGTTGCAACGTTGCAATTTGCAACTGGTTCAACATTGCAACGTCTGCTAAAAATGTATTATTTATATGGATAAAATGCAAATCAAAAAAGTAACAAAATCCTTTTGCACCGGCAAATATTTTTTCCCAGGGAAAACGGATTTTTGAAATTATAAATTTTGGAAATCTTGAGTCATGATTGCAAAAGTATATAAAACTAATACAACACGACCATGCTCACTTTCATACACATTTTGGTGTGCAAATATTGCTTTAATACAAATATTCAAAACATCTTACTTCAACACAATAACACAATAACATCAACACTGAGTGTTGGATGCCATGAAATTAGACCGGTACAGTGAAAGGTAAGAAATAAAATTAAAGTAGTAAAAGTCTTGTGCTTCATGTTATAAACATTGCTAGGTAAAGGAACATTGCTTTAGAAAAATATTAACAATGTTTAGAATTTGCATAGTCAGACTAAATGTGCAAGTTCATTGGCTATGTTACTGATGTTTGGAATATTAACCAGTTAAGTTTAGTGTTTGTTGACAGTTGACCCTTGTTAAGGCAAGATCATTTTCAGCAAAGTGCGAAGATCATATCTTCATTTAATAATCTAATGTTGTTAAGAATTTCTGCTATTTCAAGGTTAAGGTCTTCTGCGTTCACTGCCTCCAGGGTGGCGCCAGGGACTCCCCGACGGGGTGGCTAAGGTCCTCGATAGGGAGGCTGACTTACTTGGCTTATGTTACAATGCACTTTCCATGCAATCCTTTTTTTCAGACAAATTTTCAAAAATTATTATCAATCTTCGCTTTAACAAAATCATTGAAAGATAGTTTGTTTCGGAAATAATAATTTACATCTACATGAAAAATTTACAATACGTATTCGACTAGTAATAGACTAGTTGTTAAAGCCGCAACTAGAACGTTAATTTGGAGGATGGGTTGCTTACTCATATATTCAGTTCCAACTGATTTTTTTAAAAAAGAAATTTAATTCCAAAAGAAATCAGTCTGACACAAATGAATATATGAGTTCCACTCCCTCTCTACCAACAAACCTGCTAGTTGTGCATGAAATCAAGGATATTATTGGCTATAACAAAGCTATACAATAAGTTGAAAGAATACCCTGGTTTTTTAGTAATTTTGGACAATAATAATTAAATAATGATTATCTCGGCCAAAGCTTTATTAACAAATTTAAAATTTGTTTAGCGTATACAATGGAATAATCAAAGTAAGACAAGAACCATTAATTATTAAATATACTATCAAGCTTTTCTTTGTTTAACAAGGGGGGCTAGGACTCCCCGACAGGGGGTTTGTAGCCGCCCCGTGCCCTCTCTCTGGCGCCACCCCTGTTTATAATTGGGCAAGTGGAAGCACTTCATACTTCTCTTTGATAGTCTTTTGTGAATTTGTGTTCCTGGTAGTAAATTGTAAGATCAATTTTGTGTTTTCTGTACGTAATTGAAAAATTGTTGATATTTTATTTTGCTTGTGAGTCAAACATACGCCACGAGCAGTGTGGGTCAAACATACGCCTCTGAACTACAGAGGCATGAGATCTTGAGATCACTCAGCTTAAGAAAGTAATAACAGACTTTACCAAAACGAGTATCTGATAAAAGCCATGCATGCAGTAAGTGAAAAATGCTACTGAAAATAAAAGAAATGCATATGACTTCACATTATTTTAATGGTAGTCTGCAGCCATCACCACTTATCTTTGATGACGAAAAGGACCAAAAAAAGAAGTTGCTTGTGGAGGAGCCTACTAAGTAAAAGAAAAGTTCCCAGCCCTCAACACAAAGTTTTGAGGTTCAGCATAGCAATAAAAAGTGACTATCAGCATAAGTTTCAATGGCGAACTATCAGCATAAGATTGAATAGCAAACTATTAGCATAAGTTTCAATACCGACAGCTATTTTTTACGAAATTTTGTAATATTTAAATAAATGCACAAACTTCTGTGAACAATATTGCAGTTCGCGCACAGTTCTCATGCCAAGGCACAGAATAATAATTATACAGATAAGTCGCTCAAATTTGCACTGCGTCTCCACGGCCGCCATTATTCCAGCAAGATACTTAGCGTTTTCATTTGTTTCCAACCACAGCATCAACTTGACGAAATAACCCGCAGAAAACCTCCCCAAGAAAGGAGTCTCCAGAAAACAGACACTAGGAACTACCCGCAGAAATGACTCCGACAAGAAAAACTATCAGCGTAATTATATATTTAGCATTAGATTTTTTCTTAACATTTGAGCAAAAACAAGAAATAGTATTCACTGCTTTTCTTTCCTGATCCAAAATATTTTAAGATTATTGCAGGAACATGGAACTACTAATGGGGAACAAAAAAGTTTCTTAAAACTAATCTTGGCAAAAGAAAGTTAATTTTGCCATGAAAATTTTAAGTCTGAAATGTAAAATAGTTAAAACACATCACTCCTTTAATTAATTTTAATTAATTAGTCAATTAACCCATTACACATTAGCAATAGACATTACACTATTCCTTGCTAATTCAGCTGTCTACACTTTAATCTGATTAATTTGTTTTCCATTGTTCGTCATCCATTGATTTGTATTTTCATACGTCTGATATCATGGGATCTGTAATTATTTCTTGAAAGAGAAATTTTCTATATCATTCTTATAAAGTGTAATGAATTAATCACACAATTCATTATCGCTAAACATCCAATGTAAGTGTCATTTTTTGCCATTGCACATAGGCATAAGTAATAAGGTTTCGACGACAAATTTTTTAGGATTATTATTGATGTGTCGATCAAAAGTTCATGTATACCTCAATTGCATTTTGTTGCTTTTCAAACAGCTGCATAACATTACCAGGTTTATGACAATATCGCCCTTTTCACACATATCCTTTAGGACAACACCCAATAAGATTTGTACAGCAGATTCCATCTTTTAGAAAACAGCAAGCATAACTGTCACTACCGACGTCTGAGCAGCACATTTGTCCATCGGGACACTTAGTGGACCGCAATTCACTGTATGTACCTAAAAACAGCAGTGGTGAAGTTAAATGGTTACTTAAATTGGCTTGTTGGAATCTTTCCTAAAGAAGCTAACATAACAAAACAAAGAGCAAGTGCTATAACGAACGAATGACTATAAAACATAAAATAATGTTGTATTAGACAAAATTTATTTTTATGGAAAGTATAAATGCATTAAGCCTAAACGTGGGAAAATAAATGAATATTTTTTTATAAACTTGTTGTCTTAAAAATTGACTGAATGTTTAATTGATCATTTGTTTCTGTTATTTGTTAAAGAAATAACTTCCTCAAGGCAATGGAAAAATACGTAGCTACGGCATTAACAACAAAAGAAATTGCGGGGTGTGATGTTCAATGAAAGTCAAAATCATCTATCATGGAGAAGTTGTCTGATATCATAGAAAGCGTGGTCAGTTTTTTAAAATCTAAATGTTTTAAAGACACCATGTTACTCAAAACATTTCTGTGCGTTTACTACAGGAATAGACAGCTCTTATTGTGTCCTAGTCCTTGTAGTGAACATGTTGTATTGCGTCACTTAATTAAAAATATTTGTGCCCCACCTATTTCTTTTCACCCTTCAAATTACCATCTTGATTGAATTCATATTCTGATTACTAAAACAACAGCCAATGAATTCTATTGCTTATTCCTTGTATAAGATATATGTTAAGGCATATGTGCATTACCTTAGCTGTCCGTTGTTTGTATTTATATTGTGCGATTATACAATTTATATTTCAAATTAAAAGCCTATTTCTTATTTAAAGACATACAACTCTTATTTTTCCAACTATCTATAAAATTTTTCAAAAGCAAAATCCAGAAATTGCCATAAATAAAGTTGAAATATACAATGACCTTAGAAAGCTACCTCAAAGCACCAACCTTTGATGTTGAATTTCCGACAAAACATTCAATGAACATGATTTGATTAAAGATGAGAGCAGCTGCAAAAATCCAGATCGTTTCCATATTCAGCTACCAGAAAAGCGACTGGTTTAGTTTTACAGACTAAGAATAGGGAAAATTAACTAAATTAACCACCGAAACGTTCTTTTATATCAAACTTGACAAACGTTTTTGTTAAAATTTTGTTGTGTTTAGATAGCAACTTTTATAAAACACTTTTATTCAGATTTCATTCAAAGTTTGGTTTGACGATTTGCAGGTATACTATTAATCATTCATTTAAAGACGCAATTTTTTCCTTTGTAATTGTATATGTAAAAAATAATTATATTGCTGAATATATGCGTTTCAATGGTTATAATTACTTTCTATGATATATCACAATCATCTATGGCGTTAAAAGTAGTGTCCGATGGAGGTGGGCAACAAAACACTCAACGAAAATCATCCACAGAATACGGCGTATTACTGCATATTAATATATAATGTCACAAGAACGATTAATTAAACATAGAAATAACAATGGCACACATATTATTTTTGTCAAAAAAAATTTTTTTCTAGATATACAAGAAATTCGTACTTGCCATTGATTATAACATGCACAAATTTATTTTTCTACAGAAAAAAACTGAAATTTTTAAAAAAAGAAAATTAGCTACTTTTAAAAAGTATAAATTTAACCATACACATATTCTGCTAGAGAATTCGATAAGTGCTTGTTGTGCTCATGCGCAATGTTTCGTCATTCATACGACATAAGAAAGACCATTGAAGACTCATGAGTGAGATTTGCCTCCGTTTATATGTTTTCAAAATGTGCTAAGGGGGAATCCACTATAGCATTAAACTTTAATTTACTCAATAATATAGTCAAAGTCATCGCGGTTTTTTTTATTTCGCTTTCATACAGCTTCTAGGAAAAAGCTTGAAAAGTTTAACAATAAGTGAAACATACATGAAAGTTAAATGAGATTCAAACAATAATCAGTGAAAATCTATAATCAGTGAAACACATCTGTCTATATAATAAGAATATATAATATTTTCATGAAATACGTTTACCTTAAAATGCAAATAAAATTCCAGCGATTTTGTCCGTGTGTAGTGTTGATGTCAGATCACACTCTCCAATAACCCTTGAACTTTCACGACTAGGAAGCTTATATTTGTAAAAATGATACAAAAAGGTTGATGGTCGCGTGCCTGAGTGCAATGTAACATATGACTTACGTAAAAAGGGGAGGAGCTATGAGATTGATTTCAAAGTATAAATGAGCAGTTCAACTCTCAAAAGAAATTAAGACCTAGTTTAAACGTCGAACTTTATATGAACCGAACGCATTTAAAACAAAAAATATTGAGGAGGTTCGATCCATCTCATTTTCTTTGTCTTAAATGCATTCGGTGCATGTAAAGTTCGACGTTTGAAACAAGACTAAAACTTTAAAGATGAACTTTAGTATTTATTAAGCGCGGGAGCCTTTTTAATATTAGTCTCAGATACTGTTTAATGAGATATTTAATGCTTATTCTAGCTTTCGTCCTATATTCCAAGGGGTCTAGAATTCTTTGCAATGCAAAAACATGAAAGATACCACGTGTAAGCAACATGTGTTTCACATGTGAAAATGACTAATACACAACTAAAGACTATATTTAGTAAAATCGCATGTTCTTCTCACGCGTTTCCAATGAGTGGAACACGAAATTGTAAACAGTCACATGTTAACTATGAAACAGTCATCAACACCTCAACATCACTTTTACCTCTGAGACGGAAAATAATGGACGACTACCGTTTTATACATTGACATTTACCGCTCAAACAACAAATTCACCACCTCTGTATATCGTAAACCCATATTCACCGGTCTTTTCACAAACTTTCACAGCTTTATCCCACTTTCTTACAAACGCAACTTAATCTCTGGCCTATTACACCGCTTTTTCAAACTCTGCTCTCGTTATGAGACTTTTCATGCCCAAATTGAAACCACCAGAAAACTACTCAAACTCGATTGCTATCCAATTATTATGTTTGACCACGTTGTCCGTCGTTTCCTTGACACAAAATTGGAACAGAAACCACCTATCCTTAGTGTCCCAAAGAAAATAGTGTATTTCTGTCTCCCATTCACTGGCTGTCACTCGTTACAAATCCGTACACAAGTCAATCGTCTCTACAACGCTTCTTTCCCTCATCTCAATGTCAGATTTGTCTTCCGTACCCCCAAAACGAATCTCTTCATTTTTTCCCGTTAAGGACAAAATTTCCAAGTCTCTGAGATATGGTGTTGTTTATTTATACACGTGTCGATGCTGTTCCGCGTCGTATGTGGGTCAAACCCCACGCCACTTACACACCAGAATCTCGGAACACTTGTGGATCTCTCCTTTCACTGGAAAACGCTATACTAACCGATTAATGTCAAGTATTTTTTCTCATAGTAGCTCCTCCAACCACCCTGCTTCGCCAGACGATTTTAAAATCATCTCATCCTGCTCCGACACATTTGACCTCATGATCCACGAAGCCTCCTCATCTCCAAACTAAAACCTTCACTTAACACCCAAGGCAGCTCCATCCCTCTTCAGCTTTTCTAGTCTCAACACCTCACCCTAACAATACATCACACTTACATCACATCATACTTACACATTCACAGTAACCTGATACCTCAAACTATGTAAATAGCTCTATGTATTTCTATACTCTTGTTAACTTCCTAATTAGTCTGAAGATGTCTTGAGTAAAGACGAAACGTCACTCTTTTAATAAATTTCATAAAACCAAATTGTTTATGACTATGTTTAAAATTATTTGTTGGGATCTAATATTTATATTGTAAACTAATCATACAAGAAATTCGTATTTGCCGTAAACTATATTATGTACAAAATCATTGCTCCACAAAAAATAACCCGAGATTATAAAAGTTTTATAAAAATCAGTCTTAAAAAGTAAAATTTAACCATTAGGAATGTCTTGTATTTCAAGCATTGGGAAAATCTATATGCTTCGAGCAGTTTTACATGGCAAATTATGCAACACACGGCTCAAGCAGTGTATACTTTAGAAAACAATGTTATAAGTGCATGATGCACACAAGTACAATGTACGGCCATTCATAGATGACATGATGAAAGGTCATTAAGGCCAACCAACTACTGAGATTCGGTACAAATTAACTATAGCATTACTTTCATTTACTGTATAACAAAGGCAAAGACATCACCTGTTTTTTTTATTTTGCGGAACACAACCAGCTTCCCAAAATAAAGGTTTAAAAGTTTAATAAGAAGTAAAACATACATGAAAGGCAAATCTACTTCAAAATAATTGTACAATACTTAAATGAACGATAGCTATTTGAATTATATGAACGCTGAAAAGTCAATTTTGTAAAAATGTGACAGTCAATTGAATTATGTCATATAGCTGGTGGGAATTACTAATAATGTCGATTTGCTCTCAACATTTTGCTAAAAAAGTGACAAGTTTGACAGCTTAAAGTAATAAGTTTCTCATGAATGATGACAAACATGCTAGTTAAAGTGCCGGTGCTTGTAAATGGTTGTAAAAACTGATATTTTCATTTTTCACTCGTTTCAAACGCCTTGTTTCAAAAGCCTAGCATACGTCTTGCATTTTGTAATCTTTTGATTATTTTTTGTCTCTTGCAATTTGGTTCGTTCTTTTTCTTGTCGTTATTTTCTGCCTTTTCTTTTTCGCCGTTTTTCTTTTCCAATTTGCACAGGAGCTTATTAACTTTGATCAGTCTTGGATGATTTTCTGAAAACAGATGTTTCATCACATCCAAAATCTTTAGCAGCTCTATCTTTGCTTCTTTAAATCTTCCAGCCTTGAAAAGGCACTGACCAAGAACTGACAAGCTTATAGCAATACCTGGATTTTTTTCATTATTCCCGGGATTATTATTCTGAAAAGTATGTTTCTTCATCATTTGCAGAGCTTGTTGCGCGTAATTCAAGGAATCTGTGGATTCGGTTTTGGATTTGCATATTGCCAAATTTCTCAATGTCAATGAAACGCTGATTTTATCTCCAATTTGATCGTATTTGGCTTTAGCTTCTTCTAATTTTTTTATTGCTTCGCTGTATTTCTTTTTCTGTATCAAGCAAAGCCCGTCGTTAAAAAAAAACTCGGCCTCCTGTGCATCGTTTTCCTGTTTTCTTTCTTCTTTTATACTCTTTCTCATATCTTGGGCTTTGGAAATAAGAACTTCGGCTTCATCGTTCTTTTTTACACTTAAGAAACACAACCCTAGGTTACTAAGAATTTTAGCCTTGTCATAGCTATCGTTGTCTTTAGTATAACTAGCTGCCTCCCTGTAAAGATCGGCAGCTTCTTCAATTTCTCCTTTTTGCTGCTTACACCTTGCTAAATAGGTTAGAAAACGTGCAGATTTCTTCCTTTCTTCAGGGATTTCATTCAAATATATTTCTGCATCAATGTAATCAGAAGTTGTCAGGTAACAGTCAGCTATTTCAATTAAAGTGTCAACGAGTACATCTTTACTCTTTTTGTCATCTCCATGGCGACAAAGGTCTCTCACGTTGGACTTGAATAAATCTATTGCAGACCTAAAGTCTCCTTGTTGTTTATAGCAGTTTGCGATGCTATACGTAATGTTCTTAATCGTAGTGATGTCACTGCTGACTTTCTCTTGCAGACGTTTGCTTGTTTGGTATGAAATGATTGCCGATTCGTATTCGTTTTTGCTTTGGTATGCACATCCTGCAGCTTCAGCAAGTTGTGCTGCAATGGTCAACGCAATTTTGTTATCATTTTTTTTCTTCTCAATATACATAAGAAAGACAACCATTGCAGAGGCAACTACATCAACCAAAAACATGTCGTTCTCAAGCTTTTCTTTTTCCATTTTTTTTATCATCTTGTCTGTATCCCTTTCATCAAGCTTGAAATATTTCAATCTATCACCACGTGGCTCCAACCTTTGGAACAAAGTTTTGGTCTGATTATTTTGCTTCACAACTTCGTTAAACACTGCATTTCCATCGGTGGATAAATTCACCAAATACTTTGCCCAATCTACACGGTCATTATCTTGAGGAGGTTCTAATTTGGAAGGAGGCGCAATGGATAAAACAGAAGTTATTTCCACGTGTTCACCATTTTCCCCAAAAATTTCCTTTGCTCGCGGAATTGCTTGTGCTAAAGGACAATTACCACCAATACCTCCGTCGACATATTTATGACTGCCAATTTCGGTTGGCTTGTCAAAGAATATTGGGGCACTTGAGGATGCAAGCAAGACCTTGTAAGCCTTGTAATACCTGTTGTCTTTGCTAAATGTATCAAACATGACGAGATTTTGGTTTTTGCCAAGTTCTTTAGCAACAGCTCCGGCCACGGTTTTCGAAGAATCTTTGCCGCCAATATCATATAAGCAGCAATCACCAAACTGATCCTTTAGAGCTTCCTCTACATTAGCTAGTCTATATGGTGATGTTGGAATGCCAAAAAATTTAGCACGCCAAGGGAAGATTTCCCTAGCTTTAGTCTTATACATCTGAGTGCATTCTTCCACAGTCATCCGTTTCCTTTCATGATCTTTATCTCCGACTTTATTTCCACCAACTAAACCAAATGCAATCAAACTTCCTGTACTGGTACCAACTATCATATCGTAAACATCTGTGGGATGAATGGGATCCTTAACTGCTTCCATGTCCTTGATCACACGTTTTCGAACGCTTTCATCTTCTAAGAAATTAACATTGCTTTCATTTTTGTCTTCGTTTGTAAGGTAGTCTACCGTTCCAGGATTTTTCAACACAATTGTTGTTAATCGTAGAACGTCGTCCAGTATCTTCAGTTCCATTACACCTCGACTTCCTCCACCATCGAAAGACAATATATTAATTTTCTTTGTTGCCGAATGCATTTTCTCGTTAGACCTGTATGTGTGAAAGTGACAAAGTCATAAATTATTTCAATAACAACAATCTCCCCTCTTTTCCCATCCTCTTTTCGAACAATTTTTATTTTACGGGAGCCGTTACAAGTTCAAAGTAATTTTTTGCCATCCTGAATTGCACAATACTGTGGAACGTATTTTATGGCAGAATACATGTTAGCTCAGGGATAAAAAACAAGTTTTGTGATGTCTATCAAAGTTGCCATAAATTAGAAGATTGAAAAACATGCAAGTTGACTGTGACTTGTAAATTTACTAAGTAATGTAAGAAATTGCTTCTCAAATTATCAAAAGCTGTTATTCAGTAGATGTCTTTGACCCCATTTTCACATCGTTTTGAGCCATAATTTCAATAAACCCCGTGTATTTTTTACTCGAAAATTGAATCCCAACGCCTACGTCTGCTTTAAACGCTTAGTTTTTGGAAATGAGAATACAATAGTAATTGAAGAGTGAGACAAAAGCGTTTGCTAATTTTTAAAAGATACCTGCTTAGCGCCTGAATGAAGAATATAACGTCAATTGTACTGTTGTGAGTAACAAAAGCGGTTTGATGGACGAGCCCTTGACTAGCAAACTTGTCGCAAATATGTTGGAAGATTCATAGTTGGTTAACAGCACCTATACTACCATAGGCGTTAGATTCATTCAGTTGTTACTTAACCCTAGGTTGAACGGTTTCATAATCAAGTTCCCACGTTTGATACGATTGCTTCACTGTAAATTTTAAGGTGTTAATTTAACACTAAAAAGTCGTGTTAAATTAAAAAGTACAGAATAACACCGGGTGTTATTTTCTTACTGGTGTTAAATTAATACCGAGTTTGGTGCTAAAATAGCGCCTAATCTTGGTGTTATTATAGCACTTGTTAAAGTGCTAATTTAGCCCTTAGCGTCCGGTGTCAAAATGACACTTAAATTCGGTGTTATTTTGTAACCCCTTTTCTTATTGTTTTATGTAAGGCCAGTTAAACACGCGACACAAAAATGCTAAGCATTAAATACATTTAAAAAAATCAAATGATTTATATGCATGTATTCACACATATAAATATATACAAAACATAAAACATACTATAAACAAGTCAATATATGAAACAAGTAAAGTTAAATGTATATATATATAACTAAATATATAAAACATCTTAGAAATACTACTATATTATAATCTCTAAAGCCCCAAACTTTTCACAAACTTTTGAACTGAAACCCTTTTCTTTGCATTTGCGGGCTAGGGTTAGGGTTAGGGTTAGGGTTAGAATAAATTTTACTTTCCTGAACACAGCATATTCATGCATTATCGTAATGTATATATTATGGCCTTTCAAAAAAGCTGATCATCTTTGGTATAAATTATTCTATTTACTGTTTAACCTGTGTACTTATTATCAGTGAATGATTTATAGGGGGGGGAGGGGGGGCAGGTGCACAGGGGTGCTCACCCATCTATGTTCTGGTCAACACGGTTACATTTAGGTGTGCCAAAACGGTATTTCTTATTACTTTTAGGTTTTAAAGAACTCACAAAGCCAAGGTTCCCCCTATAAAATCCATGCTTAATCCAGCTTTGGTTAATATAACATATGTATTGCCGCTATTTTTTACGAAGTTTTTAAACTGTTTAAATGAACGCATAAGTCAACTGTTCTGTTATCCGTGTCAGAATGAAAACAGCTGCAGTTTGATATAAGTATAAAAATAAGTTAAAAAAAACAGTTAAAATAAGTGTTATTTTGACACCCATGATTTTACAAGGAGAGTGGTGCAGAAATAACGCCCTTTATAAATTATTGTAACTCTTGCTAATGGTGTTAATTTAACACCAACCACTTAACACCAAAAAACAGTGTTACTTTAGCACCTTTGTGGCAGAACAAGGTGCTATTTCAGCACTATTAATTAGGTGTTAAAGTGTTGAGGTGTAAATTTGACACGCTACAATATGTTTAAGGTCATATGTTGTTAAATCAACACCAATATTGGTGTTATAATAACACCTTTTATTTAACACCACCGGTGGGTGTCAGTTTAGCACTAGAGAAAGTGCTAGTTCAACACCTCAAAAATAACAGTGTTCTTAAGTAATAGTTTTCATTCATTTATGGCAATATAAACATCAGTATTCTTACATTCACCCCTGGGGACTGAAGCAAGGAGTTTGATCACGTCAGAAATTTGTCCGACCATGAAGTGTCGTCTCAAGAAAATATGAGATTTAAATTTTTTGCTTTCTTCACACAAACTGAACTATCCTGATTACATTCTCCCATTTGTATTTCTCCACCTTAAACTTAAACCTCAATCAATATCTGCCAACAACACTGAGAATCACATGAACATCCATCTTAATAAAGACATTATCAAGCTAACGGTATTATTCATCTGACCTATAACTTTCTCCTAACTTATGTGACTACAAAAAGGCTTTAAAGGATGACGAAACAATTCACATCACAAAACCCGACAAGATAACAGCATGTTTCTAAATGTAGATTGTCCAGGTTGGTATAGTCCTGAGAAGGACTGTTTTTGTTGTTGTTGACTGACGTTTTGACAACATTAGCGGTAGTCATCTTCAGAGTCAAATATGGAGTAAACGTCAGGTTAACCGTATTTGTTATCTGGTTCTTACGTCATTGTATTGTGTGTACAGGAAATGTGTGGGTATCAATTGTGTATTGTCATTGTGAATTAGTGTGAAGTGTTATGTTTTTAGTTGATCGTTTGTTTGTATTGTGAATAAGTCGTTTGTAAGGTGCCGGTAATTGCTGTGATTTGTTCAGGGGGGTTTGTTCCAAGTTGGTGTACCAACTTTTTAATGTAAGCCGTTGTCTATAGTCAGTACTGTAAGTAATGCATTTTACCGAGTCCCAGTCAGTGTTGTGCTTTGTGATTCGGTGATGGTCGGCAATGTGATTAATTTTGTCTTGTTTCTTAGTAGCTCGTTTGTGTTCAGTAAGTCTCATGTTTAAGTTCCTGCCAGTTTCCCCGATATAGGAGGAGTGGCAATCGGAGCAGCTTATTTTGTAAACTGCACCTCGTCGTTCGTTTCTTTGTCCTTTATGTTCGCTAGTACTTGTCGTAACGTTGTGATTGGTTTATGTGCGACACGTATGTTGCATGGTCGTAAGATACGCGAGATAGTCTCAGACGTACCTTTGATGTAAGGTATCGTTGCTGTTGTCACTGAGTTGTTCGTTTCGTTGGGTTCGTTGGGTTTGTAAGTGTTGCGTTTGATAAAGTCAGAGTTATAGTTGTCTTTGTCAAAAACACATTTGAGATAGTTGTTTTCGTTGTGTAGAGCGTCCGGTGAATCACATATGATTTTTGCACGTCTTGTTAATGTTCTGATTGTGGTGGCTTTGTGTGATGTAGGGTTGTAAGATGATTGGTCTAGTAGTCGGTCAGTATGTGTTGGCTAGTGATAAACTGTTGTTGGTAGTTTTTGATTGTCATGTTTTACCAAACAGTCGAGAAAAGAAAGAGTTCCGTTTTCTTCGACATTTTTGGTAAATTGTATGTGGCTGTTCTGTTTGTTGATGTAAGTGTGAAAGTCATCAATCTCGTCTGCATGTAGTGCTGTGATTGTGTCATCTACGTAGCGGAACCAAAAAGGTAGTGCATGTTTGTAAGTCGTGAGGCCCGTTCCTCTATAGATTGCATTACAATTTCAGCAACTACAACAGAAACGGGTGAGCCCATTGCTGTTACATGTAATTGTTTGTAGTGTGTACCTTTGTACTGGAAGTAAGTCGAGGTGAGGCAGAGCTCCAGTAGCTCTTTAATGTCTTCAGTCGGTAATGGCAGTACGTCCGTGGTGTTTGTAATGAGGGTTTTTGTACAAGTAAGTGCCAGATTAAGTAGAATGCTGGTGAACAGTGATTTCACATCAAAAGACACTAGTATATAGTTGTCCGGTGTTTGTATAGTGCTCAGTTTTTTAATGAAAGTTTCAGTGGATTGTAGCTTGTGTTTTGATTTGCTTGTAAGTGGTTGCAGTATGTCAGTCAAGTACTTTGAGAGTTCGTAAATAGGCGAACAACAGAATGATACAATTGGTCGTATGGGTATTTGTGGTTTGTGAAGTTTTGGTAGTCCGTATAGTCTGGGTGGTCGTAGTACTGAGCATCTAAGTGGATAGTAAATACGTTCAGATATAATGTTAGATTTTCTCATAGAGAAGATCTTGCTGTTAGGTTTGCATACTAGTGATGGTGGTGGGTCTCGTTTGAGTTGTTCGTACTTTTGTTTGTCGTTAACAAGGGTGTCCATTTTCTTGAAGTAATCATTCTTGTCCATGACCACAGTCACGCGTCCTTTGTCTGCTGGTAAAATGACGATGTTGTTGTCGTGTTTTAGTCCTTTGAGTGCTTGTTGTTCATCCTTTGTCAAGTTGTTATCCCGTATAGAGGATGATTGTAAAGCGGAGGCTATCTGGTTCTGATTTCGTCTTTGGTTGTCTCTGACAAGTCTCTTTGATACGCTAGGACAGCCTCGACACTTGATACTATCGTCTCAGTCGGGATTCGTCTAGGTGTTATGGAATGTTTTAGTCCGTAAAATAGTAGTCGCGTTTCAGTTTCGTCTAATGAGCGGGAAGAAATATTCCTCACCCAGTTATCGTCATGTTTATGTCTTGTACGTGTTTTAGTGCGTTTTAAACGTTCAAGTTTTTGTTGTTGTTTGATTTGGTGTTGTGTTTCTGTTTTGTTTGCTCGTTTCTCTGCAATAGTTTTTATCGTAGAAAGTAAAGTATCACTTACTGTCGTTGGTATGAGTTCCTTCAGTTTGTTCAGTCTTTGTTCTTGTTGTTTGATGTAATAGTTGATTCACAATGACAATACACATTTCCTGTACACACAATATAATGACGTAAGAACCAGATAACAAATACGGCTAACCTGACGTTTACTCCTCCTTTGACTCTGAAGATGACTACCGCTGATGTTGTCGAAACTTCAGTCAACAACAACAAAAACAGTCCTTCTCAGGATTATACCAACCTGGACGATCTACATTTACAAACATGTAACGATACTCCCGGATTCAAACCATTTACTTTAAAGATAACGTCGTTTTTTATTTTCAATGGAGTCAAGTAAATATTAGATAATATGCAACAAATTTTAAATGACAGTTCCAATATGTATACGTAATAGCATGGTTTCGAGTGCAATTTGGGAAAAGACTATCAAAATTGCATGAGTCGCAAAGACGAGTTTGGTTTCTCGAGCAGGGTTTCTCGTGCAATTTGAAGTCTTTGAAAAACTCACGAGTGCTTGTTTTCAAAAATGCACAATAAACCATGCTATTACTTATTAATAATATACATGAAAAAATTTCTGAATTCTGTTGACTCTTAACTTCAGCGTACGTACATTAATTCAGCAGGCGAGTTTAACCATCGATTGACCTGTTCGTATTTTTCAATTCCGTCGGATATTATTTTTTACAACCATAGCTTCCGCACACGCAGCTAGAACAAGGTATCTACTTTTAGCAGTGTTATTATTTTCATCCAGAAACATCTTGCAAACGGTGAACTGTAAACTGCTTCGCTAAATAAAATTTACTTAAAACTTATGCCAGCCGTTGTAATTGCTTTGTTTAGAATAATTTAACTTTCCCGCTTTTGAAATGTTTTAATTTAATTGGCTCTTACATCATATCTTTGTTTGACTGACCAATCAGGAGCGTAATTTTCTAAAAGAAATTGCGCTGTATTTCTTTTTTTTTTGCACTGTGTTTCACATTTTTGCACTAATATTTACAATTAGAATTGAGAAATTTTTCATGTGTATTATTATCCACAAAATTAGATGCCGTCTATCAATTGGTAGTTTTTAAAGTAACAAAAATGGGAGAAAATATTGGAGGGGAAATTTTTCTCGCGCTGAATAAAACACTCGTGCTTTTGATATCGTACAAGTATAGGTTATTTTTGCTTTGAAAGTTCAGGATAAAAACACAAGCAAGGTGAGCAAATGGATTATATTTTTTCAATGATCCTAACGAAGCATGAAAAAGCAACTTGGATGCAGAGTCACACGAGAGAATTACATAAAGCGTCAGGCATTTCCTGGGAAACATGTTATTTTCGATTTGGAACATTATAAAACGTGTTATTGTGCAGTGACACAATTTACGAGATGTACCAATGATGACAAGACACCAGCAGCTCAATTCATGGTACAATTATACACTATTGAAATAATTTTGACGTATTAGGATGTTTTTCTAGAAATGGTAATGGTGGATTTTCGTGGAGTCATAGAGTAACAACAAGCCAACACTTACGAAAATTTCTCAATTGATTTCATATATGAAATTGAAATTTCATATATGAAATAGACACATTTCATAGATGAAGCGTTTCGATTTCACATAAGTTTCACATCATTTCATATATGAATTCAAATGTGAAAATTTCGTTAGGGAAGTGTACAGTAAGACTCTATCTTGTTCCATCTATCCATCAACTATTCCATGATAACTTTATGTTTTAGCTTGATAATGATCCAAAAAATAACAATGCAGCGGCTCCGAAATACCTCATTAATGATGAAATGGATAGCACCAGACTTAAATTGAGAATTTATTTGCTGAACTCATTTTTTGACTCACAAAAGATTGTAAGCCAAATGATGACCATGAACTCTTCGACATAGTGTAAAGTGAAAAGCAATCAGTATAAGCCTAGAGTACTTTTACAAGCTCTTTGAATATATGTAGGGATGTGGTAGAATTAAAAGAAATGCCAACTAGAAACTAATTCTCATTTACTCTGGTTAGTATCACATATAAAAAATGACAATGCTTGTCTGCAATATGTCATAATGTTTTAAAAGATGACTCTTTTTTACCATCGCTAGTATGTGTTACTATATTATGGCAACATAAACTTTTTTCCTGCAGCATATATTTATATGCGCTCCATTGCTGTACGATTTCTAAATAAAAACGTACATTGTCTCTAAAGCTTACGCTTTCTGCAGTAAATTTTTATGTCGCTTCAAAAGCCTTTCTAACTTATAGATTGTATTGTGCCTATCTGCCAACGCTTTTATAGTGTCAACGCATTCACCATGGCATGTTCGTTGCATATTCTTTCTTTGCCAGATGCCATTGCTAGCTTTAATTTTTCTATTCAGATTACAACTATTTTTCAAAGCCGCTTTCCTTACTCGCTACAGTATACTAGCCACAAAGACCTTTATGCAACACCAACTTTCTGGCAATTATAACGTGCTAAACCCAAGTTCTTTCACAAATTATGGAAATTATGTGAAGAAACATGGAATCTTCTTAAATTTGGTCTCATTGAGCATCTGCAATGAAATACGTATTATGAATTCAAGACTTTTTCTTCATAAACGCATGCATCTTTCTTATAGCCCCTTATCGCAGGCACGATGCCTAAAAGTATAAGCTTGTGAAAACTATGAGAAATAGGCTGAATTCCAATAAGTTTAAGTCACACGCCCGTCTTTTAAAAGCTAGCTTACTCTCCTTACGTGGTGCTTCAACATCATGACCTCATAATTATTCGAAAACAGTATTTTCACTTCAATGATTGCTAAGCTTGATTAGAAATATGTTAGCAAAAACATTGTCATTGAATGCATTGTTTAAGAATAACTTTGCCATTCATTAAAGAGAGCGCAAATTATATGTTGCACTCAGTGTGTATGAGTATGTTTTAGGTTATAGGATACGAGCGCGGAGTAATGAATTTTTCTCATGTAATATATAAAAATGAACTAACTGTTAACTTATCCCAACTTATGTTTGGAAGTTCCTTCAACACGAGCAGTTAAAGTGTTGATTTCCCCCTCTATTAATGACAATCACTTGCGTAGGAAGAAAAGGGCCAAATATTTTTGCATAATCAAGTGGCACATCCGCTAAGTACAAAAATAACATGGCATTTTAATTGCATGACATGATGTTATTGCTCGGTTAAAATTTGACATAAACCAACATTGCTAACAACGAAACAGGCAACTACTACCACAGTCCACTGCAATCATCTTACTACTACTTTTCGAAACTTACGTTCCTTGGTGTCGTTAAAAAAGCGGTGAAGGAAGTTTTCATTCACCAACGCCTACATTTTAATTGGGGTGATTATGTGCAACAAGAACTTTGAACACAGACTTGATGTCATTTAACATTTAGCTTGAAAGAAACAAGAATTAAAATTCTTCTTACCAAAACGCAAGTTTGTTCATATTATCATAAAATGTAAATTGTACATCAAATGTACATAATTTGAATGAAAATACAAAATATCCTAACATGTAAACTCCGAAGATTTGTGTGCCGGCAAAGGACTGCACTGACGAACTACTTATTTCTGGCATGAGGTCATAAACTTGTACAAGTAGCTATGTATTCTTGACTTGCAATTCAGCCTTGTTTTTGGTCTGATACAAAATAATATTCTATCAGAGAAACTACACAGATCAAATAAGGGTTCCTACCACATTCAGTATTATCACCCATTCAGCTTTAAGACCATTTTATGTATCGTTTCACTGGTAGCAATGTTTCATCGAAAAATGTAGAGTAAGCCGAGATTCTTTCATCTCTTCTGTTCGTTACCGAAATGCTTCGCTAACTATGCACACATACAAACGTCTATAAACTAATGGCGGCAGACTAAAACAAATAATGATACACATTTGAGTAGAAAGTTGAAAGTACAGTACAAGAATATAGCACTGAAGAAGTATTTAAATGCTTCAGGAATGATAACTCGCATGCACTCGCAGCGAGCTTACCATGACTTGAAGCATAGTTAAATGAATTGAACATAATTTTTTGATCGCGCGAACAGACTCGCAAGCTCGCAGCGAGAGCATTTTGTGATGAGTGGAAAAGAGCCCTTACACTTGGTATGTCGCGAAAGCCTAGTTGTAAGATCTGCTAAAATAAACGTTTCTACGTCTTATAACGACTAAATATTGGAAAAGTATATAAGCGTGATATACTACACAACTTTTGTTAATCTTGCTTTCTATTCTGAACATATCCTTATCAGGTCCGCACTTGGTGAAGAATTATTGGACATATTTCGCAGACATACCGATGCAACAGCACGATTTATCACAGCAACATTATTGGTTGACTGTGTTTTAACAAATCTTCCTTGGTAATTTTCCTACATCAAATATATATTGCTTATGCCTAAATGCAAAATGCGTTTTTCTTCTTTACTCTTTAAAGGGGGAGTGAGAAATTGTATTATTTTCTGAAAAGCGGTCAATTTTGGTCGCTAAATCGTAGCAGGAATTGACCGATACCGCCATTTTTGCATGGGAATCAGCTGACATCTACAGCCGTGATTGAGAATTCAATGATCAATTCCATCTATATTATACAGATTTATGATGTGGATAGAACTCGGTATGATGAAAAATATTTACCGATTACCTTTCCACCACATACACGTTTGCCAAAAATGCTAAAAACTCGTTGGTGGAAGCATAACGCACCTTATTAGTATTCTTGATTGTTCAGACAAGACTTGTGAATTTTGACGTCTTTCTTCGGTGGCGTTTATGTTTGTTGTGTTTAGAATTTCCTTCAACACGAGCAGTTCAACTGTTGATTTCCCCCTCTATTAATGACAATCACTTGCGTAGGCAGAAAAGGGCCAAAATATAATTGTATAATGAAGTGGCACATCCGCTAAGTACAAAAATAACATGGCATTTTAATTGCATGACATGATGTTATTGCTCGGTTAAAATTTGACATAAACCAACATTGCTAACAACGAAACAGGCAATTACTACCACAGTCCACTGCAATCATCTTACTACTACTTTTCGAAACTTACGTTCCTTGGTGTCGTTAAAAAAGCGGTGAAGGAAGTTTTCATTCCCAACCCAACGCCTATATTTTAATTGGGGTGATTATGTACAACAAGAACTTTGAACACAGACTTGATGTCATTTAACATTTAGCTTGAAAGAAACAAGAATTAAAATTCTTCTTACAAAAACGCAAGTTTGTTCATATTATCATAAAATGTAAATTGTGCATCAAATGTACATAATTTGAATGAAAATACAAAATATCCTAACATGTAAACTCCGAAGATTTGTGTGCCGGCAAAAATACACTGACGAACTACTTATTTCTGCCATGATGTCATAAACTTTTACAAGTAGCTATGTATTCTTGACTTGCAATTCAGCCTTGTTTTTGGTCTGATACAAAATAAAATTCTATCAGAGAAACTACACAGATCAAATAAGGGTTCCTACCACATTCAGTATTATCACCCATTCTTTCCTACCACATTCTTTCCTACCACACAAGGGTTCCTACCACATTCAGTATTATCACCCATTCAGGGTTCCTACCACATTCAGTATTATCACCCAACTTTAAGACCATTTTATGTATCGTTTCACTGGTAGCAATGTTTCATCGAAAAATGTAGAGAGAGCAGAGATTCTTTCATCTCTTCTGTTCGTTACCGAAATGCTTCGCTAACTTTGCACACATACAAACGTTTATAAAACATTGGTGGCAGACTGAAAAAAATAATGATACACATTTGAATAGAAGGTTGAAAGTACAGTACAAGAACATAGCACTGAAGAAGTATTTAAATGCTTCAGGGATGATAGTGACTCTATCCACACATATTTCAGCACTTATTCCTTCAGTAAAGACCCTATTTTTCAAAGCCACTTTCCTTACTCTCGCTACAGTATAGTAGCTACAAAGACCTATTTACAACACCCAAATTTTGTGGCAATTATAACGTGCTAAACTCGAGTTCTTTCACAAATTATGGAAATTATGTGGAGAAGAAACATGGAACCTTCTTAATTTTGGTCTCATTGAGCATCTGCAATGAAATACGTATTATGAATTTAAGACTTTTTCTTCATAAACGCATGCATCTTTCTTATAAAAGGCACGATGCCTAAAAGTATAGGTTTGTGACAACTAAGAGAAATAGGCAAAATTCCAACAAGTTTAAGTCACACGCCGGTCTTTTAAAAAGCTCGCTTACTCTCATTACGTGGTGCTTCAACATCATGACTTCATAATTATTCGAAAACAGTATTTTCACTTCAATGATTGCTAAACTTGATTGGAAATATATTAGCAAAAACATTGTCATTGAAGGCATTGATTGAGAAATAACTTTGCCATTGATTAAAGAGAGCGCGAATTATATGTTGCACTCAGTGTGTGTATGAGTATGTTTTAGGTTATAGGATACGAGCACGGAGTAATGATTTTTTCTCATGTAATATATAAAAATGAATTAACTGTTAACTTATCACAACTTATGTTTGGAATTTCCTTCAATTCGAGCAGTTCAACTGTTGATTTCCCCCTCTATTAATGACAATCACTTGCGTAGGCAGAAAAGGGCCAAATATTTTGCATAATGAAGTGGCACATCCGCTAAGAACATAAATAGCATGGCATGTTAATTGTATGACATGATGTTATTGCTCGGTTCAAATTTGACATAAACCAACATTGCTAACAACGAAACAGGCAACTACTACCACAGTCCACTGCAATCATCTTACTATTACTGTTCGAAACTACGTTCCTTGGTGTCGTTAAAAAAGCGGTGAAGGAAGTTTTCATTCCCCAACGCCTACATTCTAATTGGGGTACAACAAGAACTTTGAACACAGACTTGATGTCATTTAACATTTAGCTTGAAAGAGATAAGAATTAAAATTCTTCCTACAAAATCACAAGTTTGTTCATTTTATCATAAAATGTAAATTGTGCATCAAATGTACATAATTTGAATACAGCCTATAACTTCTATGGAACTTTTATGTTTCTTGTTTTTCATGGTTGTGTTGTCAGGGTAAGAAAATCAATTGATGTTCGTCTTCCGCTAATACGGAATTTTAATTGGGTGCCAGACATAACTTTTTTTCAAATTTATAATAAATAATTATCAAATAGACTATTATCCTTCGACCATACAACCACCATGAGTCAAAGCAATTGACTTCACTTTCGTAAAAATTGCAGTGACAGAAGTCTTTCTTTCCAACCCTGTCATTTTAATTGCTTATGTTATTTTAATCGTTTTATCTTAAAGATCTCAAGTACTTTCTAAATTACGGCACTTATGTAAAGCAGAAATATTGAACATGCACGAATTTAGTCTTATTAAAAATATGCAAAAAAATATGAATTAAGATTCTTTCTATTCAAACAGTCATGAGCTACATCAAAATGAATTATGGTGCTTCAAATATACATCTCATCATATAATACTACTGGTATATTTTATATACATATATAATGTGTATAAACATGCAAAATGTCCCATACATCTAAAAGTGTCTTGTGTCATTTTTTGACAACAAAGAACAATGAGCTAGATTCTGAGGGTTAAAGCTCCAATATTTGTCTCCAATAAAATACATAAAATTTAAATCCTAATCTGTCTTTGTAAAATAGGTGAATTCTTATTCAAGAGTGAAAGCTCCATGAAGGCCATGTTAGGATGTGAAATGGGGCTTATTGTAATAATTGGGCAAACAAAGCCAGTCGGGCATTTTTGCTAGAAAATTCGGAAAATTAGGTCATTTGAGGTCGAAAATGTTGCGACTACCCCCTAAAAACGCTTGCCCGTGCGCCCATGCCTCCAAATATTTGATGATTATTAGTTAAACCAATTATAAGGTGTATGTTGGTTGGGTGATTGTAATTGATCAGGAAGATTTAATGGTGTATTATTTATTACAGTTTCATCGCACCAAGTACCATCAGGGTCGGATGCCATGAAAATAAACCAGCACATTGAAAAGGAAGCAAGAAATAAGGTGAGGAAAGTTATTGTGTTTCATGATATGCTAAGGAAAAGTCAACCTGTCAAGGTTTTATCAATTACTAACTATAAAAACAATTAAAAGACATGAATAATGCATCGTAATGTTTATAATTTACGCAGTAGGACTATATCTGCTGATATGCTATGCTGCTGGTGATTAGCACATGTATGAGTAACATTGATGTTGGTTAACAGTTTAGCTCAATCCCAATTGAAATAAAGCTTAATCTGTGAGCCCACACATCATTTGTGCCTTAGTTTTGGTACAAATAAATGTGCAATGAAAATTCCTGTCTTTTTGTCAAGTATGTCAGCCACTACTGTAAAAGTGTCGTAATTACACAAGATCGTATAACAAATTTTAAATCATTACATGAAAGATAATGTTTCCTAAAGAGTATCTACTACTTGTAAGTAAATTTGAAAAACTGATTGAATTAGACATATTTCTAATAAACGCGACAGAAACAACGTGACATAATTTTAAAAATCTACTCTGTTACAGTCAGTTTCGTTCAAAGTTCATACAAACTTCGTGAATCGAAGTTCACAAACTAAATTTGTCATTTGTAATTTAACGAACTTCGTATTTCGTAACATCACTCGGAGTGTCAAATTAACTGTTAGAACATCGTATCCCCAAAATGCGAATTGAAGCAAATTTGCCGTACTTTCGACAAATGCGTTTAACTTACGACAATATTCTGATGAAACTTGTGCCAACTTATGTTTTGACACTTGACATCTTCTTTGTGCTTAGAGTTTGCTTCAACACGAACAATTTAACTATTCACTTTCTTCCTCTACAAATGGCAATCACTTACGTGGGCATGTAAGTACCGGATATTGTCGCATAGCCAGTAGGTGTACCGGGTAACAACATGTTTAGCATACATAGTATGTTAATTGTATGTTCTTTCTTAACAAGTATCTGTTTAGTTCCAATTTGACTTACACTAACATTACTATCAATCAACTACTACCAGTTCTCTGCAATCACGTCACTACTACTTTTTGAAAACTATACAATCTTCGCTCGCTTAACAATAACCGTGAAGGAAGTTTTCTTTTCCCAACGGGGTGACTTTTTAATTGCATATATTTATAGCAACTCCATTTCCCAAGTATTCAATACTTTTCACAAATTGGGATAAATATGTACAACAAGAAGTTTGAACACATACGTACTTGATGTCTTTTAACATTTAGAAAAAAAAGAGAATTAAAATGCCACTTTCTAACCGAAAAGAAAAATGACGTACATTCCGAATTTTTAAGTCCCAATCTTCTGCTCTATTACAATTAAAAATTCTAACTTTTATCTAATACTAACTTTTTTATCGTAGTATTTTAAAGTAAGTGAACTCTTTTGTTCCTTTGTGTTTACTGCATGTGATGTCCTTTTACATTTTGGCCAGTTTTTTTTTATTCGGGCGTGAGAAATGCCCAAGTTAACGTCTGCAGTGGTCTGTTTATGTGTTTTAAGTTTGCTTCAGGGAAACTATAATTGATGTTCCTCCTCTGCTACTGACAACAACCGCTTACGTAGTATGAAAGTGTGGAATTATTGTTTCATAATCAAGAGCCGCATCGGGTAACTGCATAGTTAGCATTTCATGTTAACCGCATGTTCCTTATTCACTACACATAACTATGTTCAAATTTGACTGACAAATCTTGTCACCATTTAACTACCATCAACCTACTGTAGCAATCGGGTTACTACTAGTTTCAAAAAATTGCTTTCTTCACTTTCGTAACAATTGCATTCACCGAATTGTTCCTTTTAAAGACCGTTATTATAGGCCTAGTTTAGACGTCAAACTTTACATGAACTTTACATGTGTAGTAAACAGATACTTTAATAGTTTAATTTATGTTATGATTGATAAGAATTGGACAGGTGACAGGAACTATTTTTAGGGATGAGAACGAGTGAGAAAGAGAAATAAAAAACGATAGCATGTAAGGAGGTAACTATTGATATTTAAGAGCGAAATTAAAAGATATTACAACATGAGCCAATTATTAAGTACAATTAAGTTGCTTGTATTAAGTCTTATTGAACATCGGCAAAGAAATACGAAATAGGACTCTTTCTACAAAAACAGTTATTTAGACAAAACGAAGTATTTTGCTTTGTGAGGTTATTTTAACACGTCATAGATGAGCACAGGTATGTAATATACATGATAAGTATAACATGCAAAACATCCCGTGCACTTGAAGGTGTTCGCGTAATTTTCTGACAACAAAGAGCGTTGGGCTGTAAATTCCGAATAAAACACTTATGTTTGTTGTTCGTCCATCGCAAGCGATGATGACCTTGACAGGTTAGTTCAAGTACTAGAAGACTGGGTACGGCGAGTTCTGAGTTAGCTAAGGAGCCCAATCTTGGCACGGAATGTTCTCGAACACGAAGGGCAATCCAGAGATGCATCTGATGTTGAAGCACTGGCTGCTCTTGATTTCTGCAGCTCACGTTTTAGTTTGGCTTCCACAGTCCGCCTTTCTTCTGATGCTTGACAGCCCTTGAAGATGAGATCGCGCTAGGTTGATCGGTTCCCTGCAAGTTTGTCCCATATTGCGGTGTTGATGTTAAAGGACTTCAGTGAGGTCTTTAATGTATCCTTGAACCGCTTCTTCTGGTCTCCGACTGATCTTTTGCCGTTGGAGAGCTCACCATCAAGCAGTTGCTTAGGTATCCGCTCATCTGGCATGCCAGCAATGTGGCCTGCCCATCGGATCTGTGCTCTCTACAGCAAGGTGTAGATGGATGGCTGATTGGATCGAGAGAGGACATCTGTGTCTGGCACCTTGTCTTGCCACTTGATTCTCAATATCCGACGGAGACAGGTTGTGTGGAAGTGATTCAGCTGTCTCGCATGCCTCTGGTAAACAGTCCATGATTCACATGCAAACAGCAGAGTTGGTAATACTATGGCACAGTAGACCTTCAGTTTCGTCTTTCAGTAGTCCTTCAGAACAAGCTTAATATCTGTTGTTGAAACAATGTTGTTTAGGCCTTGTTCATTCAACATTCGTCAATAACATTGTCACAACAAGCGAGAGCAATACTAATGAAAGAACAAGCTGTTTTCGATTGCTCTAACAATTAATAACAATATTAGTAACACTAACTCCCTGTTATAGTTCATACACCTAACTCCCAAAGACTGTATTTAAAAAGACTGTAGTTGTGTGTATGAACAAGCAAGTCAAACATATCTGACATCTGTAGAACACCCACGAACAGATACTCATACTGGTGCATAGGAAAAAATTCTACCATCAAGCCATAGTAAAAGCAACAACAGAGCCTAACATATTTCTCGTTCATTCATTTGCATCATTACCAATCACCATTGCCTAAGTAGGCTGATATGGAGCAAAACTGTCGCTATACATAAATAAGCAAAAGTAACACCCACGAAAATAAAAGATGCCTACTTGCTAGAAGAAAACCCATAAAAAGAATTTTGAACTAATCATACAAAATCCCAAAATAACTTCAATATGTACAACATTTTATTTTCAAAAATAATGCTAAACGATGGTAAAATATTGGTTCCTGTTCGCTCTACTTCACAACAAAGTAAATTTTGAATGAATTATACGAGTTTTCCACTTCTCACAATCACAATAAGCATTATTTGATACTCGAAGTCAGATGACTATTGTTACACGACTTGGAAGCCAATATCAATAATGTTAAACGATCCAATAGTCTTAAGCATATATTTCTTATCTGCATGATTAAAGTCTTGATCATACAGATTATTTTTTTACAGATAATCCCGATGTAATTAAGGACACTGAAAATATAACTCGGGCATGAAATACTCTAGCTTACTTTTCCTTCTTACTATCAGCCCTGCTGGTATTTGCACTTCCACTTATCGATGATGTAATTGATTTCTTCCCTTTGTCCAGTATTTTCTGATAAACTCTATTCATAACCTGTGAAATAAGAGAAAATGCAAGATTTGTATCTTTACATGTGGTCTTTTGTTTAACAATGGAGCCTATCTTTTTCTTCGAAATTTATCACCCTTTTTACGAAAAAGTTATTCTTTAAAATCATGACTAGTAACTACTTAGTTGACGACTGGATATTCGCACACTACAAAATGTTAAATTTTCTATGATATTGCACAGCACAACAAAAGAGAATTAAAACCAAAAAAATAAGAAACATAATGATTGAATAAAACTTTTCAGCCAACCACATAACGTAAGAAGTTGATGTCGAACCAAATTCACGTTATCTAGCAACATACCTTGTCCCAGGCCACTTCAGCAACGTCATCTAATTGTTTCCCTTTCTTGCGGAAGTCGCCACTAAATCGGATATAGGCCCACGCGACTATCGCAAGCAACGAGAAACCAATGACAAAATTACACAACATTACAAACGACGTGACACCAACGATTGCAAAAAGACCTGACAAAAGATACGCCAACAAAATGATGGCGAAGAAAACAGCCGGAGTTCGCGCAGAATTAAAGATTTTCTTTCCATTGTTCAATTTGACAAAGTTTATGTAAGCGTCATCGATATTCGTTTCAAGTTTTTCAGCAAATTCTTTGCTAAAGTTTTCGCCTCCCATTTTCCGAGTGGTATGAAATATACCCAGGGCTGCAGACTTGTATTTCTCGTGTCGACTATCCAGCTCATCTGGGGCAAGGAATGGAGTGTCACCCCCACAAATCTATAGCGAAAAAACGACTTTAGTTTTACACGACAGTTTAATGAGAGGGGTCAACTGAAAAACAACATAAGCTAAACGCATTGTCATTGTCAAATATAGATAATATACAAATAATAATTAGCGGGAGCTTGCTCAAGTACAAGTAGGGCATGTTTATCAGGCATATATTCAGTTCAAATGGTTTCTATTGCTTGACCTTAGTCTCCATGGAGTATAGCTTAAACAACGAAACACCCTTCAAGATAAAGAATACATGCTTTGGCAGCAAATCACTACTGACCTTTTCCATTTTGTGCAGGTAATGATCTTTTGCACTTGCTAATGCTGCCAAATTATTTGCCTCTGCAGTCGCCTGCGACAAGAAAAAAGACGTCTTATAACAAGACAGGAAAAAAACTACAGTTACACAAAACGATATATAACTAAAACTATAAGAACAAAAACAACAACAACAACAACATTACGACTACAGCTATAGCTACAATTACAACTACAACTCCAGCTCCTACTACAACTACAAGCTATAATTATAGTCTTCTTTAGGTGTAATGAGCAATTTTAGTTCACTACAGATTCGTAGTATGGATACATTGCCTATGTAATGCATGCAGTTGATTACACAAAATTTCAAAGAAGCATTTTTAGAAAGGTTAATCACAAGTATTATTTAGCAATGAATAACAATTCGTCATTACTTACAAGAAACATAGATTTGGGTTCTGGTAGCTTATCGCCTTGGAAGATCTTCATGTAAGCCTAGTTAAAAATTACAAGCAAAAGTTTGAAACGGTTTCTTTTATAATGTTATAATATAAATTCGTGATGTTCAATGAATCTCTCATTACTTTTCGGTGTAACACTGAAAAATTCAGTCGACATTTCAAGTACATGCCCACGTGTTCATACATCCTCCAATCAAAAATAGTCAAAACCATACTGATTCGATAGTTAGAGGACAAACATGAAAATTCAAAACATGCGCTCAGAAATTTAAAACAAGCTTCTCGACACTAAGCGAAAAAATAGTCATAACAAAATGAAGAGCAACAGCAAGAAATTAAATGTTTCTTATATGAAATTCTTGGTGAACGAACAAAGAACCTAACAATGTCCGCTTCAATTCCCAAATGAAAATATTGGCAGCGATAAAAGGTCTGGGACGAGGCTAAAAAGCCCTCAATACACTTGCCTTAAAATACTCAACAAGACCAAGACAAGTGACGGGCTGTCCGTTAACTTTTTTGATAACTAAATTGTCAGGGCTTAGTAAGGACGGCACAAGTTGGCTGAGATGATGTTTGAAGTCATCTTCCATAACTTAAAAATAAAGAAATATAAATGAGAGACCGTCGACCTTCGTGTAAATGGATATCTAAATAAGAACCAGCAGTGACGTAAACTGCAATTTATCATCGACAGTTAATTGGGGGGGATATTCATATATTGAACTTATTATCCATAGGGTTAATACATAATTTCTTCAGAAATCAATAAAACAAAGCATGCATTTAACAATAGTGCTCTCTCTCTGTACATTCATCAAGACGGTAGGGTTATAAACAACCTCACACTAACAAGCCAACCACACGCCCATTAAATTTACTCTAAATATTACATATTATTACCGGAAAGTTCGCCTTTAAAATCTTTGCTGGCTGCAACTTTAAGACCAGGATGTGGCATAAGAAAGCAAGAGATATCATCAAAACATGATCGGATATGGTTTCGAACTTGCAACAATTCGTTGTGTTGTTTTGGCTTTGTCTGAACATGGGATAAAACACCAATAAGGATTTAGAAATTTAAAGTAAAAGACTAGAATTATAAATGTTATAAACGTGTAAATATAAATATAGTAAAGGTTTAACCCTGTGTGCAACAGTCTACAGAAACATGAAAAGAAACTTTCTGGCATACAAACTTTTTACATGACAAATGTTCTATAAAGAAATTCGATGTTTTCAAATTTAATCAAATATCTTCGCATGCGTGCCTAATGGTTGCTTAATAAAGTATAAACAGAACTGATGAAGATGTATAGCATAAAACAATATGTAAAAACATACAAGTACAAAGGTACTTACATATAGGTTTGGTTTGTACCTCAAGACGTCGCTTCAGGATCATATCACCACCAGTGTACCCGTACTGGGCCTCGTATGCATAACTCCAGTCACGAACCAAAATCAACAAACTCTAAAAAACAAATAAAACAATAATCCTTTTTCCATTGTCGTAAACGATATACCAAAACAATAAAGTTGGGCTAAAGTTCCACAATTAGCTATGAAAGCTAACATAAGATCAACTGTAAAGATGCTGAGCTTAGAGCTGTGCAGACTCAGGCTCTGACTTCTGTTTACGCAACTCACACTAGGAATCAGCTGCAGCAGAGTTCACAGTCACAATAACAACAAAAACAATAAGCACAAAAAAAAACAACCACTCGAATGGTAGCATATATCGTCAGACCATTCAAGGTTGAGCAAAATGACACAATGAAGACACCTGGCTTGAGCCCCAAACAAACAAATTTGAGCATAATCCTAATTTAAAGTATGCTAGGGCTATACATACAGTAACGAAGTTTTCTTTAATGCCCATGAAGTATGCAAAGATAAAACACACATACAATGCCTCATCAAACTATATAGGATTCAACTAAGTACTAACTTGAAATGGTGTTGCATAGCTTTCTTCAATTGCAAGTTTACCATATTCAGTGAAAAGCTATATCAATATACAAGCATATATTTATGTATAATATCACAGAGCTTTATATATAACACAGAACAAAAGTGACAGCGGCGTGCAGTTAGTTGACAAAAAATGATGTACAACTTTTTTTCAAGAAAACTCACTGTACCACCAGAATCAGAATGAGATTGATGTAACATGAAACTACTAACTTGGAGTCTCATTCAAACAAATACTTTGTAGGTAATTATGATGTGCACAACAGTAAACTAATATTTCTAAATTGTACATTTATTTGATTGAAAATACTTGTACTACATACATCGTACTTGCCTAAAACGACCAGTAAAAATTTATGTTGAAAACCATATTTCAATTTGTGGTCTAGAAATCAATGTCTAAGATTTACTTTTTTTGCATATAGTTTAAAAAAGAGATGTGCATTTCTAATTTCAGCAAAAACAATCTGAAAATTGCATAATGCAAACTGATGATTCACATACTAGCTGAATTACAGCACCAAGATGTAAAATACAAAGAATAAACATAGAAAGAGGCTTATAATTTAACCTGGAGATGTTGCAAATCATCTTCTTGGATGTTTTGAGTAATGTTGTAGATCTGAAAATGTAAGTTTAAATCTTAGATTATGACTATGATATTATTATCTTAGATTATGACTATGACATGTGATTGTAATGGAAACAAATATAGCTGGTATTGACAATTGGTAATTCAAAAGTAAAAATTGCTTGCAAAATTTTACTTGGCTGCCACATAGAAATTAAAATGTTAGGTCATATTTCTTTTTACTTTAAACCTTAAACTTTTACAAATTGCATTGTACTAGGTAAATATGTCAGTAATGTAAATATTTAAAATAAACAATTTTTTTAGCAAACATGAGCATACTTTATGCCATCTTCAGTGAAGTGAATAAATACAGGAAGTTTACACGACTATAAGTTATAGTGATTGTATTCACTTTGCACTGAAGATGGCATAAAGTATGCCAAACATGTTTGCTTGAAGAAAATTGTCGCTTATTTTAAATGTCTTACAACCATTGTGTTCTTACGAAATTATGGAAATGTAAATATTACTCACAACAAAAACAATATCTCTAATTATAAAAGTATCAGCACATGCATTTATATCCATTTACCTGTATTGAGCTCAACATTGTGCTCAAGGCAAAAACAGTGGCACAATCCTTGACAATTTGTAAGCAATCAAATGATCCCTGAGTATCCATGAGAATAACTGCAACCTACAAAATAAACATGTATCCATTGTTGACAAATTTGAGATTATAACTATTCTGGCTAAAAGAGGCTGCAAACCTCTTCTCCATCAGGTAATGTACAAAGGTAGGGTTTACTCCAAAGAAGGATGCCAGTAGTCTCACGCTCTGCGCCACCTCTCCATGAGAAACCAGTCAACACTTCTTTGTCATCACCAAGCCAATGGTCTGGACTTTCCTAAGTATGACATGGTCAAAGGGATGAGTAATGAAATTAAAGTTATTCAAAATAAACTAATAACTTTATGCACACAGTAGACTTGTGCAATGTATTCTTCTGATAATTTAAGTATAAAAAATTTAGTTAAATAAAAATCCACATCAACGAGAGAGGATAATAGCTGGATTAGAAAATGTAAACCAAATCTCAGTAATTTGTAGCCACTGCATTCCCAACTCCAAGAAATAAATGTTAGATTATTATTCAAATTTTAGTACAATACTAAAATAAGCAATTGCTAACAGGTGTTAATTTTAATGATTCTACAGTGAAGCAACAAGATTTTAAAAATGTTGCATGAATGACAACAAGCGCCAGGCTTGTTTATTATTACTAAACAGACCTCTTTATTGTCGATTTCAGTTAACTTTTCAAATGGCGGTTGCCAAGTTACTTTCTAATGTTGCCAACTACATTTACAAATATGGAATATTCGTTATGAACTTGTCAACTTGAGTTGACAAGTTGTGTACTTGAGTACTGAAGTTGTGAACTTGAGTACTGAAGTTGGGAACTTTAGTACTAAAGTTGTGAACTAAAGTTGCGAAGTACTGGCACACGCGAAAGGTCTTGGTACCCTATAGACATTTGGCAATGAATCCGTTCAGTAAGCAAGGAAAAGCTTTAGCAATAGAAGTAAGAAATGAAATACTTGAAAGGTGGTTAAATAACCAGCGTTTGACAAACATTTTGAAACAACTAAATCTACCGTATAAGACTATATCAACTATAATAGATCTATGGGTAGACACTGGTTCTATTGCACCTCGCCAGGGCGAACGTGATGTTCGAACCACGCGTACAGATGACGTTATTGCATACGCTGAATATCTAAAATTAATAAACCATCTATTTACGCAAAAGAGATTCAGCAACACCTAGAAAATATCAAAGTTTGCCTTCCAGCAAACTTACCTAGCAGGTCATCCATTAGTAGAATTTTGAATAAAGATCTTGGTTACTCTTACAAGATAATAAGTCAAATTCCTCGAGAGACAGAACGGCCGGACGTTATGGAGAAGTTAGAAGCTTACGTAGCAAATATTTCATTGATTGATTGCAACCGTATGCATTTCTTTGATGAGTCGCCTGTAGTTGTTACGAGTGGCAACAGACGTCGAGGGCACAGTATGCAGGGTACTACTGCATTTAAAATCCAACGATACTCTTCTAGTGCCACATCTACTGTAAATTTATTACATAATGTAAACGGCGTATCGCATTATAACACTCTTAGAGGGCCGTCAAACGGATTAGAATTGCTAAAGCTTTTCCTTGCTTACTGAACGGATTCATTGCCAAATGTCTACAGGGTACAAAGACCTTTCGCGTTTGCTAGTACTTCGCAACTTTAGTTCACAACTTCGGTACTAAAGTTCCCAACTTCAGTACTCAAGTTCCCAACTTCAGTACTCAAGTACACAACTTGTCAACTCAAGTTGACAAGTTCATAACGAATATTCCATATTTGGAAATGTAGTTGGCAACATTAGAAAGTAACTTGGCAACCGCCATTTGAAAAGTTAACTGAAATCGACAATAACATCGATTCTATTTTAAATAATCTGAGGAAGAATTTCACCGTAGAAATTACCAAATCATAGCAAAAACTTTTCCATTCAAAAACAAAATAAAGTGATAAAATTTGCAAATTTCATCAATCTATGTACTACAGTACGTCGATTATCCACAAGTAAATCACTAATTCAATTCCACATTTTTTCGTACCTTTCGATCCAGATAACGCAGGAAGAAATCCAACAGAAATGACTTTCCTTTACGAAAAGCCCCAGCAACGGAAATCACAACAACCTTTTGTCTCGTATTCTACTGTCGCTTAACAAAATTTCTTCAAGAGCATCCTCGTTCAATGTAAAAACGTGTTCTTCTTCGTCAGTGGCGACGATTTGAACCGGTCTAACACCCATGACGATGTCAAAACACTTGGTATGTCGCGAAAGCCAAGTTGTAAGATCTGCTAAAATAAACGTTTCTACGTCTTATAACGACTAAATACTGGAAAAGTATGTAAGCGTGATATACTACACAACTTTTGTTAATCTTGCTTTCTTTTCTGAAAATATCCTTATCAGGTCCACACTTGGTGAAGATTCATTGGGCATATTTTACAGACATACCGATGCAACAGCATGATTTATTACAGCATGATTATTGGTTGACTGTGTTTTAACAAATCTTCCTTGGTCATTTTCCAACATCAAATATATATTGCTTATGCCTAAATCCCAAATGCGTTTTCTTCTTCACTCTTTTCAGGGTGGATGAAAAAATGTATTATTTTCTGAAAAACGGCAAATTTGGTGGCTAAATCGTAGCAGTAATTGACCGATACCGCCATTTTTTGCATGGGAATCAGCTGACATCTACAGCCGTGATTGAGAATTCAATGATCAATTTCATCTATATTATACAGATTTATGATGTGGACAGAACTCGGTATGATGAAAAATATTGACCGATTACCTTTCCACTACATACACGTTCGTTAAAAATGCTAAAAACTAGTTGGTGGAAGCATAACGCACCTTATTAGTATTCTTGATTGTTCAGACAAGACTTGTGAATTTTGACGTCTTTCTTCGGTGGCGTTTATGTTTGTTGTGTTTAGAATTTCCTTCAACACGAGCAGTTCAACTGTTGATTTCCCCCTCTATTAATGACAATCACTTGCGTAGGCAGAAAAGGGCCAAAATATAATTGTATAATCAAGTGGCACATCCGCTAAGAACATAAATAGCATGGCATGTTAATTGTATGACATGATGTTATTGCTCGGTTCAAATTTGACATAAACCAAAATTGCCAACAACGAAACAGGCAATTACTACCACAGTCCACTGCAATCATCTTACTACTACTTTTCGAAACTTACGTTCCTTGGTGTCGTTAAAAAAGCGGTGAAGGAAGTTTTCATTCCCCAACGCCTACATTTTAATTGGGGTAATTATGTACAACAAGAACTTTGAACACAGACTTGATGTCATTTAACATTTAGCTTGAAAGAAACAAGAATTAAAATTCTTCCTACAAAAACACAAGTTTGTTCATATTATCATAAAATGTAAATTGAGTGCTAAGAGTGCTGTAGATTACGTAGAAATTACTGACAGGAAACATTTACCAATCCTATGTCAAATGCAAGCAATCGAAAGGGCCAAACAAAAGATTTCCTTTGTCCGTTTGTTGTAGAGAATTCTTTAGCTATTTTCCTAGGATAGGTCTTACCTCACTCTTCCTGAAAAATGCTCAAAAATAATGTTTTTTGAACTCCGACCTTATGAAAATCCTTCAATTGAAGGAAGAGGGCATCCCCTGTACGTTGCACGAGCTCGAACTTGCCTATATTCCACAGTGCTACACGCCTATGGAATATCAAATAGGACTGAAATTCAGTAAAGAACTATTAGATTGCCGATTATGCCAACCGATGAGTGAAAATTAAGAAAGACTGTCTAAGAAGTTTATTTATAGCAGGAAAACAACCAATAAAAATCAATAATTAAAATCACAAAGAGCGCAGAAGAAAAGTATATAATTTGGACCGGCGTCAAAGTCATTGCAAACAGCTTCTCGTTTTAAACTATAATAAACCCAAGCAGCTACTCTAAAATTTAAAATTGTTCAGAAATGTGTTTTGTGCGAATTGTCGTTTTTCATGATAAATTATTCAATGTTTTAAACTAGAGAATAGAGATTATGATAAAATCTTCATCTTCTTGAAGACTAAATTTCTAATTTTTTTTTTGTGGGGGGGAGTTTTCAGGGTTGACTAGGCCCCAATTTGGAGCCATTCGGAGCCTAGTCGTGTGTACTTTTAGAGAAAAGTTGCCATAAAATGTAGTATTCAAGAACGTTGCGCGAGAAATCATAAATCAACCAGCTCACGATATAAGGAACTTATTTTAATACATTGAAATGTTAATATAATTTTTGTGTTGTTGATTTACCATCATGCATTGCGTGCCTCCTTGATTATTGCCATGAAAAAAATGAGCGTTTTTATGTTCATTTTAGATAACGATAGGAAAGTCATCCGTCAAGATAATATTTAAGATTAAAAATTCAAATGGCAGGGGGTTTAAAAGCTACAATGTGCAAGAAAATACTAAGCGATAAAGAAACGCATGAAAAAGCCTGGAAAAAAGGAAAATACATTTGATGACATTTTTTCAACATGGTGTTGCTTTCCAGAGCCCTCTATCTATTGGGCTTCTTTGGTGCTTCCAGGTGCAATTTTTATGATACTATAATGCGTTGAGAATTTATTCCATCAAGTTTTTTTCATCAAATATGCAATCTGATTATTTACAAAAGTTGCCTGAAATATTAAACAAACATGTCCAACAACTAAACAATATGAAACTCAGCTTTCATTAAAAACCAATTTCAATGGAGACTTAGCAGGTTACCAAATAACTAAGAATAAAAATAGGAGCTCTGTCAATAAAGCATGGAGTTTTATGTTAGGGTAAAGTGGGATATAGCAGCCCAGTACCCATGGATGTTTTAAATTAGGGTAAAGTGGGATATAGCAGCCCAGTACCCATGGATGTTTGGATACATGTTAATAACACAGTGATGGCTCCAAGAAGGCCATGCCAGGATATGAAATGTGGCTTATTGCTTTGATTCTTGTTTATAAAGATGATAAGAAATTGTCCAACAGCACATAAAGCAGTAGCGGATCCAGGGTTAGGCAAAGTGAATTATTGTTTTATATAAAATACCTTATATAAATTTTAACATTATATGTAGTTTTAAAATTTAATTATGATATGTAATTATAAATTTAAAATATCTTTATATAAAAGTTACTGGTTGTAAATTTCTAAATAGTAAAATTAACCAATGAATGTGTTGAAGTAATTTATTTAGCCTACAGCTAAGTCTGCCCCTGACAAATGGAAGTACAAAACCTTGACTGCACGAGTTCCTTTTAACAAGGTTTCTGCTTTATGAGAACATCATGAAATAAAAAGAACTTTAGTTTGGTGATAAACTAATGGTTGGCTATCACTACTATTGCTTGGTTAACAGACAACTTTGGAACTTGATTCTTTCAGTATTGAAGCTATGTTGTACCATGTTATCTAGCTCTTACTTACACTTATTGCTAAAGCTCCCTAACTCATGAAATTATTTTGCATCATTTACAATAAACTGAAAGCCTCTAATTGTTTGTTTTACTAGTGAAACCCTTTAAATGATGGATGTATTTGCAAATTGGGTAATGAACCATTGTTAATAAATATTTGATGATGTATCAATAACAGTTTCTCACGTGAAGAACCATGAGTATATGGTGCCATGAAAACAGACTGTACAATGAAAGGTAAGAAATAAAAATACGCAGTTAGAGGAAAGTGTTGGGTTTCATATTATAATTAAAGAAACTAAGCCATCATGGCACTTGACGTACGTAAGTATATTTAGTTGATCACTGACAGCAAAAACTAAAATATTCGATACAAACAAATGAACAATGTTTAGAATTATGAGGTAAACAACACCAACTTTTAACATCATCCAATCATAATGGCTGTCATACTTACGTTGCAATTTCATTGGATGATATATGAACTTAGCATAGCAACCGTACTTTTGGCGCGACAATAAAAGTGGACTGTTGTAAGGGGAAGGGAAAAAAAGTAAAGCTGATTTAACTTTAATTGTGCATTGTCGTCGTTTATCGTCGTGAATTATACTCTCTCGTGCGCACATGCATTCACGGTACGCAGGGGAATCAAGTAATAATATCATATTTAATATCCATATTTTTAAATATTAGTCAATAACTTCCACCATTCAATACATATTTTCATAAACCTTATAGGCAGTACAAAATGAAAATGGATGTGATTCTCGCTTTATAATTTTCCGCCTCTTTCTGCTCGCCATCTTTCATATGCAATTCATAGAGCAGCTCATACGTTTCTACAAGCCATGGATGATCTTTTGAAAATAACATTTCCATCATACCGAAACCTTTAAAAGGTTTTTCTTTGCTTTTCGAAGGTTGTCCTCGGTGTAACTGGCAGCCTTCCTGTAAAGTTTGACAGCTTTGTCACACTTTCCTAGTTGCTGCTCGTACCATGCTTTGTAGGTTAGGACGCGTGCAAATTTCTCCTTCTCTTTGATTTCTTTTTTGAGTATTTTATTCAAACACTTTTTTGCATCAGCATATCGACATGTTTCCAGGTAACAGTCTGTTATCTAAACGAAATATTAAAAAAATATGATGTCACACTTTGCGTCACATTGATTGCGAGCAAGTTCTCGCACGTTGTGTTCAAGTAAATTAGCTAATTGCCGATTGAAAATCTTCCAGGTTTTTCGTGCATTTTGCGATGTTTATAAGAAGATATTTTCAACAAGGTGAAATCACTGGCAATTTTCTTTTGCAGACGGCTGCTTGTTTGGTACGAAACGATTGTCGATTCATATGCTTTCCTGCTTTGATAGGCAAGTCCAGAAGCTTTAGCAAGTTCTGCTGAAATGATCAACGTGGTTTTTCTGATCAACTTTTCTCTTCTCACTTTCGACTACGGAAAGTTGTCGACGACAAAAAACCTACTCTGTGGAGGCCCTTAGCAATTTTATTTACAAATCGATGTAGTAAAATATACTTGGAGCATGATATTGATGATTTTTGGTTCAATCAAGCAGAGACGAAATGCCTTTTTTTCATTTGTTCGGTGAATTAATAGTTTGAAAACGTTGATATATATACTTTTGAAATTTTTTTGAAAATATACTATTAAATGTTTTATAAGCCGTCTTTTTATCACATAGATTTTTCATGTTTTTCTTTTGTGATGACAATTTTAAACTGGTGCACTTCACATTTTTTCAAAGACTTCTTTAGTTGATAACTTATTTCTTGTGTGATAATTCCGAGGCTATGTGCAAGCGTAGCGATTTTTGGTTTCAAGATGGCGGACATCGTTGTACAACATTGCGGTCAAAAAACGCTCATTTTCTCCTTAATGTGCAACTTTCAGATGCGACATACCTTCGGGAAATGATAAATATAATATAAACTACCTATGTTGTAAAATTGAGCTGGTTCCTCAGTGGACGCATGGCGATGTTATTTGTAGACGACTTTTTGCTATTGGGCCCATGGCCTAGTAGCTACGTGTTTGATTTATCTCTGTTTTTTAAGCGTCATCCCTCAATTTAGAAATGACGTTTATTTTTCTAACATTATTAATATCGCATGATTTTGAAGTTCTTATTTAGCAGACATTGACATCTGATGAGTAGTCTGTCGAAATGCATAGTGTCTTTTAAAACAGTTCTTTAAAAACAGTTCTTAGAATTGTTGGGTTAGTGCCCTGGTTTTAAACAGTTTTTTTAAGAACTCGCTATCATGTTATTATTTTAACTATTCACCATGGTAGCTACTTGCTCTTTTTAACAAAGTAAATGGTTAAAAATGAACCAAGCAAAAACCATACAGAATTGGGAACAAAGTAAAAGGTTAAAAATGAACCAAACAAGAAACTTACTTTACATCAAAACAAATGTGCTGCTTTACAGCTTCCCTTTTCTCTATTTGTTCACATGTCTGCATTTTTCATTTAGTAACCGCCATGGCGAGCAATTCAACCTGTTAGTGGCCATTGCTTGTGCGAGCAATAATCACGAAACGAAACTTATCTGAGAAAACATCTTGCCCCAAGAGAGTGAAAACACGATGCTACACACATTATGTGTGTCCGCCTAAAAGTTTGTCAATCTCGAGTTCTTTAACGTAGACCGCATAGAGTAGTTACATTATGATGCATTTCACTACATATGGCCCTTAGAGGGTTAAGTACAGGTTTCGGTTAAATATATAACACTAACAGGGACTTGTTATGACTCACATCACAGCAGTTTTTCTCTAGAAATCCCATGTCTGAAAATAGTGACATTTAAAACGGTACGAATCTTATCCTGTGAGAATAGACGAACTTAGTAGCTATCATAAGAGCAACAAGAATCACTTTGGCAATATCGCCAGACATCAGAAACCAAACAATCAAAAAAAATTTTTATTTGAACAAACGTCTCTATTTAAATATGGCAAAATTCGTGTAAATCAGACGTACCTGTGTCGAGAGAAGAGCTTGTTCAAATCAGAAATTTGTCAATATACCGCAAAAGTCTTGAGAAAATGATGGTATCTGTTTCAATGCGATTGCTTTTAGAATTTGTGAAGCTCCTTATTATGGCAGACGTAGAGTCGCAGTCAAACACTGCAGGTTGCTATCTAAGATAGAAGGAATGTTGATGAAATTGAACGAATCTTATTCGTTGGCAAATAATTAGTTATGCTACTAGCAACTGTTGCTACGATGCAAGAAAAATTTTTAATTAAAAACAGTGGATTTGGTAAATTGACAAAAAATTCCAATTCAAATTTGGGGTTCAATAGCACAGAATATATTTGAAAAAGTCGTCTGGTTTTTGCATTTTTGTTAAGTCCATTTATTTACCTTTCAAGAGACATGTTGTACGAATCTTTCAGTTGTGAAATGAAGTAGCATGTCTTTACAAATTTAGTTCATAAAAATCACAATTTTCCGCCAGTGGGAATTCCTTTTTTTTTTCTTTCAAATCTACTCCCATAAGGCCTTTAAATGCTAATCATCACTGCAGACTTAATGCAAATTACACTTCTTCTTGTATTGTATGCTTTACTAACACTATGGTTTCAATTAAACATGGCAGAAGGCACATTTCTTGTGAAAACGTTTTTTGAAACCAGTCGCTTACAAAAAACACGCAATCAGTTCAAACAAAGATTTCCAGAACGACAAACTTTCAGTATCAGTACAAGTATGAGTATGTACAAGTATGAGTATGTACGTAAAAGTACAAGTATCAGTTACGTCAGTATCATCTGGTACACTTGTACAACGTGCGTAAGGGGGTGTTTACATGAATCCGGAATGACTTTCAATCCCGATCGAAACGTGATGTCAATCCGTGTTTACATGAAACTAATCGTTGTTTTTATTCGCATTCATTTTAACCCATTTAGCCGATTTATTTGCTTACGAGCTTCAATTTGCCAGAAGACAATAACCATGGCACATGCGTGCTTCGTCATTAATCGCAAATCATTCCAGAATGAAATTCAATTCGCGTTTACATGAGATAAAAAGTAAGTTTCGATCCGGATTGAAATTTCGATCCGGAATGAAACTAGGAATGAACTCGATCCGGATCGAGTTGTGACTCATTCCGGATTCATGTAAACATGCAGTAGGATTTCTTTTAAAGTGGAATGAGTTCATTCCGGATCGAAACTCATTCCGGATTCATGTAAACACCCCCTAAATTTGAGCAGAGTGGAACAAGCATAAATCGTAATAAAATTATGTAAATTTTATTCGAAAACGAGTTCTTTAATGCTAAATTGCATTATCTTTTGTTTTGACGTCTCACTTCAAATTCCTATTGGCGGAAAAATCTTATTTCAAGCTATAAGTTTGAACAGAAGACTGCGTGGTTAATTTTGATAGAATCGTCAGTTAAGGTGTATAAACAGAAGCCTAGTAGGTTATTCTTTACCACCATGTAAAAACTGTAAGCTTCACTCAAGTATGCTGCAGGCAGTTACCGAAAAAAGTTGGATTCGAATTTTGTTGATATAGCTACACTTTATTGCTTGCCTTCATGATTGTTGCTTGCTGTGCTAAGAATCATGATTTGTGCAAAGAATCAAGATAAACTAAGGGTTAGCTATCACTACTATTACCGGGGCAACACAAAACTTTAGGAACTTAATTCTTTCGACATTGAAGTTATGATGCATCATATTAACAAGCTCCATTTTACACTTTCTTTCTACAACTGCCTAACTCATAAAATTATGTACCATTGTTTACACTGTTCTTGTTAACACAGAACTTTGGAACTTGATTTTTTCAATATTGAAGCTATGTTACACCATGTTATCTATCTATATCTTACACTTATTGCTAAAGCATCCTAATTCATACAATTATATGTAACATCATTAACAATATACTGAAAACCTCTAATATTTTTTTTACCAGTCAAAACCTTGGAATATTGGATGTAATAGCAAATTGGTCGAATAGCATTGTTGATGAATATTTGATGTCGTGTCAATTACAATTCTCACCGCAAGTACAATAAGATTAGGGAGCTATGAAAAAATACCGACAAAATGGAAGGTAAAGTGTTTTGTTTCATGCTCTACTGTAGCATAGCCCGCCAAGGGCAAGGTAAATGAACATTTTTTGAAAACAAGTTAATAATTCTTAGGATTTACATATTCAGATTAAAGGGTCAATGTGCAAGTTGGCTATGTTATTGATGTTTACCAGTCAACCAGTAAGTTTGATATTGGTTGACCAATGACTTAGAACCCAATCTACTGGGTATTTGACTCCGCCGAAATTGTATAGTAATGAGTGAGGCAAGCCCCCATCTTGAAAGGTGGCAAAACTGACGATATTTACGACTAATATCTACTTTTGCTGAGTTGATATATATTTGCAAAGTTCATAGTCCATGTTTGATTCTTAAAATGTTTGATAGGATGGTATTTTAAACTTTGTTTAACTTATTTTTAATTTTGAGTTTTGCTTTTTGCCACCTTTCAAGATGGCGTCTTTGCCGCATCTTGACATCTAGAAGATTGGGTTCTAAATCATTGTGGTTGATAGTTCACCATAATCATGGCAACACACATATCATTTGTGCAATAAACAGTAAAAGTGCAAGTTGTTAATCAGTAACACCACTCACCCCCACTCCGGTCCTGTAAGTGACAAATGCCTGAGAAAAAAGTTTATCATTTCTTTGGATGGTATATGCATTCAGCAAAAAAAAATTGAATCTTAGAACAAACTCCGTAACATAAATCAATGTGAAGCTGAATGAAATCAGATTGAAGTTTACAAAGAATCTTAAAATAAACAGGTACACTAGGTATCTCCAGATTCTAGCTTAGAGGTACAAGCTGGATTGTTAGATACTGCTGACTATTGTATTAGTTCAGCATTATGGCCAAATTGTAACAAATTATCCGTATTTTTTGCGAATGCGTGACAAAAATGTGACAGAATATCATGCATCTAATGACAATATGGCGACTGGTAAATCATAATGGTTAGAAACAATATTCAAAGCTCACCAAAAATTTGTTTGTATTGAACATTTATTTCTGCGTATTATTGTGCTACAACCATGACATATTAAACCATGACCGCTTGCGGTCGCAAAGAATTTTTTTTAAAATGAACGCCTCCATTATTCAATGACTTTCTACTTACAGTGTTGTATGCGAGTGGATATAATGAAAACATATGAAAGCAATAAAATTGTCAACTATGTCCATTCTTGTATTGTCTTTTATTTGCTACTGTATTTCGTATTTATTATGATAGACGTACCAATCCAAATGACAGACTGTGTCGTAATTCAAACTATGTGAACTTTAATTGACTTCAGGAGTTAGAAACTGCTCCTACTGTTTATAGAAAAAGGATGGTAAGGAAGAGACTTCCACCTTACTTCACTGGTAGTGTCTATATTCTTGGCCATTTTGTTTATCTCGCTGTATATCCTAGCTCTCTTTCGTTTGTAATTTTCCGCTTTCGCCAGGTCGCCATATCTCACAAATATATCGTAGAGCAGCTGATAAATTTCTGTCAGCCATGGATGATTTTCAGAAAACAAATTTTCAATCATGTCCAAAGCTTCCAACAGGTTCATCTTTGCTTCTTCGAATCTTTCTGCGTTGAAAAGGCAAAGACCAAGAACTGACAGGTTAACGGCAATTCCGGGATTATTATAATCAAGAACATATTTCTTCATCTTTTCCTGAGCTTGTTGGGCATAGACCAAAGCAAGATCGTTATCGGGTGGATTTTTTAAGGTCAGATACCTTGCTAAATTTCTCAGTATTAGAGAGTCGCCTATCTCGTCTCCAATGTAATCGTATATAGCTTTAGCATCCTCCAGATTTTTCTTAGCCGCATCGAAGTCACCTTTCTTTAACAAACAAAACCCAACATTGAAAAAAGATTCGGCTACAAGAGGATCGTTTTTCTCTTTGCTTAACTTATCCCTTACATCTTGGGCTAGAAGAACAAAAGTGAGGGCTTTTTCTATCATTCCAAGACTTAAGAAACACAATCCAATGTTATTGAGAATTTCTGCCTTTTCAGGATTAACGTCGTCTGCGGTGTATGTAGCTGCCTCCTGTAAAGATTGACAGCTTCGTCATATTTTCCTAGTTGCTGCTTGCACCATCCTTCATAAATTAGGATGCGAGCAAATTTCTGCTTCTCTTTGATGTAATTTACGATTACTTCATTTAGATATGTTTCCGCATCATCATATCGAAATGTTTCCATGTAAATGTCTGCTATCTCAATCAAAGAATCTACAAGAAGCAAGTCAGACTTTGGGTCACCTTGATAGCAGAGAAGGTCTCTGACACTGGTTTTGAGTAAATAAATTGCCAATTGAAAATTTCCTTGTTTTTTTGTGCATTTTGCTATGTTATAAGTAATCTTCATCATGGTAAAATCGTCCTGTTCGTCAACCCTAACTTTCCTTTGCAGAAGACGCTTGCTTGTTTTGTACGAAATGATTGCAGATTCATATTCTCTCTTGCTTTGATGTGCAAGTCCTGCAGCTTGAGCAAGTTGTGAGGCAATTTCTGGAGATATTTTTTGATAGTGTTGTCCTTTATCAATGGACGCGAGTACAACAAGCATTGCGGAGGCAACAACGTCGACGAGAAACATGTCGTTGTGAAGTTTTCGTCATCCATGGCATCTATCATGTTTTGGACGTTAATTTCATCAAGCTTAAATTTTTTTAAGCTCTTACCACGTGGCGACAGCCTTTGAAACAAAGTTTTGTTCCCTCTGTTTTTCTCCACAACGTCGTTAAAAACTGCATATCCATCGTTGGATGCATTCACAAAATAATACAACCAACTCGAAAGACCACCATGAGAAGGAATTTCTGATTTGGAAGACGAGGGTGGTGCAATTGATAAAACCGAAACAATTTTTACTTGTTTACCATCTTTGCAAAACTGTTTGTGCACGTGGTATAGCTTGTCTTAAAGGACAATTTGCACCAACACCACCGTCGACAAATTCGTCGTTGCCAATTTTAACTGGAGTGTCAAAGTATATTGGAGCATTTGAGGAAGCGAGTAAGACTTTGTAAGCCTTGTAATTCTTATAGTCTTCGTTTGCGTATCAAACAGCACAAGATCTTCGTATCTGCCGAGTCTTCTGGCAACAGCTCCGGCTACGCATTTTGAATCGTGGAGTTTGCGAAAATCTTCAAGGCTGCAATCACTAAACTGCTTTTTTACAACTTTCTTTACGTTGGCTTGTGAGTATGTTCCAAGGGAATGCTGGACAACATTGGGATACAAGAAAGAAACTTTTGCATTAACGTCTTCTTGAAAATGATCTTCGTTTTTGTAAGATACATCTGAATGCATTCATCAACACTCATCCGTTCTCTTATATGGTGATCTTTTCCAACTCTTTTCCACCAACTAAACCAAACGCAACAAGAGCTCCTGTACTGGTACCAACTATCATATCGTACACATCGGCAGGATGAAGGGATCCTTAACTGCGTTCATATCATTAATAAGACGTTCTCGAACGACCAGATTTTCCAAAAAATGCTTTTTCCGTTCATTACATTCTTCGTTTACGAGATAGTGTACTGTTAGAGGATTTCTTAACACAATCGTTGCTAATCGTAAAACGTCGTCGAGAATTTTCACTTCCATCACACCTCGACTTCCTCCACCATCAAAAGACAATATGTCAATATTCTTTTCTATCGAATCCATTTCCACGTTTACCACCTGTATACATAAATACAACAGAAGAGTGACATAATCGTATCTATAAATGGAGTCAAATGACGTGCATAATGCAATTCAAAAGGGATCTTTAAAAATTTGCCTCATTACCACATCTGTAGTGCATTTTACAGGTGAGACATGCGGTCTTTTTGGCGTTAAAAATTACTAAAATTTTCTACGTTAAAAGCTCTGATATAGTAAATATTTTTGTCCAAACTATTCAGGTCGTTGTTTGCATGCAATAATTTCGCATTTCCTGCGTAATACCATGCGCGCTATGAAACCCGATCAATTTTCTATTTCCTACCTTGGTTTAAGCTCTTCTTCTATAGAGAAGAGATTTATGGCAAGAAAATTTATTGAAGGACAACATCTGTATAACTACGTTTTCATGAAAGTGGCCTGTCGTAAATGCAGGTTTTATTTGTATGCACTTTACGACATCCATCTACGCAAATATTTGTTGGCAAATACAAATCTTCACTGAAATTCTCATCAGTTTAATGGCGACTAATGAACGAGGACAAATAATGTTCACTAGCTGAAAAGCCTGAAATATGATTGTGCATCAAAATTACTCAGCAAAGAGATCCCGTGTTTTGCCAGCGATATGTTTTACTAAACACCTAAACACTACCATTACTATCTGTGTTGCCATTGTGTATGTATTACTATTGATATTTGTACCAAAACCTTTGTGTTTTTCTACCTTCTTTCCTTTTACTTAGCCTACAAAAATGCACTTCACTTTCTATATTGTTTCTATGTACAACGTTTACATTTTAGCATACATTGCAATATACGTAAGAATTTCTTCATTTTCATTGTTATCATAGAACTTTTCACAGTAATAATCAAAGTTAGTTTGCTGCATCTATCATCGTTTTTTTAGAATACAAATAAAAGCATGAATGAAAATTTTACAAAACCCTTGTCTTAAGCGTCGTCTTTATTTAATGAATATTATCTAGCTTAAATGTAAGTTATTTTGTTAAGATATCCTTGTCGTTCTGATAGTCTTCTGCTGGATGAGTAGTCCAAAGCAAAGGCATCAAAGATCTAACTGTCGTCACTGCTGGACATTTTGCTTATATAACGCAACAATAGTTTTGTGGTCATTCTCATAGTTCAGTTCACCTGACATAAACATGACAATTAAAATCATTACCGCATTATTTCGACACCGATACAAGTTTTCCAGCTGAATTAGGTTTTGGTCTCGACAATTTTTTACTCTCCACATTTAAATTTTTGTGATTTTACTGTCCAAGTAAGCTATACACGCACTGATATACGAGCTCACATATATATGTGCAAAACACCCCAGCTGGGTTTTTTTTACGGAAACATTACGCACCTCAGAATCTTCAGGTGAAGACATCGCATTTATTAGAAACGTACTATCTTACGACTACCAAACTTGATATGCTTCGCTTGATGTTCGTGGTCTTCAAAGCTTCCTTCATTGCGAGGTGACGAAAAATGCGCATTGAAGACCCCTGGTGGTTGACTTCATATTTCGTGCAGCACATGATGTAGCTAGGTTCAGATTTCACTTAGGTTTATATTGCTACCAACTACTTATGCTACAAGTCTACAGCAATCAGCTTACTATTATTACTTTTATCAACTTGAATTGCTATTAAAATCTGTCATTTCTGTAAATCTTAAAAAGCCTACTTACTGCAGCAGAAGCATCCCACGTTCTCATGACTTAATTAAAACTATTTATGTCACATTCTTTCTTAAACCTACATATTAATTTGCATCAGAATTATCTCATAGTCTCATGACTTAATTAATAAAAACTTTTTTATGCAAACAGTGTTCCTAAGCCTACTTATTAATGTGCTACAGAAGCATAGTATGGTCTTATGACTTGAATGTGGAAACTTTTTATGTAAACAGTCTCTTAGTTCTTTGCTACAATATTTACCAAACATAATCGAAATTTTAGTTCATGTATTTTGACAAATGCGTCATTATTTATAATCTTGTCAGTGCTCAAAGGTGACTCAAAGCTGTTGATCTGTTTAGACGTCCAAACATCACAAATGTTCGCTTCTTGCTAATCACCATCATTTTATGCAAGTCGCTGAGCAGCTGGTATATTTCGATAAGACATGAATGATCTTCCGACAAAAATGTTCTATTACGTTGGAAGCCTTCAAAAGTCTTTCTTTTGCTTCTTTAAATCTTCCAGCTTCAAAAAGGCACGCCAAGAGCTGACAAGTGCCAGTGTCAATACTGCCGACAATCTTTTTTCTTATCTTTCAAAGTTTGTGGTGCTTAAGCCAAGGAATCAGCGTGTTTCGTTTTCTTTTTTAATCACTCTCAATTTGCCAGATTTGATAGTATTATTGAAAGTTTACGTTCGTGTTCTATTTCTTCGAATGTTTTTTTTGGCCTCTTTAAATTTTCGATTTCTTTTTCGTAGTTCTTGCTCTTCATAAAATAAACTGCTTCGAAGTTGAAAGACTCGGCTACCATGTCAGGTTTTTTCTTGTTGCTCAGATCTTCGTCCCATTCATTTAAATTTTTCTCAATTCTTTGGCCTGGCGAACTAAGTCAAGAGCTTCTTCATCCATTCCATGTTGTAAATAACACACCCAACGTCTTTAAGAATTTCAGCCTTTTGAACTTGATTGTTTGAGCCGTTTCGTGTCGTACGAACTGTGTAGTCTACTGAAAAAAAGTTGTGATAAAATGTAGCAAGCATGAGAGGTTGATAAATCAAGTTAATTGACCAACGGAAAGTATATCATTGATTTAACAATGTCAATATAAGTCTATATACCATCATACGTTGCGTGCTTCCATGATCGTGGGCGTGTAAGCTAACATTTTTTTTGGGGGGGGTGTCTTCGGAGCATTTTCAATGCACTGAAAATTATCAAATAACTGATTATGAAAATAAGAGCTCTGGATAAAGCATAAAGTGTCTTTTACGTGAATGTGTTAAAAATAAAGGAGGGATATAGTTCTCATGGGAGAAGATTACTGCTTTATAAGATAATCATGAAGAAACATAAATGAAATTTAGAGGTAAACGAATGGTTCGCTATCACCACTAATGTCTGGTTAGCACAAAACTTTGGAACTTGATTCTTTCAACATTGAAATTATGTTGCACCATGTTATCTCGCTCTTATTACTCGTGCTATGGAGGGGCACGAGTAGAGGTTTTGGCTTTCACAATATGGCGACCGCAAGGAGTGACAAAATGTAATACTTCGACAATACTAGCATTAAAGACATCCTTTTTCAAATAATACAAAGGATGCAAAATATATACGCACAAAAGATAAAGCTACGCTACAACATATTGCGTGCTACGATATATACTTTTCAAATCCTATGAAAGCAAGAACTATCATCGATATTTTGAATTTGTTGTTTTCAAAATTTTACAGCTTCCTTTTCTTGAGAGATTCTAGCATTGCAATTTGGCATTTGTGAGGATTTAACTTCCATACTTTTGCTAACAATACTTATAACACTACATTCTTGTTTATATTTACGAAAACTACTTTAATGTTTGTAAAATGTTTGATCTAACTAAGAAACCGTTAAAATCACTCGCCATCAGCTCATGTTTTCTTACATTATTTTATGTTTTGACCAAATTCGTTGTCAAAACGCAAATTGTGCAGTTACCAGAGCACGAATGTACGCCTGAGCAGGCGTCTTGTTTACACTTATTTCCTAAAACTCTACACCATAAAATTCACATTATATTCAAAATGTTCAATATTTGTTTTATTAGTCAAACACTTGAAAGTTGGATGTATTGGCAAACTCGGTCGTGAGCCATTGATAATGAATATTTGATGGTGTATCAGCTACTTCAGTTTGCTTACAGCAAATACCATGAGTGTTGGATGCCATGAAATTAGACCGGTACAGTGAAAGGTAAGAAATAAAATTAAAGTAGTAAAAGTCTTGTGCTTCATGTTATAAACATTGCTAGGTAAAGGAACATTGCCTTAGAAAAATATTAACAATGTTTAGAATTTGCATAGTCAGACTAAATGTGCAAGTTCATTGGCTATGTTACTGATGTTTGGAATATTAACCAGTTAAGTTTAGTGTTTGTTGACAGTTGTCCCTTGTTAAGGCAAGATCAATTTTCAATGATCATAACTACTGAGGGATTGAAGTCAAAAATCTGCACCTGCACTTCATTTGTACAATAAAGAGTGAAAATGCATGTTGTTAATCACCCACACACCAACCCACCCCTCTCTTCTTCTACAAAAGTGTCATACTTAAACAAGAAAATATGCCAGACATTAACAGTAAAACAAAGATATGTTGCTATTGAAGAAAACTGCTTAAATGACAGCTTTCTAAAACAGTTTATTCGTAGTTCGTTTTGTTCTTAAGATAATGAAGTTATTGTAATGTCCGACTTACCCAATCAGTGACGTCATATTTGATCATGAGCGGCTGCAAATTAATGAATATCCTTCAGTGTCCTAAAAACTTTACTAATGCAGATTTTATACCATTATCACATCACACAGACAGGAAATAGTCCAGGTTGAGATGATAGAGATGAATGAGTTAAAGAAATGGCGATTTAATTCAATCAAATGAACATATTTCTATGGCATTCAAATAATTTCAACTTATTATAGAAAAAAGTTTTGCTTTAACATAAAAAGTCTTTACTATCTTACTTGTTCTGTGTACATAAATATTTCTGGCCAATTGATTGGATGATATATGCACTTAGCAACAAAAGAATGGAATCCTGAAACAAACTCCGTAACATTGTTGGATCAATGTGAAATCGACTGATATCACAATCAAATTGAAGATGATCTTACTATAGTACTAAGTAGATTAGATAAGCTGTAGATTATTATAACGGTAGATTATTCTGGATTAGCGTTATGGTCTGGATTACCAGAACCAATTGACTATTGTATTAGGAAAACGTCATCGCCAAATTGTAGCCAATTAACCGTATTACTGAAATACGCAACCAAAAAGGCGACAGAATAGTTACAAGTTTGGAACATGCATTTGGTTCCACTATTGAGTTCTATAATAACTCGGGCTATCTTAAGTGCGGCTTTAAATATTGGATGACGCCAAAAAGATGGGGGAATTGACCTATTTCCGCTGAGATTTTCCGAAATTGACTGCTCTGCAGAAAATTCTGCAATTTCTCACTTCCCCCTGATGAAAGAGTAAGAAAAAGTATTTTCGTATTTGGCATTTTACTAGCAAATTTATGATGAAGCCTGTGAATAATAATATGTAATATTTGAAGCCTGTGAATACAAAATTGTGTTTTTAGTATTTCTTTTCTTTTTTTTTCTCTGTTTCATGTCTTTTCTTTGAGAGTGCAAAACTTTCAGAAAGCAAATTTTCAATCATATCTTGAGTATTTAACAAGTTCATCTTTGCTTTTCAAATCTTCCCGCTTTGAATAAACACAGTCCAAGAACTGAAAAGTTAACGGCAATTCCAGGATTATTATAATCAAGGAAATGTTTATTCATTATTTCTAGAGCTTGTTGGGCATAAACCAAAGCCAGATCGTTGTCTGGTGGATTTTGTAAGGTTAGGCATCTGGCTAAATTTTTCAATACAAGAGGACGCTATATGCTCATCTCCAATGCGCTTGTATATATCTTTAGCATCCTCCAGACTTTTCTTTGCCTTCTTGTAGTTACCTCTACTCAATTAGCAAAATCCAACATTGAAAAGAGATTCGGCAGCAAGAGGATCGTTTTTCTTTTCAATTAACTTCTTCCATACATTTTGGGTTTGGTGAATGTAATTGAGGACTTCTTCTCAATTAAAGAATTTACAGAAAATAAAAGAAATGCATATGACTTCACATTTATTTAATGGTAGTCTCCAGCCATCACCACCTATCTTTGATGACGAAAAGGATCAAAAAAAGGAGTTGCTTGTGAAGGAGCCTACAAAGGAAGAGAAAAGTTCCCAGCCCTCAACACAAAGTTTTGAGGTTCAGCATAGCAATAAAAAGTCACTATCAGCATAAGTTTCAATGGCGAACTATCAGCATAAGATTGAATAGCAAACTATTAGCATAAGTTTCAATACCGACAGCTATTTTTTACGAAATTTTCTAATATTTAAATAAATGCAAAAACTTCTGTGAACAATATTGCAGTGCGCGCAGTGCTCATGCCAAGGCACAGAATAATAATTATACAGATAAGTCGCACAAATTTGCACAGCGTCTTCACGGCCGCCATTATTCTAGCAAGATACTTAGCGTTTTCATTTGTTTCCAACCACTGCATCAACTTGACGAAATAACTCGCAGAAAACCTCCCCAAGAAAGGAGTCTCCAAAACAGACACTAGGAACTACCTGTAGAAATGACTCCGACAAGAAAAACAATCAGCGTAATTATATATTTAGCATTAAATATTTTCTTAACATTTGAACAAAAGCAAGAAATAATATTCACTGCTTTTCTTTCCTGATCCAAAATATTTTAGGATTATTGCAGGAACAAGAAACTACTAGTGGGAAACAAAAAAGTTTCATAAACCTAACTTGGCAACAGAAAGTTAATTTTGCCATGAAAATTTTAAGTCTAAAATGTAAAATAGTTAAAACACATCACTCCTTTAATTAATTTTAATTAATTAGTCAATTAACCCATTACACATTGGCAATAGACATTACACTATTCCTTGCTAATTCAGCTGTCTACACTTTAATCTGATTAATTTGTTTTCCATTGTTCGTCATCCATTGATTTGGTATTTTCATACGTCAGATATCATGGGATCTGTAATGATTTCTTTACCTGAATGAAAAGATTTGTATACGAAAGAGAGATTTTCTACATCATTCTTATAAAGTGTAATGAATTAATCACACAATTCATTATCGCTAAACATCCAATGTAAGTGTCATTTTTTGCCATTGCACATAGGCATAAGTAATAAGGTTTCGACGACAAATTTTTTAGGATTATTATTGATGTGTCGATCAAAAGTTCATGTATACCTCAATTTCATTTTGTTGCTTTTCAAACAGCTGCATAACATTACCAGGCTTATGACAATATCGCCCTTTACACACATATCCTTTAGGACAACACCCAATAGGATTTGTACAGCAGATTCCATCTTTTAGAAAACAGCAACCATAACTTCTACTACCGACGTCTGAGCAGCACATTTGTCCATCGGGACACCTAAGTGGACCGCATTTCACCGTATGTACCTAAAAACAGCAGTGGTGAAGTTAAATGGTTACTTAAATTGGCTTGTTGGAATCTTTCCTAAAGAAGCTAACATAACAAAACAAAGAGCAAGTGCTATAACGAACGAATGACTATTAAAACATAAAATAATGTTCTATTAGACAAAATTTACTTTTATGGAAAGTATAAATGCATTAAGCCTAAACGTGGAAAAGTAAATGAATATTTTTGTAGAAAAGTAAAACTTGTTGTCTTAAAATTGACTGAATGTTTAATTGATCATTTTTTCTGTTATTTGTTAAAAAATAATTTGCTGAAGGCAATGGAAAATACGTAGCTACGGCATTAACGACAAAAGAAATTGCGGGGTGTGATGTTCAATGAAAGTCAAAATCATCTATCATGGAGAAGTTGTCTGATATCATAGAAAGCGTGGTCAGTTTTTTAAAATCTAAATATTTTAAAGACAACATGTTGCTCAAAACATTTCTGTGCGTTTACTACAGGAATAGACAGCTCTTATTGTGTCCTAGTCCTTGTAGTGAACATGTTGCCATTGCGTCACTTAATTAAAAATATTTGTGCCCCACCTATATCTTTTCACTTTTTAATTCACCATCTTGATTGAATTCATATTCTGATTACTAAAACAACAGCCAATGAATTCTATTCCTTCTTCCTTGTATAAGATGCATGTTAAGGCATATGTGCATTACCTTAGCTGTCCGTTGTTTGTATTTATATTGTGCGATTATACAATTTATATTTCAGATTAAAAGTCTATTTCTTATTTAAAGCCATACAACTCTTATTTTTACAACTATCTATAAAATTTTTCAAAGCAAAATCTAAGAATTGTCTTAAATAAAGTTGAAATATACAATGACCTTAGAAAGCTCCCTCAAAGCACCAACCTTTGATGTTGAATTTCCGACAAAACATTCAATGAACATGATTTGATTAAAGATGAGAGCAACTGCAAAAATCCAGATCGTTTCCATATTCAGCTACCAGAAAAGCGACTGGTTTAGTTTTACAGACTAAGAATAGGGAAAATTAACTAAATTAACCAACGAAACGTTCTTTTATATCAAACTTGACAAACGTTTTTGTTAAAATTTTGTTGTGTTTAGATAGCAACTTTTATAAAACACTTTTATTCAGATTTCATTCAAAGTTTGGTTTGACGATTTACAGGTATGCTATTAATCATTCATTTAAAGACGTAATTTTTTCCTTTGTCATTGTATAGCAAAAAATAATTGTATTGCTGAATATTTGCGTTTCAATGGTTATAATTACTTTCTATGATACATCCCAATCATCTATGGTGTTAAAAAGTAGTGCCCGATGGGGCGAGGGGGCAACAAAACACTCAACTTAAATGAGATATGATCTTCGCACTTAGCTGGACAATTTAAGCAATCGTCTCAGGACCTGAAAAAATCAGGTGACTCATTATTCGAACCCATGACCTTCTGCGGTGCCGGTGCAGTGCTCTGACCATTGATTATGAAGTCACACATTTTACAAAAAACTCAATTATATAATTCAATTTTTCAATTTACTGCGACATTTTTACATAGCAGCTGAGTTTTGCAGCTGCTCTCATCTGTTATATAACTGTGTGACTTCATAGCTCAGTGGTCAGAGCACTGCACCGGCACCGCAGAGGTCATGGGTTCGAATCCCGTTGAGTCACCTGATTTTTTCAGGTCCTGAGACATTGCTTAAATTGTCCAGCTAAGTCAAAGATCATATCTCATTTAATTTCAAACACCGCACTGCATAAAACATTCATATGAAAAACACTCAACGAAATTCATCTACAGAATACGGCGTATTGGCACACATATTATTTTTGTCAAATAAATTTTTTTTCTAGGTATACAAGAAATTCGTACTTGCCATTGATTATAACATGTACAAATTTATTTTTCTACAGAAAAAACTGAAATTTATAAAAAAAGAAAATTAGCTACTTTTAAAAAGTAGAAATTTAACCATACACATACTATGCTAGAGAATTCGATAAGTGCTTGATGTGCTCATGGAATGTTTCGTCATTCATATGACATAAGAAAGACCATTGAAGACTCATGAGTGAGATTTGCCTCCGCTTATATGTTTTCAAAATGTGCTAAGGGGAAATCCACTATAGCATTAAAGTTTAATTTACTCAATAATAAGGTCAAAGTTATCGCGGTTTTTTTTTTATTTCGCTTTCATACAGCTTCTAGGAAAAAGCTTGAAAATTTTAACAATAAGTGAAACATACATGAAAGTTAAATGAGATTCAAACAATACAAATTAAGATTGTTAATAAGGAACACCAAATAATCAACTATGTAAAAATGTCGCAGTAAATTGAAAAATTGAATTATATAATTGGAGTCGTTTTGTAGTTAAAATGAAAATCTATAATCAGTTAAACACATCTGTCTATATAATAAGAATATATAATATTTTCATGAAATACGTTTACCTTAAAATGCAAATAAAATTCCAGCGATTTTTCCGTGTGTAGTGTTGATGTCAGATCACACTCTCCAATAACCACTGAACTTTCACGACTAGGAAGCTTATATTTGTAAAAATGATACAAAAAGGTTGATGGTCGCGTGCCTGAGTGCAATGTAACATATGACTTACGTCAAAAGGGGAGGAGCTATGAGATTGATTTCAAAGTACAAATGAGCAGTTCAACTCTCAAAAGAAATTAAGACCTAGTTTAAACGTCGAACTTTACATGAACCGAACGCATTTAAAACAAAAAATATTAAGGAAGTTCGATCCATCTCATTTTCTTTGTCTTAAATGCATTCGGTGCATGTAAAGTGCGACGTTTAAAACAGGACTAAAACTTTAAAGATGAACTTTAGTATTTATTAAGCGCAGAAGCTTTTTTAATATTAGTCTCAGATACTCTTTAATGAGATATTTAATGCTTATTCAAGGTTTCGTCCTATACTACAAGGGGTCTAGAAGTCTTTGCAATACAAAAACATGAAAGATACCACGTGTAAACAACATGTGTTTCACATGTGAAATTGGCTAATACACAACTAAAGATTATATTTAGTAAAACCGCATGTTCTTCCCACGCGTTTCCCAAGAGTGTTCCACTCATTGGAAATTGTAACAGTCACATATTGAGCACAAGTGAAGTTATATGTAGAGTGAAGGCACCAAGGGGGATGGGAGAGTATTTCCTTCAATTTTTTTGTTTGTCCCCATTGCTCCACAAAAAATAACCCGAGATTATAAAAGTTTTATAAAAATCAGTCTTAAAAAGTAAAATTTAACCTTTACCAATGTCTTGTATTTCAAGCATTGGGAAAAAACTATATGCTTCGAGCAGTTTTGCATGGCAAATTATGCAACACACGGCTCAAGCAGAGTATACTTTACAAAACAATGTGATAAGTGCATGATGCACACAAGTACAATGTACGGCCATTCATAGATGACATAATGAAAGGTCATTAAGGCCAACCAACTACTGAGATTCGGTTCAAATTCACTATAGTATTACTTTCATTTACTGTATAACAAAGGCAAAGACATCACTTTTTTTTATTTTGCAGAACACAACCAGCTTCCCAAAATAAAGGCTTAAAAGTTTAATAAGAAGTAAAACATAAATGAAAGGCAAATCTACTTCAAAATAATTGTACAATACTTAAATGAACGATAGCTATTTGAATTATATGAACGCTGAAAAGTCAATTTTGTAAAATGTGACAGTCAATTGAATTATGTCATATAGCTGACCGACCGCGCTCTCCGTCGCACTCGCATGTGTATAATAAACCTGACGTCACTCTACGCATGCATACTGATACATACCAATACCACAATACCATCAATTTTTGCAGCAAGCGTTAAGTTTGCGTACGCATTTTGAATAGAATTCAGTAAAGATTGGGCGCAAACACAAAAGGAAGAGTCCTCAGATATACTAATCATTGATAACTGTGTTGTTGAGATACTCGAGAATGAAAATTGCCTCTTGAAAAACAAGAAGATATCATCATTTGATACTAACTTGACATCATTATTTAATTATCTGCTATGCAAATCAAGTGTCTCGTTAATTCAGCCTCATGTGTTTTATAAACTGTGACGCACCAAGCGGTGTGTATGTGGTGTTGGACCCCCCGACTTTTAAAAATTGGTTTGTAAATTTTTAAAAGATAGATAATCGTCGGTTTTTAAGACTAAAGCAGTCGGTAATTTTCAGATTCAAGCTATTACTTGTAGACGGTGATATCACTTTCACTGCACAAAAAATTGAAAATTCAAACTTACTTGAATTATGTAGTCTTGTAAACTCTTATGATCCTTAAGTGTGACTTCAAAATTTTAGAAAATTGTAAAGGTCTTTGCTGAAAGCGTTTAAGGCTATAAAATGGTTGGTTTTCACCTACTTGTGGCGCGCCGTTTAAATGTACAGTTGCAGTGATCCAACTGTAGTAAATTGAGAACCCATTTTCACGTTTGCTTATTGAAACTAAAAAACTGTTTGTTTTAAGTTCTTGTTTCATGGAAATGAAAGTACAAAAGTTAACGCCATACTAGAAGAAGCGGTATTTAATAAAATTTTCAATAACAATAATTTTCACCTCAAAATATTACAATGTATATAACACAAGGTTTCATCCAAACAAGGTTATAGGTAAAAAAATAAACATTAGTGTTTCAGCTTTAAAACATTTTTTACTGTTAGCATTGACTTTCATAAAAGGGTATAGCCACAATTAACTTTTTGAATTTACTTTAAGTTTATACAACGCCTAGATATTCTACTTTAATTCGTTCTTGTATATATCATTCTTGCTTTGATGGTGCACAATAAAACAAAGAAAATTATTTTGATTTAATAATGGCGTTTGTCGTTTTTTCTTTATTATGGCATTATAAAATGATTTAGCTAAAAGTACGGCTCAAACGATAAATCCCAGAAGAAGATGTGCAGAAACTGTGGGATTCTAAATCTTGTCTTGTATCTTCGGTTTCGAAGGAACAATATTATCCCCTTTAGATTTTCAAACTTTACCAGTTGTATGAAAAGTATTTGCCGAAATTGCATGTTTTTCATATTTTGAAGCTGAAATAGTTCAAAATATTATTTGACGTCTTTTTTATGTTCGCAAAGTTATCGTTCTACTCATATTGGAGTTTACTGGTTGGTTCACAAAAAAAAAAAACAACAAAACGATCGACACGTTTAAATGTTTTTTTTTTATGGCTAACTACATCAGTACATGGGTGATTGGTAGCTATTGTACATGATTTTGTACATGCTAACTGCCAGTGCTTTAAATCATGACACACTATTATGCATGCAATATATTTAAATTTCTCCATGCAGCTAGTCAAATATAATTGTTTTTCAGTTGTTCATATTATCCTCTTAAAGACTCGCAGTTTGTGTGGATGCTCTTTAGAGTACACGTAAATTTTCCTCTTGCATTGTTGTTTTCTTTAGATTTTTTCTACATGCGTTCTATTTCGTTTGAAAATTATTACCCAATTAGCATACTTCTTGTATTTTTTAATCTTTTGATTATTTTTTGTCTCTTGCATATTGCTTCCTTCTTTTTCTTGCCGTAAGTTTCTGCCTTTTCTTTTTCGCCGCTTTTCTTTTCCAATGTTCACAGGAGCTTATAAATTTTGATCAGCCTTGGATGATTTTGTGAAAACAGATGTTTCATCACATCTAAAATCTTTAGCAGCTCTATCTTTAGCAGGTTACTAAGAATTTGAGCTTTGTCATAGCTATCGTTGTCTTTAGTATAACTAGCTGCCTCACTGTAAAGATCGGCAGCTTTCTTAATTTCTCCTTTTTGCTGCTTACACCTTGCTAAATAGGTTAGAACACGTGCAGATTTCTTCCTTTCTTCAGGGATTTCATTCAAATATTTTTTTTGCGTCAACGCAATGAGAAGTTGTCAGGTAACAGTCAGCTATTTCAATTAAAGTGTCAACGAGTAGATCTTTACTCTTTTTGTCATCTCCATAGCGACTAAGGTCTCTCACGTTGGACTTGAATTGAAGTCTATTGCTGACCTAAAGTCTCCTTGTTGTTTATAGCAGTTTGCGATGCTATACGTAATGTTCTTAATCGTAGTGATATCACTGCTGACTTTCTCTTGCAGACGTTTGCTTGTTTGGTATGAAATGATTGCCGATTCGGATTCGTTTTTGCTTTGGTATGCACATCCTGCTGCTTCAGCAAGTTGTGCTGCAATGGTCAACGTAGTTTTGTCGTTATTTTTTACTTTCTCAATAAACATATGAAAGACAACCATTGCAAAGGCGACTACGTCAACGAAAAACATGTCGTTCTCAAGCTTTTCTTTTTCCATGTATTATCATCTTGTCTGTATCCTTTTCATCAAGGTTGAAATCTTTCAATCTATCACAATGTGGCGGCAACCTTTGGAACAAAGTTTTGGTCTTATTATTTTCCTTCACAACGTCGTTAAACACTGCATTTCCATCGGTGGATAAATTCACCAAATACTTTGCCCAATTTAAACGGGCATTATCTTGAGGAGGTTCTAATTTGAAGGAGGCGCAATGGATAAAACAGAAGTTATTTCCACGTGTTCACCATTTTCCCCAAAAATTTTCCCCAAAACATCACGCCAAGTGAAGATTTCCCTAGCTTTAGTCTTATACATCTGAGTGCATTCTTCCACAGTCATCCGTTCTCCTTACATGATGGTTGTTTCCAACTTTATTTCCTTCAACCAAACCAAATGCAATCAAACTTCCTGTACTGGTACCAACTATCATATCGTAAACATCAGTAGGATGATTGGGATCTTTGACTGCTTTCAAATCATTGACCAGACGTTCTCGAACGGGACGATCTTTTAAGAAATTAACTTTGCTTTCATTTTTGTCTTCGTTTGCAAGGTAGTCTACCGTTTCAGGATTTTTCAACACAATTGTTGTTAATGGTAGAACGTCGTTCAGTATCTTCAGTTCCATTACACTTCGACTTCCCCCACCATCGAAAGACAATATATTAATTTTCTTTGATGTCGAATGCATTTTTTCGTTAGACCTATTTTTGTGAAAGTGACAAAGTCATAAGTTATTTCAATTACAACAATTTCTCCCCATTTCCCATCGTCTTTGCGGACAATTTTTATTTTACGGAAGCCGTTACACGTTCAAAGTAATTTTTGCCATCCTAAATTGCACAATACTGTGGAACGTATTTTATGGCAGAATACATGTTAGCTCAGGGATGAAAAAACAAATTTTGTGATTTTTATCAAAGTTGCCATAGATTAGAAGATATGTCGTTTGAAAAACATGCAAATTTACTAGGTAATGTAAGAAATTGCTTCTCAATTTATCAAAAGCTGTTATTCAGTAGATGTCTTTGACCCCATTTTCACATCGTTTTGAGCCATAATTTCAATAAGCCCCGCGTAATTTTATACTCGAAAATTGAATCCCAACTCCTACGTATGCTTTTAACGCTTAGTTTTTAGAAATTAGAATACAATAGTAATTGCGGAGTGAGAAAAAAGCCTTTTCTCATTTTTAAGGGATCCCTGCTTAGCGCCTGAATGAAGAATATAAAGTCAATTGTACTGTTGTGAGTAACAAAAGCGGTTTGAGTGACGAGCCCTTGACTAGCAAACTTGTCGCAAAGATGTTGGAAGATTCATAGTTGGTTAACAGCACCTATACTACTATCGGCGTTAGATTTATTCAGTTGTTACTTAACACTAGGTTGAACGGTTTCATAATCAATTTCCCACGTTTGATACGTTGCTTCTTAAGCAATAGTTTTCATTCATTTATGGCAATATAAACATCAGTATTCTTACGTTCACCCCTGGGGACTGAAGCAAGGAGTTTGTTCACGTCAGAAATTTGTCCGACCAAGAAGTGTCCTCTCAAGAAAATATTTTCTAGCTTTCTTCACACAAACTGAACTATTCTGATTACCATCTTCCATTTGTATTTCTCCACAATCAATATCTGCCAACTACACTGAGAATCGCATGAACATCCATCTTAATAAAGATATTATCAAGCTAACGGTATTATTCATCTGATCTATAACTTTTTCCTAACCTAAGTGACTACAGAAAGGCTTTAAAGGATGACGAAACAATTCACATCACAAAACCCGAAAAAGTTAACGGCGTTTTCTATTTTCAATGGAGTCAAGTAAATATTAGATAATATGCAACAAATTTTAGATGACAGTTCCACTATGTACATGTAATAGCAAGGTTTCGAGTGCAATTTGGGAAAAACATGTACGAGTGATTTTTTCAAAGACAATCAAAATTGCACGAGTCCAAAGGACGAGTATTTGAAGTCTTTGAAAAGCTCACGAGTGCTTGTTATCCAAATTGCACTCGAAACCATGCTATTGCTTATTAATAATATACATGAAAAAATTTCTCAATTCTGTTCATTTTTAACTTCAGCGTACGTACATTTCAGCCGGCGAGTTTAACCATCGATCGACCGGCTCGTATTTTTCAATTCCGTCGGATATTTCTTTCAACACCATAGCTTCCGCACACCCAGCTAGAACAAGGTATCTACTTTTAGCATCGTAGTTTTTTTAATTTGTATTATTTCCAGATCTCCAGAGCACCTCAGCAATACATTCAAGGATACCTAAGGTGGGGAGGGAGGGATCATTCACCTGTATGGGTCAGGAAAACGAATAAATGGTCGTTATTGGGGGTTATTATAAACTGTCGAGTAAACTGTTATTATCTTTTAACGAAACAATTACATGAAGTAAAGACAATAAATGCTTTGAACGGTTTCAAGCAACAATCACTTTGTGTTAGCAAGCACTTTGAATCGTTGATTGACGTCATTGCTACAGCATGTCTCACAGTACTTACGTACCAGACTCAGTGACTAGATGTATAAAAACCAATAACACTTAATACAAGGCAATATATTTTTATTTCAACTATACACGAACGCTTAGAATTCAAAAAATTTTCACGGATTAACGCATTCATTATTAAATGCTTTCCAACATTCAGAAAAATTATCCGTTTGAAATGCTTCACAGTGTTTCTTTCTGACATGTCTTTTATTCCCTTCCTTATACTTTATGTTATTATGACAGACTATGTGGTCAATTCCAAACTATTCAAGCTACTCCCAATATTTATAGAAAAAGGATGGTAAGGAAGAGACTTCCACCTTACTATACTGGTCGTTTCTATATTCTCGACCATTTTCATTATCTCGCTCTCTATCGTCGTTTTTTTTCTTTTGTAATTTTCCGCTTTCGGCAGGTCATCATCTTTCACAAATAAATCGTAGAGTAGCTGGTAAATTTCTATGAGCATTGGATGATCCCCGGAAAACAAATTTTCAATTATATCCAAAGCTTCTAACAGGTTCATCTTTGCTTCTTTAAATTTTCCTGCATTAAAAAGGCACAGACCAAGAACTGACAGGTTAACGGCGATTCCGGGATTATGATAATCAAGGATATATTTCTTCATTTTCTCCTGAGCTTGTTGGGCATAGACCAAAGCACGGTTGTGATTTGGTGAATCTTTTAAAGATAGGCATCTTGCTAAATTTCTCAATATTAAAGAAATGCTTTTCTCGTCTCCAATGTGATCGTATATATCTTTAGCATCCGTTAGATTTTTCTTAGCTCCCTCGTAGTCACCGTTCTTCAACAAGCAAAACCCAACGTTGAAAAAAGATTCGGCCAACAGAGGATCATTTTGCCGTTACTTAACTCTCTCACATCTTGGGCGGCGAACAAATTCAAGGCCTTTTCTTTCATTCCAAGACTTAAGAAACACAATCCAATGTTATTGAGAATTTCTGCCTTTTCAGGATTAACGTCGTCTGCGGTGTATGTAGCTGCCTCCCTGTAAAGATTGACAGCTTCGTCATATTTTCCTAGTTGCTGCTTGCACCAAGCTTCATAGGTTAGGACGCGAGCAAATTTCTCCTTCTCTTTATTGGAATTTATGAGGACTTTATCTAAATATGTTTCCGCGTCAACATATCGAAAGGTTTCCATGTAACAATCTGCTATCTCAATCAAAGAATCAGCCAGTAAGATATTGATATCACACTGTGGGTCACCTTGATGGCCAACAAGGTCTTTCACGTTGGTTTTGAGTAAATTAATAGCCAATTGAAAATTTCCCATTTTTTTGTGCATTTTGCGATGTTATAAGAAATCTTCATCATGGTAAAATCGTCACGTTCGTCAACGCTGACTTTTCTTTGCAGGAGACGTTTGCTTGTTTTGTACGCGGTGATTGCTGCCTCATATTCTCCCTTATTTTGATATGCAAGTCCTGCAGCTTCAGCAAGTTGTGAAGCGATTTCTGGACATCTTTTTTGATAATTTCGTTTTTTAGAAATGGACGTGAGAACGACAACCGTCGCAGAGGCAACAACGTCGACGAGAAACATGTCGTTGTCAACCTTTTCCTCATCCATGGCAACTATCATATTTTGGACATCAATTTCATCAAGCTTGAATTTTTTTAAACTTTCACCACGTGGCGATAACCTTTGAAACAAAGTTTTGTTCCCTCTGTTTTGCATTACAACCTCCTTAAAAACTGCATGTCCATCGGTGGATGCATTCACAAAATAGTATAACCAACTCGAAAGACCACCGTCGGAAGGAATTTCTGATTCGGAAGACGAGGGGGGTGCAATTGATAAAACAGAAACTATTTCTACGTGTTTACCATCTTTTCCAAAAAGTTCCTGTGCTCTGGGAATTGCTTGTTTCAAAGGACAATTGCCACCAACGCCTCCATCTACAAATTCATCGTTGCCAATTTTTACTGGAGTATCAAAGTATATTGGAGCATTTGAGGAGGCGAGCAAGACTTCGTAAGCCTTGTAATTATTGTAGTCTTCGCTTGCTGTATCAAAAAGTACGAGATCGCCGTTTTTGCCAAGTTTTCTTGCAACAGCTCCAGCAACGTTCTTCAAAGGATCCACTCCGCCTAGATCACTTAAGCTGCAATCACCAAACTGATCCTTCAGGGCTTTCTTTACGTTATCTTGTGAATATGCCACAAGTGGGATGCTGGACACCACAGGTATGTAAGAATAAAACCAGTGGGACCAGGTCTTCCGGAATATCTCGCCAGTTTTTGAAGTACATCTGAACGCATTCATCCACACTCAACCTTTCTCTTATTTGATCTTTTGCAACTCTTTTTCCGCCAACCAAACCAAATGCAATCAGAGCTCCTGTACTAGTACCTACTATCATATCGTACACATCAGCAGGATGAATTGGATCCTCGACTTCTATCAAATCATTGATCACACTTTCTCGGATGTCCTGATGTTTTAAGAAATGATCTTTGCTTTTGTTACTTTTTTCGTTTGCAAGATATTCCAGGGTCTCAGGATTTCTCAACACAATCGTTGTTAATCGTAAAACGTCGTTGAGAATCTTCACTTCCATTACACCTCGACTTCCTCCACCATCAAAAGACAATATGTCAATCTTCTTTTCTGTTGTATCCATTTTGGCGTTCAAATCTAAAATTTGAAAGTTTTCATTTTAAAATAAGTTATTTTTATGTGCGAGATAAAAAACCACTATTCATGTTCCCAAATACGAAAGTTTTTCCTGATAATATTCATACTTTGTTTAATTACACGTGTCATCCAAATTTTGGTCTCATGATTTATTATCATATTTCGTGGTTGCTCTTTAAAGCTTGTATTGCACTCAAACAGACAATACAATGTGGACATATCATGGAATTATAATTTTACTAGAAAACTCGAGTGATGTATCGGGGGATGAAAACCGTGTTTGTTACGTAGTGCCAGTCCTTTTATAAAAAAATTATAAAAGTAAAAAATTTCCAACGTTTTAATAATTCTAGTAAAGATAAAGAATACTGGTAAATATATATATAATGCGGAAAAAATGGCAAAAATCAATGCTGGTGAAAACTTTAAAACAATGACAAAAGTGCAAAAGGCTGCGCGGCTTATGTTGTTTTTCTGAGTTGTTGAAAGTTCTATACCTACTTATTCAAACCACAAAAATATTGCAGTTTTTGAGTAATGTGTTCGTGGTAGTTATGCATAGCTTTCCCAAACTATATGTTTACATTTGAACTAATTCCCCATTATAGACATAGCAAAACTGTCATATGATAATATAGTGGATGAATATGAAATTCAAGGGCGTAGCACGCCGTGTGAAGCATTACACCCATAGCCTTTTAGGGAAGTGATCGGTGTAACGCAATATTAGTCGGTAATATCATTTTCATATCGCTTTTAAACTATAAAACCGATTTTCGAATAAAGTTTTGTATGTAACCTGCAATTCAATAAGCCTGATATTGTCCCAACTGAATACATGTGGGAGAAATGTGGGAGAAGCACTACGTGTTCTTCTGCAAAATTTGTCACGCAACGCCATTGATTAGATCCATTTGTTTGTGCAACTTGGTGCTGTTAATTTATTATTAGATGAATGGCTGCATTTAGCCAGCTCAGTGTTAAAGCTATTAGTCAGAAAATGCAATTTACTGGCTGCCACTATGTCAATCACATGCGTATTAAGAAAACATTCATAAATTGCTTTAATGTTTTAAGGAATAAACAGTTATAAAATAAGTACAATAAAACGCGTGCAGTGATTGGTCTATAGTCGTTTGCATTAGCCTGTGCAAAGCAGATTTGAGCTCAACCAATCAAATCAATCAAAACAATCAATCAGTTAAAGAGAATTTGCAAATTGATCATGAATACGTTTTAGAGGGAAAATTAAAACGTTTGTTTTAAACTTGTCTGTTTCACATTATTGGTATTTTATAAAAGAAAGAAAAGATGTTTTTCGTGTTTGCACTGGCAGGTGTCTCGAGCAGATGCAACTTTCGACCTTCGGTCTCGGGCTTGCACTGATCAGCTCTCGAGTTCTCCCAAAGGTCTCCTCAGTTTGCATAAGATTGTGCCAACACAGTAAACATCTTTTTTTCTTAATTGAAGTACACGATATACTATGTACAAGTTTAAACATTGGGAGGGGCCAATATTAAAATTTCCATGTACTGCAAATTGTTGGCACATATATTCTTTTGATTATAAGGTATCGTTTCATTAAAATTACAACTTCCTATCACGACTGAAAAGTTGCTATTCCCAAAAACTAAGTAGGGAAGCTAATTGACTGAGTAGGGAAACATAGGATATGTCAACCGAGTTGCATTTTTGGTACATTGAATAGTGAACAAATTCTGTAATTTCAACGCAACAGAATAGAAACGAACAATAGCGACACAAAGAGAAACGACATACAGAAATAAATAAATTTGATACAACCACAATGATCGCAGATAGAAATTGTTGTGATATATCAAATTTTTGTTAATTTTGTTGGTTTGAACTAGATAATATAATGTACAAACAAACATGCATGTGAAGCCACAGTTGGTGCTTCCCACGCAAATCGCAATTGCACAATATTAGACAAACGTAAGACTTATAGCCAATAGATTTCAAAGATATTTCACTTTAAAAAGCTACAGAACATTAAAGATAACAAATCGCGTGCGTAAAAAATGTAAATTTGAAAAGACAAACCATACAACTTCTATAAGTGAAATGGAATATTGGTATAAGTTTAAACTTACAAATACACCAAAACGACGTTGTTGGCGATTTGTTCAGGAGTAACTTGATGACAACGAATATTTTTATCAGAGATGTTTCGATACGCACACGAGTGAAAAATGGAATAGATATAAGAAAGAAGGAAATTTTGTGTGCACGCAATGCTGGATGCTGTTCGTCACTGTGTGAGGGAATTTACTAACAATGGTTGTTTCAAAACTATGAAGGCAATGCTTTTTTCTACTGATAGTTACGAAATAAAAGATGTTTTCTGTGTTTGCACAAGCCTATGCAAACCGAGGAGACCTTAGGGAGAACTCGAGAGCTGATCAGTGCAAGCCCCAAACCGAAGGTCGAAGGTTTCACCTGCTTGAGAGTTCTCACAAACGTCTTCGAGGTTTGCATAAGCCTGTGCAAACACCAAAAACATCTTTTATTTCTTTAATAAAATAGCAATAATGCAAGACAGACAAATTTAAAACAAACGTTTTAATATTTCCACTAAAATGTATTTATGATTAATTTGCAAATTCTCTTCGACAGATTGGTTGTTTCGATTGATTTGATTGGTTGAGCTCATATCTGTTTCACAATACTTTATTGCAGAACAACATGTAAATACATAATTATTAAGAAAAAGGAAACCCAGAGGTTGGCCCCATATTAAGGGTCTCCTATTTATGTAAAAAATCTTACAGAACTAGTAAATAAAAAATAAAAAGTCAAATAAGACACAGCTAAATATCAATTATAAAATGACGATTCAATAAATATTCATGTTTCTTCAATTTTGATTTAAACTCACGAACGTTAGGGCTGTCACAAAAATTAAATAAATTAATAGGAAGATTATTCCAGGGTTTGATAATTCTGACAAAGAAAGAATTTTTGTAACAGTTCAGTTTTGCGAGTTTGAGTTGTAGTTTATATGGGTGGTTAGATCTCGATTTAGTGTTTTTACAAAGTTCAAAATAGTCGCTGAAATTCAATCCATTTAGATTGAATATAGTTTTATAACATTCCACTAAGGAAAGGAAATCTCTCCTTTGTACTAAAGAGTTCCATTTAAGAATTTTACACCTCTCCGTGCACGCCATCTCTTATCTTCTTTGACCTAAGGCAATTCGCGAGGCTCTTCTTTGTATCTTCTCAATTTCATCGATGACTTTGATGAGGTGTGGTGACCACACCGGGCAGGCGTATTCCAAGATTGGACGAACCAAGGTTTTGTACAAGTTTGAAAAAATATCTTTGTTTTTACCGCCTACTGTGCGTTTATGTAAGCTAAGAACCTTATTTGCTTTGTGAATTATTTGTTCAACTTGTTTTGACCATTTCAGATCACTATTCATAATAACTCCAAGATCTTTGTAATTAGATACATTCCTCAACACTGTACTCGATATATTGTACCGCGTGGACTTTTTGTCTCTGTTATGTGTAATTCTCATGAATTCATATTTGGTAGAATTAAATTTCATCTGCCAACGATCCGCCCATAGGTCGAGTGTTGTCAGATCTGTCTGTAAAGCAATAGAATCATCGATATTATTTATCTGTCGGTAGATTTTAGTATCGTAGGCAAATAATTTGGCAGTAGACGTGATGATGCCAGGTATTTCGTTCACATAAATAAGGAACATAACCGGTCCCAGTACTTAGCCTTGAGGGACACCAGATGTAACTGGTGACCAATCCGAATACGATCCATGTACCGTAACTCTTTGTTTTCGATTGGTTAAGAAGTTCTTGAACTACAGGTGCAGCTGCCCATCTATCCCGTACCTATTCAGTTTTAAAGTAAGCGCTTTATGAGAAACACTGTCGAACGCTTTTGACAGGTCCAGAAATATTACATCAGACACTTTAGACGAATTTCTTGTTAAGCACCAGTCATTATAACAGCTTAAAAGTTGTGACACTGTCGATCAGCTCTCCAGGTATTCAAATTGGCTTGGGTTTAGTAGTTGGTGTTCCGTCCAAAATCAGACAACTCTCGATTTCACAATCTTCTCCGCCGTTTTACTGATGATAAATGTTAGCGAGAGCTGGCGATAGTTTTCCTTTCTATATTTTGGTCCCTTTTTATAAATTGGAATAACATGTGCAATTTTCCAGTCGTTAGGTAGTGAGACGGATTGGAACGACATGTTAAATAATTTACAAAGTGACGTAGATAGTTCCAGTGCAAATTCTTTTAGGATACGAGGCGATAATTTATCAGGACCTGGGGATTTGTGTATATTTAGGTTTTTCAGATATTGTTCCACTTCGCTTTGTGTACATAATACATTGCACAACTTTTCATTGAGAACATGATCAAATTCCGGAAGAGGCTTTTGTTCTTGTGTAAGTACCGCTGTAAAATATGCATACATATGTTGTGCAATCTCCTGATCCCCAGTAAGTTCTACACTTCCATCTTTTAGGAACAATAGGTCGTTAGTTCCTTTTCTTATTGAACGCATGTAGTTCCAAAAAGGCTTGGAATTATTCTCTACCTGCAATCTATCTGCGAGTGCCTCAAGATGTCTCCATTTAACTGAGTTGCATTTCTTTTTCAAAGAAGTGCTCAAAGTACGATAAGCGGCCCAGTGATTTTCATTGTTGGATTTTTTTGCTTTTTATAAAGGTGTTTCTTTTTCCTGCACAATTTAATTAAATCATTCGTAATCCATGGAGCGATGTTTTATCTTCTATGCCGGTACTTGGGAATACTTTCGTTTACCGCTGCAAAATGACGGTCTTTCCATGCTTCCCAGTTCTGCATTTATGTCTTGTTGTTATATTGTAAAGTACCAGGGTGAATAACTGAACAAAGATCTTAAATGATTCCAGTTTGTCTTGTTGAATACATAATTTTCTTTAGTTGAGATCCGTTGTTGGTAGGGGCGAGTGTTTACGACGAATGTTATTGAATTATGATCAGTGAATGGTTCACCGACTTCCAAGTTATTTATCAGGTCGATGTTAGTCGTTGGTACTAAGTCTAATATGTTGTTCCCACGAGTAGGCTCGTCAAGCATTTGATACAAGAAATAGTCTTGAACTATTTCAGACAGGAGGTTGTGATGTTCAGATGATTTAGTAGGATGGTTCGTAGACCAATCAAATTCGCTTAGGTTAAAATCTCCAGTAATGAGAAGATCTGTGGTTGTAATCGAAGAAAGGTATGACCGAAGGTCTTCCAGAGGCTTCAAGTCACTATTTGGTGGCCTGTAAAATGTTCCAATTGTTAATTTCGTCCCTCCGTTCGTGATTATATCAACAAATAGTAACTCAGAAGGTAGATCTTGGTGTTCTCGTATTGAGGTGATTATGTCTTTCTTCGTCGCGATCAAAACACCACCGCCATGTCTAGCTCCATTTCCGGTGCGGTCTTTCCGGTAGACAATATAATCGCTACCAATAACTTCCTCACTTGAAATCGAAAAGACTAAAGCGTATCAGTTAGAACAACGATATCCGCTTGACTATTAGCCAGTTGCAATTGTAATTTGAATTCTTTGTTGACATTTCAGTTGTTTGTGCAAATAATGATGTTGTTGGTCTGACATACTGGTTGGTCTTGTGCCGTGAGTAATGGATGCCTAGTAGTTTTCTGTAGGACTTGTTCTCAAATGCCTGGATCCGCCTTTCTGTTTCTGCATTCAACGTCCAGCTTACACATCCATATAAGAGGATGGAAATCACCAGTGATTTGTAGAACTTGATCTTAACAGGGTGGCTGATGTTTGTGCTCTTCCAGATTGTGCCGAGTCTAGTCATTGCTGCTGTAGCTGTGCCAAGTCTTGTTTTGATCTCTTTTGTTGAATTGCCATCCTTAGTGATGATGGACCCCAGGTATTTCAAACTGTCTACCTCCTCTAAAGCTTGTCCATTCAATGTGATGTTGGTCGGTCCTTGCTTGCTGATGCTGTTGACAAGAACCTTACTTTTCTCTGCACTGATTTCCATTCCAAAGGCTTTTGCTGCTTCTTCAAGTTTTGTGGTGAGGTCTTGAAGCTCTTGCTCGCTACCGCCTATAAGGTCGATATCATCAGCGAATCGAAGATTGCTAAGTGGTCTACCATTGATGCTTATTGATGGATGGAATTCAGATAGTGTCTCTGTCATGATGTTTTCTAGGAAGATGTTGAACAGAACCGGAGAGAGCAGGCATCCTTGACGAACCCCAACTGTTGTCCTGAATGATTCTCCAGTCTCGTTATTCAGAAGAGCTGCACTAGTTGATCCATCATAAAGAGCCTTTATTACATCAATAAGCCTGCCGTTGATGTTGTAATTCCTTAGGACTTTCCAAAAGCCATCATGCCACACACGATCAAAAGCCTTCTTAAAGTCGATGAAGTTGTGAAGGCATAAACATGGGCGTATGAATATCGATAATTGGGGACAAGGGCGGATTATCCAGTAGGCTGAGTAGGCTTAAGCTTAAGACCAGTTGTATCTTGGACACAATTAGGATTTGAGCGTTTTTGCTTTACGGGCCAGCTAAATGTGCTTTAGGAGCTGATTACATGATCCCAGTAACCGGGGATTCAGCCAAGCGTTAAATGATATTGGCAAATGGAAACGATTCAATACTAATCATCAGATAAATCATCTGAAGCAGTTTCACAATTTTCTGATTTAATAACTTTTCAAAACATTTAAAATTGAAACAATCAATTTGCCCTAATTTGAGAATTACAACTGGAGTGACGTGTGGTGCTTTGCAAACAGTTGTAATTTTTAACCTTGAAGTTTCGGCTCCTTTCAATCCCTTGAAATCCTCGGGCTAGCTCGCTTTCAGAGCCAGCTCGCTTCCATATAATCAGGACCTAACTTAGATAATTTACACTGCTGAAATATTACGAGCAATTGAATGCAGAGGAAAAAGGGCTTTTTCTACTTTTAAAATGTTATATGCTCAGAACTCATTAAGCATTTACTTTCCTATGTCCCTGACCATGTCAATGATTTTTGAAATTTCATTTTAACTTTAAAATGAACTTTTCCCATTTTTTTACCCTATGAGGTTACTAACAGGAAATGCAAAGCAAAGGAAAACTGTATTTAGTGGGAGGAATAGGTATCGCTTAAAGGCCCTTAACTTTGCCTTAGCCTACAGGCCCCGTATTTAGTAATCCTATGCTCATATGCATGATTTGCATGCAGTATTAAGTTCCATTAAAATCCATTCAACGGATGATGCATCGTGATAATTTCAATAATGAACAATATAGCTATGCCCACAAATGCCTGATCATTATTTTTAGCTCAAAATCCTTTGCATAATGATTGCTTTGAAATAATCACAATAAGTCAATTTACAATTAAAACCTGGTTCACACAAGTAAAATAAGCACGAACGTTGAGACTTTTCCTTCTATTGCTCTAGAAGTTTATAAAGACAAAGGCATTGGGACTTTCTTTAAATTTTCTTTTTGTTCTTTTTTTGTTCTTCTAGCTTATGCTTGAATTTTTTCCTTATGCTTGCGCTTATGTCGGTGCTTATGTCGCATGCTTCGATGATTATCTTTGTTTATGATTATCGATATTATCTTTTGTCTACGTACTTATCCTTATTTCACTCGTGTGAACCAGGCTTAAGACTTTCTTTTTTACACTTCCTATAGTTAATGCTTGTGGACTTAGGGCTGTTCAAATGAGCCCGGTAACCGGGATTCAGCAAGACGTAAAATGATTTTGAATCATTGAAAGGAGTATAAACTTAAAGCGCAAAAGTTACACCTTTTCTTACAAGCGTCATTTGTCATTTTAGTCAAAACTTTCAAATCAGGACAAATTATTTGTTTTCATTTTAAAGGTTTTGTAAATTTGCAAAGTCAGAGCATAGAGAAATTGCTGAAATAAGTTTTTGTTGTGAAGATTTAATCTTTTCCATTTGCCAAAATGATTTAATGCTTCGCTTGATCCCGGCTACCGGCTCATATGAACAGTCTCTTAAGCCTAGTTTACACGAGTGAAATAAGGATAAGCACAAGCGTAGACAAAATTAAAACAAATATAGTTAACGAAGCACATGACATAAGCATCGACATGAGTGCAAGCATTAGGAAAAAATTCGAGCATAAGCTAAGAGAAGAACAATAGAAGAACAAAAAGAAGATTTAAAGAAAATCCCAATCTCTTTGTCTTTATAAATCTCTTGACAGCAATAGAAACAAAAGTCTCGACGTTTGTGCTTATTTTACTCGTGTGAACCAGTCTTAAAGCATCCTCTTGAATTTTTGTATATTATTAAAAACTTGTTTGTTTGTTGTGGTTATGTAAATTACAGACGAGTTATGAAATGAACACTTGCGTTGAAAAAAACATTGGGAATAAGCGTTCTTCATGAAGGAGCTTATACTTATTGCGTTATCTAGATAATATAATCTCAATGAAGGTTCGTGAGAACTTTCATTCTTGTCTCACGTGCTACTTGTTCTAACGGTAAACAACAAACATATGGTCTTGTGGCGAAGTTCTCTGTTCGTAAGTACACAACGACCTACGTTTCCTTTGATGCTATCGACCTTTCCTTTTCTAAGGTAAATTAGATAAAATACGTTATTACGAAAAATTGCCGGGAAAAGATAAAACAGTATATTTTTCTGTTCAGGTCTTCAACGTGTGAATGGGTTCAGCAGTTAAAAATGTTGACATATTGTCTTTTGACGGTGGTGGAAGTCGAGGTGTGATGGAAGTGTTTATCTTGAATGACGTTTTGCGGTTGGCAACAATTGTGTTGAGAAATCCCTGGACATTGAATTATCTTGTAAAGGAAAGTAATGATGAAAGCAAAGTAAATTTCTTGGAAAATCGTGCAGTTCGAAAACGTCTGATCAATGATTTGAAAGCAGTCAAAGATCCCATTCATCCTGCCGATATTTACGATATGATAGTTGGTACCAGTACAGGTGGTCTTGTTGCGTTTGGTTTGATTGGTGGAAAAAGAGTTGGAAAAGATCACCATGAAAGAGAACGGATGAGTGTTGATGAATGCATTCAGATGTATCTTACAAAAACCAAGCTCATCTTTAAAAAGTCGTGGATGCAATTTTTTCTTTCTTTTTTTCCAATATTGTCCAGCATTCCTTTTGAAACATATTCACAAGCCAACGTAAAGAAAGTTTTGACGGATCAGTTTGGAGATTGTAACTTGGAAGATTTTCACAAAATCAACGGTTCGAAATGTGTTGCTGGTGCTGTGGCTAGAAAGCTTGGTAGCAAGCAAAAACTGGAACTATTCGATACAGCAAGCGAAGACTATGAACTTTACAAAACTTACCAAGTTCTGCTCGCAACCTCAAATGCGCCAGTTTACTTTAATACACCTGTCCATATTGGCAATGAAGATTTTGTCGACGGAGGTGTTGGTGGAAATTGTCCCTTGGCACAAGCGATTCCGCGAGCAATGAAACTATTCGGAAAAGGTGGTGAACGCGTAAGAGTAACTTCTGCTTTGTCCATTGCCCCTCCTTCGTATTCCGAATTGGAAATTCCTGAAAGCCTTTCAAATTGGTTGCATTATTTTGTAAACAAAACAATTGATGGCAATGCAATATTCAAAAATGTTGTTAAAAACAATAGGAAAACTTCGTTTCAAAGGTTATCTCCACGTGGTGAGAGCTTGAAAAAATTTCAACTGGATGAAATCGATGTTCGAAAGATGTTAACAGCCATGGAAAATGAAAAGGTACAAAATCACATGTTTCTTGTAGATGTTGTCGCCTCTGCAATGTTTGTCGTTCTCACATTTGTTGGTAAAGGAAAATATTGTGAGAAAACCTCCCTAAAATTCGCAGCAAAACTTGCTGAAGCTGTGGGACATGCGTACCAAAGCAAGAAAGAATATGACTCGGCAATATCTTCTTACTTCACAAGCACACGTTTGTGCGGAAAATTAAGCAGTGATTTTACCATGGTCAAGACTTCTTATAACATCGCAAAATGCTGGAAAGCACTGGGAAAGTATCAAAGAGCTATTGACCTTTTCAAATCCAACGTGAAGTACCTTGTTCGCAAACAAGATGATCCAAAGAGCGATGCGCTACTAGTTGATTCCTTGATTGACTTAGCAGACAGCTACATTACAACTTTTTCCTATGCTGAGGCAAAAAACTATTTGAATGAAGTTCTCAAAAATGACATCACTGAAAAGAAGGGATATGTACATGTCCTAACCTACATCGCATGGTGCGAACAGCAACTAGGAAAACTTGAGGAAGCTGTCAATCTTTATAAGAAGGCAGCCAAATTTACCATTAACAACGATAACTTTGACAATGCGAAAATTTGTAACAACGTGGGGTTATGTTTCTTAAGTCTTGGAATGAAAGAAAAAGCCAGCTATTTCGTTTTGCAAGCTAAAGATATGAGAGTTAGGTTAAGTGAACAGAAATATGATCCACTAGTAGCAGAATCTGTTAACAATGTTGGGTTATGCTTGATAGAGTATGGCGAATACGACAAAGCATATAATAATCTAATAAAGGCTAAAAACATTTACCATGAACTCGGAAATGAACTTAAAATTTCCATGGTATTAAGAAATTTAGCAATATGTTTGTCGTTGAAACATCCTGGTAATCATAATCGTGCAATGGACTACGCACAACAATCTCTAGATAACATGGGGAGAAATGTGGGTGATAATAATTCTGAAATTGCTAAAATCCTTTCGACCATTGGTTTGTGTCTCTTCAAAGCTAGACGTTTCGAAGAAGCAAAAGAGCATCTTTTAAAGGCTGCTGATATGATAGAACATTTGTTGTCAGAGAATCATCCATTGTTGGTCGAAGTTTACAAGCTTCTCTCCAAGATTTCTGTGAAGGACGGCGACATGATGAATGCGGAAAGTTACAAGGGGAAAATGATAAGTATAGACGAAGAGATAGCAAATATGGCTAGGAATGTTGAAGAAACATTTAAATTGACATGGAAAAATAATCCAAATTCAGCATAAGATACTTTCGACTAAATTTAATTTTGCATGTTTCCTATGAATTTTTTATTTTTACGTAGAGCTGAGATATTATTTTGTCATAAAATATCTAGAACTAGGTGCTGTAATTTAATTTATATTTAGTAATCATGTTATTGTTTGTCGAACAGTAACATGAATAAATGTAGTATTCTAACTTATTTATCATGATTAGAAAATTGGAAAGTCATGAATTGAAAATTGCAATGTGAATAATATTTGGAGAAATTAGCATGTTCACCATGAAGAGTTGTTGTGATTGCTTTAGTCATTTTTACTAATTTTGTCTTGCGTTATTTGTTTTCGAAGTTCACTGAAATAATTCTTATTTATTTGCGTACTCGAGAGCTGTTGCATGCGATGGTTATATGTTGATCTATGTGATGGAAAAATAGTCGGCTTTCCCCCTCACCTGTAAACTTTGGCTCATTCAATCCATTTAGATCTAAATATATAGCAAAATAATGATAGAAATAATATTACACGCCACGTATGTGTCACTCCCCCCCCCTTAAAGACCAGTAGAATTTTCAAATGTCTCGAGCGTTTATGAAATAATGTATGGTAAACGTTTTTGAAGCAACTTGGCCACAGTTCACTAAATTTGATACTAACTCTGATCACATCTTGTTTTCCTGTATTATAATTAGATCCGTCGGGAGCAAATTAAGAGTGAGGGAGAGCGGGGAGGTGTCTGAATGTGGGACGACATTCAGAAATTTGAGGAGAAAGTGGGCATTTTCAAGGAGAAAGTGGGCATTTTCAAATTTTTCAACATTTTAAAGTAAATAATTGTGTGGTTTGCATGCACGTCACGGCCGCCGTGTTGGCAAAAAGATACAAAACAATATTTTATCAATGCCATTGTGAGCACCAGCCGTAGTGGGTGAGCCCCATTGTTTTGTAATTCCGTGGAGGTTGGTTGCAATTTAAGCATTGGGGGAAGTGCTGCAGCCTGCCAACCTCGCCTTTCCTCTTCCAAGTGGCCTAATATCTGTTTATGATTGTGTGGTATTTGTAAATTAGTTTTGAGCATCCGGAAAAACCTTGCTCTACTGGTTCTAATTGAACAATCTTGCCACTATTTGATCAATATGCCCTGTGAAATTTTTCATTAATTCGACCTTTTGAGTAGTATGATGTTGATATTGATAGTCAGGACAACTCTCGAATTATTGAAGAAAACTTGCCATGTATTGATTGTTAATTCATTCAGTTTAATTTATAATTCAATTATTTCAGTCAATTTATTGAAATTAATATAACTTGATAATATTACCATCATGCATCGCACGCTTTAAAATGGTAAATAATCTATAAAATCCGTAAATAAAAGTTTTCTAGTCGGATTATTTGACCATAAATCTAATAAGGCAAATATATCTGATTTAGGATTGCAAATATAAATGTCATGAGGTATTTTGCAAACAAAGTTCATGAAAATAAGGGGATAAAAATGAAAAACACATAAAAAAGCAGATGAAAAGAGAAAACATTTAATGACACTTTTCCAACATGGTGACCAGTGCTTCAAGGTATAAATTTTATTACTTTTTTATTCAACTGTAACGTTTTGATAGTTGATTACATCACTTTTTCTTAAACAAATACGTTTGCGCAATTTGGTTATTTACAAAAGCTGCTAGCAGTATAATACAAACAGCACATGTCCACCAACTAAAAGTATACAACCCAGCCTTCCTTACAAACCAATTTGAATAGAGACTTAGGAAAATTACCAAACAACTGAGAATGAAAATAAGAGCTCCAGATAAAGCGTGAAGTCTCTTTAATGTGACTAACTTTAATGTATTAAATAATGGTAATTTGGGATATAGTAATCCAGTACCCATGGATGTTTGAATACATGTTAGGAACACAGTAATGGCTCCAAGAATGCCATGCCAGGATATGAAATGTGGCTTGTTGCTTCGTTTCTTGTTTATAAAGATGACAAGAAATCCTCCAACAGCACAAGATGTTGCCAAAATTTGGAGGATCCAATGATACCGAACCTTGATTGCTCGAGTTGCATTTGGGAAAAGGTTACTGTTTTTTGAAAATATTAGAATTGCCTCCAGCATCAAAAAACCAAACTAAAATTAAGATGTAAAACATTCTTAGCTCTACCAGTACTAAGGCCATATGTTAACACAAAACTTTGAAAGTTGATTTCTAAAACATTCAAGTAATTAGCACTCTGTATTTTATTGCATATTACACTTATCTCATTTTATTTATTTACAAAAACTGTACATTGTGTAACACCATTTTACATGAGTGTGACTATACAGAACTAATTTATTATGACTAATGTGTTGATCCATGTAGAATGCCTCCCCCCTGTTTCAATTATTTATATAATCAGGTAGGGCTGTCTAAGCTTACCAGAGCAGATATGGTAATAAAAATTATCAAATCTGATCACACTGATTTACATTACATTCAAAACATCCAATATTTTTTTATTATAATCAAATCCTTTAAAAGTTGTATGCATATTTGTTGGCTTGGTTATTGGTAATTGACGATAAAAATTTGATGGTATATTATCTATTACAGTTTACTCACACCAAGTATCATCAGTGTCGGATGCCATGAAAATAGACCTGTACAATGAAAGGTAAGTAATGACATTAAGGTAGGAAAAGTTTTTGTGTCTAATGATATGCTGTCGCAAAGCAAACACGGTAAGGTAAATGTTTCAATGATTACTGACTGTCAAAACAGTTGATTAAACTGCATAATTTGGGAGTTTAAATGGCAATCAAAAATCTGTAAGTGGCTGTGTATTTACTGAAGTTTAGCACATTATTGAGTTAAACTTCATGCAGGGGCACAGATCAAACTTTAATCAAAGGCCCACATCATTTGTGCTAGCAACTTTGATTGGTAACAATAACAATGCAATAAAAATTTGTTTTGTTGCCACCCACCCCCATCTTGTAAAATCATAGCAATTAAAACAGATGGTATATCAAATATCAAATCATCAAAACAATCAAACAAAATGTTTGTCAAAGAATATTTACTAAATGTAAACAAGTTAAAAACCATGACCAGCCGACAATTTGAAAAAGTATAATATAAAACAAATTCCGAAGAAACAAGACATCTTGAGATTGCAAAATATGACAGAAAGGATGACTTTGAAATAAAGTCGAAAATTTACAGTTTACTTCTCGTCTTGTTTTGATTCATATTTTGCAATCTCAAGATGTCTTGTTTCTTCGGAATTTGTTTTATATTATACTTTGTAAACAAGTTAAAGAAACTCATTTGATCAGACATAATTGAATGCCATTATCTGATTTATTGACATTAACAATGGAAGTTGCTAACGTAAATTAGGCTTTATTATAAAAATTGTCAATGACGTCTTACTTGTTCCGGGTACAGCAAACCAACATATATATGTCACAAGCCCGAGAGCTATAATGTGTGACATAATGTGAAACATCCAACCAGCTGCAGTCAACTTAGTTCGTTTGTATTGTAAAGTTCAAATGTTTAGATAGACTTTCGTAACCGGCTTTTATTCCAAACATACAATTTGATTGGATGGTACTTATGAACTTAGCAACAAACGTAATGAATCATTGAACGAGCTTCGTGACATAACTTAGAAAGGTCAAATCAACTGCAATCACATTAAAGAATCTTGCAATAAATAAATTGCAGAGATGCAGGCACGCACAGGGAAAGATCTTATTGACAAACCGGCCATCTTATCGCAAAATTGTAAACGAACGCGAGTTTGCCGTACTTACGACAAATAGGTGACAAAAATGGCGAAATCCTGCCGAAATAATAGCAAGCGTACTAGTTAAAAGGTTGCATACAACCAAGAAACTTTGTTATCTTAGAAGCAATATTTTATTATAATGATTGCTCAGTTCAAACCTTACATTTTACCTTTTTAAAAAGTTTTTAACCATTTAAAACATTTTGCTATCCAATGGATAAAGCTATCCATGCTTCGTGCAATCGGCCCCTCTGCTCTTCTATATTTACCTTATTTGGCAATGTCATGTGTGAAATATCTGAAAAATTGTGACTCCTCCCCTTAAAAATAAACTTCTAAGAAACCATACTTTTCAAACATTGAATGTGGTTATTCGTAAAATTGGCGGGTGTTTAGATACTGTGGAATTTGTCTCGCAAATCTCTAAAGTGGAAAATCCATATCTTTTCGAAAGTCCAGAGATCTCCATGAAATAAATATATAGTTACAAAGAATTGTTCCTCGAGAGAGTTTAAATAATTTAAATGATAGCTTAAGAAGTCCTTGTTCTAATGCTTTGTCGTTGTATCTTTCTGTCAAGTTGTTTTCGAAAAACAGTAAAGATTAATGTTGCTAAATGCTTTTCAAGTTTTTATTCTGTGACTTTCCACATTCATTACATGATTAGTTATTTACACGAACCTTTTTGGGCAATGTAAAAAACTGATTGGTGTCGCTTAGCTATGCATATGTGTAATGTGTAAGTATGTTCTTTCTTTTTATGTAGCTACTTCATGTTATTTCAGCTATCCTTGTCGGAACTTATGTAAATAAGTAATAGATAATTGCTATTTGATATTAGGAACTTATGAAAGAACGGTAATAGAGACTTATGTTAATACTTTATTAGTTGTAACACGATGAAAGTCAGACTCTTCTGTCGCTGCCTGTGAATTTAAAAGCTTGAAATGTTTAAGATTCTCCGTGATGTGGAATAGTTATATTGGAATAGTTATATTGAGTAAAATTGAGAAGTGTGTGTCGACTGCGACTACTACAATAGGATAGTATACAGTCCCAAAAACGAATCGGCAGACGCATAACTGTTTTGTGCTAACGCGCAAAGGAGAAAAGTGTTACAATCCTTACCCAAGTAAATGCTAGTAATCCTTACCTATGTAAACTAAACTTTGAAATCATTTCCATTGTTTTCAGAAAAAAGGAAGTCTTGAAGAGACTTCCATCTTATATCTCTAGTCGTATCCACATCCTTGGCCATTTTTTTTATCTCGCTGACTAGGCTTGTTTTTTTCGTTTCGTATTTCTTCGCCTACTTCTGCTAGTCATCTTTTTTATACAATTCGTAGAGCAGCTGATAAATAAGAAAGAAGAACACGAAAAACAAATTCGATCCCCAATAAAGTTAAACGCCTTGTCGGGCGAACACATTTTTCGAGAAAAAATAATGCTGTTTACTCTGCAACCGTACTTTCCTAATGACGTACACCTTGCTGTATCCTATTATCTAAATTTGTGTGCTAACTGCACAGGGTGTCTCGTGCCCAGATCCGCGCGGCGTTCCTTGGTTATTAACCTTGATTATTGCATATTCTCATTTCTGTACGGAATGCACACTCGGACATCTAGCAAAAGTAGGCGCATTCGGAAACTTCTTACGAAGATGATTTCCGACACCCGAGGCTTATTTTTCGTATTGCGTGGATTCTGCGTAATAATTTTGCGTGTAAAGCCTTAATTCGTGGCAATTTAAAACTTATCGCGGGAAAATGGAAATAATTTAAAATAGTAAACAGTCTCCGCATATTGTACATCACCACACAAAACAAACGAAGTTAAATTTCTGTTTATGTTTCCGCTGGTAAACTGTTCTTATAAGAACAAGCATATATTTTTATACATATGAAAATTATTGACATTTCAGCAGCGACTTTATTTAAAATCAAACTGTCTGAACGCTCTGGACTTGTGCAAAATGTAGAGGCAGTCTCCTTAGAGAGTACAGTTGGCAAGCACAACTAATTTATGTGGAAATAAAGCAAAAAAAGGATTTGGGAACACAGGTTTGTATTTTTTTCTCAAAATATAACTAATATATATCGATCTATATGCTTTCCTTATTTCTGTTGTCCAGATCAAATTGTTATATGAAACCTGAATGTTGTCATATTCTTTAATATAAGAAGTACTGTAATAATGTCCATGCACATTTGAGTCTTACTATCCTCAGTCTGTCGTTGTGTGTCGAACGAGCAAGGAATAGGGAAACTACACTTATCGCAAAAAAGGCGAAAACCAGTTCATAGGTAGTACTTTAGTCTAAAAAAGAGCAAGAGGCAAAGCATAGTTTTTCGTTAAAAAGGTTTCGTTTAATGTGTACAGAATACAACCACGTAAATCACACAGTAATGTTGAATATAATGGTTCAATTTGAACTAAATGAAATCACTTATTCTATTTTTAATCGAAAAAATGTTAGATCTCACAAGTGCCAATCACAAGGTTTAGTGGGAAGATGGCCAGCTTCCATTTGACCATATACCGTTCGTTCAAGTGAACCATAGGGTCTACGATTGTCGTCATGGGGTAGATAGGCATTCAAGCCAAAAGAAGAAAAACAGAACAATAATAGATATATTATTCATCTGCTAATGCAATACTACAGATTTAATAAAAGTAAAATGAAAGTGAAACGACGTTGCTAACCTTATAGTACGTTGCAATTAAACTTCCAGTGTGAAGAGCTTTGAGGGAAACTTTGAGTTTTATTGTATTTTTAACATTCTGATGTAATCTTGGTTTCTTTCTCCTTCATGAATTTCTTCAGCTGCCTTTCCTTTTAGGTGTAATTATTTACCAACATGTTTATATCTTTTAGTCAAATTCTAGCGACCACTCGTTTAAGAAGCACAGAAACATGGTTCAAGGAACAAGAAAATTGAACTGTTCAGCACAAGTTCACATGAGAGAATAGATCAGATTTCCAGATTTAGGGAATTTTAAAAAGGTGTTTATTCGTATGCATTGCTCGATCTGTCAGGTGTAAACAACAAAATGTCTGGAGGTGTCAAATCAATTTGCCTTGAAACTTTACTCACACAGGTTTTGATAAATTTACGCGCCTTTAGATTAAAGAGCAAACGGTTTGGCGACAAAATCGATGTCGAAAAACTTAGGAATGCTTACAAAAGGTGGAAATGCCAATGGAGAAAGGTGGATCCATATCCAGTTGCCTTGCCTATCTGAGCACAAAACTCACCCTATAGGAAGCGTAAGGATATATTTAGTCCTAGTTTTTGTACGGTGCAAGTCAATGTCTTGCTATATTGTTTTTAAACCTTACGTTTTATAATCGGCTCCTCTATATGTAGGCTGGAGGTCTTCATCAAGGATTGATAAGATGCTTGTTTCAAGATCCAAAATTGGTTGTTGCTGGGGCTTGCTCAGTTAAAGTTAGGAGGCATCTTAAAATCTATGTGGAGCAAGACCTGTACAAAGCAACAAAGGCACCCGCTAAACCAATCAGATTTTATCCTTCAAACAAACCATACGCAGCCACATTTACAAGGCAGTCATCAAAAACGATTTTCAAAATTTGACCAAGAATTTAAAGAAAATCGAAGACTGAAACTGAGGTGTCCCGACGAGTCTTTCTTCTTTCGCCCGCTTGCTAAATATTCAGCATAGTCTTTGATTACTCAAGAAAATAGTGATGATAACGAAGAAGACGAAGATGACGATGATGATGACAACACAGTTTTGCCTGAGTCAAAAAATGGATTGTTATTCATTCACCAGACTGTTAATCAGAAACGTCTATATTACAGAATGTCAGACGTACATTTGCGATTTCCATCGAGAGCAAGCGTGGGAGCGATGGCTTTCAAAAAGCAGCAACGGACTGCTCCCGTTAAAAAATATGATTCTTGCAAAACTACGATTAATTGCCAGAGCGAGGACGGAGGCTGATTACGAGGAAAATGTTAAAAATTTTAAGTCATCAGAAGCAGTGGCGTGGTGGCATAGTTTTTACTGCGGTGGCCAACACAAACTTTGCGCCCCTTTCACCTTTTCTTATAGCTATTTTCAAGTATTTTATTTATTTTTATATTATAAAACACAAACATGAATCTTCATAAAAAAGAAAGTAACTAAAAAACCAAGTATCATCAAGCAATTATATGTCTGTTACGTTATTTGTTTTTCATAGTAAAATATATTTATATTAATGCCTTTGCAAGCGCTGGGAGGTTTTCCCGAGTAAAGTTATGATTCTATCTTTGTCGATAAAAGGAGAGTTTCCTTTCAACTTCCATTAAAAGCAATGATTCCAGGTTCGTTCCTGTACCATCGTAGATCGAATCCTCGTTTTTACTCTCTTCAACGAAGAAAAAGAACGTTCAGCAGTTGCTGAGCTAATGGGTATGGCCACTGCAATTGAATAAACTTTGCATAATGTTGGGTATGCGTCGACTAAATGGTACTTTGGAAAACAAAGCAGCTTCAAGGCATCTAGGAATGACGGATTTTTAGCCTTCTCGGTAATTGACGCATTATTCGAATGCTTACTTATGTCAGTATCAGAATGATTTTCATCATCATCATCACCATCACCATCATCGATAGTTTCAAAGTTCTGCTCATTATGATCATGGTCATTTTGAGTTGAAAACTGAGAACAGTGAAATTTTTTAAATGTTTCTGCAAAGCTTAACAGTTTAGTAGCGCATCTTTGGGAATCTATCTTATACACATCACAAAGGCTTTCACTGCAGATTGAAGACCGTGAGGTGTCTTGTACTTGCTCGAGAGCTCGTCAAATTGATTAGGTGCGAATAAAGCCAATGATTTCATTAGTGGTCGATTCTTTTCAAAACGATTCTTCATTGAAGATTGAATGGAATCTAGCACTTTATAAAATGTCTCGCCTCCATTGTGCTTTTGGGGAATCTGCCAAATCATCTCTGGCTTGTTCTCCGTCCATTGGTCGTCGACGACGAGGTCGTGTAGACCTCCATTCGACATCTAACGCAAAGAATCGGACATTTCAATGATTTTTCTGGTTTGTTACGTATGATTTGAATTCTAGAAATTGAGCTATCAACCATATCCATTGCTTTTCCAAAGTCAGCATTTACGCTCAGTAGATATCGACTAAAGGTCCAGTAATTCCAAAATTTCTTGGAAAGACAGGCAGTCGCAACAAATTGCTTTGTCTGAAAAGCTGCTTGCAATCCATTTGCTGTTGCTCGCTGACTTTCAGTGAACGACTTTTCCTCAGCCACTTTTGGAGCACTCGCATGATGCACTTGAACCTTAAAGAAATACGTTTAGAGAAAATTCTCTTGCATTCCATCGAACTGTATTAAGACGTTAAATCGAAAAAAATTTGAGGTTTTCATTCTTTTGAACCAATTGAAACAATTCGTGTTATTTATGAGAATTATTAAAGAGAACGTGCCGTTTTTCGAAAGAGTCAAAAAGAGTAATGACATCAATAGCAACACAAGCTGAATCGGACAAGACGAGATTTAGCGTATGCGCATAGCAGTGAACATAGATGATGTGGTTTCCGATTTTCTCTTTTACAATTGCCTGCAAACCATTATAACATCCGCTCATACTGGATGCTCCGTCATACGTTTGGGCAACAAGCTTTTCAAATGAAACTCCATGCAATTGTAATATTGTTGTAATAGCAGTGTATAGGTCATGTGCAGTTGTTCCAATTGCTTTTGGGCATGACAAAACGTGTTCAGAACACTCGCCAGTTTCATTAACAAGCCTTACGCATATACTCAATTGCTCGGTATGAGTTATATCAGCAATCAATGCCCATGCTTTGCAGTTTCGTATTTTTTGTACAATTATAGAAGATATTTCTTTACCAATGATATTAACTTATTTTGAATATCATTGCTCAAAAACGTTAGCCATGAGCCACGTCCTTTGATTCCTTTTATCAGTTTACCACCATCCTTTGTCGATTGCTTCACTTGGATCACGAACTTTCTCAAGATGCTCATTGAAGGGTTCATCGTACTCTGACAATAATTTAAGCGTTTCCAAAAGTTTTCTGTATTAAGATAGAAATTTGTCAGTGATTCACAGTGACCTAAAGGAAAGCCCTTGTCTTCCAAGAAACATAATAACATCTATCACACATTTCAAAACTGTTTTGTTTAAAACAACTTCCTTTTTACGTCTTTCAGACTCGATTTTCCCCTGGTGATGAAACTGATCCGATATTGAGTTTTCTTGAAGGAAAAGAGCTTCTGCAACTTTTGCGTTTAGATGAGAATTGCATTTTCATGCTCCAGAATTCTAATATACTGCTTTTTCCATTTGGAGAAACTAATGCTTGCAAAGATTTTCCTTGATTTGACCGAATATTTTCTCCCTAGACGTTAAATCTGTAAACAGAATGCACGGTATGCAAAACAAGCTGTCTTCACTTAGAGTAGGAAATCCATTTTCGTCTTGTTCCATCATCGTGGAAAAAAACCTGCTGGGAGCAATAACGAGTGCGATCTCCTTGTACTATCCTCCTTTGTTTCAAAACAAACTGGGATGGTTGGCATGGATTTATTTTAAGTAAACGCCTTTTTTCGCTAATGCTAAGATTAAGACCAACAACTCCCAGGGACAAAGTGTTTTCTTTCGTATCAATAGAAATATTTCGATTCAATTCATTTTCAGCAGATTCTGAGATGCCTTCGCCTTCGTTACGTTCATTTGAATTAACAAAGCTGTCAAATTCAGGGCATTCACCAACAGAATCATTGCTTTTTATTTATTTGAAAGTATGCTCATCTTGATCGTTTACATCTGTCGCCTCAGATATTTCTTGCGCATGCACTTGTTTAAGGTCTTCACTTATGCTCGGCGTTCACCTGAGTTTTAATTCTAACTCCTCTGTTGTTTGTAACAAAATGCATGGTGGGTAATTTTGTATAGGTTTAAAGTAATCAAGCAAAACTCCCCCAAGCTTCGAAAATTCTTCTAATCTAGCTTTCTTTAATCTCCGATACTCAGCACCCGACTTTTTTCTCTTCGTGGTGTTGAAAGAATTAGACATTGTAGTTAGTCTTTAACATTGCCCCATGATCCATGATGTACAATAAATAATATTAAAATAGATTTCCCAACACAAATGGAATTATCAAATGAAATGTTTGTTTTGTGAATTAAATCTGTATTGCCAGCAATGGAAGCTCAAAATGAGTTTTGCATTTTGAGACATTAATTTAATTGGTCTTCAAATGTTGTTGTTTAAAAATATCTTAATTTCAATTAAATGTATGCTGTTATTCACATTCGATAACTGCGGATAAATGAATCTTGAACATTTACGAAGAAGCTTTAAGTGATTTAAAAGTTTTACCGTATAATAACTTGCTTTACTACTGAAAATGACAAATGTGTCGTCGTAACGATGAAAATGTAAATAACACAATACCAACAATAACACAGTACATGCTGCGGTATCATTAAGGGCTACTTCACGTTAGACTATGATTTATGATAGCAATTTACCGATGACTGCACTACTGTCATTTTTAAAAAATATATTACTACGCTCGGATTAATAATAAGATACAATGCCAGTAACGATTACTGTCTGTGAGGGAAGCAAAAAACATTGATTAAGATAAGCAAAAAATTACACATTTTAGGCCTTGTTGCGCCCCTTAAGAGGACAGTTTGGCCGTGTATATAGGCGAAACTAGAATGCTAACTGGGGGTGGTGTAAATATTCATATATTCAGCTCTGCCTTGCTGTTGATTTCTTTTGTTGGCGATGTTAAATTCAATAGAAATCAGCGGGCAAAGCTGAATATAAGAATATTCATCCCAATTAGCGTTCTAGTTTCTCCCTGCATGTATGTTGTCTACAGTCATCGTGACAAAATCATGCACGCGTTGTGCCACAAACGAAACATCTAATTCTAGAATGCTCATCAATATCTTATTCTTTAATCGACCCCTGACAAGGTTTCATTTGGTCCGTCTACTTCCTTTCTTCCCAATTCCCTAAAGTTAACTTCATCCACTGAATATATAACTGGGAAAATAACTGTTCTGTTTCAAATGCGTTTTTAATTTTTTACAGCCCATATTTAAAACTTGATTACTCGTATCCAATTCAGCGCCCCCTAAAATCAACAGCTAGGGGGCCCTGGCCTGCCCCCTGCCACCACGCCACTGATCAGAAGAATGGAAGACAAACCCAAAACTGCGCAACTGGTTTGGCAATACATGGTTATCCCAATACAAGGCAAGAGAATTTTATAATTTGCTAATAATATCATTCTTACAGTGCTCATCAATAATTACAATACATAATGATTTCGTTAATTTTCTCGCGCGGACAAAATTTATAGAAATGGGTGTGGACCTTTCGAAAAGATCGACTGCTAACAGTCATAAACACAAATAATGGCGTGGAAAGGCAAAACAAAGCTTTCAAGCATGAATATTTGGATGGCTACAAGAATTCAACGTTGAGCGTCATGCTGACAGTGCTAATTGAAGACTTTTTGCCCGATCTTTATTTCAAGTACTTATTTTTTCTTTTATTTACTTGAACAAGTCTCTAGGCGATGGCAAAAGCCAGCCCGATCTCCTCCAACAAACCAGATTTCTCAGCAACATTATTGTTCATTTCTTTAGAAATTCGATGCCATTCTTTCCATTGATTAAACACAAAATATATGATTTGTAGAGGTACAAAAACGGGCTGGGAATGCTGCTCTGCTTTAGCGCTAGTATTTTAGCAGCAACAACGTTGGAAATTCTTGTCTAATTTTACAGATACGTCGAATTAAATACGAAATTGCAGAGCAATTACAGGCAGTACAATTATGATGTCCCGTCATACCTTCACGAAAGACCACACTCTATGATTAGGCATTGTATGGAAAGACTTGCATCGTCAGAAGATACCCTTGCATCAAACATCATGGTTGTTGACGAAATGCATGGAATTTTCAAAGTTCGTAGTCAAGACGGCATATGCAAGTTTTATACATTGTCGTTTGGAAGTGATCCAGGTGATCTTCCAAGCTGTGATTGTTATGACTGGGAAAGACACAGGTTGCCATGTAAGCACTTCTTTGCGATTTTCGAGAACTTTCCATTTTGGTCATTTGATAAACTACCGAAGTCGTACACGGAATCTCCATTTTTAACAGTTGATCGAATAGGTTGCACGTCTGTAATGGAAACAAAGACATTTGAGGTAAGCCAATGTCACTCCGATGATTCTTCACGAACCGTCGAAGCACCAAAGGAAAACGAAATCCACGTAACTAAGGACAAGAACATTTTCCCCACCATTGTAGCTGAGCTAAAACGAAAGCCATCTTCACATAGAACAGAAGCCGCAAGGTGCAGAGAACGGTTGGGACAAATAAAGAATTTAACTTATGTTGCTGAGGGATGGGGAAATGGCAATGTTTTGCATGAGTAAAAGGTCAAATTGGATGAATGTTATAAAATACTGACTGATGTTTCTCCAAAGGAAAATGGTTTAGTGTTGGAAGTGCCAGATACAAAGAAATCTGCCCCAAAATGTAGCGTCAAAATAGCAAGTGTTTAGTAAATCCGTTTAAACCCATCCCAAAATCGGCAAAGAAAAATCCTGGTCAGGTCGAAGTGGTGCAAAAGCAGCAACTTTAAAAGAGTTATGCTTCAACATTAACAGAAATAGAAGGAAAGCTAGCAAAGATTGGACGAAATGATTCAAATATTGTGACAGATGAAATAAACTCTTTCCATTACAGACCTATTGAGCCCTTGAACAAAGAATCAGGTGATAAACTGGAAAAGATCGTTCAGACCCCAAAGCGTGGATTTTTTAAACTTAGTGACATTGACATAAATATAATCATCACCGGAAAAAAGTTAACAGATCACATCATTGGTGCTGCACATAATGTTTTGCAGAAACAATTTCCTGTCGTACTTGGTCTAGAAAACACAACACTGGTTTAGAAACCAGTACATCAGGGTACTTTTTTCCAGATTCTCCACACAGGTACTCATCACTGGGTATTGGTTTCAAATATTGACTGTCAGCCTGCTTCAGTCAATTTATATGACAGTTTGTACAATGGAAGAGTCAGTTCTTTAACAACAAATTGCTAACCTACTCCATGAGCCATCACCATCAATCACAATCAACATACCACATGTCCACTATCAATCCAATTATGTTGACTGTGGGGTGTTTGCAATTGCATTTCTTGTGTCATTACTTTTTAACCAAGATCCAACAACTTTGATGTATAATGAAGGTTCCATGCGATCACACTTGTTGAGTTGTCTGAAAAAATATGAGTTCACTCCCCCTTCGACAAAGAAAAGGAAAATTGATGACAAGAGTCAAATCAAAGAAAATTGAAATTTTCACTGATGTGCTACACTGTCGAATGCCATGGAACCAGAAAGATCTTGAAAACCCAGACCTATGGTTGTACTCAGTGTGACAAATGCTTGGAGTGGTTCCACAAAAAGTGTTCACCAACAATGCCAGATTCAGTTTTCCACAAGACAAATGTCACTTGGAAGTGTCAAAATGCATATAATGAATCAAAGAATAAAATGCTGGGAAACTCAAAGTTGTAACTATAGAAAGAATTGTTATATTTTGTATTCAATGTAAGAGTTTCTCTGGATTTTATTAATGATTTATTGAGCTTCGACTTGGTGCTTGTATATATATATGTGCATGTACATTCATGTGTGCATGCACACACAAAAGCCACTTTATCAATATTTCAATGTTCAAGGTGACTAATAGCAACTTTCCATTTTGATATATATACAAATATGTACAAATAGTGACAGCCAAAATTTGTAGATTTTATTTTACAAATATGTAATATATCTAAGATGGTAATTAGTTTCCTTAACAGTTACCTTGAACATTAAAAATGTTATATATAATGTAAAATGACTATTACTGATTTTCCCTTTATACTACATGAATATGTTGTTAACAAATTGCCACTGGCACATTCAAAGCATAAAACACAATTGGCAAGATTATATTCTATAAAAATATGTCAAAATTTAGTACATAAAGTGATATCAAACCATCGTCTAACAAAAAACCAGGGAAATGGAGAATAAAATGTCTAGAATTTTCAATGTTATCTTACCTTTCTTGATAAGTTGATTTAGATTTGTTTATACTGTAGAACAAGTGATGGAGAGCTTACATATATATATATGTAATACAAGTGGGCAAAATAATTTCAAAATAAATGTGCTTTAATTTGCTTTATGCTTTCAGGTTTCAACACATTTAAAGTTAAATAAATAATGTAATGGTGTAAAATTTTAAAATTCTAAACTGCTATACATTTCCATTTTGTTGATCACAATGATTAAGAATCACAGGAGACCATTGGTGTTTCTGGCTGTCAGACTCTTTATATCAATATTCTCTAATGCTAAGTTTGGTTAGATGTCTGTTCAATACCACGACTGTCTATCTATTTTTTATCTTCCATTATCCATCCATCTTCGTAAAGTTCCAGATCACCTCACCTGAATGTCCAGTGTGCATTCCTTTCTGTACTCACTTCCTGAACAACTATATTAGTCAACGAAAGACAAATGTTACAGCAAGTCAGTCGTTTTTTGTGAAAAACTAAAGACAGTTTTTTCATACGGCAGAGGTAATTAAATGACAAAATGCATGAAATATAATGTAATGCTGGTAATGTTGCCAGACAATGTTTGACTCGTTAGTTGTCATCCAACTGATACCAAAATATTTCTTAGCCATTTATCGTAAAAGATCATAAATTTCAGTGACAAATTTCGTGGGACAATTGCTCGTTCGATGTGTTGGCTGCCTGTGTTCAGGTAGCAAATTTACTACGACAATATTGGTATGTTACAAATATTCATAACATTCGTCGGTAGCCACAATTGTTCGAATCGGAAAGCGTATTACAACACAAATACGAGAGGTCAAAAAGCGATATATAAACGATATTAACTGTAGAAATGTACAAAAAGAAATTGTAATGTGACGTTTCGTATTTCCTTCTGACATCTTCAGCTGACCACTAAATGGATGTGTTAAAAGTTTGCAGTTGGCTTGAGCCATATAGGTATATAAACAAACAATCATGTTGGCGAGCGACACTATTCGTCGAGTGAGAAGTCTGTATAGAAACGCTGTACAGTTTAAATTCTGTCAATGATCAAAACTTAAATGAACTAACTTTAATAACAAACAATGTCAATATACAAATAAAAGCAAAAGCAATATGTGCGCAAAGCGCGCAACGCTTTAGATGTTTGGAACGTAGAAATATGAGTGGCTCGATGAGGGGAATCCATGTGCTAAAGGGGAGTCCCTTGCGAACAGTGTTGCCAGGTTGTTTTGCCCTGGAATTATTTTTGCGCGATTTTTTTTGCTTAATTTTGTTGTTCTAGCATCTACAGGATTTTTTCATCTTAAAATTGTAATTGCTTTTACGACAAAGCAAATAAACTAAGTTTCGAGAAAATTTGGCCATATCTGTAATAAATTTGCATATTTCGAACATACTATTATATGGCGTACAATTAATTTCCCCCTAAATTCTTACCCTTGTTTGCACAATTTGTATTCGCAACGTCAAAGTTGACATCCGCCACATCGAAGCTTGTGTTTGCAGCATTATAATAGATTACTTCATTGCTGGTAGGGCGTACGATTTTATACACGAGTTGAATTAAAGGATTGAAAATAATCGATTTGGAGTGAACATAGCTAACGAGTTCATTTTCAATCCTTCTCAACAAGTGCATAATAAAAATTATGCAAATGACTTTGTACGATTTTTAATCAAGGGGACAGAACATTGTATGAAAACCTTCTATAATACAAACTATAAAACTTTTTGAATTAAGTAATATCTATCTTTGTCGTGGTAATTTATGTTTATTAACATTGAATTTAGCTAACTAGAGTACATAAAAAGGTAATCCACTTGCTAAGCGTAGTTCAGTCAAGTGTAAAATAGAATTTGTTCGAAGTTTGGTGAAGATTTGAATACCTCTATGTCAATGCTGTGGGCTTAAATAGAATGCATGTGAAAACAATTTAAAAACTGGTCACACTTAATAGTATTAACTATTTCAAAAAATATGAAAAATCAATAAGATCTATATTATTTTTGTTTGGTCTTCAATCTGCGAAGATCCTTACAGAATCCATAACTTTGAGCTTGATGTTCGACCGTTAATTATGGCAAGTAGTAGGCATGTGTGCATGAAAAGCCACAAGGAAATAGGAGCAACAGCTACATGTAGGCATTACTCTGTCTATGACTTTGTGATTTTTGCCAAACTTCTTCCAGAAAATAGCTGATCTTGTGTCATTTACTTGTTCGACCTTCATTTTGTTTCTTTTCTCCATATAAAGATAGATAATACGTACTTTTCAAATGCATCTCCCTACCACGTCGGCTGAACATTTCCAAAAACATTGGATCGGTGCTTGCAAGTTTTCTACACAAGGGCTTTACTTTGCGTAAAAGACTTGCCACGAATCATTTCAGACCCAGTAAATGCATAAAGTCTGACCAACGCTTCCTTTTCCAAACTTGTAAGAGTGCACAAGTTGAAAACTTCAGGTGAAGGAGCTTTCTTGTCTTGCCAACACCGTATCAATGTAAACTTCCTTTTATTGGTGATTGGTAACATTCCAAGTAAGATGACAGGAATGTTGACGTCATCAGAGCTTGATCGCACCACACATGTAACTGCTTCGTCATTACGATTCTTATGATTCTTTACTGCTTTCAACCCACACCTTTTTGATGAATTCAACGTTTTGTTGTCCCAATTGGCTGCAAAGTGCTTGTGCAACAAATTTTGATCCTGTAATTTTTTTTTATCGAATGAAAAAAATTCGCCATCGAACCTGTATATTTGAAATCAGACATGAAATTGAACTTTTTTGGCATTTTTTGTGCGAACTTTATTAACTTGTGACGTCATAAGTGAAACACACGTCTATAATGAAATGGAGAATACATAGAATGGCAACTCGCATGTGAAACGCGTTGCATATTTTTTGTGCGCCATTACTCGGAATTTTTGTCATTATTGTGCAATTAGTAATCATCAAAATGCAAAGCAAAGCCAGCAATATTGAGCAGTCATTGTCTTTTAGTGGTGCCCCTGTATTCTTAACACCTGCTCTCTCTATGGTGTACCTAATTCAGTAATTTATTTTTGCTGCTCTTTAAAACATTTGATCACTGTCGTGCTATTTCTGTGAGGCTATTGAAAGCATCACAACAAAGCTCAAAAATTTCAACAAGATTGAGCTAATGCAATTTTTTCGCAGAGTATTTTAAGCTATTTACTTGAGAATCATGAGATTAACAAGAAAAAAGACATAAATAAATCGCATTGATAGAGTCATCATGCCATTGCTTCGATATATCAAATCTAGACTTACATAACAGAGAATGTTTCGAAAAAGTATCATCTATAACAAATAAATTGGGGCTACTGCAGCTTGGCGCACACCTCTAGCGCTGTCTAAAAATACAGTGGGTGCAAGCAATATCCGGAGGGAAATTATAGGTTTTTGTAAATGGCCTAACCTTAAATTCTACTGGTAAAATGGTGCTTGAAGTGATATCCTTCAACTGATGTTAATTCTGCCTTCTAATAATAGTTCACATTGATACCTCACCCTAACCTTAACACTCACCATAACCCTAACCCATTTGGATGACTAAAACGGTTTTAAACTTTCTAATGTGCTTCTAACAATCGAACTCAAAAAAAGTATTTTCTTGGAAAAACAAAAATACGAGCCGGCGCTTTGCATGTCAGCGCTAGAGGTGTACGTGCTAAACAGCGGTTTAGCTAATAAATTTCCAGCCATCTGTCTCTACAATACGTATTTTAGCATATTATACAAAATCAATGAGCAGGATTCATTTTTTAGGCGAAAAAGTTAAAAAAAATAAAGAAGAACGTGGCGTTGGCCCTATAAGTATATAGTTCATACATTAAATGTGTCTCACTTATGACGTCACAACTTATTATCATAGCCGCTTGAAAAGTTCGCACATAAGATCTGTATGCAGCAATAAAATCAGCTAACTTCTACCCAACAGAAAATATTCGTTAGTATATCAAATTGGCTCTAATCAGTAGAATTTTATTTAAACGGAAAAAATCAGCAGGCACCCGCAAATGTTTGCTCTAACAGCATACTTGTCGCTACCACCGCGAAGGTTTCGTTCTCGTCTATTCTTTATTACTTGAACTTTGTTTGCATGACATGCACCGTAGACAACGCCATATTACCTTGGGAAATCAGAGAATAGTCAAATGGCAAGATCTTTAAATGTCTTTGGTATCTTCACTAAGCTACGAATAGTTATAAAGTAAATGCTACGAATAGTTGTTGCTAAGTCAAGAATGCAGATTATACCGGCATGCAGAACTCCGGGCAGTTGTGCATCATTTTGAACTAAAATTGAGTATTTGATTCAGCTTGCTGTAAAGAATCGTAATGACGAAGCAGCAACATGTGTGGTGCGATCAAGATCTGGTGATGTCAACATCCCCGTCATCTTACTTGGAATAGAAACAATCACCATTAAAAGCAAGTTTACATTGATACGGAGTTGGCAAGACAAGAAAGCTCCTTCACTTGAAGTTCACAACTTGTGCACTCTTACAAGTTGGTCAGACTTCATGCATTTACTGGATCTGAAATGATTCGTGGCAAGTCTTTTACGCAAAGCGAAGCTCTTGTGTAGGAAACTTGCAAGCACAGATCCAATGTTTCTGAAAATGTTCGTCCGACTTGGTACGGATGTGTGTGAAGAATTGTTTGGTGCACTTGAAAAGTACGTATTATGGACAAAAGAAACAAAAAGAAGGTGGAACAAGTAAATGAGTAAAAGTTAGGATTCGTGTGAAGAGGAAAGCTCTTACGATTTGAGTTTGGATAATGAAAAATGCACCAATTTGTTTTGTTATTATTGCTTACTATACAAATTCTAATGTTTACTTTTATAGTCTAATTTCAACTTTCCTATGGCATGGTTCTTTGTTAAGGCCCGTTCACACGATCCGAATTTTTCGGTTCCGACTTTTGGTTGCTTGTTCAGACGGTCTGATCATTTTGCTCATATTTATATTCGTTTTAATCGTTTAGATATCTATAGTCGTTTAAACAACCATTTGTGTTATCCAGTGTATTTATCGATATATTTATGATATTTTTGTTCTTGTTTTTAAGCCTTTTTCAAATCTATGTAATTTGGCTAGTCGGCTTCTTTTGATCTTGTCCGATGAAAACAGAGCACGTTCTATTTCCATCCAATTTTTTAGATTGACGGATCCGACTGTCGGAAGCTCACTTTATATTTCGGATCCGACGAAATCGGATTGTGTGAACGGGCCTTAAGAATTGCAATACATTTACTATAACATATCTGTATAACGGGGAGATCACGTACCAAATAGTTAACCAAGGCTTCAAGTATAATTTGTTGTGTAATAAAAACCTAGTCGAGTGAATGTTACTTTAAAAAATCGGTCCTGTAGACCTTTTTTGCATGCATTCGTTTCAACAACGACTTAAAATTTTCGAAATAAGAATTTCACAAATGATGGAGGCTAAATTACGTCATATCAAGCAATAACTCTTTGATGCAGCCTTGTCAGTTTAAATAACAGCCGGATTCGGATTCTACGTGCAAAATAGGTCTAGAAAATGCAACTCGCGTGAATTATCCTAACTTACCGCCATGACTAACATAAAGAAAATTAAAGTAAATGGTTTGAACCCGGGAGTATCGTTATATGTTTGTAATTGATGATCGTCCAGGTCAAATGACTCTGAAGATGACTACCGCTAAGGTTGTCGAAACGTCAGTCTACAACAACAAAAACAGTCCTTCTCAGGACTTTATTAACCTGGACGATCATCAATTACAAACATATAATAAAGAAAATTACTGGTAAATATTTTCGTAATAATGTAAACAACATGGGCAGCATAATGTACAATTAAAACTGTCCAGAGGAAAATCATCTTTGTCCATGTCTTTCAAACATTTTATTCTTCGTTCTTCTTTTAAATGAATATGGTTATCAAAATTTATCATCAGCGGCTGATATGAGGAGGCGAAGTAGCCCCCCTTTCGCTAGAAAAACCCCAACAAATTGAACAAGTTTCAGTTTTCAAACTAATACAAAGAGTTCGGTCCCCTCTTTCATAATCTCCTAGATCTGCCCCTGATCATTGCAGTTTAGTCTACTGGTAAAACCTTGAAAAATTAAAAATCTAATGCAATTTTTTCGTAAGAAAGTAAGCGTCCCTTGAATTTTCTCTTACAGAAGTTCGGAAGTTATGGGTGACAATTATGAACCGGAGACGGCAAATTTTCAACTGAGGCAAGGTAATTAGCTTTCAGAAAATATGCAATTGCTAAACCAGCATTAACTTTAATAACCATGCAACTTTGCATCCAAACGAGCGTATAAGAAGTTATAAGGATTTCTCTTCAATTAAGGTGCTTCTGCCAGTGAAAATTCGGAAAGCACTTCACAGCTTGTCGTTACTGGAGAAAATCCTCCAAAATACAGAGATATGTTGGAAATTCAGGATATGGATTACACTACAGCAAACGAAATATATAGGCATCTGGACCATGAGGATATGAGTTCGGAAGATCTGGTGAGTGCTTTTGACCACTTTACTCATTTTGAAGGGGCTGATATGCGAAAGTCATGCAAACCAAATGGTGGAAAGGGCCTGGCAGAAATGGTCATCACTAGATGGGCTAACGATCCAAATAGCAATCATAATATTAAAGCCTTGAAAACGATCGTTGAGAATAGGCTCAAAAGAAAAGATGTTCTCGAATTGTTAGAAAAGTGGGAGAAGAAATTTCCTCGCAGAGTAAACGGGAGGCAAGAAGAAGCATTTGACATCAATTGAATACATAACAACGCTGATATACATTCGTAATTAACTTACTAAAACAAGCATATAAACAATTTCGCCTGCTGCACTCATGCCGTTACTTGCTGTCGACAGATATGATTTGTTAGATTGCCATACATATTCGAAACACCAGCTTTCAAAGGTTTTGTTAAACTTCAGTAGTATTTTACTTTTTAATCCCAGGAAAACTAATTCACAGGATTTATTTTAGACAATATTCTGCTGTCAGTTTATTAGGCGTATTGTTTTCAAGCAACTGTATGAGTAATTATCTGTAAATTTCAATCTTATATAAACGTGAAACTCAAAAAAACGCTCCCCTTAAAAACAGTTCATGTTATAAATCACCAAATTTTTTCACCAATTTAAGGGTACTCAATATAAATATTAGAGCCCAACATATTATTTTCAACGTAGCCATAAACAATTTGGTTTTGTGAAATTTATTAAAAGAGTGACGTTTCGTATTGGCTCAAGATATCTTCAGACTAATTAGGGAGTTAACAAGAATTATATGTATTATACTTATTTCACTACATATATTTACGCTCTGCTCTCGGGCATCGAGCACTGTTTTATACGGAGAATCATCACATATAAACTTCCAATTTATTTATTTACATGGTTAGAGTTATCAGATTACTGTGGATGTGTAAAGCCTAGGCCACACTATCGTCTATATGCACGAAAACGAAAACGAAAACAAAACGAAACTTCGTGCATGAAATACATACCGAACACGACGTAAAATGGCAAGCATGTTTACAAAGATCGGCTAAAACGTAAACGGTATTATTGTTGGATGTGTCTATGTAGTAGCCTTTGCAGTGACAAAACAAGCAAAAAAGAAAAGGTGTCTTCTTCTGGCATAAAGGTACTCCTGAAGTTGAAAGCAAGCATTTAACAAGACAATCAAACGCCGATACTAGATTCACCCATTTAATAAACGACGTGATTGGCTGGGATTTAACAATTTGATTGATGAGTTACGACAATCGACAAAGAAAACATACTCATAAAATACCTGCAAATAACGACAAATTGCTTTTTCTCGCATCAAATTTATTAAAACCTCATGCCACCCGCCATCTTTGTGTAGAAAGTTTTAGATTATTAGCCAATTGCATGCGTTTTTGTTAACAAAAATGGTGAAAAGTTCAACTCTTCAAATATGCACGAAAACGAAATTTTCGTTGAGTTTTCGTTCAAGATTTTTGTTGCGGCAGTTTCCGTTCTAATTTTCGTCGATATATGGACGATAGAGTGGCCTAGGCTTAAGTGCGATGCAATGAATAGTTACGGTGAGTTGTTAAGACTAGAAAAGCTTAAAGGGGGATGGAGCTGCCTTGGGTGTAAAGTGAAGGCTTTAGTTTGGAGATGAGAAGGCTTTCGTGGAACACGAAAGTGTCGGAGCAGGATGAAATGATTTTGAAATAGTCTGGCTAAGCAGGGTGGTTGGAGGAATTAGTATGAGAAAAATACTTGACATTAAAGGTTTAGTATGGCGTTTTCCAGTCAAAGGAGAGATCCTCAAGTTTTCCGATATTCTGGTGTGTAAGTGGCGTGGAATTTGACCCACATACGACGCGGAACAGCATCGACACGTGTTTAAGTAGACAACACCAGATCTCAGAGACTTGGGAAAAAATGAAGAGATTCGGGGGGGAGTGGGAATCCGACATTGAGGTAAGGGAAAGCAGCGTTGTAGAGACAATTCATTTGTGTGCGGATTTGTAAGGAGTGACAGCCTGTGAATGGGAGACAAAAATACACTATTTTCTTTGCGACGCTAAGGAGTCATGAGCTTGAATAGTTTGGTGCATTTTGAGTTTGAAAGAGCAGAAATTTGAGCATGATTTTGGAAAATTTTTCCGAGGTTATTTGTATTTTCATAGTGGTCGAGTCTAACTCAAAACCCAAAATCACAGTTTTCTGTTGCGGGATGAAGAAAGATTTTTCTACGTGAATAGACCTAAACTTGAAAACAATTTAATGGCTTCTATAACCGTTTTTTCGCATCTTTGTATGTTGTTGCAAGAATCAATATGTCATCTTTGTATACTATTAAAGTATGATTCGTAAATAACACAAGACAGGTTTCAGCAATTTTGTAAATGTTGTCTGAATTGAGGGCGAAATGGTTGTCGAAATTGTTGTTGCCGGGGAGAGAAGTAACCCCTCCCCTTTCTGGAGAAAAAATTAGTTCGCTTTGTGTGGCGCAAAACGTGAGCGTGGTGTGAAATCGCGGGTTAGCATCTTGCCTGGCAATTTAGATTCTCTCATGGTTTTGTTAAGGTCATTACTAAACAGAAATCGTCAGGTTTATTTGAGTGGTTACACATTTGTTTTAATTCCCTACTAAGAAGCGGACGAGTGTATCTAACTGTTGCGGCTAAAATGTTGCGGCTAAAATGTCGCGGGTAAAGTCGTGGGTTTAAAAAAACATTTTTTTGCTTGGAAAATTTTGAAAGAAGTCGATGTTAAATTATCAAATCTTTATTTCTACGTATACGTTTGCCCACTTGAATATGCTCTATGAATCAACGTTCTCCGCAGTCAACAATAAAATATGTCACCGGTGTATTGGACATTTGTGTCTGTTATAGCTATCCAAATATACATGCGATGGATTTAAAATTTAAAGTTGTTGTAATCAAGCATAGTTATAAACTTACCAACCGTCAGCAATTCAAGAAATTACTCGTAATTAAATTACTAAGTGCTTTACAACCTTGTGTCTTGTAGTAATTTGGTTTCTGCCATGGTATATTGTACTGCAGAGCTTTCAGTTTAAAACACGATTTGTTTGGCGTCAAGAGTAAGCTCGCAGGCAGACATATTTTCAATAAAAAATCAAAGCGTAAATACTACTATAGACCAAAGAAACTTAGCTTCTTAAATTCCAAGGTAAAGGTAGATTTCGACTTACACGATGTGCGGAGTTTTCTGCGTGAAATTTGATGAGGCGCATGCGCAGAGTCAGAAGACAACTGAAAGAATAGAACTGCGCATGCGCTACATCAAATTTTAAGCAAAATACTTCGCACTTCGTGGAAGCGGAAATCTGCTTTATAGGGAACTTCTTCCAATCCAAAAAGTCCAAAATCCATGGCAAGCGATAACCAACGCGTGCTCACTGGTTCACATGTACAGCACAACTGGTTAATTCATGCACAGTGCTCTATCTCCTACCTACGTAACGACTATAGCTAATAACGTAATAGAATTAGTATTCTATACGAGAAGTGACCTGCTGTTGATTTTAATGTCATGACGCCTACGCGTGTTTAGTCTTTAGAAGATTGCTTACACAAATGAGTTGACAAGAAATAGTTGACAGCACTTGGGAAATCCCCTATGAGGTCTGGATGATCGGAACAATTGAGATCAGCAATTCAAGATAATGCATCTTACAACAATATGATGTCAGTATTTAAGACGTATGACGTGGTATAGGCAGTCAATAGTCTCGTGGAAAGCACAATAAAGAAATTTCAGAATACAACGTAAGGTACTTTTTAAAAAACATTATGTTGTTATCAAGTCATATTAACTACCGAAGGGAGATGTTGTCTCACTTTAAGTTATTTGTTTTGGTGATTAATCTTTTACATTTGCCTTTGCACGAATAACTGATATATAAACGTACTTTAAACGTAATAACGAAACATTTCGCTGTAAAATTATCGCAGAGTCGGCAAGTTGCCTTCAGACTTTTGTTATCTTGAATATATAATTGTAATTTAAGCCTTTGATATTACGAACTATAATGCAAACATTTCTGGTTTACCATGCTCGCACTAGGAACTGTATTTTATTGTTTTATACTTTGATTAAGTAACTTATATATTTTTTGATATTCAAGCACTTATTCGCTGTGAACAATTTTTAAAAAATTATTAAACTCCCCTTTTTTTATCGGGGAATCCCCAAAGCTTTAATTTTGGTTTAATCCTTTTTTTGCTTTCACGTAATATGCCAAGGAAAGGTCTTGTATTATCAGTATTTTTATCTGGAAAAATCTTTGAAGAATTTATTCTGTTTAGTTATCATGCATGCAAATAGTAAATTTTGATTTGTGATCTCTTTTGCTTGATGCAATGATTTACATAATACAGTTGCCTAGCAGCACATTAAAAGACATTTTAAATAACAAAACTTTGGTGTTTTTAATGCTGACATTTTTTGCGTGACTTATGTAATTTTCGATGAAAAGAAATCTGATATTTCCATTGTTTAAAAAGTAATATCCTACACTAGATGGTTGTTTGATTTACTAAAGTATAATTTATTTGCGATTATAACAACAAAATTTTTCAATTAAAAGTGAGTGGCTTTAATCAAGAGACAAAACTTTGTTGTGAGACACAGTGACTGTATGAAACACTATTATAGCTCTAAAAAATAAAATCCAATCTGAGCGAACAAACACAGAGCACATCATGTATTATTATTTACAATGGCGAAGCCAGCCCGCAAATTCGGTCCTGCTATGTTAATTTGTTCGTGTTCACTCACTGTAAAAACAATAAATTTCTAAAGAAATGAACTATGTTAATAGCCTACAATTTACATAGCAGGACCAAAATTTACAGGCTGGCTACACCACTGATTATTAATTGTCTTACGATTGTATTGCAATATCTCATTAAATGCTCAAGTGTGTTTGCACACCTTAAGTTGATTTTTTCATTTGATTCAAAAGGCATTAGCTATGTCATTTAAATATCCTTTCCACTCTCTAATGTGTGTCAGATACATGTAATTAAATCTTTATAAAGTAGGAGCTGAATTTTTTGGATGAAACATAAACATTTTAAAAATGTTACATTTTCGTGAAAAAATGAATTTAACGAGCTTCAAATTGCTTGTGTAATTGCTTCTGTAATCAGTAAAAACTAGTCAAAATTTACACGTATTCGCATACATAAATAAGATAACAACGTAGTCAACATTAATGATGATAAGTTTTTGTTAAAACACGTTTTATATTTGTTTCTTACAAGAAAACAATGTTTTGTTTGTGTTAATAAAATTTCGATTGTTATTTTATGTTGTGTTCACAAACACAAACATAAAATAACAATCGAAATTTGTTATTGTAAGAATACATGAACATTATTCATGTCAACATTATATACGATTGTTTTTCTTTGAACAAAATCAAAAAAATCTAAGTTAAAAACATGTTGTTTTAAGTGTCTCGCCTAACGTGTAACCTCGCGGGAGTAATACACGTAATTTGACTTCCAGATAAGCGTGTCTATTATAACCAGTCAAGGCAGTAGAAAAAGAGCTGAAAGCTCGTTTGATAAGAATTATTATGCTAGGGAACGTTTGACTGCAAAAATTTTGTTGTTAGCTATGTTCGTAAGAAAACGACATGTTCCATAGGAAATTTCATCAATGTATTCATGAAAGTAACGAACAAACCTAAAACTTGCTTTTTGCAGTTTAGCTCACATCCATTATCAGTTTGAGTATTACTTGTACGTCAAATTTTTATTTCTTGTCTTCCTGCAACTGGAATTACACCATCAGTTGCATAGTGCTTTGCTCCTTACTAAGAAAGACTTATTCAATTTGCTCAATCTATCAAAATACAATGTACACACGAACGCGATATTTACATTGAAATAATGATAATTAATTATTGTGAAAAATATTTGCATAGTGGTATTTTTTTGAAAATTATAATGTAAACCATGATGAAGCCTTCAAGGATTACATTTTTTTTGTCTATTTGTTTTGAGATAATTCTACTGTTATAATTAGTATGGAGACAGATATAAAATGGGATGATTTGACAAAAGATCAAAGAAATATACTGATGTGGCCAGATTTACTTACATGGAATGAGCCTGTTGAACATGTTATAAAAAGAAATACTCCAGACAGCAAACTGGGCCTAAAGTTTCATTCACTTGAGGTATTTTAATTTGAGGTCAACTTTTATCACTATTGCTTGACAACTTCTGCCTTTGCAGAATAATTCCAATTCATATGGCAGACTCACTTTATAGTCACATCATTTATTTGACTTATTTTTACACTATCCTGTGGGTTATAGAATAACACGAATATATTAGGTTATTTGTCAATTTTATCTGTCTCACTCTGGCAGATGTGACTCACCAGACGGAAAGTTTGGTCGTGCTATTCTAATTTGATCATAATTTATTTCTTTTGGAAGAAATTGTTTATAATTTTAGATTTATATAGCACGACCAAACTTACTGGCATAGCTACGCTACTGGTTTGTAAACAACATTTTACCAGTCTTTCATTGCAATGCTTTGCTGTTGAATTGTACTACATTCAGAAAATTTATACTATATAATATCCACTATTTAATTGTAAAAAATCTTATGTACTTACTTGGATATTGTTTGCTGGGCTTATTTAATTTGTTCTAAAGTTTAAGATAAATTTAACTAAAAGCTTACTTTCACAATCAGGATAAATTGACAAACACGTGGTACCACATTGTCAGCCATGTCGAAAAAAACAACTCTGCTGCAAAGGCCAATATAATGCCTTACCTTTGGATCACAAATGTGGGCGACCAAGACACACGAAATCTTGAACACAACGAGCTCGCTGAGTTATTCAACAATAAGGAGATGACGTTTAGGGTATATACCAAAAAACCAGATGATCCTTTGACATGTTTTGAATCAGAGTGGCCAGATGATTCAAAAAGTACAGTGGTTACCTTCAAAATAAAAAAACCGAAAGAATTCATAGAAAAACTTAACCTTGGTCATTTCTATTCAAGGGTAAGAACGTAAAAGACGTTTTTCCATTAACAAAACGACACTAGGTATATATTTATGGTTTATTTTGTTTTAACTACTCTATTTCTTACTCTGTTCAGCAGAGTTCTAAACTCCTAAAAGACAAGGGAGCAAATAATAAATAAGAAGTTAATTGCTAAACACGTAGTGTAATCGATAAAGATTACCAAAAAGAATTTTGTGCTCAATTATTTAAAACATAGGAAGGGATTGCGAAGAGAAGGATCACATTCTCATCTGGAAAGTTGGTCAATTTTCCTCTGAAGAAAGCACAGAACTCTTGAAAAGAGGAGATAGACTATTGGAGGTCAATGGCAAGGCTGTGGAAAGTAAGAAATTAAAGGATATTTACAAGATGTTTTCTAAAGCTTTTCCTGGCAAAGTTGATGCAAAAATCATCAAGATTCGACATGGGATTTCATCAAATGAAACTACGATAGGCAATAAAACCAATGGTAATTGTATTATGCAATTTGCGTTAGCTAAATTTCCAATGCAGTATTAAAGATTCTGTAATATTTAATAGTCCAAAGAACAGAAACTAACATGGCTTGACAAATATTCACCAATTAGTTGCCCTAACAATCTGTCCAAACTTTGTTGGACATAAACAGGAAATTGATTTCATGTAAATTTATATTACGCTATACGTGAGCAGACTATTTAGTGTCTGATCATTATTTACCAAGCAGTTAGGTTGCGATTAAAATCAATAGATGTGACCAAAAATTCTAATAAGCAATCTTTATTTAACAGTTTTTTGCCACGAAACCCTTGTATAACGTTAACAGTAAAAAAAGCTGGTGTTAAAAGCTAGTAATCTAAATTTAACTTTATTTAATTAAAATCAGTGACGCTATTATTACAACTAAAACATCGTGTGATGTTAAAGTAAACAACCTGTTAACATTATCTGTCAAAAGCATTTGCTTTAAATGGAAACAGGAACACAGAAAAATCAACAGGACACAGGGGAAGGGGGGAAATCTAGCTCAAGAGAATTTAAAACAGAATTTGCTGAAATCATGTCAGTTTAACTAAAACAGAAACAAAAAACTATGTACCTACCAGCTGATTTCAAAGACTGACGATTTGTGTTGTACAACATTCGATGAGACAACAAATCACAATTTTTCTGTCTTACTTCAATGTGTAGTAATTGAAGCTCTGTCAATTCTATTCATATCAATTTATTGAGATGCTGTTTTTTATAACTAAACTGTCTCGAAATGAAAAAAAGTCCAAAAGAGCAGGGATGTTTTGCTATCGCTCATTGGTGGGGCTCTTATTCTTATATGCTTGTTATAAATCCCTTGATAATAATACATTTCAAAAGATATTAATTCAGCGTATCATGAATATATGAGTAAGAGCCTCCCCCCAATTAACGATAGCAATACATCCCTGCGAATGAGACATTATTTTTAAGGGAACTGTTGTCTTAAGCCCCCTCCTCTTGTCTCCATTAAAATAGAGTAAGCAGGTGAAATTTCTCTCCTCCCTTTAACCGGTGTCTTCAGGTAAAATCTAAAATCAGGAACATATTAATATGAACTGTACATGCAGATCGATAAACAAAAATTTCTCTCATTCTACTTATCATATAAAACACTTTTCCCTTCCAACGATTTGCTACCCACGACACATGACTGCGAAAAGGAACACATCTGATTCCATGTTGTTTATACTATCACAAAATTTAAAATTATATTCTCTGCTTAAATTGTGCTGTGTTTGTTTTGTGTGTTTGATATCGATAGTCTGTCAAAATACCAAATTTTTAAACAAATTTTTTTTCTGGTTTTTGCAAAACCAGCTTTTTTCGTTAAGTATACAAGACATAGCTCAGAAATTATGGGGGAGAGGCATCACACTACCTGTAGTGTGCATCCCTGCTTGCAAAAAATTTTGAAGACAACGCCTGGATTAATATAATACAAAAATCTTACCAAGAAAATTTTTCCTTTTTGAAGTTTGTACCGGCAACGTAGAATTAAACAATTTTATCAAACCCGTGAAAGAAACTATTGGACAAGATGGACAAGTAAGAAATGAACAAAAATTTGATGGCTCAGAAAAAGTTTTTGCAACTTCTAGTAAGAGTACACTGTTTTTATTATTTTGGTCAGGTTTTGGCCGTAAAACCATTGAAGTAATTAATTGTATGATTTCAGTAAAATCAAAATAACATACATTGTGTCTAGATACCCGGAAGGTGGAAATGTTATTCTAATTTTAAATGCCTGGCTATATTTAATCAAATGATTTGTCAGCAGTAGTAATCATACATGTTGTGTGGTCTATATTTGAATACACTTGAATATGCGATAAGTGGTTTGTGACATTTGAGGGTTTGAATTAGAGACAGCAAGTAATATATTATTTCTGATAATTTCTTTATGTTTTGTAATTCAGATATAAAAAGAATCAAAAAATTTATAAATATGGAGAGCAAAAGTAATGAAGGTTACACAAATACTCCAAAATCGGAACGTAAATTATTAGCAGGTAAATGATCGTTAAAATAGGAAAAAATGGCTAAAAGTTGGGGTAAGTTTTTAAGTGAAACGAAAACGATTACATTATAATAAAATACCAGGCAAATGCTAGTAATAAAGCTTATTCCCTGAAAAACAAATTGCTAAGGTATATTAAGGGTATATTATATACGAGCCTAGGGAAAACATTTTGAGAGGTTTGACTTTCATTGTACACCAAACTTTTTCGTACTCTTGTTTTACAAGAGAAACCTCTGAACAGTGGCAGGAATTTAGTTCTGGAAGTTGAGTTAAACCTTGAAAATTTTTTGACAATTTCCTTTTTTTGATTTTGCCAAAACTTTCTGCATGCCGGCAATGCAATGTTTGAGAATTCAGTGGTAAATCTACAAAATTCCTCAAATTTTCAAGACAATCCATAAATATTAGAGCCCGACAAATATATTTAAACATAGTCATAAACAATTTGGTTTTATAAAAATTATTAAAAGAGTGACGTTTCGTCTTTACTCAAGACATCTTCAGACTAATTAAGAAGTTAACAAGAATATTGATATATATAGAGCTATTTACATAGTTTGAGGTATCAGGTTACTGTGAATGTGTAAGTGTAATGGGATGTATTTTGTGATGTAAGTGTGATGTAAGTGTGATGTAAGTATGATGTATTGTTAGGGTGAGGTGTTGAGACTAGAAAGGCTTTAGAGAGATGGAGCTGCCTTGGGTGTTAAGTTGAGGTTTTAGTTTGGAGATGAGGAGGCTTTCGTGGATCATGAGGTCGAATATGTCGGAGCAGGATGAGATGATTTTAAAATCATATGTCGAAGCAGGGTGGATGGAGGAGTTACAATGAGAAAGAATACTTGATATTAATGGGTTAATATAGCGTTTTCCAGTCAAAGGAGAGATCCCCAAGTGTTCCGAGATTCTGGTGTGTAAGTGGCGTGTGGTTTGACCCACATACGACGATATGTATAAATAAAGAAACAGACGATATGTCGATGTTTGCTTTCTCCTTTTAAATCACTTGATCACGTTCCTCTCTTTTTAGACTACAATAATCATCAACACCCCAACATCACTTTTACCTCTAAGACGGAAAATAATGGACGACTACCGTTTTTAGACATTGAAATTTACCGCTCAAACGACAAATTCACCACCTCTTTATATCTTAAACGCACATTCACCGGTCTTTTTAAAAAATTTCACAGCTTTATCCCACTTTCTTACAAACGCAACTTAATCTCTGGCCTATTACACCGCTTTTTTAAACCCTGCTCTAATTATATGACTTTTCATGCCCAAATTGAAACCACCAGAAAACTGCTCAAACTCAATTGCTATCCAACTAATATGTTCGACCACATTGTCCGTCATTTCCTTGACACAAAATTCGAATAGAAACCACCTATGCCTACTGTCCCAAAGAAAATAGTGTATTTCTGTCTCTCATTCACAGGCTGTCACTCCTTACAAATCCGCACACAAATCAATCCTCTCTACAACGCTGCTTTCTCTCATCTCAATGTCAGATTTATCTTTCCCACTCCCCACGAATCTCTTCATTTTTTCCAAAGTCTCTGAGATCTTTTGTTGTCTATTTATACACGTGTCGATGCTGTTCCGCGTCGTATGTGGGTCAAACCACACGCCACTTACACACCAGAATCTCGGAACACTTTGGGATCTCTCCTTTGACTGGAAATCGCTATACTAACCCATTAATGTCAAGTATTCTTTCTCATAGTAACTCCTCCAACCACTCTGTTTCGCCAGACGATTTTAAAATCATCTCATTCTGCTCCGACACATTCGACCTCATGATCCACGAAAGCTTCCTCATCTCCAAACAAAAAGCTTCACTTAACACCCAAGGCAGCTCCATCCCTCTTAAGCTTTTCTAGTCTCAACACCTCGCCCTAACAATACATCACACTTACATCACACTTACATCACACAATACATCACATCACACTTACACATTCACAGTAACCTGATACCTCAAACTATGTAAATAGCTCTATATACATCTATATTCTTGTTAACTTCTTAATTAGTCTGAAGATGTCTTGAGTAAAGACGTCACTCTTTTAACAATTTTTATAAAACCAAATTGTTTATGACTATGTTTAAAAATATTTGTCGGGCTATAATATTTATATTGAGAATCCGTTTCCGCCTGGCACCTCATTGGCAACAATATTGACAATTCCATAAAATATCTTGCTTATATGTTTTTAAAGTTCGATTCACTAAAAATTGGTATCGACGATAAGAGCTTACCTAGATATATACATGAGAACCGGAAGCATATAAAAGAAAGTAGATTAAGGATAGTGAGATTTATGCATTAATTGCCTTATGGAACCGCTCACGCTTTTGTGCGAATTCTTTCTGAATTTCAGTAGTTACATAGAATTGTGTTTACATTTCCGACATGACTGAAAATTTCTAACAGTCTTCTGACTCTACAAAATGTTAACAGACAAGGTAATTAGATTTCAAAAAATATTCAATTTCTAAACCAACAAAAACTTTCACTAACCATGCAATTTGCATCCAAACGAGCGTATAAGAAGTTATAACGATTTCTCTTCAATTAAGGTGCCTCTGCCAGTGAAAATTTGGAAAGCACTTCACAGCTTGACGTTACTGGAGAAAATCCTCCAAAATACAGAGATATGTTGGAAATTCAGGATATGGATTACACTACAGCAAACGAAATATATAGATATCTGGACCATGAAGATATGAGTTCAGAAGATCTGGTGAGTGCTTTTGACTATTTTACAGCTTTGATGGGGCTGAGATGCGAAGGTTATGCACACCAAGAGGTGGAAAGGGCCTGGCAAAATTGGTCATCACTAGATGGGCTAACGACCCACATAGCAATCATAATATTAAGGCCTTGAAAACGATCGTTGAGAATAGGCTCAAAAGAAAAGATGTTCTCGAATTGATAGAAATTTGGGAGAAGAAATTTCCTCGCAGAGTAAACGGGAGGCAAGAAGAAGCAATGGACATCAATTGAATACATAACAACAATGATATACATTCGCAATTAACATTGAAATAAACGTTTATTTATAGGGTGACATACTAAAACAAGCATATAAGCAATTTCGCCTGTTGCACTCATGCCGTTAATTGCTGTCGACATATATTATTTCTTAGATTACCATACATATTCGAAACACCAGCTTTCAAAGGTTTTGTTAAACTTCAATAGTATTTTAGTTCTTAATCCCAAGAAAACTAATTCACAGGATTTATTTTAGACAATATTCTGCTGTTGGTCATAAAAAAATGTAGGCCTATTGTTTTCAAGCAACTGTATAAGTAATTATCTGTAAATTTCTACATTATACAAACGTGAACTTAAAAAACGCTTCAATATTTACAGGTTATGTTATAAATCACTGAATTCCTTCACCAATTTGAGGGTACTCAATATAAATCTTAGAACCCAACGTATTATTTTCAACATAGCCATAAACAATATAGTTTTGTGAAATTTATGAAAAGAGTAACGTTTTGTATTAACTCAAGACATCTTTAGACTAATTAAGAAGTTAACAAGAATTATATGTATATATGCTTATTTCACTACATATATTAATGCTCTTCTCTGGGGCATCAAGCACTGTTTTATACGGAGAATCATCGCCTACAAACTTCCAATTTATTTACTTACATAGTAAGAGGTATCAGATTACTGTGGATGTGTAAAGCATAGGCCACACTATCGTCTATGTTTACGAAAACGAAAACAAAACGAAACTTCGTGCACGAAATACATGCCGAACACGACGTAAAATGGCAAGCAATGATTACAAAGATCGGCTAAAACGTAAACGGTATTATTGTTGGATGTGTCTATGTAGCAGCCTTTGCAGTTACAAAACAAGCAAAAAAGAAAAGGTGTCTTCTTCTGGCATAAAAGTGCTCCTGAAGTTGAAAGCAAGCATTTAACAAGACAATCAAACGCCGATATTAGATTCACTCAATTAGCCTTTGCAGTGACAAAACAAGCAAAAAAGAAAAGATGTCTTCTTCTGGGAAAAAGGCACTCCTTCTGAAGTTGAATTTTCGTTCAGTTTTCGTTCAAGATTTTTGTTGCGGCAGTTTTCGTTCTAATTTTCATCGATATATGGACGATAGAGTGGCCTAGGCTTTAGTGCGATGTGATGTATAGTAAAGGTGAGTTGTTAATACTAGAGAAGCTTAAAGGGAAATGGAGCTGCCTTAGGTGTGAAGTGAAGGTTTTAGTTTGGAGATGAGGAGGCTTTCGTGGATCAGGAATGTGTCGGAGCAGGATGAAATGATTTTGAAGTAGTCTGGCTAAGCAGGGTGGTTGGAGGAATTAGTATGAGAAAAAATACTTGACATTAATGGGTTAGCATAGCGTTTTCTAGTCAAAGGAGAGATCTCCAAGTTTTCCGAGATTCTGGTGTGTAAGTGGCGTGGAATTTGACCCACATACGACGCGGAGCAACACCGACACGTGTTTCAATAGACAACACCAGATCTCAAAGACTTGGGAAAAAATGAAGAGATTCGTGGGGGAGTGGGAAAGATAAATCCGACATTGGGGTGAGGGAAAGCAGCGTTGTAGAGAGGATTGATTTGTGTGCGGATTTAAAAGGAGTGGCAGCCTGTGAATGGGAGACAAAAATACACTATTTTCTTTGGGACGCTAAGGAGGGATGAGCTTGAATAGAGTTCTATTGTTTTTTTATTCGGGCATGAAAAGTCTCATTAGTGGAGCAGAGTTTGAAAATGCTGTTTAATAAGACATAGATTAAATTGCGTTTGTAAGAAAGTGGGATAAAGCTGTGAAAGTTTGTGAAAAGACAGTTGGTTTACAATATACAGAGGAAATTAACGAGACTTTTCTTAAGTCGAAGTTTAATTATAATTTTATTAGTAATTATCGAGGAGTAGAGGCGTTGTTGGAGAGAGAGTACTGCGCATGAATTAACCAGTATTTATAGCACGAAAATTGGTACGATGGAGTATGAACGAAATGAGTGGCGTGTGGTTGTGATGACCGCCACCAATTCAATTCGTCAACTGATTTTGAGGATAAAGATATGCCACACATCAAAGTTCCCTCGAGATTGTTTCAGTTCTGGTATTTTGTTATTTTCAATTGATCTGAAACGGCACTCGCCATATCTTACTGCAGGAAAGATGGAAACTAGCAAGCCAATTACTTGAACACCCTCGCTTATGGTGCATTTTGAGTTTGAAAGTGCACTAATTCGAGCATGATTTTGGAAATTTTTTCCGAGCGAGGTTATTTGTATTTTCATAGTGGTCGAGTCTAACTCAAAACCCAAAATCACAGTTTTCTGTTGCAGAATAAAGAAAGATTTTTCTACGTGAGTAACAAAACTTAAACTTGAAAAACAAATTAATGGCTTCTATAACCGTTTTTGCTTATCTTTTATAAGTTGTTGCAAGAATCAATATGTCATCTTTGTATACTATTAACGTATGATTCGTAAATAACGCAAGACAGGTTTTAGCAATTTTGTAAATGTTGACTGCATTGAGGGTGGTGATGGTTGTCGAAATTGTTGTTACCGGGGAGAGAAGTGATCCCTTTCCCCTTTCTGGAGAAAAAATTAGTTCGCTTTGTGTGGTGCGAAACGTGAGCGTGGTGTGAAATCGCGGGTTAGCAACTTGCCTGGCAATTTAGCCTCACTCATGGTTTTGTTAAGGTCATTACCAAAAGGAAATCGTCAGGTTTATTTGAGTGGTTACACATTTGTTTTAACTCCCTACTAAGAAGCGGACAAGTGTATCTAACTGTTGCGGGTAAAATGTCGCGGGTAAAGTCCATGAAAAGCGATAACCAACGCGTGCTCACTGGCTCACATGTACAACACAACTGGTTAATTCATGCAAAGTGCTCTCTCTACGTAACGACTATAGCCAATGACGTAATAGGACTAGTATTCTATACGATAAGTGACCTGCTGTTGATTTTAATGTCCCGACGCCTACGCGTGTTTTGTCGTTAGAAGATTGCTAACACAAATTACTAGACAAGAATAGTTGACAGCACTTGGGAAATCCCCTATTAATTCTTGATGATTAAGCTTCTGCAATCGGAACAATTGAGATCAGCAATTTTAGATAATGCATCTTACAACGATATGATGGTAATATTGAAGACGTACGACGTGGTATAGACAGTCAAAAGTCTCGTGGAAAGGACAAGAAAGAAATTTCAGAGTAAAACATAAGGTAATTTTTAAAAAACATTATGTTGTTATCAAGTCATATTGACTACCGAAGGAAGATGTTGTCTCACTTTAAATTATTTGTTTTGGTGATTAATCTTTTACATTTACCTTTACACGAATAACTGATATATAAACGTACTTTAAACGCAATAACGAAACATTTCGCTGTAAAATTATCGCAGATTCGGGAAGTTGTCTTCAGACTTTTGTTATTTTGGATTTATAATTGTAAGTTAAGCCTTTGATAATACGAACTATAATGCAAACATTGCTGGTTTTACCATGCTCGCACTGGGGGCTGTATTTTATTGTTTGAATACTTTGATCCAGTAAAAAATATATTTTTTGGCATTCAAGTACTTATCCGTTGTGAACAATTTATAAGAAATTATTAAACTCCCCTTTTTTTTATCGGGGAATCCCCAAAGCTTTAATTTTAGTTTAATCCTTTTTTTGCTTTCACGTAATATGCCAAGGAAAGGTCTTGTATTATCAGTATTTTTATCTGAAAAAATCTTTGAAGAATTTATTTATTCTGTTTAGTTATCATGCATGAAAATAGTAAATTTTGATTTGTGATCTCTTTTGCTTGATGCAATGATTTACATAATACAGTTGCCTAGCAGCACATTAAAAGACATTTTAAATAACAAAACTTTGCTGTTTTTAATGCTGATATTTTTTGCCTGACTTATGTAATTTTTGATGAAAAGAAATCTGATATTTCCATTGTTTAAAAAGTAATATCCTACACTAGATGGTTATTTGATTTACTAACGTATAATTTATTTGCGATTATAACAACAAAATTTTTCAATGAAAAGTGAGTGGCTTTAATCAAGAGACAAAACTTTGTTGTGAGACACAGTGACTGTATGAAACACTATTATAGCTCTAAAAAATAAAATCCAATCTGAGTGAACAAACACAGAGCACATCATGTATTATTATTTACAATGGCGAAGCCAGCCCGCAAATTCGGTCCTGCTATGTTTCACTCACTGTAAAAACAATAAATTTCTAAAGAAATGAATTTTGTTAATAAGCTACAATTTACATAGCAGGAGCAAAATTTACAGGCTGGCTACACCACTGATTATTAATTGTCTTACGATTGTATTGCAATATCTCATTAAATGCTCAAGTGTGTTTGCACACCTTAAGTTGATTTTTTTCATTTGATTCAAAAGGCATTAGCTATGTCATTTAAATATCCTTTTCACTGTCTAATGTGTGTCAGGTACATGTAATTGAATCTTTAGAAAGAAGGAGCTGAATTTGTTGGATGAAACATAAACATTTCGAAAATGTTACGTTTTGGTGAAAAAATGAATTTCACGTGCTTTAAATTGCTTGTGTAATTGCTTGTGTAATCAGTAAAAACTACTCAAAATTTACACGTACTCGCATACATAGATAAGACAACAACGTAGTCAACATTAATGATGATAAGTTTTTGTTAAAACACGTTTTATATTTGATTCTTACAAGAAAACAATGTTTTGTTTCTGTTCATAAAATTTCGGTTGACTAAATGCGTGATCCGATATCAAGAATAGATATAATAGTCGTTTACTGATATAATTAGGCCTTCACCTGTGATCAAGTAATGGCCTAAAAATAACATTCCGTTACACACACTCCAAGGCTAAATAATTTGCGATGTTAAGGTACATTTAAGTCTTACAAACAGATATTTTCTAACCACCCTTCATAAGTGTGCACAACAATGCAAGAATGGCTGTCGAAAGTTGTGACGTCAACATAATAGAGTAATGCAATTTATTGCCAACCATTAAACTAAATAATAGTAGTAGCAATTTAGCTTTGGCAAAAATATTTTCCATTGATATTTTCCATTTTAAAATACGTATTCAATAGTAAACATCATAATTTACTGACTAAAGATCAAGAATCATCACCTTTGATGCTACGATTGTTTTTCTTTGAACAAAATCAAAAAAATATCGGTTAAAAACATGTTGTTTTACAAGTCTTGCATAACGTGTAACCTCGCGCGAGTAATACACGTAATTTGACTTCCAGACAAGCGTGTCTCTTATAACCACTCAAGGCAGTAGAAAGAGAGCTGAAAGCTCGTTTGATAAAAATTATTATGCTAGGGAGCGTTTGACCGCAAAATTTTTGTTGTTAGCTATGTTCGTCGAAAACAAGGTGTTCCATAGGAAAGTTCATCAATTTGTTCATGAAAGTAACAAACAAACCTAAATCTTTGTTTTTACAGTTTGGCTCACATCCATTATCAGTTTGAGTATTACTTGTACGTCAAATTTTTATTTCTTCTCTTCCTGCAACTGGAATTACACCATCAGTTGCATAGTGCTTTGCTCCTTACTAAGAACGACTTATTCTATTTGCTCAATCTATCAAAATACAATGTAAATACGAAATTTACATTGAAATAAGGATAATTAATTATTGTGAAAAACATTTGCATAGTGGTATCTTTAAGAAAAAATATAATGTAAACCATGATGAAGCCTTCAGGGATTACATTCTTTTTTTGTCTATTTGTTTTGAGATAATTCTACTGTTTTAACTAGTATGGAGACAGATATAAAATGGGATGATTTGACAAAAGATCAAAGAAATATATTGATGTGGCCAGATTTACTTACATGGAATGAGCCTGTTGAACATGTTATAAAAAGAAATACTTCAGACAGCAAACTGGGCCTAAAGATTCATTCAGTTGAGGTATTTTAATTTGAGGTCAACTTTTATTATAATTGCTTGACAACTTCTGCCTTTGCAGAATCATTGCAATTCATATGGCAGACTCATTTTATAGTCACATCATTCATTTGAGTTATTTTTACACTATCCTGTGGGTTATAGAACAACACGAATATATTAGGTTATTTGTCAATTTTATCTGTCTCAACCTGGCAGATGTGACTCACCAGACAGAAAGTTTGGTCGTGCTATTCTAATTTGATCATAATTTATTTCTTTTGGAATCAATTATTTTAATTGTTAGACTTATATAGCACGACCAAACTTACTGGCATAGCTACGCTACTGGTCTGTAAACAACATTTTACCAGTCTTTCATTGCAATGCTTTGCTCTTGAATTATACTACATTCAGAAAATTTATACTATTAAAATATCTACTATTTAATGGTAAAAAGTCTTATGTACTTTCTTGAATATTGTTTGCTGGGCTGATTTAATTTGATCTGACGTTTAAGACAAGTCTAATTAAAAGGTTACGTTCACAAGCAGGATATATCGACAAACAAGTGGTACCACATTGTAAGCCATGTCGAGAAAAACAACTCTGCTGCAAATGCCAATATAATGCCTTACGTTTGGATAACAAATGTGGGCGAACACGACACACGAAATCTTAAACATAACGAGCTCGCTGAGTTATTCAACAACATGGAGATGACGTTTAGGATATATACCAAAAAACCAGATGATCCTTTGACATGTTTTGAATCAGAGTGGCCAGATGATTCAAAAAGTACAGTGGTTACCTTCAAAATAAAAAAAACGAAAGAATTCATAGAAAAACTTAACCTTGGTCATTTCTATTCTAAGGTAAGAACGTAATAGAAGTTTTGATAAACAAAAAGAAACTAGATATATTTTAATGGTTAATTTTGTTTTAATTACTCTATTTGCTTACTCTGTTCAGCAGAGTTCTAAACTCCTGAAAACACAAGGGAGCAAATCAGAAATAAGCAGTTATATACTAAACACATAGTGCAGTCGATAAAGATTACCAAAAAGAATTTTGTGCTCAATCATTTAAAACATAGGAAAGAAATTTTGAAGAGAAGGATCGCATTCTCATCTGGAAAGTTGGTCAATTTTCCTCTGAAGAAAGCACAGAACTCTTGAAAAGAGGAGATAGATTATTGGAGATTAATGGAAAAGCTGTGGAAAGTAAGAAATTAAAGGATATTTACAAGATGTTTTCAAATGCTTTTCCTGGCAAAGTTGATGCAAAATTCATCAAGATTCGAAATGGGCTCTCATCAACCTATGGTAATTGTATTATGCAATTGTCGTTAGCTAAATTTCCAATGCAGTATTAAAGATTTGGCAATATTTAATAGTCCAAAGAACAGAAACTAGCATAGCTTGGCAAATATTCACCAATTAGTTGCCCTAACAGTCTGTCCAAACTCTGTTGGACCTAAACAGGAAATTGATTTCATGTAAATTTATATTACGCTATACGTGAGCAGACTATTTAGTGGCTGATCGTAATTTACCAAGCAGTTATGTTGTGATTAAAATCAATAGATGTGACCAAAAATTCTAATAAGCAATCTTTAACAGTAAAAAAAGCTGGTGTTAAAAGCTAGTAATCTAAAATTAACTTTATTTAATTAAAATAAATGACGCCATCATCGCAACTAAAACATCGTGTGATTCTAAAGTAAACAACTTGTTAACATTATCTGTCGAAAGCATTTGCTTTAAATGAAAACAGGAACACAGAATATTCAACAGGACACGAGGGAAGGGGGAAAATATAGCTCAAGAGAATTTAAAATAGAATTTGCTGAAATCATGTCAGTTTAAATAACACAGAAACAAAAAAATATGTACCTACCAGCTGATTTCAAAAACTGACCATTCTTGATGTACGACATTCGATGAGACAGCAATCACAATTTTTCTGTCTTACTTTAATGTGTATTAATTAAAAATCTGTCAATTCTATTCATATCACTTTATTGAGAGGCTGTTTTTTATAACTAAACTTTCTCGAAATGAAAAAAAAGTTCAAAAGAGCAGGGTCATATTGCTATCGCTAATTTGTGGGGTTCTTATTCTTATATGCATGTTATAAATCCCGCGTAACAAAACGCGAAAAGACATGATGATGATGATGATATCAGTTTATTAGGATGCTGTTTTTTATAACTAAACTGTCTCCAAATAAAAAAAAGTCCAATAAAGCAGGGATGTATTGCTATCGCTAATTGGTGGGGCTCTTATTCTTTTATGCATGTTATAAATCCCTTGATAACAATACATTTCAAAAGATATTAACTCAGCATATCATGAATATATGAATAAGAACCTCCCCCCCCCCCAATTAGCGATAGCAATAAATCCCTGCAAAAGAGACATTACTTTTAAGAGAACTGTTGTCTTAAACCCCCTCCCTTTGTCTCCATTGAAAAAGATTAAGGAGGTGAAATTTCTCTTCCCCTTTGTCAGGCATCTTCAGGTAAAATCTAAAATCAGGAACATTTTATAGTGAACTGTACATGCAGGTCGATAAACAATGCAATGTTTGAGAATTCCTTGGTAAATCTCCAAAATTCCTCATATTTTCAATACAATTCCATAAAATATCTTGCTTATATGTTTTCAAAGTTTGATCCACTAATAATTGGCATCGACGATGAGAGCTTTCCCAGATATATATATGAGAACAGGAAGCCTATAAAAGAAAGTAGATTAAGGATATTGAGATTTATGCATTAATTGCCTTATTTTACCGCTCACGCTTTTGTGCGATTTCTTTCCGAGTTTCAGTAGCTACATAAAATTTTTTTCACATTTCCGACATCATTGAAAATTTCTAACAATCTTCTAACTCTACAAAAGGTTAACAGACAAGGTAATTAGATTTCAGAAAATATTCAATTTCTAAACCAACAATAACTTTCACTAACCATGAAACTTTGCATTCAAACGAGCGTATAAGAAGTTATAAGGATTTCTCTTCAATTAAGGTGTTTCTACCAGTGAAAATTTGGAAAATCCTCTAAAATACAGGGATATGTTGGAAATTCAGGATATGGATTACACTACAGCAAACGAAATATATAGGCATCTGGACCATGAAGGTATGAGTTCGGAAGATCTGGTGAGTGCTTTTGACCACTTTACTCATTTTGAAGGGGCTGATATGCGAAAGTCATGCAAACCAAATGGTGGAAAGGGCCTGGCAGAAATGGTCATCACTAGATGGGCTAACGACCCACATAGCAATCATAATATTAAGGCCTTGAAAACGATCGTTGAGAATAGGCTCAAAAGAAAAGATGTTCTCGAATTGATAGAAATTTGGGAGGAGAAATTTCCTTGCAGAGTAAACGGGAGGCAAGAAGAAGCATTAGACATCAATTGAATGCACAACAACAATGATATACATTCGCAATTAACATTGAAATGAACGTTTATTTATAAGGTGACAAGCAATTTTGACTGTTGTACTCATGCCGTTAATTGCTGTCATAACATATATGATTTGTTAGATTACCATACATATTCGAAACACCAGCTTTCAAAGGTTTTGTTAAACTTTAGTAATATTTTAGTTTTTAATCACATGAAAACTAGTTCACAGGATTCTGCTGTGAGTCATAAGAAAAATGTAGCCGTATTGTTTTCAAGCAACTGTATGAGTAATTATCTTTAAATTTCAACATTATATAAACGTGAAACTCAAAAAACGCTTCGAGATCTACAGGTCATGTTATAAATCACCGAATTCCTTCACCAATTTAAGGGTACTCAATATAAATATTAGAGCCCAACATATTATTTTCAACATAGCCATAAACACCTTAGTTTTGTGAAATTTATTAAAAGAGTGACGTTTCGTATTGGCTCAAAATATCTTCATAGTAATGAGGAAGTTAACAAGAATTATATGTCTATATGCTTATTTCACTACATATATTAATGCTCTTCTCTCGGGCATCGAGCACTGTTTTATACGGAAAATCATCACATATAAACTTCCAATTTATTTATTTACATAGTTAGAGGTATTAGATTACTGTGAATGTGTAAACCCTAGGCCACACTTTCGTCTATATTTACGAAAACGAAAACAAAACGAAACTTCGTGCACGAAATACATGCCGAACACGACGTAAAATTTCAAGCATGTTTACAAAGATCGGCTAAAACGTAAACGGTATTATTATTGAATGTGTCTATGTAGTAGTCTTTGCAGTGACAAAAATAACAAAAAGGAAAAGGTGTCTTCTTTTGGCAGAAAGGTACTCCTTCTGAAGTTGAATTTCCGTTTGGTTTTCGTTCAAGATTTTTGTTGTGGCAGTTTTCGTTCTAATTTTCATCGATATATGGACGATAGAGTGGCCTAGGCTTTAGTGCGATGTGATGTATAGTAAAGGTGAGTTGTTAATACTAGAGAAGCTTAAAGGGAAATGGAGCTGCCTTAGGTGTGAAGAAAAGGTTTTAGTTTGGAGATGAGAAGGCTTTCGTGGATCAGGAATGTGTCGGAGCAGGATGAAATGACTTTGAAGTAGTCTGGCTAAGCAGGGTGGTTGGAGGAATTACTATGAGAAAAAATACTTGACATTAATGGGTTAGCATAGCGTTTTCTAGTCAAAGGAGAGATCCCCAAGTTTTCCGAGATTCTGGTGTGAAAGTGGCGTGGGATTTGACACACATACGACGCAGAGCAACACCGACACGTGTTTCAATAGACAACAAAAGATCTCAAAGACATGGAGAAAAATGAAGGCATTCGTGGGGAAGTGGGAAAGATAAATCTGATATTGAGATGAGGGAAAGCAGCGTTGTAGAGACAATCGATTTGTGTACGGATTTGTAAGGAGTGACAGTCTGTGAATGGGAGACAGAAATACACTATTTTCAACGTTTGTAAGAAAGTGGGATAAAGCTGTGAAAGTTTGTGAAAAGACAGTTGGTTTACAATATACAGAGAAAATTACACGAGACTTTTCTTAAGTCGAAGTTTGATTAAAATTTTATTAGTAATTAGTGAAATCATACTGAGGATGGCATCATGAGATGTCGAAACATGTCTATTTTCAAAAATGTTGTCGTTTATATTAAATGTGTATTGAGGATAAAGATATGCCACACATCAAAGTTCCCTCGAGATTGTTTAAGCGCAATTATTTTTTTATTTTCAATTTATCTGAAACGGGGCTCGCCATATCTTACTTCGGGAAAGCAAAAAATAGCAAGCCAATTACTTGAGCAACTTCGTGTATGGTGCATTTTATGTTTGAAAGACTAATTCGAGCATGATTTTGGAAATTTTTTCCAAGATTAATTTTATTTTTATGGTCGTTGAGTCAAACTCAAATCCCAAAAACACAGTTCTCTGTTATTGGAAAAAGAAAGATTTTTCTACGTGAACAACAAAACCTAAACTTGAAAAACAATTTAACGGCTTCTATAATCATTTTTGCGCATCTTTTGTAAATTGTTGGAAGAATCAATATGTCATCTATGTATACTATTAAAGTATGATTCGAAAATAACACAAGACAGGTTTCAGCAATTTTGTAAATGTTGTCTGAATTGAGGGGGGACGGTTGACAAAATTGTTGTTGCCGGGGAGAGAAGTGACCCCTCCCCTTTCTGGAGAAAAAATTAGTTCGCTTTGTGTGGCGCGAAACGTGAGAGTGGTGCGAAATCTTACCTGGCAATTTAGCCTCAGTCATGGATTTGTTAAAGTCATTACCAAAAGGAAATCGTCAGTTTATTTGAGTGGTTACACATTTGTTCTAATTCCCTACTAAGTAGCGGACGAGTGTATCTAACTGTTGCGGGTAAAATGTCGCGGGTAAAGTCGTGGGTATAAAAATATTTTTTTGCTTGGAAAAGTTTGAAAGAAGTCGATGTTAAATTATCAATTCTTTATTTCTACGTGTACGTATGCCTACTTGAATGTGCTCTATGAATCAACGTTCTCCACTGTCAGCAATAAAATATGTCACCGGTGTATTGGACATTTGTGTCTGTTATAGCTATCCAAATATACATGCGTTGAATATAAAATTTAAAGTTGCTGTAATCAAGCATAGTTATAAACTTACCAGCCGTCAGCAATTCAAGAAATTACTTGTAATTAAATTACTAAGTGCTTTACAACCTTGTGTCTTGTAGTAATTTGGTTTCTGCCATGGTATATTGTACTGCAGAGATTTCAGTTGGAAACACGATTTGTTTGGCGTCAAGAGTAGGCTCGCAGTCAGACATATTTTCAATAAAAAATCAAAGCGTAAATACTACTATAGACCAAAGGAACTTAGCTTCTTAAATTCAAAAGTAAAGGTAGATTTGCACTTACACGAAGTGAGAAGTTTTCTGCGTGAAATTTGATAAGGCGCATGCGCAGAGTCAGAATAGAACTGAAAGAATAGAACTGCGCATGCGCCACATCAAATTTCACGCAAAACACTTCGCACTTCGTGGAAGCGGAAATCCGCTTTAAAGGGAACTTCTTACAATCCAAAAAGTCCCAAAATCGTTGAGAAGCGGTAACTAACGCCTGCTGACTGGTTCACATGTACAGCACAACTGGTTAATTCATGCACAGTGCTCTCTCTACTACACTACGTAACGACTATAGCTAATAACGTAATAGAATTAATATTCTATTAGCATCTACCGCAGAGATCCTACGAGATACTACGCATGCGCACATTCGTCATTCTCTACCTCACTCTCCGCCATTACAAATGGCGTGTTTGGTCATATACGAATAATCCATTAAATAAATTGCCAGGACAAAACATCTACATAACCACTGAGTGTGCGCGGTAAACGTTTTTTCTGTGGTTGGATAATCTATTCAACATCAAATAGCACAAGTCAGCGAAGCAATTGAGAAAGCAGACGACTTGACGCTCTTGCATAACCATTTTATTCCGACGCTGTCGGGCTTATTAGGAGACGTGAATGTAGACGATGAACCACAACAGAAACGGTCTCGTCTACAAGGGAAAATGAGCAAATCTGGCGAGGCTGGATATAAACACCCTGCTAAAGCCAACAACAACAATCTCGTAGAACAGGAAAGTCGATCAACTTACTGGCTTCATGCAGGGGCGGATCTAGGATTTTTCAAACATCAGTCATAAAACGTCGGAGGCGCTCCGCACCTGGGGGGGTCTGAGGCATTCTCCCCTGAGAAATTTTGAATTTCAGAGTCTTGAAAATGCCATTTTCAGCGTTTTAGAGCAATACAAAATGTATTTTGTGGGCATCGTTTTTGCGTAAAAACAACACATTTTTCTAACGTTTTTTTCAAAAAAAAAAATAAAGTGAACAATACTTGAATGTTTTGCCAAATGTTTAGGCTCATTATCATGCCAAATATATGGCTCATTAGCATGTCTAGGAACGTAAATTTATTTCACAATAATGTTATTCAAAAACAGATATATTCTTTAAAATTTCAACCAAGTTGTCAGGCATAGACCCCCCTAGAGACCCCCATTCAAACCTCTATGTAATAAGTTAAGTTAGAAATTTGGTACTACAAGTGACAGTTCATAGATATAGAAAAGCTCAGACTTCAAACCATGCAAGTTTATTGTAACTCTTTACCCATCTCCACATCAGTGCCAGCAAATTCACCCTTTGAGAAAAACTCAAAATTTTTTTCTGCCAAAGATTAAGCAAAAATTATCAGAGTAAAAATTTGCAGTTAAGGTTAGCTTAATGCCATAAATGTTTATTAGGCATTTCACTAGACTATTATCTTCTGCAAGGTGTGCTATATAGCAATCACTAGTAGCATTGTATTATCAAATGCAAACAGAATGTAACCAACATGTCTTTAATTATATAATTACATGAATGTTAAAAATGGTTTATGTGTCATGCTTACTGGTTATGATAAATATCTTTCCATATGATCAAAGCTTGTTTAAATGTAAATCTAAAATAATTTAGTTTAGAAATTATAATGATCATCAGAAAAATTACCTAGTGATCATGAAAAATACTTTGCTGTTTTGCCAAATTTCAAGGTTTATCTGCATACATAGGAAGACATTTTTACTTTATAGAAAATGCTTTTCATACATCAATAGCCCTTTGGAATTTATGGCAACAATCTGGTATGAGCCGTAGATTAACACACCTTTACATCTCTACATGAGGTGTTCAGTTAGAAAAGGGGACAATATGTGACATGGGACAACATTTCATGTATGTGAAATACTCAGGTTTAATACCATTCCAGTCAAATTGTCAAAATAAAAAAGCTTCATGGATCATAAGACTCAAAATCACAGGTTATAGTAAACAGCTTCTCATGTAATCAATGTTAGTTTTCTCAAATCTTAAACAATATGTAGTATAACTGTCCAATGATTGAATGATCAATGATCATAAACTGAAAAGCCCCAAACATTTGTTTATGATAAAGTAAATAATAGTATGGCACCTTATGGCTACAGATTTTTTGTCCATTGAAATATATTTGCAGAAATGTAGGATTTCGCTGCCATATAACGGCCACGATTCCCCAAGCATTAAAGAAATAATAGCTAAAAGTCCTTCGGCAACAACAATCTTAGAAGCATCAATCTGCTTACCATACGCCATATTAACATAAATCGCATCACACACTCGCATAAATTGACTTTGATATATTACATTCATGCATACACTTCAGTTGTCCTTTACTTACGATTTTGGATGTAAATTTCTGCTGATAAAACTCAAAACAATGTTGGCTTGCTTTTGAACATCGATGACTGAAATGTCGCTCGCGAGATCGTCTTTGCCAAACATTTACAATTCATCCATAAATTTTTCACCCTCTTGAAAAAATTCCCAGTTTGGAAAGCAGCATTCATGTCAACATATGAATTTGTAAAAGATTTCCATAAATTCCATCTGATTGTAGTTTAGTTTCTATCATGCTTCAGAAAATTACTATGAACGATCAAACATTCAATTCAGACAGTGAGCTTGACTATGTTAGTTCAGTTGGCTATCAGTCGAAATCGGTCAAACCAATCACAGTAAGACAAAAATTCAAATGAACCAATTGTAAGATAGCAATTGGACTCCCTATTATCGGTCGAGATTATTCCAGACTGTCCACTGATCTGGCCATTGACCAATAAAATAGCGTTTCTGGCGTTCATAGACTCCTTTATAAGTCGAACCAGTCAAGCCACCCCGCTTATCAGTCGGTTATTCCAGGTCAATTAAAATTCAACTGATCTGGTTACCAAGGAGATATCATTGCATTAGTCATTAGTTTTCAATAATAAATAAAGCTGGATTTTTATCACGAAGTAAATGCGATAATAAAGTAAGAATAATTAATGAATTTTTAATTAATATGAATAGGTAATTTTTGAATTTCAAACATCAGTCGCGCGACGGATTTGACATACTCTAGATCCGCCCCTGGCTTCATGAATACTTTTGCTCCTGTCGTAAAAGAGCTCAAGCAGGCTTATGATGCTGCACGTCAAATGAACGATGATGATGTTATGTCTGAAGGTGAAACTAAGGAGGAACACTCAACCAACGTGGCTGCTGCTGTATTTGCAGATACAGCTCCAGCTCTAGCAAACCAAAGCGATGCTTTGGTAGATGAGCTGATTCACGAAGTGACTAAGAATGAACCGACAGACCAGCCATTGCAAACTAAAATTTCTAAAATCCTGACCATCATTTTGTCCACTAGACTAAACGAACAAACATTATCAAAACGGAAGAAAGGGGTAAAACGCCTCGAAAACTGTGACCTGTTAAGAGTTACAAAGGTGAACCCAGAAATTTTGGACGTAGCTTGGAAATCCACGCGTAGCATGGATGCACGTCAACAAAAATTACAAGAAGCCTTAATAAAATGCCTCACTCCGATTTCTTGAATTGCGGGATCGATTAGTACCTCTCTTGGAACAAACCCTATAACCCCTGCACCAACACCAGAGGTTATCTAGGCTGTCCACATCTATTGTGCTTCTCGCTTCAGCTAATCATGATATGAACATGTACCGCAAAGACTTGTTCAAAGTTGAGCTTGATGAAAATTACAAGGCAATCTGTAGCAACAAAGAGCCTGTTGCTGCAGAACTGTTTGGTGATGATTTAAAGGAACGCCTGAAAACAGTAAAAGAAAGCAAAAAGGCTGCACAGCAACTGACAAGCCAAAAACGGAAACGCAACGATCAACGGTCGACCAGCTCATATAATTCCAATTTACCTTTTTTATTCCAACGTCGGGGCGGTCATTTGCAAAGCCGACCCAAACGACACAACTGTTATCAAAACCAACCCAAGAGGAAAGTCAAGACATGGGGGAAAACACTAAGAAAGCAGTGACTCCTACTCTTGACAGTGTAAGTTTTAGTAAACGCGAGTGTAGTACTTCTATCATATCTGGGGGAGATAATGATTGTAGTATAGTTGCAGGACGGATACAACAATTTAGTGGGAAGTGGTGGGGGGGTTAACTCACGATCCTTCCATTTTATCACCTGTAAGGTGATACAAGATTGATTTTCTTATAGACCCAGTCCGGCTGAAACAACCCCACTCTATAAAAATGTCTCCTTCGGAAGTCCAAAATGTCGATCGTCAAGTTACAAAATTTCAAGAGAAAGGTATCATTGTTACAAGCATGCATGAACAGGACGAGTTTATCTCCAATATCTTTCTTAGAGCAAAGAAAGAAGGATCTTGTAGAATGATATTAAACCTAAAAGAGCTCAACACATTTGTAACATATCACCACTTTAAAATGGAATCTATCCATACTTGTACTCAGCTCATGTGACCTGGGCGCTACATGACATCCGTTGACCTTAGAGATGCCTATTACTCAATACCAATACACATAGAGCATCAAAAATACTTAAAATTTATGTGGAAAGGTAATCTGTACCAATTCACATGCCTTACTCAAAGATTATCTTCCGCTCCACGCTTACTTACAAAGATACTCCAGCCTGTATATTCTAAGCTGAGGGAGCTTGGGCACATTTCTAGCGGTTACATTGATGACTCCGTTTTAATGAGCTACTCCTATTCAGAATGCGAGCAAAATGTACATGACACTCTACTATTGTCTCAGAATTTAGGATTTCTACCCCATAAAGATAAATCTGCTATAGAACCCACACAGATTTTACAACATTTAGGGTTTGTTTTAAATTCAATAGATATGACTATCTCTATATCCATAGAGAAACACAACAAATTATGCGAGGTGGCCAGGGGGTGCTGAAATCTGACTCTCCTAGCATACGGGAAGTAGCCAAGCTAATTGGTATGATAGTAGCTTGTTTCCCAGGCGTTGAATATGGCCCACTGTTTTATCGTGATCTTGATAGGGACAAAACAACAGCCCTTAAGTCTAACAGGGGTTACTTTGATTCGACATTGAAACTCTCCCCTTCGGCGCTGGAGGACGTATCTTGGTGGATTAATAATGCATATGAGTCCAAAAAACATCTGAATCATGTCACGATCGACCACGTATTGTATACGGACGCCTCTACCAAGGGATGGGACGCAAGTATTAACAAACAGTTCACGTGAGGCGAATGGTCAATCGCCGAAAAAGACTCGCACATTCATTGTCTGGAACTCAAAGCAATACTGTTTGGGCTACAATCTCTCTGTAGAGATCTAGCTCACACCCACATTAAAGTAATGATCGATAATACCACAGCCTTTGCATATATTAACCACATGGAGGCTGCTACTTTCACCATTGCAATAAAATTGCAAGGGATATATGGGCGTGGGGAAGAATCAGAGACATATGGTTAACTGTCAGCTATATCCCTGGGAAACTTAATGTGGTGGCTGACAAAGCTTCCAGCATATTTTAGGACTCCAAAATTTGACATCTTCGCTTCTAGACTAAACTATCAACTTAAACCCTATGTCTCGTGGCACCCAGATCCACAGGAGTGGGTTATTTACGCTTTTCGCATTGATTGAAGTAAATCGTTTCTTTATGCTTTTCCACCGTTTAGTGTTATATCACAAGTTTTACAAAAAGTAGAAATGGCCCAGGCACGGACAATTCTCATTTTGCCGAATTGGCCAACTCAATCCTGGTATCCGATGATGGCAAGATTAATGATTCACCGACTCATTCTCCTACCCAAAAACAAAAGCAACGTGAGCTTACCACTCAATCAAACTAAAGAACATCCACTCAAAGAGAGACTGAGACTGATAGCTTGTCTCTTATCCGGAGATCACTCTCAAGTAAAGGCATTTCACCACCAGCTCAAGCAACAATACTTAATTCCAGGTGGCCAGGAACACAAAAACAATATCAGGTGTACCTTAACAAGTGGCAACTCTATGTTAATAAACGGAATGCAGATCCCCTTTATCAAACTTTACAGGTAGTTCTAGGCTTTCTACAGCACCTATTTGATCAAGGGATGCGTTACAGTTGCATAAACACTGCTCGAAATATGTTATCTTCATTCGTTATTACTGAAGGGAATTCTACGATTGGTACACATCATATGGTTCAGAGATTTATGAAGGGAGTGTTCCATTCTAGACCAGCACTACCAAGATATCAAATGACCTGGGTCACCTCCATTGTTTTAGAGTATTTAAAGACATATCCCGCAGTAGAAGACTTAACCCTACAACAGCTAACTCAAAAGTTATGTAATGCTCTGTGCATTAGTCACAGGGCAGCGTGCCCTATCACTCCATACATCTTCTATATCGACCAACTTGTCAAACAGTCTGGACTAACACGCATTCAACCTACTTTAGTGATACCAAAATTCCCTGCCGATCACCGACTATGTGTTGCCTCAGTCATGGAAGAATATATTAAACGCACTGCTCCCATTCCAGGTCGGGAAAATCAACTATTTCTTAGCACAATTCGACCCTTTCATAAAGTATCAAAGTCATCTATATCTCGTTGGATAAAGGTTGTCATGCAAGCTGCAGGTATTGATATAGAAACGTTCAAACCACATAGTACAAGAGCCGCAGCCACCAGTAAAGCGAAGCAATGTGATGTTTCGATAAACTCTATACTGAAAGCTGCAAGTTGGAAGACTGATTGCGTTTTTCATCGGTTTTACAATAAGAACCTTGTGTCTCAACGTGGCGATTCGGAGTTTGGAAATGCCATTCATGCAGCGTCCCAATAAGAAAGATATTGGGTGAGAATTCTCTTTAGCTGAACTTGGCAGGGTTTTCAGAACACATATACTTGGATGTATAGTGCAAGAGAAGGAAATACTTTAAATTCATATTTGCTACTATTTCTGGGTATGTTTAACACATCTCCAATTAAAATAAGTTTATAACTTAATGTCGTATTTGCGTGTAGGCATGAAGTGTGTCCACATGACTTTCAAATCTCGTGGGATCTCTGCGGTAGATGCTAATACACTTAGAAAATTGAACGAGACTTATCTGAAGTTGAAGTTCGATTGGGATTCTATTAGCATCTACAGACCAGAGATTACCCGCCCACCCATCATGTTACTGCCTCCCTGCAATATCGTTTATATGCACATTTAGGGGGTTCATGTAACCACTATCTTTGAAATATAACCAATGTGCGCATGCGTAGTATCTCGTGGGATCTCTGCTCTGTAGATGCTAATAGAATCCCAATCGAACTTCAACTTAAGGTAAGTCTCGTTCAATATCCTAATTCTATACGATAAGTGACCTGCTCTTGACTTTAATGTCATGACGCCTACGCGTTTTTAGTCTTTAGATGATTGCTTACACAAATGAGTAAGCAAAAAATGGTGGACAGCACTTGGGAAATCCCCTATTAAGTCTGGATGGTTAAGCATTCTGCAATCGGAACAATTGAGATCAGCAATTTTATATAATGCATCTTACAACGATATGATGGCAGTATTTAAGACGTATGACGTGGTATAGACAGTCAAAAATCTCGTTGAAAGCACAAGAAAGAAATTTCAGAATAAAACATAAGCTACTAAAAAACATTATGTTGTTATCAAGTCATATTGAGTACCGAAGGGAGATGTTGTCTCACTTTAAATTATTTCTTTTGGTGATTAATCTTTTACATATAGCTTTACACGAATAACTGATATATAAACGTACATTAAACGTAATAACGAAACATTTCGCCGTAAAATTATCGCAGAATCTGCAAGTTGTCTTCAGACTTTTGTTATCGTGGATATATAATTGTAAGTTAAGCCTTTGACGTCTCTTATAACCAGTCAAGGCAGTAAAGAGAGCTGAAAGCTCGTTTGATAAAAATTATTATGCTAGGGAACGTTTGACCGCAAAATTTTTGTTGTTAGCTATGTTCGTAAGAAAATGAGATGTTCAATAGGAAATTTCATCAATTTGTTCATGAAAGTAACAAACAAACCTGAAACTTGGTTTTTGCAGTTTGGTTCACATCCATTATCAGTTTGAATACTACTTGCACGTCAAATTTTTATTTCTTCTCTTCCTGCAACTGGAATTACACAATCAGTTGTTTAGTGCTTTGCTACTCTCTAATAACGGTTCATTCAAGTTGCTCAATCTATCACAATACAAAGTGCATACGATATTTACATTGAAATAATGATAATTAACTATTTCGAAAAATATTTGCATAGTGGTATTTTTTTGAAAATTATAATGTAAAACATAATGAAGCCTTCAATGATTGCATATTTTTTGTCCGTTTGTTTTGAGATAATTCTACTGTTTTAATTAGTTTGGAGACAGATATAAAATGGGATGATTTGACGAAAGATTAAAGAAATATATTGATGTGGCCAGACTTACTTACATGGATTGAGCCTGTTGAACATGATTCATCAAGTTTTTTAATGATTCATTACCTGATTTTTAATAACTCTAGTTCTTTGTGAATGTTTTCCGGTTCTGGAAGTTTTGGGGTTTTCTGGGAGGGAACTGTGCCCTCCCTTGTTGGTATAAAAAAGGTTTGCGTGCCTGTGATTGGGTTGATGAAAACCATTTTGTAAAAATAGTTTGTGCCCGTTGGCCTGGATTGGGTATTAGATTCATTACTGTCTTACTAGAGCTTCGAATATCTTGCACATTTTGCTAGGTCTTCCCCAAACAAAAGAGGGCCCACTTTGTGAGTCCTTGCACAGAGCAGTTTAAAATCAGGATGAAGTATGGGCCGAATTGCCTCTTTGCGCTTGTATGAAAGTTCTTTGCATACATGGCCAAATAAAGCAGTTACATCAAGCAGTGTTGGTATAAGAGCTATATAATTTGGAATTGTCTTATTTTCCCGGCATTGTAAAAGGTTGTCAATGCTACTAGCAAGCCCTGATAAACCTTTGATGGTGGAATCTTGTAGATTTGCCATTTTGATATCCCCCTTTTTAGTAAATGGCTTCATATTTTGCCATATTTCTTGATTTATTCTCGGCACATACATTTGCTCGCAATTTTTAGGCCGAGGGTATTTATTAAGAATTTCTTTTAATTTGGTAGCGTCGAAATCTTCGCTAAGCTTGGCGTTTATGATTTTTGCCAATTTTTCTGAAATGGGGGGCTCGGGTGGTCCTTAAAAGATAGTGTTTGGGCAATTTCAGAAAGAAGATCATCGTTATCGACCGCGTTTTCAATTTCTGAATCAATTTCTGGTCCTTCGAATAAACTCAAAGTTTCGTCTGATTGTTCATGCACAATCTCATGGTTTCCCTCAGTACTTTCAGACTCAGGACTTTGCTGGTCAAATGAGCGGTCATTGCCGTCAGAATTGTGCCCAGACTTTGTGGCAATTTTTGCCCTCTTTGGGGCCGAGTTCTCATGCTGTTCGCCTTGTTCGGCTTCGTCTATTATCAATAATTCATTGTTTTCAATAGATGCACGTGGTCGCTTTTTGGCGGCATTATGCTCGTCAAATATACCTTTCAGACATTTATTCGTTTCTGACATGTTAGCCTCCATAGCCGAAAGCGATGAGTATAAACGTGAGTCACCGCTAATGGGAACACTATCAGGCCGTTGCGGCGCGCTGATTTCATAAAATTCAGACACGGCGGGTTCGTCATCGGTTAATGATTCGGATGACATACTTTAATTGTTTCTACATAAATGGAACAAAAGTTATGAACAATAACGTTAGGAAAACGATAAACCTATCTGTAATTAGCGATTGTATCCTTTTTAGAAGATACTGTGAGAAATTGTATTATGGATAGGAAGGATTATAATGAATAAATATTTTTCCTAAATTTGTCCGTAGCTTCGCTTGCGACAAGACGTACACAACTGGCTAGCTTGCGCATGAGTATGCTCTCTCGTACAACTCGGACACGACCATAGCTCATGACGTAGTAGAATCGGATGATACTTATGAACTTAGCAACAAACGTAGTGAATCATTGAACGAGCTTCGTGATATAACTTGGAAAGGTCAAATCAACTGCAATCACAGTAAAGAATCTTGCAATAAATAAATTTCAGAGGTGCAGGCACGCACTGGGAAAGATCTTATTGACAAACCGGCCATCTTATCGCAAAATTGTAAAAGAACGCGAGTTTGCCGTATTTACGACAAATAGCTTTGTCGTTGTATCTTTCTGTCAAGTTGTTTTCGAAAAACAGTAAAGATTAATGTTGCTAAATGCTTTTCAAGTGTTTATTCTGTGACTTTCTACATTCATTACCTGATTAGTTATTTACACGAACCTTTTTGGGCTATATAAAAAAGTGATTGGTGACGCTTAGCTATGCATATGTAAAGCTAACTATGTTCTTTCTATTCCCCGTGTATACTTCATGTTATTATAGTTATCCTCACCCAAGCTATATAAACTTTACTATGAAACCATTTCCATTGTTTTCAGAAAAAAGGAAGTCCGTGAAGAGACTTCCATCTTACATCTTTAGTCGTATCCACATCCTTAGCCATTTTTTCTATCTCATTGACTATGCTTATCTTTTTCGTTTCGTATTTCTCCGCCTCCTTCTGCTCGCCATCTTTTGTATACAATTCGTAGAGCAGCTGATAAATGTCTATCAGCCATGGATGGTCTTCTGAAAACAAAATTTCGGTGATGTCCAAAGCTTCTAACAGGTTTTGCTTTGCTTCATCAAATCTTCCCGCCTTGAAAAGGCAGAGACCAAGAACTGACAAGCTTCTAGAAATTCCAGGATTGTAGTAATGATGGACAGAATTTTTTATCTTTTCCAGAGCCTGTTGGGCGTAAACCAAAGCAAGGTCGCAGTTTGGGTGATCTTTTAAAGACAGGCATGCTGCCAAATTTCTCAGTGCTAAGGAAATGCTTATCTCAGACCCAAGTTGATCGTATCTAACTTTAGCATCCTCCAAATTTTTCATAGCCTCCTCATAGTCACCTTTCTTCAACAAGCAAAACCCAACGTAGAAAAGAGAATCAGCCTCTAGAGAATCCTTATTCGGTGTATTTAAGTTCTTTCTTATGTCTTGGGCTTGGCGAACAAATTCAAGCCCTTTTTCTTTCATTCCAAGACGTACGAAACATAATCCAATGTTATTCAGAATTTCTGCCTTTTCAGCATTGAGGTCATCTGCGGTGTATGTAGCTGCCTCTCTATAAAGATTGACAGCTTCTTCATATTTTCCTAGTTCATGCTTGCACCATGCTTCATTAGTTAGGACACGTGCAAACTTCTTTTTCTCTTTGATGTACTGTTTATGGATTTCCTTTCAAATATTTTTCCGCATCAGCATATCGAAACGTTGCAAGGTAACAGTCTGCTATTTCGATCATGTTATCGACAAGCAGATCATAACTATTTTCATCATCTTGTTGACTGACAAGGTCTTTCACGTTGGATTTGAATAAGTTCATTGCCAATTGAAAATTACCCTGTTTTTTCGTGCATTTTGCAATTTTATATGAGACTTCGAAATAAGTGAAATCAATTCCGACTTTCTCTTGCAGACGTTTGCTTGTTTGGTACGAAACGATTGCTGATTCATATTCTTTCCTGCTTTGGTAGGCAAGCCCTGCAACTTTAGCAAGTTGTGCTGCTGTGGTCAACGTGGTTTTCTGCTCATTTTTCACTTTTTCAACAGACGTAAAGACAACAACCATTGCAGTGGCAACAACGTCGACGAGAAACATGTCATCCTTAGCCTTTTCATTTTCCATATCATCTAACATCTTTTGGACATCGACATCGTCAAGTTTAAACGATTGTAAGCTCTTACCACGTGGCGACAACCTTTGAAACAAAATTTTGTCACATTTATGTTGCTTCACAACGTCGTTGTACACTGCGTTTCCATTGGTTGATTCGTTGACAAAATAATGTAACCAACTTGTAAGACCACCATTAGAAGGAATTTCTGATTCTGAAGACGAGGGAGGTGCAATTGATAAAACAGAAACTATTTCTACGTGTTTACCATCTCTTCCAAAAAGTTCCTGTGCTCTGGGAATTGCTTGTGCCAAAGGACAATTTCCACCAACGCCTCCATCGACAAATTCATCGTCGCCAATTTTGACTGGAGTGTCAAAGTAAACTGGAGCATTTGATGTTGCGAGTAAGACTTCGTAAGCTTTGTAACTCTTGTAGTAATCACTTGCTGTATCAAACAGCACCAGATCTTTGTTTTTGCCGATTTTTCTTGCAACAGCTCCAGCAACAGGTTTCAAAGGATCCTCACCACTTAAATCACTTAAGCTGCAATCACCAAACTGATTCTGCAGGACTTTTTTTACGTTATCTTGCGAATATGCCACAAGTGGGATGCTAGACAACCCAGGTATTTGAGAAAAAAACCTCTGAGAGCAGGTCTTCCTAAAAATTTCTCTAGCCTTTGTGAGATACATCTGAATGCATTCATTTATGCTCATTTGTTTTCTTGTATGGTGATCTTTCCCCACTTTATTTCCGCCAACTAAACCAAACGCGATCAGGCCTCCTGTGCTGGTACCAACTATCATCTCGTACACTACAGCTGGATGAATAGGATCCTTAACGTCTCTCAAATCGTTGATCAAACGTTCTCGAACTGCGCGATCTTCCAGGAAGTTTTCTTCTTTGTCATCATTTTCTTCCTTTACAAGATATTTCACAGTCTCAGGAGTTTTCAAAACAATCGTTGCCAAACGTAAAACGTCGTCGAGAATCTTCACTTCCATTACACCTCGACTTCCTCCTCCATCGAAAGACAATATGTCAATCCTCTTTTTTGTTAAATCCACTTCCACATTTAAATCCTGCGTTTGAAAGAAATAATAGTACAAGTTAAGTCTTATTTTTTTGTGAGTTCAGTTTGCTCTTCCTTTATATTAGAGAGCTTAAATTAGAGATGTTTTGAAATCTGTAACGTCAAGCGGAAGTAAATTTAACGATTTTGATGACGTAGCCTATTTGAGGCGAAGTCAAAGACGGACAATTGGTTGTTTTGGCGCTCTTGTTTTTTAACAAAAACGTGACAGGTAGACGTAATTTTTTTGTTTTTTTCTATAAAAATGTGTTATATGAAAGAATGTTTTATGCAGTGCGGTGTTTGAAATTAAATGTAGATCTGATCATCGCACTTTGCTGGACAATTTAAGCAACTGCTCATGAACCTGAAAAATTCCGGTGACTCAACGGGATTCGAACCCATGACCTCTGCGGTGCCAGTGCAGTGCTCTGACCAACTGAGCTATGAAGTCACACACTGGTGAGCAGGTCAATTTTGTTGGGCTGTGTTTTCTCGTGAAAGGAATGTCATATGATAGAATGTTTTATGCAGCGCGGTGTTTGAAATTAAATATAGATATGATCTTCGCACTTTGCCGTACGTTGAGTCACCTGAATTTTTCAGGTTCATGAAACAATTGCTTAAATTTCCAGCAAAGTGCGAAGATCATATCTACATTTAATTTCAAACACCGCACTGCATAAAACATTCTTTCGTATGACATTCCTTTCACGAGAAAACATCAACCCAACAAAATTGTTACACTGTGTGACTTCATAGCTCAGTTAATTAGAGCACTGCACCGGCACCGCATAGGTCATGGGTTCGAATCCCGTTGAGTCGCCTGAATTTTTCAGGTTCATGAGACAATTGCTTAAATTGTCCAATAAAGTGCCAAGATCTTATCTACATTTAATTTCAAACACCGCACTTCATAAAACATTCTTTCGTATGACATTCCTTTCACGAGAAAACATCAACCCAACAAAATTGACCTGCTTACCACTGTGTGACTTCATAGCTCAGTTAGTCAGAGCACTGCACCGGCACCGCAGAGGTCATGGGTTCGAATCCCGTGGAGTCACCTGAATTTTTCAGGTTCATGAGACAATTGCTTAAATTGTCCAGCAAAGTGCGAAGATCATATCTACATTTAAAATGTGTTATGTTGACATGTAATTAAAACAAAATGCCAAGCGTAATTTTTATGTTTTATTTCCTAAAATTGTGTTATGCTGACACATGATTAAAACAAAAATTCCACACTTAATTGAAGGCAAAAGAAAACTTAGATTACATTTTGAGTCAGCTTAACAAAAACCTTTACATCAAAACCGCGGTCATAGATCTAGTTCCCAAACGTAACTCATGACGTTCGTCTTAACAAAAATTGTGCTAAGTTCTTTCAAAATCTTTGAGTTCACAGCAGCAGATATCATTGGCTTAAATATTATTGAGGAATATATACGCGTTCGGTGCAAAATGAATGTTTCCCGTCAAACGTCATGCACTGAAGATCAAGAATTGCAATTGCATTGTTGCTATTTATTTGTCTTGAAACAAATGCCTTATAATAAACGAGACACACAAGTTTACATTTCATACTAAATTTGTTGGCTTGTTTTTGAGGAATATACAATAAAATTCCAAACGACGCTCTTCGAATAGGTTCACAGCTACCTGTTGACTCTACCTGTCAACATATTCATCAATTGTGTGCTTATAATTTAAATGAACCTGCTAAATATCACACTACCCCGTTCAGATTAGTCTTATCGAACCACATTGAAAATTATTGCAAAGACTCTGAGATATGCTCAAGTAGATTTTATCTATTAAATCAGAGTGAACCGTCATTCCTTTATCCCTTCTGATCAATACAAAAATACTTTGCTAACTTTTTACACATACTGACATGTATGACGACATTGGAATTGATCAGAATCAAATAATATGCGTTAGATTATAAAATTAAAAGTACAGTATAGCAATATAGCATTGCTGATGTATTTTAATGCTTCGGGGATTGGTTGATGTTGATTCTAAACATGCTCTATAACTCTAGAAGACACTCATTTTTGAGAGCTACCTGTCTATTCTCCCATTATGTCATATTGTAAATGAACTTTCTACAGATAAGAAACTACACAGCTCAAATAAGGGTTTTACCACATTCAGTATTATTATATAGAGACACTAAGATCACCCATTCAGCTTTAAGACCATTTTATGTATCATTTCACTGGTAGCAATGTTTCATCGAAAAATGTAGAGTGAGCCGAGATTCTTTCATCTCTTCTATTCGTTACCGAAATGCTTCGCTAACTATGCACACATACAAACGTCTATAAACTAATGGCGGCAGACTGAAAAAAATAATGATACACATTTGTGTAGAAGGTTGAAAGTACAGTACAAGAATATAGCACTGAAGAAGTATTTAAATGCTTCAGGGATAAAAGTGACTCTATCCACACATATTTCAGCACTTATTCCTACAGTAAAGACGCTGTAGTAAATTCTATTTTATTAAATTAGCTAAAACAAATTGTGTTGAGTATTATAAATCCTTCACCATTATTTCTGAACCTCCAACAGTTTAGTGCAACTGGATGGCTTAACGTTGAATATTTGATTGGATAATTAGAATATGAATGTTAACAGCTGCATACAAACAAGTGTGCCATACACTCAATTTCAATAGACAGATGCATTCGTACCCCAAAATTCTTAGATGAAGACATCGTTTAGATCAAAAATACACCACATTTTGTCCGTAAATGTTTGTCCTATACTAACATTTAAACAGACTTGCCAAACTTGCTCTTTATATCATAAGGCCTTTTTCATTCCATTCGCTCTCTAACTTATTCTCCTTCTAACCCAAAAAGTGTACTAAGTTCTTTCAAAATCTTTGAGTTCACAGCAGCAGATATCATTGGCTTAAACATTATTGAGGAATATATACGCTTTCGGTGCAAAATTAATGTTTCCCGTCAAACGTCATGCACTGAAGATCAAGAATTGCAATTGCATTTGTGCTATTTATTTGTCTTGAAACAAATGCCTTATAATAAACGAGACACACAAGTTTACATTTCATACTAAATTTGTTGGCTTGTTTTTGAGGAATATACAATAAAATTCCAAACGACGCTCTTTGAATAGGTTCACAGCTACCTGTTGACTCTACCTGTCAACATATTCATCAATTGTGTGCTTATAATTTAAATGAACCTGCTAAATATCACACTACCCCGTTCAGATTAGTCTTATCGAACCACATTGAAAATTCTTGCAAAGACTATGAGATATGCTCAAGTAGATTTTATCTATTAAATCAGAGTGAACCGTCATTCCTTTATCCCTTCTGATCAATACAAAAATACTTTGCTAACTTTTTACACATACTGACATGTATGACGACATTGGAATTGATCAGAATCAAATAATATGCATTAGATTATAAAATTAAAAGTACAGTATAGCAATATAGCATTGCTGATGTATTTTAATGCTTCGGGGATTGGTTGATGTTGATTCTAAACATGCTCTATAACTCTAGAAGACACTCATTTTTGTGAGCTACCTGTCTATTCTCCCATTATGTCATATTGTAAATGAACTTTCTACAGATAAGAAACTACACAGCTCAAATAAGGGTTTTTACCACATTCAGTATTATTATATAGAGACACTAAGATCACCCATTCAACTTTAAGACCATTTTATGTATCGTTTCACTGGTAGCAATGTTTTATCGAAAAATGTATAGTGAGCCGAGATTCTTTCATCTCTTCTGTTCGTTACCGAAATGCTTCGCTAACTATGCACACATACAAACGTCTATAAAACATTGGAGGCAGACTGAAACAAATAATGATACACATTTGTGTAGAAGGTTGAAAGTACAGTACAAGAATATAGCACTGAAGAAGTATTTAAATGCTTCAGGGATAAAAGTGACTCTATCCACACATATTTCAGCACTTATTCCTACAGTAAAGACGCTGTAGTAAATTCTATTTTATTAAATTAGCTAAAACAAACTGTGTTGAGTATTATAAATCCTTCACCATTATTTCTGAACCTCCAACAGTTTAGTCCAACTGGATGGCTTAACGTTGAATATTTGATTGGATAATTAGAATATGAATGTTAACAGCTGCATACAAACAAGTGTGCCATACACTCAATTTCAATAGACAGATGCATTCGTACCCCAAAATTCTTAGATGAAGACATCGTTTAGATCAAAAATACACCACATTTTGTCCGTAAATGTTTGTCCTATACTAACATTTAAACAGACTTGCCAAACTTGCTCTTTATATCATAATGCCTTTTTCATTCCATTCGCTCTCTAACTTATTCTCCTTCTAACCCAAAAAGTGTACTAAGCTCTTTCAAACTTTTTGAGTTCACAGCAGCAGATATAATTGGCTTTAATATTATTGAGGAATATATGCGCGTTTGGTGCAAAATGAATGTTTCCCGTCAAACGTCATGCACTGAAGATCAAGAATTGCAATTGCATTGTTGCTATTTATTTGTCTTGAAACAAATGCCTTATAATAAACGAGACACACAAGTTTACATTTCATACTAAATTTGTTGGCTTGTTTTCGAGGAATATACAATAAAATTCCAAACGACGCTCTTTGAATATGTTGACAGCTACCTGTTGACTCTACCTGTCAACATATTGATTAATTGTGCGCTTATAATTTAAATGAACTTGCTAAATTTCACACTACCCCGTTCAGATTAGTCTTATCAAACCACATTAAAATTCTTGCAAAGACTCTGAGACCTATACACTTGTAGATTATATCTATCAACTCAGAGTGAACCGTGATTATTTAATTTCTTCTACATGTTCAATTCTGAAATGCATCGCTAACTTTTCACACACACTAACATGTATGAAGACATTGGAGCTGGGAAGAATCAAATAGTATGCATTTGATTAAAAATTTGATGTACATTACAAGAATAAAGCATTGCTGATGTATTGTAACGCTTCATGGGTTGGTTGCATAATGTTGATTCTAAACATGCACCAAAACTTTAGAAGACACTTACTTTTGAGAGCTACCGTGTAAATGAACTTGCTATAGATAAGATACTACACTGCTCTAATGGAGCTTCTGTCCACATTGAGTACTATTATATAGACACTATAAGATCACACCTTCAGCTTTAAAACCATTTCATCTATCAATTTAATGGAAAAAATGTTTCATCGAAACATGAAGAAACAACCGAGATGCTTTTATATTTTCTGTTCACTAACGAAATGCTTTGCTATAACTATGCACACATACTAACGTCTATAAAACATTGGAGCCAGACTGAAACAAATAATGGTACTCATTTGAGTAGAAGGTTGAAAGTACAGTACAAGAATATAGCATTGAAGAAGTATATAAATGCTTCAAGGACTATAGTGACTCTAACCAGACATATTGCAGCACTCGATCCTTCACTAAAGACGCTGTAGTAAATTCTGGTTTTTTAGTTAAAGCAGAAATGGGTTGAGTATTATAAATCTTCGATCATTATTTTTGACCCTCAACAGTTTAGTCCATCTGGATAGCTGACCGTTATCCGTTAGATAATTACAACATGAATGTAAAAAGTTGTACGTTTTTTAAAAAAAGTCACTGACAAATAAACAACAGTGCCAAATACTCAATTGTATAGACAGAAGCATTACGCACCTTAGAATTCTTAGATGAAGACATCGTTTTGGTCAAAAATACGCCACCTTTCGTTTGCACCTGTATGTCCTAGTAAACTGCGAGTAAAGAGATTTATCTGATACAAACTGTTCATTTAACACAATAACGTTAAGACCAGTAAAGCTCCTCCCCTAAATACTGTCCTTAGCCAATTACATCGATATACGTGTCAAGGTATCCGTTAATTCAATTCTAATCTAGCACAAATAAGTGACGTATCAGATTTGACTAATTGAAACATGCCAGTGGCGGTGTCATAGTGATTTGTGTTATCTCGTGAAATTTGTTTTCCACGGGATAAAAGCGCCGACAACAGACTATTAAGAGAAGAGCCATAGAAAGACCTAGTTCAAACGGCGCCGTAATGACCTAATGTTACTTACGGTTAGCCAAAATTGCTATGGGTAAAAATTGGCTCAACTCAAAGTTACAATGCTATTTTGAATATTTATCGTAAAAATCATTAAATGGAAGTACTGCAAAGTACAATGAACAAATTGAACGACTCTGTAAAATTCTAAATCAAAATAAGTAATACTTGGATGTTTTCGTTGTAACTGTCCGTTATTTTTGTTTGGAGCGTTTGGCCAAACACATTATATCTCTTTATCTTCTTCCATTTTTTTGGTATATATACAACGTTCTTTCTATTCATGATTGTTTTGCAAATTCTAAGATTGAATTAATTGGCTGAACTCAGATCGATTTGTACAGGCTAATGAAACTCAGCTAAAGAACCAGCATGCGCATGCGTTTCATTGTTGTTATTTTATACAAAGATCTTTGGGTATACACACTATTGGCCCAATGTTGCTCTCATTCAAATCTTATTGTATATCATTTGTTTCATTTACTTGCAGTATTCTATGTTTCATTTGGCGTTAGTATACAAAATGTTTGTGTACTTAGTACAAAAAAAAGGAACAAACACCAGGCCCGCTTCACCGAAATTATTTTGATTGAAGAAAATTGTATGTCAATTTCATTTTCTGAGCATCCTCTAACGCTGCCAGCGTTCTTATGAAGTATACAGCATTGAGCTCAGAGTGAAATGGTCTTACTATTCCCTTTATACTTTGTTTTTTCCGCTTGGTTTCTTTATATAAAATTTAAAAATTGTTGGTTGATTTTGATTGGTCAGATCGTAAGCAGAATAGATGGTAAGCAGATGTCTCACTCGCATCGGAGCCTTTGAAGTTTTTGTGCTCGCACATGTCGCTCCGCGCATCTTAGCCGCCATGTTGAAAGAAAGCCTCCTTCGCCAAATCATTATACGCTAGTGTGGTGAAAGTGAGAATAGAAACCCTTAATAGCCTTTAATGTCAGTTTTTGGTCTCAAACGTAATTTTTATGGTCAAAAAATGCAGGGCAATAGTACCTGAGCAATTTATATGCCCTGAAATGCAATCTATGAGGTTTAAGATTGGATTTAAGGTGCGTTTTCATACGCTCTACAGAAGCCCATGTTTGTTGTGTTTGATGGTTTCGTTTCGGATTTGTATGTTAGGTTTAGACTGCCATAATTGTTACCTCTAACACAATTTGTATTGATATGCTCTTTTATTATACTAATCGCATTATGGCACAGCCACAGAGCATTCTCAAGAGTTTGTCGTGTCATGAATTAAACTCTAATTTTTAATGTTCTTTATTACTTCATTCTCTCTTAAAGTTTTTCGATAAAAGTCAATAAGTGGATTCAGAGCATTTTACATTTTTCATTATTTGAATGGGCTTGGCAAAAGATTAGGTATAAAAACCACTGGTCATACTAATTCATTTTTGTAATTAGAAGTTAGAGCAGCTTCCAAAAATAATTGAAAGTTGAATGGTCAATAGACTAGTCACCATTTCTGAGAATTGTTTGGTCTCATAAGTAAAAGAGAAGAAACTGATAATTATTATTTGTATGTTTAACACATGTATTGTATTTAAAAAATTACCAAGATGATTCTTGACATTAGAATACTCATTCATGTACATATATTTAAGAAGAATCATTAATGTACATAAGTCTAAGGTCATTTTTATTTACTAATGATGTCAAAATAAATATGATTAACTTTATCAGTCCAAGTAAACTCTATTTGTTGCATTCTGTAAAATGAACAAACACACTCTCCTGCTGACAGTTGGATAAAGAAAGTAATTGAGGAAATTGTCGGTTGCTAAGCAGAAAATATCACTTATTGATTGATTTTGCACCAGGTTGCACTGACAGCGTTCAGATATTAGAACTAAGTTTTGAAAGATGTTAAGATAATTGTAGACAATATAAGATAGAAATTTTTATATGACTCATTTTCAAAATAAAAACATCTTTTAGCTTAAAACGTTCTTTAGGAATTTCCAACCAACCAGCGCTATAATAAAAGTACTTTCAATTTGTAACCACTGCTGTGTGATACATGCTGTTTGATACTGTACATACCCTATTTTGTTTTTCAACATTTTGTCATATATTGTTATTATTTTAAGTTGTTTCACTTATTTAATTAGTGCCAAAGCTTCCATGAACACGTTGCAGTATGTTATGAGTGGCAAAAATTCTAACGAATCATACATCGAATAATATTTAGGGGGAGGGGGTTTGAATGCAATTTATGTTTGTCGTGATTTAATATACTAGGTCCATACATCGAAGGCTCATACATCGAAAGCTATTTAGATAGGTTAGTTATCCTCACTAGAAATTCTCTGTGAAGGTCACAAAAACTTTAAAGAAACATTGTCTATCATAATCTTTATTGTTAATTTTGTAAAATTTAAATGTCGGTTTTGTAAAGGATCTTACTCCGTAACACCCGATTCTTTCTTGACCAGCGTTATATATAAAGCCGTAGATCAGTAAATTACGGCCTTCTCCAAATTTGGCCGATCAGAATATAGTATGCTGTCAAGAAAGCATATGACAGGACTATTTGCTGTCAAGTGGAAAGCATGAGTTTAAAACGTCATCACTTTTGAGCGTGGCGTTAAAAACATTACGTAAACAACGCCTAGACCAAATCCCTAGCGTAATTCTTTCTTGAATTTTATGCTAAGAGACTGCACAATCTGAACGACTTTTATAAAAAAAATTACAATTCTTAACAAAACAGCAAAGTTTCATGTTTTAGTACAACTTCGTATTATCATTATGATCACTAGTCTCTATCATGAATTACGTTGCGAGTGAGCAATTGATAAGCTATCAGATAAAGAAAATTTTTAAAGTCAAATTTTATAATGTCTTGACCTATTATTTTTTAATTGTTATGAGTTATTAAATGTTATCATGCCTTATTTATTTGACGTTGTTTGTATCGGATGTTTGCTAGAACAGTCAATTGATCATTTTATTAATATCACTCAGTTTTTAGTAATCCATATCTCATCTAAACGAATTCAAATATAGCTTCTTAAAAGATTTTGAACTTTTCATTCATAATCTAGGTTCCTTGTTTTGGCATGAATGGTACCTTTTCAGATGATAGTGGTATGCTTTAAATTTATTGATGCCCCAATTTGAGTAATTGTCTGCAAATGGTTTCTGTTAAAACGAAATGAAGTAAACAAAAAAAATTCTTAAAGCAGAATTGCTATAAGTAGTAGTTTCACGTAGCTACATGCAAACATCTAAATGATCAACTATAGATGGTCAAAATAGAATGTCTTAAGTGAGATTTGAAAACATCTCATCGCTAGATGAGATACAGTACTTAGAGTTCTCTTTTAAAATAAGGTGGCCAAGAATAACAAAGTAACCCACTGCTTTAAGCTACTTATTACTTCATTCTTTGTGTTGGAGGAAATCATGTTATTGTTGACCGTTACATGATTGTGTTCAGCACAGCTTGCTATTTAGTCTAAAAGTATATCCTGTAAAGTCAAATCTAAGTTTTACACGATGTCCTTTTTCGGATTTTGTTTTATTTTATTTTATACTTTATGAAATTTTCGTTTGATCAAGGATCGAAAGGATTAAAGAATAACTTTCGATGGTGGTTTCATTAAGACCATAAAGTTTTTAAGTTATAAAAAAGAAGGGGAAATTGTGCGAATGGGATAATTAAGGAAAATCGTGATGTTGATGATCTCATGGGCATTAAAATGCAAATAGTTGAAATGCTCTAGTAACTTGATGCTTCAACAATGCGTACGTTGACTTTATACTGTGTAAGGAAAGCTAAAGCTGTAGCCGTTATTAGATCAAGATTTAAAAATTAGCCAAAAGAGAAATAAAAAATAAACGCAAAAAGTTGATATTAAATTAGATATTTTTAAAACAAGCTCTCAGCATGGTTTTTCATGGAATTTCAATGCATTGCATTGATTGCGACCGTTTGCCTATTTTGAGGAGAGGAAGGCAATTGCCTTTCAAAACACCGAATTTTTTCCAAACACAGCAAAGGTCATTCGACAAATAAAGTTTAGACAAAACACCTAGTTTCGTGTCAACCGAAAATTACTTTACGTATGCAACAAAACTGAATAAGGCACATAAACAAACTCTTCAGTCCAGTAGAAACATAGGTGTGTCTAATGTACACAAATTTTACTTATACCACGAAGAACATTTGTTCGAAATACAACTATTGATAGTTTGGTATCTGATGTCTAATAAACTGACTAACAAACCGTTCAACATAGGCATCTAATAGTTTATTAGCAATATCTTACCAATAGTTTATTAGCAGTGTCTATTTAAAAATTAAAGACTGGTGAAAAGTTTTTAAAATAACTGGAATATTCTGCATAATAACTTTTTATACAGATTTGAAACCTCAAAAGGGATTCAGCAGAAAAGAAAACCAACATATTGTCTTTTGATGGTGGAGGAAGTCGAGGTGTGATGGAACTAAAAATTCTGTACGACGTTTTATGACTTGCGACAATTGTTTTGAGAAATCCCGAGACGCAAAACTACCTTACAAACAAAGAGAATGGTGAAAGCGTAGTGAATTTCTTAAAAGATCGTACCGTTCGAAAACGTGTGATCAAGGATATGGAAGCAGTTGAAGATCCCATTCATCCCACAGATGTTTACGATATGATAGTTGGTACCAGTATAGGAGGTTTAATTTAGTTTAGTTGGTGGAAATAAAGTTGGGAATGATCGCCATGCAAGGGAACGAATGCCTGTAGATGAATGCATTCAAATAAATCACACAAAAACTAAAGACATATTCAGAAAATCATGGCCACAATGGCTTATTTTACCCGTATCTTGGTTGTTCAATATTCCACTGGTAGCATATTCGAAAGATAACGTGGAGAAAATTCTGCATGAACAATTTGGAGATTTCTACCTAAGTGATTTTAGTGGAGAGGATCTTTCTAAACCCGTGCCTGGAGTTGTTGCAAGACGACTAGGAGAAAAAGAAGGTCTCGTACTGTTTGATACATCAAGCGAAGACTACTGGAATTTCAAAGCCAAGGAGGTCTTGCTTGCAACTTCAAATGCTCCAGTTTACTTTGACACTCCAGTCAAAATTGGCGATGAACACTTTGTCGACGGATGTATCGGTGGAAATTGTCCCTTAATAAAGGCGATTGGTCGAGCTACTAAAATTTTTGCAAGTGAAAATAATTCTGCAAAAGTAGTTTCGGTTTTATCGGTTGCACCTCCTCCTCTTTGAGTCCGGAAGCTTCTAATAATGGTAGTCTTTTAAGTTGGTTGCGCTATTTTGTGAATCTATCCACCGATGCAAGTTCAGTCTTTGAAGATGTTGTGCAAATAGTAATTGGCAGGATATTTTGTTTCAAAGGTCTCGTGGTGAAAAATTGATGGGTTTCAAATTCGACGAAGATGATACCCAAAAGATGATAGATGCAATGGGAAAAGAGAAGCTTGATAATGAAATGTTTCTCTTTGACGTGGTCGCTTCTGAAATGTTTGTCGTTCTTATTTTCCTTGAAAAAAAATTAGAAAATCCCCATACCTCGCTGAATGTTGCAGCACATCTTTCTAAAGCGGCAGGAGGTGCCTACTATTGCAGAAAAGATTACGATTCGGCAATTGTTTCTTACAAAGTAGGTCAACAACTACAAAGGAAAGTCAGCGATTCTGTTGCTGTGTTTAAGTTTTCTTTTGATATAGCAAAATACCATAAAGAAAAGGGAGAATACATGCAAGCGATCAGATTATTCGAAGCCAACATAAAGGATCTTGATGAATATCTTGATAATTCAAAGTACGATCACTCAAGGTATGATGACCTGATTGTTGATAACTTGATTGAAAAATCTGGCTGTTACCTGAAAACCTTTCATTATCACGATGCTGAAAACTGTCTGGAAAAAAATTCGATTATAAGTTTGGATGTGAAAAGAAACGTATTCAATTATTAATTAATAGAGCGTATTGCAAGCAGAAACAAGGAAATTTTGAGGAAGCTGCCAATGTTTACAACGAGTTGGATGAGTTTACTTTGGATAACATTGAGAAGGCGGAAAAACTTAATAATATTGGATTATGCTTCTTAGGCCTTGGAATGAAGAACGACGCTCTTGTGTATGTTCGCCAAGCCCAAGATTTGAGGAAAAGTGAACAAAAATATAATCCTCATATTGTCGCCAAATAACTTAACAATGTTGGGTTGTATGAAAAAATGTTTTATGCAGTGCGGTGTTTGAAATTAAATGAAGATACGATCTTCACACTTTACTGGACAATTTAAGCAATTGTTGGGCTCATTAGCCCAACAAAATTGACCTGCTCACCACTGTGTGACTTCATAGCTCATTTGGTCAGAGCACTGCACCGGCACCGCAGAGGTCATGGGTTCGAATCCCTTTGAGTCACCTGAATTTTTCAGGTTCATGAGATAATTGGCTTTGGAAAACAGAAAGAAGCAAGTCCTAAGATTTGATAATCCAGAAATTGCTACGATCCGCTTGATTATGGGTAATTCTCAATTCAAACGTGGAAGAATTGAGAACGCAGAAAAAAATCTTTTAAAAAAACTTCCTGTCAGAAAGTCATCCGCAGCTCGCTGAAATCTACGATCTTCTTTCCCAACTTTATGAAAAAAAAGGCGATCCAAAGCGAGCGAAAGAGTATGAAAAGAAAAAGACCATTATCTGTGATAAGCTCGGGAAAATACAGGAAACGATGAAGAAAATAACATGCAAATCTTAAGTATTGGCTGTATTTTTACTTTTTTTTTGTTAATTCAGTGGAACACTAGATTTACGTTTTGAATGGAACTGAAATGAAAAATTTATCTAGATAGCATCACGAATATAACAGCTCTATTTTTAAATACAAATTTATGTATATTAATCAGTAGAGGTGTGTGCACAGTATACAAAAGCGTCAATTAGTAGAACAGTCAATTTTTCCAAAATCAAGGCAAAAGTTTACTTCCTGTAAATAGCTGTCCAAATTTAGTAATTGCTCGTATCACTTACATAATTAAGCTTCATATTCATGTAAAGGAAATCAAATATAGCTTGTTAGCAACTTTGTGTAGTCTTCTGTTGCATTTGTTCTTTTTATCTTATTTCCATCGTATAGGTGACGTATACTGAAATTTCTTATTTGAAGTAATTATTGTATTTGAGTTCGCATCACAGATCATGATCTTAAATCGTGTATTATTTAATCCAATAACACAAAAATTCAAAAGATTCACGAATACTGAAAGCAAAGGGACTATCAGAAGGATGCACCTCAGAAAACAAGCATCGAAATATTTTTTAATTTGCTTTTCTAATGGGGTTAAAATTTGAAGTCATCGTGGTGTAAAAGTGCTATTTGTACGACATTTTACAATCTTTTTAAGACGAATTAAATTTTTTAAATGATCCTGAATCATTCAAGAACGTCTGATGACTCATCATGACTGATCAATGCTATGGAAGCGTGTATGGATACCATTCATCCTATTGATGTTTAAGATATGATAGTTGTTACCAGTACAGGAAGTCCCATCGCAATTTGTTTTGTTAGTGAGAAAAAAATTGGAAAAAACCATCGTAAAAAAATGTTTTTGCATTAATGCCTTAGATGTATTTGGCGATGACCAGAGTTATTTGCAGAAGTTTTGGTTTCAATGGTTTAATTCTTGTTTAACAAATGTTTTACTTCTAGTAACATATTCTAAATTTAATTAAATGAAGATATGTTCTTCGCACTTTGCTGGACAATTTAAGCAATTGTCTCATGAACCTGAAAAATTCAGAAAAATGAGACAATTGCTTAAATTGTCCAGCAAAGTGCGAAGATCATATCTTCATTTAATTTCAAAACACCGCACTGCATAAAACATTCTTTCATATTCTAAATTTGGTGAAATTAGCTTGAAATATTTTGTCAAATCAATTATTCGAATTTGTTGTTAATTAAGCTGTTGCCAGACAACAACTTGGCAAAATGGAAGATTTTGAACTGTTTGACACAAAAAGCAAAGACTAGCAAGATTATAAAACATATAAAGTTTTGCTTGCAACCTTTGACACTACAACGATCTTCGACGACACTCCTTTGAAAATTGTCAATGATAAATTTTTGACGGTAATGTTTGTGAAATTCCTTGACACAATGTCAAAAAAGAATTTCATAGGAGACTGAAGTTCAATGAATAGTTTCCTAAATAAAAATATAGAAAGCAATCAAATGTTTAGTCATTTTATTGTTGCTAAATAAGTTTATATAAGTTTTTATATAGGTTTTTCAAAGCAAATCAATTGAACTGTTAGCAATTAAACATATTTGGACAAAAAGGTCATGACGTGCTTGCTTGCATGAGGTCATTACCTTTTTTGCATGCAACCGTATTGTACAAGTGGTAAGACAAATCAGACAATTCAAATCTTGCATTCAAGAAAGCATTTGGTATTCCAATGAAGTGAATGAACTTTCCTATTAAAAATAATGCATTTAACTTTAACAGCTTTTTGTTGAGTAACAAAGTAACTACAGTTGAGTGATGGAAAGCGCAGTATGGTCAGCCAAATATTGAAATGCGTTTTTGGGCTTTAAACAGTTTTAAAAACTGTTTCGGCCAAGTGAAGCTTTGTTATTATGCTTGTTTTTGTTTTTACTTATTAAATTTTCAGTCTCACATAGCTGTTTAATATTCTCCCATCATGAGCAAATTGCACTTTTGATTCAATTGGATAATGTAACCATTGGATAATGTAGCATTTTTCTGTCAATTTTATTATGGTCTGTGGAGTGTATGCTAGACTTTTTTTGGTAAATTATTGACTTAATTAAATGATGCCTTTAAAAATGGATAAATATTAGGAGCAGTTATGTAATACCCTGCCAGTTGCATTTACCTACTAGATAAAGGCATTCAATAAACTTGATAGCTGAACTAAACTTTAACTTGAACGCTAATCCCAACTTGCTGTGCATACTGTGTAGCCTTGCTGTTCTCATTTGTTGATGAAGCCTTAAAGTAGCATATCCAAGTAGCCGTATTCATGTAACGGCTTATCTAACTGAGTATTTTATGATTTCACTTATTTTTCACTTTAAGCCAGGAGAGCTTGGATAACGAGCGGTATCAGGATTTTTGAATACACATAATAAAGCTGTTCCTGATAATATCAGCCTTAATGTTTACTTAAGATTTACTAATTGCATTCTTAAAGCCAAATTAAATGTGTGGTTAAAACAAATGAAAACATCAACAACAACTTTCAAACTCATACATTATAGATAATTTAGATTGTTTACATTTTCAGTAGGCAGATTTGGTCTAGTGGTTTTAGAAAAACAAGCAACAATACCTAACCCCCTTGTGTTAAATATGACTGCCAGAAAACATGAACAATCTAACTCATCTATAAAAGTACCAGTGATTTTTTTCAATTGTGTAACTAATTAATGTTGCTGTTAATGTTTTATCAAGATTTTTACCTTTCTACATATCATTGTGTAAACATGAAATCTTCAATGCTGAACAGTCATTCGGCTTGCATTAAAGTTCAGGTTAGAAGTGCCAGATAGTAGTGGATCCAAGATTTGTCAAGACGAATGATTGTCAGGAATTTGAAATACATAACAACCAATGTAAAAAATGGTTATTTTTATGTTCTATTTAGTACTTTAAGTTTGTAGGTTCAATAATAGGTTCAATAACATCTGGGGCTGGTTGCAGGCAGACCCATAGAATTTAATGTATAGATGGCCATATTTTTTGTGACCAAATTTTGGAAAATAACTTTCCTGTGATTGGTCCAATTCGAGCATTCTCCAATATTCTTTATATAATCCAAAATTTGTCCCTTATGTTTAAAAATCTTTCCCACTCATTCCTCCATCACAAATGATCTGATAAATGTCCTGGCCTTTAAATAATAAATTTTAGCAGTTTAGTGTGAGCTGTTTCATAGATATGAGGCATTTAATAGAGAGGAGATCCATAATGCGGACCCGAGATCTCGGGTAGGCAATACAAACTTTCCAGTCTGGCTTATACTTTCCAAAATATCTCCTATATCACTTTTCTTGCTCTCATTATGCCTACTTGTCAATTTTAGATTCTGGAGATTGCCGCAGAAGAAATGAGAGCTACTTTTCCCATTTGATTATGGTCAATTATAATACAGAACCTTTCAAACAAGTTCTATGGAACAGAGGTTACGAGGCAGGTTTGGAGACAGTTTTGTAACGATCCTGTGAATATTGCAGTTTTCAATATGGAAGGTATGTTGGTGAAAGTCTTATATGATCATATGTTTAATTAAAAACATTTTCATTGCTCTGAACCATCTTAAGGATGTCTGATGCTATATCTGCCTTACTATGGAGATTGAGAGTCACGTTCGTGTACCCACTGATATGCGTATTAAACTGGATAACTTGTCAACGTCTAAGATATAGTACGAAATTTGAAGATGAAAGTTCATTTGCATACGTTTTATCGGTCCCACTTTACTGCACCTTTGTATTACAAAGTTGCTTCTTTGCGTTTTTTTATTAACTTATTATTTCACGTGAAATGCAAAATTTTTCAAGATGTGCGTTTTCGGTTGTTGGAAACATGCAACGGCGTTGAATAAAATTTTCGGTCCTTTTGATGATATAAAAAAATGTGATACGCCAAAACATAAGTAAGTCAAGCAGTCAATGTCGTTGTGTAATAATATCTGTCTCCTAGAAGTGTAATATATCAGGGATTAAAATTATACCAACGTACGGGTTACCACGTGACTTGCACGAAAATTCCACAAATAGCCTTTCAGAACATCGTTATTTCTAAACTTCTGGCAAATTTAAATCCTGTTTTTGAATCATTGTGAAATTATTTTATGCCAACTGCAAAAATATACCAAAATGATTCAATGAAATATGTAGATGTTCAATTATCATAGTTCAGTTGTGTAAAGATGAAATATAATGGAATGAAATTAAGTAAATATGAAATATAGTTAAATTAAATACGTATACAACTATGAAAAGTAACAGGAATGTAATGTTGTGTACATAGGACTTTTCTCAAAACAAATTCAAAAAAGCTGCTGCCAATTGAGGAGGCTTGATATGAGTGTTCACTCCCGAAATTTGCCAAGCAATATGCTGTGAATACTTACATTGTGATATCTCTACCTGGTAATTAAAACTCAACTTGAGGAGTGGAAAGAGCAATTCACCAACAAGATACCGTCAGTGGAGGTGCATAGAAACAACCTTAGGTTGTTTGGATATTGACTGCCTTGAGATGATTCCATACAGTTATGGACTTTGTAGCTGTTGTCGAAGAAGGAAGTCTATGGTTTACGCGTTTACTAAGCAAGATGCAGATCATCCCAATGCTTCTTCTGTAATAACGCTGTGAGTTAGAAATTTCTAAAGAATATTTAGGGCTAAAGCACTCCCAATAGGATTTGCTCTATATAGTATTTTAAAATGGAATGTATTTTCAGTAATGTTTTCTTACCAATACTGTGTCTAACAAACCAGGATGTATTTTATTTTTTTCATCTCACTGGAGGAAAGCTACTCCCTACCACGCAATGGCAATTTATCCGTGGTAAAATCAAGCCTTTCAAAGTCTATTTTGCCACCAATGTTAGCAAGAATAAAAAATGTTAAACACATGCATATAAACAACATCTTGAGAGTCACTAAACTTTGTGCCATCTTGATTCAGCCGAAAGTTGTATATGCAATGTGATTCATTATGTTAGATCTTTGTGGTCTCCGTGAGCAAACTGCAAATATACAATTACCTGATTGCTGTAAATGTAGAAAATGATATTTCAAACTGCTCTGCATTAGTTTCGAATGACCCACACAATTAGAACCCAAATAGAAAGGCAAATGTGCTAGAAACAGGTGTGCAAAACACCACCCGCTACTGACTTGTAATAGTGTTTGTGGTGTTGTAATGATTATGGCTGCAATACTTTGTGACAAAATTGAAATGTTTGCCAATATTAGCACAACAAAGATCTCTTTGACGTAAGAAATTCCCCCCGTTTACTTTCCTAATCCAGCAAGATTCAGTAAACTCCAGAGACTTGATGTTAGTTTTTGGATTTAAAGTAATTCTTTCAACCAACCAGTTACCCCACAATTTTGGCCTAAGCATCAATCATCAGAGCAACACGAGTTTTTTGCACATGATAATAAAACAGAAATTAAAAACGACAATGACATTAAACCCACTGAAAAAGTGAATTTAACTCCTGATACAAAAGTAAAAATACATTTTACAGTATAAACGTTAACAAAGATGATAAGACAGACATAAACAAGAGCAATGACATTACACCCACAAAAAAGGTAAATTCGATTACTGGTCTGACAATCAAAATTATCTGTATCAAGAAATATTCATAAAGATGATCAGGCGGAGATAAAGAAGAACAATGACACCGAAAAAGTGAGTGTAACTCGCTGAAAATCAAAAATAAAAACAACCAAATGAAAGAAAATACCTGAAAAGTATTCCCTGTGCTATGTGGTTTGCTCCACATTTTCTGCACCAAGGAGGCGTATCAAAAAGCAGCATTCTGCTCAACATGTCTGCTCTTTTGCTGAACGAAATGGAATGAGGAAGAACACGTCATAATGTTAGCAGCAAAGTGTTGTGTTTGTCGCATGAGACATGCAAAATTATAAGTTATTATATTATGACTTCCCTTGTAGTTTATACGTTGTATTACAGTTGACAGTAATGTTTCTGAGAGTTGTAACACAACTGAAAATTGCCCTTCATGAATTGAAACAACAAAAGACAGTGATGAAGGTACGATATTGCTGAGGTATGTCATTCTTATCAAGGATACAAAATATAGGTTGATCATACTTTGTTAACCTACTTCACAAAAAAGGATGTGATACCAAGACTTCGTTTGGGCTAGGTGATGCACGATTACATCCAAACGATTAAGCAAGGGTATGTTTCTTTTAGAAAAGATTCCTGACAAGAGATTGTGTGATAATGGATCAACTTCGATAGTCGTTATAGATATATCTGGGGGAGGCGTGCCTAATGCATGGGGGACTTTCAAACCGTGAAGACTTTACACAAATGTGTGTGTATTATTTCAATGTGAGGAACCAGATCTCTGTAATGAGATCTCGCTTTTCTGACGCTAATGTCTGATCCAGCAGTTCAATTTTTCAATGCCTAGTTCTGAGTGATGGGAGAAAGTTCAAAAAATTGTTTTGTGGAGCATGGCCAATGGACCTGAGAGTAAGTTTAAAGACACTGTTCTGAAAGCAGATATTTAGAAAATGTAATGGACTCTATTGCAGCAAACAGAAGTCCTCGTGTGTCAGTAGCTACATGTTATACAAATGCACTTTTAGAGCATCTTCCAAAATTAAGTAAGGAATTCTACGACTATTTTTGCTGTGAAACGCTTGGACGAACTACGAGCTGGGGCTATTGTAATGCAAAGAAGATGAGAATAAACACGAACATGCTGATATAGAAGCATAGGGAGGGAGCTTTAGCACAACAATCTTAAGAGGCGATCTACAGAAGAGTAGCACTACAAAGGTTTTCCAATGATGCATTTTTAGAAGATGGTGAGCTTACACAAAAAAAAACACAAATGGAATATCTTATACAGTAATAAAGCAAGCAAGTACTGCATATTTTGTCCCTGACAGATAAGATGTAAAGAATGCAAAAGTTGTTTTAACCGATTCTTGTGTAATTTTTTAGACAGTCTAGTGCACAGCACAATTTACAAACATATCATATGCATATTTTACAACTGTACAAAACTGCAATGAAAAATCAAACACAAGAGAAGACAGGTGACCTAAGAGCTCCTCACTATGTAAATTTAACTTATAAGGAGAAGGAAGTTGTTCTTTCAACAGAGATACAACAAAATAGACAATCTAAACAGAACACTGAATAAAGGCTCTAAGCGACAGCTTTTAGTTGTGATGTGTGTGACAGCAATGAGGCTCTAAAAACTCTAAAAATAAAATGAACGGCTGCAAACATTCATTTCTATAAAAAGACAGAAATTTTTGTCGCAACTGAATCTGGACACAAGTTCACTTGCCAACAAAATTCATAGACAAGCAGAATGGATACCAGTTTTCAAAGAATAGAAAAAACAATGAATAAAAGATGACATCTCTTAACAATTTCCGGCTAAGATGGGAGATAAGAAACCAACTTCTATATGTAGCTACCTTGTGACGAAGTGTTTCAATTGATACCTGCATGAATTTCGTGCGATTGTATGGTGTGTTCATATTTTATAGATTTGGTTAGGAAGAACTTGAAGTTTTTAGGGTCTCCCAGTTGGCTAATTTAAAGCATTTTTTAAGATTGAGAGCACCCCCCACCTGACTCACTCTGCTACAGCCTCACTTACATTGATCTTTTCTTTGATCTAAATGCATGGAAAAAGATTACAGCAAAGGTATATTTTTACCTGACATTGCAATGATAAAACATTGTATTGAAGGCATTGCAAAATAACTGGACATAGCACACATGCGAAACAAAATGATCATGTTTGAGTTTAACTCCACCAAAAATTGTTGTTAATTATGACAAATTTTTACGTATTCCATTTTTACCTTGTTCAAGACTAGTGTGACATATTTCAAGAGAAAACGTGTTGTAGCTCATCTTGGACTCGTCTTCCTATCAAATGTTCACTTCATACTCAATTTTACTTTTTCTTGAAAAACAGAAATTTTATTTCAGTACGAGCATTACCTTGGCGTTTTCTGAAATACAGATGCATTTAACGTATTTTGAGAACTTGTAGTATAACTTACTTTCGGTAGAACGCTTTGATTTACGCCCGACGAATCCAGACTATAATGATATTGAGTACTCGCTAAACTTCCTGGTAACGAGACAACAAACAGCGCTTTGAGTTGGGTTTTTGTTTTGTAAAAACCAGCTTTTTACTACACTGGCCAACAAGCTGTTTCAGAACTTGTGGTTAAATTTAACAGTCGATCAAATTCTATAGAGAAATAAATTACGTGTAAGATCTTGTTAATATGTATGTCAATCAAGCAAGAGCAGTGGCGTGTCTCGGGTGAGTGAAAACAAGTTACTCCGGCTCTTCCTGCATATATTTACATTAACAAACAACTTATTTGAAACTCTATGGGCAAAATTTTCTTCTATTGGAAATTCATTACAAATAGCAATGGTCTGAAGGTATAGTTTGACTTTTAAATTGAGCAGTTAGAAGTCATTTTGACCACATTGCTAGAGCTGCAACTCCCCAAGAGTTAAAGTGGTTCTATGACGAAAACTTAACGTTAAAAAATCATCGATTTTAGCATTCAATAGTTTAAGCACATATCAATTATTGCTTTCGTAAAATGTAAGCAAAAATAATAATATAACGAGGGAGTTATGAACATTTGAAATGTCTAATTTTCATGTCCGCCATTAAAATCGGCCATTTTGAATATTTGCAATCAGGAAAGGTCTGTGACGTCATAGTCTTAACACGGCAAGAAGCGCACATTGGAAAGTATACAAAGTAATACATAAATAGAGCAAAAAAATGTCAAATTCATCGAGATCTAGCTCGCTTTCTGAGTCTTCGATCGAGACAAACGCATCGATTTCTTCATCGGAATTTCTGACAGCAAATTCGAACGAATCTAATTCGGAAATTTTGCCATTTGTCGATAATATTGAACCGCTTGCTTCGCCCGATGAAATTGCTGAGTACGAAGCTACAGTCGCAGAAGAACGGCGGGTTGAAGACATGCTGCAAGATCGTTTTGATGCCCGTGTTGATGTTACTTCATGGTAAGATGTCATTCTTAGTGTGTTACTTTGACCTGAATCGTCTGCCGTTAGCTATGATAACTTTATGGAAACATACAATTTGGCCAATATTAAAGGTGTGAATGTGGCCATTGTTCGTTGGATCTTGTTGTCAACCCTCAAGAGTGCCGATGCTGCATGGAAATAGAGCAATGCCGTGGTAAAATGTATCAGTTTGAAATCGATGAAAGGAAATGCATTTTGGATCACCCTGGCTTTAACGAAGTTTGCCTGAACGAATGTGTTCTTCAAGCAGCTTCGTTAGGTTTAAAGACCAAAGGTCATCGCATGAAACAGACACTTCATTTTGTATTTCCTTTAAAACCTTAGTATAAATGTATATTATATATTGAAAGTTTGCCTGGATGTATTATTGGTTCTCTCAAATTGTGAAAATTTATCATCTGCAATATGTGAAAGTATATAACAATTGCAACTTGTGCTAACCTGACGCCGCTCTCTTGACGTTGTTGGTGTTTGTGATTTCTTCCAAATAGTAGGTACGGCACCAGGTTTGAGCCGTCTAGTCATACCACCCAAATGGAATAAACGCTCAAAACAATCATCCGAGAAGTGATTCGAACAAATCATAAATCGAATTTCGCGCGAACTCGGATTAAAGTTTGCGCGCTTCGTCTGAACAAATTTAACCCAAATTCTTCTCAAAGACTCGTCGTTTGGGCTTTTATGTAATGAAATGCCTGTACTTCTATCAGACTTATTACTGCAATCTTGCACGACACAGCGTGTTGAAGGCATGTTAAACAAATTGAGTTATACAACCTTTTAAATCTCTATTTGTATATTGTGTTATATTGTAAACAGCCGCGAGTTAAGACTATGACGTCACAAGCATCTTCCTTCTTGAAAATTCAAATATGGCGCATTTTAATGGCGGCTCTTAAAGTTCAAGTTTTATCGCTACGTAACTCGAGCAGCATGAAACACATTGCGCTAAAATTTCGCCAGAAGAGTTTTTTTACATACACTATTAATCTATGAAAAAAAAACGAGAGGCAAAATTTTCGTCATAGTACCACTTTAAAACTAAATACACAACACTGAAGGGTTTAACATTTACTCAGGCCAATACTGAAAAAAATAAGTGCTTACGATGATTTTAAGTTTGTTGTACTTTGCAGTAATGCCAATTAAAATTTTCAGATTTTTAATTAAGTTTGGCATTTACTAATTTGTGTTTTCGTGTTATAGCTTGTTTTTCCTGTCGGTCATGTTTTAGAAAAATCCATATTGTACCTAGAACTTCTTTTGATTTCATGATTTGCATCGGCCCTTTGAAGTAACCTATCAACATTACCGATTGACGTCATGAAATCACACCATACGAACGCAATGGCTAGACGGAATCTAATTATGATTACATCAATTATTATTGCATATTCTAAAAATTATTTAATTGCATCCCCATTAGCTCCAAAGTATTGTGTTTGGTGAGCGTGTGAAAAGAGTTAGAGTTATTTCAAGATATTTTGATGAAATAAGCAAAACGATATTTTGTTTCATGCTTTTCTGGCGCGGTTTGATGGCAGAAAAATGAAAAACACGGCCTGTTGCGTGTCGTAGTCGTGTGACGATTTTAATCGTACGAAAGACATGTAGTTTATGCTTTTTTGGGACAAAAGCACAAACCAAAAATCATCCAGATCAGATATAGGCTATTGCCTCGAAAGAAAAAGTAGTTTCCTCTTTATATGTAACGTATTTATTTAATAACGTTTTTGAAATAATGCCCAGTCAAAGATGTTACACCAGACAGTTGACCTAGCAATCAGTACAAGCGTTAGCGGTGAGAGTGGCATTAAGATGACTCTTCAAAATCTTTATTTGAAATTAGAACTACATTAAAGGCAAAATTAGATGTTATTAGAGAAGTTATTCCAAAACCATCGCCAGAGAATCAGAGCATAATTTTCTAAATGCTCTAGAATTCATGTTATTATTGGAGAAACTTTATCGACACTTAAATCTATTTAATTTAAAATCCAAAATTGAAACATCTAAAATGTTACACGTTACCTAAAGTTGTTGTAGTTTGCTGCTATTCATGCGTACATAGAAAAGTAATACAAATTAGAAGTAAAACAACTAATCACATAACGCACACCTCCATTCCAAACCTGCTCTAATGTGTTGCACTACACCAACATTTATATGAACATAGCAATCAATTAATTTTGCCCTATTTGTAATCATAGCAAATATTCGTTTAGAAATATACTATAATCATCCTAGAGACTTTGTATGAAACAACACCATATTGGTCACACTCAATAGAATGACGATTTAAATGATTACATAGCTATATCGCATAATCCAAAAAGCCTGAAGTAAGTGACGTCCGTTTTTATTTTGAAAGATTTGCTCATTTGGCACATCAGCCATTCCAAACTTTCTTCGTCGTGGGTTTTTCACTTTGGATAAGTCGGGATTTCAGTTTATCTTACAAAGAGACAAAAGTATACATACCTAATAAATATAATTTTGGAATTGGGTAGATATACATTTGAAATATGCGATGTTTCAAAGCAGAACCTTATTCTTTGTTGTCTGTATATGATAAGTATTGTTGAAATATACAACTCAATAAAGAAGACAATGAAGGAGACTGTAAAAATGTTAGAATACTCGAAAATGTTAATATACAGTTATATAATGCTACAAATGACGTGTCAGCCAGTCGGTAAAAAAATTAAACGTTGTTTTGTATACACACAGTCGCTTTCATGAAAGAATTTTTGGCAATTTTTGAATTTCAAAGGATCATAATTCTCTTAATTCTTTTACAAACGAGAGATACGGTTAGAATCAACTAATTTCCGTATTGTATTCGAGAAAATATTGAGACTTAACTTCCCGAAGTCTTTGTTGTTTGTAGTCTTAAACTTGAACAAAATACTTTATCAACATGCAAGCGATAAGCAAATTTGTTTGTCTGGTTTATTGCCTGCATCAGGCACGGAAACTTTAGATATTATGATATTTTGCATGCTCACACAAATTAGTTGTTTCATATCACCAATTAAACTATATAATGAATGAATAGTATTATAAAAATGGCATTCTTTATTCACGAAGATAAGTTTTGTTGATTGGTTTATCAACCTCAAAAGAAGGCTGTTTATAGATAAGAAGATTCATAATTTGGATTCTATAGAAGTACTTACAATCCTCGATGTTTAATGAGACCAAGTACTCGTGTGTTTCTGTCGTACATAATTTCGGTGATTATAGAGAGTAGCGCGAGTTTCCTATTTTATAAATAACGGCAATTAAAATGTAGGCTTTGGAAAACAAACACCTCTGTCACCTCCATTGTAAGGAATCGTATTAAGAAGAACGAGAAAAGTTTTTTTTGGAAATATTGGAAAAAAGTCAAGTTTGAAGCTAGCAACAATATTTGTATGATAAAAGAAGGAATATGCAATTGAGATGTCATCCTAAATATGTAGTTACCCGATACGGCTATTGATTGTGAAAAATATTCGGCATGTTTGTGTCTGTATTTAAGTAGTTGTCATTATTAGACTAAGAACAATTTAGAACATCAATGATTAAAATGTTCGAATTAAAGCAAATTGTGAACAGAACAAATACAAACACCGCCGTCGTAAGATCTTAAATGTTAAAGAGGCACAATTTTTTCCTGAACAATATTTACAATCAAGGATATATCAAGGAATGCTAGCTACACTCAAGGAGGTTTTAGAGGTGCGTAATACTTGTGTCGGCTGTTCTTTTCCAGAGTTACAGCTATTTTACGGACAAAATATTAATTTTTTCATGAATAAACGTGTTGAGCATGGTTAAATTAAACTATCGAAGATCTTATAAAATTGTTGATTGTTAATAGTACAACTAAAATTCGACTGTTTTATTTAACTATCTCATTTTTATTGTAGCTTTACAAGTATAAAATGAGGCAATGGATAACGTCATGTTTTAGTGAGTTATTGTTGTACTGAATGTCTTCCCATAACGGAAGCTAAGGTATTGTCTGATTAATCGATTTGAACTTGACATCATTTAATTTGGACAAAGCAGGACTAGTTTGGACAATAAAGACGAGATTTTCATGAAAATAGCTTAATGCCATAGCGAGTAACATTTATGAAATGAAATTCGACTGTTACGTACGAATTTTTGGAAAATTTGATTAATGTTCTTGGGCAGATACAGTTATCAAACTTGTGTTCAATTGCGGTTGTTTAGGATTTATGAAATTAGTTAGCTATAGAAATGTTTCTTCAGAAACATCATATTACGATTTCTACTCGCTCGACAGCGAAAATTGTCTTATAGAACTGCAGCAATAAAGAAGAAAGTCACACAACTTCAATCGCTCATAATTAAATTCCAGGTGTTAATATAAACCAAGCGGCAAAATGCTCAAGTCATTCAGCGAAACATGTAATAAAAATAATTTTCACTCGCCACGAAAACATTGAGAGCAATTGCAAAGCCTGAGCACAAGCCAACCACAGTGAACAAGAATCCCAATGTAGGTTGGTTTCAACCACATAATTGCACATGATAACGACAGTTGTCTTAACATTAACTTTTCATCAAGTAACAAATCGTCATCCACCCATGGTACGACCTTAAAACTGCTGAATCGATATAACATAAGAACAGAAAGCTTGGTATCATTAATGATAAGTCAAATGTTATGACATAACCATTTATTTGAAAGCTTTGAAAAATTAATTAAATTCATGATATAGCTAAAGGATTCTATTATTTTCCATGTAAAGGATTTGGTTGGTTAGCGCTTTGTTGATGCGTAAAATACCAGAATCGAGTCATTTCATTGACTAAGTTAATGAAAGAGATTCCTCAAGATCTGGTGTTGAATCTGCCTGACAGATATTGCCCAATTTTGATAGTTTTGTTCTCATTCAGCAGTTTCGATGAAAAACATTGCAATAATCGAGGCAAAAGTTATAAACTTTAGAAAAGCTTGTTGTGAGAGGAAGTTCATTTGGCGTCAACCAATCATGAGAAAGATTGGCCCATTAATTGATGTTCATGTCATACGTTTACTCTATTACAGTGTTGGCATTTTCTTAGACTAAGACATTCTAAATTATTTCTTCATAAATCAGTCTGCACTAATTCCTGTCCCACATGTCAAACAGCATGATGACAGTCCTCGCTTTAACGAAGAAGTTCCACTAGTTGCATTGTGCTTAAAAATCGTAGACTCTAAAACTGTAGACTGATAGCTACACTGTCTCTTAGCCGAAACTCGAAAACAATAAAATTTCGTGCAAACTTTAGACCAAGCGGATACAAGATGTTTTTGAAACTTCAAGGCGAGATATATTACTGTTTATTTGCTGTCTCTTCATTGAGGCATAATAATTTGTAATGATTGTTTTCGAGTTAAATATGAAGGATTGCAAAGTGCTGCACCGAGTGAAATTTATGTCTGGTCACAAATATTTACTGAATGACAGCTTTTAGAAATTCTATTAAACTTTCAATTTGGAATAATTAGTGCGCATTTGGCAAAATATGAATTTTTATCGGTGCGCCTTTCAGAAAGACCCTCCCCCCTCCTCCCTCACACACATCAAACACAATTTTGGTCAACTTTCTTAAAATAAGTCTCAAAATATGCCTTCTTTTCACATCGTGCTTGTTTTTATAACTTTGATATAGAAATAACTTTCTTGATCGTACCAATAAATATTGTCTTGAAAAACTTGCTTGAATTTATGTAAATGAAAGTGATGAAAAGAGAGAGTGGTTATTCAAATCATTAAAAATTAAGACTCCATCACTTTTTAATATTCAGGAGATAGACAGGAAAATGGTCTCAACAGAAAAGAAAATTGCCATATTGTCGTTCGATGGTGGAGGAAGTAAAGGTGTGATGGAACTGAAGATTTTGGACGACATATTCCGATTAGCAACGATTGTGTCAACGAATCCTGAAAGGGTAGACTACCTTGTGAACGAAGACAATGATAAAAATGAAGTGCATTTCTTAGAAGATGAAAGCGTTCGAAAGCGTTTGATCAAGGACATGGAAGCAGTTAAGGATCCCATTCATCCCACAGATGTTTATGATATGATAGTTGGTACCAGTACAGGAAGTTTGATCGCATTTGGTTTAGTTGGAGGAAATAAAGTTGGAAACGACCATCATGAAAGGAAACGGATGACTGTTGAAGAATGTATTGAGATGTATTGTGCAAAAACTAAGATGATATTCAAGAAGTCATGGTTGCACAACTTTTTCTCTCACGTACCTGGGTTATCCCACATTCCAATAGTACCATATTCACAAGAAAACGTTAAGGACACACTGTATAATCAATTTGGTGATTGCAGCTTAAGTGATTTAGGTGGAGAGCATCCTTTGAAACACATTGCCGGCGCTGTCGCAAGAAAACTTGGTAAAAACGAAGATCTCCTACTGTTTGATACAGCAAACAAAGACTACAGCGATTACAAAGCGTACAAAGTCTTGCTAGCATCCTCAAATGCTCCAGTTTACTTTGACACTCCAGTCGTTATTGGCAATGCAAAATATGTAGACGGATGTGTCGGCGGAAATTGTCCTTTGGCACCAGCAATCCCGCGAGTAAGGAAATTATTTGGAAAAGATGTTAAACACGTAAGCATTGTTTCAGTTTTATCAATCGCGCCTCCCTCGTCTCCCAAATGGGAAATTCCTTCTGATGGTGGTCTTTTCAGTTGGTTACGCTATTTTGTAAAAGTATCCACTGATGGAAACGCAGTGTTCAACGATGTTGTTAAGCAAAATCGACATAAAAAAATTTTGTTTCAAAGGTTGTCGCCGCGTGGTAAGAGCTTAAAAAAATTCAAGCTTGATGAAATCGATCCCAAAAATGTTAAAAGCCATGGAAAGAGAGAGCTTGAGAACGACATGTTTCTCGTTGATGTTGTTGCCACTGCAATGGTTATCGTTTACACGTCTATTGAGAAAGGAGAAAATGATCAGAAATCCACGTTGAGTGTTGCGGCACAACTTGCTTATGCTGCTGGATGTGCTTACGAAAAGAGGAAAGAATATGAGTCAGCAATCTTTTCGTACCAAACGAGCAAACGTTTGCAAAAGAAAGTCAGCAGCGATCTCACATTGTTAAGGATTTCTAATAAAATTGCAAACTGCCATAAAAATCAGAAAAACTTTCAAACAGCATTACAAATATTTAAATCCAACGTGACCGATCTTGTTCACTTTCGAGATGATCCTAAGAGTGATGATCTACTTGTTGATGCCTTGAATGAAATAACAAAATGTTACTTGGTAACTTTTCGTTATTGTGATGCGGAAATGTATTTAAATAAAATACTGGCAAATGAATATTTCATTAAGAAACGCATCGACGAAAAGCAGAAATTTGCACGTGTCCTAGCAAACATGGCATGGTGCAAGCAGGAACAAGGAAAACTTGAAGAAGCTGTCGACCTTTACAAGGAAGCAGCCACACTCGTTGCTGACAACTATAACCTTGACCAAGCTCTAATACTTGATAATCTGGGATTATGTTTCTTGAGTCTTGGATTGAAGAAAGAAGCCCTCGATTTTACTCGCCAAGCCCAAACGATGAGAAGTGAGTTAACTCACGAGATATACCATAGTTTGGTTGCTCGATCTCGTTTGAACGTTGGGCTCTGCTTGATTGAGAATGGTGATTACGTCGGAGCAAGAAACTGTTTAGAGAATGCAAAGGAAATATACGAAAAATTGGCTTAAAATATTACATTTCCATTGTTTTAAGAAATTTAGCAAGATGCTTGTCTTTAGAAAAACCATCAGATTGCCATTTTGCCTTGGTTTACGCACAACAAGCTCTAGAAATGATGAAAGAACATGTCGTTGAAGATAATAATAATCCTGGGATTGCCATTACCTTAGCAGTTGTTGGTCTGTGCTTTTTCAAAGCTGGAAGACTTGAAGAAGCGAAGAAAAATCTTTTGAAAGCTTTGGACATGATCAAAAGTTTGTTTTCAGAAAGTCATCCATGGTTAGTTGAAGTTTACCAGCTGCTTTACATAATGTATGAAGAAGATGGAAAGTTGGAGCAGGCTGAAGATTTTAGAAAAAAAATGAAGAAGATAGCTTGTGAGATAAACGTAATAGCCAAGAAAATACAAGAAACAAATAAATTAAGATGGAAAATCCCAGAGATATTTTTGCAAAAGAGAACCAGATATTACGTGGGTGTGACGTAATGTATACTTCCTTCTTGTAATCAATTATCTAAAGCCTGAAGAAAATAATAATTAGTACACATGTCAGTTATATCAAGCGATCGTTTTGTCGAGTTCATCATCCTTTTGGTAAATAGGGATCCACTCACCATTCTTGTATGTTTAGGCTAATCTGCTTTACCATATTATCTTTAGCAACACTTGCATGAATAACTATTCCACAAATGTAAATAAGGAAATATTGATCATCGTTCTGCCAAAGCAACTTAAGGATGTTTTCTCGATGTCTAACCAAACACATGTGCATTAATGTTTAAGAAATTCCGCTTTGTTTAAGGTACCAGATTATAGCCACTAATTTTTTGTTAATTCCATAGCGTTGTGAAGCTTCTTATGAAAAAATAAACCAGCACTGATACACTCATTAAGTAGATTTTTTTAGCTCACTTGGTTTGATTTAAGGAAACGATTGCGAACACTGTAGTTATGTATAGACCACACATATATTGTGAAGGATAAGACTATTATAATGACGAATTGTTTTGTTATGTTGAAGGAGCTATAATACAACTTTCCAATCTTAATGTGCTGCTGTCTTATGCGTTTTACAATCTGTCGAGCTCTGTTATCTTAAGGAATTAATCATTTTATTGTTAATTGCTAGCCATTGTCTTTTTTGTGTTTTGCATCCTCATTGCGTACACTGTGCAAAAGTGTAAACACAACTTAGAGGCTAGAGTTTTGAATTCAAATTGTATTATCGAAATATAATAATGATACAGCGGAAAGGAGGAGTCGAAAATTGAGTATCTTCATAAAGATTAAGCCATCTTGGACATATTAATTGTAATGACTAATGAGTAACAGGCAGGTAAGAGGTGCTTCTTTGAGAACCGTTGTAATGGATCCATAATGTCGTTACATGCACTCACATTGACTAATGTCTTTACGTCCCTTTTAGAGATCTTGAAAAATAAATTATCTGTACCTTAAATCACTGAACATGAAAATGATTTGCGATGTTTCAAAAAGGCAAGTGTGTATTTTGTGAAGATTTGTTTTATCCGTTTAGAAATGTCAAATGCCCTGACTGTTTTCGATATACATTTACAAAGCATGCAAATGACGACAAAGATGCTGTAACGTGAATCTTGAGCTGGCAAAAACCTATGGAATGAAATGGAATTTAAAGGATGTTGCTGTGGTACAATTTATTTATCTTGAATTGTTCCTCAGGTTGTTGAACGTCGCAAACACAGAACTGTTAATATAAATCAAGCTGCATTCAAAAGAATTGATCTCGTTTTCTTTATTGAAATCAACAATTTTCCAGTAAAATTACGTTTAGGAACGATGAAGTTGATTTGTCTTAGTTAAAGACTATCTCATGTAAAGTTTGCTTTTCGGCTTTTCCTCCACCTCACGCTGAAGAACTTCCAACAACACTGAGTGGAGAAAGTGACAAAGTCAAATTGTTGGCATTGAGAAATTTTTAGTTTTTTCAAAAAATTCGTGCACAACAGGCAACAGTTTTAAAGAAAAATATCAAGGTCCTTCAAAAGACAAGCAGCTCGCACGAGAAGAAAAAAACTTGCCAGCCTATGTAGATGCTACCCGATGAAGAGCTAGACGAAAAGCATATTAAAGATAATGCTTCATTGGATTTTTCCTCTTTTAAAGAATCTAGTCAATCGGGAGATATGGACAAATGTATAACAAAAAACTCAATATAAGGTTGGTGCACTATGATATTTATATAGGCTATGCTTCAGATTCATGTAAATTACTCAATAAATCTATTTTGTATGATAGGATTGATGAAGAAACCATGTAGTATTCATAAAGAGTCAGTGTTTTTTTGTCTATCACCTTCTTAAAACTCTTATGTTCATGTGAAGTGATATGGCTCGATGGAAATCGTTGCACAAATTCGTACCAAATGTTTGAAGGGAATTTCACACATGAAGTATAGCCAACTTTCGATTTTAGAAAGCATCCAGCTGATAATGTTATGACAAACATTAGTATTCTATCATCTTATTCTTAATTATACTTACTGTGTACATCTGTAGCACATAAACTTAATTTCTTTTAATAATATAATTAGACAGGCATAACATGAAGGTATTTCATCTTTACGGGCAAACGAAGTAGGCAGCAGCAATACGAAAGAATTTGATGGTGCAAAAAGTGCATTTGAATTGCTAAAGAAATGTATTCATTGGACATGTTTATCATCCAAAAGCTATTGCTACATGGATAAAAACTCAACTCAAGGATACTAAATATTTTAATGGCATTTGGCATGATGAGCTGGAAACACGAAAATGGACTCTCATTAGTATGTGTTTCTTCTCATATATCTTTAGCATTAATATTTTGACTTATTCGTCTTCTATGGCTGTATGTTATGTTATTGACAAAATTGTTTTGTATTTGGTATATAATTACTGTTTGTTTATGTGAGGATTTTAGCTGTAAACTAATTGCGATTTTACCAGACCAGCCAATCAATTTAATACATTATACTTTATATGTTACATATACTTTGCAATATAACCATTTAACTATTGAAATTTTTTATGTACATTTGCCATTTGCACATGCACAAGTGTTTGCGTGGCATATAAATGCGTGGTCGGAAACTAATTATTACTTATCGTGCAGCTATAATTACATTATTTTGTGTTGTTATTAGCGCGTCTAAAAGAAATGAATGGACTAAGTGTTTTTAGACAAAGGCTGGTTTTCCGCATTTTTCAGTTTGGTGCTGCGTGCCTCCTACGGTGACACGTAGTTTTGGACTGATTTATAATTGTCTCAAAAGTAAATAAATGTTAACTGCGTTAGTTTGAGTTTGATGAAAAACAAGAAACCTGGATTGCTTCTTAAGTATTTGCTTTGAAAGACGTTGAGCTTATCCAAACCAACCGCTTACCTACTACAGCATCAGACACATGTACTTATAATATAATTAAAAATGTAAACAATCACGAGCGTTTGTACTTTGAGACCTTTCTACGTGTCGTCACGCAATAGTAAAATAATATTATAACCTCTAAGCGATTTATTGAGGGAACATTTAAAAAGATTCCAGCTATTCCAATATGTTTTGAAGCTATTCTAATATGTTTTTCTACTTTTACCAATAAGTATTTGCAACGTATTTATTTCATATTTTTGTCTTTTGAAATAATACATAATAAAAAAAGATTTTCTAAGGCCATAATCAAACGAGTATTTCCATTGAGAGAAGCATCGAGACGACTTCTAGATCTAGCTGTGAAAGTAAAACTACATCAAAAGGCAGAAGACGTATCAGCTGCACAAACCTTGTTAGATTTGAAATAGGAAAAGTAGATTCCGACAAATATGTGCAATCAGATTGATTTATTGGAAGCTTCTTTAACAGTTGAATTAATTTATTGTTTCAAATAAAGCCGACAAACCTTACACATATTTATATACAGTTACATTTCATTTTTCTTACCAAATTACGCTCACATAGAAATATTTACAAAGTAAAAGTGAAACAACCATTCACTTGAAGCACGCGTAGCATACAATTTTACATGTTTACTTAATAAAGGAACAAATTTTTCTAGTCAAAGACTCTTCTAGTGTGTTATACCTCATCAACATTTACATCAACGTAGCTAGGAATGAAATAGCACTTGAAATTTATCTTCGTTATGGGCTATTTAGGTAATTTCACAAAGAGCATAAAGTGCAAACTTAATATGAATAGTTTCTCGATTGCAATAAATTATATTTCAAAACCAATGATAAATTCTTACCATGTAAAGTAGATTCGCTAGTTCTAGCTCAGTTTTAACAATTTGAAATAACACCTTTTTGATATTTTAAAAGATTCAAAAGATCTAATTATTACACAAAAGAAGCGTGTTCACTTAGACCCCTGTTGTGTATGTAAATGCTGGTATATCTTGCTCAGCGTTAGCTTTCGATGATTTTTTAACATGAGAATAACTTGTGAAAGTGTGTCTAATTGGCGTGTAATCGTGTCAGTAAAAAGTGAACGTCTCTGTACGCGAATACTTTTATAATTTCTATGATGCTGGGTAAATAAACACACAGAATAAAGCATCATAATTTATATTTACTCATGAAGATGAATTTTGTTGAATGGTTTATCAATCTTGGTAACTGTCTTAATTTTTAGAGGGGGGGGGCGGAGAAAATAGAAATAGTAAGTGAGATAAGTTCGTGCGTGTTTAATGTTTCTATTGCAGGTAATTTATGTGATTTGGGGGATGACATATGTTTGTTACGTTGTATGTATAAATAAAATAAAAATGCGGCCGTTGGAATAAAGCAATTTCCATCACCGCCATTGTAAGGAGTGCAAGGAAAGTAGTTTTTTTAATCATAGTTTTCTATAGTATATATATACACATAATACTATAAATATAAATCTTGGTAAAGAAGAAAAGTGCAAAATTAACATGCCATGCATACAATGTAGTTACCCATTAGGACTCTCGATTGTTCAGCAATTTTTGACCCATGCAATCTTAGTTACGTTAGAAGTTTCCAAAATTAAGACATGAATATAAATGGTCAAACTGTAGCAAACACAAACACTGCCATCGTATCATCTTAAAACCTTCCTGAAACAATGTTCATAATCAAAGATACATCAAGAAACTCTGTCCTCTGGTATACAAATGACAGTTATGAGTTGATGAATGATTTTCAGATAGTTGGATAGTGTAATCATTCTTGAAATACAATTCTAACAGTATTATTTGCTTGCTATTTTCTAGTTGTGGATCAGTAGCGAAGCCAGCTCATTTTTTACTCCCACAATGCAAATATTTTTGTGTTCATTTAATGGAAAAACTATGAATGAGATTCATTTTCTAAAGAAATCAATAATTTTGCTTATAATGACAGTTGCAATGAAAAAATTTGCTGCAATTTTGATACACTCTTTAAAACATGTGAAATAACAGATTTTTGCAAAACAGCATATAAACTGCACAAATCAAAGATTTCTTCTGGCCATAATGTCTGCACAAAGAAAGAGCCTGCAATTGACATGCCATGCTAAATATATAGTTACCCGTTACGGCTATTGATTGTGCCCTAGTAGCTACTAGGCACGTTTATATCCATATATAAGTGTGGTTGCTATTATTAGGTTAGAACAATTTGGTATGTCCATGATCAAACTGTTCGTATTAAAGCAAACTGTGAACAGAACGAGTACAAACACCACCGTCCTAAGATCGTAAGTGTTAAAGGAGCACAACTCTTTCCTTAACAATATTTACAAACAAGGAAATATCAAGGAATACAAGCAACATTCAAGGAAATTATTGAGGTGCGTCTTATTTGTGTATTGGCTGTACTTTTAGAGGATTACTGCTACTTTTACTGGTAAAACCATAATTTATTTAGAAATGTACGTCGAAAAGCAAATATCGAAAGTCTTACAAAATTATCAATTGTCAATAGTATAATTGAAATACAACTGTTTTATTTAAAGACTGCATTTTAGCTTTACAACTATTAAATGAAGCAACGGATAGCGTCATGTTTTAGTGAGATATTTTTGAAATGAATGTCCTCCAAATAAAGAAAGCTAAGGTATGAATGTTGTCTGATATATCGATTTGACACCCTTTAGTTGGGAAAACGCAGGGCTATAGTTTGGAGGACAATGAGAAGATTTTTCGTAAAAATAGCTTAATACATACGCGAGATAACATTCATTAACTAAAAGTTGACTGGTTGTTGGCACGGATTTCTAAAAAATCAGTGATGTCCTTTAAGGGCAGATAGAAAGTTATGAAAGTTGTGTTTACTTGCGGTTGTTTTGGATTTTTGTGGATAGCCGCGGGGCATTCCGTTCGAGACTTGCAAGCACCGTACGTGTGGTATTAGCTACATAACGTCAAATAACAATGACACTTGAGACGTGTCAAAATATGAGGAAAATACTTGCAACGTGGGAAGCTTTTGCAGTCAAACAACGTTATTTTCAAAGAATGGTCGAAAATATAGTTTTTCTAAATTTTATTACCAAAGAATTCACAGTAAAAGGTATGCAGTGGTAAAAACAGCAAAATCGAATGTCTTAGCTCCTGTTTTTGAAAGAGATTTTGAAAATTGTCTCTGCTAAATCTTCCTGACAGATATGATCCAATTTTTGATAGTTTGGTTCTTATTCAGCATGCAGTTTTAATACTCCAGAAATACATACTTATTGTGAGGAGCAGTTTATGAGGCGATGACTGATTACCATTATTATTAATTTATAATTACTACGTAATGTATTTACTCAATTACACTGGTGTTGGCATTTTTCTTTATAATAATTCTCGATCAAATCATTCGCACGACTTTTGGGAAAATATGGATGGGCTCTTCGTACTCAAAAACCGTCGCCTGTCAAAAATCCAGCTTAAATTATGCAGCCATTTGGCCTACTTCACGTAACAATGCAGGGGAGGATCTAGAGTATGTCAAATCCGTCGCGCGACTGATGTTTGAAATTCAAAAATTACCTCTTCATATTAATTAAAAATTCATTAATTATTCTTACTTTATTATCGCATTTACTTCGTGATAAAAATCCAGCTTTATTTATTATTGAAAACTAATGTTTAATCCAATGAATATCTCGTTGGTAACCAGATCAGTTGAATTTTAAGTGACCTGGAATAACCGACTGATAGGAGTCTATGAACGCCAAAAACGCTTATTTTATTGGTCAATGGCCAGATCAGTGGACAGTCTGGAATGGTCTGGACTGATAAGAGGGGTGGCCGGACGTATAAGGGAGTCCAATGGCTATCTTAGAATTGGTTCATTTGAATTTTTGTTTTACTCTGATTGGTTTGACAGATTTCGTCTGATAGCCAACTGAATTAACTTAGTCAAGCTCACTGTCTGAATTGAATGTTTGATCGTTTCATAGTAATTTTTATAAGCATGATAGAAACTAAACTACAATCAGATGGAATTTATGGAAATCTTTTACAAATTCATATATTGACATGAATGCTGCTGTCGAAAGTGTGAATTTTTTCAAGAGGGTGAAAAATTTATGGATAAATTGTAAATGCTTGGCAAAGACGATCTCGCGAGTGACATTTCTGTCATTGATGTTCAAAAGAAAGCCAACTTTGTTTTTGAGTTTTATCAGCAGAAATTTACATTCAAAATCGTAAATAAAGGACAAGTGAAGTGTATGCATGAATGTAATTTATCAAAGTTAATTTATGCGAGTGTGTGATGCGATTTATGTCAATATGGCGTATGATAAGCAGATTGATGCTTCTAAAATTGTTGCCGAAGGACTTTTAGCTATGATTTCTCTAGTGCTTGGGGAATCGTGGCCGTTATATGGCAGCGAAATTCTACATTCCTGCAAATATATTTCAATGGACAAAAAATCTGTAGCCATAAGGCGCCATACTATTATTTACTTTATCATAAACAAATGTTTGGGGCTTTTCAGTTTATGATCATTGATCATTCAATCATTGGATAGTTATACTACATATTGTTTAAGATTTGAGAAAACTAACATTGATTACATAAGAAGCTGTTTACTATAACCTGTGATTTTGAGTCTTCTGATCCATGAAGCTTTTTATTTTGACAATTTGACTGGAATGGTATTAAACCTGAGTATTTCACATACATGAAATGTCCCATGTCACATATTGTCCCCTTTTCTAACTGAAAACCTCATGTAGAGATGTAAAGGTGTGTTATCTTTGGCTCATACCAGATTGTTTGCCATAAATTCCAAAGGGCTATTGATGTATGAAAAGCATTTTCTATAAAGTAGAAATGTCTTCCTATGTATGCAGATAAACCTTGAAATTTGGTAAAACAGCAAAGTATTTTTCATGATCACTAGGTAATTTTTCTGATGATCATTATATTTTATAATTTCAAAACTAAATTATTTCAGATTTACATTTAAACGAGCTTTGATCATATGAAAAGATATTTATCATAACCAGTAAGCATGACACATGAACCAATTTTAACATTCATGTAATTATATAATTAAAGACACGTTGGTTACATTCTGTTTGTATTTGCAAATACAATGCTACTAGTGATTGCTATATAGCACACCTTGGAGAAGATAATAGTCTAGTGAAATGCCTAATAAATATTTATTGCATTAAGCTGTCCTTAACTGCAAATTTTCACTCTGATAATTTTTGCTTAATCTTTGGCAGAAAAAAATTTTGAGTTTTTTCTCAAAAGGTGAATTTGCTGGCACTAAGGTGGAGATGGGTAAAGGGTTACAATAAACTTGCATGGTTTGTAGTCTGAGCTTTTCTATATCTATGAACTGTCACTTGTAGTAACAAATTTCTAACTTAACTCATTACATAGAGGTTTGAATGGGGGTCTCTAGGGGGGTCTATGCCTGACAATTTGGTAGAAATTTTTAAAGACTATATCTGTTTTTAAATAGCATTATTGTAAAATAAATTTTACGTTCCTAGACATGCTAATGAGCCATATATTTGGCATGATAATGAGCCTAAACATTTGGCAAAACATTCAAGTATTGTTCACTTCATTATTTTTTTTGAAAAAAACGTAAACAAAATGTGTTGTTTTTACGCAAAAACGATACGCACAAAATACATTTTGTATTGCTCTAAAACGATGAAAATGGCATTTTCAAGGCACTGAAATTCAAAATTTCTCAGGGGAGAATGCCTCAGACCCCCCTCAGGTGCGGAGCGCCTCCCACGTTTTATGACTGATGTTTGAAAAATCCTAGATCCGCCCCTGTAACAATGAGCTAAAAGCTACGCTGTCTATTGGCCGACACATTGACATACATACAGATTTCGTGTAAATTCTGTACAAAGCAGATGCAGGATGTTTTCCAAACTTTGTGGCAAGAAATATTACTGTTTATTTGCACTCTCTTAATTATTGCATAATAACTTTGCAATCATGGTTTTCAAATTTAAAGACAAACGATTGCCATTTGCAGCATCGTGGTAAATGTTTGGTCATAAATATTTGCTGAATGACAGCTTGAGCGTGATTAGGGTGTCTAGGGCTAAATGTTATCTTAGTGTTATCGGTGTGCCTTTCAGAATGCCCCGTTCCCAAAACACAATTTAGGTCGACTTTCTTGTACATTGCTCACGTCGTGCGTGTTTTGAAAATTTCTTAAAGAAATAAGTGTCGTGATGGCCTCGTACCGGTAAACAAGATGAATAAAATCTCTGCTTGAATTTATGTAAATGAGATCGAGTGAAAGATAGGGAGTGGTGATTCAAATCATTAAATGACATGCTTCATCACTTTTGATATTCAGGTCAGAGACGAAAAATGGTCTCAACAGAAAGAAAATTGCCATATTGTCGTTCGATGGTGGAGGAAGTAAAGGTGTGATGGAGCTGAAGATTTTGGACGACATATTCCGATTAGCAACGATTGTGTCAACGAATCCTGAAAGGGTAGACTACCTTGTGAACGAAGACAATGATAAAAATGAAGTGCATTTCTTAGAAGATGAAAGCGTTCGAGAGCGTCTGATCAAGGACATGGAAGCAGTTAAGGATCCCATTCATCCCATCAATGTTTATGATATGATAGTTGGTACCAGTACAGGAAGTTTGATTGCATTTGGTTTAGTTGGAGGAAATAAAGTCGGAAACGACCATCATAAAAGGAAACGGATGACTGTTGAAGAATGTATTGAGATGTATTGTGCAAAAACTAAGATGATATTCAAAAAGTCATGGTTGCACAACTTTTTCTCTCACGTACCTGGATTATCTCGCGTTCCAATAGTACCATATTCACAATACAACATTAAAGAAACCCTGTATGATCTGTTTGGTTATTGCAGCTTAAGTGATATGGGAGGAAAGAATCCTTTGAAAAACATAGCGGGAGCTGTTACAAGAAAACTTGGTAAAAACGAAGATCTCGTACTGTTTGATACAGCAAGTAAAGACTACCGGGATTACAAGGCCTACGAAGTCTTGCTTGCATCCTCAAATGCTCCAGTTTACTTTGACACTCCAGTTGTTATTGGCGAAGCAAAATATGTAGACGGATGTGTCGGTGGAAATTGTCCTTTGGCACCAGCAATCCCGCGAGCAAAGTCACTATTTGGAAGAGATGTTGAACACGTAAACATAGTTTCTGTTTTATCAATTGCACCTCCCTCGTCTCCCAAATGGGAAATTCCTTCTAATGGTGGTCTTTTGAGTTGGTTACGGTATTTTGTGAAAGTGTCAACTGATGGAAACTCGGTGTTCAACGATGTTGTTAAGCAAAATCGACATAAAAAAATTTTGTTTCAAAGGTTGTCGCCGCGTGGTAAGAGCTTAAAAAAATTCAAGCTTGATGAAATCAATCCCAAAAAGATGTTAAAAGCCATGGAAAGAGAGAAGCTTGAGAACGACATGTTTCTTGCTGATGTTGTTGCCACTGCAATGGTTATCGTTTACACGTCTATTGAGAAAGGAGAAAATGATCAGAAATCCACGTTGAGTGTTGCGGCACAACTTGCTTATGCTGCTGGATGTGCTTACGAAAAGAGGAAAGAATATGAGTCAGCAATCTTTTCGTACCAAACGAGCAAACGTTTGCAAAAGAAAGTCAGCAGCGATCTCACATTGTTAAGGATTTCTAATAAAATTGCAAACTGCCATAAAAATCAGAAAAACTTTCAAACAGCATTACAAATATTTAAATCCAACGTGACCGATCTTGTTCACTTTCGAGATGATCCTAAGAGTGATGATCTACTTGTTGATGCCTTGAATGAAATAACAAAATGTTACTTGGTAACTTTTCGTTATTGTGATGCGGAAATGTATTTAAATAAAATACTGGCAAATGAATATTTCATCAAGAAACGCATCGACGAAAAGCAGAAATTTGCACGTGTCCTAGCAAACATGGCATGGTGCAAGCAGGAACAAGGAAAACTTGAAGAAGCTGTCAACCTTTACAAGGAAGCAGCCACACTCGTTGCTGACAACTATAGCCTTGACCAAGCTCTAATACTTGATAACCTGGGATTATGTTTCTTGCATCTTGGATTGAAGAAAGAAGCCCTCGATTTTACTCGCCAAGCCCAAACGATGAGAAGTGAGTTAACTCACGAGATATACCATACTTTGGTTGCTCGATCTCGTTTGAACGTTGGGCTCTGCTTGATTGAGAATGGTGATTACGTCGGAGCAAGAAACTGTTTAGAGAATGCAAAGGAAATATACGAAAAAATTGGCTTAAAAAATTACATTTCCATTGTTTTAAGAAATTTAGCAAGATGCTTGTCTTTAGAAAAACCATCAGATTGCCATTTTGCCTTGGTTTACGCACAACAAGCTCTAGAAATGATGAAAGAACATGTCGTTGAAGATAATAATAATCCTGGGATTGCCATTACCTTAGCAGTTGTTGGTCTGTGCTTTTTCAAAGCTGGAAGACTTGAAGAAGCAAAGAAAAATCTTTTGAAAGCTTTGGACATGATCAAAAGTTTGTTTTCAGAAAGTCATCCATGGTTAGTTGAAGTTTACCAGCTGCTTTACATAATGTATGAAGAAGATGGAAAGTTGGAGCAGGCTGAAGATTTTAGAAAAAAAATGAAGAAGATAGCTTGTGAGATAAACGTAATAGCCAAGAAAATACAAGAAACAAATAAATTAAGATGGAAAAATCCCAGAGATATTTTTTGCAAAAGAGAACCAGATATTACGTGGGTGTGACGTAATGTATACTTCCTTCTTGTAATCAATTATCTAAAGCCTGAAGAAAATAATAATTAGTACACATGTCAGTTATATCAAGCGATCGTTTTGTCGAGTTCATCATCCTTTTGGTAAATAGGGATCCACTCACCATTCTTGTATGTTTAGGCTAATCTGCTTTACCATATTATCTTTAGCAACACTTGCATGAATAACTATTCCACAAATGTAAATAAGGAAATATTGATCATCGTTCTGCCAAAGCAACTTAAGGATGTTTTTCTCGATGTCTAACCAAACACATGTGCATTAATGTTTAAGAAATTCCGCTTTGTTTAAGGTACCAGATTATAGCCACTAATTTTTTGTTAATTCCATAGCGTTGTGAAGCTTCTTATGAAAAAATAAACCAGCACTGATACACTCATTAAGTAGATTTTTTTAGCTCACTTGGTTTGATTTAAGGAAACGATTGCGAACACTGTAGTTATGTATAGACCACACATATATTGTGAAGGATAAGACTATTATAATGACGAATTGTTTTGTTATGTTGAAGGAGCTATAATACAACTTTCCAATCTTAATGTGCTGCTGTCTTATGCGTTTTACAATCTGTCGAGCTCTGTTATCTTAAGGAATTAATCATTTTATTGTTAATTGCTAGCCATTGTCTTTTGTGTTTTGCATCCTCATTGCGTACACTGTGCAAAGTGTAAACACAACTTAGAGGCTAGAGTTTTGAATTCAAATTGTATTATCGAAATATAATAATGATACGGCGGAAAGGAGGAGTCGAAAATTGAGTATCTTCATAAAGATTAAGCCATCTTGGACATATTAATTGTAATGACTAATGAGTAACAGGCAGGTAAGAGGTGCTTCTTTGAGAACCGTTGTAATGGATCCATAATGTCGTTACATGCACTCACATTGACTAATGTCTTTACGTCCCTTTTAGAGATCTTGAAAAATAAATTATCTGTACCTTAAATCACTGGACATGAAAATGATTTGCGATGTTTCAAAAAGGCAAGTGTGTATTTTGTGAAGATTGGTTTTATCCGTTTAGAAATGTCAAATGCCCTGACTGTTTTCGATATACATTTACAAAGCATGCAAATGACGACAAAGATGCTGTAACGTGAATCTTGAGCTGGCAAAAACCTATGGAATGAAATGGAATTTAAAGGATGTTGCTGTGGTACAATTGATTTATCTTGAATTGTTCCTCAGGTTGTTTAACGTCGCAAACACAGAACTGTTAATGTAAATCAAGCTGCATTCAAAAGAATGGATCTCGTTTTCTTTATTGAAATCAACAATTTTCCAGTAAAATTACGTTTAGGAACGATGAAGGTGATTTGTCTTAGTTAAAGACTATCTCATGTAAAGTTTGCTTTTCGGCTTTTCCTCCACCTCACGCTGAAGAACTTCCAACAACACTGAGTGGAGAAAGTGACAAAGTCAAATTGTTGGCATTGAGAAATTTTTAGTTTTTTCAAAAAATTCGTGCACAACAGGCAACAGTTTTAAAGAAAAATATCAAGGTCCTTCAAAAGACAAGCAGCTCGCACGAGAAGAAAAAACTTGACAGCCTATGTAGATGCTACCCGATGAAGAGCTAGACGAAAAGCATATTAAAGATAATGCTTCATTGGATTTTTCCTCTTTTAAAGAATCTAGTCAATCGGGAGATATGGACAAATGTATAACAAAAAACTCAATATAAGGTTGGTGCACTATGATATTTATATAGGCTATGCTTCAGATTCATGTAAATTACTCAATAAATCTATTTTGTATGATAGGATTGATGAAGAAACCATGTAGTATTCATAAAGAGTCAGTGTTTTTTTGTCTATCACCTTCTTAAAACTCTTATGTTCATGTGAAGTGCTCATGAAATCGTTGCACAAATTCGTACCAAATGTTTGAAGGAATTTCACACATGAAGTATAGCCAACTTTCGATTTTAGAAAGCATCCAGCTGATAATGTTATGACAAACATTAGTATTCTATCATCTTATTCTTAATTATACTTACTGTGTACATCTGTAGCACATAAACTTAATTTCTTTTAATAATATAATTAGACAGGCATAACATGAAGGTATTTCATCTTTACGGGCAAACGAAGTAGGCAGCAGCAATACGAAAGAATTTGATGGTGCAAAAAGTGCATTTGAATTGCTAAAGAAATGTATTCATTGGACATGTTTATCATCCAAAAGCTATTGCTACATGGATAAAAACTCAACTCAAGGATACTAAATATTTTAATGGCATTTGGCATGATGAGCTGGAAACACGAAAATGGACTCTCATTAGTATGTGTTTCTTCCCATATATCTTTAGCATGAATATTTTGACTTATTCGTCTTCTATGGCTGTATGTTATGTTATTGACAAAATTGTTTTGTATTTGGTATATAATTACTGTTTGTTTATGTGAGGATTTTAGCTGTAAACTAATTGCGATTTTACCAGACCAGCCAATCAATTTAATACATTATATTTTATATGTTACATATACTTTGCAATATGGCCATTTAACTATTGAAATTTTTATATACATTTGCCATTTGCCCATTCACAAGTGTTTGCGTGGCATGTAAATGCGTGGTCGGAAACTAATTATTACTTATCGTGCAGCTATAATTACATTATTTTGTGTTGTTATTAGCGCGTCTACAAGAAATGAATGGACTAAGTGTTTTACACAAAGGCTGGTTTTCCGCATTTTTCAGTTTAGTGCTGCGTGCCTCCTACGGTGACACGTAGTTTTGGACTGATTTATAATTTTCTCAAAGTAAATAAATGTTAACTGCGTTAGTTTGAGTTTGATGAAAACAAGAAACCTGGATTGCTTCTTAAGTATTTGCTTTGAAAGACGTTGAGCTTATCCAAACCAACCGCTTACCTACTACAGCATCAGACACATGTACTTATAACATAATTAAAATGTAAACAATCACGAGCGTTTGTACTTTGAGACCTTTCTACGTGTCGTCACGCAATAGTAAAATAATATTATAACCTCTAAGCGATTTATTGGGGAACATTTAAAAGATTCCAGCTATTCCAATATGTTTTGAAGCTATTCTAATATGTTTTCTACTTTTACCAATAAGTATTTGCAACGTATTTATTTCATATTTTTGTCTTTTGAAATAATACATAATAAAAAATATTTTCTAAGGCCATAATCAAACGAGTATTTCCATTGAGAGAAGCATCGAGACGACTTCTAGATCTAGCTGTGAAAGTAAAACTACATCAAAAGGCAGAAGACGTATCAGCTGCACAAACTTTGTTAGATTTGAAATAGGAAAAGTAGATTCCGACAAATATGTGCAATCAGATTGATTTATTGGAAGCTTCTTTAACAGTTGAATTAATTTATTGTTTCAAATAAAGCCGACAAACCTTACACATATTTATATACAGTTACATTTCATTTTTCTTACCAAATTACGCTCACATAGAAATATTTACAAAGTAAAAGTGAAACAACCATTCACTTGAAGCACGCGTAGCATACAATTTTACATGTTTACTTAATAAAGGAACAAATTTTTCTAGTCAAAGACTCTTCTAGTGTGTTATACTTCATCAACATTTACATCAACGTAGCTAGGAATGAAATAGCACTTGAAATTTATCTTCGTTATTGGCTATTTAGGAAATTTCACAAAAAGCAAAAACTGTAAACTTAATATGAATAGTTTCTCGATTGCAATTAATTATATTTCAAAACCAATGATAAATTCTTACCATGTAAAGTAGATTCGCTAGTTCTAGCTCAGTTTTAACAATTTGAAATAACACCTTTTTGATATTTTAAAAGATTCAAAAGATCTAATTATTACACAAAAGAAGCGTGTTTACTTAGACCCCTGTTGTGTATGTAAATGCTGGTATATCTTGCTTAGCGTTAGCTTTCGATGATTTTTTAACATGAGAATAACTTGTGAAAGTGTGTTTAATTGGCGTGTAATCGTGTCAGTAAAAAGTGAACGGCTCTGTACGCGAATATTTTTATAATTTCTATGATGCTGGTTAAATAAACACACGGCATAAAGCATCATAATTTATATTTACTCATGAAGATGAATTTTGTTGAATCGTTTATCAATCTTGGTAACTGTCCTAATTTGTAGAGGGGAGTAAATAGTAGGTGAGATAAGTTCGTGCTTGTTTAATGTTTCTATTGCAGGTAATTTATGTGATTTAGGGGGGTGACGTTTGTTTGTTACGTTGTATGTATAAATAAAATAAAAATGTGGCCGTTGGAATAAAGCAATTTCCATCACCGCCATTGTAAGGAGTGCAAGGAAAGTAGTTTTTTTAATCATAGTTTTCTGTAGTATATATATACACATAATACTATAAATATAAATCTTGGTAAAGAAGAAAAGTGCAATTAACATGCCATGCATACAATGTAGTTACCCATTAGGACTCTCGATTGTTCAGCAATTTTTGACCCATGCAATCTTAGTTACGTTAGAAGTTGCCAAAATTAAGACATGAATATAAATGGTTAAACTGTATCAAACACAAACACCACCATCGTATCATCTTAAAACCTTCCTGAAACAATGTTCATAATCAAAGATACATCAAGACTCTGTCCTCTGGTATACAAATGACAGTTATGAGTTGATGAATGATTTTCATATAGTTGGATTGTGTAATCATTCTTGAGAGAATTCCAACAGTATTATTTGCTTGCTATTTTCTAGTTGTGGATCAGTAGCGAAGCCAGCACACTTTTTACTCCCACAATGCAAATATTTTTGTGTTCATTCAATGGAAAAACCATGAATGAGATTCATTTTCTAAAGAAATCAATAATTTTGCTTATAATGACAGTTGCAATGAAAAAATTTCGCTGCAATTTTGATACACTCTTTAAAACATGTGAAATAACAGATTTTTGCAGAACAGCATATAAAACTACACAAATCAAAGATTTCTTCTGGCCATGATGTCTGCACAAAGAAAGAGCATGCAATTGACATGCCATGCTAAATATATAGTTACCCGTTACGGCTATTGATTGTGCCCTAGTAGCTACTAGGCACGTTTATATCCATATATAAGTGTGGTTGCTATTAGTAGGTTAGAACAATTTGGTATATCCATGATCAAACTGTTCGTATTAAAGCAAACTGTGAACAGAACGAGTACAAACACCACCGTCCTAAGATCGTAAGTGTTAAAGGAGCACAACTCTTTCCTTAACAATATTTACAAACAAGGATATATCAAGGAATACAAGCAACATTCAAGGAAATTATTGAGGTGCGTCATATTTGTGTATTGGCTGTACTTTTAGAGGATTACTGCTTTTTTTACTGGTAAAACCATAATTTATTTATAAATGTACGTCAAAATTATTGAGCAACTATCGAAAGTCTTACAAAATTATCTATTTGTCAATAGTATAATTGAAATACAACTGTTTTATTTAAAGACTGCATTTTAGCTTCACAACTATTAAATGAAGCAACGGATAGCGTCATGTTTTAGTGAGATATTTTTGAAATGAATGTCCTCCAAATAAAGAAAGCTAAGGTATGAATGTTGTCTGATACATCGATTTGACACCCTTTAGTTGGGACAACGCAGGGCTATAGTTCGGACGACAATGAGAAGATTTTTCGTAAAAAATAGCTTAATACATACGCGAGATAACATTCATTAACTAAAAGTTGACTGGTTGTAGGCACGGATTTCTAAAAAAATCAGTGATGTCCTTTAAGGGCAGATAGAAAGTTATGAAACTTGTGTTTACTTGCGGTTGTTTTGGATTTCTGTGGATAGCCGCGGGGCATTCCGTTCGAGACTTGCAAGCACCGTACGTGTGGTATTGTCTACATAACGTCAAATAACAATGAGACTTGAGACGTGTCAAAATATGAGGAGAATACTTGCAACGTGGGAAGCTTTTGCAGTCAAACAACGTTATTTTCAAAGAATGGTCGAAAATATAGTTTTTTTAAATTTTATTACCAAAGAATTCACAGTAAAAGGTATGCAGTGGTAAAAACAGCAAAATCGAATGTCTTAGCTCCTGTTTTTGAAAGAGATTCTGAAAATTGTCTCTGCTAAATCTTCCTGACAGATATGATCCAATTTTTGATAGTTTGGTTCTTATTCAGCATGCAGTTTTAATACTCTAGAAATACATACTTATTGTGAGGAGCAGTTTATGAGGCGATGACTGATTACCAATATTATTAATTTATAATTATTACATATAATCTATTTACTCAATGACTGCGGTGTTGGCATTTTTCTAGATTACGACAGTGTTTTTTCTTTATAATAATTCTCGATCAAATCACTCGCATGACTTTTGGGAAAATATGGATGGGCTCTTCGTACTCAAAACCGTCGCCTGTCAAAATCGAGCTTAAATTATGCAGCCATTTGGCCTACTTCACGTAACAATGCAGGGGCGGATCTAGAGTATGTCAAATCCGTCGCGCGACTGATGTTTGAAATTCAAAAATTACCTATTCATATTAATTAAAAATCATTAATTATTCTTACTTTATTATCGCATTTACTTCGTGATAAAAATCCAGCTTTATTTATTATTGAAAACTAACGACTAATCCAATGAATATCTCGTTGGTAACCAGATCAGTTGAATTTTAATTGACCTGGAATAACCGACTGATAGGAGTCTATGAACGCCAAAAACGCTTATTTTATTGGTCAATGGCCAGATCAGCGGACAGTCTGGAATGGTCTCGACTGATAAGAGGGGTGGCTGGACGTATAAGGTAGTCCAATTGCTATCTTACAATTGGTTCATTTGAATTTTTGTTTTATTGTGATTGGTTTGACGGATTTCGACTGATAGCCAACTGAACTAACATAGTCAAGCTCACTGTCTGAATTGAATGTTTGATCGTTTCATAGTAATTTTATAAGCATGATAGAAACTAAACTACAATCAGATGGAATTTATGGAAATCTTTACAAATTCATATATTGACATGAATGCTGCTGTCCAAACTGTGAATTTTTTCAAGAGGGTGAAAAATTTATGGATAAATTGTAAATGCTTGGCAAAGACGATATCGCGAGTGACATTTCAGTCATTGATGTTCAAAAGAAAGCCAACTTTGTTTTGAGTTTTATCAGCAGAAATTTACATTCAACATCGTAAGTAAAGGACAAGTGAAGTGTATGCATGAATGTAATATATCAAAGTCAATTTATGCGAGTGTGTGATGCGATTTATGTCAATATGGCGTATGGTAAGCAGATTGATGCTTCTAAAATTGTTGTTGCCGAAGGATTTTAGCTATGATTTCTCTAGTGCTTGGGGAATCGTGGCCGTTATATGGCAGCGAAATTCTACATTCCTGCAAATATATTTCAATGGACAAAAAATCTGTAGCCATAAGGCGCCATACTATTATTTACTTTATCATAACAAATGTTTTGGGCTTTTCAGTTTATGATCATTGATCATTCAATCATTGGACAGTTATACTACATATTGTTTAAGATTTGAGAAAACTAACATTGATTACATAAGAAGCTGTTTACTATAACCTGTGATTTTGAGTCTTCTGATCCATGAAGCTTTTTATTTTGACAATTTGACTGGAATGGTATTGAACCTGAGTATTTCACATACATGAAATGTCCCATGTCACATATTGTCCCCTTTTCTAACTGAAACCTCATGTAGAGATGTAAAGGCGTGTTAATCTCTGGCTCATACCAGATTGTTTGCCATAAATTCCAAAGGGCTATTGATGTATGAAAAGCATTTTCTATAAAGTAAAAATGTCTTCCTATGTATGCAGATAAACCTTGAAATTTGGCAAAACAGCAAAGTATTTTTCATGATCACTAGGTAATTTTTCTGATGATCATTATATTTTATAATTTCTAAACTAAATTATTTCAGATTTACATTTAAACGAGCTTTGATCATATGAAAAGATATTTATCATAACCAGTAAGCATGACACATGAACCAATTTTAACATTCATGTAATTATATAATTAAAGACATGTTGGTTACATTCTGTTTGTATTTGCAAATACAATGCTACTAGTGATTGCTATATAGCACACCTTGGAGAAGATAATAGTCTAGTGAAATGTCTAATAAATATTTGTGGCATTAAGCTGTCCTTAACTGCAAATTTTCACTCTGATAATTTTTGCTTAATCTTTGGCAGAAAAAAATTTTGAGTTTTTTCTCAAAAGATGAATTTGCTGGCACTGATGTGGAGATGGGTTAAGGGTTACAATAAACTTGCATGGTTTGAAGTCTGAGCTTTTCTATATCTATGAACTGTCACTTGAAGTAACAAATTTCTAACTTAACTCAATACATAGAAGTTTGAATGGGGGTCTCTAAGGGGGTCTATGCCTGACAACTTGGTAGAAATTTTTAAAGACTATATCTGTTTTTAAATAGCATTATTGTAAAATAAATTTTACGTTCCTAGACATGCTAATGAGCCATATATTTGGCATGATAATAAGCCTAAACATTTGGCAAAACATTCAAGTATTGTTCACTTCATATTTTTTTTGAAAAAAACGTAAGCAAAATGTGTTGTTTTTACTCAAAAACGATACGAACAAAATATATTTTGTATTGCTCTAAAACGCTGAAAATGGCATTTTCAAGGCACTGAAATTCAAAATTTCTCAGGGGAGAATGCCTCAGACCCCCAGGTGCGGAGCGCCTCCCACGTTTTATGACTGATGTTTGAAAAATCCTAGATCCGCCCCTGTAACAATGAGCTAAAAGCTACGCTGTCTATTGGCCGACACATTGACATACATACAGATTTCGTGTAAATTCTGTACAAAGCAGATACAGGATGTTTTCCAAACTTTGTGGCAAGAAATATTACTGTTTATTTGCACTCTCTTAATTATTGCATAATAACTTTGCAATCATGGTTTTCAAATTTAAAGATAAACGATTGCCATTTGCAGCATCGTGGTAAATGTTTGGTCATAAGTATTTGCTGAATGACAGCTTGAGCGTGATTAGGGTGTCTAGGGCTAAATGTTATCTTAGTGTTATCGGTGTGCCTTTTCAGAATGCCCCGTTCCTAAACACAATTTAGGTCGACTTTCTTGTACATTGTTCACGTTGTGCGTGTTTTGAAAGTTTCTTAAAGAAATAAGTGTCGTGATGGCCTCGTACCGGTAAACATAGATGAATAAAATCTCTGCTTGAATTTATGTAAATGAGATCGAGTGAAAGATAGGGGGAGTGGTGATTAAAATCGTTAAATGACATGCTTCGTCACTTTTTGATATTCAGGTCAGAGACAAGAAAATGGTCTCAACAGAAAAGAAAATTGCCATATTGTCGTTCGATGGTGGAGGAAGTAAAGGTGTGATGGAATTGAAAATATTGGACGACATATTTCGATTAGTAACGATTGTGTCAACGAATCCTGAAAGGGTAGACTACCTCTTGAACGAAGACATTGATGGAAATGAAGTAAATTTCTTAGAAGATGAAAGCGTTCGAGAGCGTCTGATCAAGGACATGGAAGCAGTTAAGGATCCCATTCATCCCATCAATGTTTACGATATGATAGTTGGTACCAGTACAGGAAGTTTGATTGCATTTGGTTTAGTTGGAGGAAATAAAGTTGGAAACGACCATCATGAAAGGAAACGGATGACTATTGAGGAATGTATTCAAATGTATTGTGCAAAAACTAAGATGATATTCAAGAAGTCATGGTTACACCACGTTTTCTCTCACGCACCTGGATTATCTCGCGTTCCAATAGTACCATATTCACAATACAACGTTAAGCAAACCCTGTATGATCTGTTTGGTGATTGCAGCTTAAATGATATGGGAGGAAAGAATCCTTTGAAAAACATAGCGGGAGCTGTTACAAGAAAACTTGGTAAAAACGAAGATCTCGTACTGTTTGATACAGCAAGTAAAGACTACCGGGATTACAAGGCCTACGAAGTCTTGCTTGCATCCTCAAATGCTCCAGTTTACTTTGACACTCCAGTCGTAATTGGCAATGCAAAATATGTAGACGGATGTGTCGGCGGAAATTGTCCTTTGGCACCAGCAATCCCGCGAGCAAAGTCACTATTTGGAAAAGATGTTGAACACGTAAACATAGTGTCTGTTTTATCAATTGCACCTCCCTCGTCTCCCAAATGGGAAATTCCTTCTAATGGTGGTCTTTTGAGTTGGTTACGGTATTTTGTGAAAGTGTCAACTGATGGAAACTCGGTGTTCAACGATGTTGTTAACCAAAATCGACATAAGAAAACTTTGTTTCAAAGGTTGTCGCCGCGTGGTAAGAGCTTAAAAAAATTCAAGCTTGATGAAATCAATCCCAAAAAGATGTTAAAAGCCATGGAAAGAGAGAAGCTTGAGAACGACATGTTTCTCGTTGATGTTGTTGCCACTGCAATGGTTGTCGTTTACACGTCTATTGAGAAAGGAGAAAATGATCAGAAATCCACGTTGAGTGTTGCGGCACAACTTGCTTACTCTGCTGGATGTGCTTACGAAAAAAGGAAAGAATATGAGTCGGCAATCTTTTCATACCAAAGGAGCAAACGTTTGCAAAAGAAAGTCAGCAGCGATCTCACATTGTTAAGGATTACTAATAAAATTGCAAACTGCCATAAAAATCAGGAAAACTTTCAAACAGCAATAAAAATATTTAAATGTAACGTATGCGATCTACTTCGCTATCGAGATGATCCTAAGAGTGATGATCTACTTATTGATGCCTTGAATGAAATAACAAAATGTTACTTGGTAACTTTTCGTTATTGTGATGCGGAAATGTATTTAAATAAAATACTGGCAAATGAATATTTCGTTAAGAAACGCATCGTCGAAAAGGAGAAATTTGTACGTGCTTTGGCAAACATGGCATGGTGTAAGCAGGAACAAGGAAAACTTGAAGAAGCTGTCGACCTTTACAATGAAGCAGCCACACTTGTTGCAGACAACTATAATCTTGACCAGGCTCTAATACTTGATAACCTGGGATTATGTTTCTTGAATCTTGGATTGAAGAAAGAAGCCCTCGATTTTACTCGGCAAGCCCAAACAATGAGAAGTGAGTTAATTCCCAGCGTAAACCATTCTTTGGTTGGTCGATCTCTTTTGAATGTTGGGCTCTGCTTGATTGAGTATGGTGATTACGTCGGAGCGAGAAACTGTTTAGAGAATGCCAAACAAATATACGAAAAAATTGGCTTAAAAAATTACATTTCCATTGTTTTGAGAAATTTAGCAAGATGCTTGTCTTTAGAAAAACCATCAGATTCCAGTTTTGCTTTGGTGTGCGCACAACAAGCTCTAGAAATGATGAAGGAACGTGTCCTTAACGATACTAATAATCCTGGGATTGCCATTACCTTAGCAGTTGTTGGTCTCTGCTTTTTCAAAGCTGGAAGACTTGAAGAAGCAAAGAAAAATCTTATGAAGGCCTTGGACATGATCACAAGTTTGTTTTCAGAAAATCATCTATGGTTAGTTGAAGTTTACCAGCTGCTTTACATAATGTATAAAGAAGACGAAAAGTTGGAGCAGGCTGAAGATTTTAGAAAAAAAATGAAGAAGATAGCCTGCAAGATAAATGTAGTAGCCAAGAGAATTCAAGAAACAAATAAATTAAGATGGAAAACTCCTAGAGATATTTTTTACCAAAGGGAAGCAGATATTACGTGGGTTTGATGCAATGTAGTTATTTATAATCAGTTTTCTAACGCCAGAAGTACACATGTCAGTTATATAAAGTGATCTTATTATGTGTCGGGCTATTCGATCTGCTTAGCAACACTTGCAAGTATGACTATTCCATAAATATAGATTATAGGAAATATAGATAATAGTTTGGCTAAGGAAATAAGGATGTTTTTCTCAATGGCCAACCAAACACATGCATGAATGTCTGTAAAATTTAACTGTATTTAATACACCAAATTATAACCACCAAATTTTTGTCACTTTATTTTCAAAAACAACATGCAAGCAATAGCATCGCGAAGCTTCTTATGAAAATAAAATAGACCTGCGTAGATGAAACTCATAATACACACAAGTAGATGTAGCTGGCTTATTTGGTTTGATTTAGGAAACAATTTGCTACTTGGTTAATATAACTTTCAAATCTAAATATGCTGCTGTCTTATGTGCTTTACATGTGCTTACCTGTTGAGCTCTTTTATTTAAATAAATTAAGCATTTTATTTTCAAAAGCTAGCCATTGTTTTCATGTGTTATACACCCTGAGTTAAACTGTGCTAAAATTGAAACTTATATTTTAGATGTAGCTGGTACCTTTGGTTTTGAACTTATATTGCATTTGCAATATTTTTTGATGATATGGCGGAATTAAAGAGTAAAAAATCGAGTGTCTTTATGGGGAAAAAAGCAACTTGGACACACTGATTATATAATGAGTAATAACATTGAGAAAAATTTCTCATTCTTTGACGGGCAGGTAAGAGTTGCTTCATTGAGAACCGTTGTAATACATGTATTGTCATTACACCCACAAAACTAATGTTTTCTACGTCCTATAGAGATCTCGAAGAATTATCTTTACCTGCAATCACTTTACGTGGAATTGATATTGTGTTTGAAAAAAGACAGGTGCATGTATATTTTGCGAAAATTTTTTTGATTCGTTTAGAAATGCAAACTACCCTGACTGTTAACTATCTACATTTACATATTGCAAATAAAGACTAACAGCTTGGCGATCGTTTTGAATTTGATTGATGAATTCCTTCTAGTAACGAAGATCCTGTGGAGGATATTCCAGTCCTGCAAACGACTTGTGAACACGGTTTGCAAACGTCGGGGCTTCGTTGACGTCACATGTATCTCTCAAAATGTTGACATTGAGGAATTTTAGGGTTTCCTAAAAATGTTTCTGCACATTATGCAATTTTTTTAATGAAAAAGATCAAGGCACTCAAACTATAATCGGCTCCTACAAGAACAGAAAAGCCTACTTGAAGAAGAAAAAGCAGAGAATAAAAGGTCATTTGAAAATGTAGAAATAACTACCAGCCCAGCTGAGCATGAGATTGACATTAAGAGCGATAAAAAGCTTGACCATTTCTGGCCCACCTCACACCTTCTCGTCGTTTCTGGCCCACCTCAACTTGAGAAAGAGTCATTTCTGGCCCACCTCACACCTTCTCGTCGTTTCTGGCCACCTCAACTTGAGAAAGAGTCGTTTCTGGCCCACCTCACACCTTCTCGTGGTTTCTGGCCCACCTCAACTTGAGAAAGCGTCGTTTCTGGCCCACCTCACAGTTTGATAGCTATTATAACCAAATCTAATTGCCCCAACCCTAGTTCGCGTACGTATGCTAGCATAATTACAGCGAATGTCAAACCCAGGACAATGGCAGGAGCCAAAGACGGCCGGCCCAACCCCTGCACCCGCGTGGCCGGCAGTCGGGGTCTATTATTTAGAGAGAAATTCTCTCATAGAGTATATGTCTTGACACATTATCATGAGGCAGAGAAATAACAAGTGTGCGTGGTTATTACCCGTAAGGTTCACCACATGTGGGCGAAGCTCCATAGGTGAATACTGCAGATTTCATATGAGGCGGTTAAGGGAAGGCGGGCGACTTCCACAACCATGTCGTAATTGTGGGGTCGGAACACAGGCAGAAACTATCCTTTGTCAAGCCTGCGGTGCGGATAGGCTGCATTATAAGCTCGTTTATAAACAGAAACAAGCAAGAAAGAGATTTGCTAGAGTACTCGCCGAATTAACTTCGACATTTTTGAATTATTTCGATTTAGAGATTTATCTCACATAGGGTATACTATTTATGCGGAGAAATAAGCAAGAAAGAGATTTGCTCGAGTACTCGCCGAATTAATTTCGATTTAGAGATTTATCTCACATAGGGTATACCGTTTAGGCGGAGAAACAAGCAAGAAGGAGATTTCCTAGAGTACTCGCCGAATTAAATTCGACATTTTGAGTTAATTTCGATTTAGAGATTTATCTCTCATAGGGTATAGAACTAAAATTGTAACAGTCGAGATGGATTTTATTGTTAAGGATCTTATACAATTATATAAACAAGGTGTGATCAGCGGAAAAACGCCATCAGAATGCCAACCCCCGGAAAAAACGACAAAATCTGCTTTGAGAACTACCACAAGCAGCTCAAAGTGCCCTTCATAATCTACGCCGACTTCGAAAGTCTGGTCTGCAAAATCGAGGGCCCCGCGCTTAATCCTGAAAAGAGCGGCACCCAGCAAACCTCCAGGCACGAGGCATGCGGCTACTCGTACATAGTCGTCCGTTCCGACGGGGAAACGCAGCCGCCGTAGCTCTACCGAGGGCCCGACGCGGCCAAGCATTTTCTGGAAGCGCTCCAAGAAGAAGAGCGTAAGATCAAGACGGTGTTGGCTAACCCCGAGCCTATGCACATGACAGGAAAAGACTGGGGAAGCCACAAGAGAGCCACAAACTGCCACGTCTGCGCAAGCCCCTCGAAGGCGATTCCGTTCGAGACCACTGCCACATTACTGGCAAGTACCGAGGTGCGGCCCACAATGAGTGCAACCTGAAGTTGGGGCTCAGCCCGAAGACGACAACCATACCAGTTCTCTTCCACAACCTGCGGGGCTACGACAGCCATCTCATCATGCAGACTATCGCAGAGACTGAAGGGAAGGTCACCTGCATTCCCAACAACGCCGAGAAGTACATCTCGATCAGCATCGGCCAGCTCCGATTCATAGACAGCAGCCAGTTCATGCTCTCAAGCCTGGATGGCCTTTCGACGGAAATCGCCTTTCCCATAGTGTTCAGGTCCTTGACCCGCATCGTAAAGTTGGGCTCGAGGAGGCGGCGGCTAACCGCCGGCGAGTTATTCACCGCGGATAGGACTACGCTTGTTGCTGCTGCCATGTTAAACATGACCAAACATTCCCCTTAAATCCAATTGGAGGTAAAAGCTACTGACGCATTTACCGAAGGCGAACCATGGCGACGACTCTTGACACATCCCAGATCCCCGAGCCCTTCCGTGGTCTGCTGTCACCTGTGAAGGTAGTCCAGGATGCCATCGAGGAGAGGACTGAAAATAAGGTCTCCCTGCTTGAGGGGCGAGCTAGGGTCACTCTCTATCCGGACAATCCAAGTCTCTCGACTGGGATAGACATCAGCTCGGCAAACCACTTTATGGCGCTTTCGGAATCCTATTTCATCGTAAAGATGCGGTATGCGGTAAAAGACAATCGCAACCTCCCAAACACGGGCGATTACCCCCAATTGGATCACTCCCACGAGCCCAGCCTTTAGTTGGGTAAAAAACATCCGTGTGGAGCTCAACCAGCAAGAGGTCACGCAGAGTGGCGTGTTGGCTGATATGCAGCCGGTTCAGCACATCCTGAGTCTTATAGAGAGCTCGATCGGGAAGTTGCAATACGCGGATAGTGACTTATTCGGCTTATAGAAGCTGGATACCAAGAAGGCTTTGAAAGCTCTCCCCTTACAGACCTACTCCTATGGAGTAGACCGTCGCGTTTGCTATGCCTTTGCGACAAACACAGCAGGCAGAGTCGGAAACCCTGACTTTGCTGCCGATCATACCCTCAAAAGGGTGCCTGGTGTCCAGCTCTCTTTAACCAAAGCCTTCTCGAATACGGTGCAAGAAAATATCGTCCTTGTCTTCAGCGGGAACTTTCAGTATAAGTTTTGCCCATTCCTCCCACTCTTCTCCAGTGGGGATAGTTGGCTGCCTCCGGGCACACAGGTGAAGATTCGCGTCGACCTCCCACAGGGCGATCTCAACCGCTACATGATCATTTCTAACAAAGGGAGCGGGGCAGATAATGCAGACGCTATCAGCAGAATACGTATAGATCTGCTGGAGCTGGACTTTGTCTACCCCACCTATCGCATGAAAAAAGACTACAGCCACCAGGTCTCGATTGCTAAGGAGCTGTATTTCCACGCCTGGTGCCCCAGGGTAGTTCAGAAGTCGTCGAAGAATGACGCTGGCATTCTCGAGCTCCTAAACAATGCCCCGATCCCCAGGAAGATGATTCTCTTCTTTACCGACTCGAGGCTCGGAGACACACCGGGACTTAATCCAAATGCCGCCGCCGACTCCAGCAACCGATTGGCTATGATCCACGCCAACGTAAGCCAACTCCGCATCATCGTGAACGAGCAGAAACTCTTTGATCACCCCCTGAAGTTCTCGTGGCAGTGCAGCGAGGGCGAAGCTAACCAAACAGGAGCCACTTACTTCTACGACCCCAATAAAAGTTCCTACCTGAGAGGCTACAACATGGTCCAAGAGTTCTTCGGAAAGACGCAAGGCACGGAAGTGCCCATCACGGCCGAGGACTACTGCAACAACTGGTTCATGATCCCGATCAATCTCAATCTGGACCCTGTCACAGACAATGCAAAAGCGCCAGGCAATCTCACAATCGATTATCAGTTCACGGCAGTGGCGGACAGTCCTATTGCGCTCCCCTCCGACGCCACCACGTCAATCAAAGTGAACCTTCTGTGCCTCGATCAGTATATGTACACGATGTCGAAAGAGAAAGGCATCAGATGGAGTATCGTCTGAGTTATACTGTAATTATCAATCACATCAGAACTAATTATGCTAGCATAATTACATTTGAAGTGTGAAGTTTTTGTTGTAGCATAATTGCAAGAAGTAACATGTAAGGTGGTGATCTGAAAACGAGCAACTGCCGTTATCGTGGTGGTGATCTGAAAACGAGCAACCGCCGACAATCGCGACGACAAACCGCCAATATGGCGGGTTTCTACCCCTCCTACGCATGTTAGGCCTGGGGGCAGGTGTGTCGCCGTCGGAGCTGCAAAAAGCGATGAGCGATCCAATCAAGTCACAAATGCTCATGCAGCGTGGAGGCTTTCCTTGGGCGCTTGCAGGGTTGAGCCTGCTCCCCATGCTGATAGGAAAGGGGGCGGGAGACCGGATCGTCAACCAAATGAAGACGCCCCACCTGAACGGCATACTGCAATCATGATCCGCGGGGGATTGGCTTTCCCCCCAAGGCTGTTGGGAGCCGTCACCAGGACGGCCCCTTACGCGAAGAATGCCGCTATACGCTTCGCCCTTGGTGCGCTCGGCTCGCTGTGGGACAACTTCGTTGACAGTATCTTCGGCGCGGGTATTCTTAACGGCAACATGTCTCACCCCTCCGACGACTACCGCGTGGAATATGTGCCCTTCCGCGAACAGACGACGGGCGGTGTTGCAAGAGAGCAGAGAATCGCGAAAAATCGAGGGTCCTTTCTAGGTTGAAATCGTCAGCCCATCAGCAACAGCATTTCCCAGGCCTTGCAGGCCGCGTCCTAGACCCCGACGAGCGCCCACATTGGCCAGACGTTCAACATTTAGAGAAGTGCATATCTTTCCGAAATGGATTTTCGGCTTTTATTCCCCGGGTCAGTCGTCCCGACGCTATCACAGGCGCCCGCGCCTACTGTTCTTCCAAGTGTTATCGCGCGCGATACTAGCACTGGTGGGGGCAAATACCCCGCTATCCTCGGGCTTGAATTTCACAAAAAAGAATGGTTTGACGAGCTTCTGTCTTCACTCAAAAAATGAGGGCAGAATGTTTTGCTCTTGGGTCAGAGCAATATGGGCAAGAGCTTCTTCATGAAACGGCTCCTTGCTCACGTTCGTCCGAAAAGGCTGAACGTCATTTCGAACTCCTCCGCTGATCAATACATCCAACCTAACACGGTCTTGAAGCATTATTCCGTGATGGCTGAATCGATCGAGGATATGAGTATAGAGCCGGAGTCCTACGTCATCATCGACGACATCCGCGTCATGAATCTCAAATGCGGAACGCAGAGGGAATGCCTCTATAAGTTCTCTACGATGTATAGCCATCATCTGAAATTGAACGTCTTCTTCCTCTCCCAGAGCTTCGACAACATAAAGGACATGAAGGTTAACACAAATTTTCTCTATCTCTTCCGATTCACGGATAAGTCGAACGTGAAGCGGTTTCTTAATTCGCTCTTCGGCGGCACGGGCAATAAACCGGCTCTCATCTTCAAACTGTACGAGAAACTCTTGACCCGCTGCGAACGGCCGATCCTCGCTGTGGACTGCACCAATCAGCGATTCACCTTTTATTGCGACGAAAAATCTATTGCGGTGGACTTTCAGTGAAAGCTTTGCTTTCTCCGTCATTACCAGAAAAAATCTGAACAAGAATTAGAGAAAGAAGTTCAGGAGGGATATCACCAGTTTTTTAAGCGTATGTTTGAAGAAAATGGAACATATTCGAATCCGGATCGTCGATGGTCTCCCACAGTGGCTTGAGCGGGTGGCGGATGGTTATCTGTCTGGCCTTCCTCGTCCCAAAGGTGCGCGGCTGGAGGTCCTCCAGTTTATCGAGAGCCAACCCGAGCACATTATCAAATGCGCTAAGACCTTTATGGAGGTCTTGGGTTATCTCCCCGAAGGGGCCCAAGCAAAGGGCGCTGGAGCACCAAATCTCCACCGAGATTTCATCTCCTTCCTGCGCAAAGCATTGCAGTATATACCAACCCCTCCCCTTGCTAAGTTGAGCTTGCTGGAGTTAAAAAACACCCAAGCGTAAAAGAGCTCTATGCCTTGTACGAGGGCCACCCTGAGCTTCTCAATGAAGAGTCGGTCCTGAGCGCGGTCAAATCCATGTTGCTGAACTATTCTAAAGATTCAGGCCAAGTTCGCGACAGCATCGCTGATGTCCGTTTGAAAAACCAACTACCGGCGGTCACTACAACCGTGCCTTCTCTCCAGACTCGGAAAGAGGGGGAGTTCGATCGCTTGCTGCTGCTCGTCTTTGGCCGCTTTCTGGCGGGCCAGAAGATTCCCGAGGCCTTTCGCAAAGCGACTATTTCACTCCGCGTGCGCAGCTGATACAATTGTTTACGGAAAACCAGCAAGCAAGCTCAAAGCAAGGAAACCTCGTGTGACGAATTTAACGCGCTTCCGCTGCCAATACGATGCCGAGCAAGATCCACCGAGCTCAATCTCTGTATGGGAATACGCTTTTGACAGCCCCACCCGTACGCAGCTGGAGACCGTTCTCACCCTAGCTCAGGCCGCCAAGCGGGTTGAGTATCGTCGTTCCGATGGCGCTGCGAGGAGGGTGCGACGCCCTCCTACGCGTATTACTCTGTAGGCGGAGAAGGGGGCCGATGGATGGTCTCCACTTGGCCCGGTTCTCAGCTCGAGTCGAGTGCTTCGCATGGGGATTGCGGCTGCTGTAAACGATGTTGCGACCGTCCGGCTGAAGGTGAACGATGTCGAGAAGACAATTTTCGAAGTGCGCAAGCCACGTGGGCAGGTTTCAGCCTTCACAGTTTTCGACTCTGCATTAGAGGTTGACGCGGGGGCCGTTATTGGGTTTTCTTCAACAGACGCTACTGTTCGTTTTATAGTGACATTGCTATTGGAGCAGTATGACCTCGTGTGAGCCCTACGCGCCCCCTTCTTCACCTCCGGTGTCGACGGCGCCTCTCTATCCTACGCAGCCTACTGCGAGCGATGCCGGAAATACGTACCGATTACAGAAAATTTCAGAGGTGGAAGCTCGCTTGCACACGGAAATGGAAGCCCGCCAAACGCTCTACAAAAAGTACAAAAGAGCTGTGAATGGGTTATACAGCGCGAGCAAGGCCCTATCTACTATCACTGTGGGCGACGCTGTTAGCGGCGTGGCCGTACTCAGTACCGTCGTCTTAATTCCTGTCGGGATCGCAATCGAAGGCCTAGCAGCTGTTTGCGGCATGGCCACTATCGCTGGTCTGGTCGTGAGCCACAGATTGGCCAAGAAAGCTGAAAACACCATCGCATTCGGACATCCGCTGAGACCGTGCTCCGAACAATCTCGCTGATCACGAGCCGAGCGCTTCGAGATGGCAACTGCAGCAAAAGTGAGTACCAGCTCATTCTGGACGAAGCAGAGCGCTTCGCTTCGTTGAAAGACGAATTTAGTAGCCAGACAAAGAGAGCTCTCCGCGAACAGACGCGAGAGCTAAAAGCACAGCTGGGCGCTGCACGTGCGAGCGGGCGTGAGGAGGGCATTCAGCTCGGGTGCATGGACGCTCTGAAAAAATCCAGCATCAAGTGGCGGATGGCAATTCACCCTAGACATAAACTTTGTGCGCCATTGACAGTGTTGCATCATCTTGGTGTAACAGTTTTCATCACCCCACCCACGCCAGGGGCTACTGACCGAAGCTGTGATCATAATAAATCACAGCGTTGAACATCTCTTTTGTTTGTAAGGGGAAAAACATTAGTTGAATAAAATTGTGTGTATGAAATAGCGTCGCTGGTATGGAGTGTTTGGCATGTTAAACTGGCGCTATGAGCGTCATGAATCTAGCCGAGCATTTCAATGGTCGGCGGCATAATCGTGCGTCGTTGGCTGGCAAAGATTTGAATTTCGTTTGCCACTTGTGTGACGACAGCGGCGGGGATGTGGAATGGCTATGTAAGCATGTCGAGTCGCCTGGGCACCGAGAAAAGCTAGTTGAGGAGCTGATGAGATCTAGGGGGTGGCCTCACCGCTTCCTTCGGGCTGCTCCCGAGGAACTGCAACGGCAAGTTGAGCTTGCGAGGGAGCAAGTAGATGCCCACCTCCGCATGTTGGACTGGGTCCTCGAGGGGAACTCTCTCGACGAGTACTAACTAACTATCACATCAGAACTAATAGACCCCAACGGCCGGCCGCGCGGGCGCGGTGGGTGGGCCGGCCGTCTTTGGCTCCTGCCGTTATTCTGGGTTTGACATTCGCTGTAATTATGCTAGCATACGTACGCGAGCTAGGGCTGGGGCGCTTAGATTTACGTATAATAGGTCTCAAGGTGTGAGGTGGGCCAGAAACGACTCTTTCTCAAGTTGAGGTGGGCCAGAAACGACGCTCTGTATACTACTGCTCAAGTGTAGTGATATGGCTCCATGGCAATATATTTACACAAATTTGTAGCAAGTATCTGAAGGAACTTCACGATAGCCAACCTGTGGTTTTGGAAAAGCAACCATCTGAAAAATTTACGACAAGTATTGGTATTCTCATGTCTGGGATCAATATTAGTCAGTGAACAACTCAAATAATGAACTAACGGAGAGGTTTTGCTTTGACATGTTAAACTCATTTCATCATCACTCTGTTGAATCTGTTCATTTACAGAAGAAAATTTCGTTCGATTTATCCGTGAAAGATGATTTTACTCTTCATAAAGCTTTTAGACGACAAATGACGTTATAGTATTTATGTAATAAAAACGGTTTTCATTCAAAATAGCAATGGATTTTATGTTAAATTTTCGAGGACGTCTCTAAACGTCGCAAGTAAAGCCCCGGAAGCGGATATACTTATGCTCGCTCGAGCTTGCCGTCGGCTTTCCGAGCGCGTGCATTTTAATATGTTTAGGAACAAACATTACAGTTTGCAAAAGACATCGATCAATAGGTCCAATAGGTCCCATTCCCCCTTGTTTAATGTAATGTGTAATCAGTTCTATACAACAAATCAATTCCATGCTCATGATCACTTTATGTATAATGATGTAAATAGAATGCTAATGTGCCATGATAAATGACCGCAACATGGAATGTACCATTCAAGTTTGTATGTGTATAAAAAAGATTCCTTGCTGAAAACAACTGAGTAACATTAACCCAGAAGAAATCAAATAATATACTTACACACAAACGCGGGGAGACTGAGAGATACATATGACACCATATAATTGTTGGTGTTAATGGATGCGTTGATCTTGTGCTGGTTGGCAACAAATTAAACAAAATAAAGAAAACATCCTTTAAGCTCCAGTTAACATGATTTTATTGGTTATTGGCTGAGTTCTAACTTTCATGTCAACTGCAATATATAAATGTAAAGATAAATAATTTAAATGAAGCAATTGCTTCACTACAGCTTGCCTTTAGCATGCAAATTTGTAAAATGAACTTTGGAAAACTGCTTGTCCAATTATTCTTAATTTAATATTTGCATATTATACATACGTACATTGTTACTTCTTGCTGTTACTTCTATAAATTGACTTGAGAATTTATAGAAGTAACAGCATTCATAGAGTTATATGAGAATTTGAAAATAATTACTGTGCTTTTGTCCATTTGGTATTGTGTCGCTTATAACAAATGATAAATGATTGCAAATGGCACTTTACGCCTACTCAGTGCGAGAGGCAGCAGTTACCTTGCGATAGTAACTCGTAGTTTTGAATTACAATTACTAAGTAGCTACAACTGCATGTGGCATATAAACTTAGATCTTTAATCTTTACGTATAGGCAAACGAACTATGCAGAAGTAATGCCATGCAATTTGAAGGTGCGAAAAGGACATTTGAACTTCTTAAAAAAATCTAGTGTTTATTTGACATGTTAAATGATTTTGGCAAACGAAAAATATTCAATACTCCTCATCAAAGAAATCTTCTAGATCTTGAGCAATTTCACAATATTCTGATTTAATAACTACGCAAAACATTTAAAAGTTAAAAATATCAGTTGGCCTAATTTGAGAATCACAACAGGAATGATTTGTATCGCTAAACTAAAATTGTAATTTTTACGCTAGAAGTTTTGACTCTTTTTAATGCTATGAAATCACGTCATGCCTCACTGAATCCCGGTCAGCCGGGATCATGTAGACAGCCTCTGAACATGGCGGCATAGAAATCTGTTAAAGTTTTTTATTCAGTCAATTTTTGTAAATAGTAAATACATCATACGATTTATGTACAGTTGTTACCACGCATGTATGGTTTAAAAGGTCGTCTATTTTAGAAAGGTTGGCAACTCTCAACACAAAATTAGCGATCGTTAACACAAATATTTTTACAAAACTGTAAATATCTAATAAGTAAATAACAAAACATGAAAAAAAAGTACATCCCATTAATAAGGAATAATTGTACAATATTTTTGCAGGTTTTTAATATGCAAATGTATTTCTAAGCATATGAAAAATGCGAATGTTTTTAGGGTTTGTGGCAAAGACTTTGCAAAACCTATGCTTAGGTCACTTATTCGCCATATTTTTGAATGTTCAAACTCATCGCAGATTGGCTGAATTTATGCGAAAACCATTAAAAAAAATTGTAGCCAATCTGAATACATGTGAAAGCAATTGCAAAGAGTCATTTAGAAAAAGGCAATTTTATCCAACATTAAGGCCCAGAGCAAGAGTATAATTAGTTATTGTCAAAATGAGCCAACTAAGTATAGTTGTAGTTTTTGTCAAAATGAGTTAACAGAGCTTGACCAAAGCTTAAATCGATAGGTTTATTATAATGTCGGGCAAACGTGGTCACCGTAGAAAAGCCACCAGATTTCAATACATCTTTAAGGGTGTACAAGCCCAGAGCCCATGAGATGTAGATGCAGATCTGCTGCTATGAGAGCTAAAAACTCCGATATCGACGCTTGCATCTGCTATCACAGATTCGACCAAGCGACCAATCGTTGCATTACTTACAAGTTTTATGTGGTTTATGGTAGCTAAGCAGTAGTTGATGGTGTTTTCTTAAAATTTCAGTTCATGTCAAAGAGTTTGAATGTGAGGAACTGGACATAGTGCACTATCTGGCTAAGAGACGATTTCAATGAGTCGATGCGTTTTCCTGGTTTGGTAGTTGTAATTTTGTCTTTGATGTGAAAGACGATTTTTCCAAGCATGACCTGCATATGATTGGTGTTTAACTTCACGAGGGTTTGGATCTCGATGCTGTTATGATGGCACGTAAGGTCGTTGCTTTTTGGTAAGCCTTTCGAGACTTCTGCATTGTAAGTGTTTCGTTGTTTTAAAATACCTAAATAATATAACGATTGTCGAGAATCGCCTTTCAATTACCACACAGTCACAAAACGATTAAAATTTTACTGATCGTAAATATATTTTCTTTTTTGTTGCAGAAGTACTTTATTGCAAAGCCATCATCAAAGAATATATATAATATATTAATACTAACATGGCTTAATATGCACATGAAAATCATGTGGCTTGGACGAGATATGAACTTGCACCTTCGGGATACTAGTCCGCCGCTCTACCTGTTGAGCTATCAAGCCCACAGGGAAAGGAGAGAAAAGAGATTTGACTCCTATTCATTATTTGTATTCTGTAATGATGGCTTTAGAATAAAGTCGAAACACTGTGCCATCCAGTAAACTGCTATAGTGGCGAGAATCTACGTCCATAAACAGTTTAAAAAGAGATTTGACTTGTCTCCAATCCTTGTGGGCTTGGTAGCTCAACAGCTAGAGTGGGGAACTAGTATCCCGAAGGTATGACTTCAAATCTCGTCCAAGTCACATGTTTTTTATGTGCATATTAAACCGTGTTACGATTAATATATTATATATATTAACAGAAGTATCTTATGCTCTTATCTCTCATATCACCCCACTTTTTCCGACCCTCAAATTGGCTAATCTAATCAACTTGTCATACAAATACTTTAACGTATTTCCGACGCTCGCTAAATATTCGACACCGATATCCCAAACACATAAATAACGCGGTAAAGAGAGTTTTAATTCAAAAAGTGTCTTTAAGAAACCGTGTTACCAATTGGTGTTCTCCAAAAGTGTGATGGTCGTGTGAATTGAGAACAGACGAGAGCGCTGAGCGTGCAGTGTATATTGCGCTATATCCCAGTTTATTCTAGTATGTGTATGTCAATATTCACATCTGGGACATTATCTGATTGTCAGCGCAAAACACTACCCATTGCTGTAAACATATAAAGTATTGCTTACTTGTACTGCCCGCCAGGAGATTAATATGATGTCAACTGTGTCTTGTTTGGGTCCCATTCCTATGAACTTCCCAACAACAGACAGACCAGATACTTTAAGCTTTTGTGCAGCTGGTGAATCTCATGCTTTTTATCCGTCAGTGGTAAAAGTCGGGGTTCCGGTTTCTTTTAGAAAGGGTCTCAGAGGTACATACTCATGGCTTTGGATATCAAGACTGTGCGGGCCAATTGGAAATAACATAGATTCCTGTTGCCCTTTCCTCGTCGATTTTCTGTAAAAAAGGACTGATTACTTTGAAAGGAGAGAAAGTGCAAAACTTTATATTTGATAAGTCCACTGAAAATACGTCTTACTGCGAGGACTATGGAGTTCAGGGCGTAGAGCAGATTTGCTCTCTACGCAACTTTGAAAAATTAACCAACGGCATATCCGATTAAGGCAATAGCATCTATAGTATTACCGATTTGATCAAGAATGTTGAGCGACCACATTGTCGCTAGCTGTTATTAGAGAAAATGACGCCTTTATAGCACAGACTGCATGTTACCCACTCGTAAATCACTGCGTTTTCGTGCAGTTACCATTTGTTCCCAAATTTTAGGATTTAACATAGGGATTGACATAATTGCTACAGATTTCTGATCTTGCGAATTTTGCCATCATTCCTTTCAACTACTCAGATGATAAAGTAATTTGGTATACGAGCTGCCTGCTCAGCTGGGCCATCTTTCTTTAGCAACTTCCGCATACCCTCATTTGAAGCTGCTACGTTTAAATTATTGCGCTGATCTCTTTCTGAAATCTCTAAGACATGTGAGCGTGTATCATGTACCTGTAAACACAGTATAGCGGCACGTGCTACACTTTGCTCAATCATCTGTTGATGGAGTGTGACCATTTCGCTCATGTTGCAGTTAATTTCTACCTAATTTTGAGTCGCTACTGATGTAACTTCACCATCATATTGGCTGGGTCGGCCTGAACTACCACCAGTTTGGCACGTGGTAAACGTTTGTCCTTAAATATGTTCTACTTGTAGCATAGCTTGATCGAGGTCCATTTCGAGATAGAAGATGAAAAAACCGAACTGAAAAAATACTCTTTACTACAAAAGCTAGTTTAACTCTGATAGTATATTAATCCTAACACGGTTTTAATATGCACATGAAAACATGTGACTTGGACGAGATTTAAACTCGCACCTTCGTGATACTAGTCCGCCGCTCTACCTGTTGAGCTACCAAGCCCACAGGGATTGAAGACGAGTCAAATCTCTTTTAAATTGCGTATGGGCGAGAGATTCTCGCCACTATAGCAGTTTACTGGATGGCACCGTGTTTCGACTTTATTCCAAAGCCATCGTCAGAGAATATGTAATAAATTCATCCTAACACGGTTTTTAATATGCACATGAAAAAGGTGCGAGTTCAAATCTCGTCCAAGTCACATGTTTTTCATGTGCATATTAAAAACCGTGTTAGGATTAATATATTATATATTCTTTGATGATGGCTTTGGAATAACTCTGATAAAGAACAGCAATATAATATTAGTATAAATGAATCGTTCTTTTTTACCACTGTACTTACCAACTGTTGAAACAAACCGTTTTATTGACGAAAATGCAGTAAAAGTAACAATATAGCACATTTAGTTGTTACCGCTATGAAAGGTTGTGTATAATGGCTATCGAAGGGGCCTTGTAATAGTATTGGTCATTATTGAGGAGTAGGTGATTTGTAGGAGAGAGAGCACTGCGCATTAATTAACCAGTATTTAGAGCACGAATAGCTGTACGATGGCTGGAGTGGATGAGAGGGGACTGGGAAAGATATATGTGGGCCACAACTCCTCCACTTCTCGCTAATTACTAATAGAATTGCAATCAAGCTACAACTTAAAACAAGTCTCTTTCGATTTACAATTCTATCATGTCATTTGCTGTAATTGTCACGTAGCTGTAGAAAGATTTAGAGCAGCAGACATTGTACCAATATTTCGAATGACAAAAAACAAGCCTTCATAAAATAACCATAAAAACCATTATAATTAAAACATGAACAAATCATAAAACTGTATACAGACGCACATCAGGTCAATGTTTTCTAAAGCGGCGTTCCCATATTAAAATTCTGTGTATTGAATGATGAAAGCATTGAAATGTATATTCTTTGACCATACTGCGGTGCCTATTATATCTTTATTTGTGGTAAGATGAGAAGTTGAAGCCGTCCTAGTACTATGACTTGTATATATAGATATGTGCATACCTGCATCTGTCATAGAACGTTCAACTCTGTGTTAAGTAGTGTCAGTGAAATTAGGTTGATGTGGGTTGATAAAGCTGATAAGGAATTGTTTATTTTAACCACGTAGTGGGCCGTTAGTTTTAAATTTTGCAAAACCGAGTGACCACACATACTTAAGAGTGGCAGGAGAAAAGCAAGGCTGGGGAATGGTTCTTATATAGAAAGTGATACCTAGATTTTCTGGCGGTGGAGATGATTCAAAGCGGTGTTAGCATCCCAAGTTAAGTAATATCTAGCTAATGATGAACGAGTGTCGTATATACATTTCATAAATCTTTTGACGAGTGGCAACTGTCTAAATTGCGTTGTGTTTCCTTCCCGATTGAGAATAAAACACTTCTGGTCGTTTTGATTGAACTATATGATGGTCATAGGCAAAAAGAAAGATTTTTTAAAAATTAGTCTGACCTTGTCGTCGTGAGCAAATCGTATTACGACGGGTTTGGCTAAGAGTTTTGAATTTCCTGCTTCAATCGTAACTACATGTTCATTACATATAGAAATAGAATTGATAGAAATGCGAAATTTCCATTGTTCACTCACTTTCAAGGGGATGATTGCACTCCACTTTTGCAAATTAGATTTTCGTACTTGTTAACTAATCTCTTTCAATTTTTTACAAAAAGTTTGTGAGAGTGTTTTCATTTTCTCACAAATGTAAATAAATATAGCTCCATTTTTCAAACATACACTGCATGTATGACAGCAAAGCTGTAGAATGTATTCATAACCCTGCGATATCTTTATAGAAGCAGGATTGTGAACACATGTTCATCGTTAACCTACTGTCGGGCTTCAAATACTGCCTCAGGTGACTTAGCAGTACTACCACAGTTGACTTAACAATTAGAAAAATGTGTTAGGTACAGCAAAAGTGAATTTTTCACTTGAAATCAACCTTTTTATTTTTTTATGTAGTTATATTTCAGAATCCAGCTTGAGATACTACCGTGTTTAAATAAGTGTAAATGCTACTACTACTATTACTACTACTACTAATAATAATAATAATAATAATAATAATAATAATAATAATAATACTTAAAATACATATGATACTACCATTACTATCATTGTTACAGAGCTTAAACACTATACATTTTTAGTACATAAAGAAACCGTGCACACTTGAACCCTCGTATAACGTGGCTTAAGTTATTTAACTGAGATTAAACTATTTCTACTTTGTTATCAAAAAGTTGCTGATGGGTCACCCCACCATATTTTTCTTGTTTTTTTTATTGCATCAGCCTTTTCTTTTCTCTTGCCGTATATTATCCTCCATTCCTTATCGTAATCGTCCGCTTTTCGTTGCTCGCCATCATTCCTACACAGTTCGCTGCTGCTCGTATACGTCTAATAACCAAGGATGATTATCTGACAAAAAAAGATTTATGATATCTAAAGCTTTTAAAAGGCTTTCCTTTGCATCTTTAAATTTTTTATTTATTGAAAGACACACGCTAAGATGTAGGAAGGCTCTTGCAATTCCAGGATTTTGCTCAAAATGGACAATTTTTTTCAGTTTTGCCAAAGCTTGTTGGGCATAAGCCAAGGCATCGCTATGCTCTGGGTTCTTTATTAACGACATGCATTTTGCTAGATTTGACAAGACCATGGCCATGTTGAGTTCGTCATTGGTTTCATTGAATTTTTGTTTTGCCTTATTCAATAAACTGATTGCTTGTATGTAGTCTTTCTTCTCTATCAAAGAAAGTCCAACATTGTGAAGGGACTCGGCTATAAGGCGATCTTTTTTGTTTTGACTTAAATTGTCCCCTACACTTAAATTCATTCTCAATTCTCTAGCTTTGCACAATAACTGGTAGGCTTCAGTAACCAATCCAAGATATAGAAAACATAAACCCACGCCATTCAAGATTTCTGCCATGTTAAGAACGTCGTTGTCAGCGACGAAGTTGGCTGCTTCTCTGTAAGTATTCAAAGCTTCATTAAGTTTTCCAAGTCGTTGTCTGCACCACGCTACTTTGATATGGACAAGTAGTTGCTTCTCGTTATCATCGCTGTATTTGTACAAGATATCAATTAAATGCTTTTCTGCATTTTTAAAATAAAATGTACTGGTGTAACAGCATACTTTTTGCATGAAATTATCAAAAAAAAGGTCAACACTTGGCTCACCTAGATAGTCAAAAAGTTTATTCTCGTTGGATTCAAATAACTTTATTGCCAATTGAAAGTTTCCAAGTTCTTTTTGGCATGTTGCGATATGATATGAAATCTTTATCATAATGAAATCGCTGCTTTTTTCTCTTAGCATACTTTTGCATGTTTGGTACGAAGAAATTGCTGACTCGTACTCTTCGCTGCATCGGTATGCATGTGCTGCAGCTTTAGCGAGCTGTGCTGCAACTGTGAGAGAGTTTTCTTCATGTTCTTGTCCTTTATTGATGGACGTGAGAACGACAAACATCGCAGAGGCGACAACGTCAACTATATACATTGCTTCATCATTCTTTACTTTTTGCATGGCATCCAGCATCCTTTCAGCATTGCTTTCATCAAGCTTGAATTTTTTCAAGCTTTCACCACGTGGCGACAGCCTCTGAAACAAAGTTTGTTCATTTCTCTCCACAACATTTCTGTATACAGCGTTTCCATCAGTTACTTCGTTGACAAAATAACGCAACCAAGTCGACAAGCTATGCGGTGTTTTCAATTTCAAAGACGGGGGTGCAATGGATAAAGCAGAGGCTATTCTTACGTGTTCACCATCTTTTCCAAATAGTTTCATTGCTTGGGGGATTGCTTGTGCCAATGGACAATTGCCACCAACGCCTCCGTCTACAAATTCATCATCGCCAATTCTGACTGGAGTATCAAAGTAAATTGGAGCATTTGAGGTTGCGAGCAGGACTTGGTAGGTTGGGTAAAGTTTGTAGTCTTCGTTTGCTGTATCAAACAACACCAGCTCTTGCTTGCTGCCAAGTTTTTTAGCCACAGCTCCGGCCACACATTTTAAATTGTCGATATTTCTAAAATCTTCAAGTTTACAATCGCCAAACTGATCTTTTAGTACTTTCTCTAATTTGGCTTTTGAGTATGTTTTAAAAGGAATGTTCGGCAACTTAGGGGTATGAGAAAGAAACTTTTGCATTCTCGATTTCTTGAAAATTTGTTTAATTTTTTTACGATACATCTCAATGCATTCATCCACGCTCATTTGTTCCCTTTTACTGTCGTCTCCATCAATTTTATTTCCACCTACCAAACCAAACGCAATCAGACCACCTGTACTGGTACCAACTATCATGTCGTACAAATCGGTTGGATGGATGGGATCCTCTACTCCATCCATAAAGTCAATCAGAAACTCTCTAACGTTACTATCTTTTAAGAAATCTACTTCCTTTTCATCATTGTCTACAAGGCAGCTCACATCATCAGGATTTCTTAACACAATCGTCGCCAATCGTAGAACGTCGTCCAATATCTTCAGCTCCAATATACCTCGACTTCCTCCACCATCTAAGGACAGTATGTCAATTGTTTTTTTTGATGCTTCCTTTCCCTTGCTCATGACGTGTATACACAAAAATAACTCAGTTTTTTTCTTTAACGACAAGATTTAAGTAACCACACCTTCCTTTCTGAGAAAGAAACAAGTTTCTCACGGCAATATCTTAGTTTTGTTAACGAATCTCATATCAAGTTCCACCCTACGAATAAAAATAAAAGCTGTAAGAAGCCAATAAAATAAAGTCTCAGAGAAATTTTCCATACTTGTTTTCCAAGATCAGGAGTTACAAGCTAAGGAAATATTAGATGGCTCCTGGAAGAGCAGGTCCCTGACCTCACTTCGAATAAGAATGACAATATTCTCGTATTTATTATAATGAAATTATTACTATTACTAATATACATAAGAAAGAAATCTTAGTGCTAACTTAATATGAATATAGGGCAAGTAAAAAAATTAAACTAGCCAGCTGACTTGAATTATATATGCTTAGAATTATATTGCATTGAGCTCCCCTTAATTATGTTTGCTTAAAAAATAAGTCGTTTTTGGTGTTTCTCACATAAAGTATAGCATGTCTATTTTGTCTATTTATCTTTTACATACATGAAATATGAACCATTAGCAAGTGAGAGCTATTTTGTGGGAAAGATAAAAAACAACACAACATAAGATGTTAGATTGCAGTAGTTGATTAACTATTTCACTAAGTGCCTCAATGAATACTGCCAACGGCATCGGGCAGTTGACTAAAAACGAAAGATGAATACTTTAAAATTAAATCGTACACAACGCAAATTAACATCTTCATTATAACAAAAGTTGTATTGTAACTGAAATCAGTTCGAAATTTCTTTCATATAAAGGAGAAAGTCAATCTTTGCGATGGTGACAGATGTCACAGTCCAGGGCATTCGGCAATCTATGGCATTTATCGTGGATGAGTCATCAAAGTATGTTATTGATTTCTGTCTTTAAGATACGGAAACAAATTCTTCTAACGCGAACAAATATGAGGAATGTAAACGTTCCTTTTAGAAAACGACAAAATATCCTTTGCCTAGTGACACTAAAAAAACTGCTTGTATTTAGTTTATATTCGCGCAAATGAAATTGCCATAATATAAAGCTCAGCAAGATGCTACATTCATTTACTAACATTGTCAGGAACAATCTTTGTTAATGGTTCCTGCACATAGCACAAGGGTCTCCTGTTTGTGAAGATTTGCCATATTTCACACTCTCAAACCTATTATGCCCAGAATAGTTTTCCGCTTAAAAACATCTCTTTTTGTAGCTTTTCTTTCATTATAGGGTACTTATACTTTTGTTTAAAATATAGTTTTAATTGACCAACGTCTTAAATTTTTATTATTGTTCGGAAGGCATGCGATAATTTTATTAATGTCAATGCACAGTAGGGAAAATGAAATCAAAACAGTGTTTTGGTCAGTTGTCATAATTGTCAAAATGATGCTGTTTGTATCAATGCAAATTGGTAGAATGGCTGATATTCATATATGCAGGATATACCGCAATCAATTAGTTTGAAATATAATGTTTTATATGACTATTAGCCTTATGATTATATGTGATGTGATATGATGTTGCATAGTATGTTATATAACTGTTATTTGATGTTATATATAAGACTGGATTAAGCAACTCTATATTCGCAGTACCGAAAACAAAAATCGCTGCATTTTCATCATATTTCATCATATTTCATCACATTTCTGGCAATTCTATAAACTGGTTGACTCCTTAGTTATGTTCATTACATGTTGATAAGTCTGGATTGTTCTCGTATTTATTGCCCTCCAATGCAAGATAATTGCCCTACAATATATTTGCTGTGCATTTTCAAAAGTTGGTCCCTTCATTTTTGTCTTCAACTTTTGTGCCAAATGCTTGATCCAGTCTTACTTCAAGGTCAGTGACATCAATTCCTCCAATTATCTCAAAAGAAGAGTGGATAAAACTGTGCCATCAATCATGCCGACCTTTTCTCAAACAAAATTCAAGTTTTATATCAACACTATTGCGACTTTATTAAAGTAACACTGACTATCCTATGTAAAAAATGAAAAGTTACGGCTTAGTTATGTGTATGAGACCTTCAAATGTTTAAGTCGCGTTTACTGTGATTGGTCATATAATCACATATCGTAAATGCTTGTTTTAGCGCTGCAATCAGAATTTAAGAAAGTTATTTAACGCCGCTCCCGGTTAAGCGCTACATCTCAGATATTGATAAAGTGTAATTTTGGTAATAAAAGAATACATTAGTTTTTTGTTGCACACCTATGTGAAACTTTTGTCAAGTTATATTGTATTGGACTTTCAAAATGGCGGTTTGTGATACTACTCCCTCTAACATTAGCAATGTTAATTTAAGGAATAACATCCTGTAGGCATTGAATGAAGAATCTATTTGCTGTAATAATGCACATTTAAACATAACGTATGATGGAGGGCGAGTGAAATGGGCAAATAGTTTAGAATTATTGAAAGAATTTGTCAAAACTAATCTTATGGTTCCAGGCCAATGGACTTCACCTGGAGATCAATCTCGACGTTTTAAAAGTACTCGTTCTGACGTGTGCATCGCATGGTATCAAAAAAGCAAAAAACCTTATTATTCCAAGGCAAAGTAGGTAAAATACTAAGAGAAGCTCTGATAAATATTTGTAAAAAGACGGCTTATCTCCTCGTCCGGCTGAAAATATCGTTGCTGATAATTCAAACAAATCAACTGACAGCTAAAAATATTCAATTGTACAAGTACATTGCAATTGCTCGTGCGAGAACACTCAGAATGACATAGAAGAATTGAAATGAAATGTGGAAATATTGCAATCTAGAATTGATGCATTACAGAGCTTAGCAAATGTAAACGAGGCATGCAACTCTAATAATATGTATCTGAAGGAGACTAATTACGGGATCTTGCTGACGAAAAAAAGAAATCTGAATGGCTACAGTTGGAGGTTGTTTCCTTTAAGAAAACGATTGTCCATTTGGCTGAGTTTAAATTAAGGTATGAAACAAACTTGGAATCGGTAAATGGTATGGCAATAAGCAATGATGAGATTGGCCAAGTGTCCAGCGTCCATATTGAGGGAAGTACTCCGAATCAATGTGTTATGCATAATCAGTCAACTCCCTTCCCAAATATTACTTCTATGATAAACATTGATTTTCATCAAATACAGCGTACAAACAAAGGAGAAACTGCAAATGTTTCGCTTAATGACCCCATAAGATTGATTCCAACATAAAAACCCACCCGTGCGTCTAGCCAATGAGAAATAAATCTCGTGCGTGGTTAGGATGTCTATCACAAACCGAGCCAACTGAGGGAAATGAGAACTGTTTTGTTTGTACTGCGATAGCCTACCCAAGTAAAACTGTTGTGGAAAAGACTAGTTCAACCGCTTTTAAAATTAAGGCTTTCCATTTACAGCTATTACATTACCAAAAAGGCCAACGAAATAAACACCAGCTCTATAAGATTAATAAAAGAGTAAATGAGGAATCTTATGAAACAAAAGAACAATATGTTGTGCACCAAGAAAATAAATTAGCTTTTGAAGTCAATAGCAATACCCATCTAAGTCAGCCCAATACCATAAGATATCCTACGCTCAGAAAATATAAAGATAACAGACAAAGAAACAATAACTATGAACCTCGTGAAGTCTATAAAACCTAGAGAATGAACACCATTATTGGCAACAGAATATCAAATAAAGTAAATTGTCGTCCTTTTTTTCCTTGAACCTTTATTTTTTATACTATTTGGAGCCAAAAGTGGAGGGGATGGCTGAACTATGTCCACAAGAACTTGAAGGTCAAAACGCTGTAATAAACCCACTAAACTTGATATACATCAAAAGATCTTCCGACTTTTCTGTTCTACGAAATGCTCACAAACATGAATTTGTACCTTCCTTATTACTGTCTAATACAACGTCAATTGCTCCTAAAATTGACGAGATTGCGAATACCATATTGATGTCAGACACTGATGTTGTTATGTTTACAGAGACTTTGTTAAAGGAACCAATTCCAAACAAAGCAATTAGCATTTCTAATTATCAACTGCTAAGAAGGGATCGAGCTCAAAAGTTGCACGGAGGTGTCTGCTTATACGTAAAGTCATCAATATTCAGCCGCCAGCTTTCAGATATGCAAAGTGAAGAAGAATAGTGGGCCATGCTTCGCCCTCACCGTTTACTTAGAGGGTTTCATCAAATTATAGTCGGTGTAGTCTATCATCCCCCGGGAGAAGATAATGATCGTATGATTTAACACATACAAAATACATTGGAAAGTTTCGAGTCATCTTTCCCCAATAGTGCAATTATTATTGCCGGTGATTTCAATAAACTAAAATTGAAGCGCACTGTAAAATTATTCCAGCTAAAGCCAATGGTCAGTTTCCCAACCCGAGGACCAAATACTCTTGATCAGATTTTGTCAAACCTAAATAAGTATTGTAACCTACCAACTAGTGCGTCACCATTTGGTCTCTCGGATCATGTGACAATTAAAGTCAAACCAAAAGAACGTACCGTTTCTTGCCAATCTCAGTCAATAGTATAACGACAAAGTAAAAAGGCTAGTATTGGCAGATTTTCAATTGCTGTCCCATGGTCCCATATGCTATCCAACGAATATACATGTGACCAAAATATCGAAATAATGACAGATATCGTTAAATACGGACTAAATAAAATGATGCCCCAACGTTCCCTCAAGGTTTATAAATATGATCGTCCATGGATGACTAGACATCTAAAGACACTGATCTCTAAACGCCAAAAAGCATTTTTGTCCGGAAACGCTGCCTTATTTAAAGTTCTTTGAAACATGGTTAACAAAGAATAGAAAAGCATTCGAAAAGTATATTATAAGTCTAAAGTTGAAAACCTTAGAAATGTAAAACCTAATAAGTGGTGGCAAGAGGTCAAACAACTGTGTAGAAACTATAAATTGAACCAAAAAAAACTTTAAGACATGTTATCTACAGATTTAGATAACGATGAAAAATTTTATGTGATAAAATCAACGAATCCTTTATAAATGTGATGCAAGAATATTCTCCGCTATCTACTGAGGCATAAGTGTCTATGGATGAGAACGACCAGTCTATCAAAGTCGATGAAATCGAGGTTGTTGAAAAGTTAAGAAAAATTAGTCGCTCAAAGGCCAGCGTTCGTGATGGTCTACTTAATTGGATACTGAAAGACTATGCAGATATTCTCACGTTACCAATCACACCAATTTTAAATGTGTCTTTCCGAAATTTTCAAGTTCCTAGGATGTTGAAAATTGCCGATGTCGTCCCACTGCCCAAGGCATCAATTGTTAAAGTTTTTACACAAGATTTGAGACCGATATCACTTACTTCTGCTCTATCCAAAATTGCAGAAGAATTTGTTATTGAAAAAGATATAAAACCAATCATTTTAAGATGCAATGATAAGCATTAATATGGTTTTATCCTAAATCATCAACTACCCATGCTCTCATATCGATGATTCATCATTGGCTACAAATGACTGACGGAAAAGCCGTCACAGCTCGAGCTGTTTTCCTAGACTTTATAAAAGCGTTTGATATGATAGGTCATAATTTCCTAATTGCCAAGCTTTTAAGTCTTAGGATCAAACCTTGAACCTTTAACTGGCTGATTGATTTTTAGAGACAGGAAACAAAGAGTAAAACTCAATCAGTGTGTGTCCGATTGGAAAAACGTCCCTGCAGGAGAGCCTCAAGGAACATGTCTAGGACCATGGCTATTTTTAGCCATGATCAATAACTTAGAAATATATGGAAAAACAGAATCAATAATGTGGAAATTTGCAGATGACACCACTACTTCAGAACTAATTTCATATGATCGAAAAACTTATCTACAACAAGAAATCAACCACATTGCTAAGTGATCAATCAAAAATAAACTCACCCTTAATCAAAAGAAATGTAAAGAAATTTTCATATGTTTCAGAAAAACTACTGCAACGTTTGATGAAATCTTAATCGATGATCAACCTTTATAAAGAGCTCAAAATAAAGTAAATGGTTTGAACCAGGGAATATCGTTACTTTTTGACTCTGAAAACGACTACCGTCAACACGACAGTCCTTCTCAGGGCTATACCAACCTAGACGATCTACATTTACAAACATGTAGATATCAAAATGTTGAAATTTTGGGACTCACAATAAGAAATGATTTGAAATGGAACGACCACATAAATGTTATCACTAAAAAGGCAGCAAAACGTCTATATTTCATTAAGCAGTTGAAACGGGCTGATGTAGATAAAAAAGACCTTGTTTGTTTTTACTGCGCTAAAATAAGATCAATTCTTGAGTACTCTTGCCAAGTATTTCACTCTGCTCTACCAAAATATCTATCTGATGATTTAGAGCGTTTACAAAAGAGAGCCATGGGCATCATATTTCCTGAGCACATTATAAAGATGCCTTAACAGCAGCTTATATTCCGACCGGGGGCGGATCTAGGGTATGTCAAATCACTCACGTGACTTATGTTTATAGTTCAAAATTATTTATCAAATTTAATCATTACAATTTTTTGGTCATTAAATTTTCGTTCTGTAATCGTTTCGATTTCATCGTCAAAATTCTGTTTTATGTATGAAAACATACACAAACACCACCTTAGTAAACAGATCAGTAGATAAAACATATCTAGAATTATATTAATTGGCTTACTGATAAGTCGGGTGGCTCGACTGGTTCGACCGATAATGGAGTTCAATAGCGCTTATTTAAGCCATTCAATTGGTGAATAGCCAGATCAGTGGATGATCTGGAATAATCTCGACCGATAAGTGGGGTGGCTGGACCGATAAGAGAGTCTGATTGCTATCGTGTAATTGGTTCGTTTAAATTTTGTCTTACTATGATTGGTTTGACCGATTTTGATTGATAGCAAACTGAACTAACGTATTCAAGCTCACTGTCTAAATTGAATGTTTGATCGTTTCATAGTAATTTTCTAAAGCATGATAAAAACTAAACTACACTCAGATGGAATTTATGGAAATCTTGTACAAATTCATACATTGACATGAATTATGGTATCCAAACTGTGAATTTTTCAAGAGGGTGAAAATTTATGGATGAATTGTAAATGCTTGGCAAAGACGATCTCGCAAGCGACATTTCAGTAAATGATGTTCAAAAGCAAGCCAACATTGTTTTGAGTTTTCTCAGCAGAAATTTACATCCAAAGTCATAAGTAACGGACAACTGAAGTGTATGCATAAATGTAAAATATCAAAGTCAATTTATGCGAGTGTGTAAAGCTGTGGGTACATCCTACATTCCTGCAAACATATTTCAATGGACAAAAAATCTATAGCCATAGGGTGCCATACTATTATTTAATTTATCATAAACAAATGTTTGGGGCTTTACACTTTATGATCATTTATCATTCAATCATTAGACTGTTATACTACACATTGTTTAAGATATGAGAAAACTAACATTGATTACATGAGAAGCTGTTTGCTATAACCTGTGATTTTGAGTCTTTTCTGATCCACGAAACTTTTTATTTTGATGATTTGACTGGAATGGTATTAAACTAATTATTTCACATACATGAAATGTTGTCCCTTGTCACATATTGTCCCCTTTTCTAACTGAACATCTCATGTAGAGATGTCAAGGTGTGTTGATCTACAGCTCATACAAGATTGTTTGCCATAAATTCCAATGGGCTATTTATGTATGAAAAACATTTTCTATAAAGTAAAAATATGTTCCTATACATGCAGATAAACCTCAAAATTTGGTAAAACAGCAAAGTATTTTTCATGATCACTAGGTAATTTCTCTGATGGTCATTATAATTTCTAAACTAAATCATTTCAGACTTACATTCAAACTAGCTTTGATCATATATTTATTGGAAATTTATCATAACAAGTAAGCATAACACATGAACCAACTTTAACACTCATGTAACTATATGATGGAAGGCATGTTGGTTGCATTCTGTTTGTATTGGCAAATACAATGCTACTGATGATTGCTATATAGCACACCTTGCATTTACTTACAGAAGATAACAGTCTAGTGAGATGCCTAATAAACATTAATGACATAAAGCTGTCCTTAATAGCAAATTTTCACTCTGATAATTTTTTCTTAATCTTTGGCAGAAAAAAATTTGAGTTTTTTCTCAAAAGGTGAATTTGCTGCCCTGTATGTGGAGATGGGTAAAGGGTTACAATAAACTTGCCTGGTTTGAAGTCTGAGCTTTTCTACATCTATGAACTGTCTCTTTTAGTACCAAGCTTCTAACTTAACTTATTATATAGAGGTTTGAATGGAGGTCTCTAGGGTGGTCTATACCTGACAACTTGGTAGAAATTTTCAAAAACAATATCTTTTTTGGAATAGCATTATTGTAAATTAAATTTTATGTTCCTAGACATGCTATTTAGCCATATTTTTGGCAAGATAATGAGCCTAAATATTTGGCAAAGCATTCAAGTATTATTCACTTCATTTTTTTTGAAAAAAACGTAAGCAAAATGTTTTGTATCTACGCAAAACGATGCCCACAAAATACATTTTGTATTCCTCTACAACGCTGAAAATGGCATTTCCAAGGCTCTGAAATTCAAAATTTCCTAGGGGAGGATGCCTCGGACCCCTCCTGAGGTGCGGAGAGCCTCCGACGATTTATGAATCCGCCCCTGATTCCGATCCTATTTGACAGACGTAAATCTCTCAGTAGGAGATTCTTTAATGATATAGTGAAGTAAATGGTTTGAACTCGGGAGTATCGTTACATGTTCGTAAATGTAGATCGTCCAGGTTGGTATTGTCCTGAGAAGGACTGTTTTTGTTGTTGTTGACTGACGTTTTGACAATCTTAGCGGTAGTCATCTTTAGAGTCAAATGAGGAGTAAACGTCAGGTTAGCCGTATTTGTTATCTTGTTCTTACATCATTGTATTATGTGTACAGGAAATGTGTATTGTTATTGTGAAGTAGTGTGAAGTGAAATGTTTTTAGTTGTGATGAGTGATTTGGGTGTGATGTTTTTAGTTGTAATGTGTGGGTGTCAATTCTGTATTGTCATTGTGAATTAGTGTGATCAAACAAACGATCAACTAAAACATTTCACTTAACACTAATTCACAATGGCAATACACATTTCCTGTACGCATAATACAATGACGTAAGAACCACATAACAAATACAGCTAACTTGACGTTTACTCCTCATTTGACTCTGAAGATGACTACCGCTAAGGTTGTCGAAACGTCAGTCAACAACAACAAAAACAGTCCTTCTCAGGACTATACCAATCTGGACGATCTACATTTACAAACATGATATAGTGAAGGATAAGAATCACAAACTTTACAATTTATTATCTCAAAGAACTTATAGCATTTATAATCAGCTAAAGACAAATAAAACATTTAATGCAACTAAATATTGCACAAATTGTTTTAAAAACTCTTTTATTCCGAATTTCTCAAACGAACATATCTTTTAAATTGTACGTTGCCCATAGGTTGTACATTCAATCTGCTTATGTAATACATCTTTAATTTAACTTCATTTAAGTTTTACTATTATTAATCTTAATGAATGTAAATAACTGTATTATGGTAACTATAAGTAATAATTGTGTATAATACATGTAATTCAGTTGTAAAAACTGCAAGATGTATTAATATTAAATAATTTTTTGATTTTTGATTTTGATTTATTGTATGAAGTAAATAGATTTTGTCTAATTATCATTTTTGGAGGGCAATAAAAATATTTGGTGTGAGCCTTTAGTAGAAAATTATTTAAATAGGGCTAGGCGCCCACTTAAGCGCCGCTCCCGGATAAGCGCCGCACTCAGAAAAATGAAATTAGGTGAGCACCGCGGCGCTGAATCGAGCATTTACGGTAGATGACAAACGAAATGTTGACTGCACTTCTGAAAAGTTTTGTTTACGTTCGGTGATGGATTTTGTGTTTTCTTGTCGTAGAGAATTTGAAGTGATTTCGGCAGTTTTTATGCGACTCTTTGATCGTTAAGGCAGGATAAATAATTGAGCTGATAGGCTTGCACGATACTCATGTATTTGCTTAAAACTTTAAGAGATATTTTTGCTTGTACTGGTGTTAGCTGTTAATGAAATAGTTACGTTTATTGAAGAAAGAAAGTTTGCTTTAGATAAGGAACAATATAACTTGGTGGCATCAATATACGTTTTGATCACTTGAAATTCATTTAATGTTCTCTTATGTCCCTAAGTATTAACCATAACAATGTTTATCCTTGAATGTACTAATTTATCAATACATCAACAATTGGTGTTTTGAAATGAAATCGTTTTAGCTTCTAGGTTCCGTTCTCTTTAATAAACAATAGTTAAAAAGAAACGCGCACATCCTGACTTTCGGATGCGTTGAGTAACATTTTACTGTTAATACGAAATTCGAATGTTAGTGGTTTAATTATTTACATTAAATCGAACTTAATCGGATAATGAGGATGAGATTCATTTAATGAAGTAGAACGAATCAGAGCAGTCTAATAATAGCGTGTCACAGGAACCATCGGATGTTCAAATCACGTTAGGTTGCGTGAAAGTTTTTAAAATCCTAAGATGTTAGAAGTGTACTGGGTTAGGCTTTAGTCTTGATTGTGTGAAATATTAAATATTTTAAACTGCTAAGCACAAGGTGAACATTCGCTCTTTTCGGTCAGTATGTTTAATTATATCTTTTAAAAAGTATTGTAAAAAGCATAACCTATTATAATAAAATAAATTTAGAAATGGCTTCAACAACATAAATTGAATATTTAAATAATTTATTAGAAATTGTTTTGAAGTAACCTGATATTAAATAGCAGTGTGAACAGGCTACGAACCATTAAGTTTAGATTGACAGAGTAACATAAATGACATAAAGATATAGTTTTGTGATATCCACGATAAATTACCGATTGCTTATTTTGAATGGTTTTTAGTCATTTTCCTACATCATATTCATTGTTCCTTAAGCAATTATTTTCATTCGTTTATTGCAATATTTATAAATATAATATGTACATTTATCACTCACCTCTGTTGGCTGGAGTGAGAAGATTGTTCTCGTCAGAAATCTGTCCCGATATCTCTGCAAGTCTTTTTAAAGTGAGGCTGTTTGTGTCGTTGCAAATGCTTTTATGAGTGCATAAGTCCCTCCCCCAACATGAACGTTAAAACACAGCAGGCTCATATTTCGCAAGAAGCTTAAAATTAGTAAAATGCATAGCATATTTATTGTTCCACAATTATTGCAACACCAAAAATTGACCACCAACCATTACCTTACATGGAGTGATTTCATTACCATTGGTCAGATCATACACCCTGTATTTGTTTGAATTTCATAACAAAAAATACCAAGAATGCCTGAACACATGCGATGGTTTTATTCAAAAGCAGTTGATTTTAATGTTGATTTAGCACTTCAATGTTAAGTAACATCTTGCTTCAATCTTTACTTTGCCTAATTGTTTTACTTGTTAATAACCTGTATAATGTCTTTTATTACACCGGCTGTAAAACTAAAAAAATCGCTGGATCGCGAGAGATTGATGATTGGCATATGATATTCATATATGCAGGATATGCTGTTTTCATTACTTTTGAAATTCATTGTTTTATGCGGATTATAACATACATTTTGAACACGAATCTTCCTATTTTAATCTTCCTACGGCCATCAATCATATCAATATTTTTAAAGAAAATTGAAGTTTTCAATCACAACATTTGCTACTTTATTTGACAAAGAGCATTCCCGATTATCCACCATATAAAAAATGAAAAGTTACAATGTAGTACAGAGCGATAAGATGTGAAGTGTTTTAGTCACATTTCGCTGATTGCGGAATAATCACGAAAATATTGAACGAAATCTTCGCGTTTTTGTAAGGGGATTTAGTGTTTCCTTGTTATATAGATGTGGAAGTGATTTTGAAAGATATTCATGGCAACTGTTTGATCGTCAGGGCAAGTTAAATAATTAGGCTTGCGTGATGCTCAGTTATTTTACAAAAGCTATTGGAGATATTTTTGTTTCTACTGTTATTTTTGAAACGAAAATTGTTTTGCTCGCTTTTAGGTTCTGTGCTTATTATAATACAAAATTACAATAGTTTATACACGCTCTTCCGTGGAGTAAAATTTGGTTTTTAATGCATATTTTAAATGTTGGTGTTTTAAACTGCATGTCACCATTTACCAAAGTAGGCCCTAAATTCGCCACAATACCTAATGGACTTTGATTCCCTGATAGAGTGGCTCTTTTTGTAACTATTTTAGTTTTTGACTATCAGACTATCTTTTCCACAGATTAAATAAAATTACGCCCACCAGTCGAAATTCCTCAGCATCACCCCCTGGTTTGTTGCGCAATGCCTTCAAAGATAATTAATATTTTACAGAACTTAATCGGGTAATGAGGAATAAAATCATTTGTAGAAATAGGAAAAGTTGATTGAAATTCCGTTGTAAGAAATGATCTAGTGTCCCTATAGTCTTGTTATCTTAAAATAAACCTTTTTGTTTTTATGCAATGTAGCTAAAGAGTCTTTATGTACAGTATAAACATAAATAGTTCAGCGAAGATAAATTTTCTACAATACCTAAAGGATTTTGATTTCCTGATAGAATGATTCTTACTCCAACTGTGAAAGATTTTGTTGACTTGCAGTTTTAACATATATCGGTATTGAAATTGGTTGGAAGATAGCCAGCTGAACCGCATGCAAACTGAATAAAATTACGCCCTTTAGTCAAAATTCCTCAGCTTCACCCTCTGGCTTGTTGCGAAATACCTTCAAAGGTAATTTCCATTTTAAAGAATTTAATCGGGCAATGGGGAATAAAATCATTTGATGAAATAGGAAAAGTTGAAATAGAACCTGACTAATAACTGCGTGTCGCTGGTAAAAGTCACGGGCTATATTTTGTCCTTAAAAATCCCAAGATTGCAGAGGGGCACTGGGCTACGCTTTAGTCTTCATTTTGTGAAATATTTATAATCAAACTGTCAAGCAGAAGGTAAATATTCGCTTCTTTGGGTCACTATGATTGATTATATCTTTTAAAATATTTGCAAAAAGCACACAACCTAATATAATACGATAAAATAAACTAGTCGCATAAAAATGTGCAATAGCATAATTTGAATAGTTGAATTCATTAGAAATTAATTTTTTTAAATGGCATGATTTGAACTGGCCGAGGGCGCTGGCTACGAACCATCCAGTTTAGACTGACTGAGTAATGTAAATCATATATAAAGATGCAGTTCTGTGATATTAACGATGAGTTATTGATTGAATGGTTGTTAGTCATTTTCCCATTTCAGACACTCCTAAATATACGCCCTCTACAAGTCCCTCCTAAATATAAACGAACAATCGCAATGAAAAGCCCCACCGGGCTCTTCTTATTTAAAGAATTTTAATTTATTCAAGTGAATATCGTACTCATGTTCACTAATAAATATTTCATCATACACTAATACAACCAACCATTACCTTTAACGGAGTAATTTCCGTAAAATTGTTGCAATTACGTAAAAAAATACAGGTTGCTGAAAATTGTTCATGTTAACTGTTGTAAAACAGAGAGCACAAAGGCAAAATAAACGATTTCCGTTTCAAAACAACGGTAAGAGCAGAAGTGACCCTGCTGAACATCAATTAAAACAAGTTACTTTACTTACGTTTACTATCAAAATGTTGGCACAAAAACTCTTAAAAACGGTTCGAAACAAGCTTGGCGAACTCATCATTCATAATCAATGTTATCTATGAAAGCCTAATTAATTAAATTGCCCTAAAAAACAAACAGTCGCTACCAAAAACTTTCAAAATCACTTAGAAATCTCTACGACAAGAAAACATTAAATCCTCTCACAGAACATGTACAAATCTTTTCATAAGCGCTTCGAACACTTTGTTCGTTATGTATGTTATTATTTAACTACCACGGAAACATGACTGAAAATGCAGCATTCTATCCCACATACATACCTAGAGAGTAGCTTTTCATTTTTCACATCGTTGATGGTCACGAATGCTCTCTTGTTATTTAGTGTGATAAAGTTGCAAACATTTTTTTTATCTAAAAGTCAAATTCCGTTTAGGAAAAATATCGGCATGATAATTGACCGTCGGAAGATTGATAATTGGAGGGATTTATTAAAGTGAAATTCATGATGCATCATTTGTTCTATATTCATTAAAAGAGTTCTTTGTTGTTAAGTTTGTAATGTGTTGAAGAATGTGTGCGCCGGCTTTTGCATGCAATTTAAGGTCTTACACATTTACACTTGCTTTTTCAAAATATATGTTCTTGAAAGTCCTTAAAAAGTGTATAAATTTCATTACTCTTGCTTTGTACGGTATTCAATGTTTCTGTTGAACCTAATTCACATTTACTTTGCATTTATAGGCTTTTAGTTGATATTGGTATTATTTCATCTACACAAACAAGCAATTCATCGTGTGAAATTTATGCCGTATTTTTTACTTGGATTTTTGTACATGTGGCGTGCATTTTCAAAATGATCATTGTAGTTTAATATGGTTATTTTCAACTGAAGGTAATCTAAAATCTTAGTGGTCATTTCACTCATATTGTTACAAAATGCCGTGTTCATAGTGACAAAGCAGGGCCTATGGTAAAGAAACCATCAAGTGTTTAGTGTATAATAAGTCCTTGTCTAATTTGTTGAGTGTAATGCCACTGTAGGAAATGATCGAATGTCTCTCTAGCCTTGATATCGTAATTAAACTAAACCAGTTTTATTTTGTATATGTGCAATGCAAAGAGTCTTTATGTACAGTGTAAACATAAATAGTTCATTGTAGATGTTGAGTGTTAAATAATCACACCAGCCCCAATTTTTGAAAGGTTAACAGACTCAAATGTCATGTTACTATTGGTCACTGTAAGATCACTTTAACTTTTGTGATCATTAAGAGCTTTGGCACCTGGCTTTTTGTCGAACATAGTTGAATCGATTAGGCTAGGTAAATTTGCCAAATCTTACCCATGCAACAACATGATTTGTGATTACATGTAGCTATTGATATATGGCATATTCTAAATAGTTTCATTTGAAGTGGAATATTTTAAAATAGCATTCAAAATGGCACGGTTGGCCAGCTACAAACAATCGAGAATAAACTGACAGAAAACATAAAGCTATAGGCTATAGCTATGACCTATACACAGATGTAGTTTTAACGACATTGATAATAAATCAAAGTGGTTGTTTGTGTTGAGCTCGCGTATTTGGTTATTTTCCTTAATAAAAAATTTTCTACTGAAGAAATCGTTTTCATTCATTAATTGCAAAAATTTATAAATATCATTGCTCTTACATGCACCTCTGACGAATAGAGTGAGGAGATTGTTCACTAAAAATTTGTTCTAATGTCTGTGCAAGTTTTTTGAAGGTGATGCTGTTGGTATCAAGACACAGCAGGTTCCTATTTCGTAAGAATTTTAAATTTAATAAAGTGCACAGCATTTTACTTATTCTTCACCAATTATTGCAACATATAACTCTGACACGACGAACAACTACCTTAAACGAAGTGATTTCTGTAGCATTTTTGCAATTACGCATGTTATTGACGTGAAAAATATAGGAAAAATGTAGGAAAAATATGTTATGTCATTGCGTATGTTATTACGTATGCTACGTATGTATAAGAAATTGCTATCTTTTTAAAGTTTGGATTTGGACCAATCGATGAAAGTTGCTACATTTTTGTCACACTCAAACTCCAACTACATATGGAAATTGTGTTCGAAAGAGATTCCACATTGTATTTGTTTGTATTTCCAATGCTAACAAATTTGAAGAATGCTTGAACACAGGCGTTGCTTTTGTGCAACTTCAGTTTAGTTTTATTGATTGATAAAGATAAAGTAACATCATGCTTTTTCATTTTCAATGGTTTATTTATTAATACCAATATAATGTCTTTAGCTGCATGGAATATTCGTAAATCATGTAAAAACGCGAGAATCTCACGGCTAGAGGAAGATCAATCACTGGGAATGGCTAATATTCATGTATGCATGATTTGCCTTATTAGTTTCCTTTGAAATTTATACCCTTAATTATCAATCTTCTTGCGGCCACGAATGATGCGGACATTTCCGAAATAAAATTCAAGTTTTAGATCAACAACTTTTGCGAGTTTATGAAATTAGCAATAGAGCATACGCTACTATCTACTATGGAATGATAAGATGCTAAATGTTTTGGTCATGTTTCGGTGATTGTCAGATAAAAACATAATAACGAATGGAGCTTCTCCTGCTCTTCTGTAAACATTTGTATGTTTTCTGTGAGGAAATTTGTAGTTTTGTTGTCATATAGATTTCGAAATGGTTTTGAAAGATTTTATGGCGACGCTATGATAGTCAAGGAAGTTAAGTTATTAAGCTTGCTTAATGCTCATGTTATTTACATAAACTATAGGGGTCATTTTCCTGTTACTGTTGTTTTAAAACGGAAATCTTATCGGTCGCTGGTACGCTCTCGCTAATACGAAAGTTAAAGCTAAGCATTTCAAGATATTCGAACTAGTAGGATTGGGAAATAAACAAAGCATAACTTTTATTGTAAATACTTTCGTAAAGTAAAATAAAGAAATGTTATAGAAACAAGCAACAGCATGAATCGAGCCGTCGGTCGTTTCGAGCCGTCCAGGGAATCTAAATTTTCAAATTTTCTCATGATTTCATTTTAGCTAGGTGTTTTATAAAAAATATAGTTACTCAACACATAGAGGTGGTCTGCAATCACACGTTGGGACTAAAATAACAAATGAAGTCCTTCGACATTAGTAAGACAAGAATAAAACTAAATTATGCATTCATCATGGGAATTGCACTGCAGTTATTTAAACTGAATTGTAGCTTAAGCTTCGAAGAAAGTCTTCAGCCATTTGCATGAGGTGTTTTATCTTTTTGCACTTCTCCACTGGACCAGTCAACGAGCTTTAAACAAATGGAAAAGTTTTGGTGAAAATTGAGAGCCGCCAAATCTTATTTTTATCTATATTATATACTTTGACGATAAGAAGGTGATTTTAAAATACAAATTTTAAATGGTCGGTTTAGCATTGACGTGAGGGTAACAATTCTTGAAGAATAAAAGTAGATGCTTGCAAAAACCAGATCGTAGCATGAACTTCGACTTATCGCATCATATTACTGTTAATTTGCATAATCCATTTGCTTGTTTCAGATAGGAACATCGATTGTGTTAGTAGAAACTATCTCTTTTGTTTATAAAGAGTTATTTATCGTTCCTTAGTGTCGATTTCAGTTAACTTTTCAAATGGCGGTTGCCAAGTTATTTTCTAATGTTGCCAATTACATTTCCAAATATGGAACGTTCGTTATGAGCTTGTCAACTTAAGTTCACAAGTTTTGTACTTGAGTACTGAAGTTGTGAACTAAAGTTGCGAAGTACTAGCAAACGCGAAAGGTCCATGTACCCTGTAGACAGTTGACAATGATCCGTTCAGTAAGCAAGGAAAACCTTTACCAATAGAAGTAAGAAATGAAATACTTGAAATGTGGTTAAATAACGAGCGTTTGACAAACATTTCGAAACAATTAAACCTACCGTATAAGACTATATCAAATATAATAGATCTATGGATAAACACTGGCTCTATTGCACCTCGCCAGAGCAAACTTGATGTTCGAACCACGCGTACAAATGACATTATTGCATACACTGAATATCTAAAAAATTAATAAACCATCTATTTACGCAAAAGCGATTCAGCAACAACTAGAAAATAACAAAGTTTGCCTTACAGCAAACATACCTAGCAGGTCATCCATTAGTAGAACTTTGAATAAAGATCTTGGTTACACTTACAAGATAATAGGTCAAATTACTCGAGAGACAGAACGGCCGGGCGTTATGGATAGCAATTATTTGATTGATTGATTGCAGCCGAATTCATTTCTTTGATGAGTCGTCTGTAGTTGGTACGAGTGGCAACAGACGTCGAGGGCACAGTATGCAGGGTACTCCTGCATTTGAAATCCAACGATACACTTCTAGTGCCACATTTACTGTAAATTTATTACATGTGGCACTCTTAGAGGGCCGTCAAACGGATTAGAATTGCTTGATTTCCTTGCTTACTGAACGGATTCATTGCCAAATGTCTACAGGGTACAAAGAACTTTCGCGTTTGCTAGTACTTCGCAACTTAGTTCACAACTTCAGTACTCAAGTACAAAACTTGTGAACTTAAGTTGACAAGTTCATAACGAACATTCCATATTTGGAAATGTAATTGGCAATATTAGAAAGTAGCTTGGCAACCGCCATTTGAAAACTTAAAGGACATTGGCAACGAAAATTTTTATGGCATATTTTTGAACCTTTGTAATGTCTAAAAACTAAAATAGCAAAATTTTTTTCCAAAAATATTTTATTGCTGAGATATTTGCAGCAAAAGTTTATAAATTTCGCGATCTTGGATAAAATTTTGATAAAATTATCTCGAGCGGTAGTGACGTCTTGGCCGGTAGGCAGTCAAAACAACAATACAATATACTTTGTGATTGACTGCGTTACAACACATTTAAAGCATATTTTACGGGGTTTTTTGCTGTAATGGATGACATACACGAAAATCAACCGGGCTAAGTTCTGCCCCTTCAATATGAACCTGAAATGAAGGCCGAAACAAGTGAAGAAAGCGGTTCCGAACAGGAGAGTGAGCAGAGCGACTTGTCCTCGTCGGAGGATGAAATACATGCTGAATTTGAGAAAGCAAATGCTTGGCGCCTTCATACTCTTAGTTGGTGTAAGTGTGGACATTGTACTTTGCCAAAAGGCAATCGAGTGTTTTGTTGCCACGAAAAGCACTTGAATACGATGAGTATGAGGCTTTGCTAGGCCAAACAGAAACTCAAGGAGAGTATTGCTTGACAACACACCAAGAATTTAGGGACAATATGCTGTCAGAAAGTGTGTTAGAGATAGACGTGTGTCGGTATCTAGAAAAAACTGGCCCCTGTCTGATGAGGAGCTGGCGAGAATACACAAGCTGTATCGATTAGTCGCATATCAAAGATGTTCTAGGTGGATTTTTCAAATTTTAGGGAATAAACATCGAAGACCATTTCCTGCTTGAAACTTTGAAAACTACGGTGGCCCTTATCTGCAATTCACAAATTAATTTGTCAATGCACAAACATTCCCTTAAATTCAAAAACAATATATTTGATACAAAATAATGTGCTGAATGCAAAATGATTTTGTTTGCGATGCAAAACACGAACAATGCAAAACAAATTTGATCGCAATGCAAAACAAATTTGATAGCAATGCAAAAATAAATTTGATCGCAATGCAAAAACAAATTTGATCGCAATGCAAAAACAAAGTTACCGCAACCCAGAATTTTGCACTGTACTGTGGGCGGCAATATGTCGAATATTTAATAGAGTGGGACAGTGTATATTAGATTTCTTTCCAAAATATCTGCGTTGGTTTGTAATGTTTTGCTGCTTTTGTGGACATGGAATGGAGACGTCGTTTTTCTTTTGCCCGAATTGCGGAAAGAAAAAATCCAATGGAACCTCTGAGCCTTCAAGCAGCTCTGTTAAATCACCTTGTGTGACTCACTCGACTGGGAACTCCCCCACTTCGTCGAACACGTCTTCATCTTGTACAAGTTTGTCTACTTTCATGAAGAACAAGGAGGCTGAACGACGGTCGCATTTTGAGCCCAAGAGGAAAAAGTCACGCTCTGCAACATCACGAAAAAATACTGATGTTTTTATAACAGTAGGTTTAATGGAATACGACCACGATGATTCATATACGCCAAGACGGGTTTTTGGTAAAACATTTCCTGTGAAGGTGACACCGGACATGGTGTATGATCAAGTTGTTAAAAGATCTTTGACCGAATGGGCTAACTATGATAGAACATTTTGCCCTGATAGAGGTTACGTACTTGTTTACCCAGATGGTCAATTGGCACGAACAATTCCTGGTGGGGACGAAGAATTCGTGATGGGCAAGTACAAAGAAGAACTTGGGAAAGCGTACTCAAGAATAAGTTTGTACCTTTGCCCTGTAGCACCAAAACAGAAAGTGAGAGCGAATGATGTACTCATCACTGATCTACTTACCGAAAACGACGATTTGGACCTCAATAGTGAATTACAAGAAGAAGTGCCTGAAAATTGTAATGGAAATTTGGCAGTATCTCCAGAATCCAGTGGAAATGGGTCTGGGGAAGCTGTTGCAACATCCTATGCTTTGACGGACTTTTTGTAAGTGTAACATGTAATATGACTAAGTTTTTACTACTTTATTGTGTATAAAGCAATCACTGTTGGTTGTATTAAATCTATGAAATCTTTTGTTATTAGACCAGTTGGAGTTGATGAGAATGCTGCTGTGCAACAGGCCATACGTAATAGCTTGTCTATGCATGTCGATGTGGAAGATGCAGTTGGTGATGCTATCACTGACCCTGAAATTCTCACAAGTGATGGTTTCTTGAATGCAGTTAAAGAGCATGCAGCAAACAAAATTCAAGGAGACCCTCGAAACATTGTTGTTAGCCGATTAAGCATATGGCGAACTGCGCTACCATATTTTAGAAGGAAAGGCTTCCTTAGTTCCGTTGGCATTTTGAAAGTATCATTTGCTACATTTGAAGAGGAAGATGCCGTAGATCAAAGTGGCCCAAGAAGAGAATTCTTCCATCTACTTCTTGGAGCTATTGCACGAGACAGTGGAATAATGTGTAGTAAGTTATGAATTAAAGTTCTTGACTTGGAAATGTTGTGTACTAAATTTCAAGTTTTGATTTCATTTCAGTCTGTAGCCTGGTTGTAGAGTGTGCCACTTTATTTTTATTGGCTAAATATAAATTTTCTGTAGGCATGCCAACAGGTTGTGTAATTTGCTGCAATGTTGGAGCCTTGAATCAAGGAACATTTTGGCTGTTGGACACATGTTGGCTACACTTGTTGTGCAAGGTGGAGAATTGCCACGAATATTTAGCATATCTGTTTGCCAATATATTGAGGCAGGGTTTGGCAGCTGTACACCAGATATAGATGAGCTACCTGACAAGAACATTAGAGATTCTCTTTTAAAGGTATCAAATGTTCGACATCACATGGCAGAAACCAATTTGCCAATTTTTATTGACACTTAAATTCTTTGAAACTTAATTTTTTTTTAAACAATTTTGGCAACAATTGTTTTCATTATTACTATAGCTGAAAGCTGCAAAGGATCAAGGGGGTGTTGATTCTTTTTTGGCTGAGAGTGAGTGGAGATATGACATTGATGGATTGTCCCAAACCCTCCTAATTAAAGATAAGCTGATGTTCATTGAGGAGGTCACCAAATACTTCATCATCACAAAATGCAAACCAATGCTTGATCAGCTCATTGAAGGCCTCAATTATTATGATGTATGTGGTGTCGTATATTTAATTCAAAGTTTAGTTTAATTTTATTTTATTTGCCTGCCTCCATAATAGTGTTATAGTAGTAGCACTTTGGGGTATTATGTAAAACAAAGCAAAACAGAGAAACTAATGCTAGTCATGTATTATTGGTTAATACATTGAATAATATACACAGCAGATATTAGCACTGAATATTGCAATAGTATTAATTATTGATTTCTATATACTATAAGTAAAATGCCTTTCCTATTCAAAGGTTTTGCAACTGGTCCGTGCTAATAAAGGAATGGCAAACTATTTATTCCATTGAGCTCTATAAGACCTGGAGGGGCAAAGGGGCCTGGGCCTCGTGGTCAAAAACATGGCGGTAATGGCGGATTTTGGTGGTCAAAACTTCCACTTTAAAAATTTTTTTCAATATTCACTCCCTCCTGATTTCTAATACTGTTTGTATGGACGAAAACAAGTGAGAAAAAACAATTACGATACCGACAGCATATCATGTGAAAATAATGCTCAGCATTGCGTGAAAACACAGTACAGACACACATCAAAATAAAGAAGATCGACGGTAGAGGAACGCATATTTTGGATGTAACATTTAAGTTATTTTATGACATTTTAGCCTTTTAAAGTGAAAGTCAAACGGCATTCTTTACTAGACCTGTCAATCTCGTCAAACTTATACATTATTTCATGCTTTTGTGTGTTTGACTGTTTGTCAACAGTTGGTGCACCTATTTTCTTGCTTCAAATGGATAAATCTGTGTAAAATGCTCCTAAGGAAGGAGAAAATGTTTGCTTCAGTCCTACGACATAAGTCAACTAAAATTTACCATGGTTAAGTATCATAAGTGTATTGTCATTACCTGATAAATCTACTGAAAACTCATAAAGAAAGTATGTTGAACTAGAAGAGCTACAAGAAAAAATTCAAACACCATGACATGTTGCTTGGTAATTTGTATTTTGTAAACAGCTTGGCAGAATCTTGGATCTATTACTGAACAGAACTACATTAATTTTCCATTGAAATTACAAACTTGGAAACTAAAGTGCATTGGTTTCTCTGACAAAAACACTGTCTATTGCTGCATGAAGGCAAAATAGTTATCTGACAGTGTTGGTGAAGAAATTTATCAAGTTCTATAGATATTATTGTGCATTACTTACAGTTTTTTGGAATTGTGTAATATATGTCATGAACAAGATATAATTTTTCAAAATGCTAACCCCTTCGAGCACTACTACTCTTCTGTTTTGCTTAAACAACTTACAGCTACCAATACTAATTATTTATATGTACAAACTAACATTTGGGAATTAAATGATAAACAACTTGTTAAATCTTTGTATTTTACATCAAGCCTTTGAATTAGTTCCTTTTATCTCTTGGTAAAAAATATTAATGAAAGACACAAATCAAGTTTCTCGAAAATAGTATTTTGTACAAAGAAACTAAATAATTGGAAAGGTCGCATGTTGAAGACAGACTTTGCTTCTTTGACTAGGTTGCTTGACCATGAGCAAATTTAAATTTGTTTACAATTTGTTTAAAGAATTCTTTTTATTGATTTCTACTAATTCTTCACAAGACACAAAGAATTTCTTTGCCATCTATTTTTGCTTCCTCTACATTCAACTTCATTGTAACCAATGCATCCGATGTGAATTTGTGGATCACCTGGAATCATACCAATTATGGATTTAATGAGATGAGACAATGATACGTTTAATTTTTCATGCATATTAATGATAAAATCATAAGCTACTGTTAGAAACAATTTCAAGGTAGAAACAAATCTTAGCACATTGTTCAACACACTACTTTCATCTTGGTTTTGAAGTATTAATCTGTTTACTATAACAATAAATACTTCCTTTACAGAAACGCTAAGTAGTACTTTAAAATTGTTAGCATAAATCCAACTTTCCAATCTCATTATAATTGTCTACAACATACAGTCAGTCAAATTGAGCAGGCAAACAGTTTAACAGTTATTTTTATTATACAACATATACCATAGTTCTCATTAATTTTGCATGGCACTGCATTCAATTTCAACACAACTCTGTTGTAAACTTTCCCTTCATCTTTTCAAAAAAAAAACATGAACAAATTATGCCCCATTTTTGGGAGGTAAACTCAATTCAAATCAGGAGAGTTTAGCTTGATGCCTTGATCATGATACAAGATGGATGCAAAACTCGATAAAAATTGACAGCTTCGCCACGTCTGGCGAGCGATTAAGTGAAGAACAAACAAGACTGGACCAAAATAACTTTAAATTAAAACTTAGTAGTAGAAACACTCTTCAAGTATCGTGTTAAAAACACAATAGTAAAACTAATACTGTGCTACTTACCGGAGTCAAGAAATGTTCCCTTTTCTGTCGCTATTTCAGCATCCGCAAACCACAGAAGTTGACGGTTTAATAAATAAAATTTTAAAAAAAAGTGTTTATGTTAGGAAAATAAATAGTTTTGATATTTTCTATACTCGCAATCGTGGTGGTCAAATCAGGGTGGGCGACAAAAATTTTATTTCATGAGCCCGCGTCTCTCCGCTGACTTTGACCACCAAAATCCGCCATGTTTTTGACCATGCGGCCGCGCGCTAATAATTTATACTAATTTTGTTGACGTTTCCCCTCCAGTTATTATAGAACTCAATGATTTATTCCAGTACAATCCAGAGGAAAAGATGGATGGCAGCAAGCTGATAAAAATCATGAAACCTAATTTTTCTCCAATTGGTCACCATCTTAGAGAACCACAAGAAATAATAATGGCTAAATTTATCGCCTTCATCAAGTCCATGGAAGGTGAGTGACAATGTGATCTGTCCCAGATCGAAGCATCTGCTTTTGCAATGGCAGATTTAATAAGTGTCTTTTTCTGTATATTTCTGTGTCATATGATATGTATTACATATTACTATTAATAGATGGAAGTTTGCTGGAAACTTACATGATGAATCGAGTTGACAGAAGAAGAGGAGCTTTGCTTCTGAAGCAACTCCTAAGCATATTCTTCTATTTGCAACTGGTGCAACCAACGTACCTACTATTGGCTTTGTACCTAAACCAACAATCACATTTGTTCATGATGATGGCAAGATGATACCATCAGCTCAGACCTGTTCCAACTCATTGCATTTGTATGTGAACAAGAAGACACTAGATTGTAGCCTGGCCCATTGCTTTGACAGCTTTAATGAATGGAGGAATATTTAGTAAATTGTGAGGAAGAATAACAATGTGTCCCTTGTTTTGGGGATTTAGTTAAACTTTTGCAGAGTTATGTTACAGACATTATTTACAAATGGTGTGCCAAAAAAAAAAAAAAAATTAAAAAAATTTAAATTCAAAAATTTTTTTTCAAAAATAAATTCAGCTTTGGGCAATTCCACGTAAGATATGGTACATTTCAATGCTCTTCTCAATGTGTTGGTTGAGACATACCAAGTTCATTTCCAATGGTGCAATAATATTCTTGAATAACATTTTCTTCCATATACTCATGACAATATTGAGACATATCTTGAAATTGAGCATCAGTCACTTGCTTTGCATAATTTTGTGCACCATTGCATTCAGGAGAAAGTAAAGTTCATCTGGTCTTCCAGCAACTGTGTCAAACCTTGACTTACGGATGTAGTGGGACAATTGACGCTTGTTAGATCTTCTTGTAATAAATTGGCAAAGCAATACCACAAACATTCCTTGTCTAGATCACTTGATGTATTTAAATGCCCTGTCTCAATCATATCTTTAAAAAATTCATCCACCAGTTCGAGCGATTTTTCATAGAAATGCCCACCAAGATTCAATCCGCTGGTTTGACTGGAGGAACCATACCGATGAGCATTGATACCTGCCATCTCATCATCCCCACTAGTTCTAAAATAAGTTTGCATTGCTGCCATTATGACATTTTCAGTCCCATTGTCTGTTCTCAACATGTGGGGCATCCACCATACTTCTTAACAGCATCCAGGAAGTGTTGACTTGTAACAGCAGGATTGTTATTTGTTTTGCATACTTTAAGCCATAAAACTTTTCGGCCATATCCATCTATGCATCCATGCACTGGGAAGCCATATGGCTTAAGTTTGTCATAGCCATCAACATGCCAAGCATAATTGGGACCTGGGTTGTGGTAAGTTCTTCGCCTAAGGGTTTTGCCCTGCCTTTCCCTCACGCCATCAGGATCCAACTCATTAACAAAACCCTGATCGTTTCCCTGGGCTTGGTAACCTTCCCGTTGCAAGGTATGCCACACAGAGCGATAACCAGCTGAAGAACCTGGTCCATCAAGCTCGTGCTGTATTCGTTGTCGAATTAGACTTAAATCATACTCCTTGTTCCTTCGACGAAGACCAAGAGATCTTAGCTTGAATTTAAGTGTTCGTAAGGAGATGTTAATGCCGTGAAACTTGCCAAGGAATTGCATAATCTTCTCGTATGCAAAGCCTTCTATGAAATAATGCGCGATTAGTTCGTCACACGTATCGTCTCCTCCAGGGATTTGTTCCTCCGCGTTTCGAAAGCCTTGTAAGTGATTTCCGCAAAATGGGCAATATTGGAATGTGACCTGAATATTTTGACCGCAAAATGGACAATACATTCCTGGTGAAATTCAGCAAAACATTACAAACCAACGCAGATATTTTCGAAAGAAATCTAATATACACTGTCCCACTCTATTAAATATTCGACATATTGCCGCCCACAGTACAGTGCAAAATTCTGGGTTGCGGTAACTTTGTTTTTGCATTGCGATCAAATTTGTTTTGCATTGCGATCAAATTTGTTTTGCATTGCTATCAAATTTGTTTTGCATTGCGATCAAATTTGTTTTGCATTGTTCGTGTTTTGCATCGCAAACAAAATCATTTGCATTCAGCACATTATTTTTGTATCAAATATATTGTTTTGAATTTAAGGGAATGTTTGTGCATTGACAAATTAATTTGTGAATTGCAGATACGGGCCACCGTAGAAAACGCTTCGCGTCATCTGACGGAGTTTATACACATTTTAAATACGCATATTATCACGAAAGACCGTAAATTTAAAGTCTTAGACAGACGCTCTTTGATGTTCTTTGTTATGATCTGCAATTGCGATGCCATATCATTGTCGAAGGATTGTCACGAATTGCGCAAAAGCAAAATGCATGAGTGATCCACCCAAAACTTGTATTCATTCATAAGTTGTAAAGTTAATAGAAAAGTGTACTTGTACATTGTGCACGCAAACACGCACGTAAAACATTACGAATAAACGCAACTCTACAGTCATGAACAAAACATAACGGCTTATAGCTTATCACCTATATAAAACTACATAATCTCGCAGAGTCTTATGTATATAAATAATAAATTAAACGTATAACTCTTTGTTGGTCACAGGTTTGTAATATGGGAAAATGAAATATTTCTATTGCACGAAATGTTCAGTGTACAAAACACGCTTATTGCTGTCTGGGCTTACACTTGGTATGTCGCCAAAGCCTAGTTGTAAGATCTGCTAAAATAAACGTTTCTACGTCTTATAACGACTAAATATCCTGAGTGTTCTGCTGTACTGCTGTGAAACCTGGTCCACTTATCGCGGGCACATACAACAGCTGGAGCAGTTCCACCAGCGCTGCCTGAGAAAAATCCTCCGCATCAAGTGGCAGGACAAAGTGTCCAACCTTGAAGTCCTTGAAAGGTGTGGACTCCCCAGGATTGAGAGCTTGATCATCAAAGCTCAACTCCGATGGACAGGCCATGTCGTAAGGATGGATGACAGCAGAATCCCAAAGATGCTGCTTTATGGTCAACTACAAGACGGGAGCCGTGTCCAAGGAAGACCGCTGAAGAGATACAAAGACACCCTTAAAGCCAACATCAAGAGCTGCAACATAGCCCCAAACACCTGGGAGGAGTTCGCGGGAGGTAGACTGCAGTGGAGGCATCTATGCTCCCAAGGCGTTCGGAACTTCGAAGCCGGTAGAGCAGCCGCCATCAACGAGAAGAGGGCCGGAAGGAAGCAACGCTCTGCCCCTCTTGTCTCGTACCCCTTCAGCGTTTGCGGCCGTTCGTGTGCATCACAAATTGGAAAGTATATAAACGTGATAAACTACATAACTTTTGTTAATCTTATCAACCGCCGACTATTGTTTTTGTTTTAAAATTCCAGTGAACAAATGTGCTGTATATTATTATTATACTATTATTTTATATTGTGTCATTCAGTTGATACCAGCCAATGACGTCAGTAATCTATTCCGGCATAATTTAGCATAACGTTTTTTTCCAAAATGGCGGATAAGGATTCAACTTTATGTCAAATTTTCTCAACAGCAAAACTCAAAGAGAAACGAAAACACGAAATTAAGTATTCCATAGCTATCTATGACAAACGTATGAAAAAATTTCATTGCCATTGTCCTTTAACTGAAATCGACAATAAGTGATTACTGTTGATTTTGAGCCAATCAAAATAAAATTTATTACGTCATTGAATAAACTTTCTACCTATTAAAACTCATTTGTTGTTTATACCATGTTGTCTTTATTTAATGTTGTATAAAAATGCTGTTGAGTAACTTGCCATTTTACTGACGAAGTAGTAGGAATGACTTCGAAATAGTAGTGGTTTATGTCTATTGACTGCTGTATAAATTTTAATGAAGCAGATTTCATTTTGTGCAGTGTATACTAAAGATCTACGGCTTGAACTTTTAATTTTATTATAAATACTGGCATATATTCAGCGAATAGTGAATTTATATTTGAACTTTGAATTATCTTCTACATGTAACTACGTGGCTATGATAGATATTTCCTGGCCAGTTAAGCAAATTTTGTTGGAGGAACACGACTTTTATAGAACACGACTTTTTAGCGACTTTTTTCGTTTATAGGAACACGACTTTTTTATCCATTATAGATCAGAAGTATCTGGCAACTGTCATTGCTTTTGGCAGGTGATAACAGTTTATTGCATATTTTGAGGCAGTTAACATCACTTGAGCTGTTTTTGAATGCTACTTTTTAGTGCCAACATTCTTTATTTTCCTCAATTGTTGAACAGCACAAAGAATTCAACAACACCTCAAAGAATATTTTACCTTTGACAGTATCTCAAGACTGTCTAGATTTTGGTTTTATAGGTGTTGATCTTGTCAAAAAGGAGGCCTTTGTGAATTGTCACGACCAAAAGTGGTCATCGTTTCTATGCATTTTAGCTCTTTCTTCTGTGTTGGAGACAAAAATTTTTACTTACTACCCAGATTGTGGAGAGAGCAGGCCTAAAACAATATTCAACTCTCTTGTTTGTCCAAGAAGAATAGTTAAAGAATCGGCCGATGCAATTCATCTTTTGTTTTGTTATAAAGGGGTAGTTAAACCAGATCAATGTTTCCAACCTAATCATTTTTTTCTCTAGCTTTTCCTAGCAAAACTAAAGGACATTTTCTGGTCAAACATGCCCAGTGCCATCAAAAAACAAAGCAAAAAAGTCTGGGAATATCTGTAAGTTCTTTTCAAAATGGAAAAACCAGAAATCATTACAAGTGAGGTTTCTTGTACTAGGATTTCTGAACAAATCATTGAAGATTTACAGGTAAAGCCTAACTTTAGTCACAATTTTGATATAGCTACCTACTACAAAAGAGCTAAAGGTTTGAAAATGTCTGATATTTGTTTGCTTATTAAAATGTTTTTAAACCAGATGAAAATTACACTTTTCCTCCTTTGAGTGAGAACAATAAAAAAAGGTCTTTTAAATGAATGGCTCGAAAATTTTACCTGGCTGTGTTTCACCAAAAAAATGGTGCTTATTGCTTATCATGTGTTCTTTATGGACATTAATTCCCAGTAAATGCTCGAGAATAAGCAAGCTATTTCGTTAACCTTTTCGTCATTGGAATGATGCTGTAGGGGGGACAAATGTGGCAAGAATAAAAGTAATATTTCCAAGACCAGCTAAAATAAAATCATCGATAGTATTGGTCAGGTAATATCCAAAGATATTATGAACGAGATAAAAAGAATAAATATTATTCTATCATTGCAGATGAAGCTGCTAATTCTTCTCACAAAGAGGAATTTTCTATTGTTCTACGTTTTGTTGTCCCTTCAATGAATGTTAAAGAAGAGTTCATGTGTTTCCTACATTGCAAATGGGGGTTGAGTGGTCAACAGCTTTCAAAGCTTGTCTTAGAAACTCTAGAGAAATGTGCTTTACCCATTATGGATTGCAGGGGACAAGGTTATGATGGTGTAGGAGCTGTTTCTGGGCATATAAATGGTTTAGCGGCGCACATGTTAAGAACTAATCCTAAAGCTCTTTACACTCACTGTTACAGTCAACGACTAAATTTTTCTGTCTGTGACACTCTTTCTAACGTTGAAATTAATAACATTTTATCTGTTGTTTCTCAGGCTGCCAATTTTATCAACATATCACAGACACGCAACATACCCTTTGCTGAGCTCGTTAAAAAGTCAGATGTTCAGACCAAGAATGCAAAACTGGTAAGTCTTTGTAAAAAGACTGTAATGCGCCGTTGTTGCTAAAACAAAGACTGTCCATGTCCAGAATCACATTATTGCTTTGCACTATGTGTTTCCTAGGCATGCTGAAGAGCCCTGACATTGGGCGAAACGGTCTTAGCGTGTTTGTCCTCAATATTTTGTATGAAAAAAATGAAAACTGCGATTTCATTCACTTTGAAAATTTGTTGTAGAGCTATTCCAAAACGCTGGAAATCGCATTTCTGGGACCCTAGGCTTCAACATTTTCCAGGGGACTGCTTGAAAACTAAATGCTCAAGTGTAGCGAAATGGCTCCATGGCAATATATTTACACAAATTTGTAGCAAGTATCTGAAGGAACTTCATGATAGCCAACCTATGGATTTAGGAAAAGCAACCAGCTGAAAAAGTTACAAGTATTGGTATTCTCATGTCTGGGATCAATATTAGTAAACTACATCGAAAATGTTTCATGTAGTATAACTATTTGAGCATCTCAAAGGATTTTCGTTTTAAAATATATACCTATGTGTAATCTGATGGCCAAGAAAAGTGCCAAACTGAGAGTTGAAGTAGAGCATATTATGGAAGAGTATGTATCAATTTGACAACCACAACATGACCTTGGAACAGACTGACATGTACATATCATAATTATACAACTATAAATATTTCGGCTTCATAGCTACTGGACCACAACGTCCACAAGAGTTTTAGAAGAATTATAAATTTTACCAGAACAACTCAATTAATGAACTAACAGGGAAGTTTTGCTTTGCCGTGTTAAACTCATTTCATCATCACTCTGTTGACTCTGTTCATTTACAGAAGAAAATTTCGTTCGATTTATCCGTGAAAGACGATTTTACTCTTCACAAAGCGTTTGGACGACAAATGACAATATAGTATTTATCTAATAAAAACGGTTTACATTCAAATTAGCAATGAATTTTTTGTTGACTTTTACGAGGACGTCTCTATAATCGTTGCAAGTAAAGCACTGGAAGCGGTTATACTTATGCTCGCTCAAGCTTGCCGTCGGCTTTCCGAGCGCGTGACACTAGGAGACTGAGAGATACATATATGAGACCATCTCAGCATGCAGATTTTGTAAAAGGAACTTTGGAAAACTGCTTGTCCAATTATTCTTAATTTAATATTTGCATATTATACATACGTACAGTGTTACTTCTTGCTGTTACTTCTATAAATTGACTTAGTTATATGAGAATTTGAAAACAATTACTTTGTCTAAATTGAATGACAAAACAAACTCTAAGTTGCAGTTTGTTGCTCATCATATCAATCGCATGTTTTAAGAATTACTGTGCTTTTGTCCATTTGGTATTGTTTCGCTTATAACAGATGATAAATGATTGCAAATGGCACTTTACGCCTACCCGGTGCGAGAGGCAGCAGTTACCTTGCGATAGTAATTCGTAGTTTCTAATTACAATTACTAAGTAGCTACAACTGCATGTGGCATATAAACTTAGATCTTTAATCTTTATGTATAGGCGAACGAACTATGCAGAAGTAATGCCATGCAATTTGAAGGTGCGAAAAGGACATTTGAACTTCTTAAGAAATCTAGTGTTTCATTTGACATGTTAAATGATTTTGGCAAACGGAAAATATTCAAAACTCCTCATCAAAAAAAGCTTCTAGATCTTGAGCAATTTCACAATATTCTGATTTAATAACTACGCAAAATATTTAAAATTAAAAAGATCAGTTGGCCTAATTTGAGAATCACAACAGGAATGATTTGTATAGCTAAACTAAAAGTGTAATTTTTACGCTTGAAGTTTTGACTCTTTTTAATGCTATGAAATCACGTCATGCCTCACTGAATCCCAGTCAGCCGGAATCATGTAAACAGCCTCTGAACATGGCGGCATAGAAATCTGTTAAAGTTTTTTATTCAGTCGATTTATGTAAGTAGTAAATACATCATATGATTTATGTACAGTTGTTACCACGCATGTATGGTTTAAAAGGTCTATTTTAGAAAGGTTGGCAGCTCTCAACACAAAATTAGCGACCGTTAACACAAATATTTTTACAAAACTGTAAATATCTAATAAGTAAATAACAAAACATGAAAAACAAGTACATCTCATTAATAAGGAGTAATTGTACAATATTTTTGCAAGTTTTTAACATGCAAATGTATTTCTAGGCATATCTTTGCAAAACCTATGCTTAGGTCACTTATTCGTCATATTTTTGAATGTTCAAACACATCGCAGATTGGTTGAATTTATGCGAAAACCATTAAAAAAAATTGTAGCCAATCTGAATACATGTGAAAGCAATTGCAAAGACTCATTTTGAAAAAGACAATCTTATCCAACATTAAGGCCCAGAGCAAGAGTATAATTAGTTATTGTCAAAATGAGCCAACTAAGTATAATCATAGTTTTTGTCAAAATGAATTAACAGAGCTTGGCCAAAGCTTAAATCGATAGGTTTATTATAATGTCGGGCAAATGTAGTCACCGTAGACAAGCCACCAGATTTCAATACATCTTTAAGGGTGTACAAGCCCAGAGCCCATGAGATGTAGATGCAGATCTGCTGCTATGAGAGCTAAAAACTCCGATATCAAAACTTGCATCTGCTAACACAGATTCGACCAAGCGACCAATCGTTGCATTACTTACAAGTTTTATGTGGTTTATGGTAGCTAAGCAGTAGTTGATGGTGTTTTCTTATAATTTCAGTTCATGTCAAAGAGTTTGAATGTGAGGAACTAAATATAGTGCACTATCTGGCTAAGAGACGATTTCAACGAGTCGATGCGTTTTCCTGGTTTGGTAGTTTTAATTTTATCTTTGATGTGAAAGACGATTTTTCCTAGCATGACCTGCATATGATTGGTGTTTAACTTCACGAGGGTATGGATCTCGATGCTGTTATGATGGCACGTAAGGTCGTTGCTTTTTGGTAAGCCTTTCGAGACTTCTGCATTGTAAGTGTTTCGTTGTTTTAAAATACCTAAATAATATAACGATTGTCGAGAATCGCCTTTCAATTACCACACAGTCACAAAACGATTAAAATTTTACTGATCGTAAATATATTTTCTTTTTTGTTGCAGAAGTACTTTATTGCAAAGCCATCATCAAAGAATATATATAATATATTAATACTAACATGGCTTAATATGCACATGTGGCTTGGACGAGATATGAACTTGCACCTTCGGGATACTAGTCCGCCGCTCTACCTGTTGAGCTATCAAGCCCACAGGGAAACGAGAGAAAAGAGATTTGACTCCTATTTATTATTTGTATTCTGTAATGATGGCTTTAGAATAAAGTCGAAACACTGTGCCATCCAGTAAACTGCTATAGTGGCGAGAATCTACGTCCATAAACAGTTTAAAAAGAGATTTGACTTGTCTCCAATCCTTGTGGGCTTGGTAGCTCAACAGCTAGAGCGGGGAACTAGTATCCCGAAGGTGTGACTTCAAATCTCGTCCAAGTCACATGTTTTTATGTGCATATTAAACCGTGTTAGGATTAATATATTATATATATTAACAGAAGTATCTTATGCTCTTATCTCTCATATCACCCCACTTTTTCCGACCCTCAAATTGGCTAATCTAATCAACTTGTCATACAAATACTTTAACGTATTTCCGACGCTCGCTAAATATTCGACACCGATATCCCAAACACATAAATAACGCGGTAAAGAGAGTTTTAATTCAAAAAGTGTCTTTAAGAAACCGTGTTACCAATTGGTGTTCTCCAAAAGTGTGATGGTCGTGTGAATTGAGAACAGACGAGAGCGCTGAGCGTGCAGTGTATATTGCGCTATATCCCAGTTTATTCTAGTATGTGTATGTCAATATTCACATCTGGGACATTATCTGATTGTCAGCGCAAAACACTACCCATCGCTGTAAACATATAAAGTATTGCTTACTTGTACTGCCCGCCAGGAGATTAATATGATGTCAACTGTGTCTTGTTTGGGTCCCATTCCTATGAACTTCCCAACAACAGACAGACCAGATACTTTAAGCTTTTGTGCAGCTGGTGAATCTCATGCTTTTTATCCGTCAGTGGTAAAAGTCGGGGTCCGGTTTCTTTTAGAAAGGGTCTCAGAGGTACATACTCATGGCTTTGGATATCAAGACTGTGCGGGCCAATTGGAAATAACATAGATTCCTGTTGCCCTTTCCTCGTCGATTTTCTGTAAAAAAGGACTGATTACTTTGAAAGGAGAGAAAGTGCAAAACTTTATATTTGATAAGTCCACTGAAAATACGTCTTACTGCGAGGACTATGGAGTTCAGGGCGTAGAGCAGATTTGCTCTCTACGCAACTTTGAAAAATTAACCAACGGCATATCCGATTAAGGCAATAGCATCTATAGTATTACCGATTTGATCAAGAATGTTGAGCGACCACATTGTCGCTAGCTGTTATTAGAGAAAATGACGCCTTTTATAGCACAGACTGCATGTTACCCACTCGTAAATCACTGCGTTTTCGTGCAGTTACCATTTGTTCCCAAATTTTAGGATTTAACATAGGGATTGACATAATTGCTACAGATTTCTGATCTTGCGAATTTTGCCATCATTCCTTTCAACTACTCAGATGATAAAGTAATTTGGTATACGAGCTGCCTGCTCAGCTGGGCCATCTTTCTTTAGCAACTTCCGCATACCCTCATTTGAAGCTGCTACGTTTAAATTATTGCGCTGATCTCTTTCTGAAATCTCTAAGACATGTGAGCGTGTATCATGTACCTGTAAACACAGTATAGCGGCACGTGCTACACTTTGCTCAATCATCTGTTGATGGAGTGTGACCATTTCGCTCATGTTGCAGTTAATTTCTACCTAATTTTGAGTCGCTACTGATGTAACTTCACCATCATATTGGCTGGGTCGGCCTGAACTACCACCAGTTTGGCACGTGGTAAACGTTTGTCCTTAAATATGTTCTACTTGTAGCATAGCTTGATCGAGGTCCATTTCGAGATAGAAGATGAAAAAACCGAACTGAAAAAATACTCTTTACTACAAAAGCTAGTTTAACTCTGATAGTATATTAATCCTAACACGGTTTTTAATATGCACATGAAAAACATGTGACTTGGACGAGATTTAAACTCGCACCTTCGTGATACTAGTCCGCCGCTCTACCTGTTGAGCTACCAAGCCCACAGGGATTGAAGACGAGTCAAATCTCTTTTAAATTGCGTATGGGCGAGAGATTCTCGCCACTATAGCAGTTTACTGGATGGCACCGTGTTTCGACTTTATTCCAAAGCCATCGTCAGAGAATATGTAATAAATTCATCCTAACACGGTTTTTAATATGCACATGAAAAAGGTGCGAGTTCAAATCTCGTCCAAGTCACATGTTTTTCATGTGCATATTAAAAACCGTGTTAGGATTAATATATTATATATTCTTTGATGATGGCTTTGGAATAACTCTGATAAAGAACAGCAATATAATATTAGTATAAATGAATCGTTCTTTTTTACCACTGTACTTACCAACTGTTGAAACAAACCGTTTTATTAACGAAAATGCAGTAAAAGTAACAATATAGCACATTTAGTTGTTACCGCTATGAAAGGTTGTGTATAATGGCTATCGAAGGGGCCTTGTAATAGTATTGGTCATTATTGAGGAGTAGGTGATTTGTAGGAGAGAGAGCACTGCGCATTAATTAACCAGTATTTAGAGCACGAATAGTGGTACGATGGCTGGAGTGGATGAGAGGGGACTGGGAAAGATATATGTGGGCCACAACTCCTCCACTTCTCGCTAATTACTAATAGAATTGCAATCAAGCTACAACTTAAAACAAGTCTCTTTCGATTTACAATTCTATCATGTCATTTGCTGTAATTGTCACGTAGCTGTAGAAAGATTTAGAGCAGCAGACATTGTACCAATATTTCGAATGACAAAAAACAAGCCTTCATAAAATAACCATAAAAACCATTATAATTAAAACATGAACAAATCATAAAACTGTATACAGACGCACATCAGGTCAATGTTTTCTAAAGCGGCGTTCCCATATTAAAATTCTGTGTATTGAATGATGAAAGCATTGAAATGTATATTCTTTGACCATACTGCGGTGCCTATTATATCTTTATTTGTGGTAAGATGAGAAGTTGAAGCCGTCCTAGTACTATGACTTGTATATATAGATATGTGCATACCTGCATCTGTCATAGAACGTTCAACTCTGTGTTAAGTAGTGTCAGTGAAATTAGGTTGATGTGGGTTGATAAAGCTGATAAGGAATTGTTTATTTTAACCACGTAGTGGGGCCGTTAGTTTTAAATTTTGCAAAACCGAGTGACCACACATACTTAAGAGTGGCAGGAGAAAAGCAAGGCTGGGGAATGGTTCTTATATAGAAAGTGATACCTAGATTTTCTGGCGGTGGAGATGATTCAAAGCGGTGTTAGCATCCCAAGTTAAGTAATATCTAGCTAATGATGAACGAGTGTCGTATATACATTTCATAAATCTTTTGACGAGTGGCAACTGTCTAAATTGCGTTGTGTTTCCTTCCCGATTGAGAATAAAACACTTCTGGTCGTTTTGATTGAACTATATGATGGTCATAGGCAAAAAGAAAGATTTTTTAAAAATTAGTCTGACCTTGTCGTCGTGAGCAAATCGTATTACGACGGGTTTGGCTAAGAGTTTTGAATTTCCTGCTTCAATCGTAACTACATGTTCATTACATATAGAAATAGAATTGATAGAAATGCGAAATTTCCATTGTTCACTCACTTTCAAGGGGATGATTGCACTCCACTTTTGCAAATTAGATTTTCGTACTTGTTAACTAATCTCTTTCAATTTTTTACAAAAAGTTTGTGAGAGTGTTTTCATTTTCTCACAAATGTAAATAAATATAGCTCCATTTTTCAAACATACACTGCATGTATGACAGCAAAGCTGTAGAATGTATTCATAACCCTGCGATATCTTTATAGAAGCAGGATTGTGAACACATGTTCATCGTTAACCTACTGTCGGGCTTCAAATACTGCCTCAGGTGACTTAGCAGTACTACCACAGTTGACTTAACAATTAGAAAATGTGTTAGGTACAGCAAAAGTGAATTTTCACTTGAAATCAACCTTTTATTTTTATGTAGTTATATTTCAGAATCCAGCTTGAGATACTACCGTGTTTAAATAAGTGTAAATGCTACTACTACTATTACTACTACTACTAATAATAATAATAGTAATAATAATAATAATAATAATACTTAAAATACATATGATACTACCATTACTATCATTGTTACAGAGCTTAAACACTATACATTTTTAGTACATAAAGAAACCGTGCACACTTGAACCCTCGTATAACGTGGCTTAAGTTATTTAACTGAGATTAAACTATTTCTACTTTGTTATCAAAAAGTTGCTGATGGGTCACCCCACCATATTTTTCTTGTTTTTTTTATTGCATCAGCCTTTTCTTTTCTCTTGCCGTATATTATCCTCCATTCCTTATCGTAATCGTCCGCTTTTCGTTGCTCGCCATCATTCCTACACAGTTCGCTAAGCTGCTCGTATACGTCTAATAACCAAGGATGATTATCTGACAAAAAAAGATTTATGATATCTAAAGCTTTTAAAAGGCTTTCCTTTGCATCTTTAAATTTTTTATTTATTGAAAGACACACGCTAAGATGTAGGAAGGCTCTTGCAATTCCAGGATTTTGCTCAAAATGGACAATTTTTTTCAGTTTTGCCAAAGCTTGTTGGGCATAAGCCAAGGCATCGCTATGCTCTGGGTTCTTTATTAACGACATGCATTTTGCTAGATTTGACAAGACCATGGCCATGTTGAGTTCGTCATTGGTTTCATTTAATTTTTGTTTTGCCTTATTCAATAAACTGATTGCTTGTTTGTAGTCTTTCTTCTCTATCAAAGAAAGTCCAACATTGTGAAGGGACTCGGCTATAAGGCGATCTTTTTTGTTTTGACTTAAATTGTCCCCTACACTTAAATTCATTCTCAATTCTTTAGCTTTGCACAATAACTGGTAGGCTTCAGTAACCATTCCAAGATATAGAAAACATAAACCCACGCCATTCAAGATTTCTGCCATGTTAAGAACGTCGTTGTCAGCGACGAAGTTGGCTGCTTCTCTGTAAGTATTCAAAGCTTCATTAAGTTTTCCAAGTCGTTGTCTACACCACGCTACTTTGATATGGACAAGTAAATGCTTCTCGTTATCATCGCTGTATTTGTACAAGATATCAACTAAATGCTTTTCTGCATATTTAAAATAAGATGTACTGGTGTAACAGCATACTTTTTGAATCAAATTATCAAAAAAAAGGTCAACACTTGGCTCACCTAAATAGCAAAGAAGTTTGTCTTCGTTGGATTCAAATAACTTTATTGCCAATTGAAAGTTTCCAAGTTCTTTTTGGCATGTTGCGATATGATATGAAATCTTTATCATAATGAAATCGCTGCTGTCTTCTCTTAGCATACTTTTGCATGTTTGGTACGAAGAAATTGCTGACTCGTACTCTTCGCTGCATCGGTATGCATGTGCTGCAGCTTTAGCGAGCTGTGCTGCAACTGTGAGAGAGTTTTCTTCAGGTTCTTGTCCTTTATTGATGGACGTGAGAACGACAAACATCGCAGAGGCGACAACGTCAACTATATACATTGCTTCATCACTCTTTACTTTTTGCATGGCATCCAGCATCCTTTCAGCATTGCTTTCATCAAGCTTGAATTTTTTCAAGCTTTCACCACGTGGCGACAGCCTCTGAAACAAAGTTTGTTCATTTCTCTCCACAACATTTCTGTATACAGCGTTTCCATCAGTTACTTCGTTGACAAAATAACGCAACCAAGTCGACAAGCTATGCGGTGTTTTCAATTTCAAAGACGGGGGTGCAATGGATAAAGCAGAGGCTATTCTTACGTGTTCACCATCTTTTCCAAATAGTTTCATTGCTTGGGGGATTGCTTGTGCCAATGGACAATTGCCACCAACGCCTCCGTCTACAAATTCATCATCGCCAATTCTGACTGGAGTATCAAAGTAAATTGGAGCATTTGAGGTTGCGAGCAGGACTTGGTAGGTTGGGTAAAGTTTGTAGTCTTCGTTTGCTGTATCAAACAACACCAGCTCTTGCTTGCTGCCAAGTTTTTTAGCCACAGCTCCGGCCACACATTTTAAATTGTCGATATTTCTAAAATCTTCAAGTTTACAATCGCCAAACTGATCTTTTAGTACTTTCTCTAATTTGGCTTTTGAGTATGTTTTAAAAGGAATGTTCGACAACTTAGGGGTATGAGAAAGAAACTTTTGCATTCTCGATTTCTTGAAAATTTCTTTAATTTTTTTACGATACATCTCAATGCATTCATCCACGCTCATTTGTTCCCTTGCATTGTCGTCTTCACCAATTTTATTTCCACCAACCAAACCAAACGCAATCAGACCACCTATACTGGTACCAACTATCATGTCGTAAACATCGGTGGGATGAATGGGATCCTCTACTCCATCCATAAAGTCAATCAGAAACTCTCTAACGTTACTATCTTTTAAGAAATCTACTTCCTTTTCATCATTGTCTACAAGGCAGCTCACATCATCAGGATTTCTTAACACAATCGTCGCCAATCGTAGAACGTCGTCCAATATCTTCAGCTCCAATATACCTCGACTTCCTCCACCATCTAAGGACAGTATGTCAATTGTTTTTTTTGATGTTTCCTTTCCCTTGCTCATGACGTGTATACACAAAAATAACTCAGTCTTTTTCTTTAACGACAAGGTTTAAGTAACCACACCTTCCTTTCTGAGAAAGAAACAAGTTTCTCACGGCAATATCTTAGTTTTGTTAACGAATCTCATATTAAGTTCCACCCTACGAATAAAAATAAAAGCTGTAAGAAGCCAATAAAATAAAGTCTCAGAGAAATTTTCCATACTTGTTTTCCAAGATCAGGAGTTACAAGCTAAGGAAATATTAGATGGCTCCTGGAAGAGCAGGTCCCTGACCTCACTTCGAATAAGAATGACAATATTCTCGTATTTATTATAATGAAATTATTACTAATACATAAGAAAGAAATCTTAGTGCTAACTTAACATGAATATAGGGCAAGTAAAAAAATTAAACTAGCCAGCTGACTTGAATTATATATGCTTAGAATTATATTGTATTGAGCTCCCCTTAATTATGTTTGCTTAAAAAATAAGTCGTTTTTGGTGTTTCTCACATAAAGTATAGCATGTCTATTTTGTCTATTTATCTTTTACATACATGAAATATGAACCATTAGCAAGTGAGAGCTATTTTGTGGGAAAGATAAAAAACAACACAACATAAGATGTTAGATTGCAGTAGTTGATTAACTATTTCACTAAGTGCCTCAATGAATACTGCCAACGGCATCGGGCAGTTGACTAAAAACGAAAGATGAATACTTTAAAATTAAATCGTACACAACGCAAATTAACATCGTCATTATAACAAAAGTTGTATTGTAACTGAAATCAGTTCGAAATTTCTTTCATATAAAGGAGAAAGTCAATCTTTGCGATGGTGACAGATGTCACAGTCCAGGGCATTCGGCAATCTATGGCATTTATCGTGGATGAGTCATCAAAGTATGTTATTGATTTCTGTCTTTAAGATACGGAAACAAATTCTTCTAACGCGAACAAATATGAGGAATGTAAACGTTCCTTTTAGAAAACGACAAAATATCCTTTGCCTAGTGACACTAAAAAAACTGCTTGTATTTAGTTTATATTCGCGCAAATGAAATTGCCATAATATAAAGCTCAGCAAGATGCTACATTCATTTACTAACATTGTCAGGAACAATCTTTGTTAATGGTTCCTGCACATAGCACAAGGGTCTCCTGTTTGTGAAGATTTGCCATATTTCACACTCTCAAACCTATTAAGCCCAGAATAGTTTTCCGCTTAAAGACATCTCTTTTTGTAGCTTTTCTTTCATTATAGGGTACTTATACTTTTGTTTAAAATATAGTTTTAATTGACCAACGTCTTAAATTTTTATTATTGTTCGGAAGGCATGCGATAATTTTATTAATGTCAATGCACAGTAGGAAAATGAAATCAAAACAGTGTTTTGGTCAGTTGTCATAATTGTCAAAATGATGCTGTTTGTATCAATGCAAATTGGTAGAATGGCTGATATTCATATATGCAGGATATACCGCAATCAATTAGTTTGAAATATAATGTTTTATATGACTATTAGCCTTATGATTATATGTGATGTGATATGATGTTGCATAGTATGTTATATAACTGTTATTTGATGTTATATATAAGACTGGATTAAGCAACTCTATATTCGCAGTACCGAAAACAAAAATCGCTGCATTTTCATCATATTTCATCATATTTCATCACATTTCTGGCAATTCTATAAACTGGTTGACTCCTTAGTTATGTTCATTACATGTTGATAAGTCTGGATTGTTCTCGTATTTATTGCCCTCCAATGCAAGATAATTGCCCTACAATATATTTGCTGTGCATTTTCAAAAGTTGGTCCCTTCATTTTTGTCTTCAACTTTTGTGCCAAATGCTTGATCCAGTCTTACTTCAAGGTCAGTGACATCAATTCCTCCAATTATCTCAAAGAAGAGTGGATAAAACTGTGCCATCAATCATGCCGACCTTTTCTCAAACAAAATTCAAGTTTTATATCAACACTATTGCGACTTTATTAAAGTAACACTGACTATCCTATGTAAAAAATGAAAAGTTACGGCTTAGTTATGTGTATGAGACCTTCAAATGTTTAAGTCGCGTTTACTGTGATTGGTCATATAATCACATATCGTAAATGCTTGTTTTAGCGCTGCAATCAGAATTTAAGAAAGTTATTTAGCGCCGCTCCCGGTTAAGCGCTACATCTCAGATATTGATAAAGTATAATTTTGGTAATAAAAGAATACATTAGTTTTTTGTTGCACACCTATGTGAAATTTTTGTCAAGTTATATTGTATTGGACTTTCAAAATGGCGGTTTGTGATACTACTCCCTCTAACATTAGCAATGTTAATTTAAGGAATAACATCCTGTAGGCATTGAATGAAGAATCTATTTGCTGTAATAATGCACATTTAAACATAACGTATGACGGGGGGCGAGTGAAATGGACAAATAGTTTAGAATTATTGAAAGAATTTGTCAAAACTAATCTTATGGTTCCAGGCCAATGAACTTTACCTGGAGATCAATCTCGACGTTTTAAAAGTACTCGTTCTGACGTGTGCATCGCATGGGATCTTGCTGACGAAAAAAAGAAATCTGAATGGCTACAGTTGGAGGTTGTTTCCTTTAAGAAAACGATTGTCCATTTGGCTGAGTTTAAATTAAGGTATGAAACAAACTTGGAATCGGTAAATGGTATGGCAATAAGCAATGATGAGATTGGCCAAGTGTCCAGCGTCCATATTGAGGGAAGTACTCCGAATCAATGTGTTATGCATAATCAGTCAACTCCCTTCCCAAATATTACTTCTATGATAAACATTGATTTTCATCAAATACAGCATACAAACAAAGGAGAAACTGCAACTGTTTCGCTTAATGACCCCATAAGATTGATTCCAACATAAAAACCCACCCGTGCGTCTAGCCAATGAGAAATAAATCTCGTGCGTGGTTAGGATGTCTATCACAAACCGAGCCAACTGAGGGAAATGAGAACTGTTTTGTTTGTACTGCGATAGCCTACCCAAGTAAAACTGTTGTGGAAAAGACTAGTTCAACCGCTTTTAAAATTAAGGCTTTCCATTTACAGCTATTACATTACCAAAAAGGCCAACGAAATAAACACCAGCTCTATAAGATTAATAAGAGTAAATGAGGAATCTTATGAAACAAAAGAACAATATGTTGTGCACCAAGAAAATAAATTAGCTTTTGAAGTCAATAGCAATACCCATCTAAGTCAGCCCAATACCATAAGATATCCTACGCTCAGAAAATATAAAGATAACAGACAAAGAAACAATAACTATGAACCTCGTGAAGTCTATAAAACCTAGAGAATGAACACCATTATTGGCAACAGAATATCAAATAAAGTAAATTGTCGTCCTTTTATGCCTTGAACCTTTATTTTTTATACTATTTGGAGCCAAAAGTGGAGGGGATGGCTGAACTATGTCCACAAGAACTTGAAGGTCAAAACGCTGTAATAAACCCACTAAACTTGATATACATCAAAAGATCTTCCGACTTTTCTGTTCTACGAAATGCTCACAAACATGAATTTGTACCTTCCTTATTACTGTCTAATACAACGTCAATTGCTCCTAAAATTGACGAGATTGCGAATACCATATTGATGTCAGACACTGATGTTGTTATGTTTACAGAGACTTTGTTAAAGGAACCAATTCCAAACAAAGCAATTAGCATTTCTAATTATCAACTGCTAAGAAGGGATCGAGCTCAAAAGTTGCACGGAGGTGTCTGCTTATACGTAAAGTCATCAATATTCAGCCGCCAGCTTTCAGATATGCAAAGTGAAGAAGAATAGTGGGCCATGCTTCGCCCTCACCGTTTACTTAGAGGGTTTCATCAAATTATAGTCGGTGTAGTCTATCATCCCCCGGGAGAAGATAATGATTGTATGATTTAACACATACAAAATACATTGGAAAGTCTCGAGTCATCTTTCCCCAATAGTGCAATTATTATTGCCGGTGATTTCAATAAACTAAAATTGAAGCGCACTGTAAAATTATTCCAGCTAAACCCAATGGTCAGTTTTCCAACCCGAGGACCAAATACTCTTGATCAGATTTTGTCAAACCTAAATAAGTATTGTAACCTACCAACTAGTGCGTCACCATTTGGTCTCTCGGATCATGTGACAATTAAAGTCAAACCAAAAGAACGTACCGTTTCTTGCCAATCTCAGTCAATAGTATAACGACAAAGTAAAAAGGCTAGTATTGGCAGATTTTCAATTGCTGTCCCATGGTCCCATATGCTATCCAACGAATATACATGTGACCAAAATATCGAAATAATGACAGATATCGTTAAATACGGACTAAATAAAATGATGCCCCAACGTTCCCTCAAGGTTTATAAATATGATCGTCCATGGATGACTAGACATCTAAAGACACTGATCTCTAAACGCCAAAAAGCATTTTTGTCCGGAAACGCTGCCTTATTTAAAGTTCTTTGAAACATGGTTAACAAAGAATAGAAAAGCATTCGAAAAGTATATTATAAGTCTAAAGTTGAAAACCTTAGAAATGTAAAACCTAATAAGTGGTGGCAAGAGGTCAAACAACTGTGTAGAAACTATAAATTGAACCAAAAAAAACTTTAAGACATGTTATCTACAGATTTAGATAACGATGAAAAAATTTTATGTGATAAAATCAACGAATCCTTTATAAATGTGATGCAAGAATATTCTCCGCTATCTACTGAGGCATAAGTGTCTATGGATGAGAACGACCAGTCTATCAAAGTCGATGAAATCGAGGTTGTTGAAAAGTTAAGAAAAATTAGTCGCTCAAAGGCCAGCGTTCGTGATGGTCTACTTAATTGGATACTGAAAGACTATGCAGATATTCTCACGTTACCAATCACACCAATTTTAAATGTGTCTTTCCGAAATTTTCAAGTTCCTAGGATGTTGAAAATTGCCGATGTCGTCCCACTGCCCAAGGCATCAATTGTTAAAGTTTTTACACAAGATTTGAGACCGATATCACTTACTTCTGCTCTATCCAAAATTGCAGAAGAATTTGTTATTGAAAAAGATATAAAACCAATCATTTTAAGATGCAATGATAAGCATTAATATGGTTTTATCCCTAAATCATCAACTACCCATGCTCTCATATCGATGATTCATCATTGGCTACAAATGACTGACGGAAAAGCCGTCACAGCTCGAGCTGTTTTCCTAGACTTTATAAAAGCGTTTGATATGATAGGTCATAATTTCCTAATTGCCAAGCTTTTAAGTCTTAGGATCAAACCTTGAACCTTTAACTGGCTGATTGATTTTTTTAGAGACAGGAAACAAAGAGTAAAACTCAATCAGTGTGTGTCCGATTGGAAAAACGTCCCTGCAGGAGAGCCTCAAGGAACATGTCTAGGACCATGGCTATTTTTAGCCATGATCAATAACTTAGAAATATATGGAAAAACAGAATCAATAATGTGGAAATTTGCAGATGACACCACTACTTCAGAACTAATTTCATATGATCGAAAAACTTATCTACAACAAGAAATCAACCACATTGCTAAGTGATCAATCAAAATAAACTCACCCTTAATCAAAAGAAATGTAAAGAAATTTTCATATGTTTCAGAAAACTACTGCAACGTTTGATGAAATCTTAATCGATGATCAACCTTTATAAAGAGCTCAAAATAAAGTAAATGGTTTGAACCAGGGAATATCGTTACTTTTTGACTCTGAAAACGACTACCGTCAACACGACAGTCCTTCTCAGGGCTATACCAACCTAGACGATCTACATTTACAAACATGTAGATATCAAAATGTTGAAATTTTGGGACTCACAATAAGAAATGATTTGAAATGGAACGACCACATAAATGTTATCACTAAAAAGGCAGCAAAACGTCTATATTTCATTAAGCAGTTGAAACGGGCTGATGTAGATAAAAAAGACCTTGTTTGTTTTTACTGCGCTAAAATAAGATCAATTCTTGAGTACTCTTGCCAAGTATTTCACTCTGCTCTACCAAAATATCTATCTGATGATTTAGAGCGTTTACAAAAGAGAGCCATGGGCATCATATTTCCTGAGCACATTATAAAGATGCCTTAACAGCAGCTTATATTCCGACCGGGGGCGGATCTAGGGTATGTCAAATCACTCACGTGACTTATGTTTATAGTTCAAAAATTATTTATCAAATTTAATCATTACAATTTTTTTTGGTCATTAAATTTTCGTTCTGTAATCGTTTCGATTTCATCGTCAAAATTCTGTTTTATGTATGAAAACATACACAAACACCACCTTAGTAAACAGATCAGTAGATAAAAACATATCTAGAATTATATTAATTGGCTTACTGATAAGTCGGGTGGCTCGACTGGTTCGACCGATAATGGAGTTCAATAGCGCTTATTTAAGCCATTCAATTGGTGAATAGCCAGATCAGTGGATGATCTGGAATAATCTCGACCGATAAGTGGGGTGGCTGGACCGATAAGAGAGTCTGATTGCTATCGTGTAATTGGTTCGTTTAAATTTTGTCTTACTATGATTGGTTTGACCGATTTTGATTGATAGCAAACTGAACTAACGTATTCAAGCTCACTGTCTAAATTGAATGTTTGATCGTTTCATAGTAATTTTCTAAAGCATGATAAAAACTAAACTACACTCAGATGGAATTTATGGAAATCTTGTACAAATTCATACATTGACATGAATTATGGTATCCAAACTGTGAATTTTTTCAAGAGGGTGAAAAATTTATGGATGAATTGTAAATGCTTGGCAAAGACGATCTCGCAAGCGACATTTCAGTAAATGATGTTCAAAAGCAAGCCAACATTGTTTTGAGTTTTCTCAGCAGAAATTTACATCCAAAGTCATAAGTAACGGACAACTGAAGTGTATGCATAAATGTAAAATATCAAAGTCAATTTATGCGAGTGTGTAAAGCTGTGGGTACATCCTACATTCCTGCAAACATATTTCAATGGACAAAAAATCTATAGCCATAGGGTGCCATACTATTATTTAATTTATCATAAACAAATGTTTGGGGCTTTACACTTTATGATCATTTATCATTCAATCATTAGACTGTTATACTACACATTGTTTAAGATATGAGAAAACTAACATTGATTACATGAGAAGCTGTTTGCTATAACCTGTGATTTTGAGTCTTTTCTGATCCACGAAACTTTTATTTTGATGATTTGACTGGAATGGTATTAAACTAATTATTTCACATACATGAAATGTTGTCCCTTGTCACATATTGTCCCTTTTCTAACTGAACATCTCATGTAGAGATGTCAAGGTGTGTTGATCTACAGCTCATACAAGATTGTTTGCCATAAATTCCAATGGGCTATTTATGTATGAAAACATTTTCTATAAAGTAAAAATATGTTCCTATACATGCAGATAAACCTCAAAATTTGGTAAAACAGCAAAGTATTTTTCATGATCACTAGGTAATTTCTCTGATGGTCATTATAATTTCTAAACTAAATCATTTCAGACTTACATTCAAACTAGCTTTGATCATATATTTATTGGAAATTTATCATAACAAGTAAGCATAACACATGAACCAACTTTAACACTCATGTAACTATATGATGGAAGGCATGTTGGTTGCATTCTGTTTGTATTGGCAAATACAATGCTACTGATGATTGCTATATAGCACACCTTGCATTTACTTACAGAAGATAACAGTCTAGTGAGATGCCTAATAAACATTAATGACATAAAGCTGTCCTTAATAGCAAATTTTCACTCTGATAATTTTTCTTAATCTTTGGCAGAAAAAATTTGAGTTTTTCTCAAAAGGTGAATTTGCTGCCCTGTATGTGGAGATGGGTAAGGGTTACAATAAACTTGCCTGGTTTGAAGTCTGAGCTTTTCTACATCTATGAACTGTCTCTTTTAGTACCAAGCTTCTAACTTAACTTATTATATAGAGGTTTGAATGGAGGTCTCTAGGGTGGTCTATACCTGACAACTTGGTAGAAATTTTCAAAAACAATATCTTTTTTGGAATAGCATTATTGTAAATTAAATTTTATGTTCCTAGACATGCTATTTAGCCATATTTTTGGCAAGATAATGAGCCTAAATATTTGGCAAAGCATTCAAGTATTATTCACTTCATTTTTTTTGAAAAAAACGTAAGCAAAATGTTTTGTATCTACGCAAAAACGATGCCCACAAAATACATTTTGTATTCCTCTACAACGCTGAAAATGGCATTTCCAAGGCTCTGAAATTCAAAATTTCCTAGGGGAGGATGCCTCGGACCCCTCCTGAGGTGCGGAGAGCCTCCGACGATTTATGAATCCGCCCCTGATTCCGATCCTATTTGACAGACGTAAATCTCTCAGTAGGAGATTCTTTAATGATATAGTGAAGTAAATGGTTTGAACTCGGGAGTATCGTTACATGTTCGTAAATGTAGATCGTCCAGGTTGGTATTGTCCTGAGAAGGACTGTTTTGTTGTTGTTGACTGACGTTTGACAATCTTAGCGGTAGTCATCTTTAGAGTCAAATGAGGAGTAAACGTCAGGTTAGCCGTATTTGTTATCTTGTTCTTACATCATTGTATTATGTGTACAGGAAATGTGTATTGTTATTGTGAAGTAGTGTGAAGTGAAATGTTTTTAGTTGTGATGAGTGATTTGGGTGTGATGTTTTTAGTTGTAATGTGTGGGTGTCAATTCTGTATTGTCATTGTGAATTAGTGTGATCAAACAAACGATCAACTAAAACATTTCACTTAACACTAATTCACAATGGCAATACACATTTCCTGTACGCATAATACAATGACGTAAGAACCACATAACAAATACAGCTAACTTGACGTTTACTCCTCATTTGACTCTGAAGATGACTACCGCTAAGGTTGTCGAAACGTCAGTCAACAAACAAAACAGTCCTTCTCAGGACTATACCAATCTGGACGATCTACATTTACAAACATGATATAGTGAAGGATAAGAATCACAAACTTTACAATTTATTATCTCAAAGAACTTATAGCATTTATAATCAGCTAAAGACAAATAAAACATTTAATGCAACTAAATATTGCACAAATTGTTTTAAAAACTCTTTTATTCCGAATTTCTCAAACGAACATATCTTTTAAATTGTACGTTGCCCATAGGTTGTACATTCAATCTGCTTATGTAATACATCTTTAATTTAACTTCATTTAAGTTTTACTATTATTAATCTTAATGAATGTAAATAACTGTATTATGGTAACTATAAGTAATAATTGTGTATAATACATGTAATTCAGTTGTAAAAACTGCAAGATGTATTAATATTAAATAATTTTTTGATTTTTGATTTTGATTTATTGTATGAAGTAAATAGATTTTGTCTAATTATCATTTTTGGAGGGCAATAAAAATATTTGGTGTGAGCCTTTAGTAGAAAATTATTTAAATAGGGCTAGGCGCCCACTTAAGCGCCGCTCCCGGATAAGCGCCGCACTCAGAAAAATGAAATTAGGTGAGCACCGCGGCGCTGAATCGAGCATTTACGGTAGATGACAAACGAAATGTTGACTGCACTTCTGAAAAGTTTTGTTTACGTTCGGTGATGGATTTTGTGTTTTCTTGTCGTAGAGAATTTGAAGTGATTTCGGCAGTTTTTATGCGACTCTTTGATCGTTAAGGCAGGATAAATAATTGAGCTGATAGGCTTGCACGATACTCATGTATTTGCTTAAAACTTTAAGAGATATTTTTGCTTGTACTGGTGTTAGCTGTTAATGAAATAGTTACGTTTATTGAAGAAAGAAAGTTTGCTTTAGATAAGGAACAATATAACTTGGTGGCATCAATATACGTTTTGATCACTTGAAATTCATTTAATGTTCTCTTATGTCCCTAAGTATTAACCATAACAATGTTTATCCTTGAATGTACTAATTTATCAATACATCAACAATTGGTGTTTTGAAATGAAATCGTTTTTAGCTTCTAGGTTCCGTTCTCTTTTAATAAACAATAGTTAAAAAGAAACGCGCACATCCTGACTTTCGGATGCGTTGAGTAACATTTTACTGTTAATACGAAATTCGAATGTTAGTGGTTTAATTATTTACATTAAATCGAACTTAATCGGATAATGAGGATGAGATTCATTTAATGAAGTAGAACGAATCAGAGCAGTCTAATAATAGCGTGTCACAGGAACCATCGGATGTTCAAATCACGTTAGGTTGCGTGAAAGTTTTTAAAAATCCTAAGATGTTAGATGTGTACTGGGTTAGGCTTTAGTCTTGATTGTGTGAAATATTAAATATTTTAAACTGCCAAGCACAAGGTGAACATTCGCTCTTTTCGGTCAGTATGGTTAATTATATCTTTTAAAAAGTATTGTAAAAAGCATAACCTATTATAATAAAATAAATTTAGAAATGGCTTCAACAACATAAATTGAATATTTAAATAGTTTATTAGAAATTGTTTTTGAAGTAACCTGATATTAAATAGCAGTGTGAACAGGCTACGAACCATTAAGTTTAGATTGACAGAGTAACATAAATGACATAAAGATATAGTTTTGTGATATCCACGATAAATTACCGATTGCTTATTTTGAATGGTTTTTAGTCATTTTCCTACATCATATTCATTGTTCCTTAAGCAATTATTTTCATTCGTTTATTGCAATATTTATAAATATAATATGTACATTTATCACTCACCTCTGTTGGCTGGAGTGAGAAGATTGTTCTCGTCAGAAATCTGTCCCGATATCTCTGCAAGTCTTTTAAAGTGAGGCTGTTTGTGTCGTTGCAAATGCTTTTATGAGTGCATAAGTCCCTCCCCCAACATGAACGTTAAAACACAGCAGGCTCATATTTCGCAAGAAGCTTAAAATTAGTAAAATGCATAGCATATTTATTGTTCCACAATTATTGCAACACCAAAAATTGACCACCAACCATTACCTTACATGGAGTGATTTCATTACCATTGGTCAGATCATACACCCTGTATTTGTTTGAATTTCATAACAAAAAATACCAAGAATGCCTGAACACATGCGATGGTTTTATTCAAAAGCAGTTGATTTTAATGTTGATTTAGCACTTCAATGTTAAGTAACATCTTGCTTCAATCTTTACTTTGCCTAATTGTTTTACTTGTTAATAACCTGTATAATGTCTTTTATTACACCGGCTGTAAAACTAAAAAAATCGCTGGATCGCGAGAGATTGATGATTGGCATATGATATTCATATATGCAGGATATGCTGTTTTCATTACTTTTGAAATTCATTGTTTTATGCGGATTATAACATACATTTTTGAACACGAATCTTCCTATTTTAATCTTCCTACGGCCATCAATCATATCAATATTTTTTAAAGAAAATTGAAGTTTTCAATCACAACATTTGCTACTTTATTTGACAAAAGAGCATTCCCGATTATCCACCATATAAAAAATGAAAAGTTACAATGTAGTACAGAGCGATAAGATGTGAAGTGTTTTAGTCACATTTCGCTGATTGCGGAATAATCACGAAAATATTGAACGAAATCTTCGCGTTTTTGTAAGGGGATTTAGTGTTTCCTTGTTATATAGATGTGGAAGTGATTTTGAAAGATATTCATGGCAACTGTTTGATCGTCAGGGCAAGTTAAATAATTAGGCTTGCGTGATGCTCAGTTATTTTACAAAAGCTATTGGAGATATTTTTGTTTCTACTGTTATTTTTGAAACGAAAATTGTTTTGCTCGCTTTTAGGTTCTGTGCTTATTATAATACAAAAATTACAATAGTTTATACACGCTCTTCCGTGGAGTAAAATTTGGTTTTTAATGCATATTTTAAATGTTGGTGTTTTAAACTGCATGTCACCATTTACCAAAGTAGGCCCTAAATTCGCCACAATACCTAATGGACTTTGATTCCCTGATAGAGTGGCTCTTTTTGTAACTATTTTAGTTTTTGACTATCAGACTATCTTTTCCACAGATTAAATAAAATTACGCCCACCAGTCGAAATTCCTCAGCATCACCCCCTGGTTTGTTGCGCAATGCCTTCAAAGATAATTAATATTTTACAGAACTTAATCGGGTAATGAGGAATAAAATCATTTGTAGAAATAGGAAAAGTTGATTGAAATTCCGTTGTAAGAAATGATCTAGTGTCCCTATAGTCTTGTTATCTTAAAATAAACCTTTTTGTTTTTATGCAATGTAGCTAAAGAGTCTTTATGTACAGTATAAACATAAATAGTTCAGCGAAGATAAATTTTCTACAATACCTAAAGGATTTTGATTTCCTGATAGAATGATTCTTACTCCAACTGTGAAAGATTTTGTTGACTTGCAGTTTTAACATATATCGGTATTGAAATTGGTTGGAAGATAGCCAGCTGAACCGCATGCAAACTAAATAAAATTACGCCCTTTAGTCAAAATTCCTCAGCTTCACCCTCTGGCTTGTTGCGAAATACCTTCAAAGGTAATTTCCATTTTAAAGAATTTAATCGGGTAATGGGGAATAAAATCATTTGATGAAATAGGAAAAGTTGAAATAGAACCTGACTAATAACTGCGTGTCGCTGGTAAAAGTCACGGGCTATATTTTGTCCTAAAAAATCCCAAGATTGCAGAGGGGCACTGGACTACGCTTTAGTCTTCATTTTGTGAAATATTTATAATCAAACTGTCAAGCAGAAGGTAAATATTCGCTTCTTTGGGTCACTATGATTGATTATATCTTTTAAAATATTTGCAAAAAGCACACAACCTAATATAATACGATAAAATAAACTAGTCGCATAAAAATGTGCAATAGCATAATTTGAATAGTTTAATTCATTAGAAATTAATTTTTTTAAATGGCATGATTTGAACTGGCCGAGGGCGCTGGCTACGAACCATCCAGTTTAGACTGACTGAGTAATGTAAATCATATATAAAGATGCAGTTCTGTGATATTAACGATGAGTTATTGATTGAATGGTTGTTAGTCATTTTCCCATTTCAGACACTCCCTAAATATACGCCCTCTACAAGTCCCTCCCTAAATATAAACGAACAATCGCAATGAAAAGCCCCACCGGGCTCTTCTTATTTAAAGAATTTTAATTTATTCAAGTGAATATCGTACTCATGTTCACTAATAAATATTTCATCATACACTAATACAACCAACCATTACCTTTAACGGAGTAATTTCCGTAAAATTGTTGCAATTACGTAAAAAAATACAGGTTGCTGAAAATTGTTCATGTTAACTGTTGTAAAACAGAGAGCACAAAGGCAAAATAAACGATTTCCGTTTCAAAACAACGGTAAGAGCAGAAGTGACCCCTGCTGAACATCAATTAAAACAAGTTACTTTACTTACGTTTACTATCAAAATGTTGGCACAAAAACTCTTAAAAACGGTTCGAAACAAGCTTGGCGAACTCATCATTCATAATCAATGTTATCTATGAAAGCCTAATTAATTAAATTGCCCTAAAAAACAAACAGTCGCTACCAAAAACTTTCAAAATCACTTAGAAATCTCTACGACAAGAAAACATTAAATCCTCTCACAGAACATGTACAAATCTTTTCATAAGCGCTTCGAACACTTTGTTCGTTATGTATGTTATTATTTAACTACCACGGAAACATGACTGAAAATGCAGCATTCTATCCCACATACATACCTAGAGAGTAGCTTTTCATTTTTCACATCGTTGATGGTCACGAATGCTCTCTTGTTATTTAGTGTGATAAAGTTGCAAACATTTTTTATCTAAAAGTCAAATTCCGTTTAGGAAAAATATCGGCATGATAATTGACCGTCGGAAGATTGATAATTGGAGGGATTTATTAAAGTGAAATTCATGATGCATCATTTGTTCTATATTCATTAAAAGAGTTCTTTGTTGTTAAGTTTGTAATGTGTTGAAGAATGTGTGCGCCGGCTTTTGCATGCAATTTAAGGTCTTACACATTTACACTTGCTTTTTCAAAATATATGTTCTTGAAAGTCCTTAAAAAGTGTATAAATTTCATTACTCTTGCTTTGTACGGTATTCAATGTTTCTGTTGAACCTAATTCACATTTACTTTGCATTTATAGGCTTTTAGTTGATATTGGTATTATTTCATCTACACAAACAAGCAATTCATCGTGTGAAATTTATGTATTTTTACTTGGATTTTTGTACATGTGGCGTGCATTTTCAAAATGATCATTGTAGTTTAATATGGTTATTTTCAACTGAAGGTAATCTAAAATCTTAGTGGTCATTTCACTCATATTGTTACAAAATGCCGTGTTCATAGTGACAAAGCAGGGCCTATGGTAAAGAAACCATCAAGTGTTTAGTGTATAATAAGTCCTTGTCTAATTTGTTGAGTGTAATGCCACTGTAGGAAATGATCGAATGTCTCTCTAGCCTTGATATCGTAATTAAACTAAACCAGTTTTATTTTGTATATGTGCAATGCAAAGAGTCTTTATGTACAGTGTAAACATAAATAGTTCATTGTAGATGTTGAGTGTTAAATAATCACACCAGCCCCAATTTTTGAAAGGTTAACAGACTCAAATGTCATGTTACTATTGGTCACTGTAAGATCACTTTAACTTTTGTGATCATTAAGAGCTTTGGCACCTGGCTTTTTGTCGAACATAGTTGAATCGATTAGGCTAGGTAAATTTGCCAAATCTTACCCATGCAACAACATGATTTGTGATTACATGTAGCTATTGATATATGGCATATTCTAAATAGTTTCATTTGAAGTGGAATATTTTAAAATAGCATTCAAAATGGCACGGTTGGCCAGCTACAAACAATCGAGAATAAACTGACAGAAAACATAAAGCTATAGGCTATAGCTATGACCTATACACAGATGTAGTTTTAACGACATTGATAATAAATCAAAGTGGTTGTTTGTGTTGAGCTCGCGTATTTGGTTATTTTCCTTAATAAAAAATTTTCTACTGAAGAAATCGTTTTCATTCATTAATTGCAAAAATTTATAAATATCATTGCTCTTACATGCACCTCTGACGAATAGAGTGAGGAGATTGTTCACTAAAAATTTGTTCTAATGTCTGTGCAAGTTTTTGAAGGTGATGCTGTTGGTATCAAGACACAGCAGGTTCCTATTTCGTAAGAATTTTAAATTTAATAAAGTGCACAGCATTTTACTTATTCTTCACCAATTATTGCAACATATAACTCTGACACGACGAACAACTACCTTAAACGAAGTGATTTCTGTAGCATTTTTGCAATTACGCATGTTATTGACGTGAAAAATATAGGAAAAATGTAGGAAAAATATGTTATGTCATTGCGTATGTTATTACGTATGCTACGTATGTATAAGAAATTGCTATCTTTTTAAAGTTTGGATTTGGACCAATCGATGAAAGTTGCTACATTTTGTCACACTCAAACTCCAACTACATATGGAAATTGTGTTCGAAAGAGATTCCACATTGTATTTGTTTGTATTTCCAATGCTAACAAATTTGAAGAATCTTGAACACAGGCGTTGCTTTTGTGCAACTTCAGTTTAGTTTTATTGATTGATAAAGATAAAGTAACATCATGCTTTTCATTTTCAATGGTTTATTTATTAATACCAATATAATGTCTTTAGCTGCATGGAATATTCGTAAATCATGTAAAACGCGAGAATCTCACGGCTAGAGGAAGATCAATCACTGGGAATGGCTAATATTCATGTATGCATGATTTGCCTTATTAGTTTCCTTTGAAATTTATACCCTTAATTATCAATCTTCTTGCGGCCACGAATGATGCGGACATTTCCGAAATAAAATTCAAGTTTTAGATCAACAACTTTTGCGAGTTTATGAAATTAGCAATAGAGCATACGCTACTATCTACTATGGAATGATAAGATGCTAAATGTTTTGGTCATGTTTCGGTGATTGTCAGATAAAAACATAATAACGAATGGAGCTTCTCCTGCTCTTCTGTAAACATTTGTATGTTTTCTGTGAGGAAATTTGTAGTTTTGTTGTCATATAGATTTCGAAATGGTTTTGAAAGATTTTATGGCGACGCTATGATAGTCAAGGAAGTTAAGTTATTAAGCTTGCTTAATGCTCATGTTATTTACATAAACTATAGGGGTCATTTTCCTGTTACTGTTGTTTTAAAACGGAAATCTTATCGGTCGCTGGTACGCTCTCGCTAATACGAAAGTTAAAGCTAAGCATTTCAAGATATTCGAACTAGTAGGATTGGGAAATAAACAAAGCATAACTTTTATTGTAAATACTTTCGTAAAGTAAAATAAAGAAATGTTATAGAAACAAGCAACAGCATGAATCGAGCCGTCGGTCGTTTCGAGCCGTCCAGGGAATCTAAATTTTCAAATTTTCTCATGATTTCATTTTAGCTAGGTGTTTTATAAAAAATATAGTTACTCAACACATAGAGGTGGTCTGCAATCACACGTTGGGACTAAAATAACAAATGAAGTCCTTCGACATTAGTAAGACAAGAATAAAACTAAATTATGCATTCATCATGGGAATTGCACTGCAGTTATTTAAACTGAATTGTAGCTTAAGCTTCGAAGAAAGTCTTCAGCCATTTGCATGAGGTGTTTTATCTTTTTGCACTTCTCCACTGGACCAGTCAACGAGCTTTAAACAAATGGAAAAGTTTTGGTGAAAATTGAGAGCCGCCAAATCTTATTTTTATCTATATTATATACTTTGACGATAAGAAGGTGATTTTAAAATACAAATTTTAAATGGTCGGTTTAGCATTGACGTGAGGGTAGCAATTCTTGAAGAATAAAAGTAGATGCTTGCAAAAACCACGATCGTAGCATGAACTTCGACTTATCGCATCATATTACTGTTAATTTGCATAATCCATTTGCTTGTTTCAGATAGGAACATCAATTGTGTTAGTAGAAACTATCTCTTTGTTTATAAAGAGTTATTTATCGTTCCTTAGTGTCGATTTCAGTTAACTTTTCAAATGGCGGTTGCCAAGTTATTTTCTAATGTTGCCAATTACATTTCCAAATATGGAACGTTCGTTATGAGCTTGTCAACTTAAGTTCACAAGTTTTGTACTTGAGTACTGAAGTTGTGAACTAAAGTTGCGAAGTACTAGCAAACGCGAAAGGTCCATGTACCCTGTAGACAGTTGACAATGATCCGTTCAGTAAGCAAGGAAAACCTTTACCAATAGAAGTAAGAAATGAAATACTTGAAATGTGGTTAAATAACGAGCGTTTGACAAACATTTCGAAACAATTAAACCTACCGTATAAGACTATATCAAATATAATAGATCTATGGATAAACACTGGCTCTATTGCACCTCGCCAGAGCAAACTTGATGTTCGAACCACGCGTACAAATGACATTATTGCATACACTGAATATCTAAAAATTAATAAACCATCTATTTACGCAAAAGCGATTCAGCAACAACTAGAAAATAACAAAGTTTGCCTTACAGCAAACATACCTAGCAGGTCATCCATTAGTAGAACTTTGAATAAAGATCTTGGTTACACTTACAAGATAATAGGTCAAATTACTCGAGAGACAGAACGGCCGGGCGTTATGGATAGCAATTATTTGATTGATTGATTGCAGCCGAATTCATTTCTTTGATGAGTCGTCTGTAGTTGGTACGAGTGGCAACAGACGTCGAGGGCACAGTATGCAGGGTACTCCTGCATTTGAAATCAACGATACACTTCTAGTGCCACATTTACTGTAAATTTATTACATGTGGCACTCTTAGAGGGCCGTCAAACGGATTAGAATTGCTTGATTTCCTTGCTTACTGAACGGATTCATTGCCAAATGTCTACAGGGTACAAAGAACTTTCGCGTTTGCTAGTACTTCGCAACTTAGTTCACAACTTCAGTACTCAAGTACAAAACTTGTGAACTTAAGTTGACAAGTTCATAACGAACATTCCATATTTGGAAATGTAATTGGCAATATTAGAAAGTAGCTTGGCAACCGCCATTTGAAAACTTAAAGGACATTGGCAACGAAAATTTTTATGGCATATTTTTGAACCTTTGTAATGTCTAAAAACTAAAATAGCAAAATTTTTTTCCAAAAATATTTTATTGCTGAGATATTTGCAGCAAAAGTTTATAAATTTCGCGATCTTGGATAAAATTTTGATAAAATTATCTCGAGCGGTAGTGACGTCTTGGCCGGTAGGCAGTCAAAACAACAATACAATATACTTTGTGATTGACTGCGTTACAACACATTTAAAGCATATTTTACGGGGTTTTTTGCTGTAATGGATGACATACACGAAAATCAACCGGGCTAAGTTCTGCCCCTTCAATATGAACCTGAAATGAAGGCCGAAACAAGTGAAGAAAGCGGTTCCGAACAGGAGAGTGAGCAGAGCGACTTGTCCTCGTCGGAGGATGAAATACATGCTGAATTTGAGAAAGCAAATGCTTGGCGCCTTCATACTCTTAGTTGGTGTAAGTGTGGACATTGTACTTTGCCAAAAAAGGCAATCGAGTGTTTTTGTTGCCACGAAAAAGCACTTGAATACGATGAGTATGAGGCTTTGCTAGGCCAAACAGAAACTCAAGGAGAGTATTGCTTGACAACACACCAAGAATTTAGGGACAATATGCTGTCAGAAAGTGTGTTAGAGATAGACGTGTGTCGGTATCTAGAAAAAACTGGCCCCTGTCTGATGAGGAGCTGGCGAGAATACACAAGCTGTATCGATTAGTCGCATATCAAAGATGTTCTAGGTGGATTTTTCAAATTTTAGGGAATAAACATCGAAGACCATTTCCTGCTTGAAACTTTGAAAACTACGGTGGCCCTTATCTGCAATTCACAAATTAATTTGTCAATGCACAAACATTCCCTTAAATTCAAAAACAATATATTTGATACAAAAATAATGTGCTGAATGCAAAATGATTTTGTTTGCGATGCAAAACACGAACAATGCAAAACAAATTTGATCGCAATGCAAAACAAATTTGATAGCAATGCAAAAACAAATTTGATCGCAATGCAAAAACAAATTTGATCGCAATGCAAAAACAAAGTTACCGCAACCCAGAATTTTGCACTGTACTGTGGGCGGCAATATGTCGAATATTTAATAGAGTGGGACAGTGTATATTAGATTTGTTTCGAAAATATCTGCGTTGGTTTGTAATGTTTTGCTGCTTTTGTGGACATGGAATGGAGACGTCGTTTCTCTTTGCCCGAATTGCGGAAAGAAAAATCCAATGGAACCTCTGAGCCTTCAAGCAGCTCTGTTAAATCACCTTGTGTGACTCACTCGACTGGGAACTCCCCCACTTCGTCGAACACGTCTTCATCTTGTACAAGTTTGTCTACTTTCATGAAGAACAAGGAGGCTGAACGACGGTCGCATTTTGAGCCCAAGAGGAAAAAGTCACGCTCTGCAACATCACGAAAAATACTGATGTTTTATAACAGTAGGTTTAATGGAATACGACCACGATGATTCATATACGCCAAGACGGGTTTTTGGTAAAACATTTCCTGTGAAGGTGACACCGGACATGGTGTATGATCAAGTTGTTAAAAGATCTTTGACCGAATGGGCTAACTATGATAGAACATTTTGCCCTGATAGAGGTTACGTACTTGTTTACCCAGATGGTCAATTGGCACGAACAATTCCTGGTGGGGACGAAGAATTCGTGATGGGCAAGTACAAAGAAGAACTTGGGAAAGCGTACTCAAGAATAAGTTTGTACCTTTGCCCTGTAGCACCAAAACAGAAAGTGAGAGCGAATGATGTACTCATCACTGATCTACTTACCGAAAACGACGATTTGGACCTCAATAGTGAATTACAAGAAGAAGTGCCTGAAAATTGTAATGGAAATTTGGCAGTATCTCCAGAATCCAGTGGAAATGGGTCTGGGGAAGCTGTTGCAACATCCTATGCTTTGACGGACTTTTTGTAAGTGTAACATGTAATATGACTAAGTTTTACTACTTTATTGTGTATAAAGCAATCACTGTTGGTTGTATTAAATCTATGAAATCTTTTGTTATTAGACCAGTTGGAGTTGATGAGAATGCTGCTGTGCAACAGGCCATACGTAATAGCTTGTCTATGCATGTCGATGTGGAAGATGCAGTTGGTGATGCTATCACTGACCTTGAAATTCTCACAAGTGATGGTTTCTTGAATGCAGTTAAAGAGCATGCAGCAAACAAAATTCAAGGAGACCCTCGAAACATTGTTGTTAGCCGATTAAGCATATGGCGAACTGCGCTACCATATTTTAGAAGGAAAGGCTTCCTTAGTTCTCTGGCATTTTGAAAGTATCATTTGCTACATTTGAAGAGGAGGAAGATGCCGTAGATCAAAGTGGCCCAAGAAGAGAATTCTTCCATCTACTTCTTGGAGCTATTGCACGAGACAGTGGAATAATGTGTAGTAAGTTATGAATTAAAGTTCTTGACTTGGAAATGTTGTGTACTAAATTTCAAGTTTTGATTTCATTTCAGTCTGTAGCCTGGTTGTAGAGTGTGCCACTTTATTTTTATTGGCTAAATATAAATTTTCTGTAGGCATGCCAACAGGTTGTGTAATTTGCTGCAATGTTGGAGCCTTGAATCAAGGAACATTTTTGGCTGTTGGACACATGTTGGCTACACTTGTTGTGCAAGGTGGAGAATTGCCACGAATATTTAGCAAATCTGTTTGCCAATATATTGAGGCAGGGTTTGGCAGCTGTACACCAGATATAGATGAGCTACCTGACAAGAACATTAGAGATTCTCTTTTAAAGGTATCAAATGTTCGACATCACATGGCAGAAACCAATTTGCCAATTTTTATTGACACTTAAATTCTTTGAAACTTAATTTTTTTTTAAACAATTTTGGCAACAATTGTTTTCATTATTACTATAGCTGAAAGCTGCAAAGGATCAAGGGGGTGTTGATTCTTTTTTTGGCTGAGAGTGAGTGGAGATATGACATTGATGGATTGTCCCAAACCCTCCTAATTAAAGATAAGCTGATGTTCATTGAGGAGGTCACCAAATACTTCATCATCACAAAATGCAAACCAATGCTTGATCAGCTCATTGAAGGCCTCAATTATTATGATGTATGTGGTGTCGTATATTTAATTCAAAGTTTAGTTTAATTTTATTTTATTTGCCTGCCTCCATAATAGTGTTATAGTAGTAGCACTTTGGGGTATTATGTAAAACAAAGCAAAACAGAGAAACTAATGCTAGTCATGTATTATTGGTTAATACATTGAATAATATACACAGCAGATATTAGCACTGAATATTGCAATAGTATTAATTATTGATTTCTATATACTATAAGTAAAATGCCTTTCCTATTCAAAGGTTTTGCAACTGGTCCGTGCTAATAAAGGAATGGCAAACTATTTATTCCAGTACAATCCAGAGGAAAAGATGGATGGCAGCAAGCTGATAAAAATCATGAAACCTAATTTTTCTCCAATTGGTCACCATCTTAGAGAACCACAAGAAATAATAATGGCTAAATTTATCGCCTTCATCAAGTCCATGGAAGGTGAGTGACAATGTGATCTGTCCCAGATCGAAGCATCTGCTTTTGCAATGGCAGATTTAATAAGTGTCTTTTTCTGTATATTTCTGTGTCATATGATATGTATTACATATTACTATTTAATAGATGGAAGTTTGCTGGGAAACTTACATGATGAAGGAATCGAGTTGACAGAAGAAGAGGAGCGCTTTGCTTCTGAAGCAACTCCTAAGCATATTCTTCTATTTGCAACTGGTGCAACCAACGTACCTACTATTGGCTTTGTACCTAAACCAACAATCACATTTGTTCATGATGATGGCAAGATGATACCATCAGCTCAGACCTGTTCCAACTCATTGCATTTGTATGTGAACAAGAAGACACTAGATTGTAGCCTGGCCCATTGCTTGCTGACAGCTTTAATGAATGGAGGAATATTTAGTAAATTGTGAGGAAGAATAACAATGTGTCCCTTGTTTTGGGGATTTAGTTAAACTTTGCAGAGTTATGTTACAGACATTATTTACAAATGGTGTGCCAAAAAAAAAAAAAATTAAAAAAAAAATTTAAATTCAAAAATTTTTTTTCAAAAATTTAAATTCAGCTTTGGGCAATTCCACGTAAGATATGGTACATTTCAATGCTCTTCTCCAATGTGTTGGTTGAGACATACCAAGTTCATTTCCAATGGTGCAATAATATTCTTGAATAACATTTTCTTCCATATACTCATGACAATATTGAGACATATCTTGAAATTGAGCATCAGTCACTTGCTTTGCATAATTTTGTGCACCATTGCATTCAGGGAGAAAGTAAAGTTCATCTGGTCTTCCAGCAACTGTGTCAAACCTTGACTTACGGATGTAGTGGGAGTTCCAATTACGCTTGACGCTTGTTAGATCTTCTTGTAATAAATTGGCAAAGCAATACCACAAACATTCCTTGTCTAGATCACTTGATGTATTTAAATGCCCTGTCTCAATCATATCTTTAAAAAATTCATCCACCAGTTCGAGCGATTTTTCATAGAAATGCCCACCAAGATTCAATCCGCTGGTTTGACTGAGAGGAACCATACCGATGAGCATTGATACCTGCCATCTCATCATCCCCACTAGTTCTAAAATAAGTTTGCATTGCTGCCATTATGACATTTTCAGTCCCATTGTCTGTTCTCAACAATGTGGGGCATCCACCATACTTCTTAACAGCATCCAGGAAGTGTTGACTTGTAACAGCAGGATTGTTATTTGTTTTGCATACTTTAAGCCATAAAACTTTTCGGCCATATCCATCTATGCATCCATGCACTGGGAAGCCATATGGCTTAAGTTTGTCATAGCCATCAACATGCCAAGCATAATTGGGACCTGGGTTGTGGTAAGTTCTTCGCCTAAGGGTTTTGCCCTGCCTTTCCCTCACGCCATCAGGATCCAACTCATTAACAAAAACCCTGATCGTTTCCCTGGGCACTTGGTAACCTTCCCGTTGCAAGGTATGCCACACAGAGCGATAACCAGCTGAAGAACCTGGTCCATCAAGCTCGTGCTGTATTCGTTGTCGAATTAGACTTAAATCATACTCCTTGTTCCTTCGACGAAGACCAAGAGATCTTAGCTTGAATTTAAGTGTTCGTAAGGAGATGTTAATGCCGTGAAACTTGCCAAGGAATTGCATAATCTTCTCGTATGCAAAGCCTTCTCTGAAATAATGCGCGATTAGTTCGTCACACGTATCGTCTCCTCCAGGGATTTGTTCCTCCGCGTTTCGAAAGCCTTGTAAGTGATTTCCGCAAAATGGGCAATATTGGAATGTGACCTGAATATTTTGACCGCAAAATGGACAATACATTCCTGGTGAAATTCAGCAAAACATTACAAACCAACGCAGATATTTTCGAAAGAAATCTAATATACACTGTCCCACTCTATTAAATATTCGACATATTGCCGCCCACAGTACAGTGCAAAATTCTGGGTTGCGGTAACTTTGTTTTTGCATTGCGATCAAATTTGTTTTTGCATTGCGATCAAATTTGTTTTTGCATTGCGATCAAATTTGTTTTGCATTGCGATCAAATTTGTTTTGCATTGTTCGTGTTTTGCATCGCAAACAAAATCATTTTGCATTCAGCACATTATTTTTGTATCAAATATATTGTTTTGAATTTAAGGGAATGTTTGTACATTGACAAATTAATTTGTGAATTGCAGATACGGGCCACCGTAGAAAACGCTTCGCGTCATCTGACGGAGTTTATACACATTTTAAATACGCATATTATCACGAAAGACCGTAAATTTAAAGTCTTAGACAGACGCTCTTTGATGTTCTTTGTTATGATCTGCAATTGCGATGCCATATCATTGTCGAAGGATTGTCACGAATTGCGCAAAAGCAAAATGCATGAGTGATCCACCCAAAACTTGTATTCATTCATAAGTTGTAAAGTTAATAGAAAAGTGTACTTGTACATTGTGCACGCAAACACGCACGTAAAACATTACGAATAAACGCAACTCTACAGTCATGAACAAAACATAACGGCTTATAGCTTATCACCTATATAAAACTACATAATCTCGCAGAGTCTTATGTATATAAATAATAAATTAAACGTATAACTCTTTGTTGGTCACAGGTTTGTAATATGGGAAAATGAAATATTTCTATTGCACGAAATGTTCAGTGTACAAAACACGCTTATTGCTGTCTGGGCTTACACTTGGTATGTCGCCAAAGCCTAGTTGTAAGATCTGCTAAAATAAACGTTTCTACGTCTTATAACGACTAAATATCCTGAGTGTTCTGCTGTACTGCTGTGAAACCTGGTCCACTTATCGCGGGCACATACAACAGCTGGAGCAGTTCCACCAGCGCTGCCTGAGAAAAATCCACCGCATCAAGTGGCAGGACAAAGTGTCCAACCTTGAAGTCCTTGAAAGATGTGGACTCCCCAGGATTGAGAGCTTGATCATCAAAGCTCAACTCCGATGGACAGGCCATGTCGTAAGGATGGATGACAGCAGAATCCCAAAGATGCTGCTTTATGGTCAACTACAAGACGGGAGCCGTGTCCAAGGAAGACCGCTGAAGAGATACAAAGACACCCTTAAAGCCAACATCAAGAGCTGCAACATAGCCCCAAACACCTGGGAGGAGTTCGCGGGAGGTAGACTGCAGTGGAGGCATCTATGCTCCCAAGGCGTTCGGAACTTCGAAGCCGGTAGAGCAGCCGCCATCAACGAGAAGAGGGCCCGAAGGAAGCAACGCTCTGCCCCTCTTGTCTCGTACCCCTTCAGCGTTTGCGGCCGTTCGTGTGCATCACAAATTGGAAAGTATATAAACGTGATAAACTACATAACTTTTGTTAATCTTATCAACCGCCGACTATTGTTTTTGTTTTAAAATTCCAGTGAACAAATGTGCTGTATATTATTATTATACTATTATTTTATATTGTGTCATTCAGTTGATACCAGCCAATGACGTCAGTAATCTATTCCGGCATAATTTAGCATAACGTTTTTTTCCAAAATGGCGGATAAGGATTCAACTTTATGTCAAATTTTCTCAACAGCAAAACTCAAAAGAGAAACGAAAACACGAAATTAAGTATTCCATAGCTATCTATGACAAACGTACGAAAAAAATTTCATTGCCATTGTCCTTTAACTGAAATCGACAATAAGTGATTACTGTTGATTTTGAGCCAATCAAAATAAAAATTTATTACGTCATTGAATAAACTTTCTACCTATTAAAACTCATTTGTTGTTTATACCATGTTGTCTTTATTTAATGTTGTATAAAAATGCTGTTGAGTAACTTGCCATTTTACTGACGAAGTAGTAGGAATGACTTCGAAATAGTAGTGGTTTATGTCTATTGACTGCTGTATAAATTTTAATGAAGCAGATTTCATTTTGTGCAGTGTATACTAAAGATCTACGGCTTGAACTTTTAATTTTATTATAAATACTGGCATATATTCAGCGAATAGTGAATTTATATTTGAACTTTGAATTATCTTCTACATGTAACTACGTGGCTATGATAGATATTTCCTGGCCAGTTAAGCAAATTTTGTTGGAGGAACACGACTTTTATAGAACACGACTTTTAGCGACTTTTTCGTTTATAGGAACACGGCTTTTTATCCATTATAGATCAGAAGTATCTGGCAACTGTCATTGCTTTTGGCAGGTGATAACAGTTTATTGCATATTTTGAGGCAGTTAACATCACTTGAGCTGTTTTTGAATGCTACTTTTTAGTGCCAACATCCTTTATTTTCCTCGATTGTTGAACAGCACAAAGAATTCAACAACACCTCAAAGAATATTTTACCTTTGACAGTATCTCAAGACTGTCTAGATTTTGGTTTTATAGGTGTTGATCTTGTCAAAAAGGAGGCCTTTGTGAATTGTCACGACCAAAAGTGGTCATCGTTTCTATGCATTTTAGCTCTTTCTTCTGTGTTGGAGACAAAAATTTTTACTTACTACCCAGATTGTGGAGAGAGCAGGCCTAAAACAATATTCAACTCTCTTGTTTGTCCAAGAAGAATAGTTAAAGAATCGGCCGATGCAATTCATCTTTTGTTTTGTTATAAAGGGGTAGTTAAACCAGATCAATGTTTCCAACCTAATCATTTTGTTTCTCTAGCTTTTTCCTAGCAAAACTAAAAGGACATTTTCTGGTCAAACATGCCCAGTGCCATCAAAAAAAACAAAAGCAAAAAAAAGTCTGGGAATATCTGTAAGTTCTTTTCAAAAATGGAAAAACCAGAAATCATTACAAGTGAGGTTTCTTGTACTAGGATTTCTGAACAAATCATTGAAGATTTACAGGTAAAGCCTAACTTTAGTCACAATTTTGATATAGCTACCTACTACAAAAGAGCTAAAGGTTTGAAAATGTCTGATATTTGTTTGCTTATTAAAAATGTTTTTAAACCAGATGAAAATTACACTTTTCCTCCTTTGAGTGAGAACAATAAAAGAAAGGTCTTTTAAATATGAATGGCTCGAAAATTTTACCTGGCTGTGTTTTTCACCAAAAAAAATGGTGCTTATTGCTTATCATGTGTTCTTTATGGACATTAATTCCCCAGTAAATGCTCGAGAATAAGCAAGCTATTTCGTTAACCTTTTCGTCATTGGAATGATGCTGTAGGGGGGACAAATGTGGCAAGAATAAAAGTAATATTTCCAAGACCAGCTAAAATAAAATCATCGATAGTATTGGTCAGGTAATATCCAAAGATATTATGAACGAGATAAAAAGAATAAATATTATTCTATCATTGCAGATGAAGCTGCTAATTCTTCTCACAAAGAGGAATTTTCTATTGTTCTACGTTTTGTTGTCCCTTCAATGAATGTTAAAGAAGAGTTCATGTGTTTCCTACATTGCAAATGGGGGTTGAGTGGTCAACAGCTTTCAAAGCTTGTCTTAGAAACTCTAGAGAAATGTGCTTTACCCATTATGGATTGCAGGGGACAAGGTTATGATGGTGTAGGAGCTGTTTCTGGGCATATAAATGGTTTAGCGGCGCACATGTTAAGAACTAATCCTAAAGCTCTTTACACTCACTGTTACAGTCAACGACTAAATTTTTCTGTCTGTGACACTCTTTCTAACGTTGAAATTAATAACATTTTATCTGTTGTTTCTCAGGCTGCCAATTTTATCAACATATCACAGACACGCAACATACCCTTTGCTGAGCTCGTTAAAAAGTCAGATGTTCAGACCAAGAATGCAAAACTGGTAAGTCTTTGTAAAAAGACTGTAATGCGCCGTTGTTGCTAAAACAAAGACTGTCCATGTCCAGAATCACATTATTGCTTTGCACTATGTGTTTCCTAGGCATGCTGAAGAGCCCTGACATTGGGCGAAACGGTCTTAGCGTGTTTGTCCTCAATATTTTGTATGAAAAAATGAAAAACTGCGATTTCATTCACTTTGAAAATTTGTTGTAGAGCTATTCCAAAACGCTGGAAATCGCATTTCTGGGACCCTAGGCTTCAACATTTTCCAGGGGACGATGCCCCCGGACCCCCTACGCCTCAGGTGTTTGCCAATTTAAGACTGACGTTTGAAAAATCCTAGATCCGCCCTGAACTTCAACTTAGCATTATCCTTATTTACAATGCAATCACTCTTACTAGTTTTTTACTACTCGTGTGTCATGGGGGATTTATGGCCAAGAATATTTATTTGTTGGATACTTTGTTGACATGTCAGTTATTTGTGCATATAATGATGATGCACCCCGTTGTTATATCCTCCCATCGAAAGGTGGTCAACTGATATTCATAGAAGTAAGCATTATTTGGGGAGTGATTTAGCTGGGGTATTGAAGTGGTACCCTTTTTTTATCAACAATTAAATGACCACGGCTGTAAGAATATTCTTCATCTACTCAAAGGTTAGTTCATGGTTTTCCCTTAAGAAAACTAATCGTTAAAGTTCTCCTCATTGTTATGCCATTAATAAGCTATTTAGGCGTCAATATGCGTAATGAGCGTCACAATTTTACGTTTGTTTTTCACAAATTCAATAGTTATTTTTCCATCCAAAATTTTTTAGAAAAACAAAACACTAGCTAACCAGTGAAGACTTCAACCAGGTTCTTATTCATTCGAATATTGTGTTCAATTTAATTGTTAACACGCTACGTTAATGAAAACCTTTATATTGGACCATGATTGCGAGTCGTTTCCTGGAAAGACAGACGACGTTAGTGAACCATGGTTAACGTTCAAAATAGTGGTAGACTGATGACTCCATATGGGATGTCTCGAAAAATAAACAATGTGATGGCTAATCTTTTGATGATACTTCATAATTATGAGAATTCATGTTGGACAATGAAATCCAACCATATCCTACAACCGACCTGGGAGTAAATGAATGAAAATGATCAAGGGTTTTGTGGTGCGTAAGTAAAATATATTTCTTACGTTTAGAATACTTTTATAAAATACAGTCACAATTCTATTGTTAGAATTAAGACTTCAACCAGAGAAAATAGGCATTATTTTGAAATTGGAATTTTCTGTTTCTTTTAATAAAAAAAATTAGGGCTTCGTGCTTGCAAGCAAATAGCTAGCTTTCACTCATTGCAAGTTGTTAGTCTTGCTTTGCATGGCGTTGAACTTTACTATCAATCATTTTCATCGGCGAAAAAATTTGGTGAAAGAGACTTTGGACATCAGGTAATACTTCTTTATATTTGTTATTTACTTTGCGAGTTATTCATTCAGTGTATTGACATTCTTGACGTTGCTTGCTTACAAAAGAACATATGCTTGCTTACAAAGGAACAAAAGGGATTGCAAGTTCAGATAGTATACGAAGGAAAAAAGGGTTCTACTAAAAGAATGCACACTGCAAATTTTTCGACTCATAGAGATATCTTTCCATTCTTTAACCCATTCCATAAAGATGGCAAGTTTATGCATGCACAACTGTACTTTCGTAAAAAAGTCTTTATAAAAGCTCACGAGTGAGAGCCAGCTATTGATAATGTTTCAATAAATCAAGGTTTTAAAAAAGTAAAATCGAATAGCATTAGCCTTACCTTGAACCGAAATTCCATAATATATGTGACATCACTTTAGTTATTTCATTGTTATATGCGCATGTGCAAATATTGCATAGTTTTAAGTGTGGCATTTGTTATGCGAAGAATGTAATTATTTTCGTTCCTCGTTTTCTCATCGATTCAAAAGTTTTGACTTTTATTGCTTCCTAAGGCATTTATGTTCTGTCAAAACTTTTATTTTTTCAATGTCATTTGCAATGTATGGTCTCGTAAAACAAAATTGTATGACTAAAACGTGTAGTCTGGCTACTTCAATGTAAAGGCGAAGTCAAAACAAGCCCAAGTTTCATGTCCTAAAATGCATCCTTTTCATCAAAATTATTGTTTATTTATTCGGTAACTAAATTCCGCTCAATGTTTATCGAGTTATTGAACGCAAAACTATATATGAAATGTAAAGTAAAAAACGGGCTGCCTCTCGTCGCCACTGGATACAATAGATCATTTTGATTACAAAATATTCACCAAAAAATAAAACGAAAAATTGATTAATTTTTTTTTCGACTCTGAAGATGACTACCGCTAAGGTTGTCGAAACGTCAGTCAACAACAACAGAAACAGTCTTCTCAGGACTATACCAACCTGGACGATCGACATTTACAAACATGTAACGATACTCCCGAGTTCAATTTACTTTAACATGATTTACCTAACTTAAAACAAGCTAAAATCACAAAAAATTTCCTTTTTCCTTTGGAAGGTTTTTCACTGAATCCGCTGGTTTTCCCTCCGTTTTGTTTTGGAAAAAGCAGTGTCCATATTTAGGGCCAAACCGGAGGTTTGTTTTTAACATTGCTATCACTAAACATCGAAGGTTCTTTTCTAATTTAATTTTGGCCTTCGTGTATATGTCCTGAAGCACTAAGTGAAATAAGTACGTTATAAGTATGAAAGAAAGTGCGAATTGATGCAGTATATTTAATTGTATTATTGGATGCAGTCAGCCATTTCTTCATTCCAATTAGCCAGAAAAATCAATTTGTCCCATTTGTCTGCCTGATATCATCCATTGCTGGCTGAGGTTTACAAGCTTCTCTCCAAGATATATATGAAAACGACGACATGCAGATTGCGGAAAGTTACAAGGGGAAATTGATAAGTATAGACGAAGAGATAGCAAATATGACTAGGAGTGTTGAAGAAACATTTAAACTGATATGGAAAAATAATCCAACTTCAGCATAAGATACTTTTGACTAAATTTCATTTTACATGTTTCCTGTGAATTTTTTATTTTTACGTAGAGCTGTGATATAATTTTGTCATAAATAACTACAATTAGATTATTGCTGTAATCGAATTTTTATTTATTAATCATGTGATTGTTTGTTGAACAGTAATATGAATAAATGTAGTATTCGAGTAGTTAATGTCGAGGGTTGCATGCGATGGTTATATATTGATCTATGTGTTGGAAAAATAGTCTGCCTTCCCCCTCACCTATAAAATTTTAGCTCATTCAACACATTTAGATCTAAATTTATGGTAAATAATGATAGAAATGATTTTACACGCACCGTATGTATCCCTCCAAAAAACTGATAGAATTTTCAAATGTCTCGGGCGTTTATGAAATATTGTATGGTAAATGTTTTCGAATCAAAATGGCTACAGTTCACTAAATTTGATATTAGCTCTGATCACATCTTGTTTTCCTGTATTATATTTAGATCTGTATTATATTTATATTATATTTTGTCGTGTTACTTGACCATAAATCTAATAAGGCAAATATATCTGATTTAGGATTGCAAATATAAATGTCATGAGGTATTTTGCAAACAATGTTCGTGAAAATAAGGGGATAAAAATGAAAAACACAAAAAAAGCAGATGAAAAGAGAAAACATTTAATGATACTTTTCCAACACGGTGACCAGTGCTTCAAGGTATAAATTTTATTACTTTTTTATTCAACTGTAACGTTTTGATAGTTGATTATATCACTTTTTCTTAAACAAATACACTTGTGCAATTTGGTTATTTACAAAGACTGCTAGCATTATAATACAAACAGCACATGTCCACCAACTAAGAGTATACAACCCAGCCTTCCTTACAAACCAATTTGAATAGAGACTTAGGAAAATTACCAAACAACTGAGAATGAAAAAAAGAGCTCCGGATAAAGCATGAAGTCTCTTTAATGTGACTAACTTTAATGTGTTAAATAATGGTAATTTGGGATATAGTAATCCAGTACCCATGGATGTTTGAATACATGTTAGGAACATAGTGATGGCTCCAAGAATGCCATGCCAGGATATGAAATGTGGCTTATTGCTTCGATTCTTGTTTATAAAGATGACAAGAAATCCTCCAACAGCACAAGATGTTGCCAAAATTTGGAGGATCCAATGGCACCGAACCTTGACTGCTTGAGTTGCATTTGGGAAAAGGTTACTGTTTTTTGAAAATATTAGAATTGCCTCCAGCATGAAAAAACCAAACTAAAATTAAGATGTAAAACATTCTTACCTCTATCAGTACTAAGGCCATATGTTAACACAAACTTTGAAAGTTGATTTCTAAAACATTAAAGTAATTAGCACTGTTATTTTATTGCATATTACACTTATCTCATTTCAATAACTTACAAAAACTGTACATTATGTAACACCATTTCACATGAGTGTGACCATACATGCCTAATTTATTATGACTAATGTGTTTATCCATGTAGAATGCCTCCCCCCCTGTTTCAATTATTTATATAATCAGGTAGGGCTGTCTAATCTTACCAGAGCAGCAGGGGCGGATCTAGGATTTTTCAAACATCAGTCATAAAACGTCGGAGGCGCTCCGCACCTGGGGGAATCTGAGGCATTCTCCCCTGAGAAATTTTGAATTTCAGAGTCTTGAAAATGCCATTTTCAGCGTTTTAGAGCAATACAAAATGTATTTTGTGGGCATCGTTTTTGCGTAAAAACAACACATTTTTCTTACGTTTTTTTTCAAAAAAAAAAATAAAGTGAACAATACTTGAATGTTTTGCCAAATATTTAGGCTCATTATCATGCCAAATATATGGCTCATTAGCATGTCTAGGAACGTAAGATTTATTTACAATAACGCTATTCAAAAACAGATATATTCTTTAAAATTTCTACCAAGTTGTCAGGCATAGACCCCCCTAGAGACCCCCATTCAAACCTCTATGTATTACCTCTATGTATTACCATTCAAACCTCTAATAAGTTAAGTTAGAAATTTAGTACTACAAGTGACAGTTCATAGATATAGAAAAGCTCAGACTTCAAACCATGCAAGTTTATTGTAACTCTTTACCCATCTCCACATCAGTGCCAGCAAATTCACCCTTTGAGAAAAACTCAAAATTTTTTCTGCCAAAGATTAAGCAAAATTATCAGAGTGAAAATTTGCAGTTAAGGTTAGCTTAATGCCATAAATGTTTATCAGGCATTTCACTAGACTATTATCTTCTGCAAGGTGTGCTATATAGCAATCACTAGTAGCATTGTATTATCAAATACAAACAGAATGTAACCAACATGTCTTTAATTATATAATTACATGAATGTTAAAATGGTTTATGTGTCATGCTTACTGGTTGTGATAAATATCTTTCATATGATCAAAGCTTGTTTAAATGTAAATCTAAAATAATTTAGTTTAGAAATTATAATGATCATCAGAAAAATTACCTAGTGATCATGAAAAATACTTTGCTGTTTTGCCAAATTTCAAGGTTTATCTGCATACATAGGAAGACATTTTTACTTTATAGAAAATGCTTTTCATACATCAATAGCCCTTTGGAATTTATGGCAACAATCTGGTATGAGCCGTAGATTAACACACCTTTACATCTCTACATGAGGTGTTCAGTTAGAAAAGGGGACAATATGTGACATGGGACAACATTTCATGTATGTGAAATACTCAGGTTTAATACCATTCCAGTCAAATTGTCAAAATAAAAAAGCTTCATGGATCATAAGACTCAAAATCACAGGTTATAGTAAACAGCTTCTCATGTAATCAATGTTAGTTTTCTCAAATCTTAAACAATATGTAGTATAACTGTCTAATGATTGAATGATCAATGATCATAAACTGAAAAGCCCCAAACATTTGTTTATGATAAAGTAAATAATAGTATGGCACCTTATGGCTACAGATTTTTTGTCCATTGAAATATATTTGCAGAAATGTAGGATTTCGCTGCCATATAACGGCCAAGCATTAAAGAAATCATAGCTAAAAGTCCTTCGGCAACAACAATTTTAGAAGCATCAATCTGCTTACCATACGCCATATTAACATAAATCGCATCACACACTCGCATAAATTGACTTTGATATATTGCATTCATGCATACACTTCACTTGTCCTTTACTTACGATTTTCGATGTAAATTTCTGCTGATAAAACTCAAAACAATGTAGGCTTTCTTTTGAACATCAATGACTGAAATGTCGCTCGCGAGATCGTCTTTGCCAAGCATTTACAATTCATCCATAAATTTTTCACCCTCTTGAAAAAATTCCCAGTTTGGAAAGCAGCATTCATGTCAATATATGAATTTGTAAAAGATTTCCATGAATTCCATCTGATTGTAGTTTAGTTTCTATCATGCTTCAGAAAATTACTATGAACGATCAAACATTCAATTCAGACATTGAGCTTGACTATGTTAGTTCAGTTGGCTATCAGTCGAAATCGGTCAAACCAATCACAGTAAGACAAAAATTCAAATGAACCAATTGTAAGATAGCAATTGGACTCCCTTATAGGTCCGGCCACCCCTATTATCGGTCGAGATTATTCCAGACTGTCCACTGATCTGGCCATTGACCAATAAAATAGCGTTTCTGGCGTTCATAGACTCCTTTATAAGTCGAACCAGTCAAGCCACCCGCTTATCAGTCGGTTATTCCAGGTCAATTAAAATTCAACTGATCTGGTTACCATGAAGATATTCATTGCATTAGTCATTAGTTTTCAATAATAAATAAAGCTGGATTTTTATCACGAAGTAAATGCGATAATAAAGTAAGAATAATTAATGAATTTTTAATTAATATGAATAGGTAATTTTTGAATTTCAAACATCAGTCGCGCGACGGATTTGACATACTCTAGATCCGCCCCTGCAGAGCAGATATGGTAATAAAAATTATCAAATCTGACCACACTGATTTACAATACATTCAAAACATCCAATATTTTTTTATTATGATCAAATCCTTTAAAAGTTGCATGCATATTTGTTTACTTGGTTATTGGTAATTGATGATAAAAATTTGATGGTATATTATCTCTTACAGTTTACTCACACCAAGTATCATCAGTGTTGGATGCCATGAAAATAGACCTGTACAATGAAAGGTAAGTAATGACATTAAGGTAGGAAAACTTATTGTGTTTCGTGTTATGCTGTCGCAAAGCAAACCCAGTAAGGTAAATGTTTCAATGATTACTGATTGTCAAAACAATTAATTAAAATGCATAATTATGGAGTTTAAATGGCAATCCAAAATCTGTAAGTGGCTGTTTATCTACTGAAAATTAGCACATTATTGAGTTAAACTTCATGTTACTAGCCAGTTCAAACTAACCTTAGTTGAATCAAGCTTTAATCGGAGGCCCCGCATCATTTGTGCTGGCAACTTTGATTGGTAACCATAAAAGTGCAATAAAAATTTGTCATGTTGCCACCCCCTCTCCCCATCTTGTAAAATCATAGTAATTAAAACGATGGTATATCAAATATCAAATCATCAAAACAATCAAACAAAATGTTTGTCAAAGACTATTTACTAAATGTGAACAAGTTTAAGAAACTCATTTGATCAGACATAATGAATGCCATTATTTGATTTATTGGCATTAACAATGGAAGTTGCTAATGTAAATTAGGCTTTATTATAAAAAATGTCAATGACGTCTTACTTGTTCCGGGTACAGCAAACCAACATATATATGTCACAAGCCCGAGAGCGATAACGTGTGACATAATGTGAAACATCCAACCAGCTACAGTCAACCTAGTTCGTTTGTATTGTAAAGTTTAAACGTTTAGATAGACTTTCGTAACCGGCTTTTATTCCAAACATACAATTTGATTGGATGGTACTTATGAACTTAGCAACAAACGTAATGAATCATTGAACGAGCTTCGTGATATAACTTGGAAAGGTCAAATCAACTGCAATCACATCAAAGAATCTTGCAATAAATAAATTGCAGAGGTGCAGGCACGCACTGGGTAAGATCTTATTGAAAAACCGGGCATCATATCGCAAAATTGTAAAAGAACGCGAGTTAGCCGTATTTACGACAAATAGGTGACAAAAATGGCGAAATCCTGCCGACAAACAACAAGCGTACTAGTTAAAAGTTGCATACCACCAAGATACTTTGTTATCTTAGAAGCAATATTTTATTACAATGATTGCTCAGTTCAAACCTTACATTTTACCTTTTTAAGAAGGTTTCTGACCATTTAAAAAAATTTGCTTCTATGCAATGGATAACGCTATCCATGCCTCGAGCAATCGGCCCCTGTGCTCTTCTATATTTACCTCATTGGCAATGTCATGCGTAAAATATCTGAAAAATTGTCACTCCTCCCCTTAAAAATAAACTTTTAAGAAACCATACTTTTCAAACATTGAATGTGGTTATTCGTAAATGTGGCAGGTGTTTAGATACTGAGTAATTTGTCTCGCAAATCTCCTAAAGTTGATGCCTAAATCCATATCTTTTCGAAAGTACAGAGATGTCCATGAAATAAATATAAAGTTACGAAACATTGTTCCTCGAGAGATTTTAAATAATTTAAATGATAGTTTAAGAAGTCCCTGCTTGAATGCTTTGTCGTTGTATCTTTCTGTCAAGTTGTTTTCGAAAAACAGTAAAGATTAATGTTGCTAAATGCTTTTCAAGTGTTTATTCTGTGACATTCTACATTCATTACCTGATTAGTTATTTACACGAACCTTTTTGGGCTATGTAAAAAAGTGTTTGGTGTCGCTTAGCTATGCATATGTAAGGTTAACTATGTTCTTTCTATTCTCCTGTGTACTTCATGTTATTATAGCTATCCTTACCCAAGCTATATAAACTTTACTATGAAAACATTTCCAATGTTTTCAGAAAAAAGGAAGTCCGTGAAGAGACTTCCATCTTACATCTTTAGTCGTATCCACATCCTTAGCCATTTTTTCTATCTCATTGACTATGCTTATCTTTTTCGTTTCGTATTTCTCCGCCTCCTTCTCCTCGCCATCTTTTGTATGCAATTCGTAGAGCAGCTGATAAATGTCTATCAGCCATGGATGGTCTTCTGAAAACAAAATTTCGGTGATGTCCAAAGCTTCTAACAGGTTTTGCTTTGCTTCATTAAACCTTCCGCCTTGAAAAGGCAGAAACCAAGAACTGACAAGCTTCTAGAAATTCCAAGATTGTGGTAATGATGGACAGAATTTTTTATCTTTTCCAGAGCCTGTTGGGCGTAAACCAAAGCAAGGTCGTATTTTGGGGGATCTTTTAAAGACAGGCATGCAGCCAAATTTCTCAGTGCTAAGGAAATGCTTATCTCGTCCCCAAGTTGATCGTATATAACTTTAGCATCCTCCAGATTTTTCATAGCCTCCTCATAATCACCTTTCTTCAACAAGCAAAACCCAACGTTGAAAAGAGATTCAGCCACTAGGGAATCCTTATTCGGCGTATTTAAGTTCTTCCTTATGTCTTGGGCTTGCCGAACAAACTCAAGCCCTTTTTCTTTCATTCCAAGACTTACGAAACATAATCCAATGTTATTCAGAATTTCTGCCTTTTCAGTATTGAGGTCATCTGCGGTGTATGTAGCTGCCTCCCTATAAAGTTTGACAGCTTCTTCATATTTTCCTAGTTCCTGCTTGCACCATGCTTCATTGGTTAGGACACGTGCAAATTTCTTTTTCTCTTTGATGTACTGTTTATGGATTTCCTTTAAATATTTTTCTGCATCAGCAAATCGAAACGTTGCAAGGTAACAGTCTGCTATTTCGAGCATGTTATCGACAAGCAGATCATAACTATTTTCATCATCTTGTTGACTGACAAGGTCTTTCACGTTGGATTTGAATAAGTTCATTGCCAATTGGAAATTACCCTGTTTTTTCGTGCATTTTGCAATTTTATATGAGACTTCGAAATAAGGGAAATCAATTCCGACTTTCTCTTCCAGACGTTTGCTTGTTTGGTACGAAACGATTGCTGATTCATATTCTTTCCTGCTTTCGTAGGCAAGCCCTGCAACTTTAGCAAGTTGTGCTGCTGTGGTCAACGTGGTTTTCTGCTCATTTTTCACTTTTTCAACAGACGTAAAGACAACAACCATTGCAGTGGCAACAACGTCGACGAGAAACATGTCATCCTTAGCCTTTTCTTTTTCCATGTAATCTAACATCTTTTGGACATCGACATCGTCAAGTTTAAACGATTGTAAGCTCTTACCACGTGGCGACAACCTTTGAAACAAAGTTTTGTCACATCTATGTTGCTTCACAACGTCGTTGTACACTGCGTTTCCATTGGTTGATTCGTTGACAAAATAATGTAACCAACTTGTAAGACCACCATTAGAAGGAATTTCTGATTCTGAAGACGAGGGAGGTGCAATTGATAAAACAGAAACTATTTCTACGTGTTTACCATCTTTCCAAAAGTTCCTGTGCTCTGGGAATTGCTTGTGCCAAAGGACAATTTCCACCAACGCCTCCATCGACAAATTCATCGTCGCCAATTTTGACTGGAGTGTCAAAGTAAACTGGAGCATTTGATGTTGCGAGTAAGACTTCGTAAGCTTTGTAACTCTTGTAGTAATCGCTTGCTGTATCAAACAGCACCAGATCTTTGTTTTTGCCGATTTTTCTTGCAACAGCTCCAGCAACAGGTTTCAAAGGATCCTCACCACTTAAATCACTTAAGCTGCAATCACCAAACTGATTCTGCAGGACTTTTTTTACGTTATCTTGCGAATATGCCACAAGTGGGATGCTAGACAACCCAGGTATGTGAGAAAAAAACCACTGAGAACAGGTCTTCCTAAAAATTTCTCTAGCCTTTGTGAGATACATATGAATGCATTCATTTATGCTCATTTGTTTTCTTGTATGGTGATCTTTCCCCACTTTATTTCCGCCAATTAAACCAAACGCGATCAGGCCTCCTGTGCTGGTACCAACTATCATCTCGTACACTTCAGCTGGATGAATGGGATCCTTAACTTCTCTCAAATCGTTGATCAAACGTTCTCGAACTGCGCGATCTTCCAGGAAGTTTTCTTCTTTGTCATCATTTTCTTCCTTTACAAGATATTTCACAGTCTCAGGTGTTTTCAAAACAATCGTTGCCAAACGTAAAACGTCGTCGAGAATCTTCACTTCCATTACACCTCGACTTCCTCCGCCGTCGAAAGACAATATGTCAATCCTCTTTTTTGTTGAATCCATTTCGACATTTAAATCCTGCGTTTGAAAGTAATAATAGTACGAGTTAAGTCTTATTTTTTTGTGAGTTCACTTTGCTCTTCCTTTATATTAGAGAGCTTAAATTAGAGATATTTTGAAATCTGTAACGTCAAGTGGAAGTAAATTTAACGATTTTGATGACGTAGCCGTGTTTGAAGTCAAAGAAGGCAAATTGGTTGTTTTTGCGCTCTTGTTTTTAACAGAAACGTGAGAGGTAAGCGTAATTTTTGTTTTATTCCTAAAATTGTGTTATGCTGACACAATATTAAAACAAAATTCCAAACTCCATTGAAGGCAAAAGAAAGCTTAGCTTACATTTTGAGTCAGCTTAACGAAAACCTTTACATCAAAACCGCCGTCATAGATCTAGTTCCCAAACGTAACTCATGACGTTCGTGTCAGCCAAAACGTTGAAAGCTTAAGTTCATTATTGTGTTATTAGAGTCGTTACATGTGCAAGAAGCCATCAAAGAGATGGTCTCTTGATTGATGATCATTCACGATGAAAAAATTGCACATATGTATTGTTTGACTTTGAGTAGCACGATCGTCATAGAATAGCATCATTTTAAAGCTTTAATTTTTTAAAGCTTTTGTTTTACACAAGATGCAAACCTATTTATGCGTTGCATTCTGTTATTAATGACGTTTCTTCGGCGAAGACCGGGTGGGGGTCAAGGGCGGATTATCCACTAAGCTAAGTAGGCTTAAGCCTACGGGCCCGTGCTTTCGAGAGGCCCGTTGTATCTAGACGTAATTAGGATTTGAACATTTTTGCTATTCTGGGGTAGCTAAATGTGCTTAAGTTAGATCACGTATGCTGTTAAACACCTTACAAGCAATCGAATGCAGAGAAAAAATGGCTTTCGTACTATCTACTGTTCGAATGCGCAATGCACAGAACTCATGATGTATTCGCTTTTTCCCCAAGAAAAGCAAAACTAAACATAGTGGGAGGAGTATTTATTGCTTAAAGGCCCACAAATTCGTCTTAGCCTACAGGCCCCTTCGTAATTAGTAATCCGCCACTGGTTGGGTATTAAAACGAGCTTGTCAATTGGTCACGGGTAAAAAGTTGCGAAAATGTTTATAAAAGTAGCTAATGCTAAGTTTACAGAAACTCTAATTTTTGAATGCCCCACTTTAACGGACTCTTGGAACCAACAACGCGACTCTAGGGCGCCATATATAAAAAAATATTTACAGGTTATATGGTCTCATTTTTTGCTTAAATAATTCATTATTTAGAAACAATTTATTTCTATGCCTAAATAAAACTTTAATGATTTACAAATTAGCAGTTCATTATTTAACATATAATATATTATTTGTCAATTAGGGAGTACATTACTTAACATATAATGTATATTATTTGTTAAATAGGTATGCTTTATTTAGCAAATAATGCATTATTTAACACATAATATATATGTTATTTAGCAAATAATATATTATATGTTAAATAATGAACTGCTTATTTCTAAAGGTTTATTTAGGCGTAGAAATAAATTGTTTCTAAATAATGAACTATTTAAGCAAATAACGAAAAAATGAGACCATATAACCTGTAAATATTTTTTTTTATATTTTTTTATGGCGCTCCATACGCGACCTTATAACATGAATGCTGTTAAATTTAATGATTTTGCGTAATGTAAGTTTGTTTTGCCTGTCTGAAAAATATTCATATCGATTTGGGATTAGTAATAAAATAGGGACTTTTTTGTGGTTACAAATCCAAAAATTGTCTTAAAAATCGCAAATGGCATTGTAAATGGTTAAAAATAAAAACCTAATATTTCTTGCAACGAGCAACTAGCTAGTCTGATGCCATGCTGTCCGCGTAATTTCTCGCCATGATTAGTTTGTAAGAAGACAATATTAAAGTTTTCATATTGTAAACACGTATAGTTTACATCGTAAGAGATGGATAGATGATAAATATAACTTAACCTTACACAACCACGATTGGAAAGTTACTTTTCTTGAGCAACTATGCAACGCTATTCAAATTATATCATGAGTGTCAAGTGTTCATCAACAACATATAGTATGAATTTCATCGAGAAGTGTTCGAGAAATTTTTAAATGATTGATGCAAGCTATTATTGTTAACGTCTTTTAGAGCTTTCGTGCATGTTAGTTGCCCGTATGTTGCAGTCAAGAGTACATTCTACTTTGCATAATTATGTAGAAAAAAGATTTCCTTTGAGCCTTGCAACTTCACTCAAACTATTTTATCAAAAAATGAAGGTTAAACGGAGTTTTTCAAACCCATGGCATTCTACCTGCGATCCACAATGTTTTACCCGCAAACAGAGACCTTTAGACAGACTTTATTCCACAAACTTTTTGAAACTTGCTCTTTATATCTTAAAGCCTTTTTCATTCTATTCGCTTTTGCCTCATTCTCCTTTTAGCACAAAACGTCCACTAAGTTTTTTCCGACTCTTTGAGTTCACAGCAGCAAATATCAATGACTTAAATATTATTGAGGAATATATACGCAGTTGGCGAGAAATGCATGTTTCCCGTCAAACTTAATGCAATGAAGGTCAAAATTTCAATTGCATTTCGTGCAATATATTTATTTTGAAACAAATACCTTAAAATCAACCAGACACACAAGTTTACATGTTATTCAAAATTTGCTGGCTTGTTTTTGGGAATATGCAATAAAATTCTAAACGACGCTCTTTGAATATGTTGACAGCTACCTGTTGACTCGTACCTGTCAAAATATTCATCAATTGTGTGCTTATAATTTAAATGAACTTGCTAATTATCACAGTACCCCTCTTAGATTAGTCTTAATAAACCACATTAAAAATTCTTACAAAGACTCTGAGATATGCTCAAGTAGATTTTATCTATTAATTCAGAGTGAACCGTCATTCCTTTATCTCTTCTGATCAATACAAAAATACTTTGCTAACTTTTCACACATACTGACATGTATGACGACATTGGAATTGATCAGAATCAAATAAAATGCGTTAGATTATAAAATTAAATGTACAATATAGGAATATAGCATTGCTGATGTATTTTTTGCTTCAAAGATTGGTTGATGTTGATTCTGAACATGCTCTATAACTCTAGCAGACACTCACTTTTGAGAGCTACCTGTCTATTCTCCCATTATGTCATATTGTAAATGAACTTACTCCAGATAAGAAACTACACAGCTCAATTAAGGGCTCCTACTACATTCAGTATTATTATATAGAGATACTAAGATCACCCATTCAGCTGTAAGACCATTTTATGTATCATTTCACTGGTAGCAATGTTTCATCGAAAAATGTAGAGTGAGCCGAGATTCTTCCATCTCTTCTGTTCGTTACCGAAATGCTACGCTAGCTATGCACACATACAAACGTCTATAAACTAATGGTGGCAGACTAAAACAAATAATGATACACATTTGAGTAGAAGGTTGAAAGTACTGTACAAGAATATAGCATTGAAGAAGTATATAAATGCTTCAAGGACTATAATGACTCTAACCAGACATATTGCAGCACTCGATCCTTTACTAAAGACGCTGTAGTAAATTCTGGTTTTTTAGTTAAAGCAGAAATGGGTTGAGTTTTATAAGTCCTGGATCATTATTTTTAACCCTCAACAGTTTAGTCCATCTCGATAGCTGACTGTTGAATATTCCGTTAGATAATTACAACATGAATGTAAAAAGTTGTACGTTTTTTAAAAAAAAGTCACTGACAATTAAACGACAGTGCCAATTACTCAATTGTATAGACAGAAGCATTACGCACCTTAGAATTCTTAGATGAAGACATCGTTTTGGTCAAAAATACGCCACCTTTCGTTTGCACCTGTATGACCTAGTAAACTGTGAGTAAAGAGATTTAGCAGATACAAACTGTTCATTTTAACACAATAACGTTAAGACAGTAAAGCTCCTCCCTAAATACTGTCCTCAGCCAATTACATCGATTTACGTGACAAGGTACCCGTTAATTCATTAAATAATCTAGCACAAGTAGATGACGTATCAGATTTGACTAATTAAAACATGCCAGTGGCGGTGTCATAGTGATTTGTGTTATCTCGTGAAATTTGTTATCCACCAAGATAAAAGCGCCGACAACAGACTATTAAGAGAAGAGCCATAGAAAGACCTAGTACAAACGGCGCCTTAATGACCTAATGTTACTTACGGTTAGCCAAATTTGCTATGGGTAAAATTGGCTAAACTCTAAAGTTACAATGCTATTTTGAATATTTATCGTATAAATCATTAAGTGGAAGTACTGCAAAGAACAATGAACAAATTGAACCACTCTGTAAAAATTCTAAATCAAAATAAGTAATCCTTGAATGTTTTCGTTGTAAGTGTCGTTATTTTTGTTTGGAGCGTTTCGCCAAACACATTATATCTCTTTATCTTCTTCCCCTTTTTTTTGGTATCTATACAACGTTCTTTCTATTCATGATTGTTTAGCAAATTCTAAGATTGAATTAATTGGCTGAACTCAGATCGATTTGCACAGGCTAATGAAACTCAGCTAAAGAACCAGTCGGCGCATGCGTTTCATTGTTGTTATTTTATACAAAGATCTTTGGGTATACACACTATTGGCCCAATGTTGCTCTCATTCAAATCTCATTGTATATCATTTGTTTCATTTACTTGCAGAATTCTATGTTTCATTTGGCGTTAGTATACAAAATGTTTGCGTACTTAGTACAAAGAAAAGGAACAAACACCAGGCCCGCTTAATCGAAATTATTTTTATTGAAGAAAATTGTATGTCAATTTCATTTTCTGAGCATACTCTAACGCTGCCAGCGTTCTTATGAAGTATACAGCATTGAGCTCAAAGTGAAATGGTCTTACTATTTACTTTATACTTTGTTTTTTCCGCTTTGTTTCTTTATATAAAACTTAAAAATTGTTGGTTGATTTTGATTGGTCAGATCGTAAGCAGAATAGATGGTATACAGAAGTCTCACTCGTGTCGGAACCTTTGAAGTTTTTGTGCTCGCGCATGTCGCTCCGCGCATCTTAGCCGCCATGTTGAAAGAAAGCCTCCTTCGCCAAATCATTATACGCTAGTGTGGTGAAAGTGAGAATAGAAACTCTTAATAGCCTTTAATGTCAGTTTTTGGTCTCAAACGTAATTTTTATGGTCAAAAAATGCAGGGCAATAGTACCTGAGCAATTTATATGCCCTGAAATGCAATCTATGAGGTTTAAGATTGGATTTAAGGTGCGTTTTCATACGCTCTACAGAAGCCCATGTTTGTTGTGTTTGATGGTTTCGTTTCGGATTTGTATGTTAGGTTTAAACTGCCATAATTGTTACCTCTAACACAATTTGTATTGATATGCTCTTTTATTATACTAATCACATTATGGCACAGCCACAGAGCATTCTCAAGAGTTTGTCGTGTCATGAATTAAACTCTAATTTTTAATGTTCTTTATTACTTCATTCTCTCTTAAAGTTTTTCGATAAAAGTTAATAAGTGGATTCAGAGCATTTTACATTTTTCATTGTTTTAATGGGCTTGGTAAAAGATTAGGTATAAAAACCACTGGTCATACTAATTTATTTTTGTAATTAGAAGTTAGAGCAGCTTCCAAAAATAATTGAAAGTTGAATGGTCAATAGACTAGTCGCCATTTCTGAGAATTGTTTGGTCTCATAAGTAAAAGAGAAGAAACTGATAATTATTATTTGTATGTTTAACACATGTATTGTATTTAAAAATTACCAAGATGATTCTTGACATTAGAAGACTCATTCATGTACATATATTTAAGAAGAATCATTAATGTACATAAGTCTAAGGTCATTTTTATTTACTAATGATGTCAAAATAAATATGATTAACTTTATCAGTCCAAGTTAACTCTATTTGTTGCATTCTGTAAAATGAACAAACACACTCTCCTGCTGACAGTTGGATAAAGAAAGTAATTGAGGAAATTGTAGGTTGCTAAGCAGAAAAAATCACTTATTGATTGATTCTGCACAAGGTTGCACTGACAGCGTTCAGATGTTAGAACTACGTTTGGAAAGATGTTAAGATAATTGTAGACAATATAGGATAGAAATTTTTATATGACTCATTTTCAAAATAAAAACATCTTTTAGCTTAAAACGTTCTTTAGGAATTTCCAACCAACCAGCGCTATAATAAAAGTACTTTCAATTTGTAACCACTGCTGTGTGATACATGCTGTTGGATACTGTACATACCCTATTTTGTTTTTCAACATTTTGTCGTATATTGTTATTATTTTAAGTTGTTTCACTGATTTAATTAGTGCCAAAGCTTCCATGAACACGTTGCAGTATGTTATGAGTGGCAAAAATTCTAACGAATCATACATCGAATAATATTTAGGGGGAGGGGGTTTGAATGCAATTTATGTTTGTCGTGATTCAATATACTAGGTCCATACATCGAAGGTTCATACATCGAAAGCTATTTAGATAGGTTAGTTATCCTCACTAGAAATCCTCTGTGAAGGTCACAAAAACTTTGAAGAAACATTGTCTATCATAATCTTTATTGTTAATTTTGTAAAATTTAAATGTCGGTTGTGTAAAGGATCTTACTCCGTAACACCCGACTCTTTCTTGACCAGCGTTATATATAAAGCCGTAGATCAGTAAATTACGGCCTTCTCCAAATTTGGCCGATCAGAATATAGTATGCTGTCAAGAAAGCATATGACAGGACTATTTGCTGTCAAGTGGAAAGCATGAGTTTAAAACGTCATCACTTTTGAGCGTGGCGTTAAAAACATTACGTAAACAACGCCTAGACCAAATCCCTAGCGTAATTCTTTCTTGAATTTTATGCTAAGAGACTGCAAAATCTGAACGACTTTTTATAAAAAAAATTACAATTCTTAACAAAACAGCAAAGTTTCATGTTTTAGTACAACTTCGTATTATCATTATGATCACTAGTCTCTATCATGAATTACGTTGCGAGTGAGCAATTGATAAGCTATCAGATAAAGAAAATTTTTAAAGTCAAATTTTATAATGTCTTGACCTATTATTTTTTAATTGTTATGTGTTATTAAATGCTATCATGTTTTATTTATTTGACGTTGTTTGTATCGGATGTTTGCTAGAACAGTCAATTGATCATTTTATTAATATCACTCAGTTTTTCGTAATCCATATCTCATCTAAACGAATTCAAATATAGCTTCTTAAAAGATTTTGAACTTTTCATTCATAATCTAGGTTCCTTGTTTTGGCATGAATGGTACCTTTTCAGATGATAGTGGTATGCTTTAAATTTGTTGATGCCCCAATTTGAGTAATTGTCTGCAAATGGTTTCTGTTAAAACAAAATGAAGTAAACAAAAAAAAAAATTCTTAAAGCAGAATTGCTATAAGTAGTAGTTTCACGTAGCTACATGCAAACATCTAAATGATCAACTATAGATGGTCAAAATAGAATGTCTTAAGTGAGATTTGAAAACATCTCATCGCTAGATGAGATACAGTACTTAGAGTTCTCTTTTAAAATAAGGTGGCCAAGAATAACAAAGTAACCCACTACTTCAAGCTACTTATTACTTCATTCTTTGTGTTGGAGGAAATCATGTTATTGTTGACCGTTACATGAATGTGTTCAGCACAGCTTGCTATTTAGTCTAAAAGTATATCCTGTAAAGTCAAATCTAAGTTTTACACGATGTCCTTTTTCGGATTTTGTTTTATTTTATTTTATACTTTATGAAATTTTCGTTTGATCAAGGATTGAAAGGATTAAAGAATAACTTTCGATGGTGGTTTCATTAAGACCATAAAGTTTTTTAAGTTATAAAAAAGAAGGGGAAATTGTGCGAATGGGTAATTAAGGAAAATCGTGATGTTGATGATCTCATGGGCATTAAAATGCAAATAGTTGAAATGCTCTAGTAACTTGATGCTTCAACAATGCGTACGTTGACTTTATACTGTTTAAGGAAAGCTAAAGCTGTAGCCGTTATTAGATCAAGATTTAACAATTAGCCAAAAGAGAAGTAAAAAATAAACGCAAAAAGTTGATATTAAATTAGATATTTTTAAAACAAGCTCTCAGCATGGTTTTTCATGGAATTTCAATGCATTGCATTGATTGCGACCGTTTGCCTATTTTGAGGAGAGGAAGGCAATTGCCTTTCAAAACACCGAATTTTTTCCAAACACAGCAAAGGTCATTCGACAAATAAAGTTTAGACAAAACACCTAGTTTCGTGTCAACCGAAAATTACTTTACGCATGCAACAAAACTGAATAAGGCACATAAACAAACTCTTCAGTCCAGTAGAAACATAGGTGTGTCTAATGTACACAAATTTTACTTATACCACGAAGAACATTTGTTCGAAATACAACTATTGATAGTTTGGTATCTCATGTCTAATAAACTGACTAACAAACCGTTCAACATAGGCATCTAATAGTTTATTAGCAATATCTTACGAATAGTTTATTAGCAGTGTCTATTTAAAAATTAAAGACTGGTGAAAAGTTTTTAAAATAACTGGAATATTCTGCATAATAACTTTTTTATACAGATTTCAAACCTCAAAAGGGATTCAGCAGAAAAGAAAACCAACATATTGTCTTTTGATGGTGGAGGAAGTCGAGGTGTGATGGAACTAAAAATTCTGTACGACGTTTTATGACTTGCGACAGTTGTTTTGAGAAATCCCGAGACGCAAAACTACCTTACAAACAAAGAGAATGGTGAAAGCGTAGTGAATTTCTTAAAAGATCGTACCGTTCGAAAACGTGTGATCAAGGATATGGAAGCAGTTGAAGATCCCATTCATCCCACAGATGTTTACGATATGATAGTTGGTACCAGTATAGGAGGTTTAATTTAGTTTAGTTGGTGGAAATAAAGTTGGGAATGATCGCCATGCAAGGGAACGAATGCCTGTAGATGAATGCATTCAAATAAATCACACAAAAACTAAAGACATATTCAGAAAATCATGGCCACAATGGCTTATTTTACCCGTATCTTGGTTGTTCAATATTCCACTGGTAGCATATTCGAAAGATAACGTGGAGAAAATTCTGCATGAACAATTTGGAGATTTCTACCTAAGTGATTTTAGTGGAGAGGATCTTTCTAAACCCGTGCCTGGAGTTGTTGTAAGACGACTAGGAGAAAAAGAAGGTCTCGTACTGTTTGATACATCAAGTGAAGACTACTGGAATTTCAAAGCCAAGGAGGTCTTGCTTGCAACTTCAAATGCTCCAGTTACTTTGACACTCCAGTCAAAATTGGTGATGAACACTTTGTCGATGGATGTATCGGTGGAAATTGTCCCTTAATAAAGGCGATTGGTCGAGCTACTAAAATTTTAGCAAGTGAAAATAATTCTGCAAAAGTAATTTTGGTTTTATCGGTTCCACCTCCTCCCTCTTTGAGTCCGGAAGCTTCTAATAATGGTAGTCTTTTAAGTTGGTTGCGCTATTTTGTAAATCTATCTACCGATGCAAGTTCAGTCTTTGAAGATGTTGTGCAAATAGTAATTGGCAGGATATTTTGTTTCAAAGGTTGCTCCCTCGTGGTAAAAAATTGATGGGTTTCAAATTCGACGAAGATGATACCCAAAAGATGATAGATGCAATGATAAAAGAGAAGCTTGATAATGAAATGTTTCTCTTTGACGTGGTCGCTTCTGAAATGTTTGTCGTTCTTATGTTCCTTGAAAAAAAATTAGAAAATCCCCATACCTCGCTGAATGTTGCAGCACATCTTTCTAAAGCGGCAGGAGGTGCCTACTATTGCAGAAAAGATTACGATTCGGCAATTGTTTCTTACAAAGTAGGTCAACAACTACAAAGAAAAGTCAGCGATTCTGTTGCTGTGTTTAAGTTTTCTTTTGATATAGCAAAATACCATAAATATGATGAATCTGGCTGTTACCTGAAAACCTTTCATTATCACGATGCTGAAAACTGTCTGGAAAAAAATTCCATTATAAGTTTGGATGTGAAAAGAAACGTATTCAATTATTAATTAATAGAGCGTATTGCAAGCAGAAACAAGGAAATTTTGAGGAAGCTGCCAATGTTTACAACGAGTTGGATGAGTTTACTTTGGATAACATTGAGAAGGCGGAAAAACTTAATAATATTGGATTATGCTTCTTAGGCCTTGGAATGAACAACGACGCTCTTGTGTATGTTCGCCAAGCCCAAGATTTGAGGAAAAGTGAACAAAAATCCTCATATTGTCGCCAAATAACTTAACAATGTTGGGTTGTATGAAAAAATGTTTTATGCAGTGCGGTGTTTGAAATTAAATGAAGATACGATCTTCACACTTTACTGGACAATTTAAGCAATTGTTGGGCTCATTAGCCCAACAAAATTGACCTGCTCACCACTGTGTGACTTCATAGCTCATTTGGTCAGAGCACTGCACCGGCACCGCAGAGGTCATGGGTTCGAATCCCTTTGAGTCACCTGAATTTTTCAGGTTCATGAGATAATTGGCTTTAAAAAACAGAAAGAAGCAAGTCCTAAGATTTGATAATCCAGAAATTGCTACGATCCGCTTGATTATGGGTAATTCTCAATTCAAACGTGGAAGAATTGAGAACGCAGAAAAAAATCTTTTAAAAAACTTCCTGTCAGAAAGTCATCCGCAGCTCGCTGAAATCTACGATCTTCTTTCCCAACTTTATGAAAAAAAGGCGATCGAAAGCGAGCGAAAGAGTATGAAAAGAAAAAGACCATTATCTGTGATAAGCTCGGGAAAATACAGGAAACGATGAAAAAACGAATTCCAACGTGTAGAAAAAAGAGTGATATCAATAATATGTCCTTATAATAGTTATAAAATTGGGCTGAAAAAGCTAGATATGTCACCAATAGAATTACACCATGAAGATTTATGTAAACGTTATTTCCAGACAATTGAAACAAATGAACGCCATAAATTAAGAAATTTACTGCCAAACAAAAATAACTGTAAATATAGCCTGAGAAGTAAACATAAATATATAGTTCCGCTTGCTCGCACCAACAGAGCGAAGAACTCGTTCATCCTGTCCTTGTGTACATAAAGTTACACAAAGTGGCCAGGTATGGAGTTTTCTTTGTCTCTGTTGGTGTTAGCGAGTACCATTTTTAGATACTTATTTTTAGATTTTTAGATACTTATTTTTAGATACTTATTTGCTATTATAATTTTACTAATGTAGACATTTGCAATTCAGCCGCAAGGCTGCAATTAATATTTTAATAAACTACCTACCTACCTACCTACCAAATCTTAAGTGTTGGCTGTATTTTTACTTTTTTTTTTGTTGATTCAGTGGAACACTAGATTTACGTTTTGAATGGAACTGAAATGAAAAATTTATCTAGATAGCATCACGAATATAGCAGCTCTATTTTTGAATTCAAATTTATGTATATTAATCAGTAGAGGTGTGTGCACAGTATACAAAAGCGTCAATTAGTAGAACAGTCAATTTTTCCAAAATCAAGGCAAAAGTTTACTTCCTGTAAATAGCTGTTCAAATTTAGTAATTGCTCGTATCACTTACATAATTAAGCTTCATATTCATGTAAAGGAAATCAAATATAGCTTGTTAGCAACTTTGTGTAGTCTTCTGTTGCATTTGTTCTTTTTATCTTATTTCCATCGTATAGGTGACGTATACTGAAATTTCTTATTTGAAGTAAATTATTGTATTTGAGTTGGCATCACAGATCATGATCTTAAATCGTGTATTATTTAATCCAATAACACAAAAATTCAAAAGATATGAAGTCACACAGTGGTAAGCAGGTCAATTTTGTTGGTTTGATGTTTTCTCGTGAAAGGAATGTCATACGAAAGAATGTTTTATGCAGTGCGATGTTTGAAATTAAATGAAGGTATGATCTTCGCACTTTGCTGGACAATTTAAGCAATTGTCTCATGAACCTGAAAAATTCAGAAAAATAAGACAATTGCTTAAATTGTCCAGCAAAGTGCGAAGATCATATCTTCATTTAATTTCAAAACACCGCACTGCATAAAACATTCTTTCATATTCTAAATTTGGTGAAATTAGCTTGAAATATTTTGTCAAATCAATTATTCGAATTTGTTGTTAATTAAGCTATTGCCAGACAACAACTTGGCAAAATGGAAGATTTTGAACTGTTTGACACAAAAAGCAAAGACTAGCAAGATTATAAAACATATAAAGTTTTGCTTGCAACCTTTGACACTACAACGATCTTCGACGACACTCCTTTGAAAATTGTCAATGATAAATTTTGACGGTAATGTTTGTGAAATTCCTTGACACAATGTCAAAAAAGAATTTCATAGGAGACTGAAGTTCAATGAATAGTTTCCTAAATAAAAATATAGAAAGCAATCAAATGTTTAGTCGTTTTATTGTGGCCAAATAAGTTTATATAAGTTTTTATATAGGTTTTTCAAAGCAAATCAATTGAACTGTTAGCAATTAAACATATTTGGACAAAAAAGTCATGACGTGCTTGCTTGCATGAGGTCATTACCTTTTTGCATGCAACCGTATTGTACAAGTGGTAAGACAAATCAGACAATTCTAATCTTGCATTCAAGAAAGCATTTGGTATTCCAATGAAGTGAATGAACTTTCCTATTAATAATAATGCATTTAACTTTAACAGCTTTTTGTTGAGTAACAAAGTAACTACAGTTGAGTGATGGAAAGCGCAGTATGGTCAGCCAAATATTGAAATGCGTTTTGGCGGGCTTTAAACAGTTTTAAAAACTGTTTCGGCCAAGTGAAGCTTTGTTATTATGCTTGTTTTTGTTTTTACTTATTAAATTTTCAGTCTCACATAGCTGTTTAATATTCTCCCATCATGAGCAAATTGCACTTTTGATTCAATTGGATAATGTAACCATTGGATAATGTAGCATTTTTCTGTCAATTTTATTATGGTCTGTGGAGTGTATGCTAGACTTTTTTTGGTAAATTATTGACTTAATTAAATGATGCCTTTAAAAATGGATAAATATTAGGAGCAGTTATGTAATACCCTGCCAGTTGCATTTACCTACTAGATAAAGGCATTCAATAAACTTGATAGCTGAACTAAACTTTAACTTGAACGCTAATCCCAACTTGCTGTGCATACTGTGTAGCCTTGCTGTTCTCATTTGTTGATGAAGCCTTAAAGTAGCATATCCAAGTAGCCGTATTCATGTAACGGCTTATCTAACTGAGTATTTTATGATTTCACTTATTTTTCACTTTAAGCCAGGAGAGCTTGGATAACGAGCGGTATCAGGATTTTTGAATACACATAATAAAGCTGTTCCTGATAATATCAGCCTTAATGTTTACTTAAGATTTACTAATTGCATTCTTAAGCCAAATTAAATGTGTGGTTAAAAACAAATGAAAACATCAACAACAACTTTCAAACTCATACATTATAGATAATTTAGATTGTTTACATTTTTCAGTAGGCAGATTTGGTCTAGTGGTTTTAGACAAAACAAGCAACAATACCTAACCCCCTTGTGTTAAATATGACTGCCAGAAAACATGAACAATCTAACTCATCTATAAAAGTACCAGTGATTTTTTTCAATTGTGTAACTAATTAATGTTGCTGTTAATGTTTTATCAAGATTTTTACCTTTCTACATATCATTGTGTAAACATGAAATCTTCAATGCTGAACAGTCATTCGGCTTGCATTAAAGTTCAGGTTAGAAGTGCCAGATAGTAGTGGATCCAAGATTTGTCAAGACGAATGATTGTCAGGAATTTGAAATACATAGCAACCAATGTAAAAAATGGTTATTTTTATGTTCTATTTAGTACTTTAAGTTTGTAGGTTCAATAATAGGTTCAATAACATCTGGGGCTGGTTGCAGGCAGACCCATAGAATTTAATGTATAGATGGCCATATTTTTTGTGACCAAATTTTGGAAAATAACTTTCCTGTGATTGGTCCAATTCGAGCATTCTCCAATATTCTTTATATAATCCAAAATTTGTCCCTTATGTTTAAAAATCTTTCCCACTCATTCCTCCATCACAAATGATCTGATAAATGTCCTGGCCTTTAAATAAAAAAATTTAGCAGCTTAGTGCGAGGTGTTTCATAGATATGAGGCATTTAATAGAGAGGAGATCCATATTGCGGACCCGAGATCTCGGGTCCGCAATATGGATCTCATTATGCCTACTTGTCAATTTTAGATTCTGGAGATTGCCGCAGAAGAAATGAGAGCTACTTTTCCCATTTGATTATGGTCAATTATAATACAGAACCTCTCAAACAAGTTCTATGGAACAGAGGTTACGAGGCAGGTTTGGAGACAGTTTTGTAACGATCCTGTGAATATTGCAGTTTTCAATATGGAAGGTATGTTGGTGAAAGTCTTATACGATCATATGTTTAATTAAAAACATTTTCATTGCTCTGAACCATCTTAAGGATGTCTGATGCTATATCTGCCTTACTATGGAGATTGAGAGTCACGTTCGTGTACCCACTGATATGCGTATTAAACTGGATAACTTGTCAACGTCTAAGATATAGTACGAAATTTGAAGATGAAAGTTCATTTGCATACGTTTTATCGGTCCCACTTTACTGCACTTTTGTATTACAAAGTTGCTTCTTTGCGTTTTTTTATTAACTTATTATTTCACGTGAAATGCAAAATTTTTCAAGATGTGCGTTTTCGGTTGTTGGAAACATGCAACGGCGTTGAATAAAATTTTCGGTCCTTTTGATGATATAAAAAATGTGATACGCCAAAACATAAGTAAGTCAAGCAGTCAATGTCGTTGTGTAATAATATCTGTCTCCTGAATGTGTAATATATCAGCGATTAAAATTATACCAACGTACGGGTTACCACGTGACTTGCACGAAAATTCCACAAATAGCCTTTCAGAACATCGTTATTTCTAAACTTCTGGCAAATTTAAATCCTGTTTTTGAATCATTGTGAAAATATTTTATGCCAACTGCAAAAATATACCAAAATGATTCAATGAAATATGTAGATGTTCAATTATCATAATTCAGTTGTGTAAAGATGAAATATAATGGAATGAAATTAAGTAAATATGAAATATAGTTAAATTAAATACGTATACAACTATGAAAAGTAACAGGAATGTAATGTTGTGTACATAGGACTTTTCTCAAAACAAATTCAAAAAAGCTGCTGCCAATTGAGGAGGCTTGATATGAGTGTTCACTCCCGAAATTCGCCAAGCAATATGCTGTGAATACTTACATTGTGATATCTCTACCTGGTAATTAAAACTCAACTTGAGGAGTGGAAAAGAACAACTCACCAACAAGATACCGTCAGTGGAGGAGCATAGAAACAACCTTAGGTTGTTTGGATATTGACTGCCTTGAGATGATTCCATACAGTTAGGGACTTTGTAGATGTTGTCGAAGAAGGAAGTCTATGGTTTACGCGTTTACTAAGCAAGATGCAGATCATCCCAATGCTTCTTCTGTAATAACGCTGTGAGTTAGAAATTTCTAAAGAATATTTAGGGCTAAAGCACTCCCAATAGGATTTGCTCTATATAGTATTTTAAAATGGAATGTATTTTCAGTAATGTTTTCTTACCAATACTGCGTCTAACAAACCAGGATGCATTTTATTTTTTTCATCTCACTGGAGGAAAGCTACTCCCTACCACTCAATGGCAATTTATCCGTGGTAAAATCAAGCCTTTCAAAGTCTATTTTGCCACCAATGTTGGCAAGAATAAAAAATGTTAAACACATGCATATAAACAACATCTTGAGAGTCACTAAACTTTGTGCCATCTTGATTCAGCCGAAAGTTGTATATGCAATGTGATTCATTATGCTAGATCTTTGTGGTCTCCGTGAGCAAACTGCAAATATACAATTACCTGATTGCTGTAAATGTAGAAGATGATATTTCAAACTGCTCTGCATTAGTTTCGAATGACCCACACAATTAGAACCCAAATAGAAAGGCAAATGTGCTAGAAACAGGTGTGCAAAACACCACCCGCTACTGACTTGTAATAGTGTTTGTGGTGTTGTAATGATTATGGCTGCAATACTTTGTGACAAAATTGAAATGTTTGCCAATATTAGCACAACAAAGAACTCTTTGACGTAAGAAATTCCCCCCGTTTACTTTCCTAATCCAGCAAGATTCAGTAAACTCCAGAGACTTGATGTTAGTTTTTGGATTTAAAGTAATTCTTTCAACCAACCAGTTACCCCACAATTTTGGCCTAAGCATCAATCATCAGAGCAACACGAGTTTTTTGCACATGATAATAAAACAGAAATTAAAAATGACAATGACATTAAACCCACTGAAAAAGTGAATTTAACTCCTGATACAAAAGTAAAAATACATTTTACAGTATAAACGTTAACAAAGATGATAAGGCAGACATAAACAAGAGCAATGACATTACACCCACAAAAAAAGTAAATTCGATTACTGGTCTGACTATCAAAATTATCTGTATCAAGAAGTATTCATAAAGATGATCAGGCGGAGATAAAGAAGGACAATGACACCGAAAAAGTGAGTGTAACTCGCTGAAAATCAAAAATAAAAACAAGCAAATGAAAGAAAATACCTGAAAAGTATTCCCTGTGCTATGTGGTTTGCTCCAAATTGTCTGCACCCAAGAGGCGTATCGAAAAGCAGCATTCTGCTCAACATGTCTGCTCTTTTGCTGAACGAAATGGAATGAGGAAGAACACGTCATAATGTTAGCAGCGAAGTGTTGTGTTTGTCGCATGAGACATGCAAAATTATAAGTTATTATATTCTGATTTCCCTTGTAGTTTATACGTTGTATTACAGTTGACAGTAATGTTTCTGAGAGTTGTAACACAACTGAAAATTGCCCTTCATGAATTGAGACAACAAAAGACAGTGATGAAGGTACGATATTGCTGAGGTATGTCATTCTTATCAAGGATCCAAAATATAGGTTGATCAAACTTTGTTAACCTACTTCACAAAAAAGGATGTGATACCAAGACTTCGTTTGGGCTAGGTGATGCACGATTACATCCAAACGATTAAGCAAGGGTATGTTTCTTTTAGAAAAGATTCCTGACAAGAGAATGTGTGATTATGGATCAACTTCGCTAGTCGTTATAGATATATCTGGGGGAGGCGTGCCTAATGCATGGGGGGCTTTCAAACCATGAAGACTTTACACAAATGTGTGTGTATTATTTCAATGTGAGGAACCAGATCTCTGTGGTGAGATCTCGCTTTTCTGACGCTAATGTCTGGTCCAGCAGGTCAATTTTTCAATGCCTAGTTCTGAGTGATGGGAGAAAGTTCAAAAAATTGTTTTGTGGAGCATGGCCAATGGACCTGAGAGTAAGTTTAAAGACACTGTTCTGGCAGCAGATATTTAGAAAATGTAATGGACTCTATTGCAGCAAACAGAAGTCCTCGTGTGTCAGTAGCTACATGTTATACAAATGCACTTTTAGAGCATCTTCCAAAATTAAGTAAGGAATTCTACGACTATTTTTGCTGTGAAACGCTTGGATGAACTACGAGCTAGGGCTATTGTAATGGAAAGAGGATGAGAATAAACACAAACATGCAGATATAGAAGCATAGGGGGGGAGCTTTAGCACAACAATCCTAAGAGGAGATCTACAGAAGAGTAGCACTACAAAGGTTTTCCAATGATGCATTTTTAGAAGATGGTGAGCTTAGACAAAAAAAAACACAAATGGAATATCTTATACAGTAATAAAGCAAGCAAGTACTGCATATTTTGTCCCTGACAGATAAGATGTAAAGAATGCAAAAGTTGTTTTAACCGATTCTTGTGTAATTGTCAAGACAGTCTAGTGCACAGCACAATTTACAAACATATCATATGCATATTTTACAACTGTACAAAACTGCAATGAAAAATCAAACACAAGAGAAGGAAGGTGACCTAAGAGTTCCTCACTATGTAAATTTAAATTATAAGGAGAAGGAAGTTGTTTTTTCAACAGAGATACAACACAATAGACAATCTAAACAGAACACTGAATAAAGGCTCTAAGCAACAGCTTTTAGTTGTGATGTGTGTGACAGCAATGAGGCTCTAAAAACTCTAAAAATAAAATGAACGGCTGCAAACATTCATTTCTATAAAAGACAGAAATTTTGTCGCAACTGAATCTGGACACAAGTTCACTTGCCAACAAAATTCATAGACAAGCAGAATGGATACCAGTTTTCAAAGAATAGAAAAACAATGAATAAAAGATGACATCTCTTAACAATTTCCGGCTAAGATGGGAGATAAGAAACCAACTTCTATATGTAGCTACCTTGTGACGAAGTGTTTCAATTGATACCTGCATGAATTTCGTGCGATTGTATGGTGTGTTCATATTTTATAGATTTAGGTTAGGAAGAACTTGAAGTTTTTAGGGTCTCCCAGTTGGCTAATTTAAAGCATTTTTTAAGATTGAGAGCACCCCCCACCTGACTCACTCTGCTACAGCATATTTCAAGAGAAAACGTGTTGTAGTTCATCTTGGACTCGTCTTCCTATCAAATGTTCACTTGATACTCAATTTTACTTTTTCTTGAAAAATAGAAATTTTATCTCAGTACGAGCATTACCTTGGCGTTTTCTGAAATACAGATGCATTTAACGTATTTTGAGAACTTGTAATATAATTTACTTTCGGTAAAACGCTTTGATTTACGCCCGACGAATCCAGACTATAATGATATTGAGTACTCGCTAAATTTCCTGGTAACGAGACAACAAACAGCGCTTTGAGTTGGGTTTTTGTCTTGTAAAAACCAGCTTTTTACTACACTGGCCAGCAAGCTGTTTCAGAACTTGTGGTTAAATTTAACAGTCGATCAAATTCTATAGAGAAATAAATTACGTGTAAGATCTTGTTAATATGTATGTCAATCAAGCAAGAGCAGTGGCGTGTCTCGGGTGAGTGAAAACAAGTTACTCCAGCTCTTCCTGCATATATTTACATTTACAAACAACTTATTTGAAACTCTATGGGCAAAATTTTCTTCTATTGGAAATTCATTACAAATAGCAATGGTCTGAAGGTATAGTTTGACTTTTAAATTGAGCAGTTAGAAGTCATTTTGACCACATTGCTAGAGCTGCAACTCCCCAAGAGTTAAAACTAAATACACAACCCTGAACGGTTTAACATTTACTCAGGCCAATACTGAAAAAAATAAGTGCTTACGATGATTTTAAGTTTGTTGTACTTTGCAGTAATGCCAATTAAAATTTTCAGATTTTTAATTAAGTTTGGCATTTACTAATTTGTGTTTTCGTGGTATAGCTTGTTTTTCCTGTCGGTCATGTTTTAGAAAAATCCATATTGTACCTAGAACTTCTTTTGATTTCATGATTTGCATCGGCCCTTTGAAGTAACCTATCAACATTACCGATTGACGTCATGAAATCACACCATAACCATACGAACGCAATGGCTAGACGGAATCTAATTATGATTACATCAATTATTATTGCATATTCTAAAAATTATTTAATTGCATCCCCATTAGCCCCAAAGTATTGTATTTGGTGAGTGTGAAAGAGTTAGAGTTATTTCAAGATATTTTGATGAAATAAGCAAAACGATATCATGAAATTTTGTTTCATGCTTTCTGGCGCGGTGTGATGGCAGAAAATGAAAAACATGGCCTGTTGCGTGTCGTAGTCGTGTGACGATTTTATTCGTACGAAAGACATGTAGTTTATGCTTTCTTGGGACAAAAGCACAAACCAAAAATCATCCAGACCAGATATAGGCTATTGCCTCGAAAGAAAAAGTAGTTTCCTCTTTATATGTAACGTATTTATTTAATAACGTTTTTGAAATAATGCGCAGTCAAAGATGTTACACCAGACAGTTGACCTAGCAATCAGTACAAGCGTTAGCGGTGAGAGTGGCATTAAGATGACTCTTCAAAATCTTTATTTGAAATTAGAACTACATTAAAAGGCAAAATTAGATGTTATTAGAGAAGTTATTCCAAAACCATCGCCAGAGAATCAGAGCATAATTTTCTAAATGCTCTAGAATTCATGTTATTATTGGAGAAACTTTATCGACACTTAAATCTATTTAATTTAAAATCCAAAATTGAAACATCTAAAATGTTACACGTTACCTAAAGTTGTTGTAGTTTGCTGCTATTCATGCGTACATAGAAAAGTAATACAAATTGGAAGTAAAACAACTAATCACATAACGCACACCTCCATTCCAAACCTGCTCTAATGTGTTGCACTACACCAACATTTATATGAACATAGCAATCAATTAATTTTGCCCTATTTGTAATCATAGCAAATATTCGTTTACAAATATACTATAATCATCCTAGAGACTTTGTATGAAGCAACACCATATTGGTCACACTCAATAGAATGACGATTTAAATGATTACATAGCTATATCGCATAATCCAAAAAGCCTGAAGTAAGTGACGTCCGTTTTTATTTTGAAAGATTTGTTCATTTGGCACATCAGCCATTCCAAACTTTCTTCGTCGTGGGTTTTTCACTTTGGATAAGTCGGGATTTCAGTTTATCTTACAAAGAGACAAAAGTATACATACCTAATAAATATAATTTTGGAATTGGGTAGATATACATTTGAAATATGCGATGTTTCAAAGCAGAACCTTATTCTTTGTTGTCTGTATATGATAAGTATTGTTGAAATATAGAACTTAATAAAGAAGACAATGAAGGAGACTGTAAAAATGTTAGAATACTCGAAAATGTTAATATACAGTTATATAGTACAAATGACGTGTCAGCCAGTCGGTAAAAATTAAACGTTGTTTTGTATACACACAGTCGCTTCAATGAAAGAATTTTTGGCAATTTTGAATTTCAAAGGATCATAATTCTCTTAATTTTACAAACGAGAGATACGGTTAGAATCAACTAATTTCCGTATTGTATTCGAGAAAATATTGAGACTTAATCCGAAGTCTTTGTTGTTTGTAGTCTTAAACTTGAACAAAATACTTTATCAACATGCAAGCGATAAGCAAATTTGTTTGTCTGGTTTATTGCCTGCATCAGGCACGGAAACTTTAGATATTAGGATATTTTGCATGCTCACACAAATTAGTTGTTTCATATCACCAATTAAACTATATAATGAATGAATAGTATTATAAAACATGAATACTTTATTCACGAAGATAAGTTTTGTTGATTGGTTTATCAACCTCAAAAGAAGGCTGTTTATAGATAAGAAGATTCATAATTTGGATTCTATAGAAGTACTTACAATCCTCGATGTTTAATAAGACCAAGTACTCGTGTGTTTCTGTCGTACATAATTTCGGTGATTATAGAGAGTAACGCGAGTTTCCTATTTTATAAATAACGGCAATTAAAATGTAGGCTTTGGAAAACAAACACCTCTGTCACCTCCATTGTAAGGAATCGTATTAAGAAGAACGAGAAAAGTTTTTTTTGGAAATATTGGAAAAAAGTCAAGTTTGAAGCTAGCAACAATATCTGTATGATAAAAGAAGGAATATGCAATTGAGATGTCATCCTAAATATGTAGTTCCCGATACGGCTATTGATTGTGAAAAATATTCGGCATGTTTGTGTCTGTATTTAAGTAGTTGTCATTATTAGGCTAAGAACAATTTAGAACATCAATGATTAAAATGTTCGAATTAAAGCAAACTGTGAACAGAACAAATACAAAAACCGCCGTCGTAAGATCTTAAATGTTAAAGAGGCACAACTTTTTCCTGAACAATATTTACAATCAATGATATGTCAAGGAATGCTAGCTAAACTCAAGGAGGTTTTACAGGTGCGTAATACTTGTGTCGGCTGTTCTTTTCCAGAGTTACAGCTACTTTTACTGACAAAACTTTAATTTTTTCATAAATAAACGTGTTGAGCATGGTTAAATTAAACTATCGAAGATCTTATAAAATTGTTGATTGTTAATAGTACAACTAAAATTCGACTGTTTTATTTAACTATCTCATTTTTATTGTAGCTTTACAAGTATAAAATGAGGCAATGGATAACGTCATGTTTTAGTGAGTTATTGTTGTACTGAATGTCTTCCCATAACGGAAGCTAAGGTATTGTCTGATTAATCGATTTGAACTTGACATCATTTAATTTGGACAAAGCAGGACTAGTTTGGACAATAAAGACGAGATTTTCATGAAAATAGCTTAATGCCATAGCGAGTAACATTTATGAATTGCAATTCGACTGTTACGTACGAATTTTGGAAAATTTGATTAATGTTCTTGGGCAGATACAGTTATCAAACTTGTGTTTAATTGCGGTTGTTTAGGATTTATGAAATTAGTTAGCTATAGAAATGTTTCTTCAGAAACATCATATTACGATTTCTACTCGCTCGACAGCGAAAATTGTCTTATAGAACTGCAGCAATAAAGAAGAAAGTCACACAACTTCAATCGCTCATAATTAAATTCCAGGTGTTAATATAAACCAAGCGGCAAAATGCTCAAGTCATTCAGCGAAACATGTAATAAAAATAATTTTCACTCGCCACGAAAACATTGAGAGCAATTGCAAAGCCTGAGCACAAGCCAACCACAGTGAACAAGAATCCCAATGTAGGTTGGTTTCAACCACATAATTGCACATGATAACGACAGTTGTCTTAACATTAACTTTTCATCAAGTAACAAATCGTCATCCACCCATGGTACGACCTTAAAACTGCTGAATCGATATAACATAAGAACAGAAAGCTTGGTATCATTAATGATAAGTCAAATGTTATGACATAACCATTTATTTGAAAGCTTTGAAAAATTAATTAAATTCATGATATAGCTAAAGGATTCTATTATTTTCCATGTAAAGGATTTGGTTGGTTAGCGCTTTGTTGATGCGTAAAAATACCAGAATCGAGTCATTTCATTGACTAAGTTAATGAAAGAGATTCCTCAAGATCTGGTGTTGAATCTGCCTGACAGATATTGCCCAATTTTGATAGTTTTGTTCTCATTCAGCAGTTTCGATGAAAACATTGCAATAATCGAGGCAAAAGTTATAAACTTTAGAAAAGCTTGTTGTGAGAGGAAGTTCATTTGGCGTCAACCAATCATGAGAAAGATTGGCCCATTAATTGATGTTCATGTCATACGTTTACTCTATTACAGTGTTGGCATTTTCTTAGACTAAGACATTCTAAATTATTTCTTCATAAATCAGTCTGCACTAATTCCTGTCCCACATGTCAAACAGCATGATGACAGTCCTCGCTTTAACGAAGAAGTTCCACTAGTTGCATTGTGCTTAAAAAATCGTAGACTCTAAAAACTGTAGACTGATAGCTACACTGTCTCTTAGCCGAAACTCGAAAACAATAAAATTTCGTGCAAACTTTAGACCAAGCGGATACAAGATGTTTTTGAAACTTCAAGGCGAGATATATTACTGTTTATTTGCTGTCTCTTCATTGAGGCATAATAATTTGTAATGATTGTTTTCGAGTTAAATATGAAGGATTGCAAAGTGCTGCACCTAGTGAAATTTATGTCTGGTCACAAATATTTACTGAATGACAGCTTTTAGAAATTCTATTAAACTTTCAATTTGGAATAATTAGTGCGCATGGGGCAAAATATGAATTTTTATCGGTGCGCCTTTCAGAAAGGCCCTCCCCCCACCTCCCTCACACACATCAAACACAATTTTGGTCAACTTTCTTAAAATAAGTCTCAAAATATGCCTTCTTTTCACGTCGTGCTTGTTTTTATAATTTTTATATAGAAATAACTTTCTTGATCGTACCGGTTAAGAAAAATAAATAAATATTGTCTTGAAAAACTTGCTTGAATTTATGTGAATGAAAGTGATGAAAAAAAGGGAGTGGTTATTCAAATCATTAAAAATTAAGACTCCATCACTTTTTAATATTCAGGAGATAGACAAGAAAATGGTCTCAACAGAAAGAAAATATTGTCGTTCGATGGTGGAGGAAGTAAAGGTGTGATGGAACTGAAGATTTTGGACGACATATTCCGATTAGCAACGATTGTGTCAACGAATCCTGAAAGGGTAGACTACCTTGTGAACGAAGACAATGATGAAAATGAATGCATTTCTTAGAAGATGAAAGCGTTCGAGAGCGTTTGATCAAGGACATGGAAGCAGTTAAGGATCCCATTCATCCCACAGATGTTTACGATATGATAGTTGGTACCAGTACAGGAAGTTTGATTGCATTTGGTTTAGTTGGAGGAAATAAAGTTGGAAACGACCATCAGGAAACGGATGACTATTGAGATGTATTGTGCAAAAACTAAGATGATATTCAAGAAGTCATGGTTGCACAACTTTTCTCTCACGTACCAGGGTTATCCCACATTCCAATAGTACCATATTCACAAGAAAACGTTAAGGACACACTGTATAATCAATTTGGTGATTGCAGCTTAAGTGATTTAGGTGGAGAGCATCCTTTGAAACACATTGCCGGCGCTGTCGCAAGAAAACTTGGTAAAAACGAAGATCTCGTACTGTTTGATACAGCAAACAAAGACTACAGCGATTACAAAGCGTACAAAGTCTTGCTAGCATCCTCAAATGCTCCAGTTTACTTTGACACTCCAGTCGTTATTGGCAATGCAAAATATGTAGACGGATGTGTCGGCGGAAATTGTCCTTTGGCACCAGCAATCCCGCGAGTAAGGAAACTATTTGGAAAAGATGTTAAACACTTAAGCATTGTTTCAGTTTTATCAATCGCGCCTCGTCTCCCAAATGGGAAATTCCTTCTGATGGTGGTCTTTTCAGTTGGTTACGCTATTTTGTAAAAGTATCCACTGATGGAAACGCAGTGTTCAACGATGTTGTTAAGCAAAATCGACATAAAAAAATTTTGTTTCAAAGGTTGTCGCCGCGTGGTAAGAGCTTAAAAAAATTCAAGCTTGATGAAATCGATCCCAAAAAAATGTTAAAAGCCATGGAAAGAGAGAAGCTTGAGAACGACATGTTCTCGTTGATGTTGTTGCCACTGCAATGGTTATCGTTTACACGTCTATTGAGAAAGGAGAAAATGATCAGAAATCCACGTTGAGTGTTGCGGCACAACTTGCTTATGCTGCTGGATGTGCTTACGAAAAGAGGAAAGAATATGAGTCAGCAATCTTTTCGTACCAAACGAGCAAACGTTTGCAAAAGAAAGTCAGCAGCGATCTCACATTGTTAAGGATTTCTAATAAAATTGCAAACTGCCATGAAAATCAGAAAAACTTTCAAACAGCATTACAAATACTTAAATCCAACGTGACCGATCTTGTTCACTTTCGACATGATCCTAAGAGTGATGATCTACTTGTTGATGCCTTGAATGAAATAACAAAATGTTACTTGGTAACTTTTCGTTATTGTGATGCGGAAATGTATTTAAATAAAATACTGGCAAATGAATATTTCATCAAGAAACGCATCGATGAAAAGCAAAAATTTGCACGTGTCCTAGCAAACATAGCATGGTGCAAGCAGGAACAAGGAAAATTTGAAGAAGCTGTCAACCTTTACAAGGAAGCAGCCACACTCGTTGCTGACAACTATAACCTTGACCAAGCTCTAATACTTGATAATCTCGGATTATGTTTCTTGAGTCTTGGATTGAAGAAAGAAGCCCTCGATTTTACTCGCCAAGCCCAAACGATGAGAAGTGAATTAACTCACGAGATATACCATAGTTTGGTTGCTCGATCTCGTTTGAACGTTGGGCTCTGCTTGATTGAGAATGGTGATTACGTCAGTGCAAGAAACTGTTTAGAGAATGCAAAGGAAATATACGAAAAAATTGGCTTAAAAAATTACATTTCCATTGTTTTAAGAAATTTAGCCAGATGCTTGTCTTTAGAAAAACCATCAGATTGCCATTTTGCCTTGGTTTACGCACAACAAGCTCTAGAAATGATGAAAGAACATGTCGTTGAAGATAATAATAATCCTGGGATTGCCATTACCTTAGCAATTGTTGGTCTGTGCTTTTTCAAAGCTGGAAGACTTGAAGCAGCAAAGAAAAATCTTTTGAAGGCTTTGGACATGATCAAAAGTTTGTTTTCAGAAAGTCATCCATGGTTAGTTGAAGTTTACCAGTTGCTTTACATAATGTATAAAGAAGATGGAAAGTTGGAGCAGGCTGAAGATTTTAGAAAAAAAATGAAGAAGATAGCTTGTGAGATAAACGTAATAGCCAAAAAAATACAAGAAACAAATGAATTAAGATGGAAAAGTCCCAGAGATATCTTTTATAAAAGAGAACCAGATATTACGTGGGTGTGACGTAATGTATACTTCCTTCTTGTAATCAATTATCTAAAGCCTGAAGAAAATAATAATTAGTACACATGTCAGTCATATCAAGCGATCGTTTTGTCGAGTTGATCATCCTTTTGGTAAATAGGGATCCACTCACCATTCTTGTATGTTTAGGCTAATCTGCTTTACCATATTACTTTTAGGAACACTTGCATGAATAACTATTCCACAAATGTAAATAAGGAAATATTGATGATCGTTCTGCCAAAGTAACTTAAGGATGTTTTTCTCGATGTCTAACCAAACACATGTGCATTAATGTTTAAGAAATTCCCCTTTGTTTAAGGTACCAGATTATAACCACTAATTTTTTGTTAATTCCATAGCGTTGTGAAGCTTCTTATGAAAAAATAAACCAGCACTGATACACTCATTAAGTAGATTTTTTTGGCTCACTTGGTTTGATTTAAGGAAACGATTGCGAACACTGTAGTTATGTATAGACCACACATATATTGTGTAGGATAAGACTATTATAATGACGAATTGTTTTGTTATGTTGAAGGAGCTATAATACAACTTTCCAATCTTAATGTGCTGCTGTCTTATGCGTTTTACAATCTGTCGAGCTCTGTTATCTTAAGGAATTAATCATTTTATTGTTAATTGCTAGCCATTGTCTTTTTTGTGTTTTGCATCCTCATTGCGTACACTGTGCAAAAGAGTAAACACAACTTAGAGGCTAGAGTTTTGAATTCAAATTGTATTATCGAAATATAATAATGATACGGCGGAAAGGAGGAGTCGAAAATTGAGTATCTTCATAAAGATTAAGCCATCTTGGACATATTAATTGTAATGACTAATGAGTAACAGGCAGGTAAGAGGTGCTTCTTTGAAAACTGTTGTAATGGATCCATAATGTCGTTACATGCACTCACATTGACTAATGTCTTTACGTCTCTTTTAGAGATCTTGAAAAATAAATTATCTGTACCTTAAATCACTGAACATGGAAATGATTTGCGATGTTTCAAAAAGGCAAGTGTGTATTTTGTGAAGATTGGATTTATCCGTTTAGAAATCTCAAATGCCCTGACTGTTTTCGATATACATTTAAAAAGCATGCAAATGACGACAAAGATGCTGTAACGTGAATCTTGAGATGGCAAAAACCTATGGAATGAAATTGAATTTAAAGGATGTTGCTGTGGTACAATTTATTTATCTTGAATTGTTCATCAGGTTGTTGAACGTCGCAAAGACAGAACTGTTAATGTAAATCAAGCTGCATTCAAAAGAATGGATCTCGTTTTCTTTGTTGAAATCAACAATTTTCCAGTGAAGTTACGTCTATGAACGATGAAGGTGATTTGTCTTAGTTAAAGACTATCTCATGTAAAGTTTGCTTTTCGGCTTTTCCTCCACCTCACTCTGAAGAGCTTCCAACAACACTGAGTGGAGAAAGTGACAAAGTCAAATTGTTGGCATTGAGGAATTTTTAGTTTTTTCAAAAAATTCGTGCACAACAGGCAACAGTTTTAAAGAAAAATATCAAGGTCCTTCAAAAGACAAGCAGCTCGCACGAGAAGAAAAAATCTTGCCAGCCTATGTAGATGCTACCCGATGAAGAGCTAGACGAAAAGCATATTAAAGATAATGCTTCATTGGATTTTTCCTCTTTTAAAGAATCTAGTCAATCGGGAGATATGGACAAATGTAAAACAAAAAACTCAATATAAGGTTGGTGCATTATGATATTTATATAGGCTATGCTTCAGATTCATGTAAATTACTCAATAAATCTATTTTGTATGATAGGATTGATGAAGAAACCATGTAGTATTCATAATGAGTCAGTGTTTTTTTGTCTATCCCCTTCTTAAAACTCTTATGTTCATGTGAAACACAAATTCGTACCAAATGTTTGAAGGGAATTTCACACATGAAGTATAGCCAACCTTCGATTTTGAGAAAGCATCCAGCTGATAATGTTATGACAAACATCAGTATTCTATCATCTTATTCTTAATTATACTTAATGTATACATCTGTAGCACATAAACTTAATTTCTTATAATAATATAATTAGACAGGCCTAACATGAAGGTATTTCATCTTTACGGGCAAACGAAGTAGGCAGCACCAATACGAAGGAATTTGATGGTGCAAAAAGTGCATTTGAATTTCTAAAGAAATGTATTCATTGGACATGTTTATCATACAAAAGCTATTGCTACATGGATAAAAACTCAACTCAAGAATACTAAACCTTTTAATGGCATTTGGCATAATGAGCTGGAAACACGAAAATGGACTCTCATTAGTATGTGTTTCTTCCCATATATCTTTAGCATGAATATTTTGACTTATTCGTCTTCTATGGCTGTATGTTATGTTATTGACAAAATTGTTTTGTATTTGGTATATAATTACTGTTTGTTTATGTGAGGATTTTAGCTGTAAACTAATTGCGATTTTACCAGACCAGCCAATCAATTTAATACATTATATTTTATATGTTACATATACTTTGCAATATGGCCATTTAACTATTGAAATTTTTATATACATTTGCCATTTGCCCATTCACAAGTGTTTGCGTGGCATGTAAATGCGTGGTCGGAAACTAATTATTACTTATCGTGCAGCTATAATTACATTATTTTGTGTTGTTATTAGCGCGTCTACAAGAAATGAATGGACTAAGTGTTTTTACACAAAGGCCGGTTGTCCGCATTTTTCAGTTTAGTGCTGCGTGCCTCCTACGGTGACACGTAGTTTTGGACTGATTTATAATTTTCTCAATGGTAAATAAATGTTAACTTCGTTAGTTTGAGTTTGATGAAAAACAAGAAACCTAGATTGCTTCTCAAGTATTTGCTTTGAAAGACGTTGAGCTTATCCAAACCAACCGCTTACCTACTACAGCATCAGACACATGTACTTATAACATAATTAAAAATGTAAACAATCACGAACGTTTGTACTTTGAGACCTTTCTACGTGTCGTCACGCAATAGTAAAATAATATTATAACCTCTAAGCGATTTATTGAGGGAACATTTAAAAAGATTCCAGCTATTCCAATATGTTTTGAAGCTAATCTAATATGCTTTTCTACTTTTACCAATAAGTATTTTCAACGTATTTATTTCATATTTTTGTCTTTTGAAATAATACATAATAAAAAAATATTTTCTAAGGCCATAATCAAACGAATATTTCCATTGAGAGAAGTGTCGAGACGACTTCTAGATCTAGCTGTGAAAGTAAAACTACATCAAAAGGCAGAAGACGTATTAGCTGCACAAACTTTGTTAGATTTGAAATAGGAATAGTAGATTCCGACAAATATGTGCAATCAGATTGATTTATTGGAAGCTTCTTTAACAGTTGAATTAATTTATTGTTTCAAATAAAGCCGACAAACCTTACACATATTTATATACAGTTACATTTCATTTTTCTTACCAAATTACGTTCACATAGAAAAATTTACAAAGTAAAAGTGAAACAACCATTCACTTGAAGCACGCGTAGCATACAATTTTACATGTTTACTTAATAAAGGAACAAATTTTTCTAGTCAAAGACTCTTCTAGTGTGTTATACCTCATCAACATTTACATCAACGTAGCTAGGAATGAAATAGCACTTGAAATTTATCTTCGTTAGGGGCTATTTAGGTAATTTCACAAAGAGCAAAAACGTTCAAACTTAATATGAATAGTTTCTCGATTGCAATAAATTATATTTCAAAACCAATGATAAATCCTTATCATGTAAAGTAGATTCATTAGTTCTAGCTCAGTTTTAACAATTTAAAATAACGCTTGTTTGATTTTTTAAAAGATTCAAAATATCTAATTATTACACTAAAGAAGCGTGTTTACTTAGACCCTGTTGTGTATGTAAATGCTGGTATATCTTGATTAGCGTTAGCTTTCGATGATATTTTAACATGAGAATAACTTGTGAAAGTGTGTTTAATTGGCGTGTAATCGTGTCAGTAAAAAGTGAACGGCTCTGTACGCGAATATTTTTATAATTTCTATGATGCTGGTTAAATAAACACACGGCATAAAGCATCATAATTTATATTTACTCATGAAGATGAATTTTGTTGAATCGTTTATCAATCTTGGTAACTGTCCTAATTTGTAGAGGGGGAGTAAATAGTAGGTGAGATAAGTTCGTGCTTGTTTAATGTTTCTATTGCAGGTAATTTATGTGATTTAGGGGGGTGACGTTTGTTTGTTACGTTGTATGTATAAATAAAATAAAAATGTGGCCGTTGAATAAAGCAATTTCCATCACCGCCATTGTAAGGAGTGCAAGGAAAGTAGTTTTAATCATAGTTTTCTGTAGTATATATATACACATAATACTATAAATATAAATCTTGGTAAAGAAGAAAGTGCAATTAACATGCCATGCATACAATGTAGTTACCCATTAGGACTCTCGATTGTTCAGCAATTTTTGACCCATGCAATCTTAGTTACGTTAGAAGTTGCCAAAATTAAGACATGAATATAAATGGTTAAACTGTATCAAACACAAACACCACCATCGTATCATCTTAAAACCTTCCTGAAACAATGTTCATAATCAAAGATACATCAAGACTCTGTCCTCTGGTATACAAATGACAGTTATGAAATGATGAATGATTTTCATATAGTTGGATTGTGTAATCATTCTTGAGAGAATTCCAACAGTATTATTTGCTTGCTATTTTCTAGTTGTGGATCAGTAGCGAAGCCAGCACACTTTTTACTCCCACAATGCAAATATTTTTGTGTTCATTCAATGGAAAAACCATGAATGAGATTCATTTTCTAAAGAAATCAATAATTTTGCTTATAATGACAGTTGCAATGAAAAAATTTCGCTGCAATTTTGATACACTCTTTAAAACATGTGAAATAACAGATTTTTGCAGAACAGCATATAAAACTACACAAATCAAAGATTTCTTCTGGCCATGATGTCTGCACAAAGAAAGAGCATGCAATTGACATGCCATGCTAAATATATAGTTACCCGTTACGGCTATTGATTGTGCCCTAGTAGCTACTAGGCACGTTTATATCCATATATAAGTGTGGTTGCTATTAGTAGGTTAGAACAATTTGGTATATCCATGATCAAACTGTTCGTATTAAAGCAAACTGTGAACAGAACGAGTACAAACACCACCGTCCTAAGATCGTAAGTGTTAAAGGAGCACAACTCTTTCCTTAACAATATTTACAAACAAGGATATATCAAGGAATACAAGCAACATTCAAGGAAATTATTGAGGTGCGTCATATTTGTGTATTGGCTGTACTTTTAGAGGATTACTGCTTTTTTTACTGGTAAAACCATAATTTATTTATAAATGTACGTCAAAAATTATTGAGCAACTATCGAAAGTCTTACAAAATTATCTATTTGTCAATAGTATAATTGAAATACAACTGTTTTATTTAAAGACTGCATTTTAGCTTCACAACTATTAAATGAAGCAACGGATAGCGTCATGTTTTAGTGAGATATTTTTGAAATGAATGTCCTCCAAATAAAGAAAGCTAAGGTATGAATGTTGTCTGATACATCGATTTGACACCCTTTAGTTGGGACAACGCAGGGCTATAGTTCGGACGACAATGAGAAGATTTTTCGTAAAAATAGCTTAATACATACGCGAGATAACATTCATTAACTAAAAGTTGACTGGTTGTAGGCACGGATTTCTAAAAAAATCAGTGATGTCCTTTAAGGGCAGATAGAAAGTTATGAAACTTGTGTTTACTTGCGGTTGTTTTGGATTTCTGTGGATAGCCGCGGGGCATTCCGTTCGAGACTTGCAAGCACCGTACGTGTGGTATTGTCTACATAACGTCAAATAACAATGAGACTTGAGACGTGTCAAAATATGAGGAGAATACTTGCAACGTGGGAAGCTTTTTCAGTCAAACAACGTTATTTTCAAAGAATGGTCGAAAATATAGTGTTTTTAAATTTTATTACCAAAGAATTCACAGTAAAAGGTATGCAGTGGTAAAAACAGCAAAATCGAATGTCTTAGCTCCTGTTTTTGAAAGAGATTCTGAAAATTGTCTTCTGCTAAATCTTCCTGACAGATATGATCCAATTTTTGATAGTTTGGTTCTTATTCAGCATGCAGTTTTAATACTCTAGAAATACATACTTATTGTGAGGAGCAGTTTATGAGGCGATGACTGATTACCAATATTATTAATTTATAATTATTACGTATAATCTATTTACTCAATGACTGCGGTGTTGGAATTTTTCTAGATTACGACAGTGTTTTTTCTTTATAATAATTCTCGATCAAATCACTCGCATGACTTTTGGGAAAATATGGATGGGCTCTTCGTACTCAAAAACCGTCGCCTGTCAAAAATCGAGCTTAAATTATGCAGCCATTTGGCCTACTTCACGTAACAATGCAGGGGCGGATCTAGAGTATGTCAAATCCGTCGCGCGACTGATGTTTGAAATTCAAAAATTACCTATTCATATTAATTGAAAATTCATTAATTATTCTTACTTTATTATCGCATTTACTTCGTGATAAAAATCCTGCTTTATTTATTATTGAAAACTAACGACTAATCCAATGAATATCTCGTTGGTAACCAGATCAGTTGAATTTTAATTGACCTGGAATAACCGACTGATAGGAGTCTATGAACGCCAAAAACGCTTATTTTATTGGTCAATGGCCAGATCAGCGGACAGTCTGGAATGGTCTCGACTGATAAGAGGGGTGGCTGGACGTATAAGGTAGTCCAATTGCTATCTTACAATTGGTTCATTTAAATTTTTGTTTTATTGTGATTGGTTTGACGGATTTCGACTGATAGCCAACTGAACTAACATAGTCAAGCTCACTGTCTGCATTGAACGTTTGATCGTTTCATAGTAATTTTTATAAGCATGATAGAAACTAAACTACAATCAGATGGAATTTATGGAAATCTTTTACAAATTCATATATTGACATGAATGCTGCTGTCCAAACTGTGAATTTTTTCAAGAGGGTGAAAAATTTATGGATAAATTGTAAATGCTTGGCAAAGACGATATCGCGAGTGACATTTCAGTCATTGATGTTCAAAAGAAAGCCAACTTTGTTTTGAGTTTTATCAGCAGAAATTTACATTCAACATCGTAAGTAAAGGACAAAGTGTATGTATGAATGTAATATATCAAAGTCAATTTATGCGAGTGTGTGATGCGATTTATGTCAATATGGCGTATGGTAAGCAGATTGATGCTTCTAAAATTGTTGTTGCTGAAGGATTTTAGCTATGATTTCTCTAGTGCTTGGGGAATCGTGGCCGTTATATGGCAGCGAAATTCTACATTCCTGCAAATATATTTCAATGGACAAAAAATCTGTAGCCATAAGGCGCCATACTATTATTTACTTTATCATAAACAAATGTTTGGGGCTTTTCAGTTTATGATCATTGATCATTCAATAATTATGATCATTGGACAGTTATACTACATATTGTTTAAGATTTGAGAAAACTAACATTGATTACATAAGAAGCTGTTTACTATAACCTGTGATTTTGAGTCTTCTGATCCATGAAGCTTTTTATTTTGACAATTTGACTGGAATGGTATTGAACCTGAGTATTTCACATACATGAAATGTCCCATGTCACATATTGTCCCCTTTTCTAACTGAATACCTCATGTAGAGATGTAAAGGCGTGTTAATCTCTGGCTCATACCAGATTGTTTGCCATAAATTCCAAAGGGCTATTGATGTATGAAAAGCATTTTCTATAAAGTAAAAATGTCTTCCTATGTATGCAGATAAACCTTGAAATTTGGCAAAACAGCAAAGTATTTTTCATGATCACTAGGTAATTTTTCTGATGATCATTATATTTTATAATTTCTAAACTAAATTATTTCAGATTTACATTTAAACGAGCTTTGATCATATGAAAAGATATTTATCATAACCAGTAAGCATGACACATGAACCAATTTTAACATTCATGTAATTATATAATTAAAGACATGTTGGTTACATTCTGTTTGTATTTGCAAATACAATGCTACTAGTGATTGCTATATAGCACACCTTGGAGAAGATAATAGTCTAGTGAAATGCCTAATAAATATTTGTGGCATTAAGCTGTCCTTAACTGCAAATTTTCACTCTGATAATTTTTGCTTAATCTTTGGCAGAAAAAAATTTTGAGTTTTTTCTCAAAAGATGAATTTGCTGGCACTGATGTGGAGATGGGTTAAGGGTTACAATAAACTTGCATGGTTTGAAGTCTGAGCTTTCTATATCTATGAACTGTCACTTGAAGTAACAAATTTCTAACTTAACTCAATACATAGAAGTTTGAATGGGGTCTCTAGGGGGTCTATGCCTGACAACTTGGTAGAAATTTTTAAAGACTATATCTGCTTTTAAATAGCATTATTGTAAAATAAATTTTACGTTCCTAGACATGCTAATGAGCCATATATTTGGCATGATAATAAGCCTAAACATTTGGCAAAACATTCAAGTATTGTTCACTTCATTTTTTGAAAAAACGTAAGCAAAATGTGTTGTTTTTACGCAAAACGATACGAACAAAATATATTTTGTATTGTTCTAAAACGCTGAAAATGGCATTTTCAAGGCACTGAAATTCAAAATTTCTCAGGAGAATGCCTCAGACTCCCCAGGTGCGGAGCCCTGTTTTATGACTGATGTTTGAAAAATCCTAGATCCGCCCCTGTAATAATAATGAGCTAAAGCTACGCTTGTTGGCCGACACATTGACATACATACAGATTTCGTGTAAATTCTGTAAAAGCAGATACAGGATGTTTTCCAAACTTTGTGGCAAGAAATATTACTGTTTATTTGCACCTCTTAATTATTGCATAATAACTTTGCAATCATGGTTTTCAAATTTAAAGATAAACGATTGCCATTTGCAGCATCGTGGTAAATGTTTGGTCATAAGTATTTGCTGAATGACAGCTTGAGCGTGATTAGGGTGTCTAGGGCTAAATGTTATCTTAGTGTTATCGGTGCGCCTTTTCAGAATGCCCCGTTCCGAAAAACAATTGTATATTGTTCACGTTGTGCGTGTTTTGAAAGTTCTTGTATATTGTTCACGTTGTGCGTGTTTTGAAAGTTTCTTAAAGAAATAAGTGTCGTGATGGCCTCGTACCGGTAAACAAAGATGAATAAAATCTCTGCTTGAATTTATGTAAATGAGATCAGGTGAAAGATAGGGGGAGTGGTGATTAAAATCGTTAAATGACATGCTTCGTCACTTTTTGATATTCAGGTCAGAGACAAGAAAATGGTCTCAACAGAAAAGAAAATTGCCATATTGTCGTTCGATGGTGGAGGAAGTAAAGGTGTGATGGAATTGAAAATATTGGACGACATATTTCGATTAGTAACGATTGTGTCAACGAATCCTGAAAGGGTAGACTACCTCTTGAACGAAGACATTGATGGAAATGAAGTAAATTCTTAGAAGATGAAAGCGTCGAGAGCGTCTGATCAAGGACATGAAGCAGTTAAGCATCCCATTCATCCCACAGATGTTTACGATATGATAGTTGGTACCAGTACAGGAAGTTTGATTGCATTTGGTTTAGTTGGAGGAAATAAAGTTGGAAACGACCATCATGAAAGGAAACGGATGACTATTGAGGAATGTATTCAGATGTATTGTGCAAAAACGAAGATGATATTCAAGAAGTCATGGTTACACCACGTTTCCTCTCACGCACCTGGATTATCTCGCGTTCCAATAGTACCATATTCACAATACAACGTTAAGCAAACCCTGTATGATCTGTTTGGTGATTGCAGCTTAAGTGATATGGGAGGAAAGAATCCTTTGAAAAACATAGCGGGAGCTGTTACAAGAAAACTTGGTAAAAACGAAGATCTCGTACTGTTTGATACAGCAAGTAAAGACTACCGGGATTACAAGGCCTACGAAGTCTTGCTTGCATCCTCAAATGCTCCAGTTTACTTTGACACTCCAGTTGTTATTGGCGATGCAAAATATGTAGACGGATGTGTCGGTGGAAATTGTCCTTGGGGCACCAGCAATCCCGCGAGCAAAGTCACTATTTGGAAGAGATGTTGAACAAGTAAACATAGTTTCTGTTTTATCAATTGCACCTCCCTCGTCTCCCAAATGGGAAATTCCTTCTAATGGTGGTCTTTTGAGTTGGTTACGGTATTTTGTGAAAGTGTCAACTGATGGAAACTCGGTGTTCAACGATGTTGTTAAGCAAAATCGACATAAGAAAACTTTGTTTCAAAGGTTGTCGCCGCGTGGTAAGAGATTGAAAAAATTCAAGCTTGATGAAATCAATCCCAAAAAGATGTTAAAAGCCATGGAAAGAGAGAAGCTTGAGAACGACATGTATCTCGTTGATGTTGTTGCCACTGCAATGGTTGTCGTTTACACGTCTATTGAGAAAGGAGAAAATAATCAGAAATCCCCGTTGAGTGTTGCGGCACAACTTGCTTACTCTGCTGGATGTGCTTACGAAAAAAGGAAAGAATATGAGTCGGCAATCGTTTCGTACCAAACGAGCAAACGTTTGCAAAAGAAAGTCAGCAGCGATCTCACATTGTTAAGGATTACTAATAAAATTGCAAACTGCCATAAAAAGCAGGAAAACTTTCAAACAGCAATAAAAATATTTAAATCTAACGTATGCGATCTACTTCGCTATCGAGATGATCCTAAGAGTGATGATCTACTTGTTGATGCCTTGAATGAAATAACAAAATGTTACTTGGTAACTTTTCGTTATTGTGATGCGGAAATGTATTTAAATAAAATACTGGCAAATGAATATTTCGTTAAGAAACGTATCGACGAAAAGGAGAAATTTGTACGTGTCTTAACAAACATGGCATGGTGCAAGCAGGAACAAGGAAAACTTGAAGAAGCTGTCGACCTTTACAATGAAGCAGCCACACTTGTTGCAGACAACTATAATCTTGACCAGGCTCTAATACTTGATAACCTGGGATTATGTTTCTTGAGTCTTGGATTGAAGAAAGAAGCCCTCGATTTTACTCGCCAAGCCCAAACGATGAGAAGTGAGTTAATTCCTAGCGTAAACCATTCTTTGGTTGGTCGATCTCTTTTGAATGTTGGGCTCTGCTTGATTGAGAATGGTGATTACGTCGGAGCGAGAAACTGTTTAGAGAATGCCAAACAAATATACGAAAAAATTGGATTAAAAAATTACATTTCCATTGTTTTGAGAAATTTAGCAAGATGCTTGTCTTTAGAAAAACCATCAGATTCCAGTTTTGCTTTGGTTTGCGCACAACAAGCTCTAGAAATGATGAAGGAACGTGTCCTTAACGATACTAATAATCCTGGGATTGCCATTACCTTAGCAGTTGTTGGTACCTGCTTTTTCAAAGCTGGAAGACTTGAAGAAGCAAAGAAAAATCTTTTGAAGGCTTTGGACATGATCACAAGTTTGTTTTCAGAAAATCATCCATGTTTAGTTGAAATTTACCAGCTGCTTTACATAATGTATAAAGAAAATGGAAAGTTGGAGCAGGCTGAAGATTTTGGGAGGAAAATGAAGAAAATAGCCTTCGAGATAAATGTAGTAGCCAAGAGAATTCAAGAAACAAATAAATTAAGATGGAAAGCTCCTAGAGATATTTTTTACCAAAGGGAAGCAGATATTACGTGGGTTTGATGCAATGTAGTTATTTATAATCAGTTTTCTAACACCTGAAGTACACATGTCAGTTATTTAAAGTGATCTTATTATGTCTCGGGCTATGTGTCGGGCTATTCGATCTGCTTAGCAACACTTGCAAGTATGACTTTTCCATAAATATAGATTACAGGAAATATAGATAATAGTTTGGCTAAGGAAATAAGGATGTTTTCCTCAATGTCCAACCAAACACATGCATGAATGTTTATAAAATTTCACTCTATTTAATAAACCAAATTATAACCACCAAATTTTTGTCACTTTATTTTTAAAAACACCATGCAAGCAATAGCATCGCGAAGCTTCTTATGAAAATAAAATAGACCTGCGTAGATGAAACTCATAATACACACAAGTAGATGTAGCTGGCTTATTTGGTTTGATTTAGGAAACAATTTGCTACTTGGTTGATATAACTTTCTAATCTTAATATGCTGCTGTCTTATGTGCTTTACATGTGCTTACCTGTTGAGCTGTTTTATTTTAATAAAATAATCATTTTACTTTCAAAAGCTAGCCATTGTTTTCATGTGTTATACACCCTGAGTTAAACTGTGCTAAAATTGAAACTTATATTTTAGATGTTGCTGGTACCTTTGGTTTTGAACTTAAATTGCATTTGCAATATTTTTTGATGATATGGCGGAATTAAAGAGTTAAAAATCGAGTGTCTTTATGAGGAAAAAAGCAACTTGGACACACTGATTATATATTGAGTAATAACATTGAGAAAAATTTCTCCGTCGTTGACGGGCAGGTAAGAGTTGCTTCGTTGAGAACCGTTGTAATACATGTATTGTCATTTCATCCACAAAACTAATGTTTTTTACGTCCTATAGAGATCTCGAAGAATTATCTTTACCTGCAATCACTTAACGTGGAATTGATATTGTGTTTGAAAAAAGGCAGGTGCATGTATATTTTGCGAAGATTTTTTCATTCATTTAGAAAAGCTCTTAATAGTGACTTTACAGTCCCAGAGCCAAGAAATGTTTCATGTCGTATAACTATTTGAGCATCTCAAATTATTTTCGTTTTCAAATATGTACGTATGTGTAATGACGATATAGTAATTATCTAATAAAAATGGTTTTTATTCAAAATAGCAATGAATTTTATGTTAAAATTGTGAGGACGTCTCTATTATCGTGCAAGTAAAGCACCGGAAGCGGATATACTTAAGCTCGCTCGAGCTTGCCGTCGGCTTTCCGAGCGCGTGCATTTTAATATTTTTAGGAACAAACATTACAGTTTGCAAAAGACATAGATCAATAGGTCCAATAGGTCCCATTCCCCCTTGTTTAATGTAATGTGTAATCAGTCCTATACAACAAATCAATTCCATGCTTATGATCACTGTATGTATAATGATGTAAATAGAATGCTAATGTGCCATGATAAATGACCGCTACATGGAATGTACCATTCAAGTTTGTATGTGTATAAAAGTGATTCTTTGCTGGAAACAACTGAGTAACATGAACCCAGAAGAAATCAAATAATATACTTACACACAAAAGCGGGGAGACTGAGAGATACATATATGACACCATATAGTTGTTGGTGTTAACGGATGTGTTGATCTTGTGCTGGTTGGCAACAAATTAAGCAAAATAAAGCAAACATCCTTTAAGCTCCAGTTAACATGGTTTTATTTGTTATTGGCTGAGTTCTAACTTTCATGTCAACTGCAACATATACACATGTAAAGATCAATAATTTAAATGAAGCAATTGCTTTGCTACCGCTTGCCTTTAGCATGCAAATTTTGTAAGATGAACTTTGGAAAACTGCTTGTCCAATTATTCCTTATTTAATATTTGCATATTATACATACAGTGTTACTTCTTGCTGTTACTTCTATAAATTGACTTAGTTATATGAGAATTTGAAAATAATTACTTTGTGTAAATTGAGTGACAAAATATACTCTAAATTGCAGTTTTTTGCTCATCATATCAATCGCATGTTTTAAAAGTTACTGTGCTTTTGTCCATTTGGTATTGTGTCGCTTATAACAGATGATAAATGATTGCAAATGGCACTTTTTATCCTACTCGGTGCAAGAGGCAGCAGTTACCTTGCAATTGTAACTCCTAGTTATTAATTACAAGTACTAAGTAGCTACAACTGCATGTGGCATATAAACTTAGATCTTTAATCTTGACATATAGGCGAACGAACTATGCAGAAGCAATGCCATGCAATTTAAAGGTGCGAATAGGACATTTGAATTTCTTAAGAGATCTAGTGTTTCATTTGACATGGTAATAAGTGGATAAGAACTCAACTAAACACATCAATGACATTTGGTATGTGAACAAAAAGTACGAGAAAAATCTCGAGAACGTAAGCAAAAGAGAAAGGTTGTGCTACGCATAATTTGCGTATGCCGTAAAAGTATGCGCAACCATTTGTATTTGAGTGTCCAGCAGTACACTATTCTTTATTTTAAAGGGTTGAGTAGTTGCTTTGTGGAAGTCAAGTGTGCGCCATATATCTGGTATACACAAACATCAACCAAACCTTTATTTCTTTTTTTGTTTATATATGATGAGCTGGAACCCAGAAAATGGATTCGTATTGGTATGTGTTTCTTCGTTTGTATCTTCATCATGAATACTTGACTTACTTTGTCTTTAATGGCTGTATGTTATGTGATTGAAAAATATTTTCGTATTTTGTACATAATTACTATTGGTTTTAGTGAGGATGTTTGATGTAAACTAATGGCGGTTGACCAGACCAATGGACTATTTAACGCATTATATGTTTTATGTTACGTCTACTTTGCAATAATGGGATTTGACTGTTGAAATTTTTAATGTATATTTCCATTTGCTCATAAGTATTTGCGTGGTATATAAGTACGTAATCGGAAACGATTTATCTCTTAGAATAGCAATAATTACATTAATTTTTCATTGATCGTTATCAGTGGGTCTATATGAAATGAAAGGACTTGGTATTTTTGTGCAAAGATTGATTTCCGCATTATTTCAGTTAACTGCTTCGTGTCTTTTCTAATATTGTACTACTTTTGGACTGATTTACATTTTTCTCAGTGGTAAATAAATGTCAACTTCGTTAGTTTGAATTTGATCGAAAAGCACGATACCTGCATTGCTTCTTATTTATTTCCTTGAAAGATGTTGAGCTGATGCAAATTCGCCTCTTTAATTACGACAGTTTCAAAGAGTGTACAAGTGTACTTACGACATAATCAAAAATGTAAACAATTTCGAACGTTAGGATTTTGAGAGTTGTACGTAGAAACGCAATAAGAAAAAACATTTAGCCACAAAGCGTTGTATTTGGGAACATGTGAAAAGTTTCTAACCATTCTAATATGTTTTGATGAAATAAATAAAATGATTCTTTAAGATTTGATCATTTTTCTTGGAGCAGTGTGATCGGCTAAAAAATGACAAAACGGATTACTAAATGTGGAAGTCGTGTGGCATTTTTAGTTTGTATTTTCTTGGAACGATTGGACTTGACAAATATATCATCCAGATCCGATATAGAAGTGAAACAACCAATCACTTAAAGCATATCAAGCATACAGCTTGGCATGCTTAGCTATCAGAGGAGCAACTTCTTCCAGTCGAAAACTCTTCTCTAATTTGTTGCACGTCATCAACATTTATATCGACTTAGCAAATATTTTTACTACTTGCAATAACAGCAAAGAGGCATGAGTTTACAAATGTACTCCAACCATCGTAATGCGTATAGGACGCAAGACAACATTGGTCATATTTAGTAGAATGACGATTTAAGTGATTGAAAATATATAGCAGTGAAGTAGTTGTCCGTTTTATTTTGAAACATTGCTCCACGAGCACAACATAAATAATAAATCGCTTTCGAAATTTTTCTTCGTTCAGGCTTTTTTAGCTACAATGGATTGATCGGTAATTCAGATAGTTTCTCAAAGAGCATTGAGTGCAGACTTAATATAGTTTAACGATTGCAGTTCATTGCATTTCGAAACGAGTCATAAATCTTGATCATGTAAAGTACCACCCCGCTGTGTGCTATTCATGCATTTTACATACAAAGTTCTCTCAATATCTGAAATTTTTGAGGTTGTAACATTTTATGGCACGTTTTTATGACAAGTGTGCTCTATTTGACCTCCAGTGAATTGATATAGAAAATGATGCATGCGTCATCGAAAATACTATGTATATCGACGATGTAAGCATTATAAAAACTTTACCAAAAATTGTCTATCAGAATTAAGTCGATATATTTGAATTAGTGCTATGTTTTGAAGCGTAGACCTTATAACTAATAGTTTGGTAAAGCTTTAAGACAAGTACACCAGAATTTTTATTGATTGCAAAGACATGGTCATTGAGTGAGTCTTTAAAATCATCTCATGACTATTCGAAGATGACGTTTTCACTCCACTCCGCATGAAGAAATAAGTTTGGCATTGATTAGTGGGAGCGAGACTTCTGGGTCGCACTCAATGAGTGTGATTGAGCTTTCAGAATGCAGACGGTATATGCAGTGGATAAAACTTTACTTGGAGACTTGCGCTGTATTCAGCGGGAAAAATCTCCCCCAAAAGCAAAGTAAATTTTGTATATCTTGCATAGCGTTACTTTCGTTGATTTTGTCTGCACAAATCACGAACTTAAAACGATGTAAACGTGTATTGGGAACGTGTGTTTAAATAGCGTGTCTGCTTTTCCATAGAAATCAAACGTGTATGGCACACACTTCAAAAAAAGATTTTGCAAATTTTTCACTTTGAAAGTTACATTTAGCGATTATTACATCAAGTTCCCCTGCTCTACAAATATTGTTCATAAATTATATAGTTCATAATTATATAATATCGTGGCAGCACAAAAGTCATTAGACTTTTTAAATAGACGACAGTTTTTTTAAGAGAAATTTGCTTTTGTTAAATCAGAGAGTTCTTAATACCAGCTAATGAAATGAAATTGCTTGTGACATAGATTCAACTGCTCACAGCCACCATGCGAGTTTGAGGCCTTGAAATGAATGCTTTTCTTTTGAATTCCTTTTTTTATCCAGCTCAGCTCGCTACTACATAAACACACGTCTTGTAAATCGATCACACTTGATGAAACGAATGGTATATAAAAAACAAAGTAGGAGTTGAGAAGTTTATTTAAGTTCAATTGCTCGCATGGAATTTTGCAGGGCAGAGGAAATTATGGCACAAAACAATCTGAAAAGCCTGGGCAGGTTTTGTAGCTTTAATTTTATTCCTTTCAAACGTTAAATTTGGCATAATTAGGGCGCATAATTCACAAGTAAATATGAACTATTGCTATCTACCAATAGCGAAATTTTCCCGCTTGCTTAACCCCTGTTATACGCACTTTTATCTGATTGTACGCTCTGCAGAAACTGTAGATTTCTTAAGAATTGAATCACGGCAATGTTTTGATTGGCACTACCAAAATTTGCAGGCTGGCTACGTATAGTGTTTAGATTCTTTAAGGAAATTTAAACATTTAAAGGCTTTTGCAGAATGGCCTTTCAAGCATTTGCAATTTATTTGTAGTAATTTGACAAAGATCATAAAATTTGTGTATTGCTCAACTTTGACTTGCCGTACAATGCTCTGAAGTTGTTCAATTAATGCCTATTTTTTAAACCTCATGGAGAAAATGATCTTTGTGACCGCTCATCAGTAAACAAAAATTAATAAATAATCGCATGAAAAATTTCTTGACTGTCTAAATGAGGGTGATAGGGGCGTGGTCCCTATCACCCTCATTTAGACAGTCAAGAAATTTTTCATGCGATTATTTATTAAGAATTTTTCATGCGATTATTTATTAAGAAAATCATTTAAAAACAGGACTGTGTCACTTTTAACTACACAGGTCATGGACGGAAATTTAGCCTCAGCAGAAAAGAAAATTGACATATTGTCGTTTGATGCAGGAGGAAATAAAGGGATAATACAAGTGAAGATTCTAGACGATGTTTTACGATCAGCAACGATTATGCTAAAGCATCCCTGACTGAGAACTACGTTGCAGACCAAAAAAATGATGAAGATGAAGTAAATGTCTTGGAAGATCTTACCTTTCGACAACGTCCGATCAATGATATGGAAGCAAATAAGGATCCCATTCATCCCGCTAATGTTTACGAAATGATGGTTGGTACCAGTAGAGGAGGTCTTGTCGCATTTGGTTTGGTTGGTGGAAATAAAGTTGGAAACGGCAGAAAGAATCCTTTTAAACACGTCACCAGAGCTGTTGCAAGAAGACTGGGCCAAAAGGAAATTTTGTACAGCAAGCAAAGACTACGGGGACATCAAGGCCTACAAAGTTTTGCTCGCATCCTCAAATGCTCCAGTTTACTCTGACACTCCAGTCATAATTGGCAATGATAATGTTGATGAAGTTGTTGGTAGAAACTGTTCTTGGGCGCCAGCAATCCAGAGAGCAAAGAAACTGTTTGGAAAAAATCGTGGATATGTAAACATAGTTTTTGTTTTATTAATAGAGAACAAGCATTGTTACGTCACATAGCGCAAAACGTACGTTGCATTTGAATGCCCTTCAATGTGGCTACTAGTGAAAGCGAGTTTACTGCAGTTTATAGTCACGTTTCTGAGTAAAGCAGTACGACTGAAGGCCCTAGTTCTTTTGAGAACTTATGCACGGGTCTTCAGGAGATTTCTAGCTCAAAAAGAAGAGGCGAATTTACGCTAGACGATGTATCGCCAACAAAACGAAAAGGGAATGCTGGTGGATTTACATGTTGTGTACCTGGTTGTTTTTCAAACAACAAAAAGAACCCTGAGATTTTTTTTACAATTTCCCTGAAGGTCAAAGTAAGGAATCTCTACATCTTTGAAAGAAACGGATCAACCTTATTTCTCGCAAGGATCTGCCCGAAAAATGTTTTATTGAAAGACGCATCGTCGAAAAGATGAAGTTTGTGCTTGTCTTAGCAAACATGGCATGGTGCAAGCAGGAACAAGAAAAATTTGAAGAAGCTGTCGACTTTTACAAGGAAGCAGCCACACTCGTTGCTGACAACTAGCTATAGCTTTGACCAAGCTCTAATACTTGATAATCTGGGATTATGTCTTGGATTGAAGAAAGAAGCCCTCGATTTCACTCGCCAAGCCTAAATAATGAGAAACGAGTTAACACAAGAAGTATACCATCCTTTGATTGCTCGATCTCTTTTGAATGTTGGGTTTTGCTTCATTGAGAATGGTGATTACGTCGGAGAAAGAAACTGTTTAGAGAATTCCAAACAAATATACGAAAAAACTGGATTAAAAAACTACATTTCCATTGTTTTGGAAATTTGGCGAGATGTTTGTCTTTAGAAAAACCATCAGATTCCAGTTTAGCTTTGGTTTGCGCACAACAAGCTCTAGAAATGATGACAGAACATGTTGGTGAAGATACTAATAATCCTGGGATTGCCATTACCTTAGCAGTTGTTGGTCTCCGCTTTTTTAAAGCTGGAAGACTTAAAGAAGCAAAGAAAAATCTTTTGAAGGCTTTGGACATGATCAGAAGTTTGTTTTCAGAAAACCATCCTGGTTAGTTGAAATTTACCAGCTGCTTTACATAATGTATAAAAAAGATGGAAAGTTGTAGCAAGCTGAAGATTTTAGTAAAAAAATTTTAACATTATGTGAATTACAGAAGGAGAAAATAATCAATTTAAGAAGGGATGTAGTTTTTTTCAACTTTTTTACAACTTTGCATTACATGCATACTTGCAAATGTGTGTTTCAACTCAGATTGACGATGTTTCGGTGTCTTTTAAAATACGATGGAAAAATTTTCGATGACACCTAAAACGTTTTTTAGTGTGACGATGTCCATTTCCATTGAAAAAGCGATAAAAATGCAGGGCGATAAGATAATATCAGGATTATTAACTCGGTGATAGATTAGCTAAGTCTTATCAACAATTTTTCGGTCTTGCGTTATAATGTTATCATTTGCTGGGAAAGTGATAACCATTGGTATGTTTAGCTTGCTTTGACAATGCCGTGCTGGGTCGCTGACGTTGCCTGAGATTTCTTGGATTCTCTTATTACATTTTCAAATATTTTTTCAAATCATTTTCTTTATATATGAAAAATAGTAAATTTATAATAGTTATAGGACATTTATAGGAGACACACAGGGACGCGCTAGAACGCTAATTGGGGGTGTATTCATATAACCCGTTTGTGGGCGAGTAGTTTCTTTCATAAAGCGATTTGGTTTTCTAAAGACGTCAGTTGGGCACAACTGAATATATGAATATAAACCCCCCAATTAGTGTTCTAGCACCGTCCGTGCAAACACAACCCTCCATACAAGAGCAGCGTCAGCACTTCCCCTACAATTATGGTATGTGAAAGCTTTCTTAAATTAACCTTGGTGACAACAGTATTATATTGTTAAGGGTTGGTTAGTTATTTCTTGTTGTTGTGAGTTTACATGATTTTGTTACACTAAAACTTAGTAATGCACTTTTAATTTTTAAGCAGGTGCCATGCATATCTCAAAGAATTAATCATCTGTGCCTGCAATGACTGAAGATGAAGCTTGCGTACTGTTTAACGAAGGAGAACATTCTTTTATGAGGATGTGTTTCATTTACTTGAAAGTATCAGTCCAGATTGCTTGTATTCGATGTATCGCTTACGATTCAAGGGAAGAGAAAGAGTTTGGCGAAAATATTGAAATTGATCCCTAAATTTCTTCTGAGGAACATCCTGAAGGACATACAACAGCACCGGGAAAGACTAATAAAGATTTTTCCATCTCGTAAAAGATATCGAACAAACCAGCTTAACAAAAGCACTTTTTAGGCTTCGTCCAGATGAATGTCTAGGAAGCAATTACCTTTAGAAATAATTGGGAAGGGCAAACCTAACTGCAACATCAAATGTTGACAAAAAATGTAGGAAAACATGCCTTAAAAGCAAAACATAATTTCCTGTTTGAGGATTAGAGCAAGATGAAATGTGCTCTGTAGGATATAATTTCTCAAGAATTAGACAAAATGATCTTATTTCTGCTTCGACGATCTCCACAAGTTTTCATGTTTTAACAGTTTTAAGGAAGATCCTTAAGAAGCACATGGTAAAAAGCATGCCAACCAGTGGCATAAGTTTGAACCAGCTTGCCTGCGGTTATTCCAGGATGGGGTCCTTCCAGGTAAAGGTCAAGTGAAGTGTATGCATGAATGTAATATATCAAAATCAATTTATGCGAGTGTTTGATGCGATATATGTCAATATGGCGTATGGTAACCAGATTGATGCTTCTAAAATTATTGTTGCCGACGGACTTTTAGATATGATTTCTTTAGTGCTTGGGGAGTCGTGGCCGTTATATGGCAGCAAAATCCTACATTCCTGCAAATATATTTCAATGGACAAAAAATCTGTAGCCATAAGGCGCCATACTATTATTTACTTTATCATAAACAAATGTTTGGGGCTTTTCAGTTTATCAGATCATTGATCTGTTTAAGATTTGAGAAAACTAACATTGATTACATGAGAAGCTGTTTACTATAACCTGTGATTTTGAGTCTTCTGATCCATGAAGCTTTTTATTTTGACAATTTAACCGGAATGGTATTAAACCTGAGTATTTCACATACATGAAATGTTGTCCCATGTTACATATTGTCCCCTTTTCTAACTGAACACCTCATGTAGAGATGTAAAGCTGTGTTAATCGACGGCTCATACCAGATTGTTTGCCATAAATTCCAAAGGGCTATTGATGTATGAAAAGCATTTTCTATAAAGTAAAAATGTCTTTCTATGTATGCATATAAACCTTGAAATTTGGCAAAACAGCAAAGTATTTTTCATGATCACAAGGTAATTTTTCTGATGATCGTTATAATTTTTAAACTAAATTATTTCAGATTTACATTTAAAGAGCTTTGATCATATGAAAAGATATTTATCATAACCAGTAAGCAAGACACATTAACCAATTTTAACATTCTTGTAATTATATAATTAAAGACATGTTGGTTACATTCTGTTTGTATTTGCAAATACAATGTTACTAGTGATTGCTATATAGCACACTTTGCATATACTTACAGAAGATAATAGTCTAGTGAAATGCCTGATAAACATTTATGGCATTAAGCTGTCCTTAACTGCAAATTTTCACTCTGATAATTTTTGCTTAATCTTTGGCAGAAAAAAATTTTTTTCTCAAAATTTTTTTCTCAAAAAAGAGTTTTTTCTCAAAAGGTGAATTTGCTTGCACTGGTGTGGAGATGGGTAAAGGGTTACAATAAACTTGCATGGTTTGAAGTCTGAGCTTTTCTATATCTATGAACTGTCACTTGTAGTACCAAATTTCTAACTTAACTCATTACACAGAGGTTTGAATGGGGGTCTTTTGGGGGTTCTATGCCTGACAACTTGGTAGAAATTTTTAAAGACTATATCTGTTTTTGAATAGCATTATTGTAAAATAAATTTTACGTTTCTAGACATGCTAATGAGTCCTATATTTGGCATGATAATGAGCCTAAATATTTGGCAAAACATTCAAGTATTGTTCACTTCATTCTTTTTTGAACAAAACGTAAGCAAAATGTGTTGTTTTTACGCAAAAACGATGCCCACAAAATACATTTTGTATTGCTCTAAAATGCTGAAAATGGCATTTTCAAGGCTCTGAAATTCAAAATTTCTCAGGGTTGAATTCCTAAGACCCGCCCAGGTACGGAGCGCCTCCGACGTTTTATGACTGATGTTTGAAAAATCCTAGATCCGCTCCTGCTACAGAACGCTAATTTAAGCCATTCCATTGGTCAATAGCCAGATCAGTCGACGGTCTGGAATAATCTCGACCGATAATCGGGGTGGCCGGACAGATAAGAGAGTACAATTGCTATAGTGTAGTTGCTTCGTTAACTCGAAAGCAGATCAGGGCAAAAACATCTTTATATTTCTTTTACAAAATAAAAATAATGTGATAAAGATAAATTCAAAACAAAGGTTTTAATATTTCCTCTAACATGTATTCATGATTGATCGGCAAATACTCTTTAATTGATTTAACTGATGAGGCTCAGCTATCAACCAATCAACGCAATCGTTTTATTGTTTTTATTTTAAATAGTGCAAATTTGTCAGTTGTCATTCGGGGAAGAAAAGGAAACGAATTTTATTTATTTCTTCCACTATTAAATTAAAGTGAAATGAATAAGGAGTGTTTTGAGGAGAACACACGGAAACTAAGATGGAAACCATTTTTACGTAATTAACTATTATAGAATATAAGATTGCTAGTTGAATTTTCAGGCTTGCATTAGCTAGTTCTTGTGGAAATGACCGCATGTAGTGCTCCTGTCATTACGAATAATTTATGTATGTAAAAGTTTTATCGTGACTTGACACTCTGCACTTGCAGACTATTTAAGTTTTATAAGATATGCTAAGTCTTTATGTGTAGGAAATGCTAAATACAAATGAGAGGACATAATTTCGGAGAGTTTAGATCAAATGGGTAAACTACAAATGTAAAAACAGCTGTCCATTTACTGAAATCCACTGTCTTTAATTAAAAATTTTTGTTGTAGCAACAGTTGCTAGTAGCATAACTAATTATTGGCCAACGAATATGATTCGTTCAATTTCATCAACATTCCTTCTATCTTAGATACCAACCTGCAGTGTTTGATTGCGACCATACGTCTGCTATGATAAGGAGCTTTACAATTCTAAAAGCAATCGCATTGGAAAAGATACCATCATTTTTCTCAAGACTTTTTACGGTATATTGACAAATTTCTGATTTGAACAAGCTCTTCACTTCTCTCGAAACAGGTACGTCTGATTTACACGAATTTTGCCATGTTAAAATATAGACGTTTGTTCAAAGAAAAAAATTTTTTAATTGTTTGGTTTCTGATATCTGGCGATATTGCCAAAGTGATTCTTGTTGCTCTTATGATAGCTACTAAGTTCCTCTATTCTCACAGGATAAGATTCGTACCGTTTTAAATGTCACTATTTTCAGATATGGGATTTCTAGAGAAAAACTGCTGTGATGTGAGTCATAACAAGTCCCTGTTAGTGTTATATATTTTCTGTTAACCGAAACTTGTACTTAACCCTCTAAGGGCCATATGTAGTAAAATGCATCATAATGTAAATACTCTATGCGGTCTGCGTTAAAGAACTCGAGATTAACAAACTTTTAGGCGGACACACACAATGTGTATAGCATCGTGTTGTGACTCTGTTGGGGCCAGATGTTTTCTCAATTAAGTTTCGTTTTTAATTTCTTTTTCGCAAGCAATGGCCACTAACAGGTTGAATTGTTCGCCATGGCGGTTACTAAATGAAAAATGCAGACATGCGAACAAATAGAGAAAAGGGAAGCTGTAAAGCAGCACAATTGTTTTGATGTAAAGGAAGTTTCTTGTTTTGTTCATTTTTAACCTTTTACTTCGTTCCCCATTCGCTAATATATGTGCTTTAATTCCCCTAGTTATTACTGTATTGTAAGTCTACATTATTTAATCAATCTTAGCAGTGGCGGGGAGTGCATGGGGGCCGAGGCCCCCCAACTGTTGATTACTGGGGGGGCGCAGAAATGAATATGAGTCACGAAGTTTTAAATTTGGGCTAGAAAAATGAATTGAAGCAGAACAGTTATTTCTACAGTTATAATATGCAGTTAATGAAGTTAACTTTGGGAAAAAGGAAGACTGATCAAAGTGAAACCTTGTAAGGGGGTCGTTTTACAGTGAATTAAGGAATAAAGTAATTGATGAGCATTCTTGATGTTTCTTATGTGGCCAAAACACCTGACTTGTCAATTGTCACAATAACTGTAGACAACATACAGGGCCAAATTTAATGTCCTCTTAGGAGGCGCAACAAGGCCTAAAATTGTATAGTTTTTGCCTATTTCAATCAATTTTCTTGGCTTTCTCCCACAGACAGGAATCGTTACTGGCATTGCATCTTATTATTAATCCAAGCTTAATAATATTATTTGTGGGTAGCCTGCTTACAGGCTAACCACAATGTTATACTAAAAAATGTCCAGATGTCCAGGAGCTAAGACGGCAATTCACGAATTGACACGACTACATGACGATGATGCGTTAAGGAAAATATTCGAAAGTATGAAATTAAGGAAATTCGTAAAATTTTAGTAGCAATACTTGAAATAAGCATCTCAAAATATGATACAGGTATACTAAAGATTAGTATTAATACTGAACATCAATCATCTACAATACAAGACCTCCCATAGGATTAAAAATAGAAATATAATTGTATAAGATTCTGTTGTGAAGATTCTCTATTGAAGAGGACAAAAAATTAATTTTTTGTTAAAATTTTTGAGATTTCTTGAGGACGTTGCTACTCCTGTTATAGTGGCAAGCCTACTTAGCAGGTCTATTGAGTCATTGACTGAAGTCTGCCTCTCAAACAGACGTCCGACTTGTTTCAGTCGTTTAAGTCGGTCGTCCATAGAGCGCGAGCTTATAAACTAAGAAGACGGACTTTTAGTTGGTGGTATTTGGAGACAAAATTATCATTTTTGTTGATAAATGATCTATAATATTTATGTTATCATTACAAAAATATGACCGTCGGACTTCTCTAGTGATTTCTCATGTAGTTAATTAAATATTAGTCATTTACGCTATTCGCTTACCTATTTTTAATTCTAGTAGTGGCGCAGTCATCGGTAGAGTGTAATCAAAATGCAAAGGCTAACATAAAGTATCGAGACTCAATAATACTGCGGCATGTACTGCAAATTTCATTAGTTCAAAGGTGAAGGGGGTGCAAAATTTGCTTTGGCCCTGTAATAGTTTTTAATGCTGGATTTTTGAGTTCAGTTATACATCGGTTTCTTAGTATATATCGTGCGCGTGCTATATATCTCTATCTAGAATTCATCTCTCACAAAGATGTCACGTGGAGTGACATTGACTTGCAACATCGTCCGTTTTATCAATAACATAACGTAGTTATAATATGTGTGCTATAGTGCTGTTTTCAAGCAAGGTCTGTTTACTTTCGCGACATATTGTAGTCTGCGTATCGTGATGGAGTACGTATGGGTTGGCTGTATCGGGATGTTTGATGAGGTGCTGATGACTTGTCGGGATTAGGTTTTGACAGCGTTTGCAGGTTATCATAGTTGGTCTTGACTTTAAATGGTTCTTTTGTTGGTAGGAGGTGACGCCTGTTCGTACGGACCATGTGCCCCTTTTCATTCATGACGAGGTATGCTCTAGTTTCCTTACACTTCTTGACTACTTGTCCGGTTTGTGCCCAGCTGTTGTCGTTGTTAGTTCGAATTCGGACAGTGGTGCCTGGCTCAATATTTGATAGGTCTCGGGCATGATAATCATACGCTGCCTTGACGTAAGAGTTGGAGAGAGTGACATTGATTGTTTAACCTTTTGCTGCGGGAAGGGTTGTGCGTGGGTTCCTGTGATACATTTTGTAGGATGGGGAATTGCCATCATTTGCGGGTGTTGTATTGAATATTAGTAATGAGAGAAATGGATCATTCTTAGCTTCCTGAGCTTTCTTCATTGTTTGCTTGACTGTTTGGATATATCGTTCAACGCGACCATTTGATTGAGGGAAGTGAGGACTTGAGTTGTCATGTCCAAAGTCCCATTCTCGAACGATTGGACTTGTCAAATATATCATCCAGATCCGATATAGAAGTGAAACAACCAATCACTTAAAGCATATCGAGCATACAGCTTGGCATGCTTAACTAACAGAGGAGCAACTTCTTCCAGTCCAAAACTCTTCTCTAATTTGTTGCACGTCATCAAGAAAAAATGATGCATGCGTCATCGAAAATACTATGTATATCGACGATGTAAGCATTATAGAAACTTTACCTAAAATTGTATATGAGAATTGAGTCGATATATTTGAATTAGTGCTATGTTTTGAAGCGTAGACCTTATAGCTTATAGTTTGGTAAAGCTTTAAGACAAGTACACCAGTATTTTTATAGATTGCAAAGACATGGTCATTGAGTGAGTCTTTAAAATCATCTCATGACTATTCGAAGACGACGTTTTCACTCCACTCCGCATGAAGAAATAAGTTTGGCATTGATTAGTGGGAGCGAGACTTCTGGGTCGCACTCAATGAGTGTGATTGAGCTTTCAGAATGCAGACGGTATATACAGTGGATAAAACTTTACTTGGAGACTTGCGCTGTATTCAGGGGGAAAAATCTCCCCCAAAAGCTAAGTAAATTTTGTATATCTTGCATAGCGTTTTTTTCGTTGATTTTGTCTGCACAAATGACGAACTTAAAACGATGTAAACGTGTATTGGGAACGTGTGTCTAAATAGCGTGTCTGTTTTTCCATGGAAATCAAACGTGTATAGAAACACGCTTCAAAAAAACATTTTGCAAATTTTTTAATTTGAAAGTTACATTTAGCGATCATTAGATCAAGTTATCCTGTTCTACAAACATCGTTCATAAATTATATAGTTCATACTTATATAATATCGTGGCAGCACAAAAGTCATTCGACTTTTTAAATAGACGACAATTTTTTTAAGAGCAATTTGTTTTTGTTAAATCAGAGAGTTCTTAATACCAGCTAATGAAATGGAATTGCTTGTGACATAGATTCAACTGCTCACAGCTACCATGCGAGTTTGAGGCCTTGAAATGAATACTTTTTCTTTTGAATTCCTTTTTTTATCCAGCTCAGCTCGCTAGTACATAAACACAGGTCTTGCAAATCGATCACTCCTGATGAAACGAATGGTATATAAAAAAGAAAGTAGGAGTTGAGAAGTTTGTTTAAGTTCAATTGCTCGTATGGAATTTTGCATACTAGAGGAAATTATGGCACAAAACAATCTGAAAAGTCTTGGCAAGTTTTTGTAGCTTTAATTTTATTCGTTTTAAACGTTAAATTTGGCATAATTAGGACGCATAGTTCACAAGTAAATATGAGGTATCGCTATCTACCAATTACGCAGTCAGCCCGCTTGCTTAAACCTGTTATACGAACTTTTATCTGATTTTATGCTCTACAGAAACTGTAGATTTCTTAAGAATTGAATCATGGCAATGTCTGGATGTTCACTTGTCACTACCAAAACTTGCAGGCTGGCTACATATAGTATTTAGATTCTTTAAGGAAATTAAACAATTAAAGGCCTTTGCAAAATGGCGTTTCAAGCACTTGCAATTTATTTGCAGTAATTTGACAAAGATCACAAAATTTGTGAAGAATCATGATATATGCAAAAAATTATTTTGAGTCTCTTTAATGGCATGTCTGACTCTGACTCTGGCAAAATAACTGTTTGATATTTAACATAAGTTTCCTTTAACCTTAAAAAGTATTAAATCTACAGAGTGTATCAAAATAAGAAAACCTTCAGAAATTTACGTATTGCGATAATTACTTTACCTATCACTATACTTAGCTCAGGGGCATACATTATTGCGAGCTGCTTGCAAAGATTACGTTGCCCAAAGGCAAAGTGTGTTTCACGCATTTTTCGTATTGCGAAAGGATTAATATGACATAACTTTCATAACGACCAATTCTGTAGTTTAGAAAGTGGGTGTCATATAAAAAATTTAAACTTATGTTAGCTAGTTAAAAATAGAACCCAAAAAATAATGTAATTATTATATACATGCTTTATTTCTTTATATAGCTTGTAAGGAAGCTGGTTCGTGTAAGTCTGTAAGGTTGTTAATTGATGGTAGCGTAAGTGATAGTCAAATCGATGCATTAGGATTAATATTCTTCGCTACATCTGACCTGGTGCTGTTTTTGATTACGACGGCACGTCTAATTGGAGAAGACATTTCTACAAATTCGTTCTTTTCGAAACTAACAGCATCTTTTTTATAAGATTTGCAAAGTTATCATGAATTTCTCACGTGAACAATTTCTTTACTCCCAGTGACAGAAGCGTGTCATAGAAAATTATGTGAATAAATTTTACGTTGAATGATTAAGAACATTTGCTCCTTGATGAGCATTTTCGGTAGTTTTCCATTACATGTTGGAAAATAAGAAACTATAACCGTTGAGCATAAGTAAGAATTATATTTTATGGGGAAACTGCTGCGCAAAATAAATTTGCTACCGGTATGTTGTTGTGTGTTTACGTTAATGTATCAAAAGAGTATCACCCAGCACGACTTGCTTTAACTGCATATTTGACATATTTGACAATCATGTTCACCGCTTCCTCAACAATATATTTGACACCCAAAGATCCTATTCACACTGCTCCTTAGAAAATCTTGTACTTTTGTCTCCTTTTCATTGGCCTACACTGTCTTCAGATTCGCACTCAAATCACTCGACTCTGTAATGCTGCCTTTCCTCATATTAATGTTTGCTTTGTTTTTTATTTATCCAAGCGTCTCTCCTCTTTCTTTTCTTTTAAGGACAGGGCTCTCAAGTTCCTGAGATCTGGTGTTTTACACTCATTTAAGTGTCGATGTTGCTCCACCTCGTATGTGGGTCAAACTACGCGTCATTTACAAACCAGAATATTAGAGCACTTGGGAATCTCTCTCTTAACAGGGAAACCTTCCTCTTGTCCACCACCATCCGTATTTCTTTCCCATATAAGAAACACATCTCACTCTGCCGGCTCTGAGGAGTTCTCAATTCTCTCTTCCTTTTCAGACAACTATAACCTTATGATTCATAAAACCTTACTATTAAGATAACTAAACTTAAACCCTCTCTTAACTCTCAAGGCAACTCAATCCCCGTTCACTATCTGTATACTGCTCTTTTCATTTAATTCCGTAATCTAAACTTCATACTCTCCTCACATGTAATTTAACATCTTGTAATATATACTTGTATTTGAAAACCTCATGTATAGAATTTATCTCAATTAATCTGAAGATATCTTAAGTTAAAGACGAAACGTAATTATAAAAATAACATTTTATCTTTCCTTATTTCCTTGTTGTGATGGCTATTTTTTTAAAAGTCTTATGTTGGGCTATTTTGTTCATATTGAAAATTCAATTATAGACAGTTAGTTATTTTATCTTCATCAACAAATTAGATATAATAACGTAACAGCAACGCGTGTGTTCTAGCATTCTTTTGAAATGCGTTCGAATTGCGATAAATTAAAGGGCGACCAAGCGTTTCTTTTGAAAGACGACCGTGTATCAACGTGAAGTGTTTAGTACTATTCTATAAGTAAATGGGTGCTATAGAAATGTAAAAACTCCCGTCGATTTGGTAAAATTAGAAATTATAAGATGTTAACTTGTTATAATTTTTATGCATTTTTTGCAACTGTATTGAAAAATTTGAAAATTATTCTGTATATAATAGTTTGTCAACAGTATACATCATAGTTAACACAATCTCAACGTTAGTAATGACTTCTGAAGAAGTGGGAGCCTGCAGTGCCTTTAGAATTTTTAATTGCTACAGCTCGTCTTTGTTAAGGGAGTGACTTAGCCAATCATATATGCATTTACGTTGAAGAAACAGCATCACTTTCGGAAGACTAATGGTAATATCGGGACGAATTTCAAACGTTAATCTCTTCACTCAAGTCGACACAGGTGCGTAATGATAATAATAGTTGAGAGCAATTGCTCAAGGAAAAAGCAATTGTTAACATTTGAATATCTGGCAGCCAAAATTCCAATATTGAGATTAATTTGCATTCAACATCACCCTAACGACTTTGTCTGGTTATTTCTGATGAATTTGATCACCAAGATTTTTAATGTACACGTAAGAAGTAAGAAATAAGTAATCAAAAATTATTTGTTTTCATATAATGTCAAAAAAGTACAACTTTTGTTGAGTCATTAAAGATTGATACTTCCAATTTCTTCTCACAACAATAATAACACTCAGTATAATAAGTAATTCTAATGAAACGTTTATTGGCGACAGGTAATAAACTTCTCTTTTGATTTCTTTTATAATAAATGATTGAAATCCTTTTAATAAGCAGCGCGAATGAGAAATTTTGTAACAAACAACTAACGCAAGCGTATTTTATCAAATATCGTTGTGAGGCCGCTTCAAAATTTGACACCAAAGTATGCATTAATCTCTTGAATGACAACTCTTACAACTATATGGAAATTTGTAGATTTAATGTTGTAATTCAATCGACAAGATTGACAATTATATGGAAAGTAGACTTAAAATTTTTTAGTCCGGCATTCACTATAATGAGAAGCTGTGAGCATTTATTTCTTATATAATTTTTGTACATTGCATTAATTAACAACATACTTTGACATGAACAAGTAAACTATAGTAAGGTGAACCATTGAGTTCTATTAAATTACCAGGAGGGGAAAAGTTGTCTGGAGCAGGTTAAAAAAAACATGGTGGCGAATAGGAAATTTTGGATGAAAACTACAAATTCTGTTCTTGTCGAAACAAACAGCATCTTTTTTATAACATTTGCAAAGTTATCACGACTTTCTCACGTGAACAATTTCTTTACTCCCAGTGACAGAAGCGTGTCATAGAAAATTTATGTGAATAAATTTTACGTTGAATGAATAAGAACATTTGCTCCTTGATGAACATTTTCGATAGTTTTCCATTACATGTTGGAAAATGAGAAACTATAACCGTTAAGCATAAGCATCCAAAAATTCATCTTCGAAATAGTGAAAACTCTGACAGTTTTAGGTCTTATGCTATATATTCTTGATCATATACATTTAGAATCATTCTATTTTAGCCGATTCCATTTCTAAAGAAACTATTGAAAATATTCATATGCTATTTTAATACATGCTTTTTTAAATTGTTGTTGCCTGTTAGCTATTTCAGCATGCTATTTCGATAAAGAAGTTTCACACATACTGTTTTGAAAACTTACGATAATGATAAACAATTATTTTGATACATGCAGTTTTAAAAAACGTATTTCCTCAACTTGCACATGCGATTAGTCGACATAAAATTCATGGTTGTGTTATGGTTGGCTCAGTTGTAGCCATCCTTTCCATTGCAGTGATTTAAAATATAGTCATTTAAAGTAATTCAAACTTTCCTATCGCTGCATATTAGTTTTCAATTAAGTGAAAACGCCTTATTTTGCACTTCTTTATGGTTTTGCGTTATTAATTTCTAGTATACACATTTCAAAGACAGAATTTGAGTTGACTTATGACAATTTTTTGCCATATTATCATATGAAGACGATGTATTGTTAACAATATGCCATTATAAAGCTGTTTGAAACTTCACTTATTACAACAAAATTCCACCTACAAATTGATACGCCCATAAACTTCTATATAAACAGACAGTATAGCTACAGACAATTTTATATAGTGTCGTTAGATCAAATTATTTTTGCGATTATTGTTCTCATAATATTTTGGTAATACCATATTGTCCATATTGCCGATTATTCTGTGTCAATCAAAGGTGGAAAACTTTCCACTTTAGCAAGTGTTTCGATGTATCAGTTTTACATATAAAAAAAGTGTGCAGAAGCTAGAAGTTATTTCATTTTGATGATTGGGGGTGGGGGGGCATAATTCATATATGCATGTATAATTTGTACAAAACAACCTATTTCAAATAAATAAAATACAACAGAACATGAATATATGAATGTTCTCTCCCCCCTTTTTTTATTAACCCGTTTTCGCCACTGATTAGTTTAGTTAACCATAATAACGGGGCAGCAGTTTTAACTTCTTGCAAAAGTACGACTAGATTTACCAAAAACAATATTGAATTTTATAATTGATGAGGTCTTCTTACCTTAGTGCAAAAAAATTATTATTGTAGCTATTGTTAGCACACAACCTTCCAGTTTCCAGCATCAATTGCGTTAACGCCTGCTGTGCAAAAAACATTTGCTGCCGGTATGTTGTTGTGTGTTTACGTTAATGTATCAAAAGAGTATCACCCAGAACTACTTGCTTTAACTCCATATTTCACATATTTTACAATCATGTTAACCGCTTTCTTAACAATATATTTGACACCCAAAATCCTATTCACACTGCTCCTTAGAAAATCTTGTACTTATGTTTCCTTTTCACTGGCCTACACTGTCTTCAGATTCGCACTCAAATCTTTCGAGTCTGTAATGCTGCCTTTCCTCATATTAATGTTTGCTTTGTTTTTTATTTATCCAAGCGTCTCTCCTCTTTCTTTTCTTTTAAGGACAGGGCTCTCAAGTTCCTGAGATCTGGTGTTTTACACTCATTTAAGTGTCGATGTTGCTCCACCTCGTATGTGGGTCAAACTACGCGTCATTTACAAACCAGAATATTAGAGCACTTGGGAATCTCTCTCTTAACAGGGAAACCTTCCTCTTGTCCACCACCATCCGTATTTGTTTCCCATATAAGAAACACATCTCATTCTGCAGGTTCTGAGGACTTCTCAATTCTCTCAATTCTAACTTTATGATTCATACGAGCTTTCTCATATGTAAACATAAACCCTCTCTCAACTCCCAAGGCAACTCAATCCCCCTTCACCTTCTGTATACTGCTCTTTTCATTTAATTCCGTAATCTAAACTTCATACTCTCCTCACATGTAGCTTAACACCCTGTAATATATGTTGTATTTAAAACATCATGTATAAAAGTTATCTCAATTAATCTGAAGATGTCTCAAGTTAAGGACGAAACGTAATTATTTAAAAAAAACTTTTATCTTTCCTTATTTTCTTGTTGTGATGGCTTTTTTTAAAAGTCTTATGTTTGGCTTTTTTATTCATATTGAAAATTCAATTATATAAAGTTAATTATTTTATCTTGATCAACTAATTATATATAATAACGTAACAGCAACGCGTGTGTTCTGGCATTCCTTTGAAATGCGTTCGAATTGCGATCAATTAAAGGGGACCAAGCGTTTCTTTTAACAATTCCATAAGTAAATAGGTGCTATAGATATGTAGAAACTCCCGTCGATTTGGTAATAATTTTTCTTTTTTGAAAATACTTTCTAAAGTTTTAGTCTGTCAAGTAACACTTGTTGCTTTAGAAAAGATGCACTAATAAATTATTCAATGAAATCTTGCTAATTTAAGTTAGCACTACATATTTATTTTTACTAAACAGTCATGCAAAGGCTACTTATTTACATATGGTTTCAAAACAATAGAGTCCTTAAGTGGTGACGTCACGTTTCCATGGTGCTAAAAATCTCAGTTCCAAACAAGCGCCCATTCGAATCAAAATGGAGACATTATCCATTGCTTCGCTTTTTTCTTTCTTCTCAGAAGAAAAGAAATCTGTAAACCACGTTAAGTCAGATAAAATTAAAGCATTTACTTACCAGCAGAGTGTTTTACGAGGAGAAGTACACGCAAGAATGAAACAAAAGGTTTATAAAGTGACGGTGAATGTCAAATGTCAAGATTAAGTTTTAGACTGTTTTTGTTGCCCAAATGAACACGAGGGCGAGATTTTCTCTAGTAGTGAAATAAAAAAAGGCTTGTTAATAAACGATTTTTTTAAAAAAATTATGATACTCGTCGGTTTTCAGTCCTCAAATTGACCTACCACTACTAGTTTGGTGTGAGGGAGTTGGGGTAAAAGGCTATACACATATTTGCATTTTTATTAATAAACACAAGGATAACATGGTATTTAAAAGACATGGAAAATTGGTACATCATTTAATGTTGTTTTCCTGGGGGGAAGGGAAACTCCCTTATAAAAGTGATGGGATGCTCATGGGAAATGTTCAGAAAGACCCCTCAATGGTAGCTGTGGGCAGTACTTGCTTTTATTTTTATCCCCAAAAAGACATCCATTGTAAAACATATGTCAAAACTTCTTTTAACTTCTGTTCTCCAAAACATGATAAACGAATTCTCGCAGTGATGTAATTTGACACCCTATGTACACCCAGGCTGTTCCAGATGATAAATATTGTAATCCCTAGGAGGTAAAATCATCCCTTTACTGTTATATTAGAATGCTATCCCCCTCTAGCTGTATTTTCTTCTAAGTAAGCCTCAGTCTACAAATTATTTTATTTCTATTTGAACAACAATAATTATTAAAAAACTGTCCAATGTAGTCTTCAAGCATAAAACTAATCAAAAACCATATCTTCACAATCCCTCTTTGATGAAAGGAAATTGCAAATTTACAAGTGCCGCCCATAACTGAAACAAAATGTCAGCATAGCAGCACAAATACGAAGGAATGATGCCTAAAATTTTGAAGTCTAGCATTGGCTCTTTCGACATAAATCCGTGCTTTAGCTATAGCGTTTGTTTTCTTGACCTCACTCTCTGTACAACATCCTGGATAAGGAAACCCTTGTCCGCCAGAATCATATCTCCAGCTGTCAAGTGATTAAGGAGTCAGACTGTTGCACAATGGCCTTGTCTGAAATAGAACCTGGATACAGCCGACTGACATTAGTAATGACTCCATTTGGTGCAACACCAACTATTACCATAAAGGAATTCATTCCTCTCATAATTAAAGCTTTAGACATTCAAAACAAAGGAAGCCTGTCCAAAGCGCTCGCATAAGATAATTTGCTTAGAACTGCATTTTTTAGCGCCATTATAACGAGACGTCACACTTAAGGACTCTATGAGACATGTTTTATTATTTTTTCCAAAAAAATTGCTGGTATGCATTATTTATGAAGTAGCAACGTTTAAGTCTTATCTTTTTGTTTCTTTTAATGATTCTTCTAACATGCCGCGTGTCAAACTGAGTGTTCCATTTTAAGATGTCGTCAGTGTATGTCGGAGCACCCCTAAGTCCAAAAAAATGTGTAATTACTCTGTTCAACATAATTTATGATTTCAAAAAGTGGGTTTTATGCATGTTAAACTCATGTTGGTGCTGTTGTTATCTATCCATCTTTATATAACAATAGTAACCTCTGTGTAATAAGCGTTTTTGATAGGATAGTATTGGTAAAATCTTATTTGTGAAGAATGCCTGTACATTCAATTTTTCAACCTTCTTTTTTAAATAGGAGACTCCTGCAGCTTGTAATGATGAATGTACGTCTACTTTGGGGAGGAACTTTGAAAATCGTCAAACCATTAGCTTTTGAACGAGTGCAATCATTCTGTCACAGCTTTTGGAGGAATGATGGAAAATATCAAGTGAGAATAGCTATGATTTCACATAGGTCAACAAAAGTACTTTATAAAAATGCCTAAGTACCTTACTATTGCGTGACATGAAAGAAAGTGTTTCTTTTACGAATTTTAGCCTCCCCCCCCCCTCCACCACTATGTAGATGGTTCAAACAGAAAAATTTAAGTTCATTGACTTTGTCTCCAAAGTTGCGTATCATTGAGTTGAGCCATAATGACACTTGTAACCAGGAGAGAAAATAGAACGTTAATTCGGGAGGGGTATATTTTCATATATGCAACTCTTCCCTGCTGATTTCTTTTGTTTGCGATGTTAATTTCAAAAGAAGTCAGCAGGGCAGAGCTGAATATATGAATATTCACCCCTCCTCCCAATTAGCGTTCTAGTTTCTCCACTGAAGCTATTGACAATTATAGCCAAATAATACAAGAAATATTGCCAAGTATGAAATTACAGTTGTGCCAATATCCCATTTTGCAAACCACGGTTCGATATGAAACTACCCTTTGAACAGTTCCTTGATGAATGTATTGGAAAAGTTAACAATTTTTTGTTCCGGAATGTCTCCTTGACTCTGTGCATTTACTAGAAAGCTCAAAAAAATTTGATTGCAATCCAATGCATGCACCTCTTAATAAATTTGATGTAGCCCTTTATTGAAAAATGGTTAAAGATATGCCTTACCTATGAGATCTGTAATCTGATTAGAAAAGTTTTTAGGTCTCAATAGAATTATGTTTTCGCTCCCTTAAGTGATAAAAACAAGAGAAATTTTAGGTATGAGTGATTTGAAGAATCTCAATAGCTTTTTTATTTCCCATCTGAAGATGGTGAATATAGTTTATCTTGTGCAATTTGGGGGACTTTTACCTTATAAAATGTTCTGGAAGTTCTAGATTAGTTGTACTCCTTGCGGTTGGCAATGGTGTGGGCTGTCCATACAAGAATCAGGCTGTCAAGACTCTTTGGCATGCTGATAAGAGCCGGATATATGGCAAAATAGCCAAACAACTTAATAACTATTTTAATGTTAGAAATGTAGATTTTTACGTACAATTTCTAGTTATAAAATACGCTTTTTATCCATCTTAAAATGCTGAAAATTGCATTTCAAAAACAATAGAAATCAACATGCCCCCAAATTCTCCTAGATGAAGGACGCTTCCGGCCTTCAACGAAACGTCTACGGCGTTTAATGAATTTTGTTGCAAAAATCCTAGATCCGACCCAGTAATTCCCCTAACTATGCATACTAATTTTTGGACTGTAGATTATATTACGATGCCACCTCTAGTATAATTTATAATCCCTTTGATTCAGGTTATAAATGTTACAGCAAAAAAACTTGTGCTCGCTTATTGATAATTAAAATTTTCTATAAGACGTTGTAATTTATTAACTTTTTAGTTGTTATCAGCAGTTGTTGGTGTTAGTCAAAAATGAACGTATTTAGATGCATTCAGTTTGATTAACATTCTATTTTAAACAGAAATCTGCTACCGTTTTTGACGGTGTCTCTAAATCTAATTTGGGAAAAGACATCACAAATGATCAAGCAATCATTACTCCAGTCAACAAAGGTGGGTCAGATGTAGCTATACTAATTTGTTAATTGAACAGAGAATTTTTTTGAAAGAAAAACTATTATGGCATTCAACTTGTTATGGAAAGCTTGATACCATCTTTACTTGTTCCAGGCACGGCAGGCCAACATAATGTAAATTAACGCCAGAAACACTACATGTTTGTAAATGTACATCGTCCAGGTTAGTATAGTCCTAAGAACGACTGTTTTTGTTGTTGTTGACTGACGTTTCGACAATCTTACAATACCAACCTGGACGATTTACATTTACAAACATGTAACAATAGTCCCGGGTTTAAACCATTTACTTTATTGCCCGAAACACTAGTCATCTAGTTATAATGTTGCAACTTAATTAGGAAATTGAACGAGAGTTACCTGAAGCTGATTGGGATTCTATTAGTATCTACAGAGCAGAGACAACACAAGATACTACGCATGCGCACGTTGGTCATATTTCAAAGATAGTGGCCACATGAACCGCCTAAATGTGCATATGAACGATATGCAGGGAGGCGATAACACGATGGGTGGGCGTGTAATCTCTCCTCTGTAGATGCTAATAGAATCCAATAGAACTTCAACTTCAGGTAAGTCACGTTCAATTTCCTAATTCTATTAGCATCTACCGTAGAGATCCCCCACTAGATCCGAAAGTCACGTGGACACGATTCATGCCTACACGCAAATACAACATCAAGTAATAAACATGTTTTAATTGTAGATGTATCAAACATACCCAAAAATAATAACAAGTATGAACAAGGTTCGTGAGTTAGTTCCTTCTACTTCCCAACAAAGTGTAGTATCCGGCCAGCAATTATACTACAATCATTGTCCCCCCCCCCCACCCTCAGACATGAAAGAAGTACTACACTCGCGGTTATTAGCACTTACACGGTCAAGAGTTAAAGTCACTGCTTTCTTAGTGTTTTCCCCTGTCTCGATTTTCCTCTTGGGTTGGTTTTGATAATAGTTGCGTCGTTGGGGTCGGCTTTGCAAATGACCTCCTCGACGTTGGAATAAAAAAGGCACGTGGGAATTATAAGAGCCTGTCGACAGTTGATCGTTGCGTTTCCGTTTTTGGTTTGTCAGTTGCTGTGCAGCCTTCTTGCTTTCTTTTACTGTTTTGAGGCGTTCCTTTAAATCATCGCCAAACAGTTCTGCAGCAACAGGCTCTTTGTTACTAATCAAATCCAATCAAAATCAAAAAAATTGTTTAATATTAATACATCTTGCAGTTTTTACAACTGAATTACATGTATATTACAACATTATTATACACAGTCACAGTAATACAGTTATTTACAAGCATTAAGATTAATAATAGCAAAACTTAAATAAAGATTAAATGAAAGATGTATTACATAAGCATGTCGAATGTACAACATATGGGCAACCTACAATTTAAGAGATATGCTTGTTTGAGAAATTTGGAACAAAAGAGTTTTTAAAACGATTTGTGCAATATTTAGTTGCATAAAATGTCTTATTTGTCTTCAGCTGATTGTAAATGACATCAGTTCTTTGAGGTAATAAATTGTAAAGTTTGTGATTCTTATCGTTCACTATATCATTAAAGAATCTCCTACTGAGAGATTCATGTCTGTCGAACAGGGTCGGAATATAAGCTGTTGATAATGCATCTTTATTATGTGCTCCAGAAAATATGATGCCCATAGCTCTCTTTTGTATACGCTCTAAATAATCAGATAGATATTTTGGCAGACCAGAGTGAAATACTTGGCAAGAGTACACAAAAATTGATCTTATTATAGCGCAGTAAGAACAAACAAAGTCTTTTTTTTATCTTTATCAGCCCGTTTTAACTGCTTAATAAGTATAAACGTTTTGCTGCCTTTTTAGTGATAACATTTATGTGGTCGTTCCATTTCAAATCATTTCTTATTGTGACTCCCAAAATTTTAACATTTTGAACTCTTTCGAAAGGTTGATCATCGATTAAGATTTCATCAAACGTTGGAGTAGTTTTTCTGAAACATATGATAATTTCTTTACATTTCTTTGGAATCTATAAGAGAAGCTCTTTACATTACTCGGATAAATTGACTTTAATCCCATTAAAACTTTTATCACATGTGACAAATTTCACGAAAAACAAACTGTCAGATATTGATTCTTGACATAAAAGGGCAGAGTTATCTCAGATTTCAAAAGGACGCGAATTACAATGCTTTCGGTAAATACTAAAGAAAAAATTAGGCCCAAAGAATAGCAACGTATTAATGTTAAGAGTTAGCAACTCATAATGTTGAAAGTATAGTGATTGTGTGATGAGATTTAAATCCCTCGAATTACCATTGTAGTTTTCATAAGGGTAAAATACCAATAAACATTAAAAATGGGCTAGAAAAATGTTGACTAAATATTATTTCCTTTGTGCTGATGTAATAAACATTACTAATATTATTGAGTTAATTTCTGGCGGTTAACAATGCGAATAAGCACATGTAGTTATACATAGGTATTAGTATGGACACCATGTCCGCATTTTGGTTCAACTACATGGTCTTTAAATTTCACGCTCACCTACAATGAACATGAAACAATATAACTAGAAACATATAAAGCATTGAAAAGTTAATTGCAATTCAACTTACTTATAAGGAGGTTCAATTGGTGCTTGTTTTGCCATCTCACTTGAGGTTTATCAACAACGAGACTTCTTAGCACTCGACAGAGTACGACACGTGTTACAACACAGAAAGATGGATTTCCAAGTTCTAAAATCGTCTGTATCATAAGTATTTTTCAAAGCTTGTTTAAAGTATTCCAAAGTTTACATTTAAATCGAAAAAGGTTTGGTTTGTCACTGGAGAGGCTGTATGCCAAGATTTTCCACATTTGAGTTGACCTGTATATAAACCATTTTTGAAATTGGTTTAAAGAAGTCGAACTTGTCTTCAGATTTGTTTTGCTCAATCTCGACCAATTGGTTTTCTGTTTTTATAATTCCTCTGGTTATCTTGAAAAAAAGCCCTAAGTCAATATACTCGTGCAAGTATGAGTCTGTAAGACATTAAATTTGAAGTTTAATTGAAGTAATTATATATATGAGTTCACAAAGAAACGGTGGATCTAAAATAAATTTTGTGGCTTGTCTTTGAATTTTTCCTATTTGCTTGACACGACGGATTCTTTGATGAGACCATAGCATAATTGACACCGAACTAAACATTAGATAATGAATACAGCTAATATTCTTCATAATGCTTATTGTGGAACGACGTGCATAACCAATACTGGTCATTAACATGAGCTGACAAAGATAGGTTGGATGATGTTATAACTCCAAAATCTTGCTGGCTCATATTACATGATAATATACGACTTGCAATTCGACTATATCTCATTGTAAGTGTAGGACATTCTTTTGAATTAAGAAGCAAATTGATGTTGACAGCATTTTCATTTAATTACATCATATTGTTTTGCAATGCTTGAGCATCTTTGTAGTTCCCGAAAAAATTGCGAACAACGCAGAAGCTTTCCATAATTGGGTGGTAAGAACGGCGAAATAACCATTTTCATATAATATGTAGCTAAAAAAAGAGTCTGTAGTTTCCACCCTCATAGCGTTTCTTCAAAACCTCCTAGGGCGACTTTGAACTTGCTGATTATTTGTCCCTTGTCTTCCTCCGTCCCGACAGTTGAGAATGCTTACATTCTTCAGAGGACAATCATGGCAATCAGAAAGCTATCACATTTTACCCGCAAATTTTAGAGATTTTCTGCTCACTGCATGTAAATGGTGAGATGTCTTCGTTCATCTCCTGTAGTGAAGTTATATATTGTGCATAATGCTGTCACACGTGGCTTTCCAGTTTCCAACTAAAATAGCGGGATTAACCTGGAAGCACAAGTGTGGCACGACGTAATGTTGTTTTGCTGCTGCGCCTCATAGCCTACTGTTATTATGACACAAATTCACAATTACTTCAATTAATGTGAGTAATATATAGCTCTTGTGGATACTTTGGTTTATTCAGGAATTTGACTTTTTGGAACATGAGGAACATGAATTACGTGACCTGTGACAAAAAATGTATATCAAACGATTACAGATGTTACTGCTCCTTTTCTACCGCCAAGTGATGTTGCCACTTATGTAAAGCTGACTTTCTTTTCTTCAACAAATACGCAATTATTTTAGAAAAGTTGACTGTTCTCGTGGGCAGCAGTTGCAATTAAGTACAACAATTAAGTGGGTTACTGAAAGATCAAACCCCGATACTTTTGATGCTTCTAAGCAAGAGCAACAACTTTGTCTTTATTATGCCTCTGGATTTCTATTTAGTAAAACTTTTTATCAATAGTTCGTTAGCTCAGATTTGTGACGCTTAGAAACATTAGACTATTAAGAAGCAAATTGATGTTAATGCAGTTTTGATGCATTGAGAGTCGAATTATTATTTCATTATTCTTCAATTAAAGAATTAGAAATCATGCTCTTTTAGAGCTTGCTATTCCAATTAGCTATGTTTGATATTGAGATTTATCAAAGTCGAAAATGGTTGCCTTTAGGAACATACAAACAAGCGCATGCCCTTTTTAAGCACTTATCACTAGACTTTATATTGCATACATAGCATGTATTTAAAGCAATTGAATGTTGGCAGGAGCATGCTGGTTGTGAAGTCATACTACTAATTACTTTATTTACAGACATCAACAAAATAAGTCTAACTGAAAAGAGGATTGACATATTGTCATTTGATGGTGGAGGAAGTCGAGGTATAATGCAACTGAAGATACTGGACGACGTTTTACGATTAGCATCGATTGTTTTGAGAAATCCTGAAACGGTGGAGTACCTTGTAAACGAAGAAAGTACTGAACGGAAAAAGCATTTCTTGGAAGATCTTGCCGTTCGAGAATGTCTGATCAATAACCTAAAAGTAGTTAAGGATCCCATTCATCCCACCGATGTTTACGATATGATAGTTGGTACCGGTATAGGGGGTCTTATCTCGTTTGGTTTGGTTGGTGGAAATAAAGTTGAAGGCAACAATCATGAAAGGAAACGGATGACTGTGGAAGAATGCATTGAGACGTATCGCAGCAAAACTAAAATCATTTTCAAAAAAACCTGCATGCAAAAGATAATAGATTTTCTTTTTAGACTTTCTTTTATCCAAAAATTGCAGCCCATTTCTTTTGTTCCTCTTACAACATATTCACAAGCCAACATAGAGAAAATCTTAAAGGATCAGTTTGGTGACTGTGACTTAAATGATTTTAGAAAAAATGATAATTCCAGTAGTGTTGTCGGAGTTGTTGCCAAAAGAATTTGTCCAGACGAACATCTTGTACTCTTTGACACAGCAAATGAAGATCAACAAAAATACAAAGTTTACGAAGTGTTGCTTGCAACCTCCAATTCCCCATTTTACTTTAGTGACACTGTAGTCACAATTGGCAATGCTAAATATATTGAAGGTGGCTTAGGTGGAAATTGTCCGTTAAAACAAGCAATTTCACGAGCACAGGAACTTTTTAACAACGCAAAAATTGTTTCAGTTTTATCAGTTGCACCTCCATCATTTCCCAAATTAAAAGCTCCTTCTACTGGTGGTTTTATAACTTGGATGTCTTATCTTTCGACAGTATCTATTGATGGCAATATAGTGTTTGAAGAAGTAGTCAAAAGCCATACATTGGATGAAACTTTGTTTCAAAGGTTGTCCCCACGTGGTAATTCCTTAAAAACATTCAAGTTGGATGAGATCGATATAAAAAGGATATTAGATGCCATGGAAGAAGAAAAAGTTCAGGATGACATGTTTCTTGTCGACGTTGTTGCCAGTGCAATGGCTGTTGTCTTGGCGTCTATTGATAAAGTAGAAAAAATTCATAAAGATTCGTTGAGTGTTGCAGTAAAGCTTGCTAAAGCAGCAGGACTTGCGTACGAAAGCAAGAAAGAATATAAGTCAGCAATTGTCTCTCACCGAACTCGCCAACGTCTTCATACGTCTAACAAACGTACTCAAACGTCTTCAAAAGTCAGCAATGGTCTTACCACTATTATGACATCTTATGACATTGCAAAATGCTACAAAGAACAAGGAGATTATTCTAAAGCTTTTGAATTATTCAAATCAAATGTTGATACACTTGCTAACCAGAAGTTTGATGATCAAAAGTATGATGATCTAATTGTTGATAACTTGATCGAAAAACTGCACTGTTACCTCCAAACCTTTCAATATCAAAATGCAGAAAAATGTTTGAATAAAATCAGCCATTATGAGATCAGAGATGAAAAACGTGTCCAAGTATTGATCTATAAAGCATGGTACAGTCGTCAACAAGGAAAACTTGAGGAAACTTTCAATCTTTACAGGGATGCAGCCAAAATTACATTAGACAATGATAACTTTGACAAGGCAGAAATACTCAATAACATGGGGTTACTTTTTATAGATCTTGGTATGAAAGATGAGGCCTTTGATTTCATTCAAAAAGCCCAACATGTTAGAGTAAAGTTGATTGGACAGAAAGACGATGGTCTGTTGGCAGAGTCTCATGAAAATGTTGGTTTATGCCTAGTAGAGAAAGGCGATGGTAAAAATGCAAAAAAAGAGCTGCAGAAAGCTATTGAAATTTACTATAAAATTGGTGATGAAATTAAAATTTCTAACGTACTCCAAACTTTAGCCAGATGCATGTTGTTACAAGATCATTCGAACTACAATCGTGCCATAAGTTATGCACAAGAAGCTCTGCAAAAAATGAAACCACAAGTGCCCACGGTTGATAATCCGGGTACTGCTAAAATCCTGTCAATTTTCGGTAGGTGTTTTCTTGAAACTGGAAGATTTGAGGAAGCAGAGGAAAATCTTGTAAAAGCTTCGCGTTTGATTGAAGATTCGCTTTCCAAAAATCATCCACAGCTCATGGAAATCTATGATCTTCTTTCCCAACTTTATGATATGGATGGCAAACCCAAGCTGATCGAAGCGTACAAAAATAAAAAAAAAGGCATTAGCGATGAAATAGAAAAAAAAGCTTCGATTGTACAGCTGTCAGATCAATATCTGACATGGAAAAAACAATAAATAACTCGTCTTTCGTAATTAATGTTTTTAGAGCTGCTTTTAATGGAGCCTTTACAGGTAGTAAATTGCATTAATTATGCGGTTGCAAAATATACTTTTATTGACATAATTATGTGTATCTAAGTGTAAAATAAAACATTCACAGGTTTTTAATACAAACGTATGTTAAAAAGAAATATTACCAGTTAACATTTTTGAGGAAAGTTTAACGATGAATACATAAATGTTGCTTGCATTTGGAGGAATCAGGATCGATAAACAATAATGCTTGCACTTTTTTAAACTTCAACATCTCCATCAAGTTATAACTTCTCATATTTGGATTATAGGGCAAAAGCGCCTCAAAACTTTTAAAACTGGCTTTTGTAAGATATATAATTAAGTCTCTTACATCATTGACAAAGTTGCTAGGAAAAGCATGGCTTAAATTTTCAGTACCTATGAATGGAAAACACAACAACACTTATTGTTCTTCATGGAAACGTTAATTTGCAACTGTTACGTTTCTCATAAGAAGAGATAGCGAACAGAAAACTAGTCAGTAATTAAAATAAAATAAAGAATATATTTAAATTGATAGAGAAAAGTTCAATACAACTTATCTGAGATACAGGCGACGATATTGACAAACTCACACGAATGCATTCAAATGACCTTAGTTCCAATTTGTATCTAACCAGAATGCCTTCTGAATGAGTTTGTCAGCCTCCTTTTATACTAAATAACAATCTTTAAACCATGCTGAATATCATGCAAATCTACATTAACAATCTTTAAAACCAAATTGAATATCATGTAAACCTACAATAAAAAAATACATGGACAACAAGTTTGACATCATGATTCTACGCAGTTCGTAATCATGAGCATCCTAAATGTCATTATAGTAAAATAGTTCCTCTTTTCAAACGAGCTATACGTGCTCATAGTCATGCACATAACAGCAACGCCTATTATACAAATGCACTAACGCTTCTGTTAGACTTATACATGAAATCTCAATTAGCTGAATTATGAACTGACATCTTGGTTGTTGCACCATATGTCTTAACTTTTTTAAAACTCAACTATTTTATTTCTTACTAATACTAGAATTTATATCTGAACGCTTAGAGGAAACTTGATGAAAAATTTGTTAAGCATCAATTTTACCCATACAGAGTACATGTGGATTTATCGAGAAAAAGTCTCTACTGAAACATTTACTTGACAATATTACATTTTTAATCATTTAAAAATGATCTACTACGTCTTTCAAGTTGTATGAAAAATGAATCAATATCTTCTCTGAAGTATGATATCCCACGAAGTGCACGACAGCCATTGTGGAAAAAGAGCAGGTTTTCTTTAATGACAAAAGACACATTCAGGCATCTGTTCTTATTCAAGTTATGTCATTTTGACAATAAACTGCCTACATAGCTTGTAAACTGTGTACAAATCAATTCAATCTTGCAAGAAAATTTCCTGGTTTGTGAGGGGAAAAGAGTTTTTAGAGTCATGTTACTTATTACTTTATTTACAGACAGTCACAAGCTGGATTCAAACGAACAGAAGATTGCTATATTGTCTTTTGATGGTGGAGGAAGTCGCGGTGTGATGGAAGTGAAGATTCTGGACGACGTTTTAAGATTTGCCACAATTGTGTTGAATAATCCCGAGACAGTGAACTACCTTGTAAACAAAAGAAATGATAAAAAGGAAGTAAATTTCCTAGAAAATCGTAAAGTTCGAGATCATCTGATAAATGATATAAACAAAGTTGAAGATCCCATTCATCCCACCGATGTTTACGACATGATAGTTGGTACCAGCACAGGAGGTCTGATCGCGTTTGGTTTAGTTGGTGGAAATAAAGTTGGAAAGAAACATCACAAAAGGGAACGGATGACTTTGGATGAGTGCATTCAGATGTATTGCAAGAAGTGTAGAGAAATATTTAGGAAGTCCTTCTTCCACTGGTTTTATTCTCACATGCCATTGCTGTCTAAAATTCCGCTAGTACCATATTCACAAGACAACTTCAAGAAAGCCCTAGAGGATCAGTTTGGTGATTGCATTTTGAAAGACTTTGCCAAAAATAAAGGACCAATTGTCGGCGCGGTTGCTAGAAGATATGAACAAAAAAAGGAAGGTATTGTTCTGTTTGATACAGCAGATGAAAAATGTTGCTATAGAAACGTCTGTCAAGTCTTGCTTGCAACTTCAAATGCTCCTATTTACTTTGAAATACCAGTGAAAGTTGGCGAAGATAAATACATCGACGGAGGCGTGGGTGGAAATTGTCCTTTAGGGCAAGCAATTCCTCAAGCAAGGAAATTATTTAAACAAAATAGTGAAAGTGCGACAATAACTTCTGCTTTGTCCATTGCACCTCCTTCGTCTAATGAATGGGAAACTTGTGGTGTTTTTAAATTTATTAAGAAATTAGGTTTTTTAGCAAAAGTATCCACCAATGGAAATGTGTTGTTTGAGACTATAGTGGAAAACAATCAACAGAATGACACTTTATTTCAAAGGTTGTCGCCACGCGGTGAGAGCTTAAAATCATTCAAGCTTGATGAAATCAATGCACAAAAGATGGTAGATGCCATGGAAAAAGTAAAGGCTGAGGACGACATGTATCTTGTCGACGTTGTTGCCACTGCAATGGTTGTTGTCTTTACGTCTTTTGAAAAAGGGGAAAATAAGCAGAAAACCTCATCAAAGCTTGCAGTACAACTTGCTAATGCAGCAGGACGTGCCTATGAAAGCAAAAACGAATATGAGTTGGCAATTAACTCCTACCAAATAAGCAAACGTCTCCATAAGAATGCTGGCAGTGACAAATTTACTTTGTTTGAGATTGATTATGATATAGCAAAATGCCAAAAAAAAAATGGAGACTATGTGGAAGCAATCAATTCTTTCATGTCAAACGTTGACAACCTAGTTGATCAAAATAATGATGATCAAAAGTATGATGATCTAATTGTTGATAACTTGATCGAAAAACTGCACTGTCACCTCCAAACTCTTCAATATCAAAATGCAGAAAAATGTTTGAATAAAATCAGCCATTATGAGATCAGAGATGAAAAACGTGTCCAAGTATTGATCTATAAAGCATGGTACAGTCGTCAACAAGGAAAACTTGAGGAAACTTTCAATCTTTACAGGGATGCAGCCAAAATTACATTAGACAATAATAACTTTGACAAGGCAGAAATACTCAATAACATGGGGTTACTTTTTATAGATCTTGGTATGAAAGATGAGGCCTTTGATTTCATTCAACAAGCCCAACATGTTAGAGTAAAGTTGATTGGACAGAAAGACGATGATCTGTTGTTGGCTGAGTCTCATAAAAATGTTGGTTTATGCCTAGTAGAGAAAGGCGATGGTAAAAATGCAAAAAAAGAGTTGCAGAAAGCTATTGAAATTTACAAGAAAATTGGTGATGAAATTAAAATTTCTAACGTACTCCAAATGTTAGCCAGATGCATGTTGTTACAAGATCATCAAAACTACACTCATGCCTTAAATTACGCAAAAGAAGCTCAAGAAAAGATGGAACAACAAGTAGACAAGAAATTTAGTCCAGAAATTGCTAAAATTCGGTCGATTTTTGGTAAGTGCTTACTCGAAACCGGAAGTGTTCCAGAAGCAAAGGAAAATCTTGAAAAAGCTTCACGTTTGATTGAAGATTGGGTTTCCAAAGATCATCCACAGCTCATGGAAATCTACCAACTTCTTAGCCAACTTTATGCGAAGGAAGGCAAACCCAAGCTGGCCGTAAAGTACAAAAACAAAAAGACGAGCATTAGAAATAAAATAGAAAAAATAGCTTCGATTGTACAAAATTCAGGTGAATTCCTGACATGGAAAAAACAATAAGTAACAGTTTCTTTTACTTATCTTATCAATTGTTAATTGTCTTCATTTTTATCCACAGTTTGCTAGAATAGTCTATTTACTCAATAAATGCTATTGAAAAGAAAATCACCAGACAAAACGCTACTTAGTTATTTTAAAAAGCACAAAATAAGTAATGATCTCCTTATCCGAATACAGGTGTATGTATATTAGTCAGTTCATATGTATTTACCACGATAGTACACTCGTTTCTAATTTCTTATGTAAAACAACTGGAATACAGCTTTTTCAAAAAATTTTTCTAATTTTTGCGCATTGCATCTCTTTTTTATCGGATTTGATCGTCATATCTTGTAAAGTGGATGTTTAAATGCATCTTTTATCTTTGCTAGCTTTTGCTCTGTTGTTAATATAATCACGGAGTAGCTTTGTCAAAATTCTTGCAAACACACTCCTGTGTGTTTACCAATGATATTGGCACTTATTGCACGTGCAACATTTCATAAATTCCTACGCTCAATTTAGCGTGTCACATGTCAAATGTAAAGTATGGCAGTAAATGTCCATCATTTATTTAGATTTTGGTTTGTTGAAGAGTTTTTCACGCCAATATTGTTACTGTACTTTATTTATGAACAATACTTCTTATTTTCTTGATTAAAATTTTACTGTGCCGCTATTTATTGCATTTCTTAAAGTGCAAAATATAATTTTTTGAAAAGTTTTACCTTTTTTTACACTACCTAAGATCAACAGGGAAGTAGTAAAGGAGTCAGAGCTGGGCGTACTTGTAGAAATTTATCAAGCAATTTCATAAATTTGTATTCATAAATAACCAGAGCCTGTTTGATTTGTTTCATTTGAAGACTTTGATTGTGAGATGATGTTTACTGGTTACTGTTTTACTTGGTAAGTGTCAGGTTGGAAAAGTTCTTCAGCCATGGTACAAAACGAATAGAAAAATTTGCTATTGCGTACATGAATTGGTATTTGTCATCTGCAACTATTTATATCCTTCACATTCCAATTATGGCTTAGATTTGGATCAGGACAGTTTCTCTATCCTAATTTATAAGGTAAAATGTTTTTTAAGAACCAAATGATTTATGCTCTTGCAAAAGCAAGATATCTTTGTCAATTTGTGGTAGCCATTGCCTAATTTATGCTTTTGTAAATTATTGGTGTTTATGTCGAATGCGTGCAGACAAAAAGAATTAAGAAGCATAAAGCTTAAGATGGATGATAATTTTTCTTACAGACACCAGGTCATACCGTATCCCCTGAGTAAGTTAAAACAAATTGAATACAAAAAAAAAATATAGAAATGTTTTGTTTCGTGTATTTAGATAGGGGGAGAGTACACATGTAGAGAAATATTAACAAAAACTGACAGAAGGCGAAAAAATTGGTCCTGCTAAAAATTTCATTTGCTACATAAAACAGACACCACAAAAGTCGACAAGTTTGTTTGAGTTCAATTTCTGGCATGGAACTTTCCGGGGTAGAAAAAATTATGATAATGTGAAAAGCTTAGGCAAGTTTTTGTAGCTTTAATTTTATTCGTTTCAAACGTTAAATTTGGCATAATTTGGCAGACTCTTTAAGGTAATTAATATGCTTAAAAGCCTTTGCAGAAAGCGTTAAATTTGGCTTTATTTGACAAAGATCTTATAAGTTGTGTATTGCACAACTTCTGATTTGCCGTAACATGCGCTGAAGTTGTGCAATTAAAGCCTGTTTAATAGATCTCACTAAGAAAAAAATCTTCGGGACCCTCTCATCAATAAAAAAGTGAATAAATAATTACAAAAGAATTTTCTTGACTGTCTAAATGTGAGTAAGTAAAATGGGGGCGTGGTTATGGAAATCATTAAATAACAAGACTTTGTCACTTTAAATTACACAGGTCATGGACGGAAAATTGGTCACAACAAAAAGAAAATTGCCATATTATCGTTTATTGGAGGTGGATGTAAAGGAATAATGGAAGTGAAGATTCTAGAAGATGTTTTACGACTAGCAACGATTTTGACAAAACATCCTCTGACTGAGAACTACGTTGCAGACCAAGAAAATGATGAAGATGAAGTAAATTTCTTGGAAGATCGTTCCGTTTGAGAACGTCTGATCAATGATATGGAAGCAGTTAAGGACCCGATTCATCCTACTAATGTTTACGATATGATAGTTGGTACCAGTACAGGAGGTCAGATTGCTGGAGATGATGAAGGAACATGTTCTTAATGATGAGTATGATAATCCGCCTTTTCAAAGCTGGAAGACTTGAAGAAGCCAAGGAAAACCTTTTCAAGGCCTCAGATATTATCTAAAGTTTGTTTTCAGAAAATCATCCATGGCTGGTTAAAACTTTCTAACCGCTCTGCATACTCTATGAAGAAGATGGAAAGCTGGACCAGGCTGAAGACTTCAGAAGAAAAATAAAATGTATAGTCTGCAATTTAAACGTAATAGTTAAGAGAATACAAAAAGCATATTATTTAAGTTGGAAAAATTCCAGAGATGTTTTATTTTGCAAAAATGCGGCAGATATTACATGGGTTTGATATAATATATATCCACGTAGTTAGTTTTGTAATGACTGTAGAAAATAAACATGGCATAATTCTATACATTAGATTGTAACGAAAAAAATTTGAACGTAATTTGAATTACAGAAGGAGAAAACAAACAATTCAAGAAGGGATGTAGTTGACTGTCTACAGTATGTAGAACTTTTTTACAACTTTGTATTGCATGCATACTTGCAAATGTGTGTTTCAACTCAGAATGACGTTGTTCTGGAGTCTATCAAAATACGATGGGAAAATTATCGATGACACCTAAAATGTTTTTCAGTTTAACGACCTCCATTTCCGTTGAAAAAGTTGTAAAGATGCAGGACCATAAGATAATATCAGGATTATAGACTCGGTAATAGATTAGCTAAGTCTTATCAACAATATTACGGTCTTGCGTTATAATGTTATCATTTGCTGGGAAAGTGATAACCATTGGTAGGTTTAGGTTGCTTCGACAATGCCGTGCTGAGTCGCTGGCGTTGCCTGAGATTTCTTGGCATTCACTTATTACTTTTTCAAATATTTTTTTAAATCTTTTTCTTTATATATAAAAATAATAAATTTATAGTATTGTAGGACAATACAATTTTTCAATTAAGTATTGAATACAACAAAAGGATTTTTGTGAATTTGAACATCCTTCTTAAGTTTATTGTTATTTTGAAATGATATTATAGTTGAGCAAAGTAATCCTGTTTATTCCAGTTGTTTATTCATTGCAGTGATATTCATTGCAATGCCTTCATTTTCATTTCCATTCGCAACAACATCACAACAACTCTAAAAAGAAAGCAGACAGGCCCCTTCATAAAAGAGCAGCGTAAGCACTGCCCTTCCATTTACGGAATGGGAAAGTTAGCTTAAATTAACCTTGGTGACAATAGTATTATATTGTTATGGGTTGGTGAGTTATTTCTTGTTGTTGTGAGTTTACATGATTTCGTTACACTAAAACTGACTAAGTAATGCACTTTTAATTTTTAAGCAGGTGCCATGCAGATAACTTAAAGAATCATCTGAACATGCAATGACTAAAGAGGAAACTGACGTACTGTTTAACGAAGGAGAATATTCTTTTATTAGGATGAGTTTCATTCACTTGGAGGTATCAGTTCAATTTGGTTGCATTCGATATATTGTTTACGATTCAAGAGAAGAGAAAGAGTTTGGCGAAATTATTGAGATTAATCCATATATTTCTTCTGAGGAAGATCCTGAAGAATACTGGGAACGACAAATAAAGATTTTTCCCAGCTCGTAAAAGATATTGAACAAACCAGCTTAAGAAAAGCACATGTTAGGCTCTAGAAATAATTGGGAAGGGCAAACCTAACTGCAAAATCAAATGTTAACAATAAATATAGGAAAAGATGCCTTAAAAGCAAAACATAATTTCCTGTTTGAGGATTAGAGCAAGATGAAATGTGCTCTATAGGATATAGTTTCTCAAGGATTAGACAAAATGATCTTATTTGGCTCAAGTGATCACGCTCTAAATGTGTTACAGAGTATCTATCTTTGCAAAATTGTTAAGCCATATAATGCGGTTTAATGTCGCTCATTGGCAATCTGTGGATGTAATTTTATTGTAATTCAGGCAGTTTGTTTTAACTTGGGCTTCAATAATGACCAGGACGGGACACAGAATTACCAAATACCTCTGTTCAAAAGTACCAATGTGTTGTAATAGAGGAAAGAAAAAGCCCTGTTGTAACTCTAACACAACATATAGAGGTAACTAACTTATAGGCATGGTAAAAAAAACTTGCCAACCAGTGGTATAAGTCAGAACTAGCCTGCCTGTGGTCCTTCCAGGATGGGGTGCCTCCCCAACTCTGAAAACATGAACATAACATAAGTTGGCATGGCATTGTCTACTTAATTTACGTCTTGATTTAATATTGGATGTGTTGTTTAGTGTGCAATGAGCATAAATTAATTTTAATACAAATACAGATTTACCGTTTCTGTACTTTCTTGTTTTTTTCATAGCTTTCGACTGTTTTTGACCTTTTATAGATAAATTTAGTGACAGTTAGAGAATATAATCACGTGTACTATATGGGGTTAACGGGTTGACATGCCTGATTTAATACACACATGCGACACGAAGACTTGTCAATGCATGAAAACAATCTCCGTTAATTGCATCAAAATACTATTTAAAAATGCCACAAATTTTAGTTAGATGTGCATGCATAAATGTGCGTTTTGCAGTTTTGTTTTTTTTTGAGACAAAAACAGGTTGTCTCAAAAACTGTTCATCTTTGAAATCAATCAACGTTCATAATTTGCATGATTTTGCTGTAAATGATGCCCAAAGAAATTATGTACGAAATGCGGCTCTTGTAATTGCAAATTTCAAGCTTTAAACTTTTTTCAAGTGCGTTTACCTAAAGATTAGAACATGATCACGCGTGTTCTATGGGATTTAGAGTTCCGAGCATTAGGCCTGTTTCAAACGTCGCATTTTACATGAGCCGAATACATTTAAAGCAAAAGATAATGAACAATTTTATCTCATTTTGGTTATTATTCTCACATTCTCGATATAGAGAAAACTAATGAGATTTAGAGATTACCAATGAACTATCGTTCTCCATTGTTTTCACTCCTTCTAATCATTTTATTTGAGATTTATAGCACCAAGAAATGCTTGCGCCAAGAAACATTATTTTGCTAAAGGTAAATTTTATATTTATCTCCATCGTCTTTATAACTCTAATCAATCACAAGGTTAAATAGTTGGAATGTTATTAAACAAAAAGAATGATAGCACAACGCTATAACCAACAACTACAAACAATAACGACCTTATTTAACAACATTTGAGAAATTAACCTTCCACTCCTCTTCCTTGTAAACGAGACAAGTCTACTCAAAAGCAGAGAGCCTTATACGCTACAAGCCATATTAAATATCAGTAACAATATTAGTAACATCAACACCGGATTATGTTACTGATATGGAATTCGAGCTTTGTCCATATGAACTGTTCAACATGCTTCCAAACAAAAATGAGCAGGAATATTCAGTTGATTAATCTATGATAAACCTTTCACCTTTTAACTCTCCTATACCGGTCACAAGCCCGGGACTTGTAGCGTATAAGGCTCTCTGCTTTTGAGTAGACTTGTCTCGTTTACAAGGAAGAGGAGTGGAAAGTTAATTTCTCAAATGTTGTTAGACAAGGTCGTTATTTTTTTTAGTTGTTGGTTATAGCGTTGTGCTATCATTCTTTTTGTCTAATGAATCAATTAGAGGGTTTATATTATGACACTCTAGAAAAGCTTATGAATTCACTGTTAGGTCTGATGTACGCGGTGAGTGATTTTATATGATTGCGTTGTGTTCACGATTGTACTTATGTAAGGTGATCAGTTTATATCAATTTGTGGCATGTTGCTTGAGTAGGGTATGATTTAGCTGTCAGAAACATTGAATGCGTGTGATAATGTGATTTTAACTTTAATTTTTGAGCAAGTACATATTATGAATTTATTTTCTAGCTACCATGCTGTGGCATAGCACCTTAGCATGTTCATTATATCAATTATTATATTAAGTATTGAAGGGAACATAGAAAGGTCAATCCTTATTACATATTTAAGTCAAACTCTCACACAAAAAAAAGCAGATTGCTCTGAAAAATTGCTAAAGTTTCATAAGTTGACGACAAACTTTTTTGATGTAAATTTGTGAGCTTGACTAATTCAATGTAGCAACGTTTAAGTCGTGGTTATACTTATTAAACTGCTGTAAAACACACACTAATAGTGAAACCTTTATTGTCATTCTTAAGAATTGCGTCTCGGTTTTTTGCATGTAATTACCCTGTTCCGTTTAATCAATGTTCCGCATTCCACGTCACCAAACATATAAACATTTGTACTTCAAGTATATTCGATATTCGATGAAGCACTCTTTCGAAGCCATAACTGTGATGTTTAGGGATTGATTTTGTTAAGAGATGTCGTTTCTACTTCTTTTCTATATTAGGCCTGTTTCAAACGTCAAAATCGTTAAAGTCTTATGAATGAGTGTTCTTGGTAATAGTGAAACCTTTATTGTCATTCTTAAGAATTGCGTCTCCGTTTTTGCATGTAATTACCTTGTTCCGTTTAATCAATGTTCCGCATTCCACGTCACCAAACATATAAACATTTGTACTTCAAGTATATTCGATGAAGCACTCTTTGGAAGCCATAAGTGTGATGTTTAAAGGCTGAAACACACTGGGCAGTCGCTTCAGTCGCGCGTCCAAAGCGAATTGATGCGCACGCGTCAGTCGTTTGAACGCTAGAAACACACATGCAGCGACCATCGCGACATTTACCGTGGCGTCTATTGAACATGGCGGTGATTTTAGTTTGTTACAGACACAGATATCACTTAAACGTTTTATTTTGGCCTTTATTATAGCTACTAATATATGAATATTTACTCAGTACAAACTACTATGTGGAGAAAAGAGAACAAGCCAGTTAAAACACGCCAATATGATCATAGCACATTACGTATATCGTGGATAATCCTATTCTGTGCATTTAGGTTGTGCATTAGGGTTCCAGTTTGTAGCTCCTATTGTCCCTATTTGATAAGTCATATAAAAACTGAAAGATTCCAGTGTGAATTCACTATATATTGCCTTTGTTTTCCAAGGTATAATCTATAAATTTCGTATGATGTTTATGACAGGAAATATGATATGCATTTATGAAGTTAAAATGTATCTATTGGCCAATCAGTGTAAAGCGACTGAAGCGACCAAAGTCAAAAGTTCAACATGTTGAACTTTCAAAGCGACTAGCTGACGCGACTACGCTACTAGCTTAGTAACCACGCAAAGCGGTAGTTTAGTAACCACGCGCGACTAAAGCGACTGCCTAGTGTGTTTCAGCCTTAAGAATTGATTTTGCGAAGAGATGTCATTTTTAGTTCTTTTCTATATTAGGCCTGTTTCAAACGTCAAACTCGTTAAAGTCTTATGAATGAGTGTTCTAGGTAAAATATGCAATGTTTCTGTTGAACACAATTTTTATAAGCTTTGGGAGTGGGTGTTATAAGAATGTTCATGCGAATCTCAACTTGTTAGATTGCAACACTTATTACATGATGTACTTTTTGCAACCATGTAAAGCATTTACTCCGTGTTTTGGTTGAATTAATACCAGTGTAACTCTACAAAGTATCACCAAGTACGACTTCCGTTAGCTGAAGGCACAAAAGCATGAAAGATTACGTGCAGGAATTTTTGTGCCTTTCATACAATTAAAAACAATATATAAAAGCTAGAAATTATTTATATCAACTAATTAATCTGTTGCACAAAGGCAACGTGTGTGTTCAAGCATTTTTCGTATTGCAGTAGGATCAAGATAAAATAACTATTCTAAAGAAAATTTCAATAGTTTAAAGAGTAGCTGTCATATAAAAATGTTAAAACTTCTGCTTATTCGTTAAAAATAGAGCACAAAAATGTTGTAATTTTATATAGGGGCATTATTTCCTTCATATAGCAGGTAAGGAAATTGGTTCGTGTAAGCTAGTTTGATGGTAGCATCAGTGATAGTCAAATCGACACGCTAGTATTAATATTTCTAGCTAAATATGAACCTTCTGTGGCTTTTGATTACAACGGCACGTCTAATTGGAGAAGACCTTTCTACAAATTCCGTTCTTGTCGAAACAAACAGCATCTTTTATATGAGATTTGCAAAGTTATCATGATTTTCTCACGTGAACAATTTTTTTACTCCAAGTGACAGAGGCGTGTCATGAAAATAATTATGTGCATAAATTTTACGTAGAAAAATAAGAACATTTGCTCGTGGAACAATGTTTGTTGATAGTTTTACATTACATGTGGGAAAATGATGAACTATAACCGTTACACATAAGTACACCAAAATCCATCTTCGAAATAGCCAAAACTCTGACAATTTTAGGTCTTATGGTATCTATTCTCGATCATATACATTTCAAATCATTCTATTTTAACCAATACCATTTCAAAAGAAACTATTTAAAATATGCGATTTCAATAGATACTTTCTTAAATTGCTGCTGCCTGTTAGCTTTTTCAGTATGCTATTTCGATAAAGTTTCGCTTAAGCTGTTTTGAAAAAATATGATAGTTATGAACAATTATTTTGAATAATGCAGTTTTAAAAACGTATTTCCTAAACTCGCAAATGCGATGAGCTGACATAAAATTCATGGTTGTGTTATGGTTGACTCCGTTGTAGCCACCCTTTCCATTGCGGTGATTGAAAATACGGTCTTTTAAATTGCTCCAACTTAATTAACAAAAAAAATGGAAACTGTTTTTAAAGAACACCTTTTTGATTAAAGAAAGATTGTCATGTCAATATTTTACCATACTTTAATTAGTCAACATATATAGCACTTAGAATAAACTGCTCTTTCACTACTAAACTTGAACAGAACAATCAAACCTACTTTGTACTTTAACACTAAAAACAAAGTAATTTTTTCCTATTGCTGTTAATTTCTTAATTATGTATCAAGCCGTATTAAGCCGTATTTCGCACTTCTTTATTATATCGCGCTGTTTTTTTGTAGCATGTGCATTTCAACAACAGAATTTAAGTTGAATTGTGACCAATTTTTGCGAGATGAAGACGATGTATTGTGAACAATTTGCGATTATAAAGCAGTTGAGAGTAGTTAAGGTGCAGGTATGGTCCCGGAAGTAAACGGAGCTCTTACCCGTGTCAATTAGTTTCCAGTCCTAGGAAGTAAACAGGGCGCGCGCGTGTAAACCGGAAACGAACTTAGCGGGGGAATGTTGAATGTGATAGGTTATCATAATAAAGGGAAATGAAACAATTGACAAGAAATATTATCTAATTTATTAAAGAATCCAATAAAATGTCTTAAAGCCCTCAATGTATTTCATTACACGATTCACTATATAGTCGAACTATCGTCTTAAAAAATGTTATTTGCGTTGTTCATTATTGCATTGCTTTTGGACGTTTTGAAAAAAGACAAAAAATATGGCACACATGTTTAATCAGATATATGCAGACACTGTTGAGTTTGAAGAAGTTAGTCACAGCGATCTTATCAATTTGATTTTCGTCGATTTTATAAGTAAAAAGATTCAAGAGCTACGAAGAGCTGAAAAGGATGAAAGTAAAGCAGATCCTTGGGTAGAGTATCAAAACGTTTTAGAAATGATGACTGAGGAAGATCGTTAGTTCAATTTTACAGCTCGAGCAGTCGAAACAATTAATCGCGAACATGTCTGGAATGGAATATGTGAAGCCTTTAAGTTTCTAAAGAACTGTGGACCTTCGAACTCTCACAAGACATATTTTGACAAACTGTTTAGTGCTACTTGGGTAGAACTAATGTTAATTTACACGGAGACCAAACGTCCTCCTTTTTTTCAACATCTCTTTGACTATGTTGATTGTAGTTGTAAACTGAAATACAAATCAACTATGTAATTGCTTTGACAAAAAGAAAAAAGAAAAATATAAATTTCAATGTTATCGCATTTTGACTTCAGTTGTTTTATGACCATGTCATTGTGAAAATGGGAATCGGCAGCAGCAAACGTGAAAATAGAAATGCAAAAAGGGATAAAAATCATAATCGTCAGAAAATGTTTCGCTTGGGTATAAGTTTCGGACGCAACGATCTCAATCTTGAGGGTCATTTGCAAGCAGGATACACAAGTAAAACTGTTAAAAATTATGGACCCGCCGCAAATAAACTTCCAACAGATAATGCGATAGAAGAAACACTGCCTGTAACTGAAAACAATGAACCCGTCGATAATGAGTAGTTAAAAGAAATTGACATCTAATTGCAAATTATTATCACGAGAACATTGTCATGAGTAACGTTGACCAGTACTTAGCCGGTATATGCTTCAATCCAAAACGTCCTGGAAGCTACGGAGGTGTTGAACGTTTGTACCGCGATGTAAAGGCAGAAGGAATATATGACATTAATCGTGAAAGAATTAAAGAATGGCTCATGCAACAAGACGCATACTCTTTGCATAAACCTATTCGAAGAAAGTTTGAAAGAAATCGTGTCGTAGTGAGTGGTATTGACGACCAGTGGCAATTGGATCTTGCAGACATGCAATCTTTGCAAAAGTATAATGATGGTTATCGCTATCTTCTTATCTGTATTGATGTTTTTTCCAAATATGCATGGGCTGTTCCATTAAAAAAGAAAACAGGATCGTCGTTGGTAGAAGCTTTTAAAAAGATTTTGTCATCAGGGCGTAAACCGACACACATTCAAACGGATCAAGGCTTTCACATTATACCTTAAAGATGAGCGGGACACACTTTTATCTGACATTACCTGGTAATGCATCTCTCTCTGTATTTCCTGAGAATAAGATTTCAGGTTATCGCGTAAAACTACCTCACGTTGTGAATTTAAATGGTAATTGGGAAGTAGGATTATATTCAATTACATATCCTCATACATGGTACACGTTGAAAAAAGGTTTGGATACACATATATATGTAACTCACAAAACAGGTCTACCTACTCCGGTATTTGTCGACTATGGCTTGTATGAAAAAGCCTTCGACCTAGTAAAATCAGTTAACGAGACTCTTGACAAAGAAGTAAAAGACAATATCAAATTGAGCTTTGACCCCCGAACAGAAAAAATTAAAGTGCATGTAAGACAGGGTTACAGAATATCGTTTAATCAACGAATGTCGGTCTTACTCGGCTTTGGCGGAAAAGATGTAGAGATTTTAAAAAAAACCGAAAGTCCTTATGCTTGTGATTTGCACGGATCCGTCATGATGTATGTATATTGCAACATTGTACAACCGCAAGTTGTTGGAGACGTCAATGTAAAATTACTAAAGGCAGTTGCTATTCAAGGAAAATATGGAGACATTGTTTCAAGAACATTCACTAATATCCAATACTTACCCGTGCAAACAAAATCTTTTGAGGACATCGAAATTCTCTTAAGGGACGAGTTAGGAAATCCCATCGCATTTGAACGAGGGAAGTCGATAGTGACACTTCATTTCAGAAAACAATCCTTATCTTATTTTACATAAGAAAAAAAAATATGAGTAGAACAAACCGTTATGTTCAATATTATCTCAATCAGCAAAAAGGATACGGATCACAACCTGTCTTTAGAGGAGCATCCTGGCAAAAAGGTTATGGGCAGATGGGTTATGGTCTTGGTGGTTTATTTCGTAGATTGGCTAGAGCTGCAATACCTTTGGCAAAAACCGGCGCAAAAACTCTAGGTAAAATTGCCCTCGATACAGGTGCAAACGTTTTGGGTGATGTTATCTCAGGGAAAAGTTTTAAAAAGTCTGCAAAATCTCGTGTTAATCAAGCAGCAAAAGAAACAGGGAAAAAAGCTGTAAACCGTATACAACAGTTTGCTCAAACAGGAAGAGGAAAACCCCAGAAGAAACAGGCAAAAAAAACAGCTAAAAAGAGAAAAGCATCGTCTTCTCATGTCATTTACCATTCAGCCAAGAGACATAAAGCAGCTAAAGAAGCAGAAGATATTTTCGGTTAAATATGGAGTTCGTTCATCCAAAATCAGCAGAATGTACAAAAAGTGAACTTGATATATTTTTCGTACCCCAACGCAAACCAGTTTGGAAAAGGGGCGATGGATAGACCATCCACCTGTCTCTAGTGTATCTGAAAGCGGTCCGATTACCTTTTTAGCGCCAGGTACAGAAGATTATGTTGACTTGTCTAACACAATGTTGATGGTCAGAGCAAAAGTAACGAAAGCTGACGGTGGAAATCTTGACGATGGCGCTAAAAAAGGACCGGTGAACAATTTCTTGCATAGTTTGTTTAAGCAAGTTGATGTGTTTTTGAAAGGGAAGCTAGTAACCCAAGCGACAGGAACTTATCCTTATCGTGCATATATCGATACACTTTTGAATTATGGTCCATCAGCTAAACAATCCCAGCTGACAGCTGCGTTGTTTTACAAGGACGAAGCTTCAAAAATGGAGGTTGCCGACCCAGCAAACGCCAGTCCAAACAAAGGCTTGAAAACACGAAGTAAGTTTAGTGCGAGAAGTGCAATTGTCGAAATGGGAGGCCCTATATTTTGTGATGTTTTCTTCGGTGAACGCCTCCTGCTTAGCTATGTTGATTTGAAAGTGGTATTGAACCGTACCAGTGACGAGTTTGCCCTAATGGCATCCGAGGACGATGCAGCATTTAAAGTGAAACTGGTGGATGTTTATCTAAAAGTTCGCAAAGTTAAAGTGAATCCTAGTAGAGCTATGTCTCACGAAGTTGCACTGAAAAAAAGCCCAGCCGTTTACCCTGTAAGGCGTGTGGACTGCAAAAGTTTCATCATTCCATCAGGAAACCCGTCGTTGCAAAAAGATAACCTTTTCAACGGTTTGGTACCGAAATCACTTGTCGTCGGTCTTGTTGCAAGTGCTGCATTCAATGGTGCTTATAAATTAAACCCATTCAATTTCCAGCATTTCAACGTTTCATCCTTAGGCATTTCTGTAAACGGCGAATCTCTACCATCTAAACCTTTCAAGCTGTCGTTTGGTAACAATCCTAGATACATAGAAGCATTTCTATCACAATTTGCTGGCACTGGAAAATGTTTTTGAACGCCGGAAATGGAATTGATCGTGACGAGTTTCTAAAGGGTTTTGCTTTGTACTGTTTTGATTTGACGCCTGATATGTGTGGTACGGGAGAACATTTTAATACAGTGCAAAAAGGAAATCTTGCCATTGACATACAATTCTCAACAGCACCAACTAATGCTGTTAGTCTTGTGTGCTATGGCGAGTTTGAAAACGTGATCTTTATCGATTCTGAAAGGAATGTTGTCTATGACTACATCGGTTGAATGAACACCTCACAAATATCGTCTGCTTTGAGATCGGATCCTGTTACAAGCAAGAAATTTCTTGGTGTTTTTCCAGCCAATCGTTTACCTAAAGTAATCAAAAGTTATCCGAATGGGTTTATAGCAAACACCGATATCAGCGGAAAACCTGGAAGTCATTGGGTTGCATTTTACTTTCCGTCTGAACGAAAAGCCGAATTCTTCGACAGCTATGGCCAGTCGCCTGAGACTTATCATAAATTCTTTAGAGACTATTTGAAACATTATGATTGGGATTTTAATGCACGCAAATTACAAAGTATTTGGACCGATGTATGTGGACAATATTGTATATTTTACCTAAGCCAAAGAGTGCGAGGCCATAGTATGAGTAGAATTGTAAGCATGTTTGATGGTAATACTGTTGAAAACGATAAGAAGGTATCGAATTTTGTAAACAAACATTTTCAAATAGAAACTAGTGTAATCCCTAACAACGGAAATCAGTCAAGTACAAACTTATTTGTAAAAGATTGAAGTGTTTAATAGTGAATAAAAAGTTCTTTGTGTGACTTAATTGCTTGCATTTTGTATTTACATATTTTCATTGACAACAAAGAGGAAAATGATATCAACTGCGATTTTTATTTAAAGAAAAAATCCTTTACAAGACATATTAATAGCTTAACCAACGTAATTGAGTTTTCTTGTGTGTAGTGGAAGCTTTGGGCGTTATGAATTTCGTTTTTGATGAACTAGGATAAACTGTTTCGTTTTCTTCACGTGGTGAAGTTTCCATTTGAGCCTCCTTCCATCTCATATCGTTCCTAACCAAATCTCGAGGAATGTTTATTTTTGATAAAACACGAAAGAATTCTTTAGACCCTTTAGGATTGAAATTTTTCCTTCCTCTCACAGCATCGCTAATTAGATCTGTTATGTTTGATTGCGGAATGGTGACTCCCTCAAGTTTGACTTGTCCAGAACCGTCCCAAGATATTATACTTGGGTATGTTCTAAGGCGCTGCAATATTGCTTTCGCCCGCTCACGCATAGTTTTTGGCACACTTTGTACAATGACAGAGTCAGCTAATGTCTGATTTTCGTTGTTACTTATTATGTTTTTTTCATTCCCATCAACAGTGTCTACCACACGTACCATGGGTATCTGATTATCTTTCTGTTGCTTCAATTTAAGGAATTGTTCAAAGTTTGCGTTAAAAAGTTTTTGTCTTTGATCGTCACTCATGTCGTCTTGTTGAAGAATATGCGAGAGCTGCGAGTCTTTACTCATCATATTCATCATGATCGGACTAGTTTCAAGTTTTTGTTGTTTTTCGTATCTGTTAAATACATCTTCAGGTACAAGAATCATACGCTTGGCATGCTTCATTTTGTCAACAAACTACCTAGCACTGTCAAAACCGGAGGTAGTAACGCAGTCAGCAGATTTCTTCCTTTTGATTAAAAGTTTTTCTTCTTTGCTCGTGAGATTTTTTGTTAGCTAGTGCTCTCAGATGTTTCTTGTACCTTGACAACACTCGCTTTTGACTGGCAGATACTGGAACAGTTGCTTTAAAACATTGATAGCACATTCACATATGCACACAATAATGTCGGAGGGTCCATGCTCAATTATCACCTTTCGAACTTTTGGTTTAGATTTTGCGAGTACTTGCAAATACGGAAGATTGTTCCTAATTCGCTTAGACATAGTGCTTAAATGATTGTTCATGTCGATTATTATCGCTTTTGTACATACACAATGTGCTTTTCATCAGGCAGGATATTTGTTCTGACACGCATATTGTCAGGTGTTAATTGATGTAAATCGAGCATGAGATAGCCGTATGCACGACTCGTAGCGTCTTGAAACGACTCCAAAATGTAGTTGACATTTTTAGGGTACATTTGACGGGCCAATGTTGAAATACCTAGAGAATCTCGGGTTTTAAAAATAATCATATAATGAGAGTTAAGGCTTATCGCTCTTGATTGTTTACCCGAGGGAATAAATTTTGCGTTAAATACATGACAGATATCCCTCGATGATGTGACCCACGGGTGAATAAATCAGACATTCGTGGATCATTAGAACATTCTGACATAAGATCGTCTACAATGACTAAAGAGTTTTGACATCCTTCCAAAATATTGGTCAAGTTGTCAGGGAACCCTTCCACAAAAATTACATTCGGTATCCTTTTAACCATTTCGTCAAACTCCATCTGAGGTTCGCCATAGCAGTAAATGATTTTACTTGGAACTGGGTGAAACAGCTCATTCAAATTATAAAGCATTGACCTAACAGCCTATGTCAATAATGTGCATGTAAAAGGACTCACGCCAAAGTCTTAAGCAAAAATCATCAGTCAACGGCGAAGGCAAAGAGAGCAAAGAGAAACAACAGATAGAGGAATGGCTACATCTCAAACAATTAGGCCCATTTTGAGTAAGTTGAATTGGAATACAATTTCAATGTTAGATATAACTTTAGAAAATTTAAGTTGTTATTTTGTTCATTGTTTTAGGCCAATGTGAACACTGCCATCTATGGTTGATCTGCCCACCGAGCTGCGGGCATAAAATTCATTTATCTTTAGTAGAAGAGAGGCTTGGGGAGTGCTTGCCATTTCAATGTCCCATATGCTTGTAAGTGATATATTTAATATGCTTGCTAAATGTTGTAGTCGTTTTTATGTAATGTCCATTGCTTTATACTCTAGATGTTTTGACGAAGAAGTCGACAGATTTCTCGAAGATTTTTTTGAGTATGTATTTTTATAATTCTTTATCTTTTGAAAATTGATACAGTAGAACAATCAGTAAGATTGATTTCTTTTTATTTCAGAGTGATCGTTGCTAGTTTTTTCCAATAAAATAAAAATGTTTTATTTCAATAAAATTTATTTAAGAATATCAAAGTCTCATGTTCTAATTTGTTCTTTTTTTCTGTCAAAAATAATTTTCTCCAATCATTGCAAGTGTACTTGATAAGTTCTAGCCCATTTACTATCGGAGTCATGTCTTGTAAACTATCAAAGAAGGATTTCATGACTTCTTCCTCATCAATTTTTGACACTGCATCTTCAAAATATATCGCTACCCTTTCATCATTAGGCATCATCAAGCATTCGTGGCGTTTTTGTGAGAGATGGTCAACGCGACAACCGTCACAGTCTTTTGCCACAAGCTCGTATATTTTAAAACCAATTTCAGTAGCATAGCACTTTAACAATTCGTTCTGTATATTGCTTTGGCGTTCATCTAAAACATTGCTCTCATCTTCAAATTCGAAGGACGATTCCTTCACTTTCTTTGCTTGCTCAATGTCTACTTTTAAAGCCATTTTCGTTTTAGTAAGACAAAAATTACCAAATAACTTTAACTCAATAAAATTGTAACGTGTCCTCCTTTTTTTATTTTTGCGAAAGAAACAAGAAAACGGATCTAATATTGCTTTAAGAATAGAAAACAATTGACAATTTTAATTAAGTTTTATCGTGTTTCAATTAATCATGTCATCCAATAGCAACCTTCGTTCATTTTATATCGTTTCCGGTTTACACGCGCGCGCCCTGTTTACTTCCTAGGACTGGAAACTAATTGACACGGGTAAGAGCTCCGTTTACTTCCGGGACCATACCTGCACCTTAACTACTGTTGAGACTACTCTTATTTCAACCAAATTCAACCTCCAAATCCAAATACGTCCCTTTATTTTCAAAGAGGGGAGTTATTTAGAACAAGACGTTTCAACGTGTCTGTTTGAGAACATTCAATTTCATTTTATGATAATTTAAAACTAATATTTGGAACAGTGCTATTTTGAAATAACTGTTTTAAGATTTTAGTTAGTAAAATCAACAGGTTTTTTTATCTACAAATACCTAATACTTTATTCCGTAGAGCGTAGATCAACTTTATATTTACATAGACAGACTATAGGTGCATGTCGAAGGTTGCTTATTTTCATATCAAGTTAGATAAATAGCTAAAACTTCTGTTGAAGCCTTAAAATTTGTTCAATAAATTGCTGATTTGAATTACTGCTCAGTGATAAATGCCAGTATTATCGGTCTTTTGTTGATTGAATATTTTTATAACTTCATTCTTGTTGAGGAAACACCTTATTTTTTGAGTTGTGTTAATCCTATGTCATGATATTTAATCAAAAACTTGGTATTCTACTTATAAAAATGCATGGGTAATGTGCTTGTTAGACGTTATTTACAATTGTAAAAAGAATGTATAGTATGTAAAAATTCTGTTGAGTTTGTTAGAAATTTCTTAAATGATGTTCTTACTAGCTAATAGCCACATAATTTTTTCTAGTTAGGACATTATAGTCCCCGTGCAATGTAGTTGCTGGTTTTGCAAATAGTGTAATTTAAATATGAATGTTCTAACATTGCCATAATTTCGTAAGAGCACAATGGTTATAAGACATTTAAAATAAACGACAAATTTTTTTAAAGCAAGCAGTGTTCTAACATTGCTAATTAGTGCAGAATGGCCTAGCATTCAATTTTTTGACATTCCTTTTTAAATAGTAACCTCCTGCGATGGCCACTGGACGTCTATTTTGGGCAGCGATTTCACGAATCATAAAACCTTTCACTTTTAATAAAGTTTCATTTTGTCCTGGCTTTCTGAGCTATCGTGGCCAACTTCAAACACGGAAGGCAAACTCTTCTCTCCAGTCAAATGAGGTGCGTTGTAGAAATATTCATTTACATAAATTTTCTGATAAATGACTCAAAACAATTGCGTCAATGCTCATTACAGCACAAGCGCACAAAAATCCATTGATTTTGCGTAAGCGACTTTCTTTGTCATGTGGCACTCCGTCTTTCTATGCTTGATGGCTTGTAAGCTAAAATCAGGCATGCGTCAGCCCGTTTATTGTACTTAAGTTATGGTGATATTTTGGTCTTCACTCACTATAAAAAAAAGATTTTCGAAGAAATAAATAATAATTTTGTAAACTCTATATAACAAGACCAACAATGCTCGTTGCGTCACATGGCTGAGATCAGTAACTATCATTTAAAAGCACAATATTTGGAAGGATGATTTTCCAAGAGAAGTTACATCGTTTAAGTTCGATACGTTGTAAATACACTATTTTTCAATGTAAGCCTTATAAAACAGAAACGGTTTTCAAAACAAGTAGCTATTTAGAGCCTTTTCTGTTTTAGCTAAAAGCGTTTTTACCATACGAAATAAAGTTATTTCATCATATATAGTTATATTCAGGACAAGTTTCTAGTTGCTGTTTTTTGTAATCCGACTACAAATTATTTTGCTGTACAAATACGGCATGTTCTTTGTGGAGCATTGTTTTGTTTAGAACAACAGAAGTTTTGAACAAACCGTTGAATGCTCCTCTTTTTCATGTACTGTCGAAACTTGTGTCAAAGCATCAAAAATGTTTGGCGAAAGTCTGATTTGTATAATTTTTGTTGTCTGTTCTGGTTGTCGGACAACATTTCTATTTTTTCATATGCAATGTGTTGTTAATACATGTGACGCATAATATGCTTAATACCCAAATAAACACAAGACGGCAAATAAAATTATTCCCTCGGAATGCACAACAGAAACTTGGCAAAATTCTTAAGTCGAACAGGTTAATGATCGCATGCACGACAATCTGGGTTTTTTGGTCCGTAGCTATGATCAGACTTAAAACTGGATCGCTCTCCTGTTCACAAAAACGACTTGCTGGTTTCTAGGGGAAGGGACGGGTTGTTGAAATCATTGAAATATACTACTTAATCGCTTTTACATGCAGATTTCAAACGTCAAAGAGGATTCAACGAAAAGGAATATTAATATATTGTCTTTTGATGGTGGACGAAGTCGAAGTGTGATGGAACTTAAGATTTTAGATGATGTTTTACGATTAGCAACGATTGTCTTAAGAAATCCTGAGACTGTGAGCCATCTTGGGAAAGAAGAGTTAAATAAAAGTGAGGTTAATTTCTTAGGACATCAAGATGTTAGACTTCGTCTGATCAGTGATTTGAAAGCAGTTAAAGATCCCATTCATCCTACCGATGTGTACGACATGATTGTTGGTAACAATTCTGGAGCTTTGAGCGCGTTTTGTTTGGTTGGTGGAAAAAGATTTGGAAGCGACCACAGTACAAGAGAACGGATGAGTGTTGATGAGTGCATTCAGATGTATTTCGAGAACACAAGAAGTATATTCCAGAAGTCATTTTTACACTGGTTTTGTTCTCACGCACCCATGTTGTCTAGTATTCCACTAGTAACGTATTCACGTGACAACTTAGAGAAAACTTTGCATAATCAGTTTGGTGATTGCAGCTTAAGTGATTTTGACGGAAAGGATCCCTCTAAGCCCAAGGCCGGTGCTGTAGCCAGAAAACTGGGTGAAGACGAAGATCACATACTGTTTGATACTTCAAGGGAAGAATACGGGAATCACAAGGCCTGCGAAGTCTTGCTCGCAACTTTAAATGCTCCATTTTACTTTGACACTCCAGTAGAAATTGGCAATGATAAATTTGTCAAGGGCGGTATTGGTGGAAATTGTCCTTTGAAACAGGCAATTCCTCGAGCCCAGGAACTTTTTGGAGTAACCCAAATAGTTTCTGCTTTATCGATTGCATCTCCCGAATCGCCTCAGGAATCAGAAATTCTTTCTAATAGTGGTCTTTTAGGTTGGATTCGCTATTTTGTGAATGAATCCACCGATAAAAAGGCGGTGTTTAAAAGTATGGCGGAAAACTACGGTTTAAGTGGCATCATATTTCCAAGGTTGTCCCCACGTGGTAACAACCTTTAAAAGATTCAATTTTGGTAAAACCGATGTTCAGAGCATAGTAGATGCTATAGAAGGAGAAAAGATTCAAAATGGCTTGTTTCTCGTTGACGTTGCTGCTACTGCAATGGCTGTTAAACTGGCTTCTGTTGAAAAAGTAAAATTTGATCAGAAAACCAGTTTGATCATTGCAGCACAACTAGCTAAAGCGGCAGGACTTGCGTAAGAAATAAAGAACATGAGAAGGCAATTTTTTCCTACAAAATAAGCAAACAACTGCAAAAGAAAGTCAGCAGAGATAGTACAATGTTCAAGATCTCTTACGACATTGCAAAATGTCAAAAAGAACGAGGAGAACATCTGCAAGCGATCAATTCATTTGGTTTCAACGTAAAAGAACTTGATATCCATCAAGCTGACCCAAAAAATGTTGACAAAAAGTACGATAACTTGACTGAAAAAGTAGACTGTTACCTCTTAACTTTTCGTTATAACGACGCAGAGAACTGTTTTAATGAAATCGACAAACGTGAGATCAGCGATGACAAAAAACGTGCCCAAGTACAAGCATATAAAGCAAGATGCAAAAGAAATCTTGGACAACTTGAAGAAGCTGTCACTCTTTACAAGGAGGCAATTGAAATTACAGTAGATGACCTTAAGAAGGCAGAAATACTAAATGACTTGGAGTTATGTTTTTTAGAACTAGGAATTAAAGAAAAAGCCCTAGATTTTATTATCCAAGCCCAAGAATTGAGAAAGCAGTAATGCAAGGAGGAAAGCCACGATCTTCTATTGGCTGAATCTTTTAAAAATGTTGGCTTGTGCAAAGTAGAAAATGGTGACTACGATGAAGCAGAACAAAATCTGGATAAAGCTCTCAGCATCTACCAGAATATTAAAGATAAAGGTAAATATCCAATGTACAGGAAAGTTTAGCCAAATACATGTTTTTAAAATGTCCACCAGACTACAATCTTGCAATTTGATCAGAAAGCCAATTTGATCATTGCAGCACAACTAGCTTAGGCGGCAGGACTTGCGTACCAAAGAAATAAAGAGCACCTGAGAACTTGGATAACGAGCGGTATTAGGATTTTTGAATACACATAATAAAGCTGTTCCTGATAATATCAGCCTTAATGTTTACTTAAGATTTGCTAATTGCATTCTTAAACCAAATTAAATGTGTGGTTAAAAACAATTGAAAACATCAACAACTTTCTAAAATCATACATTATAGATAAGTTAGATTGTTTTACATTTTTTGGTAGGCAGATTTGGTCAAGTGGTTTTAGACAAAACCAGCAAACAATGCTTAACCCCCTTGTGTTAAATATGACTGCCACAAAACATAAACAATCTAACTCATCCATAAAAGTACCAGTGATTTTTTTCAATTGTGTAACTAATTAATGTTGCTGTTAATGTTTTATCAAGATTTTTACCTTTCTACATATCATTGTGTAAACATGAAATCTCCAATGCTAAACAGTCATTCGGCTTGCATTAAAGTTCAGGTAAGAAGTGCCAGATAGTAGTGGATCCAAGATTTGTCATGACGAATGATTGTCAGTAATTTGAAATACATAATAACCAATTTAAAAAATGGTTATTTTCATGTTCTATTTAGTACTTTAAGTTTGTAGGCTCGATAATAGGTTCAATAACATCTGGGATTGGTTGCAGGCAGACCCATAGAATTTAATGTATAGATGGCCATATTTTTTGTGACCAAATTTTGGAAAATAACTTTCCTGTGAATGGTCCAATTCGAGCATTCTCCAATATTCTTTATATAATCCAAAATTTGTCCCTTATGTTTAAAAATCTTGCCCACTCATTCTTCCATCACAAATGATCTGATAAATGTCCTGGCCTTTAAATAATAAAATTTTAGCAGTTTAGTGTGAGGTGTTTCATAGTTTCATAGATATGAGGCATTTAATAGAGAGGAGATCCATATTGCGGACCCGAGATCTCAGGTGCGCAACACAAACTTTCCAGTCTGCTTTCCAAATATCTCCAATATCACTTTTCTTGCTTTTATGATTCCTACTTGTCAATTTTAGATTCTGGAGATTGACGCAGAAGAAATGAGAGCTACTTTTTCCATTTGATTATTGTCAATTATGATACAGAACCTCTCAAACAAGTTCTATAGAACAGAGGCTGCGAGGCAGGGTTGGAGACAGTTTTGTAAAGATCCTGTGAATATTGCAGTTTTCAATATGGAAGGTATGTTGGTGAAAGTCTTATATGATCACATGTTTAATTAAAAACATTTTTATTGCTCTGAACCATCTTAAGGATGTCTGATGCTATATCTGCCTTACTATGGAGCTTGAGAGTCAAGTTCGTGTACCCACTTATATGCGTATAAAACTGGATAACTTGTCAACGTCTAAAATATAGTAAGAAATTTGAAGATGAAAGTTCATTTGCATACGTTTTATCGGTCCCACTTTACTGCACTTTTGTATTACAAAGTTACTTCTTTGCGTTTTGTTATTAACTTATTATTTCACGTGAAATGCAAAATTTTTCAAGATGTGCGTTTTCGGTTGTTGGAAACATGCGACGGCGTTGAATAAAATTTTCGGTCCGTTTGATGATATAAAAAATGTGATACGCTAAAACATAAGTAAGTCAAGCAGTCAATGTTGTTGTGTAATAATATCTATCTCCTGAATGTGTAATATGTCAGTGATTAAAATTATACCAACGTACAGGTTACCACGTGACTTCAACGAAAATTTCACAAATAGCCTTTTAAAACATTGTTATTTCTAAACTTCTGGCAAATTTAAATCCTGTTTTTGAATCATTGTGAAAATGTGTTATGCCAACTGCGAAAATATACCAAAATGATTCAATGAAATATGTAGATGTTTAATTATCATAATTCAGTTGTGTAAAGATGAAATATAATGGAATGAAATTAAGTAAATGTGAAATATAGTTAAATGAAATACGTGTACAACTATGAAAAGTAACAGGAACGTAATGTTGTGTACATAGGACTTTTTCTCAACAAGATACCGTCAAACAACCTTAGGTTGCTTGGATATTGACTGCCTTGAGGGGATTCCATACAGTTAGGGACTTTGTAGCTTTGTTGCTGTTGTACTAAGCAAGATGCAGATAATCCCAATGCTTCTTCTGTAATAACGCTGTGAGTTAGAAATTTCTAAAGAATATTTAGGGCTAAAGCACTCCCAATAGGATTTGCTCTATATAGTACTTTAAAATGGAAATATATTTTCAGTAATGTTTTCTTACCAATACAGCGTCTAACAAACCAGGATGTATCTTATTTTTTTCATCTCACTGGAAGAAAACTACTCTCTACCACTCAATGGCAATTTATCCGTGGTAAAATCAAGCCTTTCAAAGTCTATTTTGCCACCAATGTTGGCAAGAATCAAAAATGTTAAACACATCATGCGTATAAACAACATTTAGAGTCACTAAACTTTGTGCCATCTTGATTCAGTTGAAAGTTGTATATGCAATGTGATTCATTATGCTAGATCCTTGTGGTCTCCGTGAGCAAACTGCAAATATACAATTACCTGATTGCTGTAAATGTAGAAGATGATATTTCAAACTGCTCTGCATTAGTTTCGAATGACCCACACAATTAGAACCCAAATAGAAAGGCAAATGTGCTAGAAACAGGTGTGCAAAACACCACCCGCTACTGACTTGTAATAGTGTTTGTGGTGTTGTAATGATTATGGCTGCAATACTTTGTGACAAAATTGAAATGTTTGCCAATATTAGCACAACAAAAAACTCTTTGACGTAAGAAATTCCCCCCGTTTACTTTCCTAATCCAGCAAGATTCAGTAAACCCCAGAGACTTGATGTTAGTTTTTGGATTTAAAGTAATTCTTTCAACCAAACAGTTACCCCACAATTTTGGCCTAAGCATCCATCGTCAGAGCAACACGAGTTTTTTGCACATGATAATAAAACTGAAATTAAAAATGACAATGACATTAAATACAATGAAAAAGTGAATTTAATTCCTGATCCAAAAGTAAAAATACATTTTACAGTATAAACGTTAACAAAGATGATAAGGCAGACATAAACAAGAGCAATGACATTACACCCACAAAAAAAGTAAATTCGATTACTGGTCTGACAATCAAAATTATCTGTATCAAGAAGTATTCATAAAGATGATCAGGCGGACATAAAGAAAGACAATGACACCGAAAAAGTGAGTGTAACTCGCTGAAAATCAAAAATAAAAACAAGCAAATGAAAGAAAATACCTGAAAAGTATTTCCTGTGCTATTTGGTTTGCTCCAGATTGTCTGCACCCAAGGGGCGTATCAAAAAGCAGCATTCTGCTCAGCATGTCTGCTTATTTGCTGAACGAAATGGAATGAGGAAGAACACGTCATAATGTTAGCAGCGAATTGTTGTGTTTGTCGCATGAGACATGCAAATTATAAGTTATTATATTCTGATTTCCCTTGTAGTTTATACGTTGTATTACAGTTGACAGTAATGTTTCTGAGAGTTGAAACACAACAGAACATTGCACTTCCTGAATTGAAATAACAAAAAACAGTGATGAAATTACGACATTGCTGAGGTATGTCATTCTTATCAAGGATACAAAATATAGGTTGATTATACTTCGTTCACCAACTTCACAAAAAAGGATGTGATACCAAGACTTCGTTTCGGCCAGGTGAAGCACGATTACATCCAAACGATTAAGCAAGGGTATGTTTCTTTTAGAAAAGATCACTGGCATGAGATTGTGTGATTATGGATCAACAGGCGGCTGACTTCGCTAGTCGTTATAGATAAATCTAGGGCAGGCATGCCTAATGCATGGGGGGGTTTCAAACCATGAAGACTTTACACAAATGTGTGTGTATTATTTTAATGTGAGGAACCAGATCTCTTTGGTGAGATCTCGCTTTTCTGACACTAATGTCTGATCCAGCAGGTCAATTTTTCAATGCCTAGTTCTGAGTGATGGGAGAAAGTTCAAAAAATTGTTTTGTGGAGCATGGCCAATGGACCTGAAAAGTAAGTTTAAATGCACTGTTCTGGTAGCAGATATTTAGAAAATGTAATGGACTCTATTGCAGCAAACAGAAGTCCTCGTGTGTCAGTAGCTACATGTTATACAAATGCACTTTTAGAGCATCTTCCAAAATTAAGTAAGGAATTCTACGACTATTTTTGCAGTGAAACGCTTGGACGAACTACGAGCTGGGGCTATTGTAATGCAAAGGAGATGAGAATAAACACAAACATGCTGATATAGAAGCATAGGGAGGGAGCTTTAGCACAACAATCTTAAGAGGAGATCTACACAAGAGTAGCACTACAAAGGGTTTTCCAATGATGCATTTTTAGAAGATGGTGAGCTTACACAAAAAAAAACACTGTTGGAATATCTTATACAGTAATAAAGCAAGCAAGAAATGCATATTTTGTCCCTGACAGATAAGATGTAAAGAATGCAAAAGTTGTTTCAACCGATTCTTGTGTAATTGTCAAGACAGTCTAGTGCACAGCACAATTTACAAACATGTCACATGCATATTTTACAACTGTACATAACTGCAATGAAAAATCAAACACAAGAGAAGACAGGAGACCTAAGAGTTCCTCACTATGTAAATTTAAATTATAAGTAGAAGGAAGTTGTTTTTTCAACAGAGATACAACACAATAGACAATCTAAACAGAACACTAAATAAAGGCTCTATGCAACAGCTTATAGTTGTGATGTGTGTGACAGCAATGAGGCTCGAAAAACTGTAAAAATAAAATGAACGGCTGCAAACATTCATTTCTATAAAAAGACAGAAATGTTTGTCGCAACTGAATCTGGACACAAGTTCACTTGCCAACAAAAGTCATAGACAAGCAGAATGGATACCAGTTTTCAACGAATAGAAAAAACAATGAATATAAGATTACATCTCTTAACTATTTCCAGCTAAGATGAAAGATAAGAAACCAACTTGTATATGTAGCTACCTTGTGACGAAGTCTTTTGAAACCTGCATGAATCTGAAGTTAGGAAGAATTTGAAGTTTTTAGGGTCTCCCAGTTGGCGAGTTTAAAGCATTTTTTAAGATTGAGAGAACCCACCACCTGAGGCACTCTGCTACAGCCTCACTTACATTGATCTTTTCTTTGATCTAAATGTATGGAAAAAGAGTACAGCTAAGGTATATTTTTACCTGACATTGCAATGATAAACATTGTAGTGAAAGCATTGCAAAATGACTGGACATAGCACACATGCGAAACTACATGATCATGTTTGAGTTTAACTCCACCAAAAATTATTATTAAATTTTTACAAATTTTTACGTATTCTATTTTTACCTTGTTCAAGACTAGTGTGACATATTTCAAGAGAAAACGTGTTGTAGCTCATCTTGGACTCGTCTTCCTATCAAATGTTCACTTCATACTCTATTTTTTTTTATTTGAAAAATACAAATTTCGCTTCAGTACGAGCATTACCTTGGCGTTTTCTCAAAAGCAGATGCATTTAACGTATTTTGAGAATTTGTAGTATAATTTACTTTCGGTAAAACGCTTTGATTTACGCCCGACGGATCCAGACTATAATGATATTGAGTACTCGCTAAATTTCCTGGTAACGAGACAACAAACAGCGCTTTCAGTTGGGTTTTTGTTCTGTAAAGACCAGCATTTTGCTACACTGGCCAACAAGCTGTTTCAGAAAGCAAACTTGTGGTTAAATTTGACAGTCGATCAAACCCTATAGAGAAATAAATTACGTGTAAGATCTTGTTAATATGTATGTCAATCAAGCAAGAGCAGTGGCGTGTCTCGGGTGAGTGAAAATAAGTTACTCCAGCTCTTCTTGCATATATTTACATTTACAAACTACTTATTTGAAACTTTATGGCAAAATTTTCTTCTGTTGGAAATTCATTACAAATAGCAATGGTCTGAAGGTATAGTTTGACTTTTAAATTGAGCAGTTAAAAGTCATTTAGACCACATTGCTAGAGCTGCAACTCCCCAAGAGTTAAAAGTAAATACACAACCCTGACGGTTTAACAATTACTCAGGCCAATACTGAAAAAAATAAGTGCCCAGATGATTTTAAGTTTGTTGTACTTTGCAGTAATGCCAAATAAAATTTTCAGATTTTTAATTAAGTTTGGCATTTACTAATTTGTGTTTTCGTGGTATAGCTTGTTTTTCCTGTCGGTCATGTTTTAGAAAAATCCATATTGTACCTTAAGAACTTCTATTGATTTCATGATTTGCATCGGCCCTTTGAAGTAACCTATCAACATTACCGATTGACGTCATGAAATCACACCATACGAACGCAATGGCTAGACGGAATCTAATTATGATTACATCAATTATTATTGCATATTCTAAAAATCATTTAATTGCATCCCCATTAGCTCCAAAGTATTGTGTTTGGTGAGCGTGTGAAAAGAGTTAGAGTTATTTCAAGATGTTTTGATGAAATAAGCAAAACGATATCATGAAATTTTGTTTCATGCTTCTCTGGCGCGGTGTGATGGCGGGAAAATGAAAAACATGCCCTGTTGGGTGTCGTAGTCGTGTGAAGATTTTAATCGTACGAAAGACATGTAGTTTATAGTTTCTTGGGACAAAAGCGCAAACCAAAAATCATCCAGACCAGATATAGGCTATTGCCTCGAAAGAAAAAGTAGTTTCCTCTTTATATGTAACGTATTTATTTAACAACGTTTTTGAAATAATGAACAGTCAAAGATGTTACACCAGACAGTTAACTCAACAATCAGTACAACCGTTAGCGGTGAGAGTGACATTAAGATGACTCTTCAAAATCTTTATTTGAAACTAGAACTATATTAAAAGGCAAAATTAGATGTTATTAGAGAAGTTATTCCTAAACAATCGCCAGAGAATCAGAGCATAATTTTCTAAATGCTCTAGAATTCATGTTATTATTGGAGAAACTTTATCAACACTTAAATCTATTTAATTTAAAATCCAAAATAGAAACATCTAAAATGTTACACGTTACCTAAAGTTGTTGTAGTTTGCTGCTATTCATGCGTACATAGAAAAGTAATACAAATTGGAAGTAAAACAACTAATCACATAACGCACACCTCCATTCCAAACCTGCTCTAATGTGTTGCACTACACCAACATTTATATGAACATAGCAATGAATTAATTTTGCTATATTTGTAATCATAGCAAATATTCATTTATAAATATACTATAATCATCCTAAAGACTTTGTATGAAACAACACCATATTGGTCACACTCAATAGAATGACGACTTAAATTATTACATAGCTATATCGTATAATCCAAAAAGCCTGGAGAAAGTGACGTCCGTTTTTATTTTGAAAGTATTGTTCATTTGGCAGATCAGTCATTGCAACTTTCTTCGTCGTGGGTTTTTCACTTTGGATAAGTCGGGATTTCAGTTTATCTTACAAAGAGACAAAAGTATACATACCTAATAAATATAATTTTGGAATTGGGTAGATATACATTTGAAATATGCGATGTTTCAAAGCAGAACCTTATTCTTTGTTGTCTGCATATGATAAGTATTGTCGAGATATATAACTCAATGAAGAAGACAATGAAAGAGACTGTAAAAATGTTGGAATACTCGAAAATATTAATATAAAGTTATATACTGCTACAAATGGCGTGTCAGCCAGTCGGTAAAAAATTATGAACGTTGTTTTGTATACACACAGTCGCTTTCAAGAAAGAATTTTTGCCAATTTTTGAATTTCAAAGTCAGATATAAGGATCATAATTAAGAGGTCACCTGTTTTACAAACGAGAGATACGGTTAGAATCAACTAATTTCCGTATTGTATTCGAGAAAATATTGAGACTTAAATTCCGAAGTCTTTGTTGTTTGTAGTCTTAAACTTGAACAAATACTTTATCAACATGCAAGCGATAAGCAAATTTGTTTGTCTGGTTTATTGTCTGTATCAGGCACGGAAACTTTAGATATTAGGATATTTTGCATGCTCACACAAATTAGTTGTTTCATATCACCAATTAAACTATATAATGAATGAATAGTATTATAAAGCATGAATACTTTATTCACAAAAATAAGTTTTGTTGATTGGTTTATCAATCTCAAAAGAAGGCTGTTTATAGATAAGAAGATTCATAATTTGGATTCTATAGAAGTACTTACAATCCTCGATGTTTAATGAGACCAAGTACTCGTGTTTTTCTGTCGTACAATTTCGGTGATTATAGAGAGTAGCGCGAGTTTCCTATTTTATAAATAGCGGCAATTAAAATGTAGGCTTTGGAAAACAAACACCTCTGTTACCTCCATCGTAAGGAATCGTATTAAGAACGAGCAAAGTTGGGTTTTTTTGGAAATATTGGAAGTCAAATTTGAAGCTAGCAATAATGTCTGTATGATAAAAGAAGGAATATGCAATTGAGATGTCATCCTAAATATGTAGTTACCCGATACGGCTATTGATTGTGAAAAATATTCGGCATGTTTGTGTCTGTATTTAAGTAGTTGTCATTATTAGACTAAGAACAATTTAGAACATCAATGATTAAAATGTTTGAATTAAAGCAAATTGTGAACAGAACAAATACAAACATCGCCGTCGTAAGATCTTAAATGTTAAAGAGGCACAACTTTTTCCTGAACAATGTTTACAATCAATGATATATCAAGGAATGCTAGCTAAACTCAAGGAGGTTTTAGAGGTGCGTAATATTTGTGTCGGCTGTTCTTTTCCAGAGTTACAGCTACTTTTACGGACTAAACTTTAATTTTTTCATAAATAAACGTGTTGAGCATGGTTAAATTAAACTATCGAAAGTCTTATAAAATTGTTGATTGTTAATAGTACAACTAAAATTCGACTGTTTTATTTAACTATCTCATTTTTATTGTAGCTTTACAAGTATAAAATGAGGCAATGGATAACGTCATGTTTTAGTGAGTTATTGTTGTACTGAATGTCTTCCCATAACGGAAGCTAAGGTATTGTCTGATTAATCAATTTGAACTTGACATCATTTAATTTGGACAAAGCAGGACTAGTTTGGACAATAAAGACGAGATTTTCATGAAAATAGCTTAATGCCATAGCGAGTAACATTTATGAAATGAATTCGACTGTTACGTACGAATTTTTGGAAAATTTGATTAATGTTGTTGGGCAGATACAGTTATCAAACTTGTGTTTAATTGCGGTTGTTTAGGATTTATGAAATTAGTTAGCTATAGAAATGTTTCTTCAGAAACATCATATTACGATTTCTACTCGCTCGACAGCGAAAATTGTCTTATAGAACTGCAGCAATAAAGAAGAAAGTCACACAACTTCAATCGCTCATAATTAAATTCCAGGTGTTAATATAAACCAAGCGGCAAAATGCTCAAGTCATTCAGCGAAACATGTAATAAAAATAATTTTCACTCGCCACGAAAACATTGAGAGCAATTGCAAAGCCTGAGCACAAGCCAACCACAGTGAACAAGAATCCCAATGTAGGTTGGTTTCAACCACATAATTGCACATGATAACGACAGTTGTCTTAACATTAACTTTTCATCAAGTAACAAATCGTCATCCACCCATGGTACGACCTTAAAACTGCTGAATCGATATAACATAAGAACAGAAAGCTTGGTATCATTAATGATAAGTCAAATGTTATGACATAACCATTTATTTGAAAGCTTTGAAAAATTAATTAAATTCATGATATAGCTAAAGGATTCTATTATTTTCCATGTAAAGGATTTGGTTGGTTAGCGCTTTGTTGATGCGTAAAAATACCAGAATCGAGTCATTTCATTGACTAAGTTAATGAAAGAGATTCCTCAAGATCTGGTGTTGAATCTGCCTGACAGATATTGCCCAATTTTGATAGTTTTGTTCTCATTCAGCAGTTTCGATGAAAAACATTGCAATAATCGAGGCAAAAGTTATATACTTTAGAAAAGCTTGTTGTGAGAGGAAGTTCATTTGGCGTCAACCAATCATCTGAAAGATTGGCCCATTAATTGATGTTCATGTCATACGTTTACTCTATTACAGTGTTGGCATTTTCTTAGACTAAGACATTCTAAATTATTTCTTCATAAATCAGTCTGCACTAATTCCTGTCCCACATGTCAAACAGCATGATGACAGTCCTCGCTTTAACGAAGAAGTTCCACTAGTTGCATTGTGCTTAAAAATCGTAGACTCTAAAACTGTAGACTGATAGCTACACTGTCTCTTAGCCGAAACTCGAAAACAATAAAATTTCGTGCAAACTTTAGACCAAGCGGATACAAGATGTTTTGAAACTTCAAGGCGAGATATATTACTGTTTATTTGCTGTCCTTCATTGAGGCATAATAATTTGTAATGATTGTTTTCGAGTTAAATATGAAGGATTGCAAAGTGCTGCACCGAGTGAAATTTATGTCTGGTCACAAATATTTACTGAATGACAGCTTTTAGAAATTCTATTAAACTTTCAATTTGGAATAATTAGTGCGCATGTGGCAAAATATGAATTTTTATCGGTGCGCCTTTCAGAAAGACCCTCCCCCCTCCTCCCTCACACACATCAAACACAATTTTGGTCAACTTTCTTAAAATAAGTCTCAAAATATGCCTTCTTTTCACGTCGTGCTTGTTTTTATAATTTTTATATAGAAATAACTTTCTTGATCGTACCGGTTAAGAAAAATAAATAAATATTGTCTTGAAAAACTTGCTTGAATTTATGTGAATGAAAGTGATGAAAAAAAGGGAGTGGTTATTCAAATCATTAAAAATTAAGACTCCATCACTTTTTAATATTCAGGAGATAGACAAGAAAATGGTCTCAACAGAAAAGAAAATTGCCATGTTGTCGTTCGATGGTGGAGGAAGTAAAGGTGTGATGGAGCTGAAGATTTTGGACGACATATTCCGATTAGCAACAATTGTGTCAACGAATCCTGAAAGGGTAGACTACCTTGTGAACGAAGACATTGATGAAAATGAAGTGCATTTCTTAGAAGATGAAAGCGTTCGAGAGCGTTTAATTAAGGACATGGAAGCAGTTAAGGATCCCATTCATCCCACAGATGTTTACGATATGATAGTTGGTACCAGTACAGGAAGTTTGATTGCATTTGGTTTAGTTGGAGGAAATAAAGTTGGAAACGACCATCACGAAAGGAAACGGATGACTATTGAGGAATGTATTCAGATGTATTGTGCAAAAACTAAGATGATATTCAAGAAGTCATGGTTGCACAACTTTTTCTCTCACGTACCAGGGTTATCCCACATTCCAATAGTACCATATTCACAAGAAAACGTTAAGGACACACTGTATAATCAATTTGGTGATTGCAGCTTAAGTGATTTAGGTGGAGAGCATCCTTTGAAACACATTGCCGGCGCTGTCGCAAGAAAACTTGGTAAAAACGAAGATCTCGTACTGTTTGATACAGCAAACAAAGACTACAGCGATTACAAAGCGTACAAAGTCTTGCTAGCATCCTCAAATGCTCCAGTTTACTTTGACACTCCAGTCGTTATTGGCAATGCAAAATATGTAGACGGATGTGTCGGCGGAAATTGTCCTTTGGCACCAGCAATCCCGCGAGTAAGGAAACTATTTGGAAAAGATGTTAAACACGTAAGCATTGTTTCAGTTTTATCAATCGCGCCTCCCTCGTCTCCCAAATGGGAAATTCCTTCTGATGGTGGTCTTTTCAGTTGGTTACGCTATTTTGTAAAAGTATCCACTGATGGAAACGCAGTGTTCAACGATGTTGTTAAGCAAAATCGACATAAAAATTTTGTTTCAAAGGTTGTCGCCGCGTGGTAAGAGCTTAAAAATTCAAGCTTGATGAAATCGATCCCAAAAAATGTTAAAAGCCATGGAAAGAGAAGCTTGAGAACGACATGTTTCTCGTTGATGTTGTTGCCACTGCAATGGTTATCGTTTACACGTCTATTGAGAAAGGAGAAAATGATCAGAAATCCACGTTGAGTGTTGCGGCACAACTTGCTTATGCTGCTGGATGTGCTTACGAAAAGAGGAAAGAATATGAGTCAGCAATCTTTTCGTACCAAACGAGCAAACGTTTGCAAAAGAAAGTCAGCAGCGATCTCACATTGTTAAGGATTTCTAATAAAATTGCAAACTGCCATGAAAATCAGAAAACTTTCAAACAGCATTACAAATATTTAAATCCAACGTGACCGATCTTGTTCACTTTCGAGATGATCCTAAGAGTGATGATCTACTTGTTGATGCCTTGAATGAAATAACAAAATGTTACTTGGTAACTTTTCGTTATTGTGATGCGGAAATGTATTTAAATAAAATACTGGCAAATGAATATTTCATTAAGAAACGCATCGACGAAAAGCAGAAATTTGCACGTGTCCTAGCAAACATGGCATGGTGCAAGCAGGAACAAGGAAAACTTGAAGAAGCTGTCGACCTTTACAAGGAAGCAGCCACACTCGTTGCTGACAACTATAACCTTGACCAAGCTCTAATACTTGATAATCTGGGATTATGTTTCTTGAGTCTTGGATTGAAGAAAGAAGCCCTCGATTTTACTCGCCAAGCCCAAACGATGAGAAGTGAGTTAACTCACGAGATATACCATAGTTTGGTTGCTCGATCTCGTTTGAACGTTGGGCTCTGCTTGATTGAGAATGGTGATTACGTCGGAGCAAGAAACTGTTTAGAGAATGCAAAGGAAATATACGAAAAATTGGCTTAAAAATTACATTTCCATTGTTTTAAGAAATTTAGCAAGATGCTTGTCTTTAGAAAACCATCAGATTGCCATTTTGCCTTGGTTTACGCACAACAAGCTCTAGAAATGATGAAAGAACATGTCGTTGAAGATAATAATAATCCTGGGATTGCCATTACCTTAGCAGTTGTTGGTCTGTGCTTTTCAAAGCTGGAAGACTTGAAGAAGCAAAGAAAAATCTTTTGAAAGCTTTGGACATGATCAAAAGTTTGTTTTCAGAAAGTCATCCATGGTTAGTTGAAGTTTACCAGCTGCTTTACATAATGTATGAAGAAGATTGAAAGTTGGAGCAGGCTGAAGATTTTAGAAAAAAAATGAAGAAGATAGCTTGTGAGATAAACGTAATAGCCAAGAAAATACAAGAAACAAATAAATTAAGATGGAAAAGTCCAAGAGATATTTTTTGCAAAAGAGAACCAGATATTACGTGGGTGTGACGTAATGAATGCTTCCTTCTTGTAATCAATTATCTAAAGCCTGAAGAAAATAATAATTAGTACACATGTCAGTTATATCAAGCGATCGTTTTGTCGAGTTGATCATCCTTTTGGTAAATAGGGATTCACTCACCATTCTTGTATGTTTAGGCTAATCTGCTTTACCATATTATCTTTAGCAACACTTGCATGAATAACTATTCCACAAATGCAAATAAGGAAATATTGATCATCGTTCTGCCAAATCAACTTAAGGGTGTTTTTCTCGATGTCTAACCAAACACATGTGCATTAATGTTTAAGAAATTCCGCTTTGTTTAAGGTACCAGATTATAACCACTGTTTTGTTGTTAATTCCATAGCGTTGTGAAGCTTCTTATGAAAAAATAAACCAGCACTGATACACTTATTAAGTAGATTTTTTTAGCTCACTTGGTTTGATTTAAGGAAACGATTGCGAACACTGTAGTTATGTATAGACCACACATATATTGTGCAGGATAAGACTATTATAATGACGAATTGTTTTGTTATGTTGAAGGAGCTATAATACAACTTTCCAATCTTAATGTGCTGCTGTCTTATGCGTTTTACAATCTGTCGAGCTCTGTTATCTTAAGGAATTAATCATTTTATTGTTAATTGCTAGCCATTGTCTTTTTTGTGTTTTGCATCCTCATTGCGTACACTGTGCAAAAGTGTAAACACAACTTAGAGGCTAGAGTTTTGAATTCAAATTGTATTATCGAAATATAATAATGATACGGCGGAAAGGAGGAGTCGAAAATTGAGTATCTTCATAAAGATTAAGCCATCTTGGACATATTAATTGTAATGACTAATGAGTAACAGGCAGGTAAGAGGTGCTTCTTTGAGAACCGTTGTAATGGATACATAATGTCGTTACATGCACTCACATTGACTAATGTCTTTACGTCCCTTTTAGAGATCTTGAAAAATAAATTATCTGTACCTTAAATCACTGAACATGAAAATGATTTGCGATGTTTCAAAAAGGCAAGTGTGTATTTTGTGAAGATTGGTTTTATCCGTTTAGAAATGTCAAATGCCCTGACTGTTTTCGATATACATTTACAAAGCATGCAAATGACGACAAAGATGCTGTAACGTGAATCTTGAGCTGGCAAAAACCTATGGAATGAAACGGAATTGAAAGGATGTTGCTGTGGTACAATTTATTTATCTTGAATTGTTCCTCAGGTTGTTGAACGTCGCAAACACATAACTGTTAATGTAAATCAAGCTGCATTCAAAAGAATGGATCTCGTTTTCTTTATTGAAATCAACAATTTTCCAGTGAAATTACGTCTAGGAACGATGAAAGTGATTTGTCTTAGTTAAAGACTATCTCATGTAAAGTTTGCTTTTCGGCTTTTCCTCCACCTCACGCTGAAGAACTTCCAACAACAGTGAGTGGAGAAAGTGACAAAGTCAAATTGTTGGCATTGAGGAATTTTAGTTTTTCAAAAATTCGTGCACAACAGGCAACAGTTTTAAAGAAAATATCAAGGTCCTTCAAAAGACAAGCAGCTCGCACGAGAAAAAAACTTGCCAGCCTATGTAGATGCTACCCGATGAAGAGCTAGACCAAAAGCATATTAAAGATAATGCTTCATTGGATTTTTCCTCTTTTAAAGAATCTAGTCAATCGGGAGATATGGACAAATGTAAAACAAAAAACTCAATATAAGGTTGGTGCACTATGATATTTATATAGGCTATGCTTCAGATTCATGTAAATTACTCAATAAATCTATTTTGTATGATAGGATTGATGAAGAAACCATGTAGTATTCATAATGAGTCAGTGTTTTTTTGTCTATCACCTTCTTAAAACTCTTATGTTCATGTGAAGCACAAATTCGTACCAAAAGTTTGAAGGGAATTTTACATATGAAGTATAGCCAACCTTCGATTTTGAGAAAGCATCCAGCTGATAATGTTATGACAAACATTAGTATTCTATCATCTTATTCTTAATTATACTTAATGTATACATCTGTAGCACATAAACTTAATTTCTTATAATAATATAATTAGACAGGCATAACATGAAGGTATTTCATCTTTACAGGCAAACGAAGTAGGCAGCAGCAATACGAAAGAATTTGATGGTGCAAAAAGTGCATTTGAATTTCTAAAGAAATGTATTCATTGGACATGTTTATCAGTGATCATCCAAAAGCTATTGCTACATGGATAAAAACTCAACTCAAGCATACTAAACACTTTAATGGCATTTGGCATGATGAGCTGGAAACACGAAAATGGACTCTCATTAGTATGTGTTTCTTCCCATATATCTTTAGCATGAATATTTTGACTTATTCGTCTTCTATAGCTGTATGTTATGTTATTGACAAAATTGTTTTGTATTTGGTATATAATTACTGTTTGTTTATGTGAGGGTTTTAGCTGTAAACTAATTGCGATTTTACCAGACCACCAATCAATTTAATACATTATATTTTATATGTTACATATACTTTGCAATATGGCCATTTAACTATTGAAATTTTTTATATACATTTGCCCTTTGCCCATGCACAAGTGTTTGCGTGGCATATAATGCGTGGTCGGAAACAAATTATTACTTATCGTGCAGCTATAATTACATTATTTTGTGTAGTTATTAGCGCGTCTACAAGAAATGAATGGTTTTCCGCATTTTTCAGTTTGGTGCTGCGTGCCTCCTACGGTTACACGTAGTTTTGGACTGATTTATAATTTTCTCAAAAGTAAATAAATGTTAACTGCGTTAGTTTGAGTTTGATGAAAAACAAGAAACCTGGATTGCTTCTTAAGTATTTGCTTTGAAAGACGTTGAGCTTATCCAAACCAACCGCTTACCTACTACAGCATCAGACAAATGTACTTATAATATAATTATAAATGTAAACAATCACGAGCGTTTGTACTTTGAGACCTTTCTACGTGTCGTCACGCAATAGTAAAATAATATTATAACCTCTAAGCGATTTATTGAGGGAACATTTAAAAGATTCCAGCTATTCCAATATGTTTTGAAGCTATTCTAATATGTTTTCTACTTTTACCAATAAGTATTTGCAACGTATTTATTTCATATTTTTGTCTTTTGAAATAATACATAATAAAAAGATTTTCTAAGGCCATAATCAAACGAGTATTTCCATTGAGAGAAGCATCGAGACGACTTCTAGATCTAGCTGTGAAGTAAAACTACATCAAAAGGCAGAAGACGTATCAGCTGCACAAACTTTGTTAGATTTGAAATAGGAAAAGTAGATTCCGACAAATATGTGCAATCAGATTGATTTATTGGAAGCTTCTTTAACAGTTGAATTAATTTATTGTTTCAAATAAAGCCGACAAACCTTACACATATTTATATACAGTTACATTTCATTTTTCTTACCAAATTACGCTCACATAAAAATATTTACAAAGTAAAAGTGAAACAACCATTCACTTGAAGCACGCGTAGCATACAATTTTACATGTTTACTTAATAAAGGAACAAATTTTTCTAGTCAAAGACTCTTCTAGTGTGTTATACTTCATCAACATTTATATCAACGTAGCTAGGAATGAAATAGCACTTGAAATTTATCTTTGTTATTGGCTATTTAGGTAATTTCACAAAGAGCATAAAGTGCAAACTTAATATGAATAGTTTCTCGATTGCAATTAATTATATTTCAAAACCAATGATAAATTCTTACCATGTAAAGTAGATTCGCTAGTTCTAACTCAGTTTTAGCAATTTGAAATAACACCTTTTTGATATTTTAAAAGATTCAAAAGATCTAATTATTACACAAAAGAAGCGTGTTCACTTAGACCCCTGTTGTGTATGTAAATGCTGGTATATCTTGCTCAGCGTTAGCTTTCGATGATTTTTTAACATGAGAATAACTTGTGAAAGTGTGTTTAATTGGCGTGTAATCGTGTCAGTAAAACGTGAACGTCTCTGTACGCGAATACTTTTATAATTTCTATGATGCTGGGTAAATAAACACACAGCATAAAGCATCATAATTTATATTTACTCGTGAAGATGAATTTTGTTGAATCGTTTATCAATCTTGGTAACTGTCTTAATTTGTACAGGGGGGGAGTAAATAGTAGGTGAGATAAGTTCGTGCGTGTTTAATGTTTCTATTGCAGGTAATTTATGTGATTTGGGGGGTGACGTTTGTTTGTTACGTTGTATGTATAAATAAAATAAAAATGCGGCCGTTGGAATAAAGCAATTTCCGTCACCGCCATTGTAAGGAGTGCAAGGAAAGTAGTTTTTCTAATCATAGTTTTCTATAGCATATATATACACATAATACTATAAATATAAATCTTGGTAAAGAAGAAAAGTGCAATTAACATGCCATGCATACAATGTAGTTACCCATTAGGACTCTCGATTGTTCAGCAATTTTTGACCCATGCAATCTTAGTTACGTTAGAAGTTACCGAAATTAAACATGAATATAAATGGTTAAACTGTAGCAAACACAAACACCGCCATCGTATCATCTTAAAACATTCCTGAAACAATGTTCATAATCAAAGATACATCAAGACTCTGTCCTCTGGTATACAAATGACAGTTATGAGTTGATGAATGATTTTCAGATAGTTGGATAGTGTAATCATTCTTGAGAGAATTCCAACAGTATTATTTGCTTGCTATTTTCTAGTTGTGGATCAGTAGCGAAGCCAGCACATTTTTTACTCCCACAATGCAAATATTTTTGTGTTCATTCAATGGAAAAACTATGAATGAGATTCATTTTCTAAAGAAATCAATAATTTTGCTTATAATGACAGTTGCAATGAAAAAATTTCGCTGCAATTTTGATACACTCTTTAAAACATGTGAAATAACAGATTTTTGCAGAACAGCATATAAAACTACACAAATCAAAGATTTCTTCTGGCCATGATGTCTGCACAAAGAAAGAGCATGCAATTGACATGCCATGCTAAATATATAGTTACCCGTTACGGCTATTGATTGTGCCCTAGTAGCTACTAGGCACGTTTATAACCATATATAAGTGTGGTTGCTATTAGTAGGTTAGAACAATTTGGTATGTCCATGATCAAACTGTTTGTATTAAAGCAAACTGTGAACAGAACGAGTACAAACACCACCGTCCTAAGATCCTAAGTGTTAAAGGAGCACAACTCTTTCCTTAACAATATTTACAAACAAGGATATATCAAGGAATACAAGCAACATTCAAGGAAATTATTGAGGTGCGTTATATTTGTGTATTGGCTGTACTTTTAGAGGCTTACTGCTACTTTTACTGGTAAAACCATAATTTATTTATAAATGTACGTCGAAAAGCAAATATCGAAAGTCTTACAAAATTATCAATTGTCAATAGTATAATTGAAATACAACTGTTTTATTTAAAGACTGCATTTATTTAAAGACTGCATTTTAGCTTCACAACTATTAAATGAAGCAACGGATAGCGTCATGTTTTAGTGAGATATTTATGAAATGAATGTCCTCCAAATAAAGAAAGCTAAGGTATGAATGTTGTCTGATATATCGATTTGACACCCTTTAGTTTGGACAACGCAGGGCTATAGTTCGGACGACAATGAGAAGATTTTTCGTAAAAATAGCTTAATGCATAGGCGAGAGAACATTCATTAAATAAAGGTCGAATGGTTGTAGCACGGATTTTTACAAAAATCAGTGATGTCCTTGAAGGGCATATAGAAAGTTATGAAACTTGTGTTTACTTGCGGTTGTTTTGGATTTCTGTGGATAGCCGCGGGGCATTCCGTTCGAGACTTGCCAGCACCGTATGTGTCTACATAACGTCAAATAACAATGAGACTTGAGACGTGTCAAAATATGAGGAGAATACTTGCAACGTGGGAAGCTTTTTCAGTCAAACAACGTTATTTCAAAGGATGGTCGAAAATATAGTTTTTTAAAATTTTATTACCAAAGAATTCACAGTAAAAGGTATGCAGTGGTAAAAACAGCAAAATCGAATGTCTTAGCTCCTGTTTTTGAAAGAGATTCTGAAAATTGTCTTCTGCTAAATCTTCCTGACAGAGATGATCCAATTTTTGATAGTTTGGTTCTTATTCAGCATGCAGTTTTAATACTCTAGAAATACATACTTATTGTGAGGAGCAGTTTATGAGGCGATGACTGATTACCATTATTATTAATTTATAATTAATACGTATAATGTATTTACTCAATGACTGCGGTGTTGGCATTTTTCTAGATTACGACAGTGTTTTTTCATTATAATAATTCTCGATCAAATCACTCGCATGACTTTTGGGAAAATATGGATGGGCTCTTCGTACTCAAAAACCGTCGCCTGTCAAAAATCGAGCTTAAATTATGCAGCCATTTGGCTTACTTCACGTAACAATGCAGGGGCGGATCTAGAGTATGTCAAATCCGTCGCGCGACTGATGTTTGAAATTCAAAAATTACCTATTCATATTAATTAAAAATTCATTAATTATTCTTACTTTATTATCGCATTTACTTCGTGATAAAAATCCTGCTTTATTGATTATTGAAAACTAATGACTAAACCAATGAATATCTCGTTGGTAACCAGATCAGTTGAATTTTAATTGACCTGGAATAACCGACTGATAGGAGTCTATGAACGCCAAAAACGCTTATTTTATTGGTCAATGACCAATCTGGAATAATGGACAGTCTGGAATGGTCTCGACTGATAAGAGGGGTGGTCGGACGTATAAGGGAGTCCAATTGCTATCTTACAATTGGTTCATTTGAATTTTTGTTTTATTCTGATTGGTTTGACGGATTTCGACTGATAGCCAACTGAACTAACATAGTCAAGCTCACTGTCTGAGTTGAATGTTGGATAGTTTCATAGTAATTTTTATAAGCATGATAGAAACTAAACTACAATCAGATGGAATTTATGGAAATCTTTTACAAATTCATATATTGACATGAATGCTGCTGTCCAAACTGTGAATTTTTTCAAGAGGGTGAAAAATTTATGGATAAATTGTAAATGCTTGGCAAAGACGATCTCGCGAGTGACATTTCTGTCATTGATGTTCAAAAGAAAGCCAACATTGTTTTGAGTTTTATCAGCAAAAATTTACATTTAAAATCGTAAGTAAAGGACAAGTGAAGTGTATGCATGAAAGTAATATATCAAAGTCAATTTATGCGAGTGTGTGATGCGATTTATGTCAATATGGCGTATGGTAAGCAGATTGATGCTTCTAAAATTGTTGCTGAAGGACCTTTAGCTATGATTTCTCTAGTGCTTGGGGAGTCGTGGCCGTTATATGGCAGCGAAATTCTACATTCCTGCAAATATATTTCAATGGACAAAAAATCTGTAGCCATAAGGCGCCATACTATTATTTACTTTATAATAAATGTTTGGGGCTTTTCAGTTTATGATCATTGATCATTCAATCATTGGACAGTTATACTACATATTGTTTAAGATTTGAGAAAACTAACATTGATTACATAAGAAGCTGTTTACTATTACCTGTGATTTTGAGTCTTCTGATCCATGAAGCTTTTTATTTTGACAATTTGACTGGAATGGTATTAAACCTGAGTATTTCACATACATGAAATGTCCCATGTCACATATTGTCCCCTTTTCTAACTGAATACCTCATGTAGAGATGTAAAAGTGTGTTAATCTCTGGCTCATACCAGATTGTTTGCCATAAATTCCAAAGGGCTATTGATGTATGAAAAGTATTTTCTATAAAGTAAAAATGTCTTCCTATGTATGCAGATAAACCTTGAAATTTGGCAAAACAGCAAAGTATTTTTCATGATCACTAAGTAATTTTTCTGATGATCATTATATTTTATAATTTCTAAACTAAATTATTTCAGATTTACATTTAAAGGAGCTTTGATCATATGAAAAGATATTTATCATAACCAGTAAGCATGACACATGAACCAATTTTAACATTCATGTAATTATATAATTAAAGACATGTTGGTTACATTCTGTTTGTATTTGCAACTACAGTGCTACTAGTGATTGCTATATAGCACACCTTGGAGAAGATAATAGTCTAGTGAAATGCCTAATAAATTTTTATGGCATTAAGCTGTCCTTAACTGCAAATTTTCACTCTGATAATTTTTGCTTAATCTTTGGCAGAAAAAAATTTTGAGTTTTTTCTCAAAAGGTGAATTTGCTGGCACTGATGTGGAGATGGGTAAAGGGTTACAATAAACTTGCATGGTGTGAAGTCTGAGCTTTTCTATATCTATGAACTGTCACTTGTAGTACCAAATTTCTAACTTAACTCCTTACATAGAGGTTTGAATGGGGGTCTCTAGGGGGGTCTATGCCTGACAACTTGGTAGAAATTTTTAAAGACTATATCTGTTTTTGAATAGCATTATTGTAAAATAAATTTTACGTTCCTAGACATGCTAATGAGCCATATATTTGGCATGATAATGAGCCTAAATATTTGGCAAAACATTCTAGTATTGTTCACTTCATATTTTTTTTTGAAAAAAACAAAAGCAAAATGTGTTGTTTTTACGCAAAACGATACGAACAAAATATATTTTGTATTGCTCTAAAACGCTGAAAATGGCATTTTCAAGGCTCTGAAATTCAAAATTTCTCAGGGGAGAATGCCTCAGACTCCCCCAGGTGCGGAGCGCCTCCCACGTTTTATGACTGATGTTTGAAAAATCCTAGATCCGCCCTGTAACAATGAGCTAAAAGCTACGCTATTTATTGGCCGACACATTGACATACATACAGATTTCGTGTAAATTCTTTATAAAGCAGATACAGGATGTTTTCCAAACTTTGTGGCAAGAAATATTACTGCTTATTTGCAGTCTCTTAATTATTGCATAATAACTTTGCAATCATGGTTTTCAAATTTAAAGATAAACGATTGCCATTTGCAGCATCGTGGTAAATGTTTGGTCATAAATATTTGCTGAATGACAGCTTGAGCGTGATTAGGGTGTCTAGGGCTAAATGTTATCTTAGTGTTATCGGTGCGCCTTTTCAGAATGCCCCGTTCCCAAACACAATTTAGGTCGACTTTCTTGTACATTGCTCACGTCGTGCGTGTTTTGAAAGTTTCTTAAAGAAATAAGTGTCGTGATGGCCTCGTACCGGTAAACAAAGATGAATAAAATCTCTGCTTGAATTTATGTAAATGAGATCGAGTGAAAGATAGGGGGAGTGGTGATTGTAATCATTAAATGACATGCTTCGTCACTTTTTGATATTCAGGTCAGAGACAAGAAAATGGTCTCAACAGAAAAGAAAATTGCCATATTGTCGTTCGATGGTGGAGGAAGTAAAGGTGTGATGGAACTGAAGATTTTGGACGACATTTTCCGATTAGCAACGATTGTTTCAACGAATCCTGAAAGGGTAGACTACCTTGTGAACGAAGACAATGATAAAAATGAAGTGCATTTCTTAGAAGATGAAAGCGTTCGAGAGCGTCTGATCAAGGACATGGAAGCAGTTAAGGATCCCATTCATCCCATCAATGTTTATGATATGATAGTTGGTACCAGTACAGGAAGTTTGATTGCATTTGGTTTAGTTGGAGGAAATAAAGTTGGAAACGACCATCATGAAAGGAAACGGATGACTGTTGAAGAATGTATTCAGATGTATTGTGCAAAACTAAGATGATATTCAAGAAGTCATGGTTACACAACTTTTCTCTCACGCACCTGGATTATCTCGCGTTCCAATAGTACCATATTCACAATACAACGTTAAGAAACCCTGTATGATCTGTTTGGTGATTGCAGCTTAATGATATGGGAGGAAAGAATCCTTTGAAAACATAGCGGGAGCTGTTACAAGAAAACTTGGTAAAAACGAAGATCTCGTACTGTTTGATACAGCAAGTAAAGACTACCGGGATTACAAGGCCTACGAAGTCTTGCTTGCATCCTCAAATGCTCCAGTTTACTTTGACACTCCAGTCGTAATTGGCGATGCAAAATATGTAGACGGATGTGTCGGTGGAAATTGTCCTTTGGCACCAGCAATCCCGCGAGCAAAGTCACTATTTGGAAAAGATGTTAAACACGTAAACATAGTTTCTGTTTTATCAATTGCACCTCCCTCGTCTCCCAAATGGGAAATTCCTTCTAATGGTGGTCTTTTGAGTTGGTTACGGTATTTTGTGAAAGTGTCAACTGATGGAAACTCGGTGTTCAACGATGTTGTTAAGCAAAATCGACATAAGAAAACTTTGTTTCAAAGGTTGTCGCCGCGTGGTAAGAGCTTAAAAATTCAAGCTTGATGAAATCAATCCCAAAAGATGTTAAAAGCCATGGAAAGAGAAGCTTGAGAACGACATGTTTCTCGTTGATGTTGTTGCCACTGCAATGGTTGTAGTTTACATGTCTATTGAGAAAGGAGAAAATGATCAGAAATCCACGTTGAGTGTTGCGGCACAACTTGCTTACTCTGCTGGATGTGCTTACGAAAAAAGGAAAGAATATGAGTCAGCAATCTTTTCGTACCAAAGGAGCAAACGTTTGCAAAAGAAAGTCAGTAGCGATCTCACATTGTTAAGGATTACTAATAAAATTGCAAACTGCCATAAAAATCAGGAAAACTTTCAAACAGCAATAAAATTATTTAAATCTAACGTATGCGATCTACTTCGCTATCGAGATGATCCTAAGAGTGATGATCTACTTGTTGATGCCTTGAATGAAATAACAAAATGTTACTTGGTAACTTTTCGTTATTGTGATGCGGAAATGTATTTAAATAAAATACTGGCAAATGAATATTTCGTTAAGAAACGCATTGTCGAAAAGGAGAAATTTGTACGTGTTTTAGCAAAAATGGCATGGTGTAAGCAGGAACAAGGAAAACTTGAAGAAGCTGTCGACCTTTACAATGAAGCAGCCACACTTGTTGCAGACAACTATAATCTTGACCAGGCTCTAATACTTGATAACCTGGGATTATGTTTCTTGAGTCTTGGATTGAAGAAAGAAGCCCTCGATTTTACTCGTCAAGCCCAAACGATGAGAAGTGAGTTAATTCCTAGCGTAAACCATTCTTTGGTTGGTCGATCTCTTTTGAATGTTGGGCTCTGCTTGATTGAGTATGGTGATTACGTCGGAGCGAGAAACTGTTTAGAGAATGCCAAACAAATATACGAAAAAATTGGATTAAAAAATTACATTTCCATTGTTTTGAGAAATTTAGCAAGATGCTTGTCTTTAGAAAAACCATCAGATTCCAGTTTTGCTTTGGTTTGCGCACAACAAGCTCTAGAAATAATGAAGGAACGTGTCCTTAACGATACTAATAATCCTGGGATTGCCATTACCTTAGCAGTTGTTGGTCTGTGCTTTTTCAAAGCTGGAAGACTTGAAGAAGCAAAGAAAAATCTTTTGAAAGCTTTGGACATGATCACAAGTTTGTTTTCAGAAAATCATCCATGGTTAGTTGAAATTTACCAGCTGCTTTACATAATGTATAAAGAAGATGGAAAGTTGGAACAGGCTGAAGATTTTAGAAAAAAATGAAGAAGATAGCCTGCGAGATAAATGTAGTAGCCAAGAGAATTCAAGAAACAAATAAATTAAGATGGAAAACTCCTAGAGATATTTTTTACCAAAGGGATGCAGATATTACGTGGGTTTGATGCAATGTAGCTATTTATAATAAGTTTTCTAACATCTGAAGTACACATGTCAGTTATTTAAAGTGATCTTATTATGTGTCGGGCTATTCGATCTGCTTAGCAACACTTGCAAGTATGACTTTTCCATAAATATAGATTACAGGAAATATAGATAATAGTTTGGCTAAGGAAATAAGGATGTTTTTCTCAATGTCCAACCAAACACATGCATGAATGTTTATAAAATTTCACTGTATTTAATAAACCAAATTATAACCACCAAAATTTTGTCAATTTATTTTTAAAAACACCATGCAAGCAATAGCATCGCGAAGCTTCTTATGAAAATAAAATAGACCTGAGTAGATGAAACTCATAATACACACAAGTAGATGTAGCTGGCTTATTTGGTTTGATTTAGGAAACAATTTGCTACTTGGTTAATATAACTTTCTAATCTAAATAAGCTGCTGTCTTATGTGCTTTAAATGTGCTTACCTGTTGAGCTGTTTTATTTTAATAAATTAATTATTTTACTTTCAAAAGCTAGCCATTGTTTTCATGTGTTATACACCCTGAGTTAAACTGTGCTAAAATTGAAACTTATATTTTAGATGTAGCTAGTACTTTTCGTTTTGAACTTAAATTGCATTTGCAATATTTGTTAATGATATGGCGGAAACAAATAGTCAAAAATCGAGTGTCTTTATGAGGAAAAAAGCAACTTGGACACACTGATTATATATTGAGTAATAACATTGAGAAAATTTCTCCGTCGTTGACGGGCAGGTAAGAGTTGCTTCGTTGAGAACCGTTGTAATACATGTATTGTCATTACACCCACAAAACTAATGTTTTTTACGTCCTATAAAGATATCGATGAATTATCTTTACTTGCAATCGCTTAACGTGAAATTGATATTGTGTTTGAAAAAAGGCAGGTGCATGTATATTTTGCGAGGATTTTTTCATTCATTTAGAAATGCCAACTGTCCTGACTGTTAACGATCTACATTTACATACAGCAAATTGCAAATAAAGACTAACAGCTTGGCGATCTTTTTGAATTTGATTCATGAATTCCTTCTAATAAGGGAGATCCTGTGGAGGATATTCCAGTCCTACAAACAACTTGTGAAGACAGTTTGCAAACATCGGGGCTTTGTTGACGTAACATGTGTCTCAAAATGTCGACATTAAGGAATTTGGGGTTTCCTAAAAAAGTTTCTACACATGCAATTTTTGTAATGAAAAAGATCAAGGCACCAAACTATTATCGGCTCGTACAAGAGCAGAAAAGCCTACTTGAAGAATAAAAAGCAGAGAATAAAAGGTTATTTGAAAATATATAAATAACTACCAGCCCAGCTGAACATGAGATTAACATTGAGAGGGATAAAAAGCTTGACCAAGAGCACATGCAAAAAAAAGGACTTAGTGCATGCACATGTTTTAATAAAACTGTCTCTGTTAAAGGTTGTGCTATGCTCAGGTTTAATGTAATTTACTCAATAAATTAATTTGTTTTTGTATTGTAGGATTGAAGAAGAATTAGGTTGCATAATGAGCCCCCATTTTTATGCTTGAAAACTTAATGCGCTCAAGAGTAGCGATATGGCTCCGTGGCAATATATTTACACTAATTTGTAGCAAGTATCTGAAGGAACCAAACGATAGCCAACCTGTGGTTTTGGAAAAGCAACCAGCTGAAAAAGTTACGACAAGTATTGGGATCATATCTGGGATCAATATTTGTTAGTGAACAACATTGAAATTGGTCCAGCTCAAATTAGTTCAGGTTTTACTGCCGAGCATCAGCGAGGCAGCACACTATTCTTGACAGTCAATTCACTCGACCCATTTTTTCACGCGACCTATATATTCGTGAAATCTCCATTTGGCATGTGTCTGTTAAGATTTTTCCAGGGCATGACGTCACAATTTAGAAGATATTTTAATGTAGGGGAGAGGATAATAAAAATGTTAAGTCCCGCACGCATGTTTTTTTTGTTGATAATCATTTGTAACGAACATAAAGAAAATTTGCAAAGAATACTAATACTAGCAATAGTATGTTTTAACGACTGCTGATTTGCGTCAACTCGGTTCGAAAAGCAATGTGCTTTCATGTTATTAGCGGCTGTTTTAACGGCACGAATATTTTATTGACCGCATCACACATGGTGGACAAAAGTACATTTTATAATAATACCAATAATATGGCTGTATCAACGGTTGCTGATTTGCTTCAGGGCGATTCACTCGGTTAGAAACGCAATGTGCTTTTATGTTATCATCGGAACTTTTAACGGCTCGAATATTTTATTGACCGCATGGTAGACAAGAGTACATTCAATGTGTTATTACAAGTAGACAATAAATAAGTAAAAGCTCTTAATAGTGACTTTACAGTCCCAGAGCCAAGAAATGTTTCATGTCGTATAACTATTTGAGCATCTCAAATTATTTTCGTTTTCAAATATGTACGTATGTGTAATGACGATATAGTATTTATCTAATAAAAACGGTTTTTATTCAAAATAGCAATGAATTTTATGTTAAAATTGCGAGGACGTCTCTATTATCGCGCAAGTAAAGCACCGGAAGCGGATATACTTAAGTTCGCTAGAGCTTACCGTCGGCTTTCCGAGCGCGTGCATTTTAATATTTATAGGAACAAACATTACAGTTTGCAAAAGACATGGATCAATACGTCCAATAGGTCCCATTCTCCCTTGTTTAATGTAATGTGTAATCAGTCCTATACAACAAATCAATTCCATGCTCATGATCACTGTATGTATAATGATGTAAATAGAATGCTAATGTGCCATGATAAATGACCGCAACATGGAATGTACCATTCAAGTTTGTATGTGTATAAAAAAGATTCCTCGCTGAAAACAACTGAGTAACATGAACCCAGAAGAAATCAAATAATATACTTACACACAAACGCGGGGAGACTGAGAGATACATATATGACACCATATAATTGTTGGTGTTAACGGATGTGTTGATCTTGTGCTGGTTGGCAACAAATTAAGCAAAATAAAGCAAATATCCTTTAAGCTCCAGTTAACATGGTTTTATTTGTTATTGGCTGAGTTCTAACTTTCATGTCAACTGCAACATATACATGTAAATATCAATAATGTAAATGAAGCAATTGCTTTGCTACCGCTTGCCTTTAGCATGCAAATTTTGTAAGATGAACTTTTGAAAACTGCTCGTCAGTTATTCCTTATTTAATATTTGCATATTATACATACATACAGTGTTACTTCTTGCTGTTACTTCTATAAATTGACTTAGTTATATGAGAATTTGAAAATAATTACTTTGTGTAAATTGAGTGACAAAATATACTCTAAATTGCAGTTTGTTGCTCATCATATCAATCGTATGTTTTAAAAATTACTGTGCTTTTGTCCATTTGGTATTGTGTCGCTTATAACAGATGATAAATGATTGCAAATGGCACTTTTCGCCTACTCGGTGCGAGAGGCAGCAGTTACCTTGCGATAGTAACTCCTAGTTATTAATTACAATTACTAAGTAGCTACAACTGCATGTGGCATATAAACTTGGATCTTTAATCTTTACATATAGGCAAACGAACTATGCAGAAGCAATGCCATGCAATTTGAAGGTGCGAATAGGACATTTGAACTTCTTAAGAAATCTAGTGTTTCATTTGACATGTTAATAAGTGGATAAGAACTCAACTAAACATATCAATGACATTTGGTATGTGAACAAAAAGTACGAGAAAAATCTCGAGAACGTAAGCAAAAGAGAAAGGTTGTGTCACGTATACTTTGCGTATGCCGTAAAAGTATGCGCAACCATTTGTATTTGAGTGTCCAGCAGTACACTATTCTTTATTTTAAAGGGTTGAATAGATGCTTTGTGGAAGTCAAGTGTGCGCCATATATCTGGTATACACAAACATCAACCAGACCTTTATTTCTTTTGTTGTTTATATATGATGAGCTGTAACCCCGAAAATGGATTTGTATTGGTATGTGTTTCTTCGTTTGTATCTTCATCATGAATACTTGACTTACTTTATCTTTAATGGCTGTATGTTATGTGATTGAAAAATATTTTCGTATTTTGTACATAATTACTATTGGTTTTAGTGAGGATGTTTGATTTAAACTAATGGCGGTTGACCGGACCAATGGACTATTTAACGCATTATATGTTTTATATTACGTCTACTTTGCAATAATGGCATTTGACTGTTGAAATTTTTAATGTATATTTCCATTTGCTCATAGGTATTTGCGTGGCATATAAGTACGTACTCGGAAACGATTTATCTCTTAGAATAGCTATAATTACATTAGTTTTTCATTGATCGTTATCAGTGGGTCTATATGAAATGAAAGAACTTGGTATTTTTGTGCAAAGATTGATTTCCGCATTATTTCAGTTTACTGCTTCGTGCCTTTTCCAATAATGTACTACTTTTGGACTTATTTACATTTTTCTCAGTGGAAAATAAATGTCAACTTTGTCAGTTTGAATTTGATTGAAAAACACGAAACCTGCATTGCTTCTTATTTATTTCCTTGAAAGATGTTGAGCTGATGCACATTCGCCTCTTCAATTACGACAGCTTCAAAGAGTGTGCAAGTGTACTTACAACATAATCAAAAATGTAAACAATTTCGAACGTTAGGACTTTGAGAGTTGTACGTAGAAACGCAATAAGAAAAAACATTTAGCCACAAAGCGTTGTATTTGGGAACATGTGAAAAGATTCCAACCATTCTAATATGTTTTGATGAAATAAACAAAATGATTCTTTAAGATTTGATCATTTTTCTTGGAGCAGTGTGATCGGCAAAAATATTACAAAATGGATTATTAGGTGTGGAAGTCATGCGGCATTTGTAGTTTGTATTTTCTTGCAACGATTGGACTTGACAAATATATCATCCAAATCCGATATAGAAGTAAAACAACCAATCACTTAAAGCATATCGAGCATACAACTTGGCATGCTTAACTAACAGAGGAGCAACTTCTTCCAGTCCAAAACTCTTCTCTTATGTGTTGCACGTCGTCAACATTTATATCGATTTAGCAAATATTTTTACTATTTCCAATAACAGCAAAGAGGCATGAGTTTACAAATGTACTCCAACCATCGTAATGCGTATAGGAGGCAAGACAACATTGGTCATAATTAGTAGAATGACGATTTAAGTGATTGAAAATATATAGCAGTGAAGTAGTTGTCCGTTTTATTTTGAAACATCGCTCCACGAGCACAACATAAATAATAAATCGCTTTCGAAATTTTTCTTCGTCCAGGCTTCTTTAGCTACAATGGATTGATCGGTAATTCAGATAATTTCTCAAAGAGCATTAAGTGCAGACTTAATATAAATAGTTTAACTATTGCAGTTTATTGTATTTCGGAACGAGTTATAAATCCTGATCAGGTAAAGTACCACCCCGCTGTGTGCTATTCATGCATTTTACGTACAAAGTTCTTTCAACATCTGAAATTTTTGAGGTTGTAACATTTTATGGCACGTTTTTATGACAAGTATGCGCTATTTGCCCTCCAGTGAATTGATATATAGAAAATGATGCATGCGTCATCGAAAATACTATGTATATCGACGATGTAAGCATTATAAAAACTTTACCTAAAATTGTCTATCAGAATTGAGTCGATATATTTGAATTAGTGATATGTTTTGAAGCGTAGACCTTATAGCTTATAGTTTGGTAAAGCTTTAAGACAAGTACACCAGTATTTTTATAGATTGCAAAGACATGGTCATTGAGTGAGTCTTTAAAATCATCTCATGACTATTCGAAGACGACGTTTTCACTCCATTCCGCATGAAGAAATAAGTTTGGCATTGATTAGTGGGAGCGAGACTTCTGGGTCGCACTCAATGAGTGTGATTGAGCTTTCAGAATGCGGACGGTATATGCAGTGGATATAACTTTACTTGAAGACTTGCGCTGTATTCAGCGGGGAAAATCTCCCCCAAAAGCTAAGTAAATTTTGTATATCTTGCATAGCGTTACTTTCGTTGATTTTGTCTGCACAAATCACGAACATAAAACGATGTAAACGTGTATTGGGAACGTGTGTTTAAATAGCGTGTCTGCTTTTCCATAGAAATCAAACGTGTATGGACACACGCTTCAAAAAAAGATTTTGAAAATTTTTCAATTTGAAAGTTACATTTAGCGATCATTACATCAAGTTCTCCTGCTCTACAAACATAGTTCATAAATCATATAGTTCATAATTATATAATTTCGTGGCAGCACAAAAGTCATTATACTTTTTAAATAGACGACAACTTTTTTAAGAGCAATTTGCTTTAGTTAAATCAGAGAGTTCTTAATACCAGTTGATGAAATGGAATTGCTTGTGACATAGATTCAACTGCTCACAGCCACCATGCGAGTTTGAGGCCTTGAAATGAATACTTTTTCTTTTGAATTCCTTTTTTTATCCAGCTGAGCTCGCTACTACATAAATACACGTCTTGTAAATCGATCACTCCTGATGAAAGAGTGGTATATAAAAAACAAAGTAGGAGTTGAGAAGTTTGTTTAAGTTCAATTGCTCGCATGGAATCTTGCAAGCTAGAGGAAATTATGGCACAAAACAATGTGAAAAGCCTGGGCAGGTTTTTGTAGCTTTAATTTTATTCGTTTTAAACGTTAAATTTGGCATAATTAGGACGCATAATTCACAAGTAAATATAAATTATTGCCATCTACCAATTACGCAGTCAGCCCGCTTGCTTAACCCTGTTATACGAACTTTTATCTGACTGCACGCTCTGCAGAAAATGTAGATTTCTTAAGAATTGAATCATGGCAATGTCTTGATGTTCACTTGGCACTACCAAAATATGCAGGCTGGCTACGTATAGTATTTGGATTCTTTAAGGAAATTAAAACAATTAAAAGGCCTTTGCAGAATGGCCTTTCAAGCACTTGCAATTTATTTGCACTAATTTGACAAAGATCACAAAATTTGTGTATTGCTCAACTTTTGACTTACCATATAATGCTCTGAAGTTGTTCAATTAATGCCTGTTTTTTAAACCTCATGGAGAAAAAAATCTTTGTGGCCGCTCATTGGTAAACAAAAATTAATAAATAATGGCATGAAAAATTTCTTGACTGTCTAAATGAGGGTGATAGGAGCGTGGTTAAGGAAATCATTTAAAAACAGGACTGTGTCACTCTTAACTACTCAGGTCATGGACGGAAATTTAGCCTCAGCAGAAAAGAAAATTGCCATATTGTCGTTTGATGTAGGATGAAGTAAAGGGATAATGGAAGTGAAGATTCTAGACGATGTTTTACGATCAGCAATGATTTTGCTAAAGCATCCCTGATTTTAAACTACTTTGTAGACCAAGAAAATGATGAAGATGAAATAAATTTCTTGGAAGATCTTACCTTTCGTCAACGTGTGATCAATGATACGGAAGCAGTTAAGGATCCCATTCATCCCGCTAATGTTTGCGAAATGATAACTGGTACCAGTAGAGGAGGTCTTGTTGCATTTGGTTTGGTTGGTGGAAATAAAGTTGGAAACGGCAGAGAGAATCCTTTAAAACATGTCACCAGAGCTGCTGCAAGAATACTGGGCCAAAAGGAAATTTTGTACAGCAAGCAAAGACTACCGGGACATCAAGGCCTACAAAGTTTTGCTCGCATCTTCAAATGCGTAATTGGCAATGATAATGTTGATGGAGGTGTTGGTAGAAACTGTTCTTTGGCGCAAGCAATCCAGAGAGCAAAGAAACTGTTTGGAGAAAATCGTAAATATGTAAACATAGTTTCTGTTTTATTAATAGAGAACGATCATTATTACGTCACATAGCGCAAAACGCGCGTTGCATTTGAATGCCCTAGCTGCAATGTGGCTACTAGTGAAAGCGAGCTTACTGCAGTTTATAGTCACGTTTCTGAGTCAAGCAGTACGACTGAAGCAGTTCTTTTGAGAGCTTATGCACGGGTCTTCAGGAGATTTCTAGCTCAAAAAGTAGAGGCGAATTTACGCTAGACGATGTATCGCCAACAAAACGAAAAGGGGGTGCTGGTAGATTTACATGTTGTGCACCTGGTTGTTTTTCAAACAACAAAAAGAACCCTGAGATTTTTTTTACAATTTCCCTGGAGGTCAGAAGTAAGGAATCTCTACATCTTTGAAAGAAACGGACCAACCTTATTTCTCACAAGGATCTGCCGAAAGAATGTTTTATTGAAAGACGTATCGTCGAAAAGGAGAAATTTGTACGTGTCTTAACAAACATGGCATGGTGCAAGCAGGAACAAGAAAAATTTGAAGAAGCTGTCGACCTTTACAAGGAAGCAGCCACACTCGTTGCTGACAACTATAACTTTCACCAAGCTCTAATACTAGATAGTCTGAGATTATGTCTTGGATTGAAGAAAGAAGCCCTCGATTTCACTCGCCAAGCCTAAACAATGAGAAACGAGTTAACACAAGAAGTATACCATCCTTTGATTGCTCGATCTCACTTGAATGTTGGGTTTTCATTCATTGAGTATGGTGATTACGTCGGAGCGAGAAATGGTTTAGAGAATGCCAAACAAATATACGAAAAAACTGGATTGAAAAACTACATTTCCATTGTTTTGGAAATTTAGCGAGATGTTTGTCGTTAGAAAAACCATCAGATTCCAGTTTAGCTTTGGTTTGCGCGCAGCAAGCTCTAGAAATTATGAAAGAACATGTTGTTGAAGATACTAATAATCCTTGGATTGCCATTACCTTAGCAGTTGTTGGTCTCTGCTTTTTTTAAAGCTGGAAGACTTGAAGAAGCAAAGAAAAATCTTTTGAAGGCTTTGGACATAATCAGAAGATTGTTTTCAGAAAACCATCCATGGTTAGTTGAAGTTTACCAGCTGCTTTACATAATGTATAAAAGAATTTATATAATGTATAAAACCATCAGAAAACCATCCATGGTTAGTTGTAGTTTACCAGCTGCTTTACATAATGTATAAAAATTTTTTTTAGTAAAAAAATGAAGATAGCTTCTGAGATAAACGTTTTAGCCAAGAAAATACAAGTGACAAATGATTTAAGTTGGAAAAATCCCAGAGATATTTTGTTTGGCAAAAATGAGGCAGATATTACATTGGTTTGATGTAATGTATTTCCACGTAGTTAGTTTTGTAATGACTGCAGAAAATAAACTTTGGACAATTCCATACATCAGATTGTAACATGAAAAAATTTTGAACATTATGTGAATTAAAGAAGGAGAAAATAATCAATTTAAGAAGGGATGTAGTTTTTTACAACTTTTTTACAACTTTGCATTACATGCATACTTGCAAATGTGTGTTTCAACTCAGATTGACGATGTTTCGATGTCTTTTAAAATACGATGGAAAAATTTTCTATGACACCTAAAATGTTTTTTAGTGTAACGATGTCCATTTCCGTTGAACAAGCGATAAAAATGCAGGACGATAGGATAATATCAGGATTATTGACTCGGTGATAGATTAGCTAAGTCTTATCAACAATTTTACGGTCTTGCGTTATAATGTTATCATTTGCTGGGAAAATGATAACCATTGATAGGTTGAGGTTGCTTTGACAATGCCGTGCTTGGTCGATGACGTTGCCTGAGATATCTTGGATTCTCTTATTACTTTTTCAAATATTTTTCAAATAATTTTCTTTTTATATGAAAAATAGTAAATTTATAGTAGTTATAGGACATTTATAGGACAATAATTTGTCAATTAAGTATTGAATACAACAAAAGATTTTTATGAATTGAACATCCTTCATAAGTTTATTGCTATTTTAAAATGATATCAAAGTTGAGAAAAATAATCCTGTTTGTTCCAGTTGCTTAGTCATTGTATTGATATTCATTGCATTGTCTTCATTTTCATTTCCATTCGCAACAACATCACAACAACTCTGAATAGAAAGCAGACACACATGCAGGAACGTGCTAGAATGCTAATTGGGGGGTGTATATTCATATATTCAGTTGTGGGCGAGTAGTTTCTTTTATAAAGCGATTTGGTTTTCTAAGGACGTCAGTTGGGCACAGTTGAAAATATGAATATAAACCCCCCAATTGGTGTTCTAGCGCCGTCCGTGCAGACACAACCCTCCATACAAGAGCAACGTCAGCACTGGCCTTCCAATTACGGTATGTGAAAGCTTTCTTAAATTAACCTTGGTGACAATAGTATTGCATTGTTAAGGGTTGGTGAGTTATTTCTTGTTGTTGTGAGTTTACATGATTTTGTTACACTAAAACTTAGTAATGCACTTTTATTTTTTAAACAGGTGCCATGCATATCTCAAAGAATTAATCATCTGTACCTGCAATGACTGAAGATGAAGCTGGCGTACTGTTTAACGAAGGAGAACATTTTTTTATGAGGATGTGTTTCATTTACTTGAAATTATCAGTCCAGATTGCTTGTATTCGATATATCGTTTACGATTCAAGGGAAGAGAAAGAGTTTGGCGAAAATATTGAAATTGATCCCTAAATTTTTTCTGAGGAACATCCTAAAGGACATACTCCAGCACCGGGAACGACTAATAAAGATTTTTCCAGTTCGTAAAAGATATTGAACAAACCAGCTTAGCAAAAGCACTTTTTAGGCTTCGTCCAGATGAATGTCTAGGAAGCAAGTTCCTCTAGAAATAATTGGGAAGGGCAAACCTAACAGCAACATAAAATTTTAACAAAAAATGTAGGAAAACATGCCTTAAAAGCAAAACATAATTTCCTGTTTGAGGATTAGAGCAAGATGAAATGTGCTCTGTAGGATATAGTTTCTCAAGAATTAGACAAAATGATCTTATTTCTGCTTCGACGAGCTCCACAAGTGATCATGCTTTAGCAGTTTTAAGGAAGATCTATCTTTGCGAAATTACTAAGCCATATTATCATGCATGCACTTTCATTTCGCTCATTGGCAATCTGTGGATGTAATTTTGTTGTAATTTAGGCAGTCTGTTTTATTTTGGGTTACAATGATGACGAGGACGGGACACAGAAGCACCGAAAACGGATGTTCACAAGTACCAATGTTTAGTAAAAGACGAAAGAAAAAGCCCTGTTCTAACTCATACAATATATAGTTAACTTACTTAAGCACATAGTAAAAAGCATGCCAACCAGGGGCATAAGTTTGAACCAGCCTGCCTGTGGTTATTCCAGGATGGGGTCCTTCCAGGTAAAGGACAAGTGAAGTGTATGCATGAATGTAATATATCAAAGTCAATTTATGCGAGTGTGTGATGCGATATATGTCAATATGGTAAGCAGATTGATGCTTCTAAAATTGTTGTTGCCGAGGGACTTTTAGCTATGATTACTTTAGTGCTTGGGGAGTCGTGGCCGTTATATGGCAGCGAAATCCTACATTCCTGCAAATATATTTCAATGGACAAAAAATCTGTAGCCATAAGGCGCCATACTATTATTTACTTTATCATAAACAAAAAATGTTTGGGGCTTTTCAGTTTATGATCATTGATCAAACATTGGACAGTTATATTATATCTTGTTTAAGATTTGAGAAAACTAACATTGATTACATGAGAAGCTGTTTACTATAACCTGTGATTTTGAGTCTTCTGATCCATGAAGCTTTTTATTTTGATAATTTAACCGGAATGGTATTAAACCTGAGTATTTCACATACATGAAATGTTGTCCCATGTCACATATTGTCCCCTTTTCTAACTGAACACCTCATGTAGAGATGTAGAGTTGTGTTAATCGACGGCTCATACCAGATTGTTTGCCATAAATTCCAAAGGGCTGCTGATATATGAAAAGCATTTTCTATAAAGTAAAAGCGTCTTTCTATGTACGCAGATAAACCTTGAAATTTGGCAAAACAGCAAAGTATTTTTCATGATCACTAGGTAATTTTTCTGATGATCATTATAATTTCTAAACTAAATTATTTCAGATTTACATTTAAAGAGCTTTCGTCATATGAAAAGATATTTATCATAACCAGTAAGCATGACACATGAACCAATTTTAACGCTCTTGTAATTATATAATTAAAGAAATGTTGGTAACATTCTGTTTGTATTTGCAAATAAAATGCTACTAGTGATTGCTATATAGCACACCTTGCATATACTTACAGAAAATAATAGTCTAGTGAAATGCCTAATAAACATTTATGGCATTAAGCTGTCCTTAACTGCAAATTTTTACTCTGATAATTTTTGCTTAATCTTTGGCAGAAAAAAATTTTGAGTTTTTTCTCAAAAGGTGAATTTGCTGGCACTGATGTGGAGATGGGTAAAGAGTTACAATAAACTTGCATGGTTTGAAGTCTGAGCTTTTCTATATCTATGAACTGTCACTTGTAGTACCAAATTTCTAACTTAACTCATTACATAGAGGTTTGAATGGGCGTCTCTAGGGGGGTCTATGCCTGACAAATTGGTAGAAATTTTTAAAGACTATATCTCTTTTTTTAATAGCATTATTGTAAAATAAATTTTACGTTCCTAGACATGCTAATGAGCCCTATATTTGGCATGATAATGAGCCTAAATATTTGGCAAAACATTCAAGTATTGTTCACTTCATTTTTTTTTTTGAACAAAACGCATGCAAAATGTGTTGTTTTTACGCAAAAACGATGCCCACAAAATACATTTTGTGTTGCTCTAAAACGCTGAAAATGGCATTTTTAAGGCTCTGAAATTCAAAATTTCTCTGGGGTGAATTTCTCAGACCCGCCCAGGTGCGGACAGCCTCCGACGTTTTATGACTGCTGTTTGAAAAATCCTAGATCCGCCCCTGCTCAAGAAGGCTAATTTAAGCCATTCCATTGGTTAATAGCCAGATCAGTGGACGGTCTGGAATAATCTCGAACGATAAGCGGGGTGGCCGGACAGATAAGAGAGTCCAATTGCTATCGTATAGTTGCTTCGTTAACTCGAAAGCACATCAGGGCAAAAACATCTTTATATTTCTTTTACAAAATAACAATATTGTGATAAAGATAAATTCAAAGCAAAGGTTTTAATATTTCCTCTATCTCATGTATTCATGATTGATTAGCAAATACTCTTTGATTGATTTAACTGATGAGGCTCAGCTATCAACCACTCAAAACAGGCGTTTTATTGTTTTTATTTTATATAATGCAAATTTGTCAGTTGTCATTCGGGGAAGAAAGGAAAACGAATTTTATTTATTTCTTTCACTATTATATTAAAGTGTAATGAATAAGGTGTGTTTTGAGGAGAACACACTGAAACTAAGATGGAAACCATTTTTACGTAATTAACTATTATAGAATATAAGATTGCTAGTTGAATTTTCAGGCTTGCATTAGCTAATTCTTGTGGAAACGACCGCATGTAGTGCTCCTGTCATTACGAATAATTTATGTATGGAAAAGTTTATCGTGACTTGACACTCTGCACTTGAAGACTATTTAAGTTTTATAAGATATGCTAAGTCTATATGTCAAGGAAATGCTAAATACAAATGAGAGGACATAATTTCGGAGAGTTTAGATCAAATGGGTGAACTACAAATGTAAAAACAGCTGTCCATTTACTGAAATCCACTGTTTTTAATTAAAAATGTTTGTTGTAGCAACAGTTGCTAGTAGCATAACTAATTATTTGCCAACGAATATGATTCGTTCAATTTCATCAATATTCCTTCTATCTTAGATAGCAACCTGCAGTGTTTGACTGCGACTGCTATGATAAGGAGCTTCACAAACTCTAAATGCAATCGCATTGAAACAGATATCATCATTTTTCTCAAGACATTTTACGGTATATTGACAAATTTCTGATTTGAACAAGCTCTTCACTTCTCTCGACACAGGTACGTCTGATTTACACGAATTTTGCCATATTTAAGTAGAGACGTTTGTTCAAAGAAAAAATTTTTAATTGTTTGGTTTCTGATGTCTTGCGATATTGCCAAAGTGATTCTTGTTGCTCTTATGATAGCTACTAAGTTCGTCTATTCTCACAGGATAAGATTCGTACCGTTTTAAATGTCACTATTTTCAGACATGGGATTTCTAGAGAAAAATTGCTGTGATGTGAGTCATAACAAGTCCCTGTTAGTGTTGTATATTTTCTATTAACCGAAACTTGTACTTAACCCTCTAAGGGCCATATGTAGTAAAATGCATCATAATGTAAATACTCTATGCGGTCTGCGTTAAAGAACTCGAGATTGACAAACTTTTAGGCGGACACACATAATGTGTGTAGCATCGTGTTGTGACTCTCTTGGGGCCAGATGTTTTCTCAATTAAGTTTCATTCCGTAATTTCGTTTTCGCAAGCAATGGCCACTAACAGGTTGAATTGTTCGCCATGGCAGTTACTAAATGAAAAATGCAGACATGCGAACAAATAGAGATTTGGGAAAAAGGAAGACTGATCAAAATGAAACCTTGTAAGGGTGTCGTTTTACAGTGTATTAAGGAATAAAGTAATTGAGGAGCATTCTTGATGTTTCTTATGTGGCCACAACACCTGACTTGTCAATTGTCACAATAACTGTAGAAAACATACAGGGCCAAATTTAATGTCTTCTTAGGGGGCGCAACAAGGCCTAAAATTGTATAGTTTTTCGCCTATTTCAATCAATTTTCTTGGCTTTCTCCCACAGACAGGAATCGTTACTGGCATTGCATCTTATTATTAATCCATGCTTAATAATATTATTTGTGGGTAGCCTGCTTACAGGCTAACCACAATCTTATACTAAAAAATGTCCAGATGTCCAGGTGCTAGGACGGCAATTCACGAATTGACACGACTACATGACGATGGTGCGTTAAGGAAGATATTCGAAAGTATGAAATTAAGGAAATTCGTTAAATTTTACTGGCAATAGTTGAAATAAACATCTCAAAATATGATACAGGTATACTAAAGATTAGTATTAATACTGAACATCAATCATCTACAATACAAGACCTCCCGTAGGATTAAAAATAGAAATATAATTGTATAAGATTCTGTTGTGAAGATTCTCTATTGAAGAGAAAAAAAATTAATTTTTTGTTAAAATTTTTGAGATTTCTTGAGGACGTCGCTACTCTTGTTATAGTGGCAAGCCTACTTAGCAGGTCTATTGAGTTATTGACTGAAGCCTGCCTCTCAAACAGACGTCCGACTTGTTTCAGTCGTTTAAGTCGGTCGTCCATAGAGTGCGAGCTAATAAACTAGGAAGACGGACTTTTAGTTGGTGGTTATTGGAGACAAAATTATCATTTTTGTTGATAAATGATCTATAATATTTATGTTATGATTACAAAAATATGACCGTCGGACTTCTCTAGTGATTTCTCATGTAGCTAATTAAATATTAGTCATTTACGCCATTCGCGTACCTATTTTTAATTTTCTAGTGGTAGCGCAGTCATCGGTAGAGTGTAATCAAAATGCAAAGGCTAACATAAAGTATCGAGACTCAATAATACTGCGGCATGTACTGCAAATTCCATTAGTTCAAAGGTGAAGGGGGTGCAAAATTTGCTTTGGCCCTGTAATAGTATTTAATGCTAGATTTTGAGTTCAATTATACATCGGTTTCTTAGTATATATCGTGCGGCTAGCACTATTTTCCACCCAGCAAACCGCCCTTTACTTTACACAATCGGAAATAAATTAAAGATGGCGGCTAATGGGAAAGAACCAAAAGCTAAAAGGAAACCATGCATGCACTGGTGCTATGTCGTTTTGAGATGGCGAGTAATTTTATATTTTTATAATACAGTTTTTAATATCAACATATGAAAATATTTACAGATAAATGTTGCAGTATAAATTTTCATGCAACCACCTTAAGTTATAAACTTATAATCCAGGCTGGAAAATATGTCGTTTTTCGACGATTGTGTAAAATATTATATAAAATATTATATTGTGTAAAATATTATATTGTGTAAAATATTATATTTCAAAGTAAAGGGCGGTTTAAAGGTGTTAAAAGGTGCACTAGTAAATTAAACGATGAGTCACCATTAGAAGATAATTTTCATGCATTAGGTGGAAAATTTTGTGAGTCCCAGTCGCCATGTAAATCATGTCATCTTATTAAGATAAAACAAAAGTTTGTACAAATGACTATAAGTAACCATGAAATGTCCAAGGAATTCCCGAAAAAAAAACGACAAGAAGATGGAATATGAGCATCAAAGAGAACTTCGTATTTTATCAAATAAAATTATATTTTATCACGCACAGAGATCCGCAACTATCCAGCTGGCTGGAAAATAGTGCTAACCATATCGTGCGCGTGCTAAATAACTCTATCTAGAATTCATCTCTCACAAGGAGGTCACGTGGAGTGACATTGACATGCAACATCTTCCGTTTTATCAATAACATAACGTAGTTATAACATGTGTGCTATAGTGCTGTTTTCAAGCAAGGTCTGTTTACTTTCGCGACATATTGTAGTCTGCGTATCGTGATGGAGTACGTTGGGGTCGGCCGTATCGGGATGTTTGATGAGGTGCTGATGACTTGTCAGGACTAGGTTCTGACAACGTTTGCAGGTCATCATAGTTGGTCTTGACTTTGAATGGTTCTTTTGTTGGTAGGAGGTGACGCCTGTTCCTACGGACCACGTGCCCCTTTTCATTCATGACGAGGTATGCTCTAGGTTCCTTACACTTCTTGACTACTTGTCCAGTTTGTGCCCAGCTGTTGTCGTTGTTAGTTCGAATTCAGGCAGTGGTGCTCGGCTCAATATTTGATAGGTCTCGGGCAGGATAATTATACGCTGCCTTGACGTAGGAGTTGGAGGGAGTGACATTGATTGTTTAACCTTTTGCTGCGGGAAGGGTTGTGCGTGGGTTCCTGTGATACATTTTGTAGGCGGGGGAACTGCCATCATTTGCCGGTGTTGTATTCAATATTAGTATGGAGAGAAATGGATCATTCTTAGCTTCCTGGGCTTTCTTCATTGTTTGCTTGACTGTTTGGATAGATCGTTCAACGCGACCATTTGATTGAGGGAAGTGAGGACTTGAGTTGTCATATCGAAAGACACTGAGGCACTGTATTGAGGGCCATTATCGCTGACAACAATTTGTGGTATTCCATGTCGGCTGAAGATATTTTTTATGGCACGTACAACTGAAGGAGAATCCACTGGCCTTGGTATGTGAGCTACCTCGATAAATTTTGAGTGATAGTCAGTAACTATGACGCATTCTCGGTTGTAGGGTGTAAAAAGATCTGTGCCAACTTTTACCCAAGGTTGGTCTGGGACTTGATGTGGGATCAATGTCTCCCTTTGATGTCGATTACGATGATTGATGCATGTGGTACATTGAGATACGAGGACAGCTAACTCATGGTTCATCCCTGGCCAATACACGGCATGACGGGCCCGGTTTTTGCATTTTTCGATTCCTTGATGCCCTTGATGTTTAATCTCTCGGATTTCACGACGCATCGAGGTAGGTATGATAATTTGCTGTCCTTTTAGAAGGAGGTCGTTGTTGTACACGATTTCATGACGTTGGTCATAGAATGGTTTTACAGTGTTGTTAATTTCGGCTTTGGATGGCCACCATTGATTGTGTACTGCTTTAAGATCTGTAGATCTGGATCGATCCGCGTTTCACGTTGCAATTGTGAAAGTCTTGATTCGCTAATTGGAAGTGTATTGATAACCGAGTGGACGTGATGAGCCATTTCCTTTGGATTGATCTCTGGTTTACTGTTGAGAGATGCTCGACTGAGCGCATCAGCAACTTTCATGGTTTTACCAGGTGCATATTCAAACGTGAAGTCGTATTTTTTCAAGCGTAGAAAAAATCGTTGTATTCGTGGGGACATTGCACAATGCTTTTGGAGAAAACTGCTTTTAATGGTTGGTGATCATTTTGAACCACAAATGCACGACCATAAAGGTATTCGTGGAATCTTTCACATCCAAAAACGACGGACAGGGTTTCGCGCTCTATTAGTGCATAGTTTTGTTCAGACTAATCTAACGCTCTGGAGGCAAATGCAACGGGATGCCAGGTGCTGTTTATACACTGCTCTAACATTGCACCTAGACCAACTGAACTGGAGTCTGTTCGCATGCGAATTGGGAGGTTTGGGTCATAAAATTGCAGAACCGGTACAGAAGATATGTGGCGCTTGAGTTTCTCAAAGGAGTCAAGTTGAGGCTATTGCATGACGAATTCGGTATCATTCTTTAAGAGGGCTCTGAGTGGTGCTGTTTCGTCTGACAAGTTAAGAATAAATTTTCCTAGATAGTTCACCATGCTCATAAATCGCTCAACTTTTGTAGTTGGAATCGACATTCGAGTGATTGCCTCAACTTTTTTGGGGTCCGGCTTCACTCCATCTGCTGACATGACATAACCAAGAAATGTTAATTCAGTTGCACCAAAGATGCATTTCGACTGGTTCAATTTCAGTCCACTTTCTTTGATCTGAACAAAGACTTTCTGTAAGCACTGATCATGGATTTCTTTAGTTTCCCCCAAACAATTATATCATCCTGAGAGTTGGCACAACCTTCGCAGCCAGCAATGATCTTGGAGGTTTCAAGTTGGAAAATCACTAAGGATTTATTTTGCGAAGAGATGTCGTTTCTACTTCTTTTCTATATTAGGCCTGTTTCAAACGTCGAACTCATTAAAGTCTTATGAATGAGTGTTCTAGGTAAAATATGCAATGTTTCTGTTCAACGCAATTTTTAGAAGCTTTGAGAGTGGGTGTTATAAGAATGTTTATGCCAATCTCAACTTGCAACTCTTATTACATGATGTGCTTTTATAAATTTGTGCAACCATGTAAAGCATTTACTCCGTGTGAGGTTGAATTGATACCAGTGTAACTATACAAAGTACCAACAAGTACGACTTGCTTTAGCTGAAGGCACAAAAGCATGTAAGATTGCGTGCAGGAATTTTTGCGCATTTCATACAATTAAATACAAAATATAGAAGCTAGAAGTTCTTTATATCAACTAATTAATCTGTTGCACAAAGACAACGTGTGTGTTCAATTATTTTTTGTATTGCAATAGGATCAAGATAAAATAACTTTTTCAAAGAAAATTTCAATAGTTTAAAGAGTAGGTGTAATATAAAAATGTTATAACTTCTGCTGATTCGTTAAAAATAGAGCACAAAAATGTTGTAATTTTATATACATGCATTATTGCCTTCATATACCTGGTAAGGAAATCGGTTCGTGTAAAGTAGTTTGATGGTAGCATCAGTGATAGTCAAATCGACACGCTAGTATTAATATTCCTAGCTAAATCTGAACCTTCTGTGGCTTTTGATTACGACCACACGTCTAATTGGGGAAGACATTTCTACAAATTCTGTTCTTGTCGAAATAAACAGCATCTTTTTTACAAGATTTGCAAAGTTATCACGACTTTATCACGTGAACAATTTCTTTCTTCCCAGTGACAGAGCGTGTCATGAAAATAATTATGTGTATAAATTTTACGTAGAATGGAACAATGTTTGTTGATAGTTTTACATTTCATGTGGGAAAATGATGAACTATAACCGTTACACATAAGTACACCAAAATCCATCTTCAAAATAGCCAAAATTCTGACAATTATAGGTCTTATGATATTTATTCTCGATCAGAAACATTTCAAATCATTCTATTTTAACCGATACCATTTCAAAAGAAACTATTTAAAATATGCGATTTCAATAGATACTTTCTTAAATTGCTGTTACCTGTTAGCTTTTTTAGTATGCTATTTCGATAAAGTTTCGCTTAAGCTGTTTTGAAAAAATATGATAGTTATAAACAATTATTTTGAATAATGCAGTTTTAAAAACGTATTTCCTAAACTTGCAAATGCGATGAGTTGACATAAAATTCATGGTAGTGTTATGGTTGACTCCGTTGTCGCCACCCTTTCCATTGCGGTGATTGAAAATACAGTCTTTTAAATTACTCCAACTTAATTAACAAAAAAATGGAAACTTTTTTGATATAACACCTTTTTGATTAAAGAAAGATTGTCATGTCAATATTTTACCATACTTTAATTAGTCAACATATATAGCACTTAGAATAAACTGCTCTATCACTACTAAACGTGAACAGAACAATCAAACATACTTTGTACTTTAACACTAAAAACAATGTAATTTTTCCTATCACTGTTAATTTCTCAATTATGTACTAAGCCGTATTAAGCCGTATTTCGCACTTCTTTATTATATCGCGCTGTGTTTTTGTAGCATGTGCATTTCAACAACAGAATTTGAGTTGAATTATGACCAATTTTTGCGAGATGAAGACGATGTATTGTGAACAATTTGCGATTATAAAGCAGTTTAGACTACTCTTATTTCAACCAAATTCAACCTCCAAATCGATACGTCCGTTTATTTTCAAAGAGGGGAGTTATTTAGAACAAGCCGTTTCATCGTGTCTGTTTGAGAACATTCAATTTCATTTTATGATAATTTAAAACTAATATTTGGAACCGTGCTATTTTGAAATAACTGTTTTAGGATTTTAGTTTGTAAAATCAACAGTTAGTTTTTTTATCTACAAATACCTCATACTTTATTCCGTAGAGCATAGATCAACTTTACATTTACATAGACAGAATATTGGTGCATGTCGAAGGTTGCTTATTTTCATATCAAGTCAAATGAGTAGCTAAAACTTCTGTTGAAGCCTTAAAATTTGTTTAAGTAATTGCTGATTTGAATTACTGCTCAGTGATAAATGCCAGTATTATCGGTCTTTGGTTAATTGAATCTTTTTATAACTTCATTCTTGTTTGAGGAAACACCTTATTTTTTGAGTTGTGTTAATCCTATGTCATTCTGATATTTAATCAAAAACTGGGTATTCTACATATAAAATTGCATGGGTAATGTGCTGTTAGACGTTATTTACAATTGTAAAAAGAATGTATAGTATGTAAAAATTCTGTTGAGTTTGTTAGAAATTTCTTAAATGATGTTCTTGCTAGCTAATAGCCACATAATTTTTTCTAGTTAAGACATTATAGTCCCCGTGCAATGTAGTTGCTGGTTTTGCAATAGTATAATTTAAATCTGAATGTTCTAACATTGCCATAACTTCGTAAGAACGCAATGGTTATAAGACATTTAAAATAAACGACAAATTTTTTTAAAGCAAGCAAAGTTCTAACATTGCTAATTAGTGCAGAATGACCTGGCATTCAATTTTTTGACATTCCTTTTTAAATAGTAAACTCCTGCGATGGCCACTGGACGTCTATTTTGGGCAGCGACTTCACGAATCATAAAACCTTTCACTTTTAATAAAGTTTCATTTTGTCCTGGCTTTCTGAGTTATCGTGGCCAACTTCAAACACGAAAGGCAAACTCTTCTCTCCAGTCGAATGAGGTGCGTTGTAAAAATATTCATTTACATAAATTTTCCGAGAAATCACTCAAAACAATTGCGTCAATGCTCATTACAGCACAAGCGCACACAAATCCATTGATTTTGCGTAAGCGACTTTCTTTGTCAAGTGGCACTTCGTCTCTCTATGCTTGATGGTTTGTAAGCTAAAATCAGCGAGGCATGCGCTCAGCCCGTTTATTGTACTCAAGTTATGGTAATATTTTGGTCTTCACTCACTAAAAAAAGATTTTCGAAGAAATAAATAATAATTTTGTAAACTCTACATAATTAGACCAACAATGCTAGTTGCACCACATGGCTGAGATCAATAACTATCATTTAAAAGCACAATATTTGGAAGGATGATACTTCCAAAAAAAGTTATTTCGTTCAAGCTCGATACGTTGTAAATACGCTTTTTTTCTATGTAAGCCTTATGAAAAGGAAACGATTCTCAAAAGTATCTATTCGGAGCCTTCTCTATTTTAGCTAAAAGCATCAAAAATGTTTGGCGAAAAATCTGATTTGTATAATTTTTGTTGTCTGTTCTGATAGTCGGACAACATTTTTATTTTTTCATATACAATAAGTTGTTAATACATAATTGTGACGCATAATATGCTTAATGCCCAAATAAACACAAGACGGCAATTAAAATTATTCCCACGAAATCCACAACAGAAACTTGGCAAAATTCTTAAGTCGAACAGGTTAATGATTGCATACACGACAAACTGCTCTTTTGGTCAGTAGCCATGATCAGATTTAAAACTGGATCGATCTCTTGTTCACCAAAACGATTTGCTGGTTTCCAGGGGAAGGGATGGGTTGTTGAAATCATTAAAATATACTACTTAATCGCTTTTACATGCAGATTTCAAACGTCAAAGAGGATTCAACAAAAAGGAATATTAATATATTGTCTTTTGATGGTGGAGGAAGTCGAAGTGTGATGGAACTTAAGATTTTAGATGATGTTTTACGATTAGCAACGATTGTCTTGAGAAATCCTAAGACGGTGAGCCATCTTGGGAATGAAGAGTTAAATAAAAGCGACGCTAATTTCTTAGGACATCAAGATGTTAGACTTCGTCTGATTAGTGATTTGAAAGCAGTTAAAGATCCCATTCATCCCACCGATGTGTACGACATGATTGTTGGTAACAATTCTGGAGCTTTGAGCGCGTTTTGTTTGGTTGGTGGAAAAAGATTTGGAAGCGACCACAGTACTAGAGAACGGATGAGTGTTGATGAGTGCATTCAGATGTATTGCGAGAACACAAGAAGTATATTCCAGAAGTCGTTTTTACACAGGTTTTTTTCTCACGCATCCATGTTGTCTAGTATTCCACTAGTAACGTATTCACGTGACAACTTGGAGAAAATTTTGCATAATCAGTTTGGTGATTGCCGCTTAAGTGATTTTGACGGAAAGGATCCCTCTAAGCCCAAGGCCGGTGCTGTAGCCAGAAAACTGGGCAAAGACGAAGATCTCATACTGTTTGATACTGCAAGGGAAGAATACGGGAATCGCAAGGCCTGCGAAGTCTTGCTCGCAACTTTAAATGCTCCATTTTACTTTGACACTCCAGTAAAAATTGGCAATGATAAATTTGTCAACGGCGGTATTGGTGGAAATTGTCCTTTGAAACAAGCAATTCCTCGAGCCCAGGAACTTTTTGAAAAAGCCCAAATAGTTTCTGCTTTATCGATTGCACCTCCCAAATTGCCTCAGAAATCAGAAATTCTTTCTACTAAAGGTCTTTTAGGTTGGTTTCGCTATTTTGTGAATGAATCCACCGATAAAATGGCGGTGTTTAGAAGTATGGCAGAAAACTACAGTTTAAGTGGCATTATATTTCCAAGGTTGTCCCCACGTGGTGAGAACTTAAAAAGATTCAATTTTGATGAAAAAGATATTCAGAGCATGTTAGATGCTATGGAAGAAGAAAAGGTTCAAAATGGCTTGTTTCTCGTTGACGTTGTTGCTACTGCAATGGCTGTTGTCCTGGCTTTTGTTGAAAAAGTAAAATTTGATCAGAAATCCAATTTGATCATTGCAGCACAACTAGCTAAAGCGGCAGGACTTGCGTACCAAAGAAATAAAGAACATGAGAAGGCAATTTTTTCGTACAAAATAAGCAAACGTCTTCAAAAGAAAGTCAGCAATGATAGTATAATGTTTAAAATTTCTTATGACATTGCAAAATGTCAAAAAGAACAAGGAGAATATCTGCAAGCAATCAGCTCATTTGATTTCAACGTAAAAGAACTTAATCACCATCAAGCTGACCCAAAGTATGTTGACCCAAAGTATCACGACCTTATTATTGATAACTTGACTGATAAAGTAGACTGTTACCTCTTAACTTTTCTTTATAATGACGCAGAGATCTGTTTTAATGAGATCGACAAACGTGTGATCAGTGATGACAAAAGACGTGCCCAAGTACAAGTATATAAAGCAAGATACAAAAAAAAACTTGGACAACTTGAGGAAGCTGTCGCTCTTTACAAGGAAGCAATTGAAATTACAGTAGATAACATTAAGAAGGCGAAAATACTAAATGACTTGGGGTTATGTTTTTTAGAGCTAGGAATTAAAGAAAAGGCCCTAGATTTCATTATCCAAGCCCAAGAATTGAGAAAGCAGTCATGTAAGGAGGAAAGCCACGATCCTCTAGTGGCTGAATCTTTTAAAAATGTTGGCTTATGTAAAGTAGAAAATGGTGACTACGATGAAGCAAAACAAAATCTGGATAAAGCTTTTAACATCTACCAGAATATCAAAGATAAAAATAAAATATCCAATGTACAGGAAAGTTTAGCCAAATACATGTTATTAAAATGTCCACCAGACTACAATCTTGCCTTATCCTACGCACAACAAGCTCTGGAAAATAGAAAAAAACAAATCCTTAAATTTCATGATCCTGAAATTGCTAAAATCCGCGTAATTATTGGTCAATGTCTTCTCAAAACTGGAAGAAATGAAGAAGCAAAGCAAAATCTTCTAAAAGCTTTAAGTATAATCGAAAATTTGCTTTCAAAAAATCATCCACAGCTCGTCGAAATTTACGAAGCTCTCTCCCAAATATATGAAAAAAATGGGTATTTGAAACAAGCGAAAGAGTACAAAATAAAAAAAGATAATATCAACAAAGAAATTGAAAATATGGCTGGGAAAGTAAAAAATATTCAATTCAAAATAAATTGAGTTAAGATTGAAAAATCGGGAAGAGCTTTTGTCATTTTTATGCTTTTATATTCGGTCTTTGGCTACTAAAACATTAAATTTAGTTTTTACAATGTAATCAAAAGTAAATTACGAAAGAGAAGACAAAAACTTAGAGCCTGTAAATAATAGCTAATTGTTCTTATTTGAATGTGATAGTTGAAAGAAGTCAAATACAGTTTCCTCGAAGTTTTGGAGGCATGAAAAATTTGTCACTGTTTTGTAAACCGACTCGTTTGGCATCTTTGACTCGACCAAGGCGCTTGGTACCAGGACTTAACGCCAACATGTTAATCTAGTTTTCTATAATTGAAAAATAAGTAATTAATTATTCAGTTAAAACGCACTTGCTCTTTGACTTTCTTGTTAAGCAAAGCTTCTATTTGCGCGATTTTTTGTGAATTTGATATTAACTTTGTCTCCAGCGCTAATTGATTATAGAAAAGCAAATTTGCGTTTCTAGCTTGCGACTTGCCATGATTCCCTGTCTTTTTTTTTTGAGAAAATGGTAATGGCATGTAAAATTTCTACTTGCACAAATAAGTAGATTTATGTAAATTAATACAACCGAACATTAAGGCATGAATGTTAATTATGAAAATTTTATCTCAGCATATGTTTGAGAGTTTTGCCTAAAAATTAGAGAAAAATGAACAAATGTTCGTTTATTCGTCAGTCATCTTTAAATTAATTGTCAGTTTTCTGTTTTACTCATTGAAGGATCTTGAGTGTTATACGTAGCAAGGCTAACTGACGAAAAACAAAAATATAAAACCTGTCAGTGTCACACAAACAAAATCATAAAAAACAAAAGTTTTCGTCATATTAAATTATCAAGAAATTAAATATATTTCTAAAAAAATGAGCTGTTCAAATGTAAGGATATTGTAACAATAGAGTATTCAGTATCAAAATGATGACTGTGCTATATAATATTTCTGAGTAATGCATCCATTGTAAAATGTGTATGCGTCGTATATTTTGCAACATTGTGTTTTTTCGCACAATCTGCGCGAAGTGCTGGTTCACTGTTCTAAAACTTCACACTAACGATGGGACTGTATTTTGAATATATAATTTTAACACTTCAATGAGATATTTACAGTGTTGTGCACGATTTTACGTTCCAAGCGTTGGTTCTTCGCGATACGGAATGATTAAATTTGATCTCGTTAAGATTACGGACAACCGTCAATCCTAGAACTGCGTTTTCGAAATTTATTGCCTTCTGCAATACGACTCTAATTCATCAAATTTGTATGACCACTTCATACACCAATAACTACAACTTTTCCGAACTCCCGAACCAACGCTTGCAAGCTATATTTATGTATAATTATTCGGGAGTGGTTTTTGGGCGTCTACATATGACGCACAACTTTGCCATCCCGTTTCTACCTACATCCTACCGCAATGACGCATTGCAGTGAGGAAGTGTTCTCTTAACATGACTATACTATTTTACATCAACATAATATCCGTTATATCTTTTAATCTATAATATGACACAGTCACACACTACATAACATAACATGACAATTTACAACATGTTTCACACATAAAAGATTATTAAGGTTTGCCCGACACGGCATATCGCCAAACCCTCTTTTACAAATAAAGAATACATTTTTCAGAATCAATGTCACCAGTGTTTTCGTTATGCTCTATAATTCTAATTTACCTAGAGTTTTGTTTAGACCTTCAAAATCTGCTTTGTTCTTGTCGAGAAATCTGCTCCTCATCTGGTTCACTAACACTCTTCGTTTTGAACCTTTTATTTTACAAGCTACATATACGATACATCACTGGATTATTTCTATGCTATCTGCTAGAGTTGATTATTTACATCCATTGATACTAAGGGTAATTACTGCTAAACATAAGTTGAGCTTCTGTCATTAGCAGTATTCACTCTTTCATCGCGTTTCAAGTTTTTAATCGTTACAGCAAAAAAGAATTAACTAAACAAACAAAGAACTTAGAAAATATACTTAAAACAAAGAAGGAAGGAAACTTCCAATGTCAAAGGAACTTACCTGGGTAGGGGTAAAACGTGGAAACGGAATGGCGGAATAACGGAGGCGGAACAGCGGAAGCGGGATGGCGGAAGCGGAAGAGAGGGTAAAGCGCGGAACAAAAAAAATTGGAAATTTTAATTGAAAACATAATCCGTTTGTAGGCAGAGGACGGGATTGGTTAACTTAATTAAAACAGCCTCCATGACGCGTAACTGAAAGAATGAACGGCATTTGTTAATGATTCTAAAATTGTCGTCTGAATAAGAATTAGCACAATGGGAGTTATTCAAGAGATGTTTACCTATCGCGGAGTCACATGAAACCAAATTACTTTTCGTACAATCACGTTTTGGTTGTTGTCTTGAGGGGACCTTTCCATTTCTGATCGAAGTTGGTACATGCTGTTTGATCCTATCACCCAACCTTTGAGACGTTCTACCTACATAGCGAGCAGCACAGTCACATTTATACTCATAAATTACATTGCTTAAAAAATGTGCCGGTAGAGATTCTTTTGGGGTGGGTGGTAAAATAGTTCTTTTCGAAAATATAAAGATAACATTGCTCGAGAATTTGTTTTTTGCGAGATGTGTTGTTTTTGCGCAAAAACGATGCCCACAAAATACATTTTATATTGCTCTAAAACGCTGAAAATGGCATTTCCAAGGCTCTGAAATTCAACATTTCCCAGGGGAGAATGCCTCGGACCCCACCCCCCCCCATGTGAAGAGTGCCTCCGACGTTTTATGACTCATGTTTGAAAAATCCTAGATCCGCCCTGCTGCGTCCCTGCGATCCTATATCAGCTGGATTTTGTTCCCCTTAGTAATGTCCCCAGTTTGACTTATCGCTCAATTTCAAATTTCAATAACGCTATGTCTTACAAATTTTTCCCATTTACTTTTATTTTCAATCCATCATAACACAGTCTTACTATCTACCCAATATCTACATCTCAATCAATGCAATAGTCATTAGTCAATAAATACAGTAGTCATTAGTCAATCAATACAGTAGACATCAGTCTTGCTAGGATCAAGGCTGACATAAGTTCAAGTTGAGGAATCGACTGTGCTTTGATTGGAGCAACTCTAGTCTTTAATGTCAACAATTCGACATCGTGGCACCAGTCAACTCAAAAACAAAATAAGCTGTAACATTAGCATCGGAAAATCCATGCAACATATATTTTACTGGCCTACTCTATCTTTCAATATAGACATTGTTAACAACAATCTCTTGTATTGTGCTCATGTCATTTACCTATGCATTCGATATAGTACACATATTGTTGTTAATATCACTCTCCCAGTCTAGCCCTTCCTTACAAATATCCTAGTTCAAAACCTTAATTGTTACCACAATTGGACAAACTTTTCCTAAGAAATCGTAAAGAGTATACCAAAAACCTTATTTATCCGGACCCCCACTGCCTTGATGCAATTCGGCCTGTTTCAAAATGAAAAGTATCACAATGAAAATTCCATGGAAGGCCTAGAACTCTTTCGAGTTTAATCTCATTGTTTACTCCAAATTTACTCTTTTCTTTGGCTTGCAGAAGAGAATTTATAAAAGACTCACCCTCTTCTTGTGCAATCAATTTACGAATTTTCACGCTATTACTCAACCATTTTCGCAATCGAAATCCTCTATTTAACAACGACCCTTTCCATTTGGAATAAAGCTCTATCGCATGGTTTTCAGTTTTATCTTCCGAAATATTGTAGTCGCCATCACGTTCAACAAATTTATCAAAATGGTAACGAAGTGTCGCATGCAAAAGAAATAGAGAACAGTTCATGCCTAATGCAACTCGACAGAATCGGAATACCATTGGTGTATTCATGCAAGAGTTTACGTCTCCTACACACAAAAATCGCAAAACATCGCGGTCTTCTTCAGCGACCTCAACGTTCAAAAAAGCCTTTTCGATATTCGCAACAAACGCAACACGCTTTTCCTAAAGGTAAAAAAAATATCGAAAAGAAAATGAGTCAAAGACGGACAAACATGCAAACAATCCTTGAAAGAAACACTATTCTTACTCTCCTTGTAAGACGCATCGCACACCACTCTAACCTTTGTAGTTTTAGCTTCCTTTCTGACAACTACGTGATGTGGTTAATAATCTACCTTTCCTGGTTTCTCTAACTCAACCACCTTTTCTATTATTCCGGATTCTAACTGCTCTTTAATTATCTTATCAAATGGATCTTGTCTTAGTTTCGTCAATTGCCTTTTAAGACGTTTCACACTGACGTTTTGGTTTGAGGGCAAGGGATTGTGGCCCTCATTCCAAGGCAATTTGACTTGATACCTTTTCCCAGTAAAACTTATCACCTCCTGTAATGGTTAATGCACTTGATCTCCTTTCTTTATACCTAAAGATTCAAAATCCCACAGCATATTGATATTGCTAAGAACTTTTGGTTCTTCCGCGACAAAATTAACACAACTTACTTGCTGCGTTTGTGCACTTTCACACGATCCCTTAACCTGCCCTGACAGTACCCAACCCAAACTTGTGTCTACAACAACCGGTTCATTAGGTTCATTAGCACAGTATTTCAATTTTTAAAGAGCTAAATATAATCTCAACGTCTTAATACATCTATTTCAAACACATCTTTACACTTAGATACATTTTAAAACCAGTGATCACTTAAATGGGTATATTCTCCTTTACGCAATTCGACGTGCTCATTTGCTCCTTGAGCTACCGACAACACACCGAATGCTTCCATTTTAATTAAATTCGACCCTTTCAAAGGTGCAATCTCAAGCTTAAAAATACTTTGAAGCTGATTATCCCTCATCACCTTCCCAAACATTGTAATTTCAAGCCATTCATTCTTCTTGATTGATAACCCCGCTGCCTTAACCGCCTTAGACCTAACAAATGATTTATGACTGCCAGTATCAAACATGACTCTTACGCGTGCCTCCCGATTGGCACCCCTTAGCAAGTCTTGAGAGTTTGCAGTACAACACGACACTCGGAGCCAACATGCAAGTTTGGACTCACATTACCTCCCGCAACATTCCCAGAGTGAAATAGGGTATTTCAGTGGCTTTGGAAGCTTTCAAAAGTTGTGAGTGTTCCATGTTCTCAATTTGATAATGCGAGAAACTTAGAATAGTAATGAAACTGCTTCATATTAATTATTTTTGATAGTTTTTTCTTCCTTTTTCGGCATATATTACAAAAATTGTCCAATATGCATTACATACAATTGATTTGCATACATCGGCCATGCTTAAACCATTTGAAATTTTCAGCTTGCTGGCGCTCGGTCCGTTCCTTCATTAGAAAATTCAGTGTGCTTGCAAAAACTCAGCGTGCAACATGTCATATATTTTCATGCAAAAAGCTAAATTTGTGGGTGTCCTTCCTATGTAGAACACCCACACTCTAAACGTTGTGGGTGCACTGGCACCCGGACACCCACGGCTTCCTAAGCCCTTGGGGTATTTAACTCACAAAGGGATACATGATGCCCACTCTAATTATATCGTTTACAGTTTACCTTATTAGGGCAATTCTTAAAGATATGCCCTTACCTAAACGTATAAAACATCTTCCATATTTTGGAACTAACAATTTTCTATCCTTAATACTACTAACTTTTTCACAGTTCTCGTGCGGATGCTTTTCCAAACAAAAGGCAAAACGATCGTGTCCTGCTTTTGTTGTTAGTGCTGCTGCAGTTCCTTGATATTCCCTACCTCCGTAATCCCTTTGCTGCAACTTCGGCTTTGAATGCTCTTCTCGCAGTTCTACTTCCGCTAACAGTTCCACATGTAACTCGTCCATCGTCCTTTCTTTGTGCTGCTTTCCAAGCAAAAGATTCGGTCAAACAGTTTCAGACAGCTTATCTAATAAACTCGGAACCACAATCTTCTCATAACTGTCCTGGTCAACCATCAGTGCTTGCAAGCCCCGATGATGAGTTTCCATCGCAACGTAGAGAGCTCATAGTTTGGCTGAATCATGCATGCTGTAAACGGCTGGAAGATTCATTAGTTCTTTCTAATATGAGTCCTTTTGATTACGCGAGTACGACCATACCGTTGCTTTAACTGTTCTTTTGCACCCTCGTAATTTGCTGCCGTCAATGCATGACCAGAAATTGAGTCTCTCGCTTTTTCTTTTAATAAACTGCGAAGATAGGAGAACTTGTCGACGTCAGACAATGCAGCATTTTGGTCGACTGAGCTACAAAAAGAGTCCCAAAACTCTTGCCAATGCTCAATCTTTCCGTCAAATTTCTGCGACTCCAATTTTGGAAGCTTCACTCGAACATTTCGACGACACACTTTACGTCAGGTTTCAACACTTCTTCTAACCTTCGTATTGATTCCTTCATTTCAGTTCTCAACAACCCTACTTCTTTGATTTCACTCAAAAGAACGTCTACTTCCACGTCCTCTAAAAGACGCAATATCTTACTATCAAGCCACTAGAAATCCAGCAGCTGATCTTCTAGCGTGGTTTTACGGTTTGAGGAGCGTGTCAAGGAGTCAGCTGGTTCACTAACACTCTTCGCGTTTTGAACCTTTTATTTCACAAGCCACAAGTACAATACATCATTAAAGTGTTTCTACGCTATCTGTTAGAGTTAATTATTTACATCTATTTATACTAACGGTAATTACCGGCAAGCATAAGTCGAGCTCACGTCATTAGCAGTACTCACTCTTTCATCACGTTTCAAGTTCTCACGCGTTACAACAAAAAAGAATTAACTGAACAAACAAAGAACTTAGAAAATGTACTTAAAACAAAGAAATGTTAACGGGAAACTAACCTAGTTAAAAAAATTTTATTCAATGATTAAAAGAATAAAATATCCCACAGTTCTTATCATATAACCAATCCGCTTTGCAGGCTTTGTCCTTATTTGTATCTGATATGGATAAAAGCAGCCATTAAAGGATACCACGCGTTTGCTAAGTAGTAATACATAGTATTGTTAGTATAAAAAGATGAGCTTGGGAAACATTTTAATTTAATGGAGATAAAGCATGTTTTCCTTATTTTCCTGGGTTTAACGGCAAGGAACGGAAAATATGGATACAAGCTTCCACTGAGGATATGGGTTTGTTTGTAGAAACTTCAGCTACATATGTAGCCTTCACTTAGTCAGGGAAAATGGTCCGACAACAGACCTTCCATATCCTATATCGGCTGTGTAAAGTTTGGAAAATGTAAGTTTTCGTGAATAGTTTTGAGGTACAATAATGTTAATATCATAACTGATCCAATGAGCGCCCCCTAATTAAATAAGCGTCTCGTATGTAATGAACGTCTTCCCTTAAAGCGCAAGTTTTACTTTAGGGCCTGTCCGGTTACCGAAACATCTCGCCTACCTATGATTTTGCTTAGCAATCATTTACTATTAATATTTGCGTCGTGTTCATATATGCAAGCGGGCTGGTCCGGTTGCCGAGATCTCGCCTGTAGGTAACGAGATCATGGGTGGACGGGATGAAAATTTTCATATGAACTTGCTAGCCCGCTAACCGAGAGAAAATTATAATATTAAAAAATGGCGACCAATGGCGTGGAACCTGGAATTAAGCCAAAATAAACAATCATACGCTAGAATGGCATGATTTAACAGTTTAATTCGTTATTTGAAGATAACAGTAGTATTCAAAGTAAAAACACACACCATAAACGGCATGGACCCATAATATAGCAATACTAAAAATTCCGGTCTATGATGCGCCATGCTAATTTTTAACTCGCGCAATTTGGGAAAATGTTGTTTTGCTATCTCGTCTCAATAGGCGGGATTAAATCTTTCATATGAAAGCGAAGTAATATTTGGCTCACTCAGTGGGATGTCTCGCTAACCTGGCTCATATGAAACAGGCCCTTAGACGCTTTCTTTTAAAATGTATCGCCTCTTACAGACGTCCCACTATTATCTTACCTTCATAACAATACTTTTGTGGAAAGTTGATTTCAGTCACGAATATAGGGTAAATATTACTGCAGCAATTTTTGCATATATTTACATTTGTAAGGCACTTAGAGGCATATCCATTGGTGAAATTATAGTGTTTTTCTGAAAATACTTTGAATTTAAAATTTCACTAGTTCCCAACAATGAAATGACACGACGTCATTTCTTATTTTGAAATATTTTCGATTTCATTGTAAAGATATGACGTCATGTAATTGTAGTGGTTGGAAACAATTGAAAAACCCTAAATATTTTGCTGGAATGATGGCGGTGCACACTTGGGTGGCCTTTCTGTATAATTTTTATTCTGTGCTTAGAACTACTAGAATTTATGAGTTCCCTCAGGGTGTTTATTAGATCATTTGCGGTGCATCTAACTTTTTATTCATGTGAAGAGCTCGACATTGTGCAGAGTGCCATATTACCATACCTTACTTGTATTAAAATTCGCGCAGTACTAGAATTCGCGCAGCGCTGAGTGCGCGAATTTTAGTACTACGCGAAATATAATCCGCGCGAAAAGCTTTGTAGTATAATATGAGACATTCATTGTTGGTTATGCAAATCAGTTGTTTTATTAACGCATATACATATTGACATATGTTTTTAGTTGTCCTGGTAACATTAAAAATCAAAAATGTCTTCATTTTCATCCTGTACAATTTCAGTCGGGATATTCTCAGGTTCTACGTAGTATTCCGTCACGAATGCCTGCATTTTGCTGTATATCCTAAAACTTGCATTGTTCTGCATGACTGTTAGGGTAATAGGAATCTCCAAGCCTCCTTGTGGTAATGGGGATCGAATGCATGTGATCTATTTGAGCTTTCCTTCGAAACCAGGCGCAAACATGGTACTCAGAGCAAGTCCAAGCCCAAATAGAGAAAGGTATTCAACCTGATAAAGTTTCTGTTGATTTGAGAATTAGCGTGCTCAAACCACTTCACGCAAAATGGATAGTGATTACATGCAATCGAACAAGGACATTGTCGTCAAAGGTTGGCAACGATCAGGTGTGAGCGCCGCATTGGAGGAACCACAACGAAAAGAGGATCCATTTGAACTGTAGCTAAACTTTTGTTTGACTTATAAAGTATATTGTTAGGCAATATCATTTATTACATTTTTTAGTTCTTGTTGGGATAGTGAACTCACGCTTTATTTTGAAGCCATTTTTGAGGCCACCCAATCGCTTTTTTGATGAATATTGAGGTATTTCTTAATAAAGAAAGCTCAATATAAATGCGTTAATTATTAATAGTTCTTTTGAACAAACCAAAAAGAACGAGCACATAAAACTACTTGCGCGAATTTAAAGCTGCGCGAATAATTGTCAACAAAGTGCGCGAAACTAAATCGCGCGAATTTAAAGCTGAGCGAAAATGAGTACGACTCGAATTTTAATACAAGTAAGGTAGTCGTATCTACATAGTCGTATCTGATAGAAGGGAAAGATTAGTGAAGTGCTAAATACCTGACAGGAGAAAAATTTAACGTCAACCGCAAGCCAAATCGTGAGTTTTACTATTGATGCCGATCTTGAATTCGAACTCACTGATGTTGAACTTGACACTAAATTTAAGCGTAAACCTAATCTTAACCCTTCAACAAAAGAAACCAGAAAAAAGCTGTGACGACTGTAAAAGCAATAATTCAATTCCGTACAAAAATTGAGAAAGCCGTAATTCTTTTGAGCACATACAGGCTTAAATGTGCATGAATTCGGCGATGTTTTTTACTTTTCCGCTTAGCGACCGTGTGGTACCTTCTAGAGGCTACATATAAATATATATGAATACCCATATCATACAAATAAGCAATTGCTTAAGCGTGTACCATCCACGATGCTCACTGACAAAAGATATCTACATAGATATCTAAAGGATATTTATAGTGCACCACTCTTTTGATTTGCTGACGTGTGTGTTTGTTATATACGTGTCGAGGAATCCGCTCTTCTGCTGGTTCACTAACACTCTTCGTTTTGAACCTTTTATTTTAAAAGCTAAACAAGCTACAAGTACATCACTGGAGTAATTTTACGCTATCTATTAGAGTTAATTATTTACATGTTATTTATACCATCGGTAATTACATAATTCGAGCTTTCCTTTACGTCATTAGCAGTACTCACTCTTTCATTGCGTTTCAAATTCTCACGCGTTGCAACAAAAAAGAAGAAATAACTAAACAAACAAAGAACTTACAAAACGTACTTAAAACAAAGAAATGTTAAAGGGAAACTAACATAATTACGACAATTTTTTATTGCTAAGTTCAAAAGAATACAATATCCCACAATACGTCGTGCGTGGAGTCTACGTAAATCAGCATGAAACAAAATGTTTGCTTTGTTTATTGAAAAGCATTCCGTTCGTCTCCTCGGTTTGCATAAGTCTGTGCAAACAAAGATACAGTAAACATCTTCTTGCGCAGAAGTGATCATAGAGCATCAGGAACTTCCAGGAACTTGGAGGAACTTGCAGGCAATCGCAAACTCAGCTATAGAACATGCAGTTAGCACAGGAGTTGTATTTTTATTTCATAAGTATCTATAATATTGTTGAAGGATTTAGGAGATTTCTATTTCGTTTATTAGATGCGGCCGAATGATATCCAAAAAATGCATTCAACAAAAAACAGCATTGAAATATTGTCTTTTGATGGTGGAGGAAGTCGCGGTGTAATGAAAGTGAAGATTCTCGACGACGTTTTACGATTAGCAACGATTGTGTTGAAAAATCCTGAAACAGTAGAGTATCTTGTAAACGAAGAAAGTAAGGAGCAGAAAAAGCATTTCTTGGAAGATCTTGACTCTCGAAAACGTCTGATCAATAAACTGAAAGCAGTCAAAGATCCCATTCATCCTGCCGATGTATACGACATGATAGTTGGTACCAGCATGGGAGGTTTGATCTCGTTTGCTTTGGTTGGTGGGAAGAGAGTTGGAACAGATCATCATGAAAGGAAAGCGATGACTGTTAAGGAATGTATTGAATTGTATTTTACAAAAAGCAAGATCATTTTTAGGAAAACATGGATGCAAGAGATTATTTATTCTATCTCAAAGTATATTATGTCAAAGTGTAATATTCCTCATATACCTTTTGTACAATATTCACAAGCCAACATAAAGAAAATTTTAAAGGATCAGTTTGGTGATTGTTACTTAAAGGATTTTAGAAAAATTAATGATTCAAGTAGTGTCGTTGGGGCTGTTGCCAAAAAAGTTGATCCAGACGAAGGTCTTATACTCTTTGATACAGCAAATGAATACCAAAAAAATTTCAAAGCCTACGAAGTCTTGCTCGCAACCTCCAATGCTCCAGTTTACTTTGAGATTCCAGTTACAATTGGCAATGCTAAATATGTTGATGGTGGTATAGGTGCAAATTGTCCGTTAAAACAAGCAATTCCACGAGCACAGGAACTTTTTAAAAACGCGAAAAGTGTTTCAGTTTTATCAATTGCACCTCCATCGTCTCCCAAATTAAAAGCTCCTTCTAGTGGTGGTCTTAAAACTTGGGTGTCTTATCTTTTGGAAGTATCTAATGATGGCAATAAGGTGTTTGAAGAAGTTGTCAAAAGCCATACATTGGATGAATTTTTGTTTCAAAGGTTGTCACCACGTGGTAGTTCCTTAGAATCATTCACGTTGGATGAGACCGATATAAAAAGGATGTTAGATGCCATGGAAGAAGAAAAGGTTCAGGATGACATGTTTCTTGTCGACGTTGTTGCCAGTGCAATGGCTGTTGTCTTGGCGTCCATTGTTAAAGTAGAAAACGTTCATGAAGACTCGCTGAATGTTGCAATAAAGCTTGCTAAAGCAGCAGGACTTGCGTACGAAAGCAAGAAAGAATATAAGTCAGCAATTGTCTCTTACCGTACTCGCGAACGTCTTCATACGTCTTCAAATGACAGCAATGATCTTACCACTATTATGATAACTTATGACATTGCAAAATGTTACAAAGAACAAGGAGACTATTCTAAAGCTTTTGAAATATTCGAATCAAATGTTGATACACTTGCCAACCAGAAGTTTGATGATCAAAAGTATGATGATCTAATTGTTGATAACTTGATCGAAAAAGTGCACTGTTACCTCCAAACCTTTCAATATCAAGATGCAGAAAACTGTTTGAATGAAATCCGCCATTATGAGATCAGAGATGAAAAACGTGTCCAAGTATTGATCTATGAAGCATGGTGCAAGCGTCAACAAGGAAAACTTGAGGAAACTTTCAATCTTTACAAGGATGCAGCCAAATTTATCTTAGACAATGATAACTTTGATAAGGCAGAAATACTCAATAACATGGGGTTACTTTTTACAGATCTTGGAATGAAAGATAAGGCCTTTGATTTCATTTGCCGAGCCCAAAATATTAGAAGAAAAATAATTGCACAGAAAAACCATCACTTGCTGGCTGAGTCTCATAAAAATGTTGGGTTATGCCTAGTAGAGAAAGGTGATAGTAAAAATGCAGAAAAAGAGCTGCAGAAAGCTATTGAAATTTACATGAAAATTGGTGATGAAGTTAAAATTTCTGACGTACTCCAAATTTTAGCCAGATGCATGTTGTTACAAGATCATCCAAACTACAATCGTGCCATGAATTATGCACAAGAAGCTATGGGAAAAATGAAACCACAAGTGCCCACGGATTACAATCCGGGAAGTGCGAAAATCCTGTCAATTTTCGGTAGGTGTTTTCTCAAAACTGGAAGATGTGAAGAAGCCGAGGAAAATTTTATAAAAGCTTCACGTTTGATTGAAGATTCGCTTTCCAAAAATCATCCACAGCTCATTGAAATCTACGAACTTCTTTACCAACTTTATGATATGGATGGCCAACCCAAGCTGGCTGAAAAGTGCAAAAAGGAAAAAAGGCGCATTAGCGATGAAATAGAAAAAATAGCTTTGAAAGTAAAAGATTCTGATGAAATTCTGCAATGGAAAGAACAATAAATAACGATTTTCGTAGTTATACTTTTTATTTGCTTGATTTTTATTCCTTTAATTGCCTATTTAGTTGTTAATTGTATTCATTTGTAGCCAGAGAAGCCACGAAAGAGCTCAAATATAGCTTGCTAAGAAACTTTGCATAGTTTGTCAACTTTATATTTAGTAACTTTTTTTCTGTTTCAATAGTCAGACAATACACTACTGTGTGTTACTGTCGTTAAATGCTTCCCATTTTTCTTTATTAAAGTTTTACTATGCAGTTATTTGTTACATTTGGTCATCGGCAATAATAATTGGTGAAAGGTTTTACATATTTTTGCACTTTTTGAAATGTCGCTCATGTCACGTTTTCAAAATGTTATTTATGTTCCCTTTTTGAAAAGTCGTTCATGTCGTCATTTATGAAATGTTATTCATGTCGTCGTTTTTTAAATGCTGTCCATGTCGTCGTTTTCTAAATTTCGTTCATTTCGCTTTTTCGAAATGTGGTTAAGCTATGTTCTCCTTTTGAACTGTCATTCATGACGTCTTTTTGAAATATCGTTTATTTCATCTTTTTTAAATGTCATTTCTTTCGTGTTTTTGGAAATTTCGTTCACAAAAGTTGAGTTTTGCTCATTGTATTACAAGTTCTTGTTGTCGTTTCAAATTTTAGTCGAATATTTAAAATCCAAGAGCTAATTTGCGCAAAGCACACAGGGTTTGTACGACAAGTAATACCGTGTGAATATATATGGAGGTTTGTTTTAGACGTGTGGTCCGTGGAAGTTGGAGATACGAGTTGAGCGGACAGGAGGTCAATGGAAGTTTGGTACTTTGAGTATACCTTCATGGTGGTCTGTGGTGTTTTGGCAAAAGACGTAAATTGGAATTGGGGTCTATGGAGATTTGGTGCAAGGAGTGGAGGAGTATGGTGTTTGGCAATAGGAGTAGAGGTAAATGGTGGTCTATGAAGGTTTGGTATTAGTTGTAGACGAATGATGATTTATGGGGTTTTGCACTATGAGTGGAGAAAGATGGTGATCTATGACGGTTGTTATATAGAGTAGAGATGCATATATAGGGAGAAAATCAGTTGCATTGTTTAGTTAAAGGGGAAGTCAGACCCCAAAAAAACTTTTTATCAAATGAAAGATTTTATTTTTACAAACCATATTCCAAAGTTTGACAGCTCCAATCAAAATTATACCGGAGATATGAAACCACAAAATCATGAAATTTTGCTGTAAAAGCTGCAGCCATTGTATACATGCGAGCGAAGCCGCGATCGAGCAGCGGCTTCCGTTCTTGACGTCACTGCGCGGTAAGGAACTTTCAATCAACATCACATAACACATAATCATTTGTGAAAGCTCTCTGTATTTATCATTTTAAACTTGCTTAATAAATAACGTGATGGATACGAATGATTCATACGAATTTTCAAGTGATCACTCTGTTGTGAGTGATATATTTCCGGAAAATGAGCAAATAATGGTGTACGAAAACATGATTCAGCCGGTCGGCGTTAGATCATAGGTGAGATATGCACATATACGAAACTGCGCTTAATGTTGGTCTGCGGTATTCCACAGTGACTCTTTCCATGTAAATCGCGAATTATGCGTCCGTGGATTATTCGATTTTTTGTACCGTTTTGTATATTGTATTATATTTATTGGTTTTCTCGTATATATATATATATGTTGCAACACAAATTTAAACCATGATTGAATTCAAAGATTGTTCTTGAACTACAAGGTTGGTTTACGAAATTTTATCTTGTTTACAATAACATCTATCTGAAAGACAAAAGTATGGTTGAATAACATTGGGAATCGAGATAATTTCAACCCACATATGGAAATAAACCTTATTTTGCAATGAAACATTTTTCATTGCAATCATTATTCTCACGATTTGCTGATTTCAAAATGTTTGTTATATTAAATTTTAGTTATTCTAGTGCCATGTTTTTCTAAATTATGCATCAAACTTCTTAACTTCCTCTGTTCATTAATTTTGGATTGTTTACAAGAAGCTTGCTATGATCATTTGATATAATGTTTTAAGAGGTTTTCCAAAAGTATAAACTGGCATGTAAGAATCATGATATTACATAAACCAAACAACAATGGTTTAGCTCTAACAGGTTATATAATTTGTTAATTTTTAAAATTACAAATTTGTTAGGAAATTCCTTATGAAGTTATGACGTTTATATTAATTGAATGACACCAATATACATGAGATTATGATATTTATATTAATATATATTAATATTTTCAAAGGAGCAGTACATCATTAATCATTAACCCTTCTGTGCAACAGATGGTAATAAAAAAACAGAAATTTGAGTTATTTTTGCATAAACACTAGTTATCAAACTAACAAGTTGTCCATAGTGAAAAAGATTGTAATCTTGATGAACTGTATGGTATATATTGCAAATTGCAAACACCTTAGTTTTCACCTAATCCCGGCAAACTGTTTTCAATTTGTTCATGTATTTGGCTACACAGCCTATTACACCTTTGCAGTTCAAAGATATGTCTAAAGTCAGGGAATCTGGGAAACTTAGATGCACGATTTCTTATGAGATGTTACTGTTTATGATGTCATTTTGCTAATATGTGTTAAAAAATGTTCTTTAATAGTTACTAACCTACATGATTATTTAACTTGTTCCATACATATATTAGAAGAAAGAGCTGAACTTGTCAAATTATTTTATATGTGCACAATATTTACACAGCTAAGCATCTCCTTGAACAGGGATCTTAATGAAATTTACAGATAGTCACATACTGCATTACTTATAAAAATTTGTAATTCTTAAGATTTAATAAACTGTTGTGAAACAATTCAGAAAGAAAAGGAAGAGCTCCTCTTTAGAAAATTTAGCAAGATACTTCACAATATGAACATAAGAATGGTTTATCTGTTACTAATGCTGTACTTTGCTTTACAGAAAGTTTGATGCAATTGTAAGGAGGTTGATGATGATACCAATTCTTACAGTTATTGCAGTAAACCATTTCAGCTTCAGGGATATGCCGAAAACAAACACAGTATACACTGATGACGTAATGACTTAGTGTACAAACTGCAGAATTCACACGATGTGGAAACATTTCCAATTTCATTTGCTTGAAACATTTCATCAAATGGGTACGCATATCTTGCTGTAACCACGAAATCTTGCAAGGGTCTATCCCCTGAGCAAGTGCGACTGCATTTGCTATGCTAAATAGGCCACAGTCAGATCCTCCCTTCTGACGCTGTTGAAGTACCACCGTAACGTCAAGTGAGCCATCGTCAAGACAAAGTCCTTTGTACAAATTAATGATTTGCCGTCTCAAAGAAGCATTCAAGCTGGTGTTTAGACTTTCATAGACAATGACTTTTCCTGTGATGGAGCTTGACGTGACCCAGTGTAAACCAGTATTATGGCATTGAATGGTTTGATTTTGCTCATGGGGGAGCGCGAATCTACTGGAGTAAGTCATTGTCACAATGGAATTAAGGCCACCAACATTTGTTTCCATGTTTTTGATGAGATGTTGTGCAGCATCAACATGGTCGTCAGTTAGCCATCCGCAATTACTCGCCAATATTTCTTTTGCCGATACGTCAATCCAATGCCGTTGATCTTTACCCAGCAGTCATGAGGATTGATTGTTTCTTCTGAAAAATCCTTCTTTGTTTTTTACTTTTTTTCCATGTGATAACTCACTGTGTATATTCCTCTTTCTTTCCTCTTTTATTCCACCATCATCATCTATTAGAATTGTTTTGCTCCTAGCTTCAGCAACTGCACCAACTCTTTTACTAATTTTTTCGCTCTCTGCTTTAACTGGCGAGTTTTTGTCTGCTTTTGAGCCTGTGTTTTTATCACCTGTTTTTTAGGTGACAAAGACTTGTCTTTCAACGATACACCCTCTTCATTAGGATGATTCTTCCTTGTGTACGCAATTATTTCGTCAAGCATAACCAGGGCTTTACTCAGAACGTTCCTATCTGTAACCACATACAGTTCATCTTGAAGACTCTTCAATGATTGGATGCATTGCTTACGTATGTTAGACTTTCTCCGGTAAGAAAGGTTTCTATTATTTGATTTGCTGACATGTATTACCTGATCACTATCCTTTTTCTCTATTATGTGTTGCTCAGGTGTGTATTCTGAATTTGACGATGGTTTTGTAGCGGAAGAGGAAGACCGTTGAGTTATCACTTTATCCAAAGTAAACAGGGGGTACTTGTCGAATTTTCTGCCCAATGATTCCCACCCTATGTCTGGCTGTTGAACAACTGCGCATATGTGCTTGCAGAGAAGTTTCTTTGTTCGAAAGTCGAGACACTGACACGATGGTAACTCTTCGTCTGAGCCAAGCCTTACTTGGTATGCGCATTCTGCTCCTTGTACGATGAAAAGCTTTGGAGTCTCTTTTTTAATGTTTGAAATCTGGATGCCAGAGTCGATTCTACTGATGATATGTTGAACAACACCTCTGGGTCGGTCGTGGAGATACTTTGGAACACGATCATCGTAGCCTCGATATGATGACGTACATCGAATGTTTTGCTCTTTGTATCTATGTAAAATTACCATACGTACATGAGAAAACTTACAAAATTTTAAAGAAGACGATCATAATCAAGTTGTACAAATTCTCAAGGAGCGGATATTGTACCATCACTTACTTCTTGTAACTATCAGGTAAAAAATGGTTGATTATTACGTCAACCAGATCAGACACCGAGTTATTTCGTCTACTTTCGAGATATGAGTGCTTGAGCCAGTTATTTTGTCTTTCGATACCATTGTTTGTATAAATTGCAATACGAAGATGTTCATCTCGAAAAAAGCGAACCCATTTCTAAAGCATAAAGTCAGTAATAATGCAACAAATACTTTAATTTAAGTATGGTGGTAAATACATTCATAACTATATTTATAACATAATAGACAATGTACGTCTGAAGGGCATATAAGCATGTGTGTTTTCCTGGGAGCATAATTTATTGTTCCTTCTTGGTATTGTGAGTCTTACCTCTAAGTATAAACCCCAAAAGTCTAAAAAATAGTTTTGTAGTTGGACTGATTCCTTCCATGGCCTGCTTTTTTTGAGTGCCTGGATGTTCTCATCAAGAGTGGCTTGGTTTTCACTCTGGGCGATGTTTCGCAAGTGCCTCAACACTTCATCTTTATACATACTCACACCATTACTACTTTTAGATAACCATTCACCCCAGGCTTTTTCGCGGTGAAAATCGCACACGTGGACATGCGTTTCTTAACAATTAGAAAGAAAATGTTTTTAAAAATTTGTAAAACTAGGGGGTAACATTTTATGATTGACAGTGCAAAATTATTTTATTTTAGATAACTACACAATCACACGTCGCTCTTTCATGAGTACAACGAATTCATTAACATGGCAGTAAGTGTTTTTTTGAATGAGTTCCTTATGTCCACCAATGATTGTGTTTTGTCATATATATGGCTATTCTTTCTTACTAGGAAAACACTCTTCAATCGCGGAAATTTCTGCCAGTGAGAAGTCCACCATCATGTTTCTGGGGTTCCACTCGGATTTTCCCTGCTCAATATTCGAGTACCTCGGATATTGAGCCAGTGTCTTCATTTTCTGGAATAAAACTGCGACGACAATGTATCCAACATTTGATCTGACGCATAAAAAGAAGAGTGGCAAGGCGTACCATCACAATGGAAAATGTGTTCACAGTTTTTTCCTGCTTGAATAGTATTTGCATCACATCTCTTCACCTGCATGTTCTGTATGTAGCATCCATGAGACACATCTCCTGCCCGTACAATAATAATAGGCGCTTCATCCACTTCGCTTGATACACAAATAAAAAAGTGCTTTTTACGTGTTTTTCATCTTCCGCCGTCAATGGCTGTTAAATAAGTAAAAATTATACAACTGGAGTTAATATGGCAAGTTTTGTTAGCGCAAGGTAGACAATGATACATTACCCTGTAAAAGATAAAGTCTTCGGGATGTAACTCATGCCACTCAGATAATTTTGTCTCCAAATTTAATTGGTCATCTGGAGATCTTTGTTTTCCAGATCGGGTTGCATTTAAGATGTTCCTTATATCGACGTCTGTTGGATAATAACGGCGGCTTGACTCAGCTGGCAAATCTTTACTATTGAATAAATGCCCATTTACAAACTTTTCCAAATGCCGACGTACTTCGGCAACACTGCGGACACCTATGACTTGCATTTCTTTTATTTTTTGCACTACTTGTGCATCTATTGGCTCTCTCAAACCTGCTACCTGTGTTTATTGGGAATTTGGGTATATTTTGTTTACTAAAAATGTAGCCGTTTTTTTTATCTTAATTAGTGAAGATTTTACCTCTCCTTCCGTCACATGATATTTATGACTATCCATACTTGGAAGCTTCAAGAGAAACGTATCTTCAATAATCAGATTTTCCCACGATTTCAACGCGTTTTTCAGTAAGGATGTTCTTTCTTGCATTTTTCTTCGTGGTTTTATAGCACCAGAAGAAACCTCAACCTAAATTGTCATATTACATTAAAGAACGTGGGATTTAATACTTCAGAAATTTTAAGTTTGCTGTTGAAAACTAGACATCAGTTTGACTTAAGTATATGAACCGAATTTTATCTTACCTTGTACTGTGGGAATTTAAAAATCCGTGACATATATACTTTGCTCGGACATCCAATTTTTTTGGTAGGTTGAAAATGTTTTTTCCGTTTTCTAAACGTGTGATCGTGACCCTAAAAAAACAAACGACAAAAATATGTTAGAACAAAGAACCAGGGCTGTCACTGGTAAATTTGTGAAAATGTGTGTAGTAAAAGTGACGATATAGAGTTGTAAGTACCTCATTTTCATCTCTTTCCTTTGCTCTTTTTGTTTTCGTACTTTTATCAATATCTTCACCTTGATGACAATGATAATTCAATGTTCCAATACAAATAAATGGAATTCCATCAAAGGCGTATGAAATTCCATCTGAATTGGAAAGGCTCCATTGCACCCTTGACAAAGACTTTCCAGAATTCATCACCTCTTTAATGGTTTTGCCTTGAAAATATGAGCCCTTTGATCAGTATTAATCTCTCAAATTGCAGAATTATTGATAATAAACTACAATAATAATTAGCAATGAAAAGTGTATCATTTGTTCATTCATGCTTTATATAATCGCAACAATCGAAATCTCGGACGGCACGATTAAATATAATATATTGTATGAATTCTGACGTGAAGTTATGTGATTATTGTAGACATTACAATGATTACATACTTACCGAAAAGTGCATTTGAACTCACACATCTCCATCCCGAGCGCGTGTCTTTTGTATTCCTCAAAATTTTCCCATATGTCTTTCTGCCATGAAAACATTTTAATCGAAGAACAGCACGAGTCCATTGTTGTTTTTTAAAAATTCGCGGTGAAAGCGCGCAATCTTAAAGAGTTCTGGGTGGATTGTTACTGCTGACCGCAATTAAGCGCAGTTTCGTATATGTGCATATCTCACCTATGATCTAACGCCGACCGATTCAGCCTTACTCATATGAACCGGTTGAAACCGACTTGGGTAGCGACGCCGAAGACGATTCGCAAGGAACGAGTGCTGAGTCTTCAATTGAATCTGGCTCAAATAGACTTCAAGATAAGTACTGGTAATAGTTATCTACAAATATTTGATTTTTTTTTTCATTAAGTGTACGAAATATACGCCAAAGTCAAATCCGTAAATGACTTTCTTCTTTCAAGGTGTACATGCGGTCATTGTCAAATAATGGACAGACATGAAGAATGTATATGTTGCAAAGAGATTGCTGCTTGCAGGGATATTAATGAAGAGTCAGCTGAATTCGAGGGTATTGATGTTCCAGAATGTATCACTGACAACCCTGTATTCCAAAATTTATGTTTAAATTACTGGGTATTGAGATTGGCGTGGAGTCAATACAAGCAGCAGTATGGGAAAAGTGCTTTTGAAGGACCAGAGCATAAGAGGCAAAGGCATGTTGCTTACAGACAATTTGTAAGATGGTGTTGGGGAATTTTGGGAAAAGAAATAAGGAATCCTTTGCCATCTTGTGCTGTTTGTTGTATTCGGGCACATTTCCCTCCACCTGGTCTAGAAGAAGATTTTGTATTTAAAGGTTTTGAATTTGCTGATGAGTGATGCAGGTATAGTTTCATTATTTTTTCTTGCCCATCCTTGACCTATGAGCATATATCACTTCCTCTTTACTTGGCTTGGGTACATTTACAATGTTTTTGGGAATGTTACTTAACCTTGCTGTTGGAATTTGATGGTCATATGAGGCAACATTTTCCATTAGGCTTTGCACAAAGGAAAATGATTTGTTCTCTGTTATTGGTTTGGCTATCCATTTATTACGGCCTTTTGGAAAAACTATTTTGTATCTGGAATTGCCATTTTTCAACTGAGCTTGTTTTCTTTCAGTGTTTGAATTATGATCGATCACAGCCAATTGGGTTCTTGCAACCATGCCATTGTATGAAAAATGAAGGCGTTTTGGAACATATTTCAATAGTAATGAATAGTACACTTCCAGGTTGCCAGTGTGATGGAATTCTGTAAGTTTTGTTATGTCTTTCAACAATTTCTTGTTCAAAACGACATCTTCTAAGGCAATGTAGTCTGCAGACCGTGGTGTTAACCATTTTGTCTTTCTTTCTCTCCTCCTAGAAAGCTTTTCGTGTGAACACTTCCTAAAATACTTACTACTTTTCCATTGGTGTATGTTTATAACATGATTCAAAATAGACACCCACTTTTCACATAGAATATCAGCGTTTCCTTCACATGTTTGCGCACACCACCACAGATGGTTCGACACTGACTGAATCCACTTTTGAAGGGAAGCATGTTTTTTTGCTTTTTTGGTAAGCTTTTTTGTTATCCATTTAGATAAGTGCCATACATCATATTGGTGAATAATATGAGGATATTTTTTCTGCAGCTCTGATGTTATTTGGATGTGGCGATCTGTGGTCAATGATCTAATTTGGAGTTTTTCACCCATGACATTATTTAAAGATCTCTGGCAACCTTCATTCTCCATTGCATTGGAAGAAGACACTTCAGATACCTGTATCAAAGAAAAATCAACAATTTTCCCACTGTTTTCTTCCATCAGCGTGTATGTGCCATACTTTGCATTGTGACCTGGACTATCACATCTTCCATCACCACATAAATCTATTGGTATGTCTGCCTTGGTATATTTTTCTATTATAGTTTTTTGCTGTTTTCTATAGGTGCTATTAATCACTGGAAAGACAATTTCATCCTGCATATTATAGAACTGGTCCTTGTTCACAAAACCTAAGTTCACTATTGAATGTGCACTATTGTTCATGGGACTAGAGATTTTTGAAAAGTTACTGTATTTTATTTTCCTTCTTGGCTTTTTCCTCTGTGCCAGTGTCTGAACTGCAATACTGCGTGTTGAAATCTTTTCACACTGTGTTTCAGCATCAACACTACTTGGAGTATCACTATCACATAGTATTGCCACACTTCTTCCAGCTAAAGTATCTATTTCTGGCTCTATTTCAGTCATGGTCATGGACAATGTGAGTGAAGAGTCTTCAGCATCACTGGGTTGTTCAAGCATACTGGCTAATTCCTGCACATTGTGGAATTTAGATTCATTTAATTAAAAAATGTTTCAAGTGTAATGTTCAAAAGAAAATTTTAATATAATGATCTCACTTATATATATCAATACATACTTATTCATGCTCAAGATAAATAATATCAAAAATTATTCTGTAAAAATAACATTAATGGGCTACCTCTTGCATCGCTTTTCTTTTCTGCCTCTTACTTGAGGATTCCCGCTCTGGTTTACGCTTTAGAAAGGGGAATATTGAAGGGACACTACCGGGTTTTAATGCTTTTTTTGCTTTCATTCCAAATAAATCTTTCAGGGAACCTTCAAAACAATCTGGCGTGAAATGCGCGCTGCACACATAGCATGAATTAGGTTTAGGCAAATTATCACGTCGAATTCGCCCTAGCCACATTTTACGAATATATTGATCATTTGGCAAGCGATGGTAAGATATTTCACTTCCTTTGGTTTTTTTTGAACAATTAGTGCAACCGGGTACCATACAGTAAGGCATATTTATAAAGAAAGGAAAATAAATATCGAGAAAGAAACACGCATCGAAGACTTTGTGTTTGTTTTGTATATGAAATTTTGAGCGCTATCGCGCTCACCGCGCAGTGACGTCAAGAACGGAAGCCGCTGCTTGATCGCGGCTTCGCTCGCATGTATACAATGGCTGCAGCTTTTACAGCAAAATTTCATGATTTTGTGGTTTCATATCTCCGGTATAATTTTGATTGGAGCTTTCAAACTTTGGAATATGGTTTGTAAAAATAAAATCTTTCATTTGATAAAAAGTTTTTTTGGGATCTGACTTCCCCTTTAAATACTATTTGGAATTCATTTTTAAAATATTACAACAATATTACATAGTATTGCATAATATTACATAAAATTACATAATATTGCAGACAATAAGAGAGACATTGATGGTCGGGCCTGGAATTGTTGCTACAATGTCAATGGTAAAAATGTGATGTTTTTTATTCGGTAAGTCTTCCTGTAACCTTATGAATCGTTTTATTACAACAGGACGGTGGACTTCAGCTCCAGAAGCTAGCATCACACGACAAGGTGAAATCAATATTGAATAGACAACATGAACATTTTATTAGATATCTAAAGAGGGCAATGGTGTGTTTTATACAATTGAATGGACAACATGAACATTTGACTAGATACGTAGAAAAGGCAACCATGAATTTTATAACATTAAATACAAAACATGAACATATGATTAGATATCTAGAGAAGATAATCGTGTGCTTTATATTATTGATTTATAGTATCATGCCTTCCAAGAAAAAAGTTCTTAATTGAAATTTTTATATTTTTTTAGTTAGTCTGGATTATATGGGCGATGTCTTTTTATATTTCTCAGATGAATGATGGTGATGGAATAAGCATTTATGAAGCCGTGAAACAGCAAAGTATTTTAATCTCTATAAGATTGGTTAGTGACTTCTCTACAGATATGTGGTATGTTGTTTCTAGCTTATTGTATACAGCAAACATCGCCTGTGTCGTAACACATTACTATCACATCATAATACCACTAAACGTTCATATAATACACTATATCCTGATATATATTATGCCATTCCACCCGTGCATACTTAATTACTACAGCTTATCCTCATATTTCATGCCATTCCTTCCGTGAATACCCACATAAAACATTATAGCTCATACATCATGTTACGACCCATGTATGAATTTTTCAGAAAACGAAGATGTCATACTAACTACGATCATGTATCCGACAAGAACTTGGCAAAATGCTACTTTGGTTTTAATGAAGTGCTTTGGTGTGTTTTAGCTCGATTTGTGAGACTCATTTTTCCCAGATTTGACATTTTGTGAGATCTTCTTGATCCAATGCAGGTGCATTTTACATTTATTAATTGCTGTAGTATATTTTTTAAATATATTAATTCTTATAGCATAATCTTTTTAAACTAATTAGCTGTTGTGGTATATTTTTAAACTGTGTAAGTTTTAATAGGTTGAAGTATAAAATATTGTATAAAGCTTTAAATGCTTACTTAACGTATAGTATTTTATTGGACTGGAAATTAGTCTTAATTAATTTGGAGCCATGTTTCATTGGATTGTACGCACCACATAAACGTAAGAGATTTTAAGTTCTTGAAAAACCTAAGCAGTAAATTTTTATACATTCTCAACAAGTATGAACTTGAAAATTTTAATTGGCTTTGTGGAGTTTACAATTATGTAGCAGCTTACAATGCATGTGGAAATCTTTGATGTGAAGTTAGGAAAGTATGGATGGAGGTGGATGATTGCTCTTTGTAATACTGTAGACTTTATTGTGAATATTTCATGATTTAGTACATGCACAATTCGCAATAATTAATAAATGTACTTTTGCAGGTCCAGGTTCTCGCAAAGTTTTCCTTTGAAAGTCACGTAAAATGTTATCCAAGCTGAGAGCAAAAAGGCGACAAAAACAATAACAATGAAGATATTGAAATGGTATGTTTCATATTGAATCGATAGTAAATAATATCATACTGCAGACATACGTAGTCTGTGATGATCTGTAATGGAGGAAAGGAGAAGAAAGTTAATCAATTGCGTTGCCAAATATTTTCCAGCCTTATCAATCATCATTGCATTCAAACACGTTTTTCGTAATGATGTAGGACTTACCTTTATAATTCAGCTTTTCTTTATTTATATTTTTCACGAATCAAGTCCAACCACTGGAGTTGATCCTTTGTCACGGGAAATGTTGAAGAAGTATGTTATTTATGCGAAAGATAAAATAAATAAAAGGTTAAATGATATGGATGAAGATAAAAGAGTATTTGCTTACTCGAGACGCAAATCTATGGTAATTATGGGCGTGATAATTTGGTCAATAGGCTACGGTAGTTGAAATCATGATCTGTGTAACTATACATTTTAAGGTGGTTCTCTCAATAAACTATGGTATATGTAACTATACGTTGTTGGTTTTTTCTCGAAATGAGCTACGTAGACATAAAAGTACTCATAAAAGTAAACATAAAGGAGAACACAAAAATAGACTTGAATATAGTCACTAAGTTACACATAAAACATAAAAATAGACATAAACGCACCCAAAAGATAACGTAGACATAAAGGTAGACAAGAAGGTAGACAAAAAGGTAGACAAAAGGTAGACATAAAGGTAGACATAAAGGTTAACATAAAGGTAGACATAAAGGTAGACATAAAGGTAGACATAAAGGTAGACTGAAAGGTAGACATAAAAGTAGACATAAAGGTAGACATAAAGGTAAACATAAAGGTAGACATAAAAGTAGACATAAAGGTGAACATAAAGGTAGACATAAAAGTAGACATAAAGATAAACATAAAGATATACATTAAGGTAGACATAAAGGTAGACATGCATAAAGGTAGATATAAAGGTAGACATAAATGAAAACATAAAGATAGTCACAATTTTTTCAGGTTTATGAGACAATTGCTTAAATTGTCCAACAAAGTGCGAAGATCATATCTTCATTTAATTTCAAACACCGCACTGCATAAAACATTCATATAACATTCGTTTCACGAGAAAACATGAGCCCAACAAAATTGACCTGCTCACCACTGTGTGACTTCATAGCTCAGTTGGTCAGAGCACTGCACCGGCACCGCAGAGATCATGGGTTCGATTCCCGTTGAGTCACCTGATTTTTTCAGGCTTATGAGACAATTGCTTAAATTGTCCAACAAAGTGCGAAGATCATATCTTCATTTAATTTCAAACACCGCACTGCATAAAACATTCATAAGACTATTATTCATGCATTTTCACAAATTTTGACATTTTTTCTCACAAAAACTATAATTCATGCATTTTTACAAAATTTTACAAATTTTCACACAAAGACTATAATTCACGCATTTTTCACACATTTTTACAAATTTTCACACAAAGACTATAATTTATGCATTTTCACACATTTTTTACAAATTTTCACACAAGACTATAATTTATGCATTTTCACAAATTTTCAAACTTTTTCCAACAAGGACTATAATTCATCCACTTCCACAAATTTTTGATTTTTTTCACACAAAGACTATAATTTATGCATTTTCACATTTTTACAAATTTTCACACCAAGACTATTATTCATGCATTTTCACAAATTTTGACATTTTTTCTCACAAAAACTATAATTCATGCATTTTTACAAATTTTTACAAATTTTCACACAAAGACTATAATTCACGCATTTTTCACACATTTTTACAAATTTTCACACAAAGACAATAATTCATGCACTTTCACAAATTTTTAAACTTTTTCGCACAAAGACAAAAATTCATGTATTTTAACAAATTTTCGCATTTTTTCACACAAAGACTATAATTCAAGCATTTTTACAAATTTTCTTTGGTTTTCACACATAGACTAAAATTCATGCATTTTCTGAAATTTTCATACTTTTTCACAAAAAGACTATGATTCATGAATTTTCAAAAATTTTAACATTTTTACATGCAAAGAGTATAATTTTTGAATTTTCACACATTTTTACTCCTTTTCACAAAATGACTATAATTCACGCATTTTCATGCATTTTTACAAAGTTTGACACAAAGACTATTATTCATGCATTTTTACAAATTTTGACAGTCTTTCACGAAAAGACTATAATTCACACATTTTCACACAAAAGACAATAATTGAAGCATTGACTCACGTATTTCAAAAAAAGACAATAATTGAAGCATTTTCACACCAAAGACAATAATTCATGCATTTTCACAAAAAAGGCTATGAACGAAACCTAATTCATTTTTGTTCTATTAAATCTTGAAGGAAATACATTCCATTGACGAGAGCTTTGCCTAGTAATGTAAATTAAATTTATAATTTGTATGCATGCTTCATTTTTTTACATAAATAAAATAGGTTGTTTTATGCATTTGTAAGTCCTAAAGTTTCGGCTACAATAGATCACTGCATTTGCATCCCTTTTTTTCGCAAAACAGAAAAATATACATTTCATTATCCATTTAATTCTTTAAATAAGGAAATATTGATCATCGTTCTGCCAAAGCAACTTAAGGATGTTTTTCTCGATGTCTAACCAAACACATGTGCATTAATGTTTAAGAAATTCCGCTTTATTTAAGGTACCAGATTATAACCACTAATTTTTTGTTAATTCCATAGCGTTGTGAAGCTTCTTATGAAAAAATAAACCAGCACTGATACACTTGTTAAGTAGATTTTTTTGGCTCACTTCGTTTAATTTAAGGAAACGATTGCGAACACTGTAGTTATGTATAGACCACACATATATTGTGCAGGATAAAACTATTATAATAACGAATTGTTTTGTTATGTTGAAGGAGCTATAATACAACTTTCAAATCTTAATGTGCTGCTGTCTTATGCGTTTTACAATCTGTCGAGCTCTGTTGTCTTAAGGAATTAATCATTTTATTGTTAATTGCTAGCCATTGTCTTTTTTGTGTTTTGCACCCTCATTGTGTACACTGTGCAAAAGTGTAAACACAACTTAGAGCCTAGAGTTTTGAATTCAAATTGTACTTTCGAAATATAATAATGATACGGCGGAAAGGAGGAGTCGAAAATTGAGTATCTTCATAAAGATTAAGCCATCTTGGACATATTAATTGTAATGACTAATGAGTAACAGTCAGGTAAGAGGTGCTTCTTTGAGAACCGTTGTAATGGATCCATAATGTCGTTACATGCACTCACATTGACTAATGTCTTTACGTCCCTTTTAGAGATCTTGAAAAATAAATTATCTGTACCTTAAATCAATTAACATGGAAATGATTTGCGATGTTTCAAAAAGGCAAGTGTGTATTTTGTGAAGATTGGTTTTATCCGTTTAGAAATGTCAAATGCCCTGACTGTGTTCGATATACATTTACAAAGCATGCAAATGACGACAAAGATGCTGTAACGTGAATCTTGAGCTGGCAAAAACCTATGGAATGAAATGGAATTTAACGGATATTTCTGTGGTACAATTGATTTATCTTGAATTGTTCCTCAGGTTGTTTAACGTCGCAAACACAGAACTGTTAATGTAAATCAAGCTGCATTCAAAAGAATGGATCTCGTTTTCTTTATTGAAATCAACAATTTTCCAGTAAAATTACGTCTAGAAACGATGAAGGTGATTTGTCTTAGTTAAAGACTATCTCATGTAAAGTTTGCTTTTCGGCTTTTCCTCCACCTCACGCTGAAGAACTTCCAACAACACTGAGTGGGGAAAGTGACAAAGTCAAATTGTTGGCATTGAGGAATTTTTAGTTTTTTCAAAAAATTCGTGCACAACACGCAACAGTTTTAAAAAAAAATTATCAAGGTCCTTCAAAAGACAAGCAGCTCGCACGAGAAGAAAAAAACTTTCCAGCCTATGTAGATGCTACCCGATGAAGAGCTAGACCAAAAGCATATTAAAGATAATGCTTCATTGGATTTTTCCTCTTTTAAAGAATCTAGTCAATCGGGAGATATGGACAAATGTATAACAAAAAACTCAATATAAGGTTGGTGCACTATGATATTTATATAGGCTATGCTTCAGATTCATGTAAATTACTCAATAAATCTATTTTGTATGATAGGATTGATGAAGAAACCATGTAGTATTCATAATGAGTCAGTGTTTTTTTGTCTATCACCTTCTTAAAACTCTTATGTTCATGTGAAGCACAAATTCGTACCAAATGTTTGAAGGGAATTTCACACATGAAGTATAGCCAACCTTCGATTTTGAGAAAGCATCCAGCTGATAATGTGATGACAAACATTAGTATTCTATCATCTTATTCTTAATTATACTTACTGTGTACATCTGTAGCACATAAACTTAATTTCTTATAATAATATAATTAGACAGGCATAACTTGAAATAATTTCATCTTTTCGGGCAAAGAAGTAGGCAGCAGCAATACGAAGGAATTTGATGGTGCAAAAAGTGCATTTGAATTTCTAAAGAAATGTACTCATTCGACATTTTTTAATATTGATATTAAATTGGATATTTTTAAAACAAGCTCTCACCATGGTTTTTCATGGAATTTCAATGTATTGCATTGATTGCGACCGCTTGTCTATTTTGAGGAGAGACTCGAACAATTATTAATACGTCCCCCATGAATCAAGCAAAATACTTTAATAAAAGATTAACTCCAGTTAAGGCATGTGATAAAAATAGTGATTTACATGAATTTTGCATGCAATGGAAACAATTTTATTAAGTCATACAAGCAGGGGCGTAACTATTGGGGTATGTGGGTGTTACACCCCCAAAATATGAAAACAGTGCTTTTTCGGGACAATTTGCTGTCAAGTTGCAGGGCAAACTCAAGGTAGGAAAATATTTTTTACATGAAGAACAATAACATAGACGTAGCTCAAAATAGCAATAACAAACAAGCACGAACAAAGCAGGTGCTCTCTTTAGAAAATGCCCAAGTTTAATTTTATTTTTGTGATATCATTTTCAAGTATGATTGTGAGAAAGACGAAGAATCTGGAAGTGTGGATACAAAAGTTTGGCAATCATCTCACCATTGGATACGCTATTAAACAGCATTATTGGATACGTGCCCCAAAAATTTGTTTTGTCCACTCCTCAATATAGTTCTCCAATTTTATTTATGCATAGAACAGTTTTTAGGGTCTCCCAGTCGGTTAATTTAAAGCATTTTTTAAGATTGAGAGCACCCCCACCCTGAGTCACTCTGCTACAGCCACACTTACATTGATCTTTTCTTTGATCTAAATGCATGGAAAAAGATTACAGCAAAGGCATATCTTTACCTTACATTGCAATGATAAAACATTGTAGTGAAGGCATTGCAAAAGGACTGGACATGGCACACATGCGAAACATTATGATCATGTTTGAGTTTAACTCCACCAAAAATTATTGTTAAATTTTGACAAATTTTTACGTATTCTATAGAGAAATAAATTACGTGTAAGATCTTCTTAATATGTATGTCAATCAAACAAGAGCAGTGGCGTGTCTCGGGTGAGTGAAAACAAGTTACTCCGGCTCTTCCTGCATATATTTACATTTACAAACAACTTATTTAAAACTCTATAGGCAAAATTTTCTTCTGTTGGAAATTCATTACAAATAGCAATGGTCTGAAGGTATAGTTTGACTTTTAAATTGAGCAGTTAGAAGTCATTTTGAACACATTGCTAGAGCTGCAACTCCCCAAGAGTTAAAAGTAAATACACAACCCTGAACGGTTTAACATTTATTCAGGCCAATACTGAAAAAAATAAGTGCTCACGATGATTTTAAGTTTGTTGTACTTTGCAGTAGTGCCAATTAAAATTTCCAGATTTTTAATTAATTTTGTCATTTACCAATTTGTGTTTTCGTGGTATAGCTTGTTTTTCCCGTCGGTCGCGTTTTAGAAAAATCCATATTGTACCTTAAGAACTTCTATTGATTTCATGATTTGCATCGGCCCTTTGAAGTAACTATCAACATTACCGATTGACGTCATGAAATCACACCATAAGAACGCCATGGCTAGACGGAATCTAATTATGATTACATCAATTATTATTGCATATTCTAAAAATCATTTAATTGCATCCCCATTAGCTCCAAAGTATTGTGTTTGGTGAGCATGTGAAAAGAGTAAGAGTTATTTCAAGATGTTTTGATAAAATAAGCAAAACAATATCATGAAATTTTGTTTCATGCTTTTCTGGCGCGGTGTGATGGCAGAAAAATGAAAAACATGGCCTGTTGCGTGTCGTAGTCCTGTGACGATTTTAATCGTACGAAAGACAAGTAGTTTATGCTTTCTTGGGACAAAAGCACAAACCAAAAATCATCCAGACCAGATATAGTCTATTGCCTCGAAAGAAAAAGTAGTTTCCTCTTTATATGTAACGTATTTATTTAATAACGTTTTTGAAATAATGCGCAGTCAAAGATGTTATACCAGACAGTTGACTCAACAATCAATACAAGCGTTAGCGGTGAGAGTGACATTAAGATGACTCTTCACAATCTTTATTTGAAATTAGAACTATATTAAAAGGCGAAAGTAGATGTTATTAGAGAAGTTGTTCCAAAACCATCGCCAGAGAATCAGAGCATAATTTTCTAAATTCTCTAGAATTCATGTTATTATTGGAGAAACTTTATCAACACTTAAATCTATTTAATTTAAAATCCAAAATAGAAACATCTAAAATGTTACACGTTACCTAAAGTTGTTGTAGTTTGCTGCTATTTATTCGTACATAGAAAAGTAATACAAATTGGAAGTAAAACAACTAATCACATAACGCACACCTCCATTCCAAACCTACTCTAATGTGTTGCACTACACCAACATTTATATGAACATAGCAATCAATTAATTTTGCCCTATTTGTAATCATAGCAAATATTCATTTACAAATATACTATAATCATCCTAAAGACTTTGTATGAAACAACACCATATTGGTCACACTCAATAGAATGACGACTTAAATTATTACATAGCTATATCGTATAATCCAAAAAGCCTGGAGAAAGTGACGTCCGTTTTTATTTTGAAAGATTTGTTCATTTGGCCCATCAGCCATTCCAATTTTCTTCGTCGTGGGTTTTTCACTTTGGATAAGTCGGGATTTCAGTTTATCTTACAAAGAGACAAAAGTATACATACCTAATAAATATAATTTTGGAATTGGGTAGATATACATATGAAATATGCGATGTTTCAAAGCAGAACCTTATTCTTTGTTGTCTGTATATGATAAGTATTGTTAAAATATATAACTCAATGAAGAAGACAATGAAAGAGACTGTAAAAATGTTAGAATACCCGAAAATGTTAATATACAGTTATATACTGCTACAAATGGCGTGTCAGCCAGTCGGTAAAAAAATTAAACGTTGTTTTGTATACACACACTCGCTTTCAGGAATGAATTTTTGCTAATTTTTGAATTTCAAAGTAAGATATAAGGATCATAATTAAGAGGTCACCTGTTTTACAAACGAGAGATACGGTTAGAATCAACTAATTTCCGTATTGTATTCTAGAAAATATTGAGACTTAAATTCCCGAAGTCTTTGTTGTTTGTAGTCTTAAACTTGAACAAAATACTTTATCAACATGCAAGCGATAAGCAAATTTGTTTGTCTGCTTTATTGTCTGTATCAGGCACGGAAACTTTAGATACTAGGATATTTTGCATGCTCACACAAATTAGTTGTTTCATATCACCAATTAAACTATATAATGAATGAATAGTATTATAAAGCATGAATACTTTATTCACAAAAATAAGTTTTGTTGATTGGTTTATCAATCTCAAAAGAAGACTGTTTATAGATAAGAAGATTCATAATTTGGATTCTATAGAAGTACTTACAATCCTCGATGTTTAATGAGACCAGGTACTCGTGTGTTTCTGTCGTACATAATTTCGGTGATTATAAAGAGTAGCGCGAGTTTCCTATTTTATAAATAGCAGCAATTAAAATGTAGGCTTTGGAAAACAAACACCTCTGTCACCTCCATTGTAAGGAATCGTATTAAGAACGAGCAAAGTTGGGTTTTTTTTGAAATATTGGAAGTCAAATTTGAAGCTAGCCATAATGTCTGTATGATAAAAGAAGGAATATGCAATTGAGATGCATCCTAAATATGTAGTTACCCGTTACGGCTATTGATTGTGAAAAATATTCGGCATGTTTGTGTCTGTATTTAAGTAGTTGTCATTATTAGACTAAGAAAAATTTAGAACATCAATGATTAAAATGTTCGAATTAAAGCAAACTGTGAACAGAACAAATACAAACACCGCCGTCGTAAGATCTTAAATGTTGAAGAGGCACAACTTTTTCCTGAACAATGTTTACAATCAAGGATATATCAAGGAATGCTAGCTACATTCAAGGAGATTTTAGAGGTGCGTAATACTTGTGTCGGCTGTTCTTTTCCAGAGTTACAGCTACTTTTACGGACAAAACTTTAATTTTTTCATAAATAAACGTGTTGAGCATGGTCTAATTAAACTATCGAAAGACTTATAAAATTGTCAATAGTACAACTAAATGATGATCGTCCAGGTTAATAAAGTCCTAAGAAGGAATTTGTTGATTGACGTTTATAGTAGTCATCTTCAGAGTCAAAGAACTCTTGAACTCTGAACTTTGACTCTGAAGATGACTACCGCTAAGGTTGTCGAAACGTCAGTCAACAACAACAAAAACAGTCCTTCTCAGGACTTTATTAACCTGGACGATCATCATTTACAAACATATAACGATACTCCCGGGTTCAAACCATTTACTTTAGTACAACTAAAATTCGACTGTTTTATTTAACTATCTCATTTTTATTATAGCTTTACAAGTATAAAATGAGGCAATGGATAACGTCATGTTTTAGTGAGTTATTGTTGTACTGAATGTCTTCCCATAACGGAAGCTAAGGTATTGTCTGATTAATCGATTTGAACTTGACATCATTTAATTTCGACAAAGCAGGACCAGTTTGGACAATAAAGACGAGATTTTCATGAAAATAGCTTAATGTCATAATGAGTAACATTTATGAAATGAGATTCGACTGTTACGTACGAATTTTTGGAAAATTTGATTAATGTTCTCGGGCAGATACAGTTATCAAACTTGTGTTTACTTGCGGTTGTTTAGGATTTATGAAATTAGTTAGCTATAGAAATGTTTCTTCAGAAACATCATATTACGATTTCTACTCGCTCGACAGCGAAAATTGTTTTATAGAACTGCAGCAATAAAGTAGAAACTCACACAGCTTCAATCGTTCATAATTAAATTCCAGGTGTTAATATAAACCAAGCGGCAAAATACTCAAGTCATTCAGCGAAACATGTAATAAAAATAATTTTCACTCGCCACGAAAACATTGAGAGCAATTGCAAAGCCTGAGCACAAGCCAACCACAGTGAACAAGAATCCCAATGTAGGTTGGTTTCAACCACATAATTGCACATGATAACGACAGTTGTCTAAACATTAACTTTTCATCAAGTAACAAATCGCCATCCACCCATGGTACGACCTTAAAACTTCTGAATCGATATAACATAAGAACAGAAAGCTTGGTATCATTAATGATAAGTCAAATGTTATGACATAACCATTTATTTGAAAGCTTTGAAAAATTAATTAAATTCATGATATAGCTAAAGGAATCTATTATTTTCCTTGTAAAGGATTTGGTTGGTTAGCGCTTTGTTGATGCGTAAAAATACCAGAATCGAGTCATTTCATTGACTACGTTAATGAAAGAGATTCCTCAAGATCTGGTGTTGAATCTGCCAGACAGATATTGCCCAATTTTTGATAGTTTTGTTCTCATTCAGCAGTTTCGATAAAAACATTGCAATAAACGAGGCAAAAGTTATATACTTTAAAAAAGCCTGTTGTGAGAGGAGGTTTATTTGGCGTCAAAAAATCATCTGAAAGATTAGCCCATTAATTGATGTTCAGGTCATACGTTTACTCTATTACAGTGTTGGCATTTTCTTAGACTAAGACAATCTAAATTATTTCTTCATAAATCAGTCTGCACTAATTCCTGTCCCACATGTCAAACAGCATGATGACAGTCCTCGCTTTAACAAAGAAGTGCCACTAGTTGCGTGGTGCTTAAAAAATCTTAGACTCTAAAAACTGTAGACTGATAGCTACACTGTCTCTTAGCCGAAACTCGAAATCAAGAAAATTTCGTGCAAACTTTAGACCAAGCGGATACAAGATGTATTTGAAACTTCAAGGCGAGACATATTACTGTTTATTTGCTGTCCCTTTATTGAGGCATAATAATTTGTAATGATTGTTTTCGAGTGAAATATAAAGGATTGCAAAGTGCTGCACTGAGTGAAATTTATGTCTGGTCACAAATATTTACTGAATGACAGCTTTTAGAAATTCTATTAAACTTTCAATTTGGAATAATTAGTGCACATGGGGCAAAATAGGAATTTTTATCGGTGCGCCTTTCAGAAAGACCCTTTTCCCCCTCCTCCCTCACACACATCAAACACAATTTTGGTCAACTTTCTTAAAATAAGTCTCAAAATATGCCTTCTTTTCACATCGTGCTTGTTTTTATAACTTTCATATAGAAATAACTTTCTTGATCGTACCGGTTAAGAAAAATAAATAAATATTGTCTTGAAAAACTTGCTTGAATTTATGTGAATGAAAGTGATGAAAAGAGGGAGTGGTTATTCAAATCATTTAAAATTAAGACTCCATCACTTTTTAATATTCAGGAGATAGACAGAAAAATGGTCTCAACAGAAAAGAAAATTGCCATATTGTCGTTCGATGGTGGAGGAAGTAAAGGTGTGATGGAACTGAAGATTTTGGATGACATATTCCGATTAGCAACGATTGTGTCAACGAATCCTGAAAGGGTAGACTACCTTGTGAACGAAGACAATGATAAAAATGAAGTGCATTTCTTAGAAGATGAAAGCGTTCGAGAGCGTCTGATCAAGGACATGGAAGCAGTTAAGGATCCCATTCATCCCACAGATGTTTACGATATGATAGTTGGTACCAGTACAGGAAGTTTGATTGCATTTGGTTTAGTTGGAGGAAATAAAGTTGGAAACGACCATCATGAAAGGAAACGGATGACTATTGAGGAATGTATTCAGATGTATTGTGCAAAAACTAAGATGATATTCAAGAAGTCATGGTTGCACAACTTTTTCTCTCACGTACCTGGGTTATCCCACATTCCAATAGTACCGTATTCACAAGAAAACGTTAAGGACACACTGTATAATCAATTTGGTGATTGCAGCTTAAGTGATGTAGGTGGAGAGCATCCTTTGAAACACAAATTGTTGGCATTGAGGAATTTTTAGTTTTTTCAAAAAATTCGTGCACAACAGGCAACAGTTTTAAACAAAAATATCAAGGTCCTTCAAAAGACAAGCAGCTCGCACGAGAAGAGAAAAACTTGCCAGCCTATGTAGATGCTACCCGATGAAGAGCTAGACCAAAAGCATATTAAAGATAATGCTTCATTGAATTTTTTCTCTTTTAAAGAATCTAGTCAATCGGGAGATATGGACAAATGTATAACAAAAAACTCAATATAAGGTTGGTGCGCTATGATATTTATATAGGCTATGCTTCAGATTTATGTAAATTACTTAATAAATCTATTTTGTATGATAGGATTGATGAAGAAACCATGTAGTATTCATAATGAGTCAGTGTTTTTTTGTCTATCATCTTCTTAAAACTCTTATGTTCATGTGAAGCACAAATTCGTACCAAATGTTCGAAGGGGATTTCACATATGAAGTATAGCCAACCTTCGATTTTGAGAAAGCATCCAGCTGATAATGTTATGACAAACATTAGTATTCTATCATCTTATTCTTAATTGTACTTACTGTGTACATCTGTAGCACATAGACTTAATTTCTTATAATAATATAATTAGACAGGCATAACATGAAGGTATTTCATCTTTACGGGCAAACGAAGTAGACAGCAGCAATACGATGGAATTTGATGGTGCAAAAAGTGCATTTGAATTTCTAAAGAAATGTATTCATTGGACATGTTTATCATCCAAAAGCTATTGCTACATGAATAAAACTCAACTCAAGGATACTAAACATTTTAATGGCAATTGGCATGATGAGCTGGAAACACGAAAATGGATTCTCATTAGTATGTGTTTCTCCCCATCTATCTTTAGCATGAATATTTTGACTTATTCGTCTTCTATGGCTGTATGTTATGTTATTGACAAAATTGTTTTGTATTTGGTATACAATTACTGTTTGTTTATGTGAGGATTTTAGCTGTAAACTAATTGCGGTTTTACCAGACCACCCAATCAATTTAATACATTATATTTTATATGTTACATATACTTTGCAATATGGCCATTTAACTATTGAAATTTTTTATATACATTAGCCATTTGCCCATGCACAAGTGTTTGCGTGGCATATAAATGCGTGGTCGGAAACTAATTATTACTTATCGTGCAGCTGTAATTACATTATTTTGTGTTGTTATTAGCGTGTCTACAAGAAATGAATGGACTAAGTGTTTTTACACAAAGGCTGGTTTCCGCATTTTTCAGTTTAGTGCTGCGTGCCTCCTACGGTTACACGTAGTTTTGACTGATTTATAATTTTCTCAAAAGTAAATAAATGTTAACTGCGTTAGTTTGAGTTTGATGAAATACAAGAAACCTGGATTGCTTCTTAAGTATTTGCTTTGAAAGACGTTGAGCTTATCCAAACCCACCGCTTACCTACTTCAGCATCAGACATATGTACTTATAACATAATTATAAATGTAAACAATCACGAGCGTTTGTACTTTGAGACCTTTCTCCGTGTCGTCACGCAATAGTAAAATAATATTATAACCTCTAAGTGATTTATTGAGGGAATATTTAAAAAGATTCCAGCTATTCCAATATGTTTTGAAGCTATTCTAATATGCTTTTCTACTTTTGCCAATAAGTATTTGCAACGTATTTATTTCATATTTTTGTTTTTTGAAATAATACATAATAAAGAAAGATTTTCTAAGGCCATAATCAAACGAGTATTTCCATTGAGAGAAGCATCGAGACAACTTCTAGATCTACCTGTGAAAGTAAAACTACATCAAAAGGCAGAAGACGTATCAGCTGCACAAACCTTGTTAGATTTGAAAAAGGAAAAGTAGATTCCGACAAATATGTGCAATCAGATTGATTTATTGGAAGCTTCTTTAACAATTGAATTAATTTATTGTTTCGAATAAAGCCGACAAACCTTACACATATTTATATACAGTTACATTTCATTTTTCTTACCAAATTACGCTCACATAGAAAAATTTACAAAGTAAAAGTGAAACAACCATTTACTTGAAGCACGCGTAGCATACAATTTTACATGTTTACTTAATAAAGGAACAAATTTTTCTAGTCAAAGACTCTTCTAGTGTGTTATACTTCATCAACATTTACGTCAACGTAGCTAGGAATGAAATAGCACTTGAAATTTATCTTCGTTATTGGCTATTTAGGTAATTTCTCAAAGAGCATTAACTGCGAACTTAATATGAATAGTTTCTCGATTGCAATTAATTATATTTCAAAACCAATGATAAATCCTTACCATGTAAAGTAGATTCTCTAGTTCTAGCTCAGTTTTAACAATTTGAAATAACACCTTTTTGATATTTTAAAAGATTCAAAAGATCTAATTATTACACAAAAGAAGCGTGTTTACTTAGACCCTGTTGTGTATGTAAATGCTGGTATATCTTGCTTAGCGTTAGCTTTCGATGATTTTTTAACATGAGAATAACTTGTGAAAGTGTGTTTAATTGGCGTGTCATCGTGTCAGTAAAAAGTGAACGTCTTGTGAATAAATACAAACGTTTTTACAAAGAAATTTTCAAATTTGACAAAATGAAAGTCACACGATCGTGCGATCAAGCTCAATTCTTTTACAAACATAATTTATATGATTTATATCATTTACAATTATAAATTGCTTATTGTATCAGGAAAAAATACTCGAACTTAAACTTTTGGAATCTAGTCCGTTGCTTTTGTTGTCAGAAACTTAAACAATCTACCTTTAAAAGTGACGGCAGGATGTCAGCAATTTGTTCTTTGCAATCAAGTTGTCTTTGTGATCTTTTGTCTGTAGCCGACACGTACTGCTGTACGCCAATATTTTTATAATTTCTATGATGCTGGGTAAATAAACACACAGCATAAAGCATCATAATTTATATTTACTCATGAAGATGAATTTTGTTGAATCGTTTATCAATCTTGGTAACTGTCTTAATTTGTAGAGGAAGGGGGGGGGGAGTAAATAGTAGGTGAGATAAGTCCTTCCGTGTTTAATGTTGCTATTGCAGGTATTTTATGTGTTTGTTACGTTGTATGTATAAATAAAATAAAGATGTGGCCGTTGGAATAAAGCAATTTCCATTACCGCCATTGTAAGGAGTGCAAGGAAAGTACTTTTTTTAACCATAGTTTTCTATAGTATAGATATACACATAATACTATAAATATAATTCCCGGTAAAGAAGAAAAGTGCAATTAACATGCCATGCATACAATGTAGTTACTCATTAGGACTCTCGGTTGTGCAGCAATTTTTGACCCATGCAATCTTAGTTCCGTAAGAAGTTGCCAAAATTAAGACATGAATATAAATGGTTAAACTGTATCAAACACAAACACCGCCATCGTATCATCTTAAAACCTTCCTGAAACAATGTTCATAATCAAAGATACATCAAGACTCTGTCCTCTGGTATACAAATGACAGTTATGAGTTGATGAATGATTTTCAGATAGTTGGATAGTGTAATCATTCTTGAGATACAATTCCAACAGTATTATTTGCTTGCTATTTTCTAGTTGTGGATCAGTAGCGAAGCCAGCACATTTTTTACTCCCACAATGCAAATATTTTTGTGTTCATTCAATGAAAAAACTATGAATGAGATTCATTTTCTAAAGAAATCAATAATTTTGCCTATAATGACAGTTGCAATGAAAAAATTTTGCTGCAATTTTTATACACTCTCTAAAACATGTGAAATAACAGATTTTTGCAAAACAGCATATAAAACTACACAAATCAAAGATTTCTTCTGGCCATAATGTCTGCACAAAGACAGAGCCTGCAATTGACATGCCATGCTAAATATATAGTTACCCGTTACGGCTATTGATTGTGCCCTAGTAGCTACTAGGCACGTTTATATCCATATATAAGTGTGGTTGCTATTAGTAGGTTAGAACAATTTGGTATGTCCATGATCAAACTGTTCGTATTAAAGCAAACTGTGAACAGAACGAGTACAAACACCACCGTCGTAAGATCGTAAGTGTTTAAGATTTTTCCTTAACAATATTTACAAACAAGGATATATCAAGGAATACAAGCAACATTCAAGGAAATTATTGAGGTGCGTCATATTTGTGTATTGGCTGTACTTTTAGAGGATTACTGCTACTTTTACTGGTAAAACCATAATTTATTTATAAATGTACGTCAAAAATTATTGAGCAACTATCGAAAGTCTTACAAAATTATCCATTTGTCAATAGTATAATTGAAATACAACTGTTTTATTTAAAGACTGCATTTATTTAAAGACTGCATTTTAGCTTCACAACTATTAAATGAAGCAACGGATAGCGTCATGTTTTAGTGAGATATTTTTGAAATGAATGTCCTCCAAATAAAGAAAGCTAAGGTATGAATGTTGTCTGATATATCGATTTCACACCCTTTAGTTGGGACAACGCAGGGCTATAGTTCGAACGACAATGAGAAGATTTTTCGTAAAAATAGCTTAATACATACGCGAGATAACATTCATTAACTAAAGTTGACTGGTTGTAGGCACGGATTTTTAAAAAAATCAGTGATGTCCTTTAAGGGCAGATAGAAAGTTATGAAAGTTGTGTTTACTTGCGGTTGTTTTGGATTTCTGTGGATAGCCGCGGGGCATTCCGTTCGAGACTTGCAAGCACCGTACGTGTGGTATTAGCTACATAACGTCAAATAACAATGAGACTTGAGACGTGTCAAAATATGAGGAGAATACTTGCAACGTGGGAAGCTTTTTCAGTCAAACAACGTTATTTTCAAAGAATGGTCGAAAATATAGTTTTTAAAATTTTATTACCAAAGAATTCACAGTAAAAGGTATGCAGTGGTAAAAACAGCAAAATCGAATGTCTTAGCTCCTGTTGTTGAAAGAGATTCTGAAAATTGTCTTCTGCTAAATCTTCCTGACAGATATGATCCAATTTTTGATAGTTTGGTTCTTATTCAGCATGCAGTTTTAATACTCTAGAAATACATACCTATTGTGAGGAGCAGTTTATGAGGCGATGACTGATACCATTATTATTAATTTATAATTACTACGTAATGTATTTACTCAATTACACTGGTGTTGGCATTTTTCTAGATTACGACAGTGTTTTTTCTTTATATTAATTCTCGATCAAATCACTCGCATGACTTTTAGGAAAATATGGAATGGGCTCTTCGCACTCAAAAACCGTCGTCTGTCAAAAATCGAGCTTAAATTATGCAGCCATTTGGCCTACTTCACGTAACAATGAGCTAAAAGCTGCGCTGTCTATTAGCCGACACACTGACATACATACAGATTTCGTTTAAATACTGTACAAAGTGGATACAAGACGTTTTCCAAACTTTGTGGAGAGAAATAATACTGTTTATTTGCACTCTCTTAATTATTGCATAATAACTTTGCAATCATGGTTTTCAAATTTAAAGATAAACGATTGCCCTTTGCAGCATCGTGGTAAATGTTTGGTCATAAATATTTGCTGAATGACAGCTAAAGCGTGATTAGGATGTCTAGGGCTAAATGTTATCTTAGTGCTATCGGTGCGCCTTTTCAGAATGACCCGTTCCCTAAACACAATTTAGGTCAATTATCTTGTATATTACTCACGTCGTGCGTGTTTTGAAAATTTCTTAAAGAAATAAGTGTCGTGATGGCCTCGTACCGGTAAACGAAGATGAATAAAATCTTTGCTTGAATTTATGTAAATGAGATCGAGTGAAAGATAGGGGGAGTGGTGATTAAAATCATTAAATGACATGCTTCGTCACTTTTTGATATTCAGGTCAGAGACGAGAAAATGGTCTCAACAGAAAAGAAAATTGCCATATTGTCGTTCGATGGTGGAGGAAGTAAAGGTGTGATGGAGCTGAAGATTTTGGACGACATTTTCCGATTAGCAACGATTGTGTCAACGAATCCTGAAAGGGTAGACTACCTTGTGAACGAAGACAATGATGAAAATGAAGTGCATTTCTTAGAAGATGAAAGCGTTCGAGAGCGTCTGATCAAGGACATGGAAGCAGTTAAGGATCCTATTCATCCCATCGATATTTACGATATGATAGTTGGTACCAGTACAGGAAGTTTGATTGCATTTGGTTTAGTTGGAGGAAATAAAGTTGGAAACGATCATCATGAAAGGAAACGGATGACTGTTGAGGAATGTGTTCAGATGTATTGTGCAAAAACTAAGATGATATTCAAGAAGTCATGGTTACACCACGTTTTCTCTCACGCACCTGGATTATCTCGCGTTCCAATAGTACCATATTCACGATACAACGTTAAGGAAACCCTGTATGATCTGTTTGGTGATTGCAGCTTAAGTGATATCGGAGGAAAGAATCCTTTGAAAAACATTGCAGGAGCTGTTACAAGGAAACTTGGCAAAAACGAAGATCTCGTACTGTTTGATACAGCAAGTAAAGACTACAGCGATTACAAGGCCTACGAAGTCTTGCTTGCATCCTCAAATGCTCCAGTTTACTTTGACACTCCAGTCGTAATTGGCAATGCAAAATATGTAGACGGATGTGTCGGCGGAAATTGTCCTTTAGCACCAGCAATCCCGCGAGCAAAGTCACTATTTGGAAGAGATGTTGAACACGTAAACATAGTTTCTGTAGTATCAATTGCACCTCCCTCGTCTCCCAAATGGGAAATTCCTTCTAACGGTGGTCTTTTGAGTTGGTTACGGTATTTTGTGAAAGTGTCCACTGATGGGAACTCGGTTTTCAAGGATGTTGTTAAGCAAAATCGACATAAGAAAACTTTGTTTCAAAGGTTGTCGCCGCGAGGTAAGAGCTTAAAAAAATTCAAGCTTGATGAAATCAATCCCAAAAAGATGTTAAAAGCCATGGAAAGAGAGAAGCTTGAGAACGACATGTTTCTCGTTGATGTTGTTGCTACTGCAATGGTTGTCGTTTACACGTCTATTGAGAAAGGAGAAAATGATCAGAAATCCACGTTGAGTGTTGCTGCACAACTTGCTTACTTTGCTGGATGTGCTTACGAAAAAAAGAAAGAATATGAGTCGGCAATCTTTTCGTACCAAACGAGCAAACGTTTGCAAAAGAAAGTCAGCAGCGTTCTCACATTGTTAAGGATTTCTAATAAAATTGCAAACTGCCATAAAAATCAGGAAAACATTCAAACAGCAATAAAATTGTTTAAATCTAACGTGTGCTATCTACTTCGCTACCGAGATGACCCAAAGAGTGATGATCTACTTGTTGATGCCTTGAATGAAATAACAAAATGTTACTTGGTAACTTTTCGTTATGTTGATGCAGAAATGTATTTAAATAAAATACTGGCAAATGAATATTTTATTAAGAAACGCATCGACGAAAAGCAGAAATTTGCACGTGTCCTAGCAAACATGGCATGGTGCAAGCAGGAACAAGGAAAACTTGAAGAAGCTGTCGACCTTTACAATGAAGCAGCCACACTCGTTGCTGACAACTATAACCTTGACCAAGCTCTAATACTTGATAACCTGGGATTATGTTTCTTGAGTCTTGGATTGAAGAAAGAAGCCCTCGATTTTACTCGCCAAGCCCAAACAATGAGAAGTGAGTTAATTCCTGGTGTAAACCATTCTTTGGTTGCTCGATCTCGTTTGAACGTTGGGCTCTGCTTGATTGAGAATGGTGATTACGTCGGAGCAAGAAACTGTTTAGAGAATGCAAAGGAAAAATATGAAAAAAATGGCTTAAAAAAATACATTTCCATTGTTTTGAGAAATTTAGCGAGATGCTTGTCTTTAGAAAAACCATCAGATTCTAGTTTTGCTTTGGTCTGCGCACAGAAAGCTCTCGAAATGATGAAGGAATGTGTCCTTGACGATACTAATAATCCTGAGATTGCCATTACCTTAGCAGTTGTTGGTCTCTGCTTTTTTAAAGCTGGAAGACTTGAAGAAGCAAAGAAAAATCTTTTGAAAGCTTTGGACATGATCAAAAGTTTGTTTTCAGAAAACCATCCATGGTTAGTTGAAATTTACCAGCTGCTTTACATAATGTATAAAGAAGATGGAAAGTTGGAGCAGGCTGAAGATTTTAGAAAAAACATGAAGAAAATAGCCTGCGAGATAAACGTAGTAACTAAGAGAATTCTAGAAACAAATAAATTTAGATGGAAAACTCCTAGAGATATTTTTTGCCAAAGGGAAGCAGATATTACGTGGGTTTGATGCAATGTAATCAGTTTTCTAATCAGTTTTAATCGGTTTTCAATCGCCTGAAGTACACATGTCAGTTATATAAAGTGATCTTATTGTTTAAATGATCATCCTTGTTATAATAAAGGATCCACTCTCGTTTCTTGTATGTGTGGGGCTATTCGATCTGCTTCATACGATTTTATCCTCAGCAACACTTGCAAAGATGACCATTTCATAAATATAGATAATAGTTTGGTTAAGGAAATAAGCCAACCATTAGCCAACCAAACACATGCATGAATGTCTATAAAATTTCACTGTATATAATACCCCAAATTATAACCACCAAATTTTTAGTCACTTCATTTTAAAAAACACCATGCAAGCAATAACATTCCGAAACGTCTTGTGAAATAAAATAGACCTGCATAGATGAAACTCATAATACACAGAAGTAGATATAGCTGGCTTATTCGGTTTGATTTAGGAGACAATTTGCTACTTGGCTAGTATAACTTTCTAATCTAAATATGCTGCTGTCTTATATGCTTTACATATTCTTACCTGTTAAGCTGTTTTATTTTAATAGATTAATGACTTTAATTTAAAAAGCTAGCCATTGTTTTCATGTGTTATACACCCTGATTTATACTGTGATAAAATTGAAACACATATTTTAGATGTAGCCAGTACCTTTCGTTTTGAACTTAAATTGCATTTGCAATATTTTTTGATGATATGGCGGAAATAAAGAGTCAAAAATCGAGTGTCTTTGTGGGGAGAAAAGCAACTTTAACACACTGAGTAGATAATGAGTAATAACATTGAGAAAAATTTCTCCATCATTGACGGGCAGGTAAGAGTTTCTTCGTTGAGAACCGTTGTAATACATGTATTGTCATTACACCCACAAAACTAATGTTTTTTACGTCCTATAGAGATCTTGAAGAATTATCTTTACCTGCAATCACTTTACGTAGAGTTGATATTGTGTTTGAAAAAAGACAGGTGCATGCATATTTTGCGAATTTTTATTTTGATTCGTTTAGAAATGCAAACTGCTCTGACTGTTAACTATCTACATTTACAAATTGCAAATAAAGACTAACAGCGCTTTCTTAAATAATAAAACAGAGACTTTGTCGTGGTGACAAACTTAAAGATGGATTTCAAAACAGCAAATACCATGGTGAATGGTGATAATAACAATGTAATAGTTCTTAAAAGAACTGTTTTAACCAGAACACTAACCCAACAATTCAAAGGAACCGTTATTTACAGTTCCTTTATAAAACTTTTCCTTTACGACAACTACCAAAACGTGGATGTAAAAGTGAAAATCCGATTCTATGTGATTCAGCGATTGGAAAACATCTTTTAAGCAACACTCGCTGTGCCAATGCTTATTCTGATAAAAACTTTAAAATTATTAAAAAAATGTCGCTCGTTATTCCAGCTACGCGTCATGGAGTTGGTATTAATTAAATTGACTAATCCTTTTCTTATGCCGACAAAAGGATTACTTCCTTAATTTGTCTCTGTTTTAAGTGTCATCTCTAAAAATAGGGATGACATTGACCTTTTGTAACATTATAAATATAGCACGATATGGAGGTTCTCATTTAGCAGACGTTGACACCTGACGAGTAGTCTGCCGAAATGCATAGTGTCTCTTTCTAGCTGTAAATAACGGTTCTTTTGAATTATTGGGTTAGTGTTCTGGTTAAAACAGTCCTTTTTAGAACTTTTACATTGTTATTATCACCATTCACCATGGTATTTGCTATTTTGAAATCCATCTTAAAGACTAACAGCTTGGCGATCGTTTTGAATTTGATTCATGAATTCCTTCTAATAAGGAAGATCCTGTGTAGGATATTCCAGTCCTGCAAACGACTTGTGAACACGGTTTGCAAACATCGGGGCTTCGTTGACGTCACATGTATCTCTCAAAATGTTGACATTAAGGAATTAGGGGTTTCCTAAAAAGTTTCTGCACATTATGCAATTTTTTAATGAAAAAGATCAAGGCACTCAAACTATAATCGGCTCCCTACAAGAACAGAAAAGCCTACTTGAAGAAGAAAAAGCAGAGAATAAAAGGTTATTTGAAAATGTAGAAATAACTACCAGCCCAGATGAACATGAGATTAACATTGAGAGCGATAAAAAGCTTGATAAAGAGCACATTAATGATGACGCTTCAATAAGACATTCATCTATAGAAGAATCTAGTCAATCAGGAGATGTGGAATAATGCAAAATGAAGAACTTAGTATATGCACATGTTTTGATAAAGCTGTCTATGTTAAAGGTTCTGCTATGCTCAGGTTTAATGTAATTTACTTAATAAATTAATTTATTTTTGTATTGTAAGATTGAAGAAGAACCAGTTTACTTAATGAGTCCCGTTACTATGCTTGAAAACTTAATGCTCAAGTGTAGCGATATGGCTTCATGCAATATATTTACACAAATTTGTAGCGAGTATCTGAAGGAACTTCATGATAGCCAATCTGTGGTTTTGGGAAAGCCACCAGCTGAAAAAGTTACGACAAGTATTGGTATTCTCATGTCTGGGATCAATATTAGTCAGTGAACAACTCAACTAATGAACTAACAGAGAGGTTTTGCTTTGACATGTTAATCTCATTTCATCATCACTCTGTTAAATCTGTTCATTTACAGAAGAAAATTTCGTTCGATTTATCCGTGAAGGACGATTTTACTCTTCACAAAGCGTTTAGACGACAAACGACGTTATAGTATTTATGTAATAAAAAATGGTTTTTATTCAAAATAGCAATGAATTTTATGTTAAATTTGCGAGGACGCTCAAAAATAGCGCAAGTTAAGCACTGCAAGCGGATACACTTATGCTCGCTCGAGCTTACCGTCGGCTTTCCGAGCGTGGGGCACTTACACAGCAGTGCATTTTAATATTTTTTGGAACAAACATTACAGTTTGCAAAAGACATAGATCAATAGGTCCAAAAGGTTCCATTCCCCCTTGTTTAATGTAATGTGTAATCAGTTCTATACAACAAATCAATTCCATGCTCATGATCACTGTATGTATAGTGTATGTAAATAGAATGCTAATGTGCCATGATAAATGATCGCAACATGGAATCTACCATTCAAGTTTGTGAGTGTATAAAAATGATTCCTTGCTGAAAACAACTGAGTAACATGAATCTAGATAAAATCAGATAATATAGTTACACACAAACACGGATAGACTGAGAGATACATATATGGCACCATATAATTGTTGGTGTTAATGGTGTGTTGATCTTGTGCTGGTGGGCAACAAGTTGAACAAAATAAAAAAGAAAGCAGCGGTGAAAGAGGCAGCAAATACCTTACTATAGTAACTCCTAGTTATTACTTACAATTACTAAGTAGCTACAACTGCTTTACATATAGGCAAACGAACTATGCAGAAGCAATGCCATGCAATTTGAAGAGGTGAATAGGGCGTTTCAACTTTTTAAGAAATCTAGTGTTTCATTTGACATGTTAATAAGTGGATAAGAACTCAACTAAACACATCAATGACATTTGGTATGTGAACAAAAAGTATGAGAAAAATCTCGAGAACGTAAGCAAAAGAGAAAGGTTGTGTCACGTATAATTTGCGTATGCCGTAAAAGTATGTGCAACCACTTGTATTTGATTGTCCAGCAGTACACTATTCTTTATTTTAAGGGTTGAATAGTTGCTTTGTGGAAGTCAAGTGTGCGCCATATATCTGGCATACACAAACATCAACCAGACCTTTATTTCTTTTTTTGTTTACGTCTACTTTGCAATAATGGCATTTGACTGTTGAAATTTTTAATGTATATTTCCATTTGCTCATAAGTATTTGCGTGGTATATAAGTACGTAATCGGAAACGATTTATCTCTTAGAATAGCTATAATTACATTAGTTTTTCATTTATCGTCATCAGTGGGTCTATATGAAATGAAAGGACTTGGTATTTTTGTACATAGATTGATTGCCGCGTTTTTTCAGTTTACTGCTTCGTGCCTTTTCCAATAATGTACTACTTTTGGACTTATTTACATTTTTCTCAGTGGTAAATAAATGTCAACTTTGTTAGTTTGAATTTGATCGAAAAACACGATACCTGCATTGCTTCTTATTTATTTCCTTGAAAGATGTTGAGCTGATGCAAATTCTCCTCTTTAATTACGACAGCTTCAAAGAGTGTGCAAGTGTACTTACGACATAATCAAAAACGTAAACAATTTCGAACGTTAGGACTTTGAGAGTTGTACGTAGAAACGCAATAAGAAAAAACATTTAGCCACAAAGCGTTGTATTTGGGAACATGTGAAAAGATTCTAACCATTCTAATATGTTTTGATGAAATAAACAAAATGATTCTTTAAGATTTGATCATTTTTCTTGGAGCAGTGTGATCGGCTAAAAAATGACAAAACGGATTACTAAATGTGGAAGTCGTGTGGCATTTTTAGTTTGTATTTTCTTGGAACGATTGGACTTGACAAATATATCATCCAGATCCGATATAGAAGTGAAACAACCAATCACTTAAAGCATATCAAGCATACAGCTTGGCATGCTTAGCTATCAGAGGAGCAACTTCTTCCAGTCCAAAACTCTTCTCTAATGTGTTGAACGTCGTCAACATTTACATCGATTTAGCAAATATTTTTACTATTTCCAATAACAGCAAAGAGGCATGAGTGTTTACAAATGTACTCCAACCATCGTAATGCGTATAGGAGGCAAGACAACATTGGTCATACTTAGTAGAATGACGATTTAAGTGATTGAAAATATATAGCAGTGAAGTAGTTGTCCGTTTTATTTTGAAACATCGCTCCACGAGCACAACATAAATAATAAATAGCTTTCGAAATTTTACTTCGTTCAGGCTTCTTTAGTTACAGTGGATTGATCAGTAATTTAGATAATTTCTCAAAGAGCATTAAGTGCAGACTTAATATAAATAGTTTAACGATTGCAGTTCATTGCATTTCGGAACGAATCATAAATACTGATCATGTAAAGTACCACCCCGCTGTGTGCTATTCATGCATTTTACCTACGAAGCTCTCAATATCTGTAATTTTTTAGGTTGTAACATTTTATGGCACGTTTTTATGACAAGTGTGCGCTATTTGCCCTCTAGTGAATTGATATAGAGAAAATGATGCATGCGCCATCGAAAATACTATGTATATCGACGATGTAAGCATTATAAAAACTTTACCTAAAATTGTCTATCAGAAATTGAGTCGATATATTTGAATTAGTGATATGTTTTGAAGCGTAGACCTTATAGCTTATAGTTTGGTAAACCTTTAAGACAAGTACACCAGAATTTTTATAGATTGCAAAGACATGGTCACTGAGTGAGTCTTTAAAATCATCTCATGACTATTCGAAGATGACGTTTTCACTCCACTCCGCATGAAGAAATAAGTTTGGCATTGATAAGTGGGAGCGAGACTTCTGGGTCGCACTCAATGAGTGTGATTGAGCTTTCAGAATGCAGACGGTATATGTAGTGGATAAAACTTTACTTAGAGACTTGCGCTGTATTCAGTGGGAAAAATCTCCCCCAAAAGCAAAGTAAATTTTGTATATCTTGCATAGCGTCACTTTCGTTGATTTTGTCTGCACAAATCACGAACTTAAAACGATGTAAACGTGTATTGGGAACGTGTGTTTAAATAGCGTGTCTGCTTTTCCATGGAAATCAAACGTGTATGGACACACGCTTCAAAAAAAGATTTTGCAAATTTTTCAATTTGAAAGTTACATTTAGCGATCATTACATCAAGTTCTCCTGCTCTACAAACATAGTTCATAAATTATATAGTTCATAATTATATAATTTCGTGGCAGCACAAAAGTCATTAGACTTTTTAAATAGACGACAATTTTTTTAAGAGCAATTTGTTTTTGTTAAATCAGAGAGTTCTTAATACCAGCTAATGAAATGGAATTGCTTGTGACATAGATTTAACTGCTCACAGCCACCATGCGAGTTTGAGGCCTTGAAATGAATACTTTTCTTTTGAATTCCTTTTTTTATCCAGCTCAGCTCGCTACTACATAAACACACGTCTTGTAAATCGATCACACTTGATGAGACGAATGGTATATAAAAAACAAAGTAGGAGTTGAGAAGTTTGTTTAAGTTCAATTGCTCGCATGGAATTTTGCAGGGCAGAGGAAATTATGGCACAAAACAATGTGAAAAGCCTGGGCAGGTTTTTGTAGCCTCAATTTTATTCGTTTTAAACGTTAAATTTGGCATAATTAAGACGCATAATTCACAAGTAAATATGAAGTATTACTATCTACCAGTTATGCAGTCAGCCCGCTTGCTTAAACCTGTTATACGAACTTTTATCTGATTGTACGCTCTGCAGAAACTGTAGATTTCTTAAGAATTGAATCATGGCAATATCTTGATGTTCACTTGGCACTACCAAAACTTCAGGCTGGCTACGTATAGTATTTAGATTCTTTAAGGAAATTAAAACAATTAAAGGCCTTTGCAGAATGGCCTTTCAAGCACTTGCAATTTATTTGCAATAATTTGACAAAGATCACAAAATTTGTGTATTGCTCAACTTTTGACTTGCCGTATAATGCTCTGAAGTTGTTCAATTAATGCCTGTTTTTTAAACCTCATGGAGAAAAAGATCTTTGTGACCGCTCATCTGTAAACAAAAATTAATAAATAATCGCATCAAATAATTCTTGACTGTCTAAATGAAAGTGAGGGCGATAGGGGCGTGGTTAAGGAAATTATTTAGAAACAGGACTGTGTCACTTTTAACTACACAGGTTATGGACGGAAATTTAGCCTCAGCAGAAAAGAAAATTGCCATATTGTCGTTTGATGTAGGAGGAAGTAAAGGGATAATGCAAGTGAAGATTCTAGACGATGTTTTACGATCAGCAACGCTTATGCTAAAGCATCCCTGACTTTGAACTACTTTGTAGACAAAGAAAATTATGAAGATGAAATAATTTCCTTGGAAGATTTTACTTTTCGACAACGTGTGATCAATGATATGGAAGCAGTTAAGGATCCCATTCATCCCGCTAATGTTTGCGAAATGATAGTTGGTACCAGTATAGGAGGTCTTGTCGCATTTGGTTTGGTTGGTGGAAATAAAGTTGGAAACGACCATCATAAACGGAAGCTAGTAACTGATGAAGAATGCATTCAGACGTATTGTACGAAAACTAAGATAATATTCAAGAAGTCTTTGTTACACAGTCTTCACTCTCACGTACCTGCATTGTCTAGCATTCCAATTGTAACGTATTCACATGACAGCATAAAAAGAAGCTTTTATGATAACTGTCATGATTACAAATTAATAGGTTTAGGCAGAGAGAATCCTTTAAAACACGTCACCGTAGCTGTTGCAAGAAGACTGGGCCAAAAGGAAATTTTGTACAGCAGACAAAGACTACGGGGACATCAAGACCTACAAAGTTTTGCTCGTAACCTCAAATGCTCCAGTTTACTTTAACACTCCAGTCGTAATTGGCAATGATAATGTTGACGGAGGTGTCGGTAGAAATTGTCCTTTGGCGCAAGCAATCCAGAGAGCAAAGAAATTCTTTGGAAAAAATCGTGAATATGTAAACATAGTTTCTGTTTTATCAATAGACAACTTGCATTATTACGTCACATAGCGCAAAACGCGCGTTGCTTTTGAACACCCTGCAATGTGGCTACTAGTGAAAGCGAGTTTACTGCTGTTTATAGTCACGTTTCTGAGTCAAGCAGTACAACTGAAGGCCCTAGTTGTTTTGAGAACTCTTGCACGGGTCTTCAGGAGATTTCTAGCTCAAAAATTAGAGGCGAATTTACGCTAGACGATGTATCGTCAACAAAACGGAAAGGGGGTGCTGTTGGATTTAAATGTTGTGTACCTGGTTGTTTTTCAAACAACAAAAAGAACCCTGAGATTTTTTTACAATTTCCCTGGAGGTCAAAGTAAGGAATCTCTATATTTTTGAAAGAAATGGATCAGCCTTATTTCTCGCAAGGATCTGCCCAATGAATGTTTTATTGAAACACGTATCGACTAAAAGGAGAAATATGTACGTGTCTTAGCAAACATGGCGTGGTGCAAGAAGGAACAAGAAAAATTTGAAGAAGCTGTCGACCTTTACAAGGAAGCAGCCACACTCGTTGCTGACAACTATAACCTTGACCAAGCTCTAATAGTTGATAATCTGGGATTATGTTTCTTGAATCTTGGATTAAAGAAAGAAGCCTTTGATTTCACTCGCCAAGCCGAAACAATGAGAAACGAGTTAACACAAGAAGTATACCATCCTTTGATTGCTCGATCTCATTTGAATGTTGGGCTTTGCCTAATTAAGAATGGTGATTACGTTGGAGCGAGAAACTGTTTAGAGAATGCCAAACAAATATACGAAAAAATTGGATTAAAAAACTACATTTCCATTGTTTTGAGACATTTAGCAAGATGCTTGTCTTTAGAAAAACCATCAGATTCCAATTTTGATTTGGTTTGCGCACAACAAGCTCTAGAAATGATGAAGGAACGTGTCCTTGACAATACTAATAATCCTGGGATTGCCATTAACTTAGCATTTGTTGGTCTCTGCTTTTTTAAAGCTGGAAGACTTGAAGAAGCAAAGAAAAATCTCTTGAAGGCTTTGGACATGATCAGAAGTTTTTTTAGAAACTAATCCATGGTTAGTTGAAATTTGCCAGCTGCTTTACATAATTTATGATGAAGATGGAATGTTGTAGCAGGCTGAAAATTTTAGTAAAAAAATGAAGAAGATAGCTTGTGACATAAACGTTATAACCAAGAAAATACAAGTGAAAAATGATTTAAGTTGGAAAAATCACAGAGATATTTTGTTTGGCAAAAATGAGGCAGATATTACATTGGTTTGATGTAATGTACATCCACGTAGTTAGTTTTGTAATGACTGCAGAAAATAAACTTTGGACAATTCCATACATCAGATTGTAACATGAAAAAACTTTGAACATTATGTGAATTACAGAAGGAGAAAATAAACAATTTAAGAAGGGATGTAGTTGATTGTCTGCAGTATGTAGAACTTTTTTACAACTTTGCATTGCATGCATACTTCCAAGTGTGTGTTTCAACTCAGAATGACGATGTTCCGATGTCTTTTAAAATACAATGGAAAAATTCTCCATGACGCCTAAAATGTTTTTCAGTGCAATGATGTCCATTTCCGTTGAAAAAGCGATAAAAATGCAGGACGATAAGATAATATCAGGATTATAGACTCGGTAATAGATTAGCTAAGTCTTATCAACAATTTTACGGTCTTGCGTTATAATGTTATCATTTGCGGGGAAAGTGATAACCATTGGTGGGTTTAGGTTGCTTTGACAATGCCGTGCTGGCTCGCTGACGTTGCTAGAGATTTCTTGGATTCTCTTATTACTTTTTGAAATATTTTTTCAAATCATTTTCTTTTTATATGAAAAATAGTAAATTTATAGTAGTTATAGGACATTTATAGGACAATAATTTGTCAATTAAGTATTGAATACAACAAAAGGTTTTTATGAATTGAACATCCTTCATAAGTTTATTGCTATTTTAAAATGATATCAAAGTTGAGAAAAATAATCCTGTTTGTTCCAGTTGCTTAGTCATTGTATTGATAATCATTGCATTGTCTTCATATTCATTTCCATTCGCAACAACATCACAACAACTCTGAATAGAAAGCAGACACACATGCAGGGACGCGCTAGAACGCTAATTGGGGGGGTGTATATTCATATATATGAATATAAACCCCTCAATTAGTGTTCTAGCGCCGTCCGTGCAGACACAACCCTCCATACAAGAGCAGCGTCAGCACTGGCCTTCCAATTACGGTATGTGAAAGCTTTCTTAAATTAACCTTGGTGACAATAGTATTATATCGTTAAAGGTTGGTGAGTTATTTCTTGTTGTTGTGAGTTTACATGATTTTGTTACACTAAAACTTAGTAATGCACTTTTAATTTTTAAACAGGTGCCCTGCATATCTCAAAGAATCAATCATCTACCTGCAATGACTGAAGATGAAGCTGGCGTACTGTTTAACGAAGGAGAACATTCTTTTATGAGGATGTGTTTCATTTACTTGAAAGTATCAGTCCAGATTTCTTGTATTCGATATATCGTTTACGATTCAAGGGAAGAGAAAGAGTTTGGCGAAAATATTGAAATTGATCCCTAAATTTCTTCTAAGGAAGATCCTGAAGGACATACTCCAGCACCGGGAACGACTAATAAAGATTTTTCCAGCTCGTAAAAGATATTGAACAAACCAGCTTAACAAAAGCACTTTTTAGGCTTCGTCCAGATGAATGTCTAGGAAGCAAGTTCCTCTAGAGATAACTGTGAAGGGCAAACCTAACTGCAACATCAAATGTTAACAAAAAATGTAGGAAAACATGCCTTAAAAGCAAAACATAATTTCCGGTTTGAGGATTAGAGCAAGGTGAAATGTGCTCTGTAGGATATAATTTCTCAAGAATTAGACTAAATGATCTTATTTCTACTTCGACAAGCTTCACAAGTGATCATGCTTTAACAGTCTTAAAGAAGATTTATCTTTGCGAAATTATTAAGCCATATTATCATGCATGCACTTTTATTTTGCTCATTGGCAATCTGTGGATGTAATTTTATTGTAATTTAAGCAGTTTGTTTTATTTTGGGTTTCAATGATGACGAGGACGGGACACAGAAGCACCGAAAACGGATGTTCACAAGTACCAATCTTTAGTAAAAGAAGAAAGAAAAAGCCCTGTTCTAACTCATACAAGATAGAGTTAACTTACTTAGGCACATGGTAGAAAGCATGCCAACCAGTGGCATAAGTTTGAACCAGCCTGCATGTGGTTATTCCAGGATGGGGTCCTTCCAGGTAAAGGACAAGTGAAGTGTATGCATGAATGTAATATATCAAAGTCAATTTATGCGAATGTGTGATGTGATATATGTCAATATGGCGTATGGCAAGCAGATTGATGCTTCTAAAATTGTTGCCGAAGGACTTTTAGCTATGATTTCTTTAGTGCTTGGGGAGTCGTGGCCGTTATATGGCAGCGAAATCCTACATTCCTGCAAATATATTTCAATGGAAAAAAAATCTGTAGCCATAAGGCGCCATACTATTATTTACTTTATCATAAACAAATGTTTGGGGCTTTTCAGTTTATGATCATTGATCATTCAAACGTTGGACAGTTATACTACATCTTGTTTAAGATTTGAGAAAACTAACATTGATTACATGAGAAGCTGTTTACTATAACCTGTGATTTTGAGTCTTCTAATCCATGAAGCTTTTTATTTTGACAATTTAACCGGAATGGTATTACACCTGAGTTTTTCACATACATGAAATGTTGTCCCATGTCACATATTGTCCCCTTTTTGAACTGAACACCTCATGTAGAGATGTAAAGGTTTGTTAATCGACGGCTCATACCAGATTGTTTGCCATAAATTCCAAAGGGCTATTGATGCATGAAAAGCATTTTCTATAAAGTAAAAATTTCTTTCTATGTATGCAGATAAACCTCGAAATTTGGCAAAACAGCAAAGTATTTTTCATGATCACTAGGTAATTTTTCTGATGATCATTATAATTTCTAAACTAAATTATTTCAGATTTACATTTAAAAAGCTTTGATCATATGAAAAAATATTTATCATAACAAGTAAGCATGACACATGAACCAATTTTAACATTCAGACATGTTGGTTACATTCTGCAGTGTGCGAATTAACGGTGTGCAATGTGCAATTTGCACATCGTTTTAGCTAAAATGAAAACAATTGCACATCACTTTTTAAACGATGAGCCAAAATCAGCGGTTTTAACGAAAAACACTGTCGTAAATCATATGAATTTGTTCACGTTTAAAAATATTAATTTAGCAATTAGCGCTATATAATGTTTAACGTAATATCGATTTGACTATGCCTCTAAAGAAACACTTTTGTCAAAAAAATTGCACATCGTTTTTTCTGAACTAATTCACACAATGCATTCTGTGTGTATTTTCAAATTCAATGCTATTAGTGATTGCTATATAGCACACCTTGCAGAAGATAATAGTCTAGTGAAATGCCTAATAAACATTTATGGCATTAAGCTGTCCTTAACTGCAAATTTTCACTCTGATAATTTTTGCTTAATCTTTGGCAGAAAAAATTTTGAGTCTTTTCTCAAAAGGTGAATTTGCTGGCACTGATGTGGAGATGGGTAAAGGGTTACAATAAACTTGCATGGTTTGAAGTCTGAGCTTTTCTATATCTATGAACTGTCACTTGTAGTACCAAATTTCTAACTTAACTCCTTACATAGAGGTTTGAATGGGGGTCTCTAGGGGGGTCTATGCCTGACAACTTGGTAGAAATTTTTAAAGACTATATCTGTTTTTGAATAGCATTATTGTAAAATAAATTTTACGCTCCTAGACATGCTAATGAGCCCAATATTTGGCATGATAATGAGCCTAAATATTTGGGAAAACATTCAAGTATTGTTCACTTCAGTTTTTTTTGAACAAAACGTAAGCAAAATGTGTTGTTTTTACGCAAAAATGATGCCCACAAAATACATTTTGTATTGCTCTAAAACGCTGAAAATGGCATTTTCAAGGCTCTGAAATTCAAAATTTCTCAGGGGTGAATTCCTAAGACCCGCCCAGGTACGGAGCGCCTCCGACGTTTTATGACTGATGTTTGAAAAATCCTAGATCCGCTCCTGCTTAAGAACGCTAATTTAAGTTATTCCATCGGTCAATAGCCAGATCAGTGGACGGTCTGGAATAACCTAGACCGATAAGCGGGGTGGCCGGACAGATAAGAGAGTCCAATTGCTATCGTGTAGTTGCTTCGTTAACTCGAAAGCAGATCAGGGCAAAAACATCTTTATATTTCTTTTACAAAATAACAATAATGTGATAAAGATAAATTCAAAGCAGAGGTTTTAATATTTCCTCTAACATGTATTCATGATTGATTAGCAAATACTCTTTGATTGATTTAATTGAGGCTCAGCTATCAACCAATCAACGCAGGCGTTTTATTGTTTTTATTTTATATAATGCAAATTTGTCAGTTGTCATTTGGGGAAGAAAAAAAACGAATTTTATTTATTTCTTTCACTATTATATTAAAGTGAAATGAATAAGGAGTGTTTTGAGGAGAACACACTGAAACTAAGATGGATAAATTTTGACGTAATTTATTATTATAGAATATAAGATTGCTAGTTAAATTTTCAGGCTTGCATTAGCTGGTTCTTGTGGAAACGACCGCATGTAGTGCTCCTGTTATTACGAATAATTTATGTATGTAAAAGTTTTATCGTGACTTGACACTCTGCACTTGCAGACTATTTAAGTTTTATAAGATATGCTAAGTCTATATGTCAAGGAAATGCTAAATACAAATGAGAGGACATAATTTCAGAGAGTTTAGATCAAATGGGTGAACTACAAATGTAAAAACAGCTGTCCATTTACTAAAATCCACTGTTTTTAATTAAACATTTTTGTTGTAGCAACAGTTGCTAGTAGCATAACTAATTATTTGCCAACGAATAAGATTCGTTCAATTTCATCAACATTCCTTCTATCTTAGATAGCAACCAGCAGTGTTTGACTGCGACTCTACGTCTGCTATGATAAGGAGCTTCACAAATTCTAAAAGCAATCGCATTGAATCAGATACCATCATTTCTCTCAAGACTTTTTACGGTATATTGACAAATTTCTGATTTGAACAAGCTCTTCACTTCTCTCGACACAGGTACGTCTGATTTACACGAATTTTGCCATATTTAAGTAGACACGTTTGTTCAAAGAAAAAATTTTTTTAATTTTTTGGTTTCTGATGTCTGGCGATATTGCCAAAGTGATTCTTGTTGCGTTAAAGAACTCAAGATTGACAAACTTTTAGGCGGACACACAATGTGTGTAGCATCGTGTTGTGACTCTCTTGGGGCCAGATTCGTTTCGTAATTTCATTTTCGCAAGCAATGGCCACTAACAGGTTGAATTGTTCGCTATGGCGGTTACTAAATAAAAAATACAGACATGCGAACAAATAGAGAAAAGGGAAGCTGTAAAGCAGCACAATGGTTTTGATGTAAAAGAAGTTTCTTGTTTTGTTCATTTTTAACCTTTTACTTCGTTCCCCATTCGCTAATATATGTGCTTTAATTCCCCTAGTTATTACTGTATAGTAAGTCTACATTATTTAAGCAATCTTAGCAGTGGCGGGGCAGGGGCCGAGGCCCCTAGCTGTTGATTTCTGGAGGGGCGCAGAAATGAATATGAGTCACGAAGTTTTAAATTTGGGCTAGAAAAATGAATTGAAGCAGAACAGTTATTTCCACAGTTATAATATACAGTAAATGAAGTTAACTTTGGGAAAAAGGAAGACTGATCGAAATGAAACCTTGTAAGGGGGGTCGTTTTACAATGTATTAAGGAATAAAGTAATTGAGGAGCATTCTTGATGTTTCTTATGTGGCTACAACACCTGACTTGTCAATTGTCACAATAACTGTAGACAACATACAGGGCCAAATTTAATGTCCTCTTAGGGGGCGCAACAAGGCCTAAAATTGTACAGTTTTTGCCTATTTCAATCAATTTTCTTGGCTTTCTCCCACAGACAGGAATCGTTACTGGCATTGCATCTTATTATTAATCCATGCTTAATAATATTATTTGTGGGTAGCCTGCTTACAGGCTAACCACAATGTTATACTAAAAAATGTCCAGATGTCCAGGTGCTAGGACGGCAATTCACGAATTGACACGACTACATGACGATGATGCGTTAAGGAAAATATTCGAAAGTATGAAATTAAGGAAATTCGTAAAATTTTACTGGCAATAGTTGAAATAAACATCTCAAAATATCATACAGGTATACCAAAGATTAGTATTAATACTGAACATCAATCATCTACAATACAAGACCTTCCGTAGGATTAAAAATAGAAATATAATTGTATAAGATTTTGTTGTGAAGATTCTCTATTGAAGAGAAAAAAAATTAATTTTTTGTTAAAATTTTTGAGATTTCTTGAGGACGTCGCTACTCTTGTTAGAGTGGCAAGCCTACTTAGCAGGTCTATTTAGTCATTGACTGAAGCCTGCCTCTCAAACAGTCGTCCGACTTGTTTCAGTCGTTTAAATCAGTTGTCCATAGAGCGCGAGCTAATAAACTAAGAAACGGACTTTTAGTTGGTGGTAATTGGAAACAAAATTATCATTTTTGTTGATAAATGATCTATAATATTTATGTTATGATTACAAAAATATGACCGTCGGACTTCTCTAGTGATTTCTCATGTAGCTAATTAAATATTAGTCATTTACGCTATTCGCTTACCTATTTTTAATTTTCTAATGGTAGCGCAGTAATCGGTAAAGTGTAATCAAAATGCAAAGGCTAACATAAAGTATCGAGACTCAATAATACTGCGGCATGTACTGCAAATTTCATTAGTTCAAAGGTGAAGGGGGTGCAAAATTTGCTTTGGCCCTGTAATGGTTTTTAATGCTAGATTTTTGAGTTCAATTATACATCAGTTTCTTTGTATATATCGTGCGCGTGCTATATATCTCTATCTAGAATTCATCTCTCACAAGGAGGTCATGTGGAGTGACATTGACATGCAACAGGCCCCCGCAGTCAAAATTGCACCACCACGCTACTGAATCTTAGCACAAATTTTCGAATAAAACACTTCAAGTTATTGTAAAAAAAAAACAATAAAAATGGCTGGCAGAAGTTTTAGCTAAGTAAAGGATCAATTACATAAAGCAATTTCAGCCCGGGCTAAGTTTCAGCTCGGGTCCGTTATAGTATCCAATCAAAATAGCGTACACGATTACATGAGAACAATTCTATGTGTTGTGCCAGATGCATCGCTAGATCCGTTACTGGTATCTACCACGTTGTAGTTAGGACGGATTATAGCAAGCTCTTCTTTTAAGTCGATGACACTTTTTTCTCTAGATTTCTTCTAGGTCAATTTCTCGCTAAACTGACTGCACAGCATGTTTAGGAACTTATGTGGGTACACTTTTGTTTAACTGAAGTTTATGCCAAACGGAACAATGTCTTTTAAGCAAACATATGCGTCAACGAACTCCGTAATTTATCTCTCAAGGTCATCTTAGTTGTAGTCAATATTTCGCGTTTTTCGCTCAAAACTGGCCATTAGACTTTTAATTGTAGCAATGCTAAATGCTTAACATACTGTATTTCATGATGTTTTCTTGAAAACATACCAATTTCCTCATACTTAAATCTATTATAGAAATTAATGAAGATAAGTCTTTCAAGGGAAAATTCTTCGTGCAACTAGTCTGAATCAGTGAACTCAACAATAAATTGGTAAAAATGAATTAAAAGAGTTTTGAATACACCGAATCGAATCGTTTGACGCCATTTTGCATTTGATAATTTTGCAGTATATATCATAATGTCTCGTATATTTCACTTCCACCGTGGAGTCTTGTTTATTGCCGTGACACTTGTAGATTTCAACTTTAATTTTTGAGCAAGTACATATTTTGAAATTATTTTCTAGCTACCATGCTGTGGCATAGCACTTTAGAATCTACATTATATCTATTATTATATCAAGTATTAAAGGGAACATAGAAAGATAAATCCTTATTACCTATTTAAGTCAAACTCTCACACAAAAAAAACGCAGATTGCTCTGCAAAATTGCTGAAGTGTCATAAGCTGACAACGAACTTATTTGATGTAAATTTGTGAGCTTGGCTAGTTCAATGTAGCAACGTTTAAGTAGTGGTCATACTTATTAAGCTGCTGTAAAACACACACTGATAGTGAAACCTTTATTGTAATTCTTAAGAGTTGCGTCTCGGTTTTTTGCATGTAATTACCCTGTTCCGTTTAATCAATTTTTCACATTCCACGTCACCAATCATATAAACATTTGTACTTTAAGTATATTCGATGAAGCACTCTTTCGAAGCCATAAGTATGATGTCTAAGGATTTATTTTGCGAAGAGATGTCGTTTCTACTTCTTTTCTATATTAGGCCTGTTTCAAACGTCGAACTCACTAAAGTCTTATGAATGAGTGTTCTTGGTAAAATATGCAATGTTTCTGTTCAACACAATTTTTATAAGCTTTGAGAGTGGGTGTTATAAGAATGTTTATGCCAATCTCAACTTGTTGAAATTGCAACTCTTAATACATGATGTACTTTTATAAATTTTTGCAACCATGTAAAGCATTTACTCCGTGTGAGGTTGAATTGATACCAGTGTAACTATACAAAGTATCACCAAGTACGACTTGCTTTAGCTGAAGGCACAAAAGCATGTAAGATTGCGAGCAGGAATTTTTGCGCAGTTCATACAATTAAATACAATATATAGAAGCTAGAAGTTCTTTATATCAACTAATTGATCTGTTGCACAAAGACAACGTGTGTGTTCAAGCATTTTTCGTATTGCAGTGGGATCAAGATAAAATAACTTTTTCAAAGAAAATTTCAATAGTTTAAAGAGTAGGTGTAATATAAAAATGTTAAAACTTCTGCTGATTCGTTAAAAATAGAGCACAAAAATGTTGTTATTTTATATACTTGCATTATAGCCTTCATATAGCTAGTAAGGAAATCGGTTCGTGTAAAGTAGTTTGATGGTAGCATCATTGATAGTCAAATCGATACGCTAGTATTAATATTCCTAGCTAAATCTGAACCTTCTGTGGCTTTTGATTACGACCGCACGTCTAATTAGGGAAGACATTTCTACAAATTCCGTTCTTGTCGAAATAAACAGCATCTTTTTTACAAGATTTGCAAAGTTATCACGACTTTATCACGTGAACAATTTCTTTCTTCCCAGTGACAGAGGCGTGTCATGAAAATAATTATATGCATAAATTATACATAAAATGAATAAGTACATTTGCTCGTGGAACAATGCTTGTTGATAGTTTTACATTTCATGTGGGAAAATGATGAACTATAACCGTTACACATAAGTACACCAAAATCCATCTTCAAAATAGCCAAAAGTCTGACAATTATAGGTCTTATGATATCTATTCTCGATCAGAAACATTTCAAATCATTCTATTTTAACCGATACCATTTCAAAAGAAACTATTTAAAATATGCGATTTCAATAGATACTTTCTTAAATTGCTGTTGCCTGTTAGCTTTTTTAGTATGCTATTTCGATAAAGTTTCGCTTAAGCTGTTTTGAAAAAATATGATAGTTATAAACAATTATTTTGAATAATGCAGTTTTAAAAACGTATTTCCTAAACTTGCAAATGCGATGAGTTGACATAGAATTCATGGTAGTTTAAGGCTAATTTATACTTCGTGCGACAAGTGTCGCGCGCCATGTCGCATGAGGAATATGACGTCATATCACCAAAACGGAAGTAACATTTGACGTAATTTCACCGTATTGTCGCACACGTGCGCCTCGCAAAAAGTTGTAACGTCGCAGACATTTTGTCGAATTGTCGCGCAAGATAATTGGCTATCTAATAACACGTGGTTAGTCATTTGTGTTTGTCTCAGCATATATTTATCACAAATATGAAAAAATTTTAAATCATGGATGGATTCGAAGAAAGATTAGCGGAAGAAGTTAGGAAATACCCTCATATATATAAGACTCGTCTAGAAGGGATTATAAAGACCTACAAAAAACCACGAATTCATGGAAGGAAATCGCGAAAAGCTCGAAACAAATCATGCTGTTTGCAGACAAAAATGGAAGAAAATACGAGACCGATTTACGAAAGCCAAAAAGCGTTTAAAATCGAAGAGTGGCAATCCTGGCGGAAAAATTATACCTGCTATTGTCATTAGCGTGTCGTGGTTGTCTAGCATTTTAGCAGAAATGAATTCATTTGATTCACAAAGAATTTTAATAATGCTGCCAATGCACTACTTGATGTAAATATCAACATAATTTTGAATTTGAATGCAGATTTCGCGCGGTTGTCGCATGGGTTGTCGCGTTTACTATAAATGCTATATTTGACTGTCGGATGGCGCGTGCCCATAGATTGCACAAGCCAGAGTGTCGCGCGACACATGTCGTAAGAAGTATAAATTGGTATAAAGTATAAGGTATTGGTATAAAGAAGTATAAATGGTTGACTCCGTTGTCGCCACCCTTTCCATTGCGGTGATTGAAAATACGGTCTTTTAAATTGCTCCAACTTAATTAACAAAAAAATGAAAACTTTTTTGATATAACACCTTTTTGATTAAAGAAAGATTGTCATGTCAATATTTTACCATACTTTAATTAGTCAACATATATAGCACTTAGAATAAACTGTTCTTTCACTACTAAACGTGAACAGAACAATCAAACCTACTTTGTACTTTAACACTAAAAACAATGTAATTTTTTCCTATCGCTGTTAATTTCTCAATTATGTACTAAGCCGTATTAAGCCATATTTCGCACTTCTTTATTATATCGCGCTGGTTTTTTTTGTAGCATGTGCATTTCAACAACAGAATATGAGTTGAATTATGACCAATTTTTGCGATATGAAGGCGATGTATTGTGAACAATTTGCAATTGTAAAGCAGTTCAGACTACTCTTATTTCAACCAAATTCATCCTCCAAATCGATATGTCCATATATTTTCAAAGAGGGGAGTTATTTAGAACAAGCCGTTTTAACGTGTCTGTTTGAGAACATTCAATTTCATTTTATGATAATTTAAAACTAATATTTGGAACCGTGCTATTTTGAAATAACTGTTTTAGGATTTTAGTTTGTAAAAATCAACAGTTAGTTTTTTATCTACAAATACCTCATACTTTATTCCGTAGAGCATAGATCAACTTTGCATTTATATAGACAGACTATAGGTGCATGTCGAAGGTTGCTTATTTTCATATCAAGTCAAATGAGTAGCTAAAACTTCTGTTGAAGCCTTAAAATTTGTTCAAGTAATTGCTGATTTGAATTGCTGCTCAGTGATAAATGCCAGTATTATAGGTCTTTTGTTGATTGAATATTTTTATAACTTCATTCTTGTTGAGGAAACACCTTATTTTTTGAGTTGTGTTAATCCTATGTCATTCTGATATTTAATCAAAAACTGTGTATTCTACAGATAAAATTGCATGGGTAATGTGCTGTTAGACGTTATTTACAATTGTAAAAAGAGAATGTATACTATGTAAAAATTCTGTTGAGTTTGTTAGAAATTTCTTAATGATGTTCTTGCTAGCTAATAGCCACATAATTTTTTCTAGTTAGGACATTATAGTCCCCGTGCAATGTAGTTGCTGGTTTGGCAAATAGTGTAATTTAAATCTGAATGTTCTAACATTGCCATAATTTCGTAAGAGCACAATGGTTATAAGACATTTAAAATAAACGACAAATTTTTTTAAAGCAAGCAGTGTTCTAACATTGGTAATTAGTGCAGAATGGCCTAGCATTCAATTTGTTGACATTCCTTTTTAAATAGTAACCTCCTGCGATGGCCACTGAACGTCTATTTTGGGCAGCGACTTCACGAATCATAAAACCTTTCACTTTTAATAAAGTTTTATTTTGTCCTGGCTTTCTAAGTTATCGTGGCCAACTTCAAACACGGAAGGCAAACTCTTCTCTCCAGTCAAATGAGGTGCGTTGTAAAAATATTCATTTACATAAATTTTCCGATAAATGACTCAAAACAATTGCGTCAATGCTCATTACAGCACAAGCGCACAAAAATCCATTGATTTTGTGTAAGCGACTTTGTTTGTCATGTTGCACTCCGTCTTTCTATGCTTGATGGTTTGTAAGCTAAAATCAGCGAGGCATGCGCTCAGCCCGTTTATTGTACTCAAGTTATGGTAATATTTTGGTCTTCACTCACTAAAAAAAGATTTTCGAAGAAATAAATAATAATTTTGTAAACTCTACATAATAAGACCAACAATGCTAGTTGCACCACATGGCTGAGATCAGTAACTATCATTTAAAAGCACAATATTTCGAAGGATGATACTTCCAAAAGAAGTTATTTCGTTCAAGCTCGATACGTTGTAAATACGCTTTTTTTCTATGTAAGCCTTATGAAAAGGAAACGATTCTCAAAAGTAGCTATTCGGAGCCTTCTCTATTTTAGCTAAAAGCATCAAAAATGTTTGGCAAAAAATCTGATTTGTACAATTTTTGTTGTCTGTTCTGATAGTCGGACAATATTTTTATTTTTTCATATACAATAAGTTGTTAATACATAATTGTGACGCATAATATGCTTAATACCCAAATAAACACAAGACGACAATTAAAATTATTCCCACGAAATCCACAACAGAAACTTGGCAAAATTCTTAAGTCGAACAGGTTAATGATTGCATACACGACAAACTGCTATTTTGGTCAGTAGCCATGATCAGATTTAAAACTGGATCGATCTCTTGTTCACCAAAACGATTTGCTGGTTTCCAGGGGAAGGGATGGGTTGTTGAAATCATTAAAATATACTACTTAATCGCTTTTACATGCAGATTTCAAACGTCAAAGAGGATTCAACAAAAAGGAATATTAATATATTGTCTTTTGATGGTGGAGGAAGTCGAAGTGTGATGGAACTTAAGATTTTAGATGATGTTTTACGATTAGCAACAATTGTCTTGAGAAATCCTAAGACGGTGAGCCATCTTGGGAATGAAGAGTTAAATAAAAGCGAGGTTAATTTCTTAGGACATCAAGATGTTAGACTTCGTCTGATCAGTGACTTGAAAGCAGTTAAAGATCCCATTCATCCCACCGATGTGTACGACATGATTGTTGGTAACAATTCTGGAGCTTTGAGCGCGTTTTGTTTGGTTGGTGGAAAAAGATTTGGAAGCGACCACAGTACTAGAGAACGGATGAGTGTTGATGAGTGCATTCAGATGTATTGCGACAACACAAGAAGTGTATTCCAGAACTCGTTTTTACACAGGCTATTTTCTCACGCACCCATGTTGTCTAGTATTCCACTAGTAACGTATTCACGTGACAACTTGGAGAAAATTTTGCATAATCAGTTTGGTGATTGCCGCTTAAGTGATTTTGACGGAAAGGATCCCTCTAAGCCCAAGGCCGGTGCTGTAGCCAGAAAACTGGGCGAAGACAAAGATCTCATACTGTTTGATACTGCAAGAGAAGAATATGGGAATTACAAGGCCTGCGAAGTCTTGCTCGCAACTTTAAATGCTCCATTTTACTTTGACACACCAGTAGAAATTGGCAATGATAAATTTGTCAACGGCGGTATTGATGGAAATTGTCCTTTGAAACAAGCAATTCCTCGAGCCCAGGAACTTTTTGAAAAAGCCCAAATAGTTTCTACTTTATCGATTGCACCTCCCGATTTGCCTCGGGAATCAGAAATTCTTTCTAGCAGTAGTAGTCTTTTAGGTTGGTTTCGCTATTTTGTGAATAAATCCACTGATAAAATAGCGGTGTTTAGAAGTATGGCAGAAAACTACAGTTTAAGTGGCATCATATTTCCAAGGTTGTCCCCACGTGGCGAGAACTTAAAACGATTCAATTTTGATGAAACCGATGTTCAGAGCATGTTAGATGCTATGGAAGAAGAAAAGGTTCAAAATGGCTTGTTTCTCGTTGACGTTGTTGCTACTGCAATGGCTGTTGTCCTGGCTTTTGTTGAAAAAGTAAAATTTCATCAGAAAACCAATTTGATCATTGCAGCACAACTAGCTAAAGCGGCAGGACTTGCGTACCAAAGAAATAAAGAACATGAGAAGGCAATTTTTTCGTACAAAATAAGCAAACGTCTGCAAAAGAAAGTCAGCAGTGATAGTACAATGTTCAAGATCTCTTATGACATTGCAAAATGTCAAAAAGAACGAGGAGAATATCTGCGAGCGATCAGCTCATTTGATTTCAACGTAAAAGAACTTGAAAATCATCAAGCTGACCCAAAGTATGTTGACCCAAAGTATGATGACTTTATTATTGATAACTTGATTGAAAAAGTAGACTGTTACCTCTTAACTTTTCGTTATAACGACGCAGAGATCTGTTTTAATGAGATCGACAAATGTGAGATCAGTGATGACAAAAGACGTGCCCAAGTACAAGCATTTAAAGCAAGATACAAAAAAACACTTGGACAACTTGAGGAAGCTGTCACTCTTTACAAGGAGGCAATAGAAATTACAATAGATCACCTCAAGAAGGCAGAAATACTAAATGACTTGGGGTTATGCTTTTTAGAACTAGGAAAAAAAGAAAAGGCCCTAAATTTCATTATCCAAGCCCAAGAATTGAGAAAGCAGTCATGTAAGGAGGAAAGCCACGATCCTCTAGTGGCTGAATCTTTTAAAAATGTTGGCTTATGCAAAGTAGAAAATGGTGACTACGATGAAGCAAAACAAAATCTGGATAAAGCTCTTAGCATCTACCTGAATATTAAAGATAAAGATAAAATATCCAATGTACAGGAAAGTTTAGCGAAATACATGTTTTTAAAACGCTCACCAGACTGCAATCTTGCCTTATCCTACGCACAACAAGCTCTGGAAAATAGAAAAAAACAAATCCTTAAATTTCATGATCCTGGAATTGCTAAAATCCGCCTAATTATTGGTCAATGTCTTCTCAAAACTGGAAGAAATGAAGAAGCAAAGCAAAATCTTCTAAAAGCTTTAAGTATAATCGAAAATTTGCTTTCAAAAAATCATCCATGGCTCGTCGAAATTTACGAAGCTCTTTCCCAAATAAATAAGAAAAATGGGAATTTGAAGCAAGCGGAAGAGTACAAAAGGAAAAAAGATAATATCAACAAAGAAATTAAAAATATAGCTGCGAAAGTAGAAAATATTCAGTTCAAGATAAATTGAATTAAGATTGAAAAATCGTGGAGAGCTTTTTTCATAACCCTATTTTTTTGTTTGATTTTTATGCTTTTATATTCGGTCTTTGGCTACTAAAACATTAAATTTATTTTATTCAATGTAATCAAAAGTAAATTTCGAAAGACAAGACAAAAACTTACAGCCTGTAAATATAGCTGATAGAAAATATTAGCTAATTGTTCTTATTTGAATGTGATAGTTGAAAGAAGTCAAATACAGTTTCCTAAAAGTTTTGGAGCCATGGAAAATTTATCACTGTTTTGTAAACCGACTCGTTTGGCATCTTTCACTCGACCAAGGCGTTTTGAACAGGACTTAATGCCAACATGTTAATCTAGTTTTCTATAATTGAAAACAAGTAATTAATTATTCAGTTAAAACGCACTGGCTCTTCGGCTTTCTTGTTAAGCAAAGCTTCTATGTGCGCGATTATTTGTGAATTTGATATTAGCTTTGTCTCCAGCGCTAATTGATTATAGAAAAGCTAATTTGCGTTTCTGGCTTGCGACTTGCCATGATTCACTACCTTGTTTTTAGAAAATGGTAATGAGATGTAAAATTTCTACTTGTACAAATACGTAGATTTATGTAAATTAATACAACCAAACATGAAGGCATGAATGTTATTTAATTATGAAAAGTTTATCTCAGCATATGTTTGAGAGTTTTGCCAAAAATTAGAGAAAAATGAACAAATGTTCGTTTATTCGTCAGTCATCTTAAAATTAATTTGCAGTTTTCTGTTTTACTCATTTAAGGATTTTAAGGGTTATACGTAGTAAGGCTAAGTAACGAAAAAAAAACCTGTCAGTGTCACACAACCAAAACCATAGAAAACAAAACGTTTTCTTCAATACGTATTAAATAGTCCAGAAATTATATAATTCTAAAAAATGAGCTGTGCAAATGTACGGATACTGTAACAATAGAGTATTCAGTATCAAAATGATGACTCTGCTATATAATATTTTTGAGTAATGCATCAATTGTAAAATGTGTTTGTGTCGTATATTTTGCAACATTGTGTTTCACACATAAAAAATTATTAAGGTTTACCCGACACGGCAAATCGCCAAATGAACTTTCACAAATAAAGAATACATTCTTCAGAATCAATATCACCAGTGTTTTCGTTATGCTCTATAATTCTAATTTACCTGGATTTTTCTTTAGACCTTCAAAATCTGCTGTGTTCTTGTCGAGGAGTTGGTTCACTAACACTCTTCGCGTTTTGAACCTTTTCTTTTACAAGCCGCAAGTACAATACATCACTAAAGTATTTCTACGCTATCTGTTAGAGTTAATTATTTACATCTATTTATACTAACGGTAATTACTGGGAAACATAATTCAAGCTCACGTCATTAGCAGTACTCACTCTTTCATCACGTTTGAAGTTCTCACGCGTTACAACAAAAAAATAGAATTAACTAAACAAACAAAGAACTTAGAAAATGTACTTAAAACAAAGAAGGGTAGAAACTTCCAATGTTAAAGGAACTTACCTGGGTTGTGATAAAACGCGGAAACGGAATGGCGGAATGACGGAAGCGGAATAGAGGGTAAAACGCGGAATAAAAAAATTGCAGTATAAAAGCTGTATATTGTAAAGTAATTGTAAGTATTTGCCACAATAAACATATGGATTGTTCAACTTTAGCCAATGAGCGCATGTGAAAGTTAACAAAAATAAAAATTAGTTATTTATACTAATTAAATCCGTGCGTATTTACAAACTGCAATTGCTCGCGAATCATCGGAGTCATAGTTTTAGTCTTCACAAAACCCTGCAAATATATCATGAAAATAGTAATAACTAAACAGCTCAGGATAATAAGCAAATGCAAGCTTAATTTGCAGGCGATTACCAATATCTACTATATCTCGTTCGTGCATATGGTACGAAAAACTTTAGTTTAGGAGGAGCAGTATACTTGCATTTAACCAGTTTAGTGCATTTACCGTAGTATATTTATTGCTTGGTTCATTTCGCTCACAGTACGTTTTGGAGAGTTTAATAAAAGGCATTAGGTATAAAGCAAATCAACATGTTTCGCTGTCCAGTCTTTCACAAATTACAAATATTTATTGTGGAATTTACATAATCTCAAATGACAGCAAATACTCACACAAAATGAGCAGGAAATACAATTAATTATTTTAAGATACTTGCAATGTGTTAAGAATTTTCCTTTAAAAAAACTAAACATTGTTTGTAAGACACAGAATACTTGGAATGTACGCTCTTTTGAAGAAATTACTAGAAAAAAGGAACAACAAACATCACGGTCGGTTGGCTAAAAAATAGTAAAACAAGTATCTTATATGTTTTTAACCAAAAATATACGATACTTGTTGTTCTTCGAGACAACAGGAGGCTAAAACATTCATGCTTTCTGTTGTAAATGAAAAAATCTGTCACTAGCGTTGTAAGAATGCATGATTTTGGCAATGTGTTTGGTATAGTATACGTCGAAAAAATTTATGCTACATTTAAGGTAATTCTGTTATTATTGAAAAAGTATTCTATACACTAACAAAAATTAGCAATACAAGATCTACTCGGATGTAGCTTTTAGCAAAAATATTCTGGAGATTATGCAACTCTTGACACTAACGAAGACTAGATTAAGGAGATTTTCCTGCTGTACAATTCCGGTCCCATACGTTGAAAAATAAAATACTTTGTTGTTGGGGAAAAGAAACCTTCAAATCGTGGGAAGGTGCAAGTGATACTTAAAATAAATACTTATGTACTTTAGGTGTTCAAAATTTCCAAAATATTCTAACTTCCTGTTGTCTCCAAGAACATTTTCAGGCTTGCATAATTATACACACACAAAGTGACAAAGACTTCTAACGGTGAACGTAGCATATTGTGTGATAATTTGCTGTGATTTGAGATTATGTAAATTCGCACAAAAAATATTTGCTAATTGTGAAAGACTGGGCAGCAAAATATTTTTATTTGCTTTATGCCTTTCATCAAACTCTCCAAAACGTACTGTGAGCGAAATGAACCAAGCAATAAATAAACTACAGTGAATGCACTAAGCTGGTTAAATACAAGTATACTGCTCTTACTAAGTTAAAGTTTTTTGTACCATATGCACGAATGAGATATAATAGATATTGGTAATCGCCTGTTGAGCTGTTTAGTTATGACAATTTTCATGAAATATTTGCAGGGTTTTGTGAAGACTATGACTCCGATGATTCAAGAGTCAATTGCAATTTGCAAATACGCACGGATTTACTTAGTATAAATACTTAATTTTTAACTTAATTGTTAACTTTAAGTTAATTGTTAACTTTCACATGCGCTCATTGTCTAAAGTTGAACAACTCATATGTTTATTGTGGCAAATACTAATAATTACTTTACCATATACAGCTTTTATACAGCATTTTTATATTCCGCGTTTTACCTTCTATTCCACTTCCGTCATTCCGCTTCCGCCATTCCTTTTCCGCCATTCCGCCATTCCGTTTCCTCGTTTTACCCCTACCCAACTTACCTATCTACAAAAACTTTATTGCTATGCTTAAAAGAATGCAATATCCCACACACACCCTCTACTTGCTTCCTCATTAAACTGATTAGATTGAGTTTTACAAGTCTTATCTATATGTTCCTCGACCTCATATAATCTTCTTCACTTATTTTCAAAGGATAAAACCCTTGTAAAGGCTTGTTCAAAACCTTTTTAACCATTCTAACTGCTGCACCCCGAACGACCCCATCCTTACCATTAACCAACCTTTCAATAAATGCTAACTTCCAAAACCCACGCTTTAATCCTTCATCATAAACTAACACAACGTCTCCAACCTTCGCAATTGAATCTTTCACTTTACCCTTTCCTTTGTGAAACTCTATTAAATCTGTTAAATATTGTCTTCTCCATCGATTCCAAAAATGATTTTTCAACTTAATTATAAATCTATAACGTTTACGAAGGCTCTTAGCCTCATCTTTATCTTTGTCCATTGTACATATTACATGTTCAGATAAAGAACCCAATCTATTCTCAAATATCAACTTTGAGGGTGTCAATACTTCCCCGTCGGTCTCATCGTAGCCAAGTCAACGGTTGTGAGTTAATAATTCCTTTATTTTCAATGAATTTTGTGAGAAGTTTGTCTTAAGTCAATTTTGCTTGTCAACTTTTCTCAACATTCGCTTTACTGTCTCTACCATTCGTTCAAAAAACCCGCCACACCAAGGGGATTTCTCAAGATTTAATTTCCATTCTATGTGGCTCTGTGCTAAGTATCCATGCACTTCTTCATTATTACGTAAATCCTTAAATAACCTAGCAGCAGCTTTGAAAGTTTTCGCGTTGTCCGAAACTATCAACGTAAACGTCCTCTTCGAGAAATAAATCTGAAAATAGTTCTAAAGATAGCAAATACCATAGTGAATTATAAAAGTAATACAATGATTTAATAGTTCTTAAAAGAACTGTTTTAAGTAAAGAGCACTAATCCAATAGATCTAAATTAAACGACACGATACATTTCGGCAGACTATTCCGCAGGTGTCAACGTCTGCTAAATGAAAATTTAGAATCTACCGATATCTATAATGCCAAGAAAGAGTGTACGTCATCTCCAAAAGGGGAGATGATGCTCAAAACAGGGATAAATTAAAAACATAATCCTTTTGTCAGCAGAGGACGGGACTGGTTAACTTAATTAAAACAGCCTCCATGACGCATAAGTGAAAGAATGAACGGCATTTCTGAATGATTCTAAAATTGTCGTCTGAATAAGAATCAGCATAATGGGAGTTATTCAAGAGATGTTTACCTATCGCGGAGTCACATGAAACTAAATTACTTTTCTTACAATCACGTTTTGTTGTTTTCTTGAGGGGACCGTTTCATTTCTGATCGAAGTTGGTACATGCTGTTTGATCCTATCACCCAACCTTTGAGACGTTCTACCTACATAGCGAGCATCACACTCACATTTATATTCATAAATTACATTGTTTGAAAGTTGTGCCTGTAGAGATTCTTTTGGGGTTGGTGGTAGAATAGTTCTTTTCGAGAATATAAAGATAACATTGCTCGAGAATTTGTTTTTTGCGAAATGTGTTGTTTTTACGCAAAAACGATGCCCACAAAATACATTTTGTATTGCTCTAAAACGCTGAAAATGGCATTTCCAAGGCTCTGAAATTCAAAATTTCCCAGGGGAGAATGCCTCGCCCCCACCCATGTGCGGAGCGCCTCCGACGTTTTATGACTGATGTTTGAAAATCCTAGATCCGCCCCTGCGATCCTATATCAGCTAGATTTTGTTCCCCTTAGTAAGGTCCCCAGTTTGACTTATCGCTCAATTTCAAAATTTCAATAACGCGATGTCTTACAAATTTTTCCCATTCACTTTTATTTTCAATCCATCATAACACAGTCTTACTATCTACCCAATATCTACATCTCAATCAATACAATAGTCATTAGTCAATCAATACAGTAGACATTAGTTTTGCTAGGATCAAGGCTGACATAAGTTCAAGTCGAGGAATCGTCTGTGCTTTGATTGGAGCAACTCTAGTCTTCGATGTCAACAATTCGACATCGTGGCACCAGTCAACTCAAAGACAAAGTAGAGTATAGCAAAATAATCTTTAACACTAGCATCGGAAAATCATGCAACATACATTTTACTGGCTTATCTATCTTTCTTTATAGACATTTGCTAACAACAATCTCTTGTGTTGTGCTCATGTCATTTACCTATGCATTCTATATCGTACACATATTGTTGTTAATATCACTATCCCAGTCTAGCCCTTCCTTACAAATATCCTAGATCAAAATCTTAATAGTTACCACAATTGGACTAACTTTTCCTAAGAAATCGTAAAGAGTATACCAAAAAGCTTATTTGTCCCGACCCCACTGCCTTGATGCAATTTGGCCTGTTTCAAAATGAAAAGTATCACAATGAAAATTCCATGGAAGACCTAGAATCCTTTCGAGTTTAATCTCATGGCTTACTTCAAATGTACTCTTTATATCAGCTTGTGGTAGAGAATTTATAGAAGACTCGCCCTCTTCCTGTGCAATCACTCTACGAGCTTTCAAGCTATTACTCAATCATTTTCGCAATCGAAATCCTGTAAATAATGTACTTTTCCTGGTTTCTCTAACTGAACCACCTTTTCCATTATTCCGGATTCTAACTGCTCTTTAATTATCTTATAATATGGATCTTGTCTCAGTTTTGTTAATTTCCTTTTAAGACTTTTCATCCTGACGTTTTGGTTTGTGGGCAAGGGATTGTGGCCCTCATTCCAAGGCAATTTGACTTGATACCTTTTCCCAGTAAAACTTATCACCTCCTGTAATGGTTCATGCATTTGATCTCCTTCCCTTATACCTAAAGATTCAAAATCCACAGCTTATTGATATTGTTAAGAGCTTTTGGTTCTTCTGCGACAAAATTAACACAACTTACCTGCCGCGTTTGTGCACTTTCACACGAACTCTTAACCTGCCCTGAAAGTACCATACCCAAAGTTGTGTCTTCAGCAACCGGTTCATTAGGTTCTCCACGCTCAGTCTTTCCATTTTCATTTTTAAAGAGCCAAATATAATCTGAACCTATTAATACATCTATTTCAAACACATCTTTAGACTTAGATACATCTGAAAACCAGTAGTCACTTAAATGGGGATACTCCCCCTTACGCAATTTGACGTGCTCATTTGCTCCTTGAGGTACTGATTCTACACCGAATTCTTCCATTTCAATCAATTTCGACCCTTTGAAAGGTGCAATCTCAAGCTCACAAATACTCTGAAGCTGATTATTCCTCATCACCTTCCCAAACGTTGTAATTTCAAGCCATTCATTCTTCTTGATTGATAACCCCGCTGCCTTAACCACCTTAGACCTAACAAATGATTTATGAATGCCAGTATTAAACATGACTCTTACGCGTGCCTCCCGATTGGAACCCTCAGTAAGCCCTGAGCAGCCTGCAGTGCAACACGACACTTGGAGTCGACATGCAAATTTGGACTCACATTACTTCCCGCAACATTCCCGGAAATGACTAGGGTATTAAACTCACAAAGGGATACATGATGCCCACCGTTATAGTTGAAAGAAGTTAAATACAGTTTCCTCAAAGTTTAGAAGGTATGGATTGTTGTCACTGTTTGCGAACAGACTCGCGTCTACCATCTTTGACAGTTTGACTCGTTCAGGGTGCTTTGTACCAGTACTTAATGCCAAAATGTTAATCTAGTTTTCTCAGTGAAAAAACACGCAATTATTGAGTTAAAATGGACTGGTTTTTTAACTTTCTTGTTAAGCAAAGCTTCTATGTATGCGGTTGTTTATGATTTTGATATTAGCTTTGTTTAATTCTCCAGTGCTAATTCATTATAGAAAATTTATCGTATCAATATTTGCGTTTATGGCTTGCGACTTGCCAGGATTCCCTTTCCGTTTTTCTGAGAAATTGGTTTCGGGAATGAAGTTTTACTTCTTCAAATAAGTTAATAAAGTAAACACAATGAAACGCGTGCGCTGATTGGTCTAGAGTTGTGTTTACATTAGTCTGTGTAAAACACTCTGAGCTCAACTATTAGATCAATCAATCAATTAAAGAGAATTTGCAAATCAATTATGAATACACGTTAGAAGAAGATTAAAGGTCTCGGGCTTGCACTGATCAGCTCTTAAGTTCTCCTAAAGGTCTCGTCGGTTTTCATAAGCCTGTGCAAATATGTAAACATCTTTTACTTCTTAAAGATTATGTAAATTAATACTACCGAACATGATCGCATTAATGTCATTTACTGTTGAAAATTTTATCTCAGCATTTATCGCCTACTTTTGTCTAATAGTTAGAGAAAAATGAGCAATTTTTCGTTCATCCGTGAGTCGTCTTTAAATAAAAAAAACTTTATTGGGCAGTTTTCTGATGTAGTCGTTAAGGGATCTTGAGGGTTGTACTTAACAAGGCTACTTGACAAAGAACAATACTGTATCCTGTCACACAACCAAATTTATAAAAAAACAAAAGGTTTTTGTCAGCACATGTTGAGGGATGAAGTAACTAGCTATATATTTCTAAAAAATGATCTGTGCAAATGAAAGGATAATATAACAATACAGTACTCAGTATCAAATTGATGACTGTGCTTTGTTATAATATTTCTGAGTGATGCATCCAATGTAAAATATGTATGCGCCGTATATTTTGCAACACTGTGTTTCACACATAAAAGATTATTGGGAAAATGCCCGACACCATATCGCCACGTGATCTTTTAAAAATAAGTATTACATTTTTCAGGATCAGTATCAACAGTGTTTACGTTATACTCTGTAATTCTAATTTAAACAGATTTTTGTTCGGACATTCAAAATATGCTTTGTTCCTTTCATATACACAATTCGCTTTGCAGGCTTTGTACTTATTTGTATGATATGGATAAAAGCAGCCTTTAAAGGATATGTTTGCTAAGAAGTAATATAGTATTGTTAGTATAAAAAGATGAACTTGGGAAACGTTTTAGTTTAATTAATGGAGATGAGGAGTTTGTTCTTTATTCTCCTGGGGCTAATTCTACGGTGAGAAACGGAAGAGATGGATACAAGTTTACCACTGAGGAGATTTGTTTAATTGCACAAACTCATCTACATATGTAGCCTTCACTTAATCGGGGAAATTGGTGCGACACGAGACCTTCCAGATCCTATATCGGCTGTGTAAAGTTTGGAAAATGTAAGTTTTCATGAATAATTTTGAGTGACAATAATGTTAATATCGTAACTGATCCATTGAACGCCCCTCTAATAAACGCATCGAATGTAATAATTGTCCTCCCTTAAAGCCCAAGCTGTACATTCGACGCTTTTCTAAAAATTTCTCGTATATCTTGTATTCACAATAAGTCGGCTGGTAGCGTTATGGCCGACATGTTGGTTCAATTCAACAAAGGATTTTTATTGTTTACAATTCAAATTTCAACGATGATGAAAATCTCTTGGTGTTTTAAGTCCTTGGCGGAATAGATACGCTAAAATGTGCATGAGTTTGGCGACTTATTTTATTTTTCCACTTAGCGACTTTGTGGTAGCCTCTAAAGACCGACACACACTATCGCTGTCGCCAGGTCGCTATAAAGGCCACTAATGAATATATATGAATACCCATATCATACAAATAAGCAATTGCTCAAACGTGTACCATCCACGACTCTCACTGATAAAAGATGTCGGTTAGATTTTATTCTGCGTAATGCATTGATTTGCTAATACGTCGAGCATGTAGTCCACGTGAATCAGCATAAAAGAAAGTATTTGCTTTGTTGAGAAGCATTTCGTTTTGATGCTGTATAATCTCTCCTGCGCACTAGTTGCAGCAATTGAACCAGCTTTGCCTTGTCCTTTTTTCTAATGTCCAAATGTAATTTGTTAGTTGTGCTTTAAGAATTAAAAGATGCTTATTGTGTTTATTATTACAAGCCGAGGAGACCTTTGGAAGAACTCAAAAGTAGTGGATCAGTTTGCACAAGCAAGCAAGTGCAAACGCAGCTTTAGACCAGTTAGCACATAAGTTGCATTGTTGTTTTGTAAATGTCTATAATATTTTGAAGCATTTAGGAAATTTCTACATCGTTTATTAAATGTGGTCGTTGTCATTCCTACTGATGATAAAGGATTTTTTAAAAGTTATATCTAAGGGCGAAACAAAGTTGTTAATCAAACTTTATTTGAAATACTTTTAGAATACCCTACGAAATACTTAGTTACCTGCATGCCTGACCAAAACCGAACCTTATTCCTAATCATAACCAGCCTGATAACTGTATGAAGTCTACGTGGTGGGGCTTGTATAAGTATGCTTTTATTTAATCAAAATATGTTGGAATGCTGCCAAAAACTCCAAGAGCTGGGCCATATATAATTACAGACAATATTTTTGCATAAATGAGCAAACTTATATTCTCATGAAAAATGAAAAGGAGGTAGGAAGGTGTCACACTTGAGCGGCCTACTTCTTTTGCACAAAAGCATTGCATGTGTTTAAGCATTCTTCATATTTTTTATATTTGAAGTAAAAAAGAGCTATTCACTTAATTTCTAAAACGACGGAGGAATGATAGTTTGGGGAGGTGGCTAGTATACATGTATGAATTGCCAATATTCTAAGTTTCTATTAAAATGAATTGTGACAACGGATAATGCAATTTGAATATAACCATATAGCCTCCCACCAGTTATCAATATTCCGCCACCCTTACTAAATTTCATTACCATTCTTTACAAAATAGCAACCTGTTGTGGCTTTTCATGGCAAACATCCTCAATCTTGCCAAAAACCAGACATCGACGGTCGTATTCCTTCAGACGATGAAAGTAAGTGATAAAGATACTAATGGTAGTACAAAAATAACAATAAACGGATGACAAAAATCACACGAGAAAGAATTGTGGTGATAATTTGTTTATTACATGAAGAAAAATATTGATAAACAAACCATTCAATATGTATAGGCATGTGAAAATTTCTAATTGGACTGCTTTTGTCCGTGATATTGTATGCACAAGTAATCTTTTGTAAGTCAGTCATATGCTGACATTTGACCACTTTCAACAACTTGAAAAAATTCGGAAGAGGCTTTTTAGCAGATTTCAACAAATGTCAATTCAAGTTATTCTGTTATTATGTCTTTTCATATCAAGCAAATTTTTAAAATCTGCTATCCAAGTACATTATATTTTAATTCATAATATCGTTGTTCATAGCATTGATCAAGTTGATGTTTTTATGATTTGAATGCTTCTATACTTTTTGTTACAGATATTCAAAAAATATATTCAACGAAAAACAGCATTAACATATTGTCTTTTGATGGTGGGGGAAGTCGAGGTGTAATGGAATTGGAACTTTTGAACGACGTTTTACGATTGGCGACGATTGTGTTGAGAAATCCTGAAACATTAGACTACCTTGTATATGAAGAAAGTAATGAATGGAAAATGCATTTCTTGGAAGATCGCGACGTCCGAGAAAGTTTGATCAATGATCTAAAAGAAGTTGAGAATCCCATTCATCCCACCGATATTTTCGACATGATAGTTGGAACCAGTACAGGAGGTCTGATTGCGTTTGGTTTGGTTGGTGGAAATAAAGTTGGAGATAACCATCATGAAAGGAAACGGATGAGTGTGGAAGAATGCATTGAGATGTATCGCTGCAATACTGAGATCATTTTCAAAAAAACTTGGATGCAAAAGTTTATTTCTTTTATCCCAAACTGTTTCCCCGTTCCTTATATGACATATCCACAAGCCAACATGGAGAAAGCCATAAAGAATCAGTTTGGTGAGTGTGACTTAAGTGACTTAGAAAACCGTATTGATTCATATGGTGTTGTTGGGGCTGTCGCCAAAAAAATTCATCCAGACAAATATCTTGTACTCTTTGACACTGCAAATAAAGACCAAAAAAATTACAAGGCTTACGAAGTCTTGCTTGCATCCTCCAATGCTCCATTTTACTTTGACACTCCAGTCGTAATTGGCAATACTAAATATGTCGATGGTGGTTTAGGAGGAAATTGTCCGTTAAAACAAGCAATTCCACGAGCACGGGAAATTTTTAAAAACGCAGAAATAGTTTCAGTTTTGTCAATTGCACCTCCATTACCTCCCAAATTAGAAAATCCTTCTAATCGTATAAGTTGGATCAATTATGCACGTCACGAATTAACTGATGGCCATAAGGTGTTTGAAGAAGTTGTCAAAAGCCATAAATTGGATAAAACTTTGTTTCAAAGGTTGTTCCCACGTAGTAATTCCTTAAAAACATTCAAATTGGATGAGATCGATATAAAAAAGATGTTAGATGCCATGGAAGAAGAAAAAGTTCGGGATGATATGTTTCTTGTCGACATTGTTGCCAGTGCAATGGCTGTTGTCCTGGCTTCTAGTGATAAAGTAGAAAGTCATAATGATTCGTTGAGTGTTGCAGTAAGGCTTGCTAAGGCAGCAGGACATGCGTACGAAAGCAAGGAAGAATATAAGTCAGCAATTGTCTCTCACCGAACTCGCGAACGTCTTTATACGTCTAGCAAACGTACTCAAACGTCTTCAAAAGTCAGCGATGGTCTTACTACTGTTATGATATCTTATGACATTGCAAAATGTTACAAAGAGCAAGGAGACTATTCTAAAGCTTTTGAATTATTCGAATCAAATGTTGATACACTTGCTAACCTGAAGTTTGATGATCAAAAGTATGATGATCTAATTGTTGATAACTTGATCGAAAAAGTGCACTGTTATCTCCAAACCTTTCAATATCAAGATGCAGAAAACTGTTTGAATAAAATCAGCCATTATGAGATCAGAGATGAAAAACGTGTCCAAGTATTAATCTATGAAGCATGGTGCAAGCGTCAACGTGGAAAACTTGAGGAAACTTTCAACCTTTACAGAGATGCAGCCAAAATTACGTTAGACAGCAAAAACTTTGACAAGGCAAAAATACTCAATAACATGGGCTTACTTTTTACAGATCTTGGAATGAAAGATAAGGCCTTTGATTTCATTTGCCAAGCCCAAAATATTAGAAACATAATAATTGCACAGAAAAACCATCACTTGCTGGCTGAGTCTCATAAAAATGTTGGGTTATGCCTAGTAGAGAAAGGTGATGGTAAAAAGGCCGAAAAAGAGCTACAGAAAGCTATTCAAATTTACGTGGAAATTGGTGATGAAATTAAAATTTCTAACGTACTTCAAATTTTAGCCAGATGCATGTTGTTGCAAGATCATTTAAACTACAATCTTGCCATGAATTATGCACAAGAAGCTATTGAGAGAATGAGACCACAAGTGCCCACGGATTATAATCCGGGAAGTGCGAAAATTCTGTCAATTTTCGGTAGGTGTTTTTTCGAAACTGGAAGATTAGAAAACGCCGAGGAAAATCTTGTAACAGCTTCAAGTTTGATTGAAGATTTGCTTTGCAAAAATCATCCACAACTCATTGAAATCTACAAACTTCTTTACCAACTTTATGATAAGGATGGCCAACCCAAGCTGGCTGAAAAGTACAAAGAGAAAAAACGGCGCATTAGCGATGAAATAGAAAAAATAGCTTCGAAAGTAAAAGACTCAGACGAAATTCTGAAATGGAAAGAACAGTAAATAACGATTTTCGTACTTTTACTTTTTTATTTGCTTGATTTATATTCCTTTAATTGCCTTTTTAGTTGTTAATTTTATTCATTTGTAGCCAGAGAAGCCACAAAAGAGCTCAAATATAGCTTGCTAAGAAACTTTGCATAGTTTGTCAACTTTATATTTAATTACTTTTTTTTCTGTTTCAATACTCAGAAAATACCTTGCTGTGTGTTTCCCTACGATATTTACATGGCGCTCATTGTGCTTGCATCATTTCAGAGAAAATTACAATCATTTATTTGCATTTTGGTTCTTGGAGGGTTTTCGTACCAAATTCCATTGTTACAGTCGTTAAAATACAAACAATGCTTCTCATTTTTCTTTATTAAAGTTTTACTATGCAGTTACTTGCTACATTTGGTCATCGGCAATTATAATTGGTGAAAAGTTTTACATATTTTTGCACCTTTTAAAAAGTCGTTTATGTCGTCATTTTTAAAATGTCGTTCATGTCGTCGTTTTTTAAATGTTGTCCATGTCGTCGTTTTCTAAACTTCGTTCATTGCGCTTTTTCGAATTGTGGTTTAGCTATGTTCTCCTTTTGAACTGTCGTTCATGACGTCTTTTTGAAATGTCATTCATGTCGTCTTTTTGAAATGGCGTTTATTTCGTTTTTTTAAAATGTCGTTTAGTTCGTGTTTTTGGAAATTTCGTTCACAAAAGTTGAGTTTTGGTCATTGTATTACAAGTTCTTGTTGTCGTTCCAAATATTAGTCGAATATTTAAAATCCAAGAGCTGATTTGTGAAAAGCACACAGGGTTTGTACGAGAAGTAATACCTTGTGAATATATATGGAGGTTTGTGTTAGACGTAAAAGTGGTCCTTGGAAGTTGGAGATACAAGTTGAGCGGACAGCAGGTCAATGGAGGTTTGTTACTTTGAGTGGTGGTCGTGGTGTTTTGGCAATAGGCGTGAATCTGAATTGAGGTCAATGGAGGTTCGGTGCAAGGAGTGGAGGCAAATGGTGGTTTATGAAGGTTTGGTACTAGTAGTAGCCGAGTGGTGATTTTATGGGGTTTTGCACCATGAGTGGAGAAAGATGGTGATCTATGATGGATATTATATAGAGAAAAGGTGCATAAGGAGAAAAACAGTTGCATTGTTCAGTTAAATACTAGTTGGAATTTATTTTTAAAATATTACAATAATATTACCTAGTATTGTATAATATTACATAAAATTACATAATATTGCAGAGCATAAGAGACATTGATAGTCGGGCCTGGAATTGTTGCTACAATGTCAATGGTAAAATGTGATAATTTTTATTATTTGGTAGGTCTTCCCTGTAACCTTATGAATCGTTTTATTACAACAGGATGGTGGACTTCAGCTTCAAAAGCCAGCATCACGCGACAAGGTGAAATCAATATTTCGACAACATGAACATTTGATTAGATATCTAAAGAGGGCAATGGTGTATTTTATATAATTGAATAGAAAACATGAACATTTGATTAGATATGTAGAGAAGGCAACCGTGAATTTTATAACATTAAATACAAAACATGAACATATATGATTAGATATCTAGATAAGGTAATCGTGTTTTTTATTTTATTGATTTATAGTATCCTGTCTTCAAGAAAACAATTCTTAATTAAAATTTTTATCTGTTTGTCTAGTTGGTCGGGATTATATGGGCGATGTCTTTTTACATTTCTCAGATGAATGATGATGATGGAGTGAGCATTCATGAAGGCATGGAAGAGCAAGGTTTTTCAATCTCTATAAGGCTGGTATTGTTACTTTTCTACAGATATGTGGTATGTTGTTTCTAGCTTATTATATACAGCGAATATTGCCTGTGTCCTAACACACCACTATCACAACATAATACCACTAAAAGTTCACACAATACACTATATCCTGATATATATTATACTATTCTACCCGTACATACTTACTTACTACAGCTTATCCGCATATTTCATGCCATTCCTTCCGTGAATACCCACATAACACAATACATCCTCATATTTCATACCATTCCATTCGTGCATACCCACAAAAAAAACCATAGCTCATACATCATGTTACGACTCATGTATGAATTTTTCAGAAAACGAAGATATCATACTAACTACGATCATGTATCCGGACAAGAACTTGGCAAAATGCTACTTTGGTTTTAATGAAGTGCTTTGGTGTGTTTTAGCTCGATTTGTCATTTTGATTTGACATTTTGACATTTTGTGAGACCTTCTTGATCCAATGCAGGTGCATTTTCACATTTATTAATTGCTGTAGTATATTTTTTTAAAGATATTAATTCTTATAGCATATTCTATTAACTGTTGTGGTATATTTTTCAAATTGTGTAAGTTTTAATAGGTTGAAGTATAAAATATTGTATAAAGTTTTAAATGCTTACTTATTGTATAGTATTTTATTGGACTGGAAATTAGTCTTAATTAATTTAGAGCCATGTTTCATTGGATTATACGCACCACTTAAACGTAAGAGATTTTAAGTTCTTGAAAAACTAAAGCAGTAAATTTTTATACATTCTCAACAAGTATGAACTTGAAAATTTCAATTGGATCTGGGGAGCTTACAATTACGTCGCAGCTTACAATGCATGTGGAAATCTTTGATCATGAATTTAGGAAAGTGTAGATGGAGGTTGATGATTGCTCTTTGTAATAGTGTAGACTTTAGTGTGAACCTTTCATGATTTAGCGCATGCACAATTCGCAATAATTCATAAATGTACTTTTGCAGGTCCAGCTTCTCGCAAAGTTTTCTTTTGAAAGTCTCATAAAATATCATCCAAGCTGAGAGCAAAAAGGCAACAAAAACAATAACAATGAAGAAATTGAAATGGTATGTTTCATATTGAATCGATAGTAAATAATATCATATTGTAGACATACGTTGTCTGTTATGATCTGTAATGGAGGAAGGGACAGGAAAGTTAGTCAATTACGTTGCCAGATATTTTCTAGCCTTGTCAATCATCATTACATTCAAACACTTTTTTCGTAATGATGTAAGATTTACCTTTATAATTCAGCCTTCCTTTATTTATATTTTGCAGGAATCAAGTCCAACCACTGGAGTTGATCCTTTGTCACGTGAAATGTTGAAGAAGTATGATATTTATGCGAAAGATAAAATACATAAAAGGTTACATGATATGGATCAAGATAAAAGAACGAGAATATTTGCTTACTTGAGACGCAAATCTATTATAATTATGGGCGTGATGATTTGGTCAATAAGCTTCGGTAGTTAAAATTATGATCTGTGAAACCATGCAATGTTGGGTGGTTCTCTATATAAAGAATGGTATATGTAAATATACAATGGTGGGTACTTCTCTAAATAAACTTTAATTATGTAACTATACATTGTTGGGTAGTTATCTCAATAAACAATGGTATATGTAACTATACATTGGTGGGTACTTCTCTAAATAAACTATGGTATATGTAACTATACATTGGTGGGTACTTCTCTAAATAAACTATGGTATATGTAACTATACATTCGTGGGTATATCTCGAAATGAGCTACGTAGACATAAAAGTGCTCATAAAAGTAAACATAAAGGAGAACACAAAATTAAACATAAAGATAGTCACTAAGTTACAAATAAGACATAAAAATAGACATAAACGCACCCAAAAGATAACGTAGACATAAAGGTAGACATAAAGGTTATCGTAAAGGTAGACATAAAGGTAGAAATAAAGGTAGACATAAAGGTAGAAATAAATTGTAGATATAAAGGTAGACATAGAGGTAGACATAGAGGTAGACATAAAGGTAGACATAAAGTTAGACATAAAGGTAGACATAAAGGTAGACATTAATGTACACATAAAGGTTGACATAAAGGTAGACATAAAGGTAGACATAAAGGTTGACATTAAGGTAGACATAAAGATAGACATTAAGGTAGACAAAAATATAGACATAAAGGTAAACATAAAGAAAGACATTAAGGTAGACATTAAGGTTGACATAAAGGTAGACATAAATGTAAACATAAAGAAAGACATTAAGGTAGACACTAAGGTTGACATAAAGGTAGACATAAAGGTAGACATTAATGTACACATAAAGGTTGACATAAAGGTAGACATAAAGGTTGACATTAAGGTAGACATAAAGATAGACATTAAGGTAGACAAAATATAGACATAAAGGTAAACATAAAGAAAGACATTAAGGTAGACATTAAGGTTGACATAAAGGTAGACATAAATGTAAACATAAAGAAAGACATTAAGGTAGACACTAAGGTTGACATAAAGGTAGACATAAAGGTAGACATTAATGTACACATAAAGGTTGACATAAAGGTAGACATAAAGGTTGACATTAAGGTAAACATAAAGAAAGACATTAAGGTAGACATTAAGGTTGACATAAAGGTAGACATAAATGTAAACATAAAGAAAGACATTAAGGTAGACACTAAGGTTGACATAAAGGTAGACATAAAGGTAGACATTAAGGTAGAAATAAAGGTAGACATAAAGGTAGACATGAAGATAAACATAAAGGTAAACTTTAAGGTAGACATAAAGGTAAGCTTAAAAGTACTCATAAAGGTAAGCTTAAAAGTAGACATAAAGATAGACATAAAGGTAGACAAAAAGGTAGACATAAAGGTAGACCTATAGGTAGACATAAAGGTAGACATAAAGTTAGACATAAAGGTAGACAAAAAGGTAGACATTAATGTACACATAAAGGTTGACATAAAGGTAGACATGAAGGTTGACATTAAGGTAGACATAAAGATAGACATTAAGGTAGACAAAAATATAGACATAAAAGTACACATAAAGACATAAAGATAGACATAAAGATAGACATAAAGGTAGACATAAAGTTAGACATTAAGGTTGACGTAAAGTTTGACATAAAGGTAAACATAAAGGAAGACATTAAGATAAACATTAAGGTAGACATAAATGTAGACAAAAAAGATAGACACAAATGTAGACATGCATAAAGGAAGACATAAGGTAAATTAAGGTAGATTTAAAGGTAGACATGAAGTGTTTCATCATAAGTAATAGGATGGTGGTGAAATAAATTAATGATTAAACGTAGTGAAAAGCCGAAGAATATTTAGCAGACTTCAATTTATCTCATAAAGCTTTTGAGTGCTTGTCATCACGAATTGAAGCTACTATCATGGTATTAGTTTGCAATAGGACGATTTGAGAAATGTTCTAGTCAGTGCTTCATAAACTGTGAACATATTAGAGCGTTTTCATGCGTGCTGTAGAGTACTGTAAATGAAAGTTTCTTGTTATTTTGGAAGTAGGTGGTTGTGATTTAATTATTTCCAGGTCAAAAAATTGGTGATTGTCAGTTAATAGACAGGAATAATACGTTTAAAGACGTAATGCAAGTCCCGAAGCTCGTTGTTAAATTATAGGATGTGTTTTTGAACATTTTTATTGTAATATGTATCTTTGTGCTTAGGATCGGGTGACGTGATGTGAAAAAGCAATAGGAAATGGTGGAGTATGTGACAGAAGCAAGGTTTTGTGATTGTGAGGATTACGACTGTTAAATGTTGGAGTTGTTTGATATGTGGAGGTTTGTAAATGTTTTGTATTAATCTTTTGTAAAGATTATTAAATAAGCGACGTTTACAAAGTTTCAAAAGCTGTGTCGTTGTTTACTTTAAAGTTGCATATGAAATGTATAGTTTTGGGATAATTAAATTTGCGAAATAATTTTCAGCTATGAATGCATTGGATTTTAGACATGGAGTGGAAATGTGCAAGAAGAAAATGAAATAACAAAGAAAGAAGTTATAGAATTGCAACGATAAAAGTGGATGAAACAGAGTTGGGGAATAGTCATTGGTGATTGGAAGGTTTACGTAAACTTTCACAAATTTTAACATTTTTCACGAAAAGACTATAATTCATGCATTTTCCCAAGTTTTTCAACTTTTTTACACAAAGACTATAATTCAGAAAATTTTCACAAATTTTCACACTTTTTCAAACAAAGACTATAATTCATGCACATTCACAAATTTTGACATTTTTTCAAACAAATACTATAATTCGTGCACTTTCACAAATTTTAACATTTTTCACGAAAAGACCAAAATTCATGCATTTTCACAAATTTTTAAATTTTTTCACACAAAGTTTATAATTCTTGCATTTTCACAAGTTTTCACAGATTTTCACACTAAGACTATAATTCATGGAATTTTACAAATTTTTACATTTTTTCACACAAAGACTACAATTCATGGAATTTCAAAATTTTAAGTATTTTTTAAGAAAAGACTATAAATCATGCGTTTTAACAAATTTTGACATTTTTCACGAAAATACTCTAATTCATCCATTTTCACAAAATATTAAACTTTTTCACACAAGGACTATAAATCACGCATTTTCACAAATTTTGACATTTTTTCACATTAAAACTATAATTCATGCATTTTCACACTTTTTCATAAATTTTCACACAAGGACTATAATTTATGGAATTTCAAAATTTTAACTATTTTTTCGAAAAGATTATAATTCATGCATTCTTACAAATTTTAACATTTTTTCACACAGACTCTAATTCATGCATTTTCACAAATTTTAAAAATTCTTCACACAAAGACTTCAGGCATTTTTCAGCATTTTTCACATAATCAAGCATTTTACAAATTTTCTTTAGTTTTCACACATAGACTAAAATTCGTGCATTTTCTGAAATTTTCATACTTTTTTACAAAAATTTAACAAAATTTTAACATTTTTACATGCAAAGACTATAATTTTTGCATTTTCAAACATTTTTACTTCTTTTCACAAAATGACTATAATTCACGCATTTTCATACATTTTTACAAAGTTTGACACAAAGACTATTATTCATGCATTTTCACAAATTTTCAAACTTTTCACACAAAGATTATAATTCATGCATATTTACAAATTATGACAGTTTTTCACAGAAAGACTATAATTCACACATTTTCACACAAAAGACAATAACTCACGTGTTTCAAAAAAAAGACAATAATTGAAGCATTTTCACACCAAAGACAATAATTCATGCACTTTCACAAATTTTTAAATTTTTTCACACAAAGTTTATAATTCTTGCATTTTCACAAGTTTTCACAGATTTTCACACTAAGACTATAATTCATGGAATTTTACAAATTTTTACATTTTTTCACACAAAGACTACAATTCATGGAATTTCAAAATTTTAAGTATTTTTTAAGAAAAGACTATAAATCACGCATTTTCACAAATTTTGACATTTTTTCACATTAAAACTATAATTCATGCATTTTCACACTTTTTCATAAATTTTCACACAAGGACTATAATTTATGGAATTTCAAAATTTTAACTATTTTTTCGAAAAGATTATAATTATATGTTTGTAAATGATGATCGTCCAGGTTAATAAAGTCCTGAGAAGGACTGTTTTTGATGTTAATAAAGTCCTTCTCAGGACTTTATTAACCTGGACGATCATCATTTACAAACATATAACGATACTCCCGGGTTCAAACCATTTACTTTATTAAGATTATAATTCATGCATTTTTACAAATTTTAACATTTTTTCACACAGACTCTAATTCATGCATTTTCACAAATTTTAAAAATTTTTCACACAAAGACTTCAGGCATTTTTCAGCATTTTTCACATAATCAAGCATTTTACAAATTTTCTTTAGTTTTCACACATAGACTAAAATTCGTGCATTTTCTGAAATTTTCATACTTTTTCACAAAAATTTAACAAAATTTTAACATTTTTACATGCAAAGACTATAATTTTTGCATTTTCAAACATTTTTACTTCTTTTCACAAAATGACTATAATTCACGCATTTTCATACATTTTTACAAAGTTTGACACAAAGACTATTATTCATGCATTTTCACAAATTTTCAAACTTTTCACACAAAGATTATAATTCATGCATATTTACAAATTATGACAGTTTTTCACAAAAAGACTATAATTCACACATTTTCACACAAAAGACAATAACTCACGTGTTTCAAAAAAAAGACAATAATTGAAGCATTTTCACACCAAAGACAATAATTCATGCACTTTCACAAAAAATGCTATAGTTCATACATTTTCACACAAAAGACTATGAACGAAACCTAACGAATTTTTGTTCTATTAAATCTTGAAGGAAATACATTCCATTGACAAGAGCTTTGCCTAGTAATGTAAATTAAATTTATAATTTATATGCATTCTTCATTTTTTTACATAACTAAAATAGGTTGTTTTATACATTTGTAAGTCCTAAAATTTTGACTACAATGGATTTGCATCCCATATACATTTCATTAGCCATTTCATTCTTTTAAATGACACAGCGTAATCTTGCACTGGTTGAAATGGTTGTTAATTTTCTATTTTTTTATCAGTTTCTTTGAGTGTAAGTCGTTTAATAAAAAAGCACTTCACCATACAGATGACGACTGTATTTTATTTCATCAAATCGCTATCGCCGACGTAAGACGTTTTCCAAAACAACTTAAGCCTGCAATCATTGTCCAAAACACCGAAAATCAGGCGGTGGATATCTTTCTATGTTTTTTGGTATAAGCGTATTCTTTCCACATCATCTCGATGGACAATCAGGGCACACAACCCGTTTACAAACGGGGGAACATAAACCGCTGTATTGATTAGAGCATCCGGTTGATGTGTAATTATTGACACAGTAAGGAATGCACGTGACTGCAACGAAAATTTACAACATGATAAAAATTATGAAACCAAGCAACAAAGCTGGTAGCTATATCTTGATGCCGTCCCTATCCGAACTCATTCAAAATATTTTAAAATAATTTGACGAAAACAATACAAACCAAAGAGTGTTTTCACTGTCTACCATGTTGGTGGAAAAAATGCATGTTACCATGCAAGGAAAAGAATTTAGGCTGAGTTCATACTTGGCGCATTGAATTTAAGAAAATAATTTAGAACCCATTCTCCTAGTTGTCTAACTACAGCGTCAATGGTCAAGGACAGACAAGAAGGCCATCTTGAAAGGGGAAAAAAGCAAAACTCACAATCCAAATTAAAATAAGAAAGTTCAAAACACCAATCCTATTAAACATTTAAAAAGAAAACCTAGACTATCAACACTGCAACTGTATATCAACGTGGAAGAAGCAGATTTTAGTCCTAAATATCGTGAGTTTTTCGACCTTTCATAATGGCGGCTTGCATCACTTGTAACTTTAGAATTTCGCGAGAGTCATGCATCAAGTAAATTGGGTTCTAGGCCATTGGTTTGAGGAACTATCCTAACAACATGGCTGTCCCATGGATGGATGTCCCGATATATCCCAGGTCACTATTCAAAATTCAAGCAGGTGAGTTGCAATACTTAGGTAGTAACAATCTTTGGTAGCAACCTAGATAGGCAACCTAGGTACGTAGGCAATACCTAGATGGTAGCCAACCTGGGTAAGCAACTTAGGTAGGCAACCTGGGTGAGCAACAGGTAGGCAACTTAGGTAGGCAACCTAGGTGAGGCAACTTAGGTAGCCAGCAGGTGGGCAACCTGGGTAGGCAACAGGTAGGCAACCTGGGTAGGCAACTTAGGTGGGCAACCTGGGTAAGCAACCTGGGTAGGCAACCTGGTAGGCAATATCTTGATGGCAGCAACCTAGTTAGGCAATACCTGATGGTAGCTACCTGGTGGCAGCCTATATAGCCAACAAGTGGGCAACTTACGTAGGCAACTTAGGTAGGCAACTTAGGTAGGCAACCTAGCTAGGCAACTTAGGTAGGCAACCTAGGTAAGCAATATTATGATGGCAGCAGCCTAGGTAGGCAATACCTAGATGGTAGCAACACCTAGGTAGGAAACACTCAAGTTTAGTTAAAGATGGATTTCAAAATAGCAAATACCATGGTGAATGGTGATAATAACAATGTAATAGTTCTTAAAAGAATTGTTTTAACCAGAACACTAACCAAACAATTCAAAGGAATCGTTATTTACAGCTAGAAGGAGACACTATGCATTTCGGCAGACTACTCATCAGGTGTCAAAGTCTGCTAAATGAGAACCTCCAAACCATGCTATATTTATAATGTTACAAAAGGTCAATGTCATCCCTACTTTTAGAGATGACACTTAAAACAAAGACAGATTAAACACGTAATTCTTTTGTCGGCAAAGGACAGGATTAGTCAATTTAATTAATACCGAATCCATGACGCGTAGCTGGAATAACGAGCGACATTTTTTAATAATTTTAAAGTTTTCATCAGAATAAGCATTGGCACAACGAGTGTTGCTTAAAAGATGTTTTCCAATGCGAAGAGAAAGAGTCAAAGCGTGTGTACAAACCAGTGAAAGTTGCATAGAGAAAAGATTTCTTTAGTGAAGTGTTTGATAAAGCGAACGCAAAGATTGTCCTCAAAAGAGTTTATTGATAGTGATCTTATCTCACTGAAGAATATTTTTGTGTTAAATGGATATCAAAAAAAGTTGCTAGACAAACTTTTCTTATCCACTAACAATGAACGGAATAAACTTTTCGGACGGGCCAAGTGCCCTGTTTACTTTAAACTTCCCTGGATGGGCAAGGCCTTTAATGACATCAAGAAGGAAACTAAAAATATCCCTGAGAGTTTGTTTTTTGCATGCAATGTGGTCTTTATATTATCAAAAAGAACTATTCTTCCACCCACTCCCAAAGAGTCTCTCCTTGCTCAAATATCAAGCAATGTAGTCTACGAGTTTAAATGTGAGTGTGATGCTCGCTATGTAGGTAGGACTTCTCAAAGGTTGAGTGAAAGAATAAAACAGCATGTACCAGCTTCTGTCAGGAATAAAAATGTTCCTTTACGACAACTACCAAAACGTGGCTGTAAAAGTGAAAATCCGAGTCTATGTGATTCAGCGATTGGAAAACATCTTTTAAGCAACACTCGCTGTGCCAATGCTTATTCTGATGAAAACTTTAAAATTATTAAAAAATGTCGCTCGCTATTCCAGCTACGCGTCATAGAGTCGGTATGAATTAAATTGACTAATCCTGTCCTTTGCCGACAAAAGGATTACGTGTTTAATCTGTCTCTGTTTTAAGTGTCATCTCTAAAAATAGGTATGACATTGACCTTTTGTAACATTATAAATATAGCATGGTTTGGAGGTTCTCATTTAGCAGACGTTGACACCTGACGAGTAGTCTGCCGAAATGCATAGTGTCTCTTTCTAGCTGTAAATAACGGTTCCTTTGAATTGTTGGGTTAGTGTTCTGGTTAAAACAGTTCTTTTAAGAACTATTACATTGTTATTATCACCATTCACCATGGTATTTGCTATTTTGAAATCCATCTTTAAGTTTGTCACCACGACAAAGTCTCTGTTTCATCAAGTTTAGTTGCAATACCTACGTAGTAACAACAACCAAAGCAGGCAGCACGCAAATCAGTTGAATATACCTATGTAATAACATCCATAAAACTATATGACGCCCAGATTCACCTTACCTGAAAGTATGACTTGATCTTGTACAATTTACTCAAATAAAGAAGATAACCCAGGTAGAATTGCGGTAAAAGTGAGTTTGGTAAGATAGCATGGTTAACACAATGCGGTCTCCGGCCTATCCCGGCATGCACCGGCATTGAAGTATCGCTGTCAGTCGAGCGCCGATTCCGTGATTGCATGGGATTTGAGTTGAATACAAACCTAAAACAAAATGACTTTATCCAAATATGAAAGAATTTTTGATAACTGTACACAAGAGAAAATATATTTGTTCAACGTTGCAAAAACACCACTTAAGAATACTTAACGATACTATTGTGAGCTTTGCTGACCAATTTTCACAAGTAATGGACCCAAAAAAATAGCTGGTATGTCAAATAAGTTCATACTAAAGATGAACTTTTAGTATCTTGATACAGTCAACTCTTGTTATAACCTAAGAAATGCGATATAATTTTGCCTTAGCAGTAGTCATCTTAATCATTTTTTGACTCTGAAGAGGACTACCAAGGTTGTCGAAACGTCAGTTAAAAGAACACCAACAGTCCTTATTACGACTCTACTAACTTGGACGATCTACATCCAAAAACATGTAAAGATACTCCCAGATTCAAACCATTTACTTTATAACTGTCATTGATTATCATTAGAACTGTCATTAACTATCATTATAACTATAATTGACTATGATTAGAACTATCATTGACTATCACTATAACTATCATTGACTATCAATATAACTATCATTAGAACTGTCATAGACTATCATTACAACAATAATTGACTTTCATTATAACTATCACTGACTATCACTATAACTATCATTGACTAACATTATAACTGTCGTTGACTAACATTATAACTGCCATTGACTATTATTAAAACAGTCATTGACTATTATTATAACTATCATTGACGATCATTATAAACTATCATTGAGTAACATTATAACTGTCACTGACTAACATTATAACTGTCATTGACTATCATTATAACTGTCACTGACTGACATTATAACTGTCATTGACTAACATTATAACTGTCACTGACTAACATTATAACTGTCACTGACTGACATTATAACTGTCATTGACTAACATTATAACTGTCATTGACTAACATTATAACTGTCACTGACTAACATATAACTGTCACTGACTGACATTATAACTGTCATTGACTATCATTATAACTGTCATTGACTAACATTATAACTGTCACTGACTGACATTATAACTGTCATTGACTAACATTATAACTGTCACTGACTGACATTATAACTGTCACCGACTAACATTATAACTGTCACTGACTGACATTATAACTGTCATTGACTATTATTATAACTGTCATTGACTATTATTATAACTATCATTGAGTAACATTATAACTGCCATTGACTATCATTACAACTGCCATTGACTAACAATATAACTGTCATTGACTAACATTATAACTGTCGTTGACTAACATTATAATTGTCGTTGACTATAATTATAACTGTAGTTGACTATCATTAAAACTGTCGTTGACTATCATTATAATTATCATTGACTATCATTATAACTGTTGTTGACTATCATTATAACTGTCACTGACTAACATTATAACTGTCGTTGACTATCATTATAACTATCATTGACTATCATTAAAACTATCATTGAGTAACATTAGAACTATCATTGACTATCATTAGAACTATCATTGACTTCTGCATCATACCTCATAACGTTTCAAAATTCTTGATTGCATGGAATCTCTCTGTTGCATTCAGTAGTAAATGACACATCAGTTGATGAGCTCGTGAAGAAATTACTCCCTGTTTGTAACAATGAAAAATTAGGAACAATTATCTAATAACCTGCCACAAAGATTACAAACAACAACCAGGCTGGGATGGTGGTGGATTCATAAACAATAGTAACACTGATATTAATAGATTAAAAGGCATTAACATATATTTCTTGTGAAAACCAAGAACTACGTAGCATCTACTTTTAATATTGAGTATGTACATAGGTTAATTGGTTTCTAACAGTTGAACTTTAGCTGCTTACTTATAAAACCAAGCACCCTCTAAAAAATCCTAATTGGATCCACCTGTTCTGGGCTATGATATGATTAGGAAAAAGATTTAAGTCAACTTTGCAGTAATAAGTAATTAAGTATAGGGCAGTGTGTTCTATAATTGCTCCAAAAATTGTTGAAATTATCAACATTTGCTATTTTACATCATTGAAGGAATGTGCCTAAAACAACATTAGCTCTATAGTCCCAAACAGAGATGCCGGCAAGGAATTATTTTCGAAGGGAAAGGATTTTACCTACCAAAGTTACAATTATGTATAGGTTGTCATTTTTGATATTGCTAATACTAGTAATAAGAGATATGGCAGTTTTAAGAGATTTGACTCGTCTCCAATCCCTGTGGGCTTGCTAGCTCAACAGGTAGAGCGGCGGACTAGTACCTGAAGGTGCGAGCTCAAATTTCATCCAAGTCACATGTTTTTCATGTGCATATTAAAACTGTGTTAGGATTAATATATTATACTAGTAATTGTACAAGTAAACAGAGCAGATCCAGGTTAATTAAGAATAAGCACATTACCAAAAATAAATTTCCAATTCAAAAAACTTAAAAGTAAATCCCATCGGAAATGTTTTAGCCTTAAATATTTTTAGAAATTTCTCATCAATAGCATGCTTAAAAATCTTTTAACTTAAAACGAGCTTCTATAATTTATTTTGACATAGCCTGGACCCAACACTGTACATGAAAACCATAACATGGAAAACATTGATTTGAAAGAGAAAGTAAGCTTCATTTTGATGGCAATTCACTTGAAGCGATGGTCTACAAGGATAATTTAGCTTGCAGTGTCTAACAAAGGGCTTAAGCTGAGATTAAACAATGTTTACCTTTTCAACAGGAGGTCTGGCTCATAGATGATTACCATGATGACAATCTAGTTATTCCATGAAAATAGCTCATCAATTGTAAACATTCTATTCTTTGGGAATTCATGCCCTATGGTAAATTTATCATGGTATTTTGAGCTTGAAATCACCCTGGATCTGCTACATGTTACCACAGGTCAAAAAGTTTTACACAAGGGGGAGTTAAAAAGTGATAGCATGTGCCCTGCTTTCATACATACCACAACCACATCTCTTCTACGTTCTAAACCACTTTCTTCTGGAAAAATGGAAACATGATTGGTGATCCATCCACTTGAATATTATGTATTGCTTTAAATTCCATGCAGCATCCTTCTAGCCCTTGAAGATTTAAAGCTGTTTCTGAACCTTTCTTTTATGGAAATGACAAATGGAAAAATTGTCTTTTCAAAGTTATCGACTCTGGGTCATCTGGTCGGAAATTATTTACCGAAAAGCCTTCTTGCTTATATTATTGATCCAATAAACGCCTTCTATGAAATAAACGCCTTGTATCTAATAAACGCCCATCTTGAAGCGTGGTTTGTACGAAACCCACCGCCCCCCCTTACTCACTAACGCCCCGACTCTAATGGTCTCATCTCACACATTACCATTGTGTTGAATGATGACAATTGTGGGTGTCAATTGGGCTCAGAAACCAAATATTTAGTATTAGATTGGTTTCAATGTTCATAGTTGATACAAATGGCAGTTTTGACTTTTGGCATGGCAGAACATGGGAAGACTACAATATTCAATTTTCCCCCAAGATCTTTGAATTGTAGTCACATATTTGGATCAACTCTCACCTCACCCCTAATCTAAACTTGCTTCCGACAGCCTTGGAGTCCAGATCTACTTTCAATATATGACATATAACCGGTTACCTACTTTGCCAACAAAGGCCAATTATCGGTCACCTACACCCAGATGTTTAAGAGTTAAAAATACATAAAAGCATGTTCAATTCATATTAAACCTAGTATAAAAGAGGGGGGACACACTGCAAATACAGACAAAAAATGTTTGAATGAAATATATTTTTAATTGTGCCATGAAAAATTATGACATCAAGTAAATACTTTTGATAATACAACACTTAATCATATGAAACCTATTGCACTAACTACACGTGACAATCAGCATTAAAAATCCCAAAGATTTGATAAATTATAGCGACAAAGTTCATGAAAAATATGATTTCAGCTAAATGTGTCAAAAACAATCATATTTGCCAGATTTCTACCAACCATACTGAAGCTGTCATGTTTTAATGAATGCCTAAATCAACACAACAACAACAACACCGGAGATTGCAGTCGCCTATAAACAAATACTCATGTAATTAACTCATTAAATTTGTACAAAAAGACACCACGCTCATTATAAGTGATGCGACACATTTCAATTGTGTTCACAGAAATCTGTAAGATGGAAAAAGTATCAAGGAAGTAGAGTGTCCGATTGTCCTTTAATAGTGTTGAGCATTTGCTCAGAGGATCATACAACCCTTTCTCTTCTTCTTTTTTACTTGAAGAGCTGCCCGGGTTGCGGTCTCAAACACTTCCCGAACGCCATCCTTGGTTTTGGCAGAGCACTCTAGGTACGCAAATGCATTAATGCGTTCTGCCATATTTCGGCCATCATCACTTTTCACCGGCTCCTGTTTCATCTTTGCGAGCTCACGTTTGGTACCCTCGTCATTACGAAGATCTTTCTTGTTACCAACTAAAATTATGGGCACATTGGGGCAAAAGTGTTTCACTTCGGGAGTCCATTTTTCTGGAATATTTTCTAAACTATCAGGACTATCTATGGAAAAACACATGAGGATAACATCTGTATCGGGGTACGACAGTGGACGAAGGCGATCATAATCTTCTTGTCCAGCTGTATCCCACAAAGCCAGCTCTACAGTCTTGCCATCAACTTCGATGTCGGCAACATAATTCTCAAACACAGTTGGCACATATACCTCAGGGAATTGGTCCTTGGAGAACACAATGAGCAAACATGTTTTACCACAAGCACCATCTCCCACTATTACCAACTTTTTTCTTATTGCAGCCATCTTGTTATTCCCTGAAAGACAACAGATTATTTGCTTATTTCTATTCCATTAAAGACCCTAGAAAGGAGGCAAACAAAACATTTTCTGCTAATGATATCCAAATGTTACTCAAAAATCCTCCGTCATTAGGATGAATGCACTGTACTTAATATCCAGCTAATCTAAGCTTGTTTTTTTCTCAAGAGCAATGCATATTCAAATATCTAATAATAAACAATTAATTTTTGCCACTTAACACATTTTGAACCTTGGCCAAAATGTGCAGAAATTTACCATAATACACATCCTACGCTGGTCACGTTATCAAAAAACAAGAAAATCGTAAAAATCCCCAAACGATGGACTCTATAATGACAAAAAAAATAGCCCCAGTGTGCACCAGAATTTCAGGCGGCAAATTTTTTTGCAACAGGACAACAAGTTACCAATAATTCCAGTACATGTCCTTAACCAACTTTCCAAACGCCATACTTTAAATGTTCGCAAACAATCGAAAAAAGATAAATTTGCAGAGATTTCGACGGGGTCTTTGAGAAAAATGCCTAGTAACTACAGTCCTCGCATTCAAATAAATCTCGGGGTTCAGAAACGAGGTTGTCAGTAAATTATTGTTTTAACATCAGCACACCCTTCCGTGATGTATAACGTCCATTTTCTTTCATTACATTCTAGAACATTTGTCTAGCTAAATGACTAAAATATTCGCTTCATTTTGTTAGATATTCATTCGAAACCGTGTAAAACGATTCGAAGATGCATGTACTTTGTTTTGGATGCCAAAAAATGCGTTTGCATGCGTTTCGTCGCTAGTATTCATCGAACAAAGCAAAACATTGCAAATTCCATCAAGGCAAGATATGGCCGACATGTTGATGGAGTATTGAAGGTTTATAACACATTGCACCGTCTAAAAGTTTACGTGGAGCGAAAATGAACAAACACGAATGCTTACCTAAACGAAGGAAGATCGAAGAAACGAAAAATATCCAGTAGATGCTAAATATTCCAAGATTCTTTTTAGTTCGTCTGTTCAGACAGATAAACCACACCTTCGTGTAAGGTTGTAGAGGCTTATTAAAATTCAACGGAAGTGAAGGTTGTTACACGTGATCACTGTTCACCAGCTTCATTGGCTCGTTGTTCGCTGCTTCTTTTCTTTTATTGAACGCAAATGCACGAGTAATTCACGCCATTTTCGTGGTTTAAAAATGATTTTGCTTCCTCGTTTGTATACAAACAATAAGTGAAAGATAAATCTCAAAGGATGAGCAGTTAAACAAAGTGTTGCTACCACATTACACTGGCCAGCGTCCGTCAATTGTTTCCTAAAATAACCTGGGTCAATCACGCAGTATAAAAACGAGCGGAATTTACTAGCTTTTCATTTGATCATCAAGCAGGCCATTGATAAGGTGACACTAAGTACGAAACAAGTTTTACCGCAACTACGTATTTCTATTTCACCAGAGTGTAAATATGATACGAACAAATTTGTGAATTGACAAAAACAATAAAATAGAAATTATTTTAAATCGTGTGAATCGAGGAAGTGCTGTGTGCATTGTAAAACGTTGTTGAGAACATTGGAAAATGTACATAGAATTATTCCAGGAATGCACCTTTTTAAAGAGACTATAGACAATAACAAATCCAGTCGCGACTTCCAATTTCCATTTAACAAAGAAATTCGCAGCTCAATTATAATAAACACACTTGCTATTTCTGTATTAAAGAATCATAAAAATCGTTCAATTGATGAAACTTCCACCTTTACACTCACTCCAATATAATTTATTACAGCTAGTTGTCAATTAACAAATGAAAAACAAGCAAACAGATGTCCTAATCACAACTATGCTTATCGTTTAAAATACGTTTTAAAGACCAATTTTTAATGCACAATCAAACACAATCTCAATTTCTTATCGCATTTTTCAAGACAACTAAACTGTCACGATATTTCACACATGCACAGTACTACAACGTAAAGGGAAGGGAAAACGCGCTTCGAACGAGCATGCTAAGCGAACTGAGGTGTCCTCAAAATTTAACAATTTTCCTTGTAGTTTATAAACGCGTCCAAAACATACCAGATCGCATACGGTTGTAGTCGGGAAGTTGTTCAACAGGACCTGAAAAATATTCGGCAAAAATAAGGGGATGAATAATATTCCGCGAACATCACAGGATGAATATTATTCCGCGAAAATATTCAGGATGAACGGAAACGAATGGCTGCAACTCAACCGGAAATGACGTTCTCAAGTAAATGGTTTGACGAAAAATTAAGGCATTAATCTCATATCCTGACATATCTTCACCGTAACGCTAGTAAAGGCAAAACAATCAACAGAAATCAATCAAATTAGTAAGAACACCGGAAAAACAAAAAGAGAAGAAAATTCCCTTTTGCTTTCATGTCGTTGAAACAAAAGAAATTTTTCATTGCCAATTTGTGCTAGCGTCACAGATGGGAATGACATCAGAAATCAACGGTATGATGTTTAGCCAAGGAAATTCAGGGGACAGTCCAAACCCTTCCTATTGGAGTGTAAAATGATGGCAAGTTTAGCCTAAAGTTCGTCAGCTATTTCAAGTTTGTTAAAAGTATTCAAAATTCCAGAAAAGTACACGAGATTTTTACATTTTCCTATTTTGTCGATAACGTTCGACCTCATCTATTTAAAAAAAACCGAATGGGGAAAGGTATTGCAAGGGTTTGGATAAAGGACTACCAAAATATGTCATTACGAATAAATTGCTATTCAAAGCACTAACGATCAGACACAAAGTAAGAGAAGTTTTTTCCAAAAAATTCAAGGTGTTAGTGAACAGATCTTTCACTTTCTTCGATTTCACAAAAAACATGTTATTTTCGAAGTCATTTTCACAGTTTATATAAGCAACGTTTATTGACACCAGTGCGAACCGTATTCAATGAAGGATTTGAGAACTGTGGTTTTAGAAAATGTTGAAGCCATCATGTACTCAATCCATGGCAAAATTTCACCATGGATTGAGAACTGTGGTTTTTAGAAAATGTTGCAGCAATCACGTCCTCAATCCATTGCTCGAAAAGAAAACCAAAAAACGTGTCAATCTCTCGATAAACTTACCCAAACCAGCGACGGCAATACAACGATCGTAAAGATATTTTGTCGCAACCTCTCTCACTGTCTTGGCATCGACCATCTAAAATAAGAACGCAACTTTGCACTCGAATATTCTCTTTACTAACAAACGAGACTTAAATAACACATACGAGTCGATAAAAATGATATGAACTTCGTGGAGTATAATCAATAAATAATCTTACATCAATTCTTTTATCCAATTCTGGTAGAGGAATTCGTCGACCATAAGTCAACATTTGTCTACATCAAAACAAAAATACTGTTTTACTCCATAATAAGTCACTCAAGGTACTATTGTAACAAAAATATACAAAAAGTCCACACACTGGCATGGAGAGGTTAACCTTACACATGGAACTCCTTGCGTAAAAAATCAACTGTTGCCTCTTCATTTCAATTTCACTACTTCGAACACTTACTGAGCAAGCTACTCCACAACCAATAATCCTATTCTTAAAAATATATACTATAAATATTGCCTAATGCTATCATTATCAGGACTGGTTTCTAGACTTGAAAAGAATGTACATGATAATGAGCATAAAAATTACGACTGCCAAAGCGTAGTTTGGTAAAACACAAGACAATAGACACTCCGTATATAGTAAACATTATTTAATCTAACCTAATGAACATACAATCTTCAACATACAATCTTGAAATGAACATACAATAATGAACACACAATGAGATAAACGCTTCAGAAACCATTCCTATTTTTTCTTATTATCTTAAAATTGTTTCAGACATGCTTGATGCATGGAGTTAAGTCACGTGGAAAACTGCTGTGGCTTACTTCATAACAAACACCCCATAACATCGTTATCCGCCATATTCCTCTACATAGCCAAATACACATACCTGCCAATATCTTCACAAATTGGCGTAGATCCTGGCCAGAAAAAATAAACAGAAATTAATAACGGTCCATGGCAGACGGCAAAGATGGCTATCTCACAGATAATGTCGATCGTAAGCATGTGTTTTAAGAGATAGCGAGAGATAGCTTTCCTTCTTCTTTACCCCACACACACACACATTAGATACATGGAACGAGCTGCAAGAAATCAGTGATGGATCCGGCAAGAATTTTTCAGGGGAGGGAAGGGGGTGCTGGGCTTAATAATCACCTACGTAGAGTTCAGAGTTAGAAACCAATTATTGTTAACTTACTCGTTATTAAAAATGGATATATGAACATCAATGACGGCTTTTAATCAAAGTAAATATCATTGATAGTCAATAAACTTTACTGATATAATCAATAAAGGCTTTTTCCATTAAAAGTAGAATGGATTTTACTTTTATTATATACAATTTCCAACCCTCCCCTCTATAAACTCTTGTTGACCCTTGCCTACAGTGATGAACCCTGTGCACCTCCCTCCCTATAATCCACCAGTGGAACAAATGTTTTGAAGGATGATGAAACACGGCCACCCGTAGCCCAAACTCTTCACGAGAATATATATTTGGTAAACTTACCATCAAGTTGGAACAACATATTAGTCTTCAATAAATTGCGGGCTCTTTCCACTTCAGAGTCCGTCACACTATTACAAATTCGCATCCTGTACAGAAAAGAGGAATTTAATTAGGTGCAAATCAAATCTTCACAAGGAGGATTTGCTTACTTTACGTTAAAAAACTATTGAAATTACTAAAGGAAAAAGATTATTCCTAAGTGAAAAAAGGAGAGTTTACTTGAAAAGAAACTTAAACAAAACCTGGTAAAATACTACTAAAAGAAATAAATGAACGAAGAAGTTGGGTGCAATAATTTAAGGCGAGCAAAATTGTATAAACAACACCCCATGTTAGCAAAGCAATGCTAAAAGATGGCCCTCATATTTACACCTTCGTACAGTTCCTACTATTTCCTAGGTATATACAGTGTCTAGTTCATCAGTCGTGTAATCAATTTGATCATGTGCACATGGAGAATAAGTAAAAACATGCTAAGTTTAGAGCTGCAAGGCAGGAGTCCTAGAGGAAGAGGTTGGAAAAAAACATTTTTCCAACTACCACAAAAACAGCAAAAAATTTTCTGCCGCCGATCAAGTAATTATTTACATTGTTTCCTTTATCACCTGTAGCATATATCGAAAACTAACAATGGTAATCTTCTATCTATAGTTACAAAATAAACACAATGAAACGCGCACGCTGATTGGTCTAGAGCTGTGTTTGCATTAGCCTGTGCAAAACACATCTGAGCTCAACCAATCAAATCAATCAAAACAATCAATCAGTAAAAGTGAATTTGCAAATCGATCATGAATACATTTTAGAGGAAAAATTGTTGTTTTTCGTGTTTTTACTGGCTTATGCAAACCTCGGAGACGCTTGTGAGAACTCTCGAGCATGTGCATTTGCATTGATCTGCTCTCAAGTTCTCCCAAAGGTCTCCTCGGTTTGCATAATCCCGTGCAAACACAGTAAAAATCTTTTATTTCTTAACTGAAGCTCTGTTAACTTGAAACATTGTAATTCTATAAGGTAATATATTTCCCGGTAGCTCAAAGTTAAACCTTCTCGTTGTTAGTGAAAAAATCCTAAGTTTTCAATATTATCTGGGACCAATGGTCTCACGATCCGATACATTCAGTGGCGTCGCCAGCATGATAGGTGAGGGGGGTTTCATTCAAATATACATGTTTTTCGCATTAAGTTCTTTTGAAATCAATTGTTTCTTAGGGATTAAAACATGAATAAATGAATATTGTCCTCCTCACTTATCGAGCTGGCGATGCCACTGAATAAATTATTCACCCTGATTAATGGATACACTGGAAAAATGACATCAAGTTAGATGCTTTACTAAAATAGCACACAGTCGATGAAAGAAGAAGGCAGAAGGTGATACGCTTTGGCGACCCACAAGAGGACATTGCAAAAGCTAAAGAGGTTATATTCAATCAGCTAAGAAACTGCATACACTCACCACTCCTTTTGTATCACATAAACCAAGTTATCAATAGTCATCCGATCACAGACCATGTATATACCCCTAGAGAGGTCAACATATGATATAATATAACATGACGTACATACATGAAATACAATAACAAAATGTAGCTACATGTTCAGCATACCATAATCCAGTATCTGTATAACAAGTGTTAAATGACATGAAACTGTGAGCGAGGTTGTATTCGGACACGTCCTAAACACAAAAATGTTGTTTACATCATCGGTTATGGTGGTCTATGAAGTCGTATCTATGAAGTGGTATGGTGGTCTATGAAGTGGTATGGTGGTCGGTACGTCGATTGAAGGGTATGAAGTGGTATGGTGGTCGATTGAAGGGTATGAAGTGGTATGGTGGTCGATTGAAGGTATGAAGTGGTATGGTGGTCGATTGAAGGGTATGAAGTGGTATGGTGGTCGATTGAAGGGGTATGAAGGGTTATGGTGGTCGATTGAAGGGTTATGAAGTGGTATGGTGGTCGATTGAAGGGGTATGAAGTGGTATGGTGGTCAATTGAGGGGTATGAAGTGGTATGGTGGTCGACTCAGAGTAAACAATTCCCTCACCTGTGCAAGTTTACTGGAAACGTTATGAGCTCCGCTGAAGGATCGATCCCAATTTCCCACCAACTGAAATAAAGAAAAAACAACTTTCAGCAAGATGCATCTATGTTGCAGTGTCTTTATCAAATCGATGACAGTAAAAATAATAATTTGATAATCCCCTTCAAAATTTTTGCAATAACTGCAACGTTCTAAAGTAAAAGTGTCACATTGCCAGTTATACCAATACAGTCAAGCGTTAATTTCTATTCCTAAGATTTCGCGGGCCCAAGGATAACACGATGTTTTAATTTGTATCTAAGACATAAATATTCACCATCATTAAGCAACCTAGCAGCTTACACACGACAAGTTAAATAAACAGTAACCAAAATTGCACAATCATGTAATCGTCATCATGTAAGTTCGATAACCTTAGGTTTCTATTCCATATAAAAGCAATGACGTAGTAAAACGTTTCGATAAAATAGTTTCAACGTACGACGTACCACATTGGCGACCATCAACGCAAAATAATCAGGATGCGTCCATCCACAACCTTCAACAGCCAACGTTATATGTGCCAATGGCATATCGTCGTTACGGACTCGAATCTGAAGAAAATGAACAATATGTTTGATAGCAGGCTCATTAGAGCAGCAGACCTAACCGTTGGGTTTAGAAATTTCATTTCAAAATACACATATGTAATATTGTCATTACTCGTACCTCGCTACCGGTAAATCTGCACGGTTCTGGAACGTCAGTTTCCTCGTAGGTAGACCTCAGTCCACTAAACTGTTTCTCGGCCAGCTTTACCAAAGCATCATGGTCAACACCTAAACAATAAGGTTGGAAAAGCTTTAGGAAAACAGCACACGAGGTATTGAAACTGAAAGCTTCACTCATATATCATTGCTCAACGTAATATCAAGCAAAAGTCCCTGTGTTGTTTGGTTTTAAAGCAAGATCTTTGATGAATATACATCCTAAAAAACCAACCTACCTTTGAACCCCCACAGGAGTTCTGAACACGTGTAATACATGTCACGACTCCTTCTAAACTACATTCGATATTTTCATAGATGAAATCACCTTTTTGTTCAGGGTTTACACTCAATAAACGATCAAATGGGAAAAATTAAACAACTTTATAAAACAAACACAATAAAATTGTGTAAAATAAACACAACAAATAAATTGCTGTAGTTTGTAGTAAAATAAACACAACAAGTAAATGGCCGTGTTTGCAGTAGCCTGTGTAAACCGATCTGCGCTCAACTAATCAAATCAAAATGAATAAGTATATTCTAGAGAAAAATTAGAACGTTAGTTTGAAATTTGTCTGTTTCACATCATTGTTATCTTATAAAAGAAATAAAACGTGTTTTTTTGCGACTGCACTGGCACATACAAACCACGGAGACGTTTGTGAAAACTTTGGAGATGATGTATCCCTCGACCATCAGTCTCGGGTCTGCACTGATCTGCTCTCGAGTTCTCTCAAAGGTCTCCTCGGTTTGCATAAGCCTGTGCAAGCACAGTAAACATCTTTTATTTCTTAAATAATAAAAGACAAGTACAAGTAAGAAAGAGATTCAAGTCAATACAATATCTTACCACCAGCCGCAGCAAGAACCATCCTGGGTGCACTGTAGTGTTTGTTGATGTATGCCAAAAGATCTTCTCGATTGATACTCCTGTAATAAAACATACAATATAATAGCGTGTATGACTGAGTTAAATGAAATCCGCCAATAGGATGATCTTCGAACCGTGAAACGTTATCTAGCCACAGATAAAACACGATAGTGATAGTTGGAATGCAAACTGCAACTTTTAAAAACGAGAAAACAATAAAGAAAACAAGGAATAACTACAAACGCTACGAACTACATGAAAAGTAAGGTTTTATGGAGCCGAAAGACTATTTGAAAACGGGTTTTGCAGACAAAATACATTCTCGCAGAGACAAAATTTCACCATCCTCTACGAAACTACATCCTCTCCGAAAAACGCCACTCGATCTTTACAACGTCGAATTACGTTAATTAAATTCTTCAAAACACATACTTGATGTTTTCCGTTGGTCCCAAAATGGTTCTTCCTAATGCAGTTCCTTGATAAGCAGTCGCATGAAGATGATCAAATATAACTTCTTCCAGTTGAGTATCCACTTCCTATAAGTTATAGAGAACGTTTATTATCTTTTTTTTCATACATGTTCATAGCATTTTAAACGATGTCCATGACTTTATAAATATATTCACGAGATTATAAAAGACGTTCATTAAACATATTCATGCCATTTTAAGATGTTCATGAGATTCTAAAAAAGATGTTCATGATATTCTTAAATATAACATAATCAGGAAGTTTTATATGAAGTTCATGACATTGCAAATGAAGTTCATGACATTGCAAATAAAGTTCATGACATTGCAAATGAAGTTCATGACATTCTAAATGAAGTTTATGACACTCTAAATGAAGTTGGTGACATTCTAAATGAAGTTTAGGACATTCTAAATGAAGTTCATATCATTCTAAATGAAGTTCATGACATTCTAAATAAAGTTCGCGACATCCCAAATGAAGTTCATGACATTCTAAATGAAGTTCGTGACATTCTAAATAAAGTTCATGACATTCTAAATAAAGTTCGCGACATCCCAAGTGAAGTTCATGACATTCTAAATGAAGTTCGTGATATTCTAAATGAAGTTCATGACATTCTAGATGACGTTCGTGACATTCTAAATGAAGTTCATGACATTCTAAATAAAGTTCATGACATTCTAAATAAAGTTCGTGACATTCTAAATTAAGTTCGTGACATTCTAATGAATGCTTATGACATTCACTCATGAACTGAACATTCGGTTACAATCTTAGATATTAATTCAAAAAAGTGGCTTTTGTTCGCAAACCTGCATTTCACGCAAAATCACACTACGCTCTCGTTCAATTTCCTGTTCACCAAGTTTTGAATTTTGAATGATATCAGCAAGAATGTCAACAGCTATGAGAAAAAGGCTACCCGTGACGATAATGCATGGAAAACAACAAAAAACTTAAGCTATGGCTAAAAGTACAATTGAAGAAAAATAGCAAACCTTGATCCATATCTTTACTGAAACATTTTGCATAATAAACTGTTTGTTCTCGTGAAGTATAGGCATTTAAATGAGCTCCAGCATTTTCAACTTCTAATTCCAATTGTAGCTGAGTGCGGCGCTGTGTTCCTTTAAATGCCATGTGCTCAAGAAAATGTGCAACACCATTGTTCTGTTCTGTTTCAAATCTGCTGCCAGCATCAATCCATAGTCCAACCTACAGACAGCCAAAAAAAACATATGGTTAAAGGTAAAAAAAAAGTACTAAAGGTTGCTAGTAGCTACCAATAAAGTCTCAATGAATAATATGAATGAATGATTGAATGATTGAATGATTGAATGAATGATTGAATGAATGAATGATTTAATGATTGAATGAATGATTGAATGATTGAATGATTGAATGATTGAATGAATGAATGAATGATTGAATGATTGAATGAATGAATGAATGAATGAATGAATGAATGAATGAATGAATGAATGAATGAATGAATGAATGAATGAATGAATGAATGAATGAATGAATGAATGAATGGATGAATGAATGAATGAATGAATGGATGAATGAATGAATGAATGAACGAATGATTGAATGATTGAATGATTGAATGATTAAATAATTGAATGATTGAATGATTGAATGAATGAATGAATGATTGAATGATTGAATGATTGAATGATTGAATGAATAATTGAATGATTGAATGATTGAATGAATGATTGAATGATTGAATGATTGAATGAATGATTGAATGATTGAATGAATGATTGAATGATTGAATGATTGAATGAATGATTGAATGATTGAATGAATGATTGAATGATTGAATGATTGAATGAATAATGAATGAATGAATGAATGAATAACTGAATAATTGAATGATTGAATGATTGAATGAATGAATGAATGATTGAATGATTGATTGAATGATTGAATGAATAATGAATGAATGAATGAATGAATGAATAACTGAATAATTGAATGATTGAATGATTGAACGAATGATTGAATGATTGAATGATTGAATGAATGAATGAATGAATAATTGAATGATTGAATGATTGAATGAATGAATGAATAATTGAATGATTGAATGATTGAATGATTGAATGATTGAATGAATGAATGAATGATTGAATGATTGAATGAATGAATGAATGAATGAATGAACAAATATTTTGACATGCTAGCCTTGTCAACCAAAGTTTATTACCATGTGGGGATTGTTTTTATAAGAATACAATTATATGCAATGGAAAATCACAAAGGAATAAATAACAGCAGCTATCTATAATGCTCAAGATAGGTTTATTCTATTATTAAATATAAATTACAACTAAGCTTGAAAATTGGTAATCCAGGCATTATCGAAGCACTGAGTCAAAAGCTTAATAAAAGTCATTTATAAAATCTGGAAAAACTTTTACTTTTCAAAATTACAAACTATGTAAACTAAGTGATAAAATGCAAGCAGCAATTTTATTTTGAAAAATAGACACATTTTTGTTACTCTGATTTCTAATTAAATTGAATTAGAAACAGAAGCCCTATCATACCAACAAGAAACTATTCTTCAAGAAGTCAGTATTTGATACATTCAGAGAATCTATTAACAAATATTACGTAGATCGTAACTTGTAATGTCTCTTTTGTAAACAATCTAATCAGTGAATTTGAGTTTTTAATAGTTTAAAAATCAAATTTATTTTTGCTTTTCTTTTCAAGTAAGTTGTTCCCCAGTCAATTCATTAAATGCATAATAAGATGATCGACATTCATGTTTAAAATAATTTTTACAGCTTTATTTTGAAGCTTTTGCAGCCTTTTAAACTGAGTTTGTCCCAATACATCCCAAACTTTACAGCAATATGTGAAGTAGGAATGTACCAAGGAATTGTAAATAGACATAAGTGTTTGATTGTTTGTGAATTCTTTTAATTTTCTAAGAGCAAAGATACGAGCTACTATTTTTTTGCAAACTTTCTCAGCATTACTTTTCCAAGATAAGTGTTGGTCAATTATTAAATTCAAAATTTCACAATCATGTGGTTATTATATGCACATAACTTACAGTTGCTGTTGGTATACCAGAATTCTCCGTGGCAACGCGTAGACCATTTGCCAAAGTTGTTACCTTGGTTTCAGGAACATTGTAGAGAGACTAAATAAAATGTAACCAAAGGAAGAAAGGATATTCTTAAGTTGGTAATTTATATGGCAAAACTTATGTCAGGACACCTTATCTCAATCCAAAGCAAACATGGAAGGGAACATTCCCACAAGATCATGAACAAAATTTCAACATGAGCAATGAGCAGAACTGCTCAGTTGAGTTTTTTTGTTAAAAAATATCTTGATGTGCATGCCATTGATCGTATTGTCACCATGTCAATTGCATTTTCCATGAATAAAAAAATGCCAACAAGTTTAAACTGAACCAGTAATGGAATTAAATATACAGCACCATGTTGCAGAACAAAATGTTCCTAATGTTTACATACTCCTTGTATTGTGTTATACTCATTTATACTTTGTTGTTCTTTGTTATACTCATGTACATTGTGCACTCAAGTTATACACATTTACAGTGAAATTTTCAAGTGTTTGATAGACTATGAATTTAGCCAAACATATCATAGATTTTAGCAAGTACATATGGAAACTTTAGTATGTATCGTAACTTCAATGTTACACTTAAACTTTAGTATGTATCCTAATTTCAATGTAACACTAAAACAAATTTGATTTATGTACACACAGTGGTACTATAGTGTAGAGTTTAAACATTGATAAAAAAACTCAGTTCAGCAGCACTATAATTTGTTTTGATAAAAGCTTGGGGGGTTAAGATGTTTTTAAGAGGCGTAAACAACTGTTTCAGAAGGTGCAGCCCTCTATGCAATAAAAAGCAAAAGAAAATGTAACGCAAACTTACTCATCAAATTTTCAGAAATTCTCTAACTCCTATGTCTTCTTAGTGTTTAGATTGAACTGAAGATACTTAAGTACCCACACAAGCACAAATCTATGAGATGTTTGGCTAAAATTCTAATAAGCGATTCAGAATTGTCTACTTTTTTTAATACACCCTGCACTGTGTGCATTTACAAAGGATGTTCTGAAATTTGCATAACATGACTTGCAGGCAGGCCAGTATACTTCTTCTCCTACTATCACTCAATGCCGTGCGCACACTCTAGACAAGACAACTAGTTGGCTGGATTCAAAAATCAAAGAACTGCTACGTAACGTTGAGTGCCCATCTTACTAAGACCATAGTTCACACTAACGGATAACTGATATCACCATTGCAAAAAAATGAGTAGATTTAGAAATTCCAACATAAAACATAAATACTTGTACAAAATAATGCAAATGTTGCCTATTAGACAATTCAATACCTCTTGATAAGCAGCTGACGTACCAAAACAGCGAGCATATGTAGCCTTAATATCAAGAAAAGCAATAAGTTATGAGCGTAAAAAATTTTTTAAATAGTAATCGCACTTTGAAACCTATTTAAAGGATGTTTATTACCAACCTTCGTAGTTTTACGAAGCAGAGAGCCCTGTAAAAGTGTTCGCAAAATTGGAATTTTTGACGCCATTTTTCTTGAGAGAGGAAGAAGGAAGATTGGGCTTGAGTACTCTGCTGACTACTTGGTAGCTCATACAGCAGACTCGTTAGAGATATTTATCACATTTTTCTTGTGTAATCGTTAAAATTATCTATATTTCTGAAATTACAGCTAATATTCTAAACCGAAAATGTTTTTAACCCGTTCAGAGTACGACAGGTATGATTTTTATCGTTATTTTTGGCCATAAAAGCTTCGATCGTTTTAAAATGATGTTTTTGACATTTTACTTTGTAGAGGTGTCAATACTTTCTCACCTGAGGGAAGATTGTTCCAAGTGGAATATGCAATTGAGGCCATAAAAGTAAAACTAACGAATAACATATAATTAGGATATTTTCTTCAGCATGCATTTGCATGATGAAGGCAACATTTTGCATACTTGTTGCCAAGAGACAACTGACTGACAACATATGGTTGGAAACAACCATTGATAATTTTATTCTCCATATGAAGAATCATGGTCAAATTAACTTGTCTTTCAGCTTGGATCAACTGCAATTGGTATTCAAACATCGGAGGGGGTTGTTTTGGCTGTAGAGAAAAGAATTACGTCACCTCTAATGGAACCATCAAGCATAGAGAAAATTATCGAAATAGATAGTCATATAGGTTGGCTTTGTTATATTTACTGTCATATAACCGAATTACAGTTTGAAAAAACTATAAAAGCATTCCTGAGCAATTATACCTAGGCTAGGCACATAGTCTACATGAAAGCTTTTCCATATGCATTTTCCAAGGTTTAGAAAACACTTTACTGAATACTCAATATATAAATTATATACCTAAGTGTTAGGTTTTATACTCACCAAGATGTGCCTTCACTGGAGCTGGACCTAAGCAAATGTTTCATATGTAAATTCAACAATTGAGTGTTAGGTACAATCTTTTCTTAAAAGGATGTGCCGTCAGTGGTTTAATAGCAGACTCAAGAACTATGGTTGATAAGGCTAGAGTAGAAGCACAGGTTTGTGATGTAATTAATGACAAAAATTGATTTTGAGTTTCTTTGAGGCACCACATTTAATGAAATGCATATTTTCAGAACCACTGGTTCACATACAATGAGCCAATGTCCGTAGAGAGTGTTACACAAGCTGTTTCAAACCTTGCTTTAGAGTTTGGTGATGACAATGCAAGATCTGGTGCAATGGTATGTATATATTAGTAATTTATTACAGTGAATATTTTAGACAATTTGTTGCTAATTTGAAAAAATCATTCTTGTTCAAACTGCCCATAGAGTAGACCATTTGGAGTTGCTCTTCTGTTTGGTGGCTTTGATGAAAATGGACCTCAATTGTAAGTTGTTTTTTTATTTAAATTTGAATACTGTTCAAATTTTCTTTGTGTTTGGTGTACATCTCCTTTTCATAAACAACATTTGGCTATGGTATACATCTCTTCCTTCATAAACAACATTTAACTATGGTATACATCTCTCTTCATAAACAACATTTAACTATGCTATACATCTCTCTTCATAAACAACATTTAACTATGGTATACATCTCCCTCTTCATAAACAACATTTACTATGGTATACATCTCTCTCTTCATCAACAACATTTAAATAAGTATACATCTCCCACTTCATAAACAACATTTAACTATGGTGTACACCTCTCTCTTCATCAACAACATTTAAATAAGGTATACATCTCTTTCTTCATAAACAAAATTTAACTATGGTATATATATCTCTCTTCATCAACAACATTTAAATAAGGTATACGTCTCCCACTTCATAAACACCATTTAACTATGGTATACATCTCTCTCTTCATAAACAACATTTGACTATGGTATACATCTCTCTTCATAAACAACATTTGACTATGGTATACATCTCTCTCTTCATAAACAACATTTGACTATGGTATACATATCTCTCTTCATAAACAACATTTGACTATGGTATACATTTGTCTTCTCATAAACAACATTGGGACTAACAAGAAAGCCTTGACAACCATAATCTGTTAAAAGTTCATCAGTTGCTGATGTCACCTTGATGAAATCATAATTCTCACTTCAGTTTTATGATATTACATGATTTTTTGAAAGTAGCTTTCTAAATCTGTCTTTTTATCCATCCAGATATCATTTAGATCCATCAGGTACATTTATTCAATATGAAGCAAAAGCAATTGGTTCGGCATCTGAAGGGGCTCAACAGTCGTTACAAGAAGTCTATCATAAGGTAGAAACATTGCCTACAAACGAACTTTTTACTGTTGAAGATGAGTTTAAGTTGGTTTTGTGAGTATTAGGTACAAAATAATCCAACGTTTAATAACTTTTTTCAGTCAATGACTTTACAAGAAGCTACTAAGCAAGCATTGACGATTCTTAAACAAGTTATGGAGGAAAAATTAAATGCTACTAATGTTGAGGTAAACGACCACAAAGTTTTTCGCTGAACTAAAGCAAAAACTCCCCAATTATTCCTCCTTTTTCTAGAAAAAATCGCAGAAGTGTTCTTGCCTATGTAACTCGAAAGTAATCCCCAGACTCCCGATAGTGTTCCTCGTAATTACGTCATTTACGTGTTGTTCATTCATTATTTTTATTCGTTGCAGTTATGCAGCATTACGCCTGAAAACAAGTTCAAGATGTTCGAAAAGAAAGATATCGAAGACATAGTAAAAGATATAAAATAAAAATGACGAACTTGACGCAAGACTTTAGTTTTTAAGACTGCAAATTCTCGCTAACGCAAAACATAAACAATGATTTATACAAAATGCATTAGCTGTTCTTATAGATAGAAATTTTGTTGAAAACATCAATATCCAGTTGACATATTGGCTTCTACATTCTCAATGCAGCGAGGATACGCTCGATGCCAAAAATACTTTAGTGGTCATGTCAAGTTTTTAGTATTTAAATACTTAAAGGCAAATCAATGAGCAATTTTCTTCAAAATAAGAACACGATGTTATAAGGCGATGAAAGTTGAAACCTGAAAACTCAGCTTGAAATTTGTCAAGTGGAAGCCGCACCTAAGTCTCCATAATGATTAATATAACTCTGAATTTGCATTTCAGCTATGACATCATTGACATGCATGGTTCCGACGTAGCTGCATTTGTACAAGTTGATTGGAATCCAAATTGTTTCAATGACTACTAGATGAAGTTTATGAAAAAATCACGTCAAACAATGAATTTTTGCTTAAGTCACTAACGTCCGAATAAATTGGCATGTGAACTTGACTTTAAGGTGATGGGGTCGAATTTAAAGAATTGGCGGACGTGACGTACTTTCAATCGGCTGACGAATAAAACAATCGAAACGAGTTTCACCAACACGCAATTTATCCAGGTGAAACATCGTTTCTGTGATTCTAGTTGTTTCCAGCGTTTTCAAGGCTTTTAGCTTTTGGATGAGAAGCACGTTTTTCCCTTCAGGATGCTGAATGCGGCATCCCTAAGCTTTGCGTATTGATAGAAAGCTATAGCCGACTCCATAGTTATGATTCTACAGCTATTTATATATACAGAGTTTTTTCTACAAAAGAGAAGTCAAGTTCGCATCCGGTGAGTCAAAAATACTTTTCCGGCATTAAATAATTATACAGTACAATTATCGTATCCTCATAAGACATCACGTCTCACCCTTCTTTGGTTGATTTTAGTATGCCTCACAAATGAAATCTATACACATACGTTAATCATGTTGCTTTTTAGAAAAAGGCAAACTTTTGACTTAATAGTTAATGAAAACGTCCTTTCCTGAAGATAGCCGCATAGTCTATAAAATTTACAAAAGAAGGCGGCGACCGGAGGTTAAATTCCGGTTTCACAAAATAAGTGGGTTGGAAAATCGCCTCAACGTGATATTGCGATTCTATTGTTGATTTATGATATGATGAATTGAAAACGTGAAATTGCACCAAACACACAGCCTAATTTTTAGCCAATATTAGGGCGATGTACACTCGTGCAAAGTCGCGTTTGCTATGTAAAGTGTCCGCGATCATAGTTTATGTATGTGGGTTCGTTCAGTTTCACTTCACAAAAATACCACATAATTTCAAAATTAAAAATTACTATATAAGTTTTTATTAGTCTATGTAATGACTATGCCTTCAATTCAGTAGATTTATGTCATTGACTGTCGTCATCAAGGAAACGGACGTGCGAGCGTCATCTTTATTGCCGCTGCCGTATGTTAAATAAGAGAGAAAGTCAAGTAGCGTTTCATTCGATCAAAACACAAAAGAAAGTTTGTATCAACGCTCCGACCAGAAGAGATAGCAAAGTGACGAGAAAACATCTTCATATACAGCAAGTTTAAATCAACGCTCTAACCAGAAGTGATAGCGAAGAGACGACAAATACATCTTCACACAGCAAATTTACGAACGCTCCAACCAGAAGAGACTGCAGAGACAAGAAATATATCTTCATACAGCAAGTTAAAATCAACGCTCTAACCAGAAGAGACAGCATAGAAACAAAAAATAAATCTTCATTTGTGTGTTTGAAGTTGTGAAAAAATGTCCATAAAGAAGTTGGCAAAAGCACTAAGCTTTAAAAGAAACAAAGGCATGACAAGTAAGTTGAAATCTCAGCTATTGAAACTGATGGCAAAGTTTAATAAGATACATGAGCATCGCTAACAGATAACTTGTTTCTTTCAACCAAGTAGCTAGGAAGCATTTTGCTGAGGTAGAACAATGCCAGCCCTTTATTAAATAGAAGTCAAAAATGACTGTTGAAAGGCTGAATTGCGAAAACCATCAGTTGGTTCGTTAGAATTTTAAGGTGTAAAAGCAGGACAGCGGATTTTCATGCACAGTATGTTCAGGAGTGCTTGCGCGATTTGCTTTTTCTTGTGGCAGTAGAAACATTCAAATTTCTTTAAAATATGTTAGGGGATATTGTGACAGTGACATGACGCCAAATCGTCAAGTTTGTAAAACCACAAACAGATGATGCAATGTTCAGCTTATTCGTTAATCAGAAAGGGCGCATGCTCCAAAAAGTTCTCTGGTTGAAGGTTTAGTCTTCATGACGCCAAATGAATGATTTGATCTTAAATCGCGAAGTAGAAATTTCGCTAACATTTCATTCATTTATTCATATTTATCAAGAGAAAAAATTAAACTCTGAGTATTTCCTATATTCATACGAAAAACCAATTGAATTCAAACGAGAGACTTTGGTAAATTTTCGACTATATTTCAAAGCCTCCTTCAGAAACGCGAGGCTTTGAAATAAACTCGATTACGCTTTAGAAAACCATCCAATGACACCCTGTTGGTAAAGGTCATCAAATTTTGCTAGACTGACGAAAACAGTTCCCAAGTATATACATATATTTCTCTAGGCAGCAAACGAATTTCAATCTCATTCTCTGAAATCTTTTGTAGTGAAATCAGATACAAAGAAGACCCTCAATATCGTGACGGTAGGCGACGGAGACACCGGCAAAACGTGTCTGTTGATGTCGTTCAAAGGAGAAAGATTTCCAACTAAGTATATCCCGACGGTCTTTGAAACGTACACACACGATTTGCATATCGAGGGGGTGGACATAGAAGTTGGTCTGTGGGATACGGCGGGTCAAGAGGGGTATGATCGCTTACGTCCTCTTGCCTATCCAAAGTGTGACTGTTTTGTGATATGCTACGCTATCGACAATCCAGACTCCCTGTCAAATGTTCGTGAAAAGTGGTTACCTGAACTGGAGCGTTACAGCCCACACGTACCACGGATATTGGTCGCAACAAAAAAGGACATTCGTCGAAGGACCTTGGCAATCATGGATTTTTTGAACGGTAATAAAGCGCATAAGATTGTGAGCTATGAAGAAGGTTTGTGTATGGCGGCGAGTATTGGAGCGACGAGATTTATAGAGACATCTGCTTTGTTAAATGATGGCGTCAGGGAAGCTTTTGAAGAAACGTCGAGAGTGGCGTTGGAAGCAAAAAAAAGAAAGAAGGAGAAGGGACTCAAAAGGATTAAAGGACGTTTTGTCATGTAAGCAATTCACATGTTCTCTCTGTAAATGAGAAGAAATGAAAATTGAAGTAAAAGTTGCCTGTCCACTGTGTGATTTTGAAACGTGAACGGTAAATATTTGTCGCAATGCATGATGGGAAGGCCTAGTTTAATGAATAGTTATTTATTACCACGAACGGTATTTATTATAAAGTATTGAGTGTGACATATCTGTACCTATATATACATGTATATTTATACTAAATAAATGTAAATAAGATAAATTAACTGTTGCAAGAACAGGAATAAAATGAATTCAAGAAACCGTAGAAAGTTCTATAATTGATCGGCAAAATGAAATCAACAATTAAGCTATCTGCCTTTTTCAAGATGAATTTGAATCCAATTTCAGCTATTTTCAGCGCGAGGTCGCAATCGACGACCACTCCAAAAAAAGACGAAACATTATGTATGTAGCTATAAAGTGATGTTCAGCAAATTTAACATCACCGTTTGCAGATGTTACTAAGAGTCTCTTTTCTTCTCCTTTTCCTTTGCTAATTGTTTTAAAAGGATGTTGGCCACTTCTCCTAAAACATTGCAAGTGCTAGACTCGTTTTGCACCGAGCATTCAACAAATGCCTTGGCTCGAATCTCGTGAGCTAGTTGAAGACCTTCGTCATACGTCACGAAACTGTCACGCGTACTTCTTCCATCTATGCCATCGACTGATCTTGGCATAACACTGGTACGTGGTCGCAAATCCTTTTTCGTTGCCACAACAACGACTGCAGCGTTCGGCTGTCCACATTTCCTCAATTCAGGCAGCCATTTTTTCGTGACGTTCTCGAAGCTCTGGCGACTATCCACCGAGTAACAAACGACAAAGATATCCCCACTCACGTATACCAGTCTTCGTAGACCGTCGTATTGCGAATCACCAGAGGTGTCCCAAATCCCTAACTCCACTTTTTTACAGTTAACTTTAACTTTGCACGTAAACGTTTGAAGAAAACCGGGAATTTTTTCTTCTGGCCTTTTCCCGCCTTTGTACGAGTATAGCAAACATGTTTTGCCAACTTTACTGTCACCCACGATGATAACGTTGAAAAAACCTGGAAATTTAAGATCGTATCATCAATTTACGAAGAAAGTGTGCTAAATCTTTAAGTTTTTTGTAATAATTCCCTGTTTTACAGCACGCCAAACTTATCTCTAATCCAATCTTTTAACAATATATCGTTTATAACCTTGTACAATAAGATCAGGGGTTTAGATTAGGATCATTGATCAATTTTGCGTATTCTAGTAGACGGAATTTGCTTCTTTTTTTTTACCTATTTGTAAGAGATCTATTGAAACAAAGACGACAAAGACAATAGACGAAGACAATTTTGCGTCATAATACAGACGATGCCAAATAATCTTCGAGTTGAAATGCCTCAGTCTAAGATGTTTCAAGATGTTTCAGGAAAAATCAGACAAGTTTAGAATTCAGACATCTGGGCTCTAATCGTCTCATAATTATTGAAAATTTTCCCGTGTATGGACATGTCTCCACATCAATTTCACGCTATTTTTTTGACATTTTAGACAAGCTATTTTTTTGTTTATTTGAAAAATTTCTTCAATATTTGAACAAACATCTTAACGTTTCAAGAAATTTAGGCATCTTTTTGCGATGAGATGTAATGGACCCTTGACTCTGACTAGAGCGAAGATCATAATTGAATACAAGCAGAAGATCAAGTCGATTGAAGAGGGGTAAAATTATTCGAAAATTATTGAAAGCACTAGAAAATATAATCATAGCAACAATTAGCCAGTCTCAATAAATATTTTGCTAAAAAAACTTAGTGACAACTATAAATGGATAAATGTAAAGGAATCCACGCAGTTCCATAACAATCACCAAGGAACTATAGCACAAAAACTTTAATAAACACTTTAACTTTTTAACAAAACGAGGAATGTCTAGCACGCGAAACATTTTACAAATTAACTTGCTTTTAAATATATTCATTCAAACTCAGCAATTTCTTTGTACGTGATTGAATAGCCAAAACAACTTGTGTAGCAACTTCGCTTGGCGATTTCTTTAAACGAGTTTTTTCTTCCCCCATAGAAAATGGACAAAGATTTCAAAAATTGAAAGACTTCAAGTGTTACAGACATGCCATTGAAGATGATAAAACAGGATAATATGTTCTTTTTTGATATAAGCTTTCAAACTTTCTCTTCTTTCGTTACTTTAGCCTCGTTGAACAATTAACATTCCTTAAGTCTTTCGATCTCAATGTTCATTCAATGTAGGTATATGTAGCGAAGGATATTTTGCTGATATTTTATAGCTTCGTGTTGAAATCGTTTAACTATTTCATACACACAATGACATCAAGTTTCCGGTAGTTCATGGATGTTGAAAATGAATAAGAGTTCAGATGTTGCGGACATGCCATCTTTTCAATTGAAGAAAAATTGATTGTGATGATTATAACAGGAAAATTCGAGGTTTTCTGAGAAGATTGCAAAACTCCATTCCTTCGTGAAGTTACAAAAATTTTATGACCTTAATGAAATCGTTCAAATATTTTCTGTACTCATCCGGTCAGCAGTGATTAATCTGTAAACAGTTATCCGCAGGCATTTTCACATACTAACCCCCCCTGTCACTCCAGGATGTTTTTAGAACTACAATAAACTTGTTCAACTTAATTGACAACTCCGTGCGTAAGTTATGGATAAGTTGTACTTCAGCGAAATTTTCACATACTAACCCCCCCTGTCACTCCAGGATGTTTTTAGAACTACAATAAACTTGTTCAACTTAATTGACAACTCCGTGCGTAAGTTATGGATAAGTTGTACTTCAGCGAAAGCAAATCTTATTATTGTTGAACACCTTGATAAGCATTTACAAACTCGGGAACAAGAATCATTGGCTTATATAGAATGATGGCTTTGTTTTTGGTAAAAGAATTCTACAAACGACGTTGGGAAAAGATTGCTTTTGCTAATGCATGTATACTTATCAACTCATGCAAGCACGATTAAAACGTTGAAATACATCATAGACAGCAAACAACATGCGTTACAATTGTAAAATCTTTTCTTACCTTTACTTTTCGGCATGATGTAACAGTTTGATAGTGGATTTTGAATTGTAGCTACTCGATGCTGTTATATGCTTCTTAATTCTTTGACTCAATACTGCTTTTATGTGCTCCTTAACTCTTTGACAGCCAAAGCCGGTGTGCGTTTGAATTTGAAACAAAGCTAGCATTCCTTTCATAAGGACTTCGTTGATTGCTATTAGTCAGACACCAGCTGAGATGATTTCACGAGATGATCTCATGATATAATAATGACATATGTAATTATGTCATGAACAATATTTTATGTGAACATGAAAACATTCTAACTAAACAGTTGATAGACAATGATTCTCTTCACGATTCCATGTCGACGAGTAAAGTTTTGCCATTTCCTGCGATGAAAAATTCAACTTCGGTGGGCGTGCCTCTTCAAGACATGTATTTTGCTAAGGTTTCTATTGTGTTCAGTATGGAGCGGTCTTTGTGTCACTTCAGTTCAGAATATACACAGACAACAATTTTAAGTAGTTTTCCAACACTGCACCAAAATCATGAAATTCTTACTACGATTCATTGGACGATGCAAACCCAACGCAATTTTTTTTGCTTTGCTGTTCAAATCGATAATTTGATGAAAAATACAATTGAAACTAGTTAAAGACGTGACCTTAAGTGGGTGGTAAACAGCCGCAAATGCATGATTGTCGTGCCGCATTGTCGTGCCGCAATTAAATGAAAAAATCAAGAAAAATTTCTACCATGCAATGTATTTATCACTTGAGCACAATATTCTCAGAGGCCTTTATTGGCTCCGCGATCATAGCCCAGGAAACTACCGTCAATGCTTGGGAAAAAATGCTTTAGGCACAACGGTATGCAAGGTTAATAAAAATAGAATTTTTTCAGGTGGCTTCCCTTTTTCGGGGGAATTTTAAAAGGAAACGATTAATTGCGTTTCAAACGGGGAATATTTAATGCTGCGAGCGCACAAGAAACAAGAAAACATTCGAAACGCGTAATTTTTCTCTTTGAATCATTCCGATGAACGAAAAGTTAAAAATTTTTAGTTGGACTCCACATTTTCCACTGTATGAAGGCATAAAGTGAAAAATGTGGTGTCCGTGTTGTAAGCGTGACTCGAAATGAGAAACATTTTTAGTAAAGACCCGCATTTTCCACTCCCCATACAGTTGAAAATGAAGAGTTCGTACTACAACTGTTTATCTTTAGAAGAGGAGAGACTTCGCATTTTCCACCATATCCAATAAAGGGTCTCTGCGTGATTATACTAGATCAAGCATTAAAATAAGTGTGTTTTCTTACACACTGTTGGTCCTTGTGTTTATTGTACATGAAAACAACTGTGTCGTAGTAAGAAGAATTGAAATACATTCTATTCTTATCGCAATGACAGTAATTGCTTTTGTCATTTGATTTTGGTGAAAATTCCTCCTATACGCACTGCAAATGGGCAACTTCTGTAGGATAAAAATATTAAAAATCATCTTTATCTCATCATTCACAAGGAATGCCCGAAAGCAGAAATATTAGAAAGAAAGACAGCGAATGAGCTGCATGTTAGTGGTGTGGAAGATGACTGAATATAATTGGAAAAATTTAGGGTGTTGAAACATTTGCCTGTTCAAAATTTCTATTTTTCATTGTCTGCTGACTACGTGTTAAAAGAGTCCAATCCACTTTTTAAGAAAATTCATGAGAGGAAATTGTGTCTTCTAAAACACGTAGTAACAATTTTTACACAAGTATGCGCAGTAACAAAATTGACAAATCAGTCTTTCAAGTTTACAATGCAGTCGGCATCGTGGAGGAATAAAAGTCTGAGTAATTATAGGGTCGTGGGAGCTTAAGCCCGAGACACACTGTCGCTGTCGCTTGGTCGTTACGGTGAAACGACAGAGCGACGAAGCGACACGAAAGATAAAAGTTAATATTGAACTCATGAAACGACAAAGCGACACGGCTTTGTAACCGCGCAATCCCGTCGCTGCACGGAAGGACATAGCGACAGCGACAGTGTGTCTCAGCATTTAACAGGATAAAAGTTAATATTGAAAAATACAATACCATTCTATTCTCTAAAGGTATGCAACACCATGTGGTAGGGCGTCGTGTGAGAAAGAATTTATCTCATTAAAAGATTGATTCCTAAACACAATCCAAACTTATAAGCCAAAGCTATTTAAAGAGCGAATAAGAACCGACGCGTATGGAATATCCACCACAATCCCATGTTGTTCATCCAATTGAACACAAATGAATGACTTCAAAAAGAAAAGGAAAAACAAGGAAGGATAATATATGGGATGTACTTTGTACATGTTAAAACGACATTGAATCGTGGACATCAGACTTTAACGACTAGTTCAATCTATGCCAAGACAGGTTCAGCATTAGCTTTTTTTGAAAAGAATGGAAGACATTCATTTTTAGTGCGTTTGTGCATGAATATTGGTTTGAGAGAGTCATAATTAATCTTTGAAAATACAGAACATGCATTCTATGTTGGGTGAATGCACTATTTCGGCACATATTGTAATTGCTGCTAAAAACTCAGTGCCTCTCCCCCTATTCTTTAAAAGCGTCTTACGCAGGTTCAGTCTTTGAAAATATGACCTGGTGATATTTATTAACTAGTTTGAACATCCTAAAATTAGCATGACATGTCTGTTGCGCACGAACAAGCGAAAAGTATTTGCTGCTAATGTGATCGCCTACTGGAGTCCATTCACAGTATAATCTATGCAGTATATTCGAACATTTAATGTGAGTACTATTCAAATAAGATCGCCGAGCAAGTACCGTATTACGTGCATTTAGCAAGGGCCCTGGTACCTACTTATATAATCGCTTTCGGTGACGCAATGACGAATTTTTGTCTCGGAGACTTTAGTCTAATACATTTAACTTTTTCTGAGTAAGCATACCTCATGTAAATTGGTAGAATTTATAATCGAAACCTGTGGACGAGTGAAGCAATTTAAGATATACATTGATACCTTGGAGTGTTTTGTAGTTTTAACATAGCTACAGCTTTTAAAAAACAGGTAGAAAAAACGTGCGCAAAACTTATCACTGCTTATTGCTGATCTTTTATCGAGCAACTGAGCCATAACATACTTCGCTAAATGTCCATGCAATGACACTTGCAACAGTATATCTAGTATAACGTATTCTTATGGGTGACCGATTACGCAATCACAAATGTAAAGAGCGACGTGAGCATTATTGGACAAATTAAGCATTAACATCCATCTACTTCGAACATATTCATTAACACATTAGTCGATCAAATTTTAAAAAGAAATGCAGAACTCGTGCATGAGAACGTGGGAATACTTTCCTCCATTGCATTGCAATTCCTTCCTCCATGGACTAACGGATAATGTAGTTGCATTGAAGTATGTAGTTTCTTAATTTACAATGTGTTGAATGTAATATATGCATATTTACTCAAGTTTGGATAATTAAATATGGAATATTGAATGAAATATATATTAAATGTAAATAAAATAAATTAAAATCTATTACAACTGTTGCAATTAACAGAAATAAATTAAATTCAATAAACCATAAAAACTTCTAAACTTCCAGGTCGGATTCAACTTTAGAACTCGCTGGGACAAGAAAGTCTTTTGAAGATAATTGAAATTCAAGGCGATTTAATTTGCAATAATATACAAAATGCCGCCCTTTAGCCGGGTGACTTTATTCCTCGCCGCCTTTCTAATGTTGAGGAGCTCTAGTTACGTCTCTGTCGATGGCCGTTGCAAAAGGCAACGGAAACTTGAAAACATACATCGTAATTCCTTCATAGTAAAAAATGCTAGTATTATAATAGAAAGTTATATATACATGAATAAGCAGCAAGCATGCCATCATTTTTTAGCAAATGTTACTTGGATCCCTTTCTTTCTTTCTCCTGTTTTAGAATGGCCCCGGCCACCTCTCCGAAAACATTGCAAGCGCTATCCTCTCTGCGTGCCGTGCATTCAAGAAAACCCCACGCTCGAACCTCATTGGCTAGTTGAAGACCTTCGTCGTACGCTACAAAATGGTCACGTGTGCTCGTTCCATCTGTGCCACCATTCGAACTCGGCATCAGACTGGTACGTGGTCTTAAATCCTGTTTCAACCCTACCACAACTACAGGTGCGTTTGGTCGCCCCAATTTTCTCAATTCCGGAAGCCACTTTTTCGGGATATTCTCGTAGCTCTGGCGATTATCCACCGAATAGCATAGGACAAAGACATCACCACTCGGGTATGCGAGTCTTCGTAAACCATCGTATTGCGAATCTCCGGAGGTGTCCCAAATCCCTAACTCCATCTTGCGACCGTCAACTTTGACTTTTCGAGAAAAGGTTGGAAGGAAATCGTGAATTTTCTCTTCTTGAGGCATTTTACCGTCTTTGTACGCGTATAGTAAACATGTTTTACCAACCTTGCTGTCACCCACGATGACAACGTTGTGAAAACCTGGAAATTATAGATCGTATCATGAATATAAAATAAAAGTGAGTGGTACAACCTGCTCTTCATCAATTAATTTTGACGAATATCTTTGCTTGTGCAGGTAATCAGTTGAATTCCATGGACAATAGCGAGCTTTAGCAAAGACTACGAGTACGACTACGAGTAGAAATTACGTCATTTTGGCGCGAAAACATTGTTGCGACAACAACAACACGTAGCCGTCATCAATCTGAGTACGATGTTTTGTAAAAAATCAGTAGTCGCGATTACGATGTCTTTTTAAGTCAAGATTGTAGGTATATTTTTTCATTGTGTAGCTAAAGATACTCCCGGGCTCAAACCATTTTCTTTATAACTATGTATTGTTTATCGAACATAACTATGCATAAGGGAAGGTAGAGAAAGCATAAATATCAGCTCAATTTACGATTTGTGTGCACATAAACATGTTAAAATTACTATAAATGGAAAAAACCTTCATAAAAGCTTCAAGGAAGCTGTTTTAGGCCAAAAAATGACCATGAAATTTTTCATTACGCTTTTTCATTCTTCACCAAACGATAAATGATCAGAATGCGGAAATAGTTCACAGATAAACTCGTGTTTAAATATATTTTTTTCAAACTCAGCAGTCAGCACTTCTATTATACTTAATCGAACAGCCAATATGCAAATTCCTCGGAGTACTGTGACAAAGAATTAAAATATCTTTATGATGTAAGTCGCCAGGATTGGCAAAATCATAAAGATTTCAAATAGTACAGGCTAGCTATCCTTTCAATTGACATCTACTTCATTGTAATGACGATAAACAAAGAGCTAGGAAATGTTGCATAATTTCCTTCGTCATTTAAACTTTTTATTGACTCATCATGCTGTCGGAATTATTAAACATAAATTATCTGCAAGCATTCCCACTGACTGATCTCATTGTCACTCCAGAACTTCTAATAACAATTATAAATATTTAGTTCAATTGACAATTTTGTCTCATACAAGGGCTGGATCTCAAAAGGTTATACTACCTTGAGGGGTCTTAACTCTTAACCAAGAGTCGCAGATACAGTTTCGCAATTGGCTAGCGCTCTAAAGAAGACTGATACGACTTCGACGATTATTTGAGAACTGGGCTGTATTTACGGATAAGTGCAGTTCGCAAACAACACATCTTATTTTTTCTAATAAGTTTCAAATGGACTAACAACCTCCGAACAAGAAATACTGCTTCGTGCTTAGAATAATTGTTTAGTTGTTGTTACAAAAATACTACAAACGATGTTGAACAATCTCTTGCTAACGCATAAACCTATCGACTCATGCCAGCACGATTCAAGTACAGCATGGACAACAAACAGTATATGGCGGACAATTGTAAAACTTTCCTTACCTTTAGTTTTAGGCATGATTATATTGCTGATAGTGGATTTTGAATGCTACTCGATGTTGCTGCGCTCCTTCTTTGACAATTGAACACAGTTTGAGCCACAAGTCGTTATGTGTTTGAATTTAAAACAAAGCATAGCGTTCATTTTATAGGCGCATCAGTGATCGCTTTCCGGTCAACATTGTTAATGTTAGACCATTAGAGGCCCTCCTTTTAGCATGAGTTGATGTCACGAAGAATTTTTCAGTCTACCACGTAGGAATTCCAGCTCACAAGTTGAAAGACGTTCATTATCTTCGTGCTTGCTTTTGCTACATTCCGAAATCAAAAATTCAACTTGGGCGCGTGCGCCTCTTCACAATGAGTTGTATTTTCGCTGAGCAACGACGCTTCAGAGTTTAGTTGGTCATGGATGACGTAGTCTTTGTGTAATATGCATCAAAGTAGCAACCACGTAGCAATTTCAACAGGCTATTTTCGCACCACACATCAAAACATAACCAAAACAACGTTTCCATGTAGTTTTTAACACGTCAAACAGAGCCCAGAAATTCTTGGCGTCCTTGTTTGGACGGTGCGCACAACGAATGCTATTCGTTGCTGTGTAGCTTTCATAGATACTTTATAAAGAGCAAGCATATCAGGAATTTGTTGGAAAAACTACTTGAATCGGGTGGGTGGTAAACAGCAACAGTATCAAAAGCGGTTTTCATTTTCGAATAGCAATTTCATATTAGAAAAAAATCACGAGAATGGCCACAATGCAGGAAACAAAGAACGAAGAAACAAAAGCAACTTTTTTTAAAGTTTCTGTTCACAAGGATATAAAAGCTCGAACATTACCCAGAGCTTCGCTTATATTCTCATAAAAAAAGAATTTCGAGAAGAGGTAAAACAATACGTCTTCAATTTTCCATCAACTGCGTCTTAGTGCAATGAAACTGAATTTTTTTGATAAACCAGCTAAAGTATTTGCTGTTATTGTGACCCCCCCCGCAAGGGAGTATATTCACATTAAAAGCGTAGCATGATGTCCAATCTAAGATTGCATGTGATAAGCCGGTGAATAATACAGTTATGACCAGTACTGATCTCCGAGGAAGCATTTACGCGATTTGATGTTGTATAATACACAATTTATTTTTCAAGCATGTAATGCAGCTACTTTACTGACCACGCCATACCACATTTGCTTTTGAAAATAAATGAATTACGAGATATCCGTCTCTTTGGACGAGGCTAATTTGAACCATGAGTCAAGATATGTGTTAAGTGGCCCTTATAATCAAGGCTGGCGAATACAATATATTGGCGTGTAAGCATTTTCTCAAATATATCAGTTATCGTCAATAGACTTGGAAGGCGGTCGAAAGCAAATAGTCTTCGTAAGGAAATGTCGAGCAATTTTCAGAGTAGCTAAATTGACCCAAACTACACAAAGAAGTGTTGCGAAATTTAAGTGGCTGCCCGCACAGTTAGTAACGCAATTTATTTAAGAGATAAAGGCATTTATTTGGTCTTATACAAAAGAAAGATAGCCGGCTGTTAAAAATAAAGCGTTTATCGTTTCGAAAATCTCCACTTGTAAAATCGAGCCGAATTAAAAGCGTCTTTTTCTTCGACAACAACAAACTTATTTCGTCGCAACAATAACGATGCGTGAGACGTTTAGGTAAACAATTGAACGCAATGCAAGAAAAACCATCACAAACTATGTAAATTACATAAATAATTTATTTACCAAAACTAGAACTATTAATTCTTCATTGAACACTTTTTACACATTAAAGTTAAATCAAGGACAAATAATGTAGCCACTGATAATTTACTAAATACTTAACATTTCATCAATTCTTATGCAAATCTAAAACATTCTTTCCAGCAGTGAAACAGCACAATAGAAACCAAGACGTAATGGCTTTTGAGAATAGGAGTCCTGGTGCCAACTTACGAAATCGCTTTCGATGACGTATTGACGAATTTTTGTATCATAAAAGAAAGTATGACTTTGCTGGCAAACTCTATTTTTTCTGAGTAAGCATACCTCATGCAAAAAAGGTAGAATTTAAAATCGATAATAAAAAAGAACCAACAAGGGCGGCGAATTTACTTTAAACTATAAATAGGTCAACGAAACCTTTCGAAAAACCAACAAAACATTTCAAGTCATTATCGTTTTACTTTATTTCGTCAAATATTTCTAGAATGCAGTTTCTCAACGTTAAGTAAAAGCTGGATTGGGATTAGAGTAAGCGGGGTTATGATTAAGCCTGGTATGTGAGGAGTATTATACAACATACGTATAACATCTAAAAGGGAACTGAAGCAATTTAAGGTATACATTGAAACCTTCGAGTGTTTTGTATGTGTAACACACAGCTTTTAAAAAACAAGTCGAAAAAGCGTGGGTGAAACTTATCACTGTTTATTGCTGATCCTTCGTCAAGAAACTGAGGAATAAAATATATAAAGGGGTTAGCAATTCGAGGAGAATACCTTGGTGCAATCACACAGGGGCATACCATTACAATTTGCTTAAGATTTGCACAGATGGAAATCATTCATTGAGGCAGAAGAAAGCATTAAATAGTACAAATCGCGGTGAAAATATCATCTACAATCTGGCCTCAACGATAACGATATAAAAATTTCCAACTATTCACTCTTCAAACACTTGACATTAACAAAGTATTTAAAGCAAACAGTCCGCTCGAGAATGAAGAAACGCTTTATGTCCACACAAAGATACTCACAATAGTAAATAACGTATTCTCCTGGGTGACTGCTGTTTCAAGTGTTGTGGGCGATTTCAGCATTATTAGGTGGGCCATCACCATTAACATCGACGTACTTCTAAGAAATCACTACACAAACCGATCAAAGAAATGTACGATGCTTGAAGTGTTCATAATTTGTCGGACGAGATTCCTTCCCTTGATGAGGTTCACGATGACTGTCACGAACCATCAGAAAGTACAATGGTATCAGAGTTTGTAGTTTGTGCGGATAAGGTAACAGTAGGGAATGTAACGCATTTTGAAGGTTGCTGGCCGTTCGTACCCACACTGTAGAGTAACTGTCTACCCGTAGAATTTGGGGATCTTGGAGAAGGTGGGGTCGTTGCATGAGGTGTGGTGCTTACCACATCCACGTTCGAATCTGGGGATGCCGTGTTCGAAAGATATTCGCCATTAACACTACAGTAGGGACATATATAAGAATCAAGTTCAGCAGCCGCTTTGGCTGTGATTGCTACACACAGATTGTGGTACCATAGTTCACATGTATCACATTGCACCCAGTCTACTTCTTCGCTTGACGGATGTTTACATGGTCTGGCAGAGCAAGCCTCGTCTTCGTCATCATCATCGTCGTCGTCGTCTTCCGCTTTAATCGTCACGATTTGCGGCTTCTTTTGCTTTCGTACGTATTTGCGTTTCTGTTTGTTTACGTCGTCGTTGCTCTTCTTTTGTTTGAACTTCTTGTTCACTTTGGAAGAGTTTTCTTTGTTCGACTGCTGTTTCTCATCGTTTTTCTTTCGTTTGCGTCGCTTCTTTTCTTCTTTTTACGCGGTAGGAGAAGCTGTTTCAAACGAGAACATGAAAAAGTTTTGAACAAAAATAAGTTCCGAAACAAGTTGACATAAGGAAATAAAAAGTTTTATTTTTTTTATTTATTGGTCCAAAGCGATATTTTTTGATTTCCAGCAGTTAGATTGGCTGCCTGAGCGAGCGGCTTTTTACGATAATTACCTATTTACCTAAAGTGACATTTTTTTCGCAATGTATTTGTTTGTTTACGAAGTGAAATGTAAGTTTTTAAAACTGATTTAAAAGCGATGTAAATTGTTTAACTAGAAAGCAAAATGCATTCAGATGAAAGTTATCATAGCACGAGTGAATTTTACTATCCAGACGAAGTAAAGTTTGTAGATAACAATCCAATTTAATTCTCAACATATTTTTTCCGTGCGGACCTCTCAGCCAGTAAATAACATATATATATGAACTGACAAAAATGTACAACTGAGCTTCGCCTATGTAAAGAATCCCCATTCTGTAAGCAAGGAACAGTTTATTGTTTGAACATCATATCACCCACTAAATGTTCCTGTTCACAGGAAGACTAGAGTTGATCTCTTATGTAAATTACGCGTACCTGTATTTTCTGTTCCATGTATTTTCGTTGATTAACTAAAATTTTCCACAAGATGTCACTTTCATCAAGAGTCACCTCAAGAAGATCACCTTCCATCATGTAATCCTCCAACTCCTCCAACTCAAGCTGAGTTAACTTACAACACTTCATATCTCCTACTTCACCCTCGTTATCACCTAACATCCCCCTATCCTGTCCATCTTGAAGATTACTGTTTCCAACAACATCGATTTCGGTGCTGGGATTCTCCGAATTTTGAGACTGCGGTTCAGTCTCCATGTGAATGTCTTTCTTCTCGCACGCATTTGTGCTTGTGCTGTCAGTTGCGGCTTCTTGCGACTGACTATTTAGAATCTGCGCAGTACTACAGGCCATTGCCAAATTTTGCAGAGCTTGTGTTGACGTGGAACTTCGTGACACAGTGGCATTATTCACAACATTCTTAGGAGTTTGTGCAGTAATTGCCATAGCTATATTTTGCTGCAGGAGCGTTGACGTGGTGACGGGCATTGCAGCCGTGGACTTTTCATTGGTCGGTTCCGTTTTCAAAGTTTCATCGATCTCCTGGCAAACCCTCACAATGTTATCCGACAACAGGAACTGTCTGACACGATCTTGCCAGTTCATAGCACATTCGGCGAGAAACTGCAACGCTTCCCCTTCAACTAAACGCACGGGAAGTTTTTGCAGTGAAACGAGAAGGGATAAGATCGTGTCCAGGCGTGGTCGACGTGATCGATGGCACAGCAAGCATAGATACTTTAACGTGCGGGACGTTTCGTGGCCACTTTTTGCGTTTCCCTTGCTACCCTGGGTTCGTGGCAACGGCACGCACGTGCTATGAAACCACTCCTTACATAGTTCACACTGCAACATGTAACCATCAGCTGCCTTTCGACAGAGACAAAACTGCCGATTCTCCGGTTGCAATGTATTAAGTTCGTTAAAACGTGACACATTACGTTTTCTTAACTCGCGCATTTCCTGCAGCTCCTTTTGTTTAGCAATACGAAATACCGCGACCTGATCCGATGGTTTACGATCGATGTACTCTTCCAACGTGGACAAATCAATGACGTCACCCTCCTTGCTATCGCCCTTTCTCCGGCGATGCTTACTCGGCAACTTATAAACACCAATATCCTTGCGACAAGACAAGATCTGAAATGACACACATTTCAATAAGAAGTGCCGTTCAAGTTAAAAAAGGGCCTTATACAGCTTGTAAAATGCATTTCTTTGTGTGAAGTGTGGCGAGCAGCTGTATTTACGCTTCGTAGCTAGGTAAATCACACGATCTTTCTCAAGTTTGGTGATTTTCTTGAATATCAACCAATAAACGCTTCATGTGCAGGTATATATAATACATACAAAAATTGCAAATCAGAAAAAATCATGTGCTATTGTGAATTAATTTTTCGACGGAGAATTTTCTTTTCAGTTAGATTAAATGAACGAAGACGTTTGACAAGCAGTTTGAAACAGTTAACGATGATGGAGCATTTATGTAGGCAGCTTGTTCGCCTGTCCTGCTTTCATCTTACTGTCGGCTTATGTACGTACGTAAATGATTTCCCTGCGTATAGTTGTTGGTGTAGCATAAACTCATCATTTCAAATCACGTGATTATGTGCTTAAGTACTGATATTGACTACTGCGAAATTAAAAGCCGTAATATATTTGGCAAATTGCTAGCTTTGTGGACGATCAGAAACATAAACGAAGTTTGTACACCAAATACCGTAGTTGTATTGAATAAAATGTTTTAAAGTGCATTGTGTATTGCATAGTTCTATCTGATTAATAAAATGTAAGAAAGCAAATGAACGAATTTTCCCTTTTTGCAAATCAATCTTTGGCATGATTGATGTGATTAAAGGGGAATGGCAACCAATTTTTTTTCATTATCAACAAACATTAACACATGCATATCTTATTACGCATGTGATTACCATATTGGCAGCCAGTAAATTACATTGTGTGACCAATAGGAATGACGATATGGCAAACGGCAGCCTGTAAACGAATTGAATATACAGCAGCCAGTTGCACAGCGAAGTGGCCCTACTGTATATTGCTACACTATGACGCTATGATTTAAGTCAAGAGACGAATCTTTCCACACAAAAGACAGCAATGACAAATTTTTGGTGTTTTTTTTTCATATTTAGGGGTAATGTACTGTAATAATTATAAAACAATATAATGCCATTTCCCTTTAACATAACATAAGGTAAATCGAAAGGCAAATGCATGAGTTTCCACAGAAAGACAGAAATACTAACTACGCACAGGTTACCTACAAGAAGACATGAAACTGATGGGAGATGATAGAAACTTGATGCAAGTTTCTTATAAAATTCACTCAACACTTGAGCAAAATTAACAATAAAACGTTCGCATAAAATGAACACAACTGCCGCCATTTTTCTGTAAATCATAAAAATGCATTTCTTTCGAATGAGATTCGACAGATTTCGTGACTTTTGACACCGTTATTGAAAAAATACCACGAAGCTGTGTACTGAACAATGGTCAGTAATCTAAAATCAACTTGGCGTCAAGTCAGTCGGACACATCATGAAAATTAAAAACGTTAAATATTACCTCGAGAAGCGCTGAATTAGCATTCTTTTTAAGGAAAGTCCTACTTGTACGATCTCTCCACGCTATAGCCGCAGCGACCTGCGATTCCATTTGAGGAAGTTGTTCCAGACGTACGGGTATGGGTCGACCACGCATCACAAGGGCTTCGAGCACTTCCAGATACGGGTAATGTTCGTCATTCTGAGATGCAAAAGGAAAAAATGAGATGAAACGTCGATGTATGTTAGGGTCTATTCATAAGGTGTAGGATAGCCCACGTGACCGGGATGATGACGTTGGGCAGAGATCCCAACTCAGGAAAATGATTCATTTTAGGTATATATTTACAACAAAGTTACATATAGTGCATATGACCCACGAAAATTACACCATGTAAATCATTTTTTCACTTAACAGAACTTTTACAATGATTTCAGTGTATTTTCTGGATCAAATTACGCATACGTACATCTTTCATCTTCAATATATTGAAGTTTTTGTTATGTCCGTTTTACACGACTTTTAACGTAATTTTGCAAACGAGTCGCATACTTTAGTTTTAAGTCAACGTTTGGTTGGAATGAGGGAACAAGGGAACTCTGCTCAGTTGAATATCATCAAACATATCTGCTATTTCTAATTCTCATATTCAATGTGACGTCACAAGTTGTGTAAAGCGCAATTATATAAACTACAATATCTTGAGATTGAGAAGTGATGTGAAAAAACTGTTTTAAATGTTACCTGTTATTTTGAAAGTTATGTATGTTTAAAGAAAATATAATCTACATAGTACATTTTTCGTGTCAAATGCCCTTGAGGATACATCATTGAATAAGGTCAAACCTGCACATGATCCACCTTTTTTGACCATTCCAGTGCTTTGTCTAGCGCATCTTTCAATGTACTAATGTTTGGCAAGTGGACTGGGACCAAAGACGCATCGCGCACAATTGCTTGAATGGCAGACATGATATGGCGAGGCCTGGGACGAAAAAATGACGATGTTACATAAATGAAAACCATTGTTTGAGGACTTAATGAGCATTTCCGGCAAAGCCACGCGAAATAAAACGAAAAGCAGTCTTAAAAGAATTCGGCAAGGATCGTTTTGCACAAAATAAAATAACAACAAACTGATGTCTGCTTCTGATTAGCTTAGAACGATTGTGATGTAAAAATTGTATGCAGTCAAGCTCACCTAGCCTGAAGACAAAGTCGAGCTTTTAGTTCCCATTCCTCGCATGTGTTGACCAATTTTCGAAGCTTCATGGCGCTTGCTTCCACGACTAAAACGACAACATTCATGAAAGTCAAGAGGAGAAATCCTTACCCACTACCAGCAACAGGTCATTTAGAAACATCGACAATACAGAAGAATCAATTACATAAAGAGCTGAATTTGACAAACTCGTTTTATTATTGAAGAAAACGTTAACAAGCGTATAAAACATATCTACTATATACTTCAAGAAACCATACCTTGTTTCTTGGCTAGCATCGAAGCTTCACCGAGCAGTTCTCGCAGGGCATTGAGAGACACTTGGCTCGTATCTTTCAATGTTTCCTCGACGTTCTTGAGCCAACGACATTTATGTAGTTCTTGTTTTAATCTCGGTATTTCAGGTAGGTCAACATCAAGCGTCATGGCAGTGTCCAATAGTAGTTTCACTTTAACAACACTCGGCTCCTCCTCACGTAATAGTTCTTGTGCTTCGCCTTGGAAGCTTTCCACACGATTCATCAAATCCTGGAGAAATTACATAAGAATACACGATTTAAGTTACGTGTGTAGCTTTGAAAGTCACCAAACCGCAAAAAGATACCCTGACATTATGAAATTTTCTGGTTGGATAAGCTAAGCTAAGCTCGGGATATTGGTCCGATAGACACTACAAGTTTTCCTTGACTGAACACAAAACATTGACACTAAAGCGAGGCGTTAGAAACAAAGTAGCATCAGTCGTTTTCGCTGTTGGCGAAGAAATTCGGTGTCAATATCTTACGTCTGTATTCCAAAAACTCACTCAAAATCACAATTCATTGAGTGTGAGATAATGTCGATGAAAATCTCTCTAATCAATGGCGATGTCGTTTCTCCATTGATGACAAGATTTCTGCACAAATATTTCAAATGAAGCATTTCTTTGAGTAAAAATACGTCTTCGAATAGGTCGCAGTCAGTGAGGGTGAGCTTTTAGAACCCGGGCATTCGGTGTTGGTCTTATTGTGTTGTTAGTCTTAGTTACGTAGAAGTACGTAGAGTCAGTCTCATTGATTGTGTTAGTAATAGTCAATGTCTTAGTGTGATGTTAGTCTTAGTATGAACATTTTAGGTTGGTGTTAGTGTTTGAACCCTCAGTAGTGTTAGTCTCATCGAATGTGTTAGTAATAGTCTATGCCTTAGTGTGTTGTTAGTCTTAGTTACGTAGAAGTAAGTAGAGTCAGTCTCATTGATTGTGTTAGTAATAGTCTATGTCTTAGTGTGATGTTAGTTTTAGTTACGTAGAAGTAAGTAGAGTCAGTCTCTTTGATTGTGTTAGTAATAGTCAATGTCTTAGTGTGATGTTAGTCTTAGTTACGTAGAAGTAAGTAGAGTTAGTCTCATTGATTGTGTTAGTAATAGTCTATGTGTTGGTATGGTGTTAGTCATAGTATGGTGTTACGTAGAAGTAGAGTTAGTCTCATTGATTGTGTTAGTAATAGTCTATGTGTTGGTATGGTGTTAGTCATAGTATGGTGTTACGTAGAAGTAGAGTTAGTCTCATTGATTGTGTCAGTAATAGTCTATGTGTTGGTATGGTGTTAGTCATAGTATGGTGTTACGTAGAAGTAGAGTTAGTCTCATTGATTGTGTCAGTAATAGTCTATGCCTTAGTGTGATGTTGATCATAGTGTTACATTAAAGTGGTGTAAATATTTGAAGCCCCACTTAGTGAGCTTTTAGAACACGTGCGTAAATGTTTATTGAAAACAATTAAGCATAATTTTCTGTGTATTTTTTTTAGAAAAGCTTAAAACCTCAGTATAGGCGAATGAAAGAACATGTAATAATAGACAGAAAATTAAACTCACTTGCACCAGTTCGGCTTGGTCAATGATGCATGGTAATTGTTGCAACTGACGACAAAATTCATGAAGTTCTTGAAGATTTAAACTTGGTGACGTGCCATTATTGCTGAGAACGTCCGCCGTCCTGAAAAGAAAAATAATCGACAGGGTTTACAACAAATACGCCCATCTTTTCTTTTACCTCCCCCCCTCCTCCCTCCCACTTTTCCATGTGAAGTACTTTTCCTTGTTTCGACTAAAGAATTTCATTTCGGCTCAATCATATCTCCAATGTGATACCAGTCCAAAAATACTACGGTCCAAAAATCATGCTCATAAGAAATTGTTCCCTCTGTCAATATACATTATACACAGGCAGTCAAAGAGAAATGCTCAGACTTTGCTTAACCATGGTGATAGACGGCATATTAATCGATGCAAAACTGTAACTAAGGGGCTGATTACATGATCCCGGGTAGCCGGGATTCAGCCAAGCGATATATGATTTTGGCAAATGGAAACGATTCAATGCTCATCATCAGATAAATCTTCCCGAGCAATTTCACAATATTCTGGTTTGATAACTTTGTAAAGCATTTAAAATGACAACAACAAATTTGGCCTAAATTGAGAAGTACAACAGGAATGACTTGTGGCGCTAAAAAACAGTTGTAACTTTGACGCTAGAAGTTTTGCCTCCTTTCAAAGCCTCGAAATTAGTTCACGCCTTACTGAATCCGTAACAGCCCCTAAAGTGAAAGTAGGTCCACTATATATTGCGTGAATATACTATTATTTTTTGTAAAGTAACTTATATATCTGATATCATTAGCACTTCGTCCCATTACTACCCCCATTACACTATTTTCATGTTGGTGAGCTGTTCTTTTAGATTGCCCGTACAATAGAATGTACAAGTCTACAGTGCATGTCACCTACCTCGTTCGATGCTTCTTCGATACAAGTTGTGTGGCAACATTACCACAGCGTTCGGCTTCAGCTACGGCAACCTTTATTTCATCCAGTAGGTCACATTCCGGAAATTGACTTTGTTCAGCGGTTAAAACTAGTTCGCGAAGCGAGCCGAGAGCTAATGGAAGACAGGAAAGAAAGGTAAACTACCATTATGGCAACAACACAGAGGACAAGCTCATCACGTAAAAATGTGATACATCCACCGAGTGTTTCAATTTAAGTTGCAGACAGTTAGGTGAATAAAACAACGTCAATTCAAGAACAACAATTTCTCCTCTTCCAAACTTAATTACAAAGCAAACGACAAGAAGACTGGAAACGAGTGGTCATTACGTATGAATTATTGTAATAAATATGATCAATGAAATGAATGAAGTCATCATATATATTACATTCTACGACTAAGACAAACTTCGCTGTTTAACTTTACTTATGCTGCTTGTATTTCCCTCATTTAAAATGGAATCGTTCGCTTCGTTAAAACATACATATGTATCCTTTTTATACATCAACGCAAGCTGGCACCCTTTAAAACCGCAATGTAATTGCGACAGAATTTCACCATGAAAATTGGGAGAAACGCACGATCTGCACGTACATTTACCATGACTAGTTATAAAATAAACACAGTAAAACGCGTGCGGTGATTGGTCAATTTGTTTGCGTTTGCAATTAGCCTGTGCAAATAAAAGAAAGTTTGCAAATCAATCATGTATACATTTTAGAGGATAATTTCGGCATTTGTTCTAAATTTGTCTGTTTCGCATTATTATTGTTTTCTAGAAGAAAGGAAAGATATTTTTCGTGTTTGCAAAGGCTTAAGGAGAGGTTTGTGTAAACTCCCGAGGTGCAAACCGTCGACTTTCGGTCTTGGGCATGCAGATTTGTTGTAGAGTTCTCCCAAAGGTCTCCTCGGTTTGCATAAGCCTGTGCTAACACAGTAAATATACTTTATTTCTTAAATGACAGCAAATTCAAAAATAATATTTAACTGTACTTACAAACTTTAGCGTCACCAGTGGCGTCCAAAGCGCGTCGGACTTCACCAGTCCAGTTATCAAAGGAGTCAGCTCTCCGCTTTAGTTGCGCCAGCATCCCTCGCAGTTCATCAACACTATAGCGATGTCTAAAGTTTGATTAAAAAATAGTGATGGCACTCTCTAACACCAAAATCTCACAAATAGTGTCTTTGTGCACGGCATAAAGTTGCGTCAAATATCAAATACGCCAAACTTGCGCACAAAGATTGTACAAAGTTTGAAACGACTAATTTATGTACAATAATAGTACTTTGCACGTGTATCGCTGTTTGCAAAATTGAACTACTATTGGTAAGATAGTACAGTGATAAGTTTGAATATGTGTTTGAAATTAGTACACTATAGGCCTAACAACACATAACATCATTTAAAAACCACCACTGTTTATAACTAGAGATTAAAGGTTAGGGAAAAATTTCAAAAAAACACTGCCTTTTGACTCGTAATTTGAATAAACCATATAATGTTTTACGCAGTGACTTCATTAACTCCATTGACTCTAATTTGATTTTGATTCATGAATCATGAGGCAATTATTCGTTGACATCATGGCAGATGAAAATATTTTTAATAAAACTTATCACAAGCTTGCATAGTCTACATAGCCCCTGGTTGTCTTGCTGACCAAGGTGTAAAGTCTATGGCTATGTATTGTTATGTATCATAAAAAACATTTTCCCGTGTTTTTTACAAGTGCATCAAAATGAACAATAACTGCTGCAGAACCTCTCTCAATACACTAAGCAGTGTTAATTTACCTCAAGACACAATTGTCCAGACCACACTCTTCGCAATGATTCGAAGCACATTGGATACAGCTTAGTTTCTCTAAATGAACGAAATAAAATATATATCTGTCACGTGATTTTTTTATTGAATCTACTTCATAAGAACATACTTTCAGGACATTGACACGTGATCGCCGACAAGAAGCACGTGGTGTTACAATGCACGCATTGTCGTTCGTCATCGGGCAGCAACTCGAAAGCTTCTCTCTCTGCTTTTACAACACCCTAGAAAAGTAAAGAGAAATTTTATAAAATTTCCAGCATAACACAACGCAACACAACACGGCACAACACAGAACAAAACAAACTAAATAAATTCAATTTCATTATGCTTATCATAAGTATGATTACAAAACAACGTATGTTTTTATCGTATAATCTTAAGTAGTTAACTATAGTCTTAAATTTTACATAATAGTTCAACTGTAAACCTAAATTTAAAAAGTAGTTTAACTAAGTTCCTAATTTGTAGAAGTTAACAATAATTCACATTGTAAATTAGTATCTACGTATTAAACTACTAAATGTGAAATTAGAGTGACTAAATGTGAAAGATTTAGATTTGTGTGCTTGTACTACAAAACAACATATGGACAAGTAACAGAGCAAACACCATTACAAAGACCTCCTTCTTAATGTCCATTTGTAGTTGATTTTCATGTTGGATCATACAAAGCATATCATCATAGATTGCTTTCGCGAGGTTAAGATCGAGGTTATCCGGATTGGCAGCCATCTTGCACACAAGTTCTTCGTGTGAGAACACTGTCGTACGGTTCATGCGACGATAGTGAGACACACATTCGTGACCGATGGACAGCTACAAAGAAAGACGGAATGTTCAATTGAGAGTGATAGACACTAGACTTAAGTATAAAAACATAAGTGTGAGACACACATTCGTGACCGATGGACAGCTACAAAGAAAGACGGAATGTTCAATTGAGAGTGATAGACACTAGACTTAAGTATAAAACATAAGTGTGAGACACACATTCGTGAACGATGGACAGCTACAAAGAAAGACGGAATGTTCAATTGAGAGTGATAGACACTAGACTTAAGTATAAAAACATAAGTGTGAGACACACATTCGTGACCGATGGACAGCTACAAAGAAAGACGGAATGTTCAATTGAGAGTGATAGACACTAGACTTAAGTATAAAACATAAGTGTGAGACACACATTCGTGACCGATGGACAGCTACAAAGAAAGACGGAATGTTCAATTGAGAGTGATAGACACTAGACTTAAGTATAAAAACATAAGTGTGAGACACACATTCGTGAACGATGGACAGCTACAAAGAAAGACGGAATGTTCAATTGAGAGTGATAGACACTAGACTTAAGTATAAAAACATAAGTGTGAGACACACATTCGTGACCGATGGACAGCTACTAAGGAAGACGGAATGTTCAAGAGTGATAGACACTAGACTTAAGTATAAAACATAAGTGTGAGACACACATTCGTGACCGATGGACAGCTACAAAGAAAGACGGAATGTTCAATTGAGAGTGATAGACACTAGACTTAAGTATAAAACATAAGTGTGACACACATTCGTGAACGATGGACAGCTACAAAGAATGACGAAATGTTCAATTGAGATTGATAGACACTAGACTTAAGTATAAAAACATAAGTGTGAGACACACATTCGTGACCGATGGACAGCTACAAAGAAAGACGGAATGTTCAATCGAGAGTGATAGACACTAGACTTAAGTATAAAAACATAAGTGTGAGACACACATTCGTGACCGATGGACAGCTACAAAGAAAGACGGAATGTTCAATTGACACTAGACTTAAGTATAAAAACATAAGTGTGAGACACACATTCGTGACCGATGGACAGCTACAAAGAAAGACGGAATGTTCAATTGAGAGTGATAGACACTAGACTTAAGTATAAAAACATAAGTGTGAGACACACATTCGTGAACGATGGACAGCTACAAAGAATGACGAAATGTTCAATTGAGATTGATAGACACTAGACTTAAGTATAAAAACATAAGTGTGAGACACACATTCGTGAACGATGGACAGCTACAAAGAATGACGAAATGTTCAATTGAGATTGATAGACACTAGACTCAAGTATAAAAACGTAAGTTCAAGATAACATACCCAGTCTGCAGTGGCAAAGTTGACAGCCTCGGCAAGATTATAACCTTGATTGAATCCGGCATGGTAGCTTCGAGGGAACGTGATGATAAACTCACCAGCTTCCTGATTGGTTCTAACAACAGGTACGCCTCTGCTCATGAGAACATTAGGGTTAACGATGGTCACCAGGTGATGCAGAAGGTCCGGATGGGCTTCAAAAAGCTCGGGTGCTATTTGTTGTACGACCTTCTCGAACTGTTCCGCGGACTCACCAGGTATACCGTACCAAGTTTTCGCTTCTCCCCAGTGGAGATAATTAATCGAATAACTCCAGTGGTCTTCGGTGTGCCAACAGAAACTAGAGAAACACATTCCCACGTACATCCAAGGTACCTTGATAGGATAAAGAATAATAAGGAACATACGTGTGTATGTGCTATGCACGGGCCATTGAACTAAAATACATGGAATGGTATCTGTAATAGAAAAGCCTACTAATTTTTTGAAGTCAAATCTTACACCCAGACACACGTGTGCAATCAATCAATTTTCACTCCGCGGGAGAATCTTGAAACATTTAACACACGTGTCTATGTGTAATCTCGCGTGTCTGTGTGTCATCTCGCGTGTCTGTGTGTCATCTCGCTTGTCTGGTATAAGATCTGGCTTCAATTATTTGCTTCAGGTAGCGTTCCATGTGTTTTAGCTCAATGGCACGGGTTAGACTAGAATAAGCGAATTTAGGTGCACGACTACTGTATAAGTAAACAGTAATTCGCCTGAAATAGAAGACTACACAACACTGCAAACTACAACGCTGCTCCTGTAACCTTAAGAGGCGTTCCTCGATCAACATACATATGTAAAATGAAAAAATTTGGTCAATATCTAAAGGCATTGAAGGTCAAGTTTGCTACAGTCTTCCTCATGATATAGTGATACAGACAATGTTAGTGGGAATTTGCCATCAAGAAGAATTAAGCGAATAACAAATGACAAAAAACAAATCGTACCTTCATTCCCGATATGTTTCCACTGACATGACTGAGTACAGAATTAGGAAGAGCAGGCAGATTGTTAAGATTCCACTTTGAATTGGCGTAAAACTGTATAAATGACGCACATAAAAAGAAAGACCATCAAAATTGTAAAGGAAATAATGAAATAAGTACAAACGGAACGGCAACTTTCATGGGAGAGAAATACACTCTCCAAATAATACTGATCATAAAAATAACAACTTCACGCAAATGGCACTATGAATGGAAAAATAAGAAGTGTTTTTTTTTAATTAAGTACACACTTGCATTTACAGCAACTACGTATATGAAAATAGCAAGCTGACCAAACTTAATGCGAGTAGTTATTTCCAAAACAGTCTTGTTTTTCTTACACTAAAGCAATTACAATAAAGTAAGTAATAAAAGTTTGAGATTGAAGAATTGAAGTATCCTTTCACCTTCTAACTCCGCTATACTGGTCACAAGCCCAGGACTTGTAGCGTAAGGGTCTCTGCTTTTGAGCAGACTTGTCTCGTTTGCAAGGAAGAGGAGTGGAAGGATTTTACTGTCTATATCGTGATTGCTTTTGTGTAAGAAAAACAAGACTAAGGTGTTTTGCAAATTACTACTCGCATTAAATTTGTTAAGCTTAATGTTATAGAAGTGTTTTTCTGCTTATTTTTGTTTACAGATTTTTCAACGCTTGTTTCGTTCCTAACCTCAGGAGCAGACATGTCGGTTGCTCCAATGGCGTGTATTTGCCAATGTTAAAAAGTACACTTAGTTACAAACCTCCTCGATAGAATTGGTGACATTTTCTTTCACTGGGAACCCACTTCCATGGACGGCAGTATGTAGGTCAGCACCATACTCAACTGATACCTGCAAAAAATATAAGTTTCAAAAGTTGTTCGAAGCAAAATCTAATCACATGTACACATGACACCCCTTCCCAACAAAATGAGCCGCTCCTATTATATTACATCCGGGGGCGTCGGAAGCAGGGGGTGCGGCTATACCCAACTCCACTTTTCTTAGATTAGTAAGAAAGCAAAATTACTGAGAAAGAGAATGTTTACTAACAGTCTGTTCTGACTATTAAACACATGCATCTAAAAATGGAGCTGAGTGGACTATCAACGAATCATGCAAGAACCTCGACTTTCACGCAGGAACCTATTACATGAAAAAGGCTGAGCGACGATGAATTACATCATTTGAAATACAGGCTTGACAAAGAATTACGAGAAATGAATAAAAACTTTGTTATAGGAAAACCTGTCTTTACAAAACTGATAAACAAAATGAAAAATGTACCAGGCAGTAGGGAAGCAAACAACGTTTAGGGAAGTCAATTTAGCCACCCAACCGGAAACTTCAGCCCAACAGAGCTAATGAGCTTTTCTCGACGCGTTTCGTTGTAAGGATAAACGGGCGTTCGCATTTAGCGTGGTTAAATTTAAATATAATGCCAACAATTAAAAGCACAAAATTTAAAAATTCCTATTGGTCTGGTGATCATTATGGATTGTAAACATCCAAAACAAAACAAAGATGTTTTATTATTACTTCATACCTCGTCATCACTACAAGAAACTAATCGCCAGAATTCCTTTTCAGCAACCTCGTATGGAACAGACTATAAGAGTTCACCATAGTACGTTAATGAAGCTTGTCTTATGAGATATACAAATGTAGTCGCCCTGTCTTAATTGAGAATTATCAGGTTAAAATTTTTCGACTACAATTTCGAAAATATTAATTATCAACTTGTCTTTAAAAACGAGACAGTAAATCAATGATTTCAGCCATTATCATGGTTATAGCACTTTTTACGAAAGTTCCTTAGTGTAAAATCAGCTTAATCGTGGTAACTTAAGGGGTGGGTGGCGTGTGGTGGAGAGGGGTGGGTGGCGATGCTTCTTAAGAACAATTTCCCCCCAGTATAACTTAAGGGGAGGTGCGTTAAATTTTCAGGAATTTTTCTAATCAATATATAATGTACTTCTACGATTACATGATAGTCATCCATTACTGACCTCAGGTGGTAAGCCAAAATATTCAGATTTAAATTTATCAGCCATTTCACCAAATGTCTGTAGGTTATATTCCTTCGTCGACTGTTCAAAACCATAAACTTCGTAGGGCTTGTCGTATTCCTACATAAAAAAGTTAGTGTAGAAATTGCATCGCTAAGAGCCCGAGGAACGTTTAATCTCAATATGCCTGGAGAAAGTTGAATATCAAAACGGCGTGTGAATAGTGCAAGAGAATAGTTAAGATTTATAAATGAGATTCATAAAAATCACAAACACGCTTCTGATTGGCAAATAACCATTTACAAGACTTCTATGTACAAAACTGTCATGCATTGAGCGAATAACATGAGATAATTTTTTATCCGCGTTCTACGTTGCAAAGAGAACAAATGTCGTGCATCACGATATGACGTCATAAGAATTACGATATGACATCATACGAAAGTTATGACATTTTCAAGACGCAGGGAATGTCATTTCAACAACACATTTTACGTGAATGAATTTTTTCTCGACACATGGCCAGTCTTTCAAAAGGATCCTTGAATTCATTTTCAAACAACATGCTTCTTATGCATCAGTTTCTCAACTTCAGTCTTAAGTTAATACTTAAAATCGACAAACGTCGTCCTCATTAACTTTTATCATCGCGTTTATGTCCGTATTATCCAAAGTACGTATAACGTTATCCAAACTTAATTCAATCAGACGTGCTGGTTCATACGTCTACGTAGCTCTAACTTATGTACAATGGTTGCACTATAAGTTATATGTTTGTAGATTTTGAAGAGTTAAATCATAGTTGAGGTTTGTTCAGTCCTGGGAAGGTCTGTTGGTGTTCATGTTGACTGACATTTTCACATCACAAGGAGTAAATATCACGTTCACTGTATTGACTCCTCGTTTGACTCTAAAGATGACTACCACTAAGGTTGTCATCAACACCAACACAAAAAGTCCTTCTCAATATACCGCTAACCTGGACGATCTACATCCGCAAACATATCAAAATACTGGCATGTCTAAACCATTCACTTTACGTATATAAATGTAAATAGCCACAAACACCTCAAATTAAACTGTCTCACTCTCACTCACCATAGAACCCAAAGTACGATATCCGATAGCAAGACAGTTCCATTCAACATACATAAACTTTTTCTTACTATCGTGCTAATGACCTGGAAGTTTCTCCATACCTGTGCTATACACTTGGGACAACGCCATTCACCTTTCGGTATGTTTGTGACAGGTGGTATAAGGCAATAAGTGTGATAACTGGCATCACAACCATCGCAAAGTAAAAGATATTGACCATCATCTCCTGAACTACATATCTGGCATAGATAATCATCCTGAAACTGGAGGAAATAAACAAAATTTCGAATGATACGTACATCGCAAAAGCAAAATGTCATGAATGATGAAAATACGTATCCATCGAGAGGAAGATGTATACACGTAACAATAAAAGATCCTTCATGATTGCATTAATAATTTCTTCATCTAAAAAGGCTTTAGGTCGACTGATAGGATAAAAAACGACAACGAAAGTGAGCAATCAACATTCGCTCATAAACTATACAGTCACAAGACAAGTAAACCATTCAGTCAATAGATTAGATAACGTACACTTCGATTCAATTGGCGAGAATTCAAAAGTTTTGCACCCCTCCTGCCATCATCGCTCAAAGTGAACTTGGGAAGGGATGGCAACTAGATCACATCACAGTGATTGATTGCACCCACTCACCAGTTCTGGATTGTAATCCTGCATCATTTTCTTACTAGCTCTGCGAACAGGTCTTTTTCTGAGAGATTTTGTCTCAGACTCCTCGACTTTCTCACTAACTTCAATATAGGTTCTTCTACTTTGACTTTCAGGTCATTTGATGGCAGATTATCTTCTATAACAGTCATTTCAGCAGTCACTCCAGGTAAGTCAGTGTTAGCCACTCCTAATGAAATATTCAGATGTAATGATTCCAAATGCACACAATGAACTGACATCAATCAATCCAAGCTACAGCATTTAAATAATGAAAATAAGAGGGTGATGAGTTATAATACATACCTGACACGTCAGTGGTAGTTTCAGCTTTTGGATCATCTGAATCGCAAACTACTGTCATCTTGGGGCCAGGTGCCAGGAACTTCAGTCTCTTGAGTTCAGGATTCTTTGAATAGTCAACAGATAACTGCACCTGAGAATGAAATGTAGATCTCAAGTTGAAATAATCCATAGTTTGTCCTCCAAATATAAGGATGGACACAAATGATGCCCAAACACAAACAAATTAGCAAGCGGCATCAGCAACTAGGTAAACAGCAACAGTAAGTTCCTACATACAAGGTGCAGGCAACTTGTTATACAGCACAAAGTTACATGGTACCAACAGGTTGGCACATGGCACCAGCAATCTGCAAGTCAGCAAATAGCATCAGGGACTAGTTTCAAATCACCAAAAAATTTTTACTCAGCATCAACAAGATGCTATGTGGCACCAACAAGAAGCTATGTGGTACCAACAGGTTGCTATTTGGCACCAACAGGTTGCTATGTGGTACCAACAGGTTGCTATTTGGCACCAACAGGTTGCTATGTGGCACCAACAAGAAGCTATGTGGTACCAACAGGTCGATATGTGGTATCAACAACTTGCTATGTGGCACCAACAAGATGCTATGTGGCACCAACAGGTTGCTATGTGGTACCAATAGGTTGCTATGTGGTACCAACAGGTTGCTATGTGGCACCAACAGGTTGCTATGTGGTACCAACAGGTTGCTATGTGGTACCAATAGGTTGCTAAGTGGTACTTTGCACCAAAAAGCTGACACACTGCAACTACTATCTCAATATTTTTTTACTTCAATTTTTTACCATGACACATTGATAAATAACTGAATAATATTTACTACTTTACTCCTTTGTGAGTATCATATAACAGACATAAGACAGTTCAGTGATGCTACCATTATCATACAAACACACTTAGCATATGAAATAAATTCTAAATTTACAAAGATCATAAAAATCATAAGAATTGATGTTAGTACTGAAAATCATACATTTAGGTGTAAATTTTGTTTAGATTTCCCACTCAGGTTTAACATATAAACACAGAATTAAATATACAAATCTGACATCTAAGACAAACTTAAGATTGTATTTCTATACTTCAGAACACCATTCGAACGACTGTATAGAAATCTCAAATAAGATATTACCTGTTCTTGTCGAATCTGTCGGGCAGATTTCCTCATCCTGCTGTCAGGCTCTGTTTTCTTTGGATTTGTTTTTCTCTAAAAAACATTGACACAAAAGAAGGAAATAAAATAATGAAAGCATCCACTTTAGATGATAGCAGAATCAATAAGAATGAGGGTAGGGGTATTCATGGATAGAGGTATCCACAAAATATATTTAGCATTTGAAAGCCACCCACTATCCCTTGCCACACCAACACCACCCCTTGCTAATACCTTCATCAGCAAAAGTATTGTTGTAGTATAAGTTGATGTGTACCTCATGAGTGTCGTCAGTGCCTGTGAGAAGACCTGACTGGAAAACATCATATGGGAATAATAGCTTTTCATAATGATTTCGAAGGCATGCCGGAACAGATTTGGCCTCAAAGTAACCCATCTAGAAGAATAAATAAACATGTCTGATAGTATATAACACAAAACTAGTCAAGGATTGAGCGTATGACCATCAAATACATAGTTTCATATCCTTACAAGATTTGCATTTATTGTTTACGAACCTTGTGCGCAACAACCGGCCATTTTCTTTTAGTAGTGACATACTCATAACCACCTTCCTCGCGAACGGTCTAAACATTTACAATTAAATAATTCATTAAATTCTTTAACATTCATGATGTCTATCAGTGTAAATCAATACCAATACAGTTTAAACTATTATTTGTTTGTGAGCTTGCTATACTGTAATGGTTGTGGACATTGGACAAGTATCAGATGAGTATGTTATTGCACAGGTAAAATGAAGTACTAGTTGGCAAGTTTTCGTTCTTGACATCTTGACATCAAAAGTGTACATGCTATGAAGGTTTTTGACAAGCATTTTCTATCTAGATTGAACACATTATAGGAATAATCTATTCTAATACTGTAATACTAGGAATATGAAAACAGATCAGTGATCAGCCAGACCACCCACAAGATTTCATAGGTGAAGAATTTTTTAAAAAGTTGAATGACCAGTTTCATACAAAACCTCAGGCATCAGGCAATCATGGTATGCTCTATGGAGATACAATATAAAATGTTGGCAAGGGAGATAAGCCCTCTTTTCCCCCTTTAATAATAACCCTTGGGTTATTTCTGTTGATGCTCAACAGCACTAATATCACCAAAAAAATAAAATACTTTGAATTGTAGTTGTAGAACTATATCAAATATCTGACACATATTGTTTGGTAAAGAAATCTTCAGATATGTAGATGTGAATGAATTGAGTTTAAGACAGTCAAGCTTGTCAAACAAATGTTGAAAGACACAATACAACACCTTAATATTTCAAATTTCTTATATCATGTGCTCAAACAAGTGGAACTGGTTTATTTGTACAACAGACACAAACAAACGAAAATTGGGTTGCTACAGTTGCCATTAGGCCTCAGCTATTGATATACGGCCAACATTTTTTTAAAATGCGACGCGCTGAAGATTCGACAATTCATTAACCCCATTCATGATATATTTTCATGTGGTCAACAATTAAACTGCTTGTGATCGCTGATTTCACGTCGGCACATGAAAATATGGTCGCATTTCTTATCATCTGCCCTCACTTTACCGTTTTTGTGATAAGAAGTTCAGAAGAACGGTAAAATGGCAGGATTTCTTATTGGTGGGCTATTTGAATAAAGACCACTCACTTTGTAAAGTTTAAAAATGTCCAACGCTTTCTTGTCGACCATGGGCAGTTTTAAACTTGTTCCCTATAGTGTCGATAAAAGAAATAACCAAGTTGCGCTTTGAACCAATGAAAACGACCGCGAGGGAAATGATTTGGTTTAAAATGATTTGCCATTCTCTCTTAGCCAATCTTGACTTGGAAGCTCAAGTCCGAGTAAAATACCTGTAGTTCCCAAAATTTTGCAATGGCGTCCAAAAAATTGAATTTTACTCTCGTCGTGGCCTACAAAGATAAAGAAATAACAAATGAGAGAAATAATCGGGAATAAAAGCTTTTGAGAGAAACATGTCAATGCCTGCCCCATTGAAAAGACCAAACAGCCGTCCTTGTAAAGTCTACATAAAACATGGCCACCGTGCAGCTATAGTGCACGTTGCTGACGTTAATTGTGAAAAAAGAAACATCTACATTTTGCTTTACAGCTTGGAAACTTGTCATTTTTGTTCTTCATATATAAAAGTGATAAGTTAAGTTGAATATAAGAGCATCTAATGGCTTGTTTCTCCGTTTCGGCCCCGCAAACGAGCAAAAAAGAGAAACGTTTAAGCGTTCACGTCGAAACGCAAAGTTTGAGGCTCGGAAATTTACCTCAAGTTCATTGAGTTTCTGAACCCGTGGGGTAAATTTAAACTTCTCTACGTCCACAGAAAAAGGTGGTTGCCAATCCTACATAAAACAAAGCCCGTAAAACGTGTCAACTCGTAGCTACAATGTGCTGAAATACGCAAAAAATTCTGAAAATTCACTGCTGCATACAGGCGGTGGGCGAATCTTGCATATTCCCATTTTCTCCACATAGGGTCGTATCTTTGTAATAAACGCTAAAGGATCTTGGAATTCCTCTTCGGTTGGTTCAAATACGGGAGCTTCTGGTGGAGGGATAAAGTCGGACTTATCCATCGCCAAAAATCCACGCTATGACACATCAAAACAATTTTAAAGCACACGTTTATGCTATGCGAACTTCGCCATATTTTATCGACCTTCCCTATTCGCCAGCCTGAATAATGTAATCCACCTGTGTCACATGACGTATCGGCGCATATGATTGGTTCAATTAAATTTTGCACGACGTTTGATTGGTCAACTCGTTTTATCCAGTTCCGTCGCGGAGAGCAAACTGATTATGCAACATTATGACGACACAAAAATTGAAACAAAGGCAAAATTAACGCGTTTGAAAATTCGACAGTACCAAAATTTAACGAATAGCCAGTGTACCATATCATATTATTGACTGTTTCATTTCATAAATTCATAGAATTACAAAAAAAAAACTACAAGAAACATTAAGGGAACTTTAATAATCACGGAGAGTTGATTGAGACGGCATATTTTTTTCCTAGTCCTTTTTCATTGGGAAAGTACATCTAGTTCATCTTGTAATCACAGAAATAATAGGTATTTGAGAAAAGAAGCGAAAATACTTTTTAAAGCGAAATTGAAAGCGAATTAAGATATTTTAAATGAAACCAATTGGTTGAGCACTACATGACGTTTTGCCTTATAAAAGCGGTTATATTTCCAAGATGGCGGATTGTTATGACGAAAACGATGAAGCGATTTCTTCACTTCTACCGACTATCAACCAAAGATTAGGACACCTCAAGCCATCTCGAGAACTTCTTGAGTTCTATAGGAAGAAGATAGCCGAGTATGATGGAGAATATGAAGAAGTTTCAAGAAAGTTAGAACAGTATAAATGCACCTATGAAGAACAGGTTGGTATGTAAAATGTTGTAGCACATCAATGCTAAAATAAATGAACAAACTTTGCGCATTTTTATCATATTCAACCATCATCAAGTCATATATGTACGGCTCCGGACAGAGGTTGTAGGTTTTTATTCGTTCACTTACTGTGGAGTGTTGGCAGAGAAGAAATCCAGTTTATCTCCTATGCGGCTGTGCCGTTTGCAGTTTAAACCTCGGTTTAAACCTAATGCTGCATACTTCTTCACGTTTTTCTATTATCGTGGGGTAGACCCGTCCCTGCATTATTGAAAGTTTTAATTCTTACCCAACCCTTAGCACAAGATGCAGTGGGAGATGCGCCAACGGGAGGATGAAATCAAAGAGCTGCAGAAGGCGCTAAGCGATATGCAGGTGTATCTCTTTCAAGAAAGGGAGCACGTTCTAAGATTGTACGCGGAAAATGATCGCCTGAAAATACGCGAGGTCGAGGACAGGAAGAAAATACAACATTTGCTCACATTGTCACATCCGCCTGGAGGAGAGATTACGTATTTTAGGAAGAAGACGTCTGAGAGACCCGTCGTCGTGAAACATGCTAAACACTCAAAATCAAAAGACAGAAATTTGCTCGAAGGCAGGGGACCCGGGGGACATAAAAAAGGTATAGGTAAGAGAAAAAACCGCATAATGTGATTTTGGTTCTTTGCGTAAAGAGAATCCTTTGCTCAAAGAATCATTGTAAATGTAAAGGAGATAGATTTTATCAAGATTCACAATGACGACCGCGACCAATGCATTATGGTTAATAACGCTCGATTCGTCAATCTGATATAGTAATAGAAATGAGCAAGTCAAGTCTTTACATCGCTCGCGTTTCCAATTTCATATCAACTTACGGACAATGTGATTTTCAAATCAATTCTGTTGAAGTTTGATTCGCATGTAACTCGTGCGTTTTCCATGCAGTAATCTATGAAGAGAATTCTTTTCTTGGCTTAAGCTCCGAGACTTTAACTTCAAAATGCAGCAACTTCTCTTGTGTAATCAGTTGCCTTTAAACTCTTAATGTAGTTAATAGGTCGGTTGTAGAAGAGATAAATAGCGCTTTCCAACGGAATTGTCGACCTGATGTTGACCAATACGAAAATTTCTGTCCTACAGCGTGCAGTAAAGGATATAAATATATAGAAGATACACTTATTTGTATAGTGTATTAGATGCCTTGGTGATTGGTATGAAATCTTTCTCCTCGGGTTCCACGCCTGCTTTAAGAAAAAGACGTCTGACGGAGTAGTTTCCCGAAATGCATTGCGTTTGACAATTAAAGGCTTTCATGCCTCTCACCAGGGTATTTAATATGCCATTCAAGAGTGGATTTAAGTTTATTACCTGAAATAACTCTTTGTTTTGTAATGTGGAAGATAGATGAATAATGTAAAGTGGTAAAAATGCAAGTTCTTCAATGTGTTAACAAGCGATTACCGCTATTCAAACTTGGTTCATTACAACTTTTCGTTACACTAACAAAAAACAAGTTAAGTGTACTGTTTGTATTGGTATTAAATCGGCCGTAGGCTCTTAGAAAGCGAGATAATATTTCACTCGTTGTTTTGTGTAGAGCAAACGAAACAAAAGTTGTTGGAGACAGGAAACGCCACTGAACAAGAGAGAGACCAACAAACGTTATTATTACAAATTGAGTCGCTTCAAGCGCAGCTTGAGGAACAAACGAAACTTTCTCGCGAAGAAATTGACGCGTTGCAAGAAGACAGGCGCGTACGAAATGAAGAGTATAGCGCTTCGACGGAACGAGATCAAGACAAAGTCAAGAGTTTAACAGAAAAACTTCACAAGACTCAGGATCTTCTGTACCAAAGCACGAAAGACTTCCTCGAGCTTAAATATGAATTGAGGGAACGCGAGAGACAATGGATGATGGATAGGGATAGATTAGTACAGGAAATCGAACATTTTCGTAAGCAGGTCGATGTTTCTGGTAGCAGCGTACTGGAGGCAACAGGGATGTCTGTTGAACCTCAGGTACGTTCTGGGATATGTTATAGTCTCGCAGGTACCCCCCCAAAATTTGAAAATTTACCGGGCCAGGTTGTTGATATCCCTAGTTCTATATAAGTAGCTGTACGATTATGGGACTAAATCATTAGGAAAAAATACAGCACAATGTTGAACGCGTGCTATCTGAACTTGTTTATATGTGAGAACGCCAAAGACAAGGTAACGGCAGTCGGTCGGGTAGCCGGCGGACACTCATTCTATGATTCATAATCAGGGGCCGGTTGCACTAAGACCGAATAGCGCTATCCACTGGATAACAATTTTTTTTGAACGTTTGAAAAACCTCTTAAAGAGAAAAATATAAAATTTGAAATGAGCATTCACTAAAAGAAAATATTTCTTCCAAGACTGCAAACATTTTTATGTCGTAAGAAAAATACAAACAACTTTTTTACAAGTTTGAAATTTTTACTATCAAATGGATAACGTTACCCAGTCTTCGTGCAACTGGCTCCTGAAGTTTACATATAGCACGACTAGACTAGTTAAACCTCGACTAGACATAGACCAGTTAAACCTCGAACACTTTAGATAGATAGGTATATCTTGGTACAATTTGAAGCAGTATATACAACAGTCTGCAGATAAAATGTCTCACAGTTTTAGTTCAATCTCGTACAGAAAGTGTTAAATATTTACGTTGTTCAAAAACGTGCAAAAACGACTCTAAATTTTTTCATCCCAGGTCGCACAACTTCAAACGATCCATTCGCTAAAGGAGCAAGTGCAACAATCTCAAAAACTCGCCGATATGTACAGAGAACAATGCATAGGCCTTGAAGACGAGCTAGGTAGAGTGAAGGAGGAAACGGACGTTGGACGAGAGCTTTTCAAGGAGAGAAACGATAAAGTTAGCAGACGGTTAGCGTTAATGAATCAAAGATATGCAGCGTTGGAGAAGCGAAGAGCGCTGGAGGTTGAAGGATTCAAGAATGATATCAAAATATTGAGAAATAAACTGAAAAATGTCGAAAAACATTTGTTCAAGGTAAGATAAAAACGGAACATGTTTCACATAAGGAATTCGTTATCTAAGAATAGTGATTCAATAATAGCCATGATATCTGATATCTTGGCTCTGGCTCAACCGATTATTGCAATCGGATTTCTTTTACAGTCTTGACTAAGCTTAAGTCGTAACTTAAGTACATTCTATTGTCAGTAAAAGTAATCTCTTACGTCTAGATTTACTGGGGTTTAAGTGTCTCGACCTAGTGTGAAATTCAGGTGTGATCATGCCTATTATTGTCGGAGCTCCGGTAAACTATGATGCCCCTTTTTTTTCAGGTGACCGTTGATGTGCCGGTGGATGGCGATATCGATCAAGAAGTATTACGTAATGTTCATGCAACGACGGCGAGATCAAAGTATCTCGTGGGAGAACTACATCAACTTAAAGCGAAAATTTACTCTTTGGAAAACGACCTAAGACATTGTGGATAAAGTACATCACGCATTGTTCTTCAAACAACGACCTAAACTATTGTGTATAAAGTTCTTCAAACAACGACCAACAAATTTTGCAGTATTCTAACGAAATAAATCATTTAACAATTGAATAATTCATATTCACAACTCATTTTGCTTTGCACCATTATTTAACGTGCAAATCATTTTAAAGCATCAGAGTTCTATGACTCCGGACGATTGATTAAGATATATAGCAAAAATTCTTTACAAGTATTTATGTCTTTACAGTTGTTGTTGTCGTGAAATCCCCCCTGAATTGTGAACCCTACTTAGATAAGCAGGGGGACTATTGCGTAAAATAGTGTACATAAGTGTGCCAAGATTTCGATCACGCGAGTGATATTAGTTTAACAACGATAAATTGCTAAGAACACGAACGACACATGCGAATTTACTTCACCAGACGAAGGCTTCCGAACCAAACACAACGCAACCTAAACTTACGTCCACGCTTCTTCCCGCCACGAATGAGAGCATGTCGTCACGTGACCATCGGCGGGGACGCGATGAAAAACTCTGACTTCCGCTGTTCAGAAGTGGAACTAGTTTTGTGATGAGGAATCTTGATTTCCTCCAAGCTTCCAGTTGATTTTGTCATTTTTCTTTGGATGGGATTTTTCAACGCGCGCTTCGGGTTAAAAGACTGAATCGCTTGGTCACATTTTGAACGGAACCGTTTGAAGATGAAAGATCGGAGCCGATACCGGAAGTTGTGTCCTATAAAAAGATCACATGACAATTCTGCCAATTTCCAACAAAATAATATTTTTACATTTCTACTTTTTATCATTATAAGGGCAATTCACTATTTGCGAAACTGACATTCCAAACGATATATTTACAGGATATACTAAACATCTTAAATTCCTAAATATTGTAAATGTGCATTAAGTCGTAGCAAACTGAATGACGCCTTTGAATAGAAGATATTCATTCTATCATTACGAAGCTTAGCGACGGACAGCAAGCTTCAGCAAGACGCAACTTGAATGATGTTTTTTTACTTTCTTAGCTAAACTTCGCATATCGATGTCTTGAGTTGTAAGCAGCTAAAACTATGTCCTTTTCAAACGCCTTTACAAAGACCATACGACAAACAGTTCTATTCAAAATGAACGCGAAATCACGATTATATTCAGCCTCAGCGGTACGCATGCTGTGCAGTTACAGGTAGTACTTTATATAAGGTGCTGTTATGGCTAGTGCAAAATGAACGGTGCAGCTAGAGCTAGGCAAGACTTACATCGAAACATATGAACGACGAAGTGTCCAAGCCAAGAGAGCGCAATGTCACATATTGAACCAAGTCAGAGGTTTGGGCCCATCTTTCAAAATGCTACCTTTACTGTATGTTAGTATAAAGTCTGTTCCAAAACCTAAAATAGCGGTCTGTGGTTTTCCACACCAAATTAGTAGTTATTTGTGAATCTCTAGAATCATCCTGAATTATTTTTATAAACCTTGGATCATGAGCACATTACAGAAAGAAAGGGCATGATTCGAAATCGAAATCAGATGTTATTCGAAATCAGATAGCTACATTAATGTTACACTTCCTGGAATGCATCCAACACTATTTTTAGCGGTATTGAAAGGACCACGTGACATAATACTCCAAAATGAATGGTTACTTCATGTTGTTATTCCTGAGGTGTATCATGCAATATTATGATAATGTATGAGACGTGACATAACTGCTCTATAGCACGTCAAGTCAAGTGCTACTTTTAGTTCTAGGACGGCATAAAACCATCTTGATTGATTGAAACTTGCATAGACGTCCGACAAAATAACTGAGTTTTCTACAGTGTTTCATTTTGAGCAGAATCTTACAGACTACATTTGAAACTATTTCAGAAGCGCTGAGCATGAGAGCTTAATCAATGTCCTGAGGTATGTTATCGTTATGATAAATACTAAAGATTACTTAACATAGAAATAAGTATTATTTATTTTTTAGTTATATATGCTTAGTGAAACTTTTAGCGGGCTGCTTTTTTCCAGGCGGCTTTTTCATCTTTTTCTTTTTTATCTTTTCGCTTTTTTATCTTTTGCATAATTACAAAGTGAGATGTGAATTTTAAAGACGTGTAAATTGTTCAAGGAGATAGCGAAATGTGTTCAGAAGGTAGTTATCACAGAGAGAGCGAATTTTACTAGTCATCAAAGCAAACTTTGTAGAAAATAATTCAATTTTAGTCTCAACAGGTCACATACATACACCATTTTACAAAGTGAATTTCCTAATCATAAAAATCACAACATTAAAAACGTCATTTACCGTTAAGGTCGGTCCTTACTTAAAAAATATTTTCTCTCGGCAACAGAAGCGTCCCTTGGCCTTTGGCAACTTCTGAGATCCCATCAAAATATTTTTTCAGTACGGACCCCCAGCCCATAAATAACATATATGTATTATAAATTATGTAACATAAAACACGAAGGGCAATTCTCCCGTCACTAGTGTAATTCTGTAGTTATTTCTAGCTCCAAGTGTGTCTACAAATAACGAAGACCTTATGAAGTTTGTGATATTTATTACACCTTAGGGTAACTTTAGCTGAAAACATGTTGATGTTTTTCACTGTCTTTCTCAGCGTCACATGTGTAACCTTAGAGATACAAAGGCATCACTGCATCACATGTGTGACCTCAGAGATACAAAGGCATCACTGCATCACGTGTGTAACCCACAAAAATTGACGTTTTTCAAGACCTTTTCGAGCAGTGCCTTACTTGATGAGCATTGGCAAGGCAAAAAAATAAAAAATAAATGAAATACTACATCCAATAACCTTAATTTAAACTTAAATGGACATATTAACATATACCGCATCATACAAGGAGTTTTAAAATGTTTGCATGCGGGATCAATTTCAGAGAATTACCCTGTGTTGTATTGCGTAATTATAATATAAGTATTGTTCATATTTTGTACGTGTGGTGCAGCATAGCATAAGTGTCATACACCAAGACATTTTACATTAGAAAAGACCACGGAATACAACATTACCATTTGGTTCAAAAACGTTGAAATACTATGCTCGTTGAATATAAACGTTCAAATAGCTACTATGTTCCATGTGTTGACGAAAGGAGGTTTGATATATATTAATTCTTGTGTGATGGCTACGTATGAGTTGTAACATTGTCCAGCAAGTTAAAGTACAAATAACGGGAAAAAACTATTTATAAAATATACAGTATTAATAGTGTGTAAAAATGAATTTGACAATGGTGAAGAATAAACACCTTTTTTTGCTATAATACAGATGAGAGTGACACAGCTTAAATGATGTTTCTTCAGCAGAAATCAGAAAAAATAAAAGTAATATAACGCATAAATTAATCAAACAACTCAACATGTTGATGGATGACAGATGGGAACACGAAGACACTGCTTAAGAACACACAGCAACAATAAGGTACTGGTGTAAGGCAGACAACAACACCAAGGTACTGCCCAAGCACACAGCAGCACAAAGTTAAAACTCAAGAACGAAGATGTACACAAAGGTATTTCTCATGAACACACATATACAAAATGAAAATCCTCAAAGACTAACAGACACACAGAGGCCCATTTCAAGGACAAACAATTGCACAAAGGTTCCCTCAGGTAAACAGAGACACACAAAGACACAACTCAAGGACAAACAACTACACAAAGGTTCCTTCAGGAACACAGAGACACACAAAGACACAACTCAAGGACAAACAACTACACAAAGGTTCCTTCAGGAACACAGAGACACACAAAGACACAACTCAAGGACAAACAACTACACAAAGGTTCCTTCAGGAACACAGAGACACACAAAGACACAACTCAAGGACAAACAACTACACAAAGGTTCCCTCAGGTAAACAGAGACACACAAAGACACAACTCAAGGATAAACAACTACACAAAGGTTCCCTCAGGTACACAGAGACACAACTCAAGGACAAACAACTACACAAAGGTTCCCTCAGGTACACAGAGATGCACAAAGAAATCGCTAAGGGACACGCAAATACACAGTGTTAATGCTCAAGGACAAACTGTACAAAGTAGCAACAAGTCAAAATAAACAACTGCACAAAGGTACCGCTAGGGTACACAGAGTAACACAAAGGTACAAAAGTAACACATTTCAACATGGAGGTACCGCTCGAACATACAGAGTAGTACAAAGTAACTCAAATTTAGAACAGTTCTAGCGTCGTAAAATATGAGGCAAAATCAGTAAGACCGTGAAACTCGCATAGAATATAAAATTATTGTGAAAATATGTTAGCCTTCATATATTGCATGCCAGGAGTTTCACTTGATGGACAAAAATTCTAGCCAAATCCAACATCATTTAAGCTCTTCATATCAGTGTTGAATTAATTTGTACAACTGTGCGTTGACATAAAAGATCATTTAAATTTCTTGATAATATAATGAAGTACGATGACTTTTACTTACGCTTCCGCCGAAATCAAACGACGCCATACTTGTACTCTTCTGGAGGTTTTCATCGTAGAAATTGCCATCTGATAACAAGAAAGAAGAGAAAACGAAGAGTTAGCCGTTGATAATCTATTTGAATACTCTTCAAGCAATGCTGATTAATTAATTACGACGACTTACAATCAGCATACGAATTTCTGTAACTAACGTATAATATTCTACGAGAATGAACGATGAGTTTAGAGACAGTATTCTGCTGTTGCATGTTTGCAAATGAAGATCGTCCAGATCAGAGGAGTTCAGTTGTGGACTGTTGGCGTTGGTGTTGAGTGACGTTTTGACAACATTAGCTGTAAATGATGACGAAAACATCTACCGCTAAGGTTGGCAAAACGTCACACAACACCAACAGTGAACAATTCTTCTCAGTACTCAACTAACCTGGACAATCTACAACTACAATGTAACGATACTCCAGGGTTCAAACCATTGACTCAGTCCTATTGTTATAATTTATTATATAAACATTCCAAACTTGCTCTGGGTACATAAATACTAGTACAATTTCAAATGGTGTTCGACAATTTTGTCTTAATCACTTAGATGAGCAACGAAACAAGAATTATTTCGTAGCAACACAGCCCAGTTTCATTTCGGGTCTGTCCTTGTATGGGGAAGAGGATTTATTTGTGTGTTATACACCTCGTAATAATGATGCAAGTCAGGGCAGATTTTTGCAGCACCCCCAAAAAGAAAAATTCTAAAACTGCATTACGTACTGTAGACTATTATTATAGTAGTTTTGGAGGCTAGGAAAATGTACAGTAAGACTAAGTAAGAAATAGAACTTATCATTTCAAAGGCAATTACATATTTTATACATGCGCGTTTTCATGTAAACATTAAAATTGAAATAAATTACTAAACGTAAAGTGGTCTGTCACTTTGTCATGTCAACTCCTTTCGCCCTTTATTTTCTTGTCCTTGGTTTGTCATGTGTGAAAGCAACTGTTGTATTCATGAAAACTTCGCTCATGTAAAATGCGACGTTTGAAACAGGCCAATATTTGAATACATAATTTATATGAAGCTTTGTTGATTATTTAAGGAAGTACTGTACAGCTACACCAACTAAGATTTATAATACATAAAAAATCGTAAGAGGCTAATGACACTTTTATTACGCAAGATTCATATACGTACGTGTATGCAAGCCTATAAATCTACTATAACCCAAGGCCCTCGCACCTTTAGCTAGGGCAATGATGCACGCACCTTGTCAAATGTGCATTGACCCGCCCCCCGTACGTGTATGCAAGCCTATAAATCTACAATAACCCAAGGCCCTCGCACCTTTAGCTAGGACAATGATGCACGCACCTTGACAAATGTGCATTGACTCCATGATGCAATTAATACACGTCACAAAAAATTGCATTGTCACATATATATCACCTGTCTGATGAAGATCTTGTAAAGAACTGGAGAGAAGACTACTTCCCATATATTGGCCATGCATGGCGATGGAGCCTGGCGCGTTGACGAGACTCAGTGTATCAGGAGCAACATCTTTTAATCCATTGGAGTTAGAACGAAGCAAAGTCATCGATATTGTGTCGTCAAGGTTTCGACGACCAAAACTGATCGTTGCTGGAGCTTTCTTGCCCGCTAAATGAAAGAATGACAAGGTAGCACTTTCGTGCACGTTAAAGTTTAAGATTTAAAGGGGAACTTTCGCTCCCGCGGTAAATGAAACAATGACGAAGTGATCTGATGGGTAGTTACGTCATGCGATATGATGGCAGTTACGTCATTTGACATTTAGTAGTTACGCCATGTGACATGTGGTAGAATACGTCATGTGACATGATGGCAGTAACGTCATGTGACATGTGGGTAGTTACGTCACGTGACATGTGGCAGTTACGTCATGTGGTCAAATGGAAATTTTACAGTACAGTGTACAAAAATGGACAACGTATTTGATGAAACAGTTAGAAACTACTGATCGTAAAGCAAGGCTACATCAAATAACAGCCCGCATACGAAAAGTTCTGGCTCGGCTACAAAATCGAAATGAATTTATTTCATTGAGCACCGCAGTTAGAGCAAAAAGCGCACCCCCACACCCTGAATAGATATCTTAACAGAAGGTCCACTCGTGTCGGAACCTTGATGTTCAGCTATATTGCAATAGAAAATATAGATGTTTTAACAAATATACAGTTTTGCACTACAAAAGCTTGGAACCTTTTCTTCTTCGCAAGATGATAACTCTGTAAAAATTTCGGCAAACTTTTGTGCTTTAAACGTGAATTATTAGTAGTAAAATAGCATTCTCGTGCAATACTATTCCATATTGATTTTGTGAAAGTGTCTTGCTGGGAAGTCACGCATGCGTAGTGAAAAACTACGCCACGATTTTAGCCGAGTGGGCCTTCTGTTAGATGTCTATTCTGTGCCCATGCCCTGAATAAGCACTGGATCTAAGGCGCCTAAAGGAGTAAATATTAGTGGGGATCAAAAGGGATCACTTACCTATCCTTTCATTCTCCATCGTGCAGGTCTAAATATAAAATAAAGAAAATAAAACGAGTGCGCTGATTGGTCTATAGCTAAGTTAGCATTAGCTTTTGTAAACCGAGCTCAGTCAATTCAATCAATCATAGACAGTTTGCAAATCAATCATGAATAGATGTTAGAGGGTAAATTAAAAAATTGTTTTAAATCAATCTGTTTTGCATTATTGTTATTTCATGAAAGAAACAAAAAATGTTTTTTATGTGTTTGCACTGGCTCAAGTAATCTTCCAAGACGTCTGTGTAAACCAAACTGAGATTTAAACCAATGACATTCATTATACCGTTATCATGAAAGCAGCATCTAACACAATATTGGATCGCTTAATGCATTCTCTTGAAAAAACTCGAAAATTCAAATATTTTCCAAGTGTACTAGCATCGTAATATTACTTGAAATTGATAAAGAAAAGGAATAAATGGAGAAGGCGTTTACTGGAAAGATAATGAATAAAAATAATTTTCTCCAGAAATGACCAATTATTTCGCTAAGAAAACCACATAGTAGTTTTTAAAATTTGTGCTTTCTTCTCCACTGGATACAGCAAACATTAAAGAACATGAATATACACACCTCTTCGATGCAGTCGCGAAGCTCGTTGACAAATGTCGAACGTATATCTTCTTTCTTTGCATGAAAATTGATAAGAACCTATAATACGTGAAATTAACATTGAAGGTAAGTCGAGCGATTGGACGTTGTGACGTTGACTATGAACCATAAGGTGACAAAAATTGAGAATGAGGGGGGTGGGGTGGAGCGTATATTCGACCATTATCATGGTATCATGGGGAAATATTTATCGTAAAGTGAATGGTTTGAACGATGACGTATGAACCAGACAGCATTCAAATACGGCGAATTATCTAATAGATTTGTGGTAGTGTAGACACTTAAGCATCCTCAGCTCAATCTAACACTAAAAATAAAAAGGAAAGATGGCAACTGCTAAGGTTGCCGAAACGTCAGCCAACATCAACACGAACAGTCCTTCTCAGAACTCTACTAACATGGACGATCTACATCTACAAACATCAAATGCTATTTATCTCGATTATACAGAGTATAAAAAAAGTAAACAATTTTAAGAAATTTAACTCAAGTTTATACATATGCGCGGCGTACTTATGCTCTTCATTAAATTTTCTGAAATTCTAAAGACCAAAATCTTCATTCCACGAAATCAAAACTGATTTTCATCACTTCATTCCTGCTTGTATAAAAATTCAGTTTTGGCAACCGCTCTCCTGTTTTTCGAGGTTCAATTTCCTGTTTAATCTAAGAGTTGCATTGCACTGAGGATATTAAAGTGCCCATACTACCACAAATCCATGCGACATTTTCCCGAAATTCACAGTCCACTAAGCATTTCAAAACTGTCTATTTTTTCCTTATACAGCTTATAGCAATAGCAATCATTTCGTTTAAAAAAATAAAACATGAGTTCTTAGGTTCAACATTACTCAGGAGCTTGCGCATTTTACATTGCTGACAAAACAACTAATCTTCAGTATAAGTATCTTTATAAATCACTTTTTTAGCACAAACGGCTACCTACTTCGTCATTGATTTTGCTAATGATTCGCACACCGTATTTAAAATCTGAAAAGGAAAATAAAAAAACAATACATCAATTCATGAAGATCTTCAGTCGAACTCCGTGATGTGATCTTAAAGTGTGTGATCTATAAACTGTGCGATCTCTATTCTTAGTGACCCATAAAATTTCATCGGTAAAACGCATGAAAAGTGCAGTTGGCATCAAACATCGCAGGACGCAAACATGAAACAAAATTGTATAGTTATGAAAAATAGATAGACCACCGTTGAATACTTCGTGCTTTAGTTTCGCCACCAAAGATTAAAAAAAGTTGGAAATATAACCTTCAAGTACAATCGTATAGTTCTCATGGCTGATTTGTTGGAAATATAACCTTCAAGTACAATCGTATAGTTCTCATGGCTAATTTGTTGGAAAGATAACTTCCAAGTACAATCGTATAGTTCTCATGGCTAATTTGTTGGAAATATAACTTCCAAGTACAATCGTATAGTTCTCATGGCTAATTTGTTGGAAATATAACTTCCAAGTACAATCGTATAGTTCTCATGGCTAATTTGTTGGAAATATAACTTCCAAGTACAATCGTATAGTTCTCATGGCTAATTTGTTGGAAATATAACTTCCAAGTACAATCGTATAGTTCTCATGGCTAATTTGTTGGAAATATAGCTTCCAAGTACAATCGTATAGTTCTCATGGCTAATTTGTTGGAAATATAACTTCCAAGTACAATCGTATAGTTCTCATGGCTAATTTGTTGGAAATATAACTTCCAAGTACAATCGTATAGTTCTCATGGCTAATTTGTTGGAAATATAACTTCCAAGTACAATCGTATAGTTCTCATGGCTAATTTGTTGGAAATATAACTTCCAAGTACAATCGTATAGTTCTCATGGCTAATTTGTTGGAAATATAACTTCCAAGTACAATCGTATAGTTCTCATGGCTAATTTGTTGGAAATATAACTTCCAAGTACAATCGTATAGTTCTCATGGCTAATTTGTTGGAAATATAACTTCCAAGTACAATCGTATAGTTCTCATGGCTAATTTGTTGGAAATATAACTTCCAAGTACAATCGTATAGTTCTCATGGCTAATTTGTTGGAAATATAACTTCCAAGTACAATCGTATAGTTCTCATGGCTAATTTGTTGGAAATATAACTTCCAAGTACAATCGTATAGTTCTCATGGCTAATTTGTTGGAAATATAACTTCCAAGTACAATCGTATAGTTCTCATGGCTAATTTGTTGGAAATATAACTTCCAAGTACAATCGTATAGTTCTCATGGCTAATTTGTTGGAAATATAACTTCCAAGTACAATCGTATAGTTCTCATGGCTAATTTGTTGGAAATATAACTTCCAAGTACAATCGTATAGTTCTCATGGCTAATTTGTTGGAAATATAACTTCCAAGTACAATCGTATAGTTCTCATGGCTAATTTGTTGGAAATATAACTTCCAAGTACAATCGTATAGTTCTCATGGCTAATTTGTTGGAAATATAACTTCCAAGTACAATCGTATAGTTCTCATGGCTAATTTGTTGGAAATATAACTTCCAAGTACAATCGTATAGTTCTCATGGCTAATTTGTTGGAAATATAACTTCCAAGTACAATCGTATAGTTCTCATGGCTAATTTGTTGGAAATATAACTTCCAAGTACAATCGTATAGTTCTCATGGCTAATTTGTTGGAAATATAACTTCCAAGTACAATCGTATAGTTCTCATGGCTAATTTGTTGGAAATATAACTTCCAAGTACAATCGTATAGTTCTCATGGCTAATTTGTTGGAAATATAACTTCCAAGTACAATCGTATAGTTCTCATGGCTAATTTGTTGGAAATATAACTTCCAAGTACAATCGTATGGTTCTCATGGCTAATTTGTTGGAAATATAACTTCCAAGTACAATCGTATAGTTCTCATGGCTAATTTGTTGGAAATATAACTTCCAAGTACAATCGTATAGTTCTCATGGCTAATTTGTTGGAAATATAACTTCCAAGTACAATCGTATAGTTCTCATGGCTAATTTGTTGGAAATATAACTTCCAAGTACAATCGTATAGTTCTCATGGCTAATTTGTTGGAAATATAACTTCCAAGTACAATCGTATAGTTCTCATGGCTAATTTGTTGGAAATATAACTTCCAAGTACAATCGTATAGTTCTCATGGCTAATTTGTTGGAAATATAACTTCCAAGTACAATCGTATAGTTCTCATGGCTAATTTGTTGGAAATATAACTTCCAAGTACAATCGTATAGTTCTCATGGCTAATTTGTTGGAAATATAACTTCCAAGTACAATCGTATAGTTCTCATGGCTAATTTGTTGGAAATATAACTTCCAAGTACAATCGTATAGTTCTCATGGCTAATTTGTTGGAAATATAACTTCCAAGTACAATCGTATAGTTCTCATGGCTAATTTGTTGGAAATATAACTTCCAAGTACAATCGTATAGTTCTCATGGCTAATTTGTTGGAAATATAACTTCCAAGTACAATCGTATAGTTCTCATGGCTAATTTGTTGGAAATATAACTTCCAAGTACAATCGTATAGTTCTCATGGCTAATTTGTTGGAAATATAACTTCCACGTACAATCGTATAGTTCTCATGGCTAATTTGTTGGAAATATAACTTCCAAGTACAATCGTATAGTTCTCATGGCTATATACACAAGTAGCATGCATACTGTCATTCTGCCAAATAATCTTTAAAAGCTCACAAGCTGCAAATTGCACTGATGCACACATAGATCGAAATAAGGCATAGTTTACTTACAATTAGTGCGAAAGAGAGCAAATTTGATGTCGATGAGTTGATAAGAGCTCTTGTAACTATAGTAGTGAATTCCCTTTTGTCCAGCTTGTCCACGTTCTTTGGTCACCTGGAAAAAGAGAAAAAGGATTATTTCTTTAAATACGCGAATATATTGTTTATTGCCAAGGATTGTAGAGGATGCAAGACGGAGGGGTAAAGACCGGGGTTGGCAGGAGCAAATGTAAAGAATGAAAGAGAAAGGAAATGAAAGTGAAGAGGAGTTATACAAAAGATTATTTCACAATCTCATTTCTAGCTTAGATAATGTAAGAAGGAAACGGTTGCGATCATGAATGCAACGTAAGATATCAACTTACCACTATACTTATTTCTAACCAAGGTTATTTCTAGCTTAGATAATGTAAGAAGGAAACGGTTGCGATCATGAATGCAACGTAAGATATCAACTTACCACTATACTTATTTCTAACCAAGGTTATTTCCAGCTTAGATAATGTAAGAAGGAAACGGTTGCGATCATGAATGCAACGTAAGATATCAACTTACCACTATACTTATTTCTAACCAAGGTTATTTCTAGCTTAGATAATGTAAGAAGGAAACGGTTGCGATCATGAATGCAACGTAAGATATCAACTTACCACTATACTTATTTCTAACCAAGGTTATTTCTAGCTTAGATAATGTAAGAAGGAAACGGTTGCGATCGAAGATATCAACTTACCACTAACAAATCATTAAAAATGAAGACAACTCTGTGATGTGGTTTCTCTTTCTTTCTACCTCCTTGTTGGATTTCGTAAAGCGTAGTGACCTGTCGTAGTTGACGATGTGGAAGTGCTAGTGTCTGGAAAATAAAACACAGTTCACAGTTGATTAAAAGAATACTGAGACTAGTTGATGCAGGGCACCTTATCCAGCTAGCATAATATTTTAGCAACTCCATCTAGTATTGTTCTTAAGTAGTCTCTTCACCTCCCCCCTCCCTAATCGCATCAACTAGGACAACTATCTGAGCAATTAGGAAAAGTAAAGAAAAATGACGAAAAGGGGAGGGGAGAACTAGGCCATCCTTGACAAGACGACAATTTCATAAGGCATAAAATAAATCATAATTTGAAAAAGGACATTTTGTAAACTTAAATGCAAGTTACCAAACAAGACAATTAAAAGTGTGAAATTTTGGTTTTAGTTCAAAACCATCATCAGACAATTGTCTTGTTTAATAACTTGAATTTAAGTTCACAAGATGCTCTTTTTCGGAATACGTTTTATTTTAAAACAAGCCAAGCCAATGTAGATAAGTTAAGCAAGACAACAAGTTCATTTCTAATACAAACAATAGCAATATATTCTCTATTAACGATATTTACTATCCTCCCCACACACTCATGTCCCCCCCCCCACACACTCATGTCCCCTCACACACACAAGCCCCCTCCCCGACTAAAACATATTATAAAATTCCTTTCTTACCGTCCAAGGAACTTTACCCAAGATTTGCTTTTCATATTTTTGAATAGCATGAAGATTGTCAGGGCCAGTCCTGAACTCTCTCTAAAGTATAACATTCAAAAAGTCAAAGTAATGTGAAACTCGTAAATAAAAGATATAAAAGTTTACCTTCTCAACACGATCATAAATTGCAGACAACTGCTCGGACGGTAAGTCGCCTCCATCATTCGTACCTGAAAAAAACAAGAAATTAAGGAAGCTAGTTCCTTCGCTCTTTTCAGACCATTTTGCGATCTTAACACCGACCTCTCAAATTTCGCATGAACTCTTCTTTCGACATTTTCCGCTTCACGTTCGGGCTGTGCAGGTCAGTATTTAACATGATGATGGCGAAAGAGAGAACCAGTACGGTGTCGGGATTGTTACTGACCTTGTCCGGATTTGCATCCACGTACGCCTTCGAGAATTCCTAAACACACAACGTCATATGATGTCATAATCGGTGACATCATAGGTTGTCCTTAACATGAACGATAGTCGGTTTGTCAAACAATTTAGTGCACAATTTCCAGTGTATTGGAGGACAATCACGAGACCGAATCAAACTAATATGAATAATATGGATAAAAAGCGCTAATTCGCACAAATATCCCCACAAGTAGAAATCTTGCTCACCAAGAGTGCATGCAATGAAAAGTACCCAGACAAAGTTCTTTTCGAGACAAAATCGATTATTTCATAAGAGTTCTCCCCTTCCCCCCCCCCCTCTCATAACTCCATAACACAACACATACCTCGACGATTCTTTCGATTTTTTGTGCTTCTCCCTTTTGAGTAAAACATAAAAAAGGTTTATCATGAGAATCAAGCATCCAAATTAGACGATCTACTGCTCCGATTTTACTTTTACAAGATTAGGCATTCACAACAACTAGTCGACAGAAATAGTACGCGCATGCGTTTTGGATACGTCCGATTTACAGACTTCAGCTTGCTTATAATTGGTCAAAATTAAAGATGAAAATAAGAGAAACCGTGTAAGTGTTCTTACATAGTGTGTTGACAAACGGAGTATAAATCCTACAACAAGTAGTTTAGCTAGTTAGTTAACAATACGTTGTTGCTTTTTTAAACTGTGCATCGAAATCGGATAAACAAAGAAACAAATAAAAGGCTTTCATCTTCTGTTTTCATACGACTTTATTGCAGCAACGTTGGTACGTAAGTTACTTAAAAAGAGCCAATGATCAACAAAACATGAAATTAACATAAAGACGTTTAACGATATGGGTTTTCTACAAACATGGCGGACAATGAAAATACGCGTTGAGTACGCAGTGGAAAGGATCATATGAATAATAAAGGTTTTAAGGTTCAACGTCAAAAATTACTCCTGATGAGAACATCGGAACATGACATACATAGTACATTTCTATGAACATGGTTTTTCTATCAACATGGCGAAGAGAGAAAAGACGTCATAATCATCAACAAGCGTCATATACAACTGCTTAGTTGAAATGGGCGATTCATTGCTAATTTCTATATTAATTCTCCTCACCGGCATGCGGAAAAACGTCTGAAAATGGCGCAAGGCATCGTCGACCTCTCTCCCTTCCAATACCATGGACTTAACAAAATATCTAAAAGAAACAGAAAGTCATTATAGTAAGGTAAGGCGATAAGACAATACAAATACACAGGATGTATAAAAAAACTGAACAGATAGGAAAATATCGCCAAAGATATCAGCGCGCAAGATCTGCAAAAACCTTTGATGAAATAATTGGTTGGACTTCTGATGGTTTATCTGACAGTAAAATTTTTCCAAATAATAAAAATAATTTAGAGCGGGAATTGTGGTACCGGGAAGCACTTTTGAAATAGCTTGCGCAAAAAAAAAGACAAAAAAAACCACAATCGGAACACATAGGGTTGAAATATGATACATATTGTTCAAGCTTACAAAGTTTCTTGAAATTTGGCCTAAGGGTGCACACAAATGCTAGGCACCCAAATTGCAGATTATTTTGCACTTTACATCAAATTTACATATAATTGACGAGGATTCTAAGAGGATGAATATATTGTTTTGAATTTTTCTTATATTATGAAAAATTCAAAATAATCCGCAACTTGAAAACCAAACGTTCGCGTACGCATTATATTTCCTAAAACTTTGTAAGCCTGGGAAACATGTGCCATATTTTAACCCTACGTGTTCCAATTGCTTTTTAGCTGCGTAACATTCGTGCGCAAGCTATTTCAAAAATACTTCTCGGTAACACAATTCCCACTCTATAAATGGTTATTATTTGTGCAAATTTTACTGTCAGATGAACCATTGCAAGTCAAACTATTTCCACCAAAGGTTTTTGCAAATCTTGAGCACTGATGACTTTAGCGACGTTTTCCAAACAATTCGGGTTTTTTTTCATACACCCTGTATATTGCCACAGTGAGAAAAAAACATGTCGAATTCAGTTGAACCCTTTATCGAGCAAGTGAAACTACCGTAAATGCAATCACGCAGAAGTACTACAGGTGAAAAGCATATACGTACGCACCTTAACACAATCATGCTGAGAGGGTTTCTCAAGTCACCGAGATAATCGCCAATTTTCTGTTTATTTATTCCAGGCTCCTCCTTCAAGAACTTGCAAATCCCTTCAACATCATCTTCATGAAGTACTCCGGTGTCCACAAGATAATCCATCCCTTTCTTCGGTTTTCTATGTAAATACATACATTGAAGTATCGTCTGCCGTATGAAGAGTAAGATTGTTATCAATATTATTGCATGGGGAGGAGCAACCAGGCCCGGTGAAGAATTTCAATCCCGGATGAAGAATTTCAATCCCGGATGAAGCATTTCACTCCCTTGCCTTAGAAATTTCCCGCTAAGCGTTATTATTTGGTACTGAAAACAAGAGTTCGCACATCGCAGTTAGTAGTTGCCATTGAATTGCTGAAAAATATTGTTTAGTTTACAGAAAACGTGCATATCACGATGTAATCTGGCTTGTGTTTTAAAGAATCATTGTCAACCACAGTGCAACGCGCCCTCAAATGATCTTTAAGGCGATTTTCTTCGTTGAATAAACAGACAAACGTTGTATTAGTATGTATTCCTTGGATATTTTATACATCTTTTGTGGATGTAATAAAAATTTGTGTCGTTTTGGGATCAATACAGTATTTTCAGATGCTTGCTAGTGATATTTTTCATAAACGTATCTGTTTGGGTGAGTAAGGAGCTGTTCACATGAGCCAGGCAACCGGGATTCAGCGAGGCGTGAAATGAGTTTGAGTCATTGAAAGGAGTAAAAACTTTAAGCGCAAAACTTACAACCTTTTCTTACAAGCCTCATATGTCATTTTAGTCGCAATTTTCAAGTCAGGCTAAATTATTTGTTTTCATTTTAAAGTTTTTGTGAATTTGCAAATTCAGAGCATAAAGAAATTGCTGAAATAAGTTTTTTGTTGTGAAGTATTTTATCCTAAAGTAATCTTTTCGATTTGCCAAAATTATTTAACGCTTCGCTGAATCCCAGCTACTGGGCTCATGTGAACAGCTCCTAAACAATTATTCAAAACTCTGTCCTTAACGGTTAAAAACATGCCTTTCAACAGGAAGACCAAAACTTCTATAGTCAAAGAGTCTATAAGAAAGATCCTCGTGTTTTGGAAGAAATTATCATATTTAGCAGGAATATAAACGAACAATAGACGCGCGTTGCATTGTGGTTCACAACATTGTTTAATACGTGTGTATTCTAAAAATGCTCCGTATTTACGGCAAATTCTCCGCGAGATACAAAATAAGAAAATATGAAAAACTTTCTAGAGCCAACGCTGTATGCATGATAATCTTCAAGCGTGGATACAGTTTTCAAACGACAACATGGAAATATCGTCAACTAAAACATACCTGTTAAAATGATTGATGCCGATACGAACGTCTTTCGCCCTATTTTCATAAAAGGTTTGCATAATACTGGAGGATGGCGATAGACTACAGCCACCCAGACTGCTTGTGTCGTCCGAATACAAATGATTCAAGACGGGCCAACTGCGTGAGTGATTATCGTTGAAGCTATCGAAACTGTCTTCTGGAGAAGAGAAAAAAAAAGCCTTGTTGAGCAGACAATTTGTAAGAATGAATAGTTTTCAAAAGAATATTAATAGTGGAAAATATAAGCTTCGACATCAAATCATTCCTGTGAATTCACCAGACTAAAGTATCTCTGTATACTTTATATAAGTTTCAACCAGTGGCGAAGCCTGTCCAGTTTTTACTACTTGACAAAAGTCGTAAATTTTTCGCAAAATTATTTACGGCAAAATTTTTTGGCAAAATTATTACTCATTTCCTTCGAAAATTTATTCCCTTCGTTGTTTTTGCAGTGATTGAATACAGTAATGTTTGCATTGTAGGAGTAAATAACGGGATTGCTTTGCTACTGATTTAAACATAAGATCATTCACGATGAAGCTAGTAGAGACTGTAGAGCATAATAACTAAAGCTTCAGCATCAGACCATTCCCGCATGATGAAGGTACTAAAGACTGCAAAACATAACACAAGCTTCAACATCAGATCAGTCCTGATGAAGGTACTAGAGACGGCAGATTATAACACAAGCTTCAACATCAGATCAGTCCTGATGAAGGTACTAGAGACGGCAGAACATAACTCAAGCTTCAACATCAGATCAGTCCTGATGAAGGTACTAGAGACGGCAGAACATAACTCAAGCTTCAACATGATCAGTCCTAATGAATAACTAGATTGGAGAACACACATGAACTTAAGTTTCTAGATCAAATCAGCCCGATATGAACACACTAAACAAGACTAAACAAAATCCAGAGAAAAGTTCTATATTTAGATAGATTCGTGTCATACTTGATTCATTAATGAGGTGAGCATCATTTCCAATCATTTCATCATGACATACTGATGGTCTTTCATCATTATTTGCCATAACAACGTCATCAGTTTGAGCACAAATTTCACCTTCGACGTCATCCACAGGTTCACATTCAACATTTTCAACAGTTTTAACATCCACGTGATCCATAGGTTCAGATCTTATACTGTGAATAATTTTATCATCTACGTTATCCGTACTTTCACAATTCATATTCTCAATAGTTTTGACATCCACGTAGTCCACAGTTTCACCTTTCATATTATCAATAGTTTTACCATCTACGTTATCCACAATTTCACCTTTCACATCATCAATACTCACACCATCACCGTTGTCTATAATCTCACTTTCGGCGTTATTCAAGATTTGTTTTGTTATCTCGGTACTCTGTTCAGCATTACCTTCACAGTCAACTCCCTCGACAAGCTGTGCTCCGGATGTTTCCACCGATATTTCAGGAGATTCATCAACGGTGGTGATTTGACTACCACGTAACGAGCTTAAGCTATTACTACGAGATCCTTCGGTAACACCTTCTTTTGTCTTAAATAATATCTGTTGGAATACTTCATCAATAACCTTCTGCTGTCCCGCTATCATTCAAAAGAGTCTTACTAATCTCGATACTCGATATGTCCTCGCTGACCTTGCGCACAGACATATCAACTAATGGCTTCCCCGACGCGCTTTGCACCTGCTCAAAGTCGGAGTCAATATTAATATCGGTTGAAATCGGTTTCAAGTCATCTCTGCTTGGGCTTTGTCCTAATTTCTGCTCCGAAATTTGTGCTAGCTTTAACGTCATTTCCGTACCGTCGTTTATGCTGGGACTTCGTACAGGACTTATGCTACAGGAACGAGATGGGCTGCGTGAAGAACTTCGCCGACTACGTCGGCTCTTCCACGATGATCGTCTTGCTTCGCTCTGTGTCCGTAAACGTGCGTAAGTCCTCTTCATTGACCAACGTCGAAATTGTTGTTGTATAATCTTTGCGGCTTTATGTGCCCGTTCTTTCCCACCGTACTTCTTTTCGAGCATTTGTACATGTTTGTCGGAAATGTCCGGAGAGAGTTCGTAAAAGGAATTTCGGGTTTTCCTATCGGAAAAACTCGGTTTTTTCGGCGACAAGGCGCAGCGCGCGTTTGGCGTACTTGAAACTTTTATCGATATCCGAGTTTTCCATCGGCGTCAATCAAAGTTTTTCCCGCTTTTTCTGGACTCCATAATACATTTGACGATGGCGTGTTGAGCGGTGACGAAAGAGCAAGAGTTCTGGAAATGCAAATAAACAAACATATGATAATGACAGCACAAGATGTTTTTCTTCATTATTTATTGCAACGAACTGTCCTCAATCTTTAATCTTTGATAATTTCCCTGTACATAACGCTAAAGAAAAAGATTTTTTGAGTACGGGAATCCGAAAATCTCCTCTTTCTGACGAATCAATAAGCGAAAAATTACCGAAAGACTAGTGGACTACCCGGTTTCAAATCAACTCGTGATTTCCAATACAAACGAATAACCATCATCTCAAGAATTTATTCATAACGCGAATCTCTAAATTACCAAATAAAGAAAAACTATGCGTGTTGTTCGAAAACACGAAGTTGCTTTTACTAAAATATGTTAGGTGAATTTTGGGTGAAGAAGCCTAAACATTCGAAACACGTAAATTGCGGCGATAATTAACAAATTAACATTATTTTGGGGTCAATTGATCGAAAATTATCAACGTAACTGCTAATTACATTGTAATACACATATCTGAAAACTGGAGCGTATGAAACATCATTAGCACTTAGTACCCCATTTCTAAATATCGTACGTCTTACTATTAAATGATCAAGAACGGTTCTATCTTCAACAATATCCCTTACAGAGATGGCTGAACGTAATCTTTCGCTTTATTTCGCTCTTGATCGCAATGATTTAACATTACATAAAACCATGCGATGCCATTCTTTGGGTGACGAATTGAAAAACACCTCTGTATTCTTTATAATCAGGTTGAGAAAGTAATGTTTTTTTACAAAATCAGCTGAGCACATAACTTGACAACTGAGATAAGCCATAGATATTGAAGTGTCAAGTGAACCAGATACATGTGCACAGTGCAAAGTGTTATCATATATGCAAATATTTTACCATATTTGGTGAAATGAGCTTAAACACTCCCCCCTGTTGTAAATTTTGCAACTATATAAAGCAGGGGGCAAGTCTGAGCTTGTCAAACAAAATCTAGTAAAAACATTTGTATGTATGGCCACACTGCATGTATACCACAATGCACTTTGATAATGTAGAGTGTCATAGCTGTCAATACCAATGTATCATAATGCAGTAAATGCACCTCAAAGCTTATAAAAGCTTAGACTCGTAGGGTAACAAGCCCACAAGTTTTAGTCATGCCTTGTAAATTTTCGACCACTACAATTTATTCATTTCTTAAGAAAGCTACAGATTTGCACACACATATTTGCATAGCAGGCATCAATTAGCAAGCTGGTTTAGCTAGCTATTATAAGTTTATGTTAAGATTCCTTACTCCTTGAGCAATTGTCACTATGTACCACAATGCAAAGCTATTACTCTATACAAGGAGAAAACCTCACTGAACGTAACTACGCAACCCCCAACAATATGTATCGACCAACTGATAGAAGATTATTACAGCACACTTGTCCTAAGTCAACAGAATCCAAGTGTATTATCTTCCATTAATGATTGTTAGTAAATTTCAAAAGTTTCATATATACTGGATAGATTAAGAAGTGTGCAAGGAGGGAGAAAGTGCGTAGGTGGTAGAGCTGAGGGAGTACTGGGGTAACTATATGCTATGCAAATCTCACCTTATAAGAGCTAACAAACATCCAAAATTTTAGGTCATTATTAGTCCACATGTTACAAGTAAGGCAACTTTAAATGAGTGAAATATTTTGACTTCTCCAAGTCATTCTGGTAACTTCCATAAGTTCCACTCAACTTAAAATGTCACAGCATAAGTTGAACTGATAAACTAGTGCATTAATGTTCTTGATTGTAAGGTCATCATTGTTCATGTTCTATACATTGAAGTACTCATTCAGCTTGAATGTAAAACTTTCACAGCAGTAATAAAACAATATGATTTCTTATACAGTCATCAAAAAAATTCAAATGACATATAGGTTCAACCTTTCCTTTTAAAGTTATTCACATTGCATGTAGTGTGTCATGAATGAACAGGAAGTTCTTTGTTCCAAAAATTTTCGCTTTACTGACAGAAAAACACGGCTTTTCGTCTTAACTAAAGTATTTTCAACAAAATTTTTACTATTTTCTACATATGCCATGCAATCTGGGACACATAGAAAGTTTCTCAAAACACTGATCTTCGTCAAAATCCATGCAAAGAATGGAAAACAGCCCCCTTACTGCTAGCAGAATATTTTTTACGCTCTGGCAAGCTCTTTTCGTGAGAAATATAATATAAAATAGTTCGTCATAGGGGAAACTAAATTTAAGAAGTAAAAATGAAAACAAACCTCTCGGGAGTTAGAAATAAGACTAAGGCTGCTTTTGGGGGTGTATAAAAATCGCTAAAGGATCAATCATTCATGTTCATGGCCATTCAAACTGCTTGAGCTTAATTAATTATTAAATATTGCTATTTCAAAAATATTTCGCCACACATGTCCTTATTTTATTGCCATGCGGGATATTTAAACTGTAAATTCCAACTGCTTGTGAAATGTTAACAATGCATGTTCGAGAAAGAAAGATTTTTTTAAAGTATAAACAATGACGGGTTTGAGAGAGTATGAGATATTACGAGACGATGACTACATCCGTCTATGGCTTCTACTACAATTAAATATCAGGTCACACTTCTTGGTGTTTATGTCTTGCCGCATTCTAAGCTTTAACGATAAGCAACGATAGATGGTAGGGTACAATAACTAATAAAGTCAACTAGTCAAGCAACTTTCGAACGCCGGTAATGTTTACTTGGAAGTCTTATAGCACTGTACTAAACAAGAATGCTACCTTTGCGCTTTCCTAAAAAATAATTCGAGCTTTAGACAAATGACAAACTTCGTCTTTTCGAAGCATCACTTCATTAAACTGACAGTAGGAAAACGTCTTGTACAGTACTAAAAAAGGACAACGTACTTTAAACGTTTGATGGTACTAACCGAGGCCTTTGAGTTTCGTCGTTCTTTCCTCCGTTGCTAACTTGTCCATTTGTGCACTTATCCTTCTGAAATGCTTCCAATAAACCTTTTAATCCTTCATTTTCTATTTCCAGTTCTTGTACTAGGGCGCTTAGTCGAGAGTTCTCCGTACGAAGCGTTTTAATCTCGTTGTGCTTTTGCCGAAGTGATTCATTTTGAGCTTTTACAACTTCCTTCAACTGTTCGACCAAAGAAACTTGATTCATGTCAGTTTATTTATTGGCAAGATTTTTACAGAATGGACGAAACGGACACATACTTCAGATTCATAGGCAACAAATGTAAATAAAACTTGCTCAATTCATGTTTACTTTGGTCACAGTATAACTCAGCGGAAACGTCCATTTTGAACGAATATTTGTGAACGAACCCAATGGACACGTGGTACGATTCCACCAGTAACATTTTAGGAGAATTTGAGTGCTTCCGGGTTTTTCAAATTGCAAAAGAATTGTATGTGTATTTGTTTGTCTCCCGAACAAATATCGAACTTACCCTTTCATTAAAAAAGTTAGTCACGCAAACTACCTTTTATCTTCAAAATATGAAGTATAAGCACGCACTCTAAACTCACTTTAGGTTTGGGAAAGTCAAAAACAACTTGGTAACCAGTAGAAACGTGTTACAGGTGGCCAATCATAGGCAATTAAAACTATACTCACTTCAAAAATGTTCTGAACGTCACCTAATACGCCAAAGATAGGACAGGTTATAAGTATGTCGGCTTATGACGTCCCCAACACGTCAAGTACTTGAGGTTAAGTGTACTTTCCTACGCGTTGTTCATTCACGAAGATTTGCAGGTTAATGACTTCAAAACTGTCGTTAATGTGTAGATACAAGGCAAATTATATTAAAACTCGATGTTTCTACAGTAATGTGCGAATGAATGAGGGGGCATCGATAAATATCAAATCTAGTGAATAGAGCTTCCCGAAATAAAGGGGACTATCAGCGTGTGTTTTGAGGTAATTGTGTTTTCATAAAACCCATAAATGTAACATGATAATGTAATTTAATGTGCCCATTCTTTCTAAGAAAAAAGCCGTTTTTAACAAGCCACATGACTATTAACTCGGACAAATAAGGAAGACGAAGATATGACAACACGTCCGAACACCGGAATCACTTTCGGAATTTAATGTTAGTTGAATACCGGATGACTTCGGTCGAAACGCCTTTGACATAGCATTCATTTGTCTTCTCAGCAACTTCATACAGTCTATGAATTCTGCCACGTACAAACTACGACGTAATGTACAAACTACGACGTTGTTTTTGAGCACGACTTTTAAGAATTACAAAACTGAAAACTTGATTACATCAGCAAATTACCTACTATTATTCAATGCTACTATCCAACATATTTTCAAGTTCCCGTGTGCACTTCTTTTCACTCATTCGAGATGAACTTTCAAGCATCGAAGATCAAACCGTTCTTTGCGGGTGGTCGCTTGAAATTTTTAATATAAAAGACGAACCACGCCAAAAAGATAAAAAGTCAATAAACATCAACAATCGGAAAAACAAATGTCTTTCGAATCATTTGCCCCTCTACTTTAGAACGTCGTTCATTACAACTTTCTAACTAACAGACATGATTTGATAAATTTTAAAAAATGTAATGGCTGTATAACTACAATGAAACTGACCAAACATGCCGATTCAACATGAATCGTATTGAATAGTCAAAATTTTGAAATCAATTTTGAATTTAAAAGTGCTCAATTTGTCAACAATATTCGAAAAATTACGAATGCAGACTAAATATTCAACAATGTAACACGGTGTTCCATAAACTGTACAGGTTTCACTTCGAAAAACACTATCAACTATTCGCGCTCAAATTTCGAGCGAAATTAAGTACGTAAAAGCACGGATAATAAAAACTTTTTGTTGTCTGCTTGAACTCTATTCATGTGACAATCCCAAGTGTGTCACTGCGTAATAAGATATGTAACGAGAAAATTGAAAGAACACCAGTAAGTTTAAGTGTAGAGAAAATTATGGAATAAAATAAACTACTTTTATTTACTAATAAAACATTACACTTTTAATTGTCGTGTTTAATAACTTGAATCTAAGTTTACAAGATGTCCTTTTTCTGATTATGTTTTATTTTATGTGTAATGAAATTGTCGTCAGGAATTAAGAAATTGAAGAATTGCTCACTGAATACGAGCATTGCTCAAATTTAGTGTTCACGCGACGTTAATTTTGCAATTTTCTTTATAAAATAAGAAAGTAGAGGATTACCGCAGGGTCTTTCTGTGCCCGTGGTCAGAAGGATAACTTTGTTGCAGTTTTTGCTGACAAGTTTCAGTCGCTGTCGTCATTCTCGTTGTGGTTTGACCGCAAGTTTGTGCTCATATCTGGAGTGTTTTCGGATAAAATTCCATTTCTACAAAATCAACCAACAATCATGAGGTGAATAGGTTATTAATGATGAATTGAACAGAAAATAAAGAAGTTGTAGAACATGAAAATATATCAAAAATACGATAAAGATAATTGTTATCTATATCGGTTGCGGGGGCTGCAGGGCGCGCCCTGCATATATAATGTTTTAAAATTCTTCCCAAGAGCCGGATTGACAAGAGGCATATTCAGTCCAGCTCTTCAAATATTTCTGTGATCATTCAAGTGAAGCAGTGAAACCATTGTCTTAATGATATTACTTCATGGGAACCCAGGAATTGTGGACAACCGGAGAAGTTAAAACGCAAAAGTCGAAGAATAGAACAATCATGGAATTGAAAATCAATATTTGTTCATCCCTGCCCACATGCATTATAATCCATGGATACAACACTGTCTTAATAAGACATGTTCAATACAATTGCAAATCATACGTAGAACAAAAAAGCACCGAAAAAATATCAATTCGCATATTTATCAAATCTCTTTCAGGTTGCGAACGAGAGAGAGAGAGAGTGTGTTCATTCGAAATTCATTCAATATATCTAAGATAAAAGTGATAAAACTATTCAGGAACTTTTAAGGAACCCGACCTTCCGCATGACATGTAAGAGAATACAGTGAATTTCAATTGTGATGGTTAGCATGGTCATAGTTAATAGAGAGGTGTAAAATGTAATGATGAATTTCTGTGAATAAAACTTCGAAAGAAGATCTGATATTCTCCTAACAACTGAAATACACCGTTTCACGTATTTAACTCCAAATCATTAGCACTATTCATTTCTCTAGAAGTTCTTACAGTGAGCAAACGCCAAACTTACGGCCTGGCTACGCAACTGATTTGAATCGAGGTTGTAGCCAGGGGATTTAACTCGCATTTGGTTATAGTCTCAGTGCAACTTTCGTCACTTGAGGGAGCGTTTAGTTGAAGGTTTCGCACATATTTTAGCACCTGCAAGCGCACAGTAAACGCAAGTGCAGGTGTCTCGTTGTTCTGGAAGCTTTCGAAGATCCTTCGTTCAATATTTAACTCGACCCACGCACACAATGTCACTTTGTTTACAGGCTGCTGGGATAGCTGTTGTGTTGTAGACGTGAAGGTGGAGGGGAGTCTCTCATGCTGCAAGAATTTCTAATGCGATCCTCTTCCGAGGATGTCGTTGTCATTGCATGCAACCGCCAGACAGAAATTAACACATACTTGGTTTTTTTTGTTCACAAATTAAGCATTGTCCTCAAGGAATATCATGGGCGCCGACATAAATAAGTAAATGCCAATATAATTCCTATCCGATTTCTAAGAGCAAAACAAAACACTGGCAATTGACTACGCTGGTGGTCTCCAGATTATGGTGGAACGCGAGGATATAATTTGCCTTGATAAAGGACGCGGTGTTTGATTTGCCCGACGAAAGGGCGTGATATAATTTCGTATATTGCTAGTCAAATCGCTTTTTTATAAATTGTGTCGAAAACTTGAAAGTAATATAGTTGCAAGTTCGCGTAACTCTTCCTGGTCAATAACATCTTCCAGTCATCTTTGCAACCTGATCTTCCCTGCATGGTGTTAGCAAGTAGAAGAACATAACAAGCTCTTCTCCAAATCATGTGTACTGTTTATGCTGATCTCTTCTTTTTGCTATTTTTGCTTCTTTTTGGCGTCAGGGAAACTATTTTGCAAATAGATTGGTAAATTTACGATTTCATACATTAACAAATAACAGAAAAGTATGCTGCGTTTTATAAAAAACCCAGGAAAACATCAGTATATAACGTATATAAACATCTTTAAAAATACGATCTTACGGATTTTAGGGCTTTTTTATGCGTATAATTGCTTTTCAATATTCGATGAACAAACAAAACAAGCAAATATCTCACCCGTGAAAGCGAGATGCTGTTTTTTGTGGAAACTACGACATCCATCAATTGAACAATTGAAGTATTGGCATTATAAGAGAAATGCCAAAAAACATCGTGTTTGTTTTCAAAAAAACTCTAAATAATTAACACCAGGGGGAGGATGAGAATATTTTTTTTGCAAAGCAGTCATTTCAGCGAAAATGGGTCCATTGGCCGCCATTTTTTCGACAGCCTCGCCCCAGTACACTTAGCCGCTGCAGTTATTATAGAATTCAATGACCTTGACACGGTAGTTAGACATCTAGAGGATTGGGTTCTAAATCATTAGTTAAGAACAAGCTTTATAGAACATGTACGCATTAACAACGCATGCGTTTCAAGTAAAAAATCATTCGTAACGTCTGCAGGTTAAAATTAAATAACAAAACCTAGAACAACGAAAATATGCAGCATTTGTCCCATCAGTTGTTATATTCAAGCCAATGTTTAACAGATACCACAATGTCATTCGTCGTATTTTTTACTTTCTGATTCCTGGACATGACAAATAGTTGGCTTCGTTTATCTCCGGTATACCGCATCCCATCAATGCTCGCCGTTTCGAGGGTGTTAACGCGAGAATTTCTTTCATCGTTTTGTCGATCGCGATAGAGATGTCAGGAGAACTTGGGATAGAACTATGAGCACTTGGCGTCGACATAGAACACCCAGGGATATCAAAGGTACGATTAGAACTTGACAAATGAGATAGTGAAGACTTGAAACGTTGCTCTCTCATTGTAGGCGTTTCATCGTCTTTATCAGTCGAATTATTTTCACATAATACATTGTTCTTAGCCCTTTCTTCTTCTTTATCTTCGCTGTGAGATTCTGCCTTCAGGAAATGGTCTCTTGAACAATGTACTATTGACGTCTTCTTCGTTACGTCTTTCTGTTTACCAGAAGGTAAAGATCGCTTTAAACGTATTTTTTTCTCTTCGATACTCCTGAGTGGAAGAGACCTGCCCTCGGGTAAAGCAATGCAAATACCAGTTAACTTCAGTTAAATGCAGTAACGCTGGACAACATTGTAATGCAGTAACATTGGACAACATTGTAATGCAGTAACATTGGACAACATTGTAATGCAGTAACATTGGACAACATTGTAATGCAGTAACATTGGACAACATTGTAATGCAGTAACATTGGACGAAATTGTAATGCAGTAACATTTGACAATGCTTTTATGCAGTCAAATCGCAATGACGTTGGAACAATACAACCTTTGCAAATAGCTATTCATCATTACTTGCACCTATATTTTTGACAACCCAACTGTACAGTTATACAACGTTGAACTGAAGATCGATGTTACAGCAAGTAAGTAGATATTGCACATGTCGAAGTGTTACGTAGATATGTCATAGAGAAGAGTTTAGAAAAACAGTTGTTTTGTCTTTTGTATTGCAATTATTAAACTTATGAATATTAATAGCATATAACGATACGTACTTTATGTAAATTGGACATGTGCAAGGGATTGAACCAACGCAATTCTCAGATATTCCCGTTCCAATTTTATCAAGTTTTTGAAAAGCCTTTCGAGCGGAGAGGATGCAATCAAAATTTGATACATCTTTTCTTCTATCGATATGGACGCGTCTACCAAGTGCAGGGAAGTATCCAATACAATTATTCACGAGAGCTTGAACATATAAAGACGTCTGACAAGAGTTACATGAAGTAGTCCAGCATACAACATTCCTGTCCCGCATCGCGTATTTACTGTTTGGTTTTGCGCCATTTCCGCTTCGAAATTTGCTTTGGTCATACAAAACAGACATATCTAGTACAAAATTCTTCTTCAAACCTCGTCTCCGTATAGCCGAAATCTTGGTGAACGGTACTGAAGCTGTGGAAGTCGAATAACTCGGCAGCTTGTAGTATATTATCATTTTCAAAAATAAAATTTGCACGCAGAGTAGAAAACAGCTTCACCTTAAAACGTTACGTCACAATATGCTTTATGACGTCTGTATTGAATCATCTCGCGCATGATTTGCGTTTGAGCAACATCATTTCATCGTATATTAAAATTAAGAAAGACGTCAACGAAGACATATTAGTACAAAGAGTTTTTACCAGATTCGATCGGACAAGCTTAAAACTTACCTGTTCTGAAGTTTAAAACTATAAAAAACAAGGGGGAGAAACTAAATCTGGTAAAAAAATCTGGGTAGAACTCATTTCACTTTTGACTCTGATTATTGATGAGGAGGGATGACTTTGGTAGGTCATAACAACCGACTTAACCATTGATTTTGTATGATGTTATGAAAGAGCATCAATTCAATGATATTCATGACAGAACATTAACTAAAAACAACCGCCTTAACCATTCATTTTGAATGATAGTTATGACAGAACATTAACTAAAAACAACCGCTTAACCATTCATTTTGAATGATAGTTATGACAGAACATTAACTAAAAACAACCGCCTTAACCATTCATTTTGAATGATAGTTATGACAGAACATTAACTAAAAACAACCGCCTTAACCATTCATTTTGAATGATAGTTATGGTAGAACTTTAACTAGCAACAACTGCCTTAACCATCATTTTGAATGATAGTTATGACACAATTTTAACTAAAAACAACCGCCTTAACCATTCGTTTTGAATGATAGTTATGATAGAACTTTAACTAAAAACAACCGCCTTAACCATTCATTTTGAATGATAGTTACGACACAATTTGAACTAAAAACAACCGCTTTTAACCATTCATTTTGAATGATAGTTATGATAGAACTTTAACTAGCAACAACTGCCTTAACCATTCATTTTGAATGATAGTTATGACAGAACTTTAACTAAAAACAACCGCTTTTAACCATTCGTTTTGAATGATAGTTATGATAGAACTTTAACTAGCAACAATCTGCCTTAACCATTCATTTTGAATGATAGTTATGATAGAACTTTAACTAAAAACAATCTGCCCTAACCATTTATTTTGAATGATAGTTATGACACAATTTTAACTAAAAACAACCGCTTTTAACCATTTATTTTGAATGATAGTTATGACAGAACTTTAACTAAAAACAACCGCTTTTAACCATTCATTTTGAATGATAGTTATGATAGAACTTTAACTAATAATAATCTGCCTTAACCATTCAATTTGAATGATAGTTATGACAGAACTTTAACTAAAAACAACCGCTTTTAACCATTCATTATGAATGATAGTTATGATAGAACTTTAACTAAAAACAACCGCTTTTAACCATTCATTTTGAATGATAGTTATGACAGAACTTTAACTAACAACAATCGCCTTAACCATTCATTTTGAATGATAGTTATGATAGAACTTTAACTAAAAACAACCGCTTTTAACCATTCATTTTGAATGATTGTTATAACAGAACTTTAACTAACAACAATCGCCTTAACCATTCATTTTGAATGATAGTTATGATAGAACTTTTACTAGCAACAACTGCCTTAACCATTCATTTTGAATAAACGTTATGAGAGAACAATACCTCAATAACATTTCAAACTTACTCTATTAAAAAGCTCTCCACGTCGGTTGCAAAGAAATCATCGCCAAAAACGTTCGTCATTTTGACGTAATTTCCAATCAACTGTTTGTTCTGATAGATAAGAAGAGCTGGTAGACCGTTTTGAACCTGAAGATATAGACAAGCATGAAATTACAAATTGCATTTACAAAAATACTGTAATGACGCAAAGCCAAATGAAACACATTCGTCAATATGAGCCAGGCGGGAATCGTAACCGAAATAAAAATATTAAAGCACAGCATGTCGGAAATGCGTATAGTGTGTTAAAGTGATAGAAATCACCCAGCATAACCTAAGTAACTCACACGGACAAATTTGCAGGCACACAAGCAAATTTACAGGCACACAAGCAAATTTACAGGCACACGGGCAAATTTACAGGCACACAGGCAAATTTACAGGCACACAAGCAAATTTACAGGCACACAGGCAAATATACAGACACACAAGCAACTTTATGGAAACACAGGCAAATTTACAACAACAGACCATCCATAACAATAAAAAAACAAACATATATATTTCTTACAAATTATCAGAGAGATAACACGTCGTCTTTATCATTGCAAGAAATATATTTTATTGTTGTTGTGGTAGTTCTTCTGTTCTACTGGGGTTTAATATTTATATTTTGAAACACAATCCTTTTTCACTTTTTAATTTTAGCATCGTTTGAACAAAAGACAATCCTACGATCAAATACTCACAATCAGCTTTTTTTACGATATCTGGTAGGCACATTGGGTCAGCGGTCACACTCTGAGCACTAAGTAAGTAGCAACTACAAAGTGACCCTTTTCAAACTTTTATATGAGGGGAGTGGGTGGTGGTCACCCTGTTAACACTAAGTCAGTAGCAACTACAAAGTGAACCTTTTCAAACTTTTATATGAGGGGAGTGGGTGGTGGTCACCCTGTTAACACTAAGTCAGTAGCAACTACAAAGTGAACCTTTTCAAACTTTTATATGGGGGTGGGTGGTGATCACACTCTGAGCACTAAGTCAGTAGCAACTACAAAGTGACCCTTTTCAAATTTCTAAACGAATAATATGAGGGTGGTGGTCACTGCTAGTATAATTTCTTATTAGCTCAAAGCCTCCCACAGGATAAAAGAGGAGGGCAAATCTTGGAAATATATAGCGTTTAAATAAGTATTTAAAAATAGTATTTTATCTTCTTACGTAAATTCATCGTACTTACAAAATATTTACTTATTCCCGTTTCGGACGCCAAAACTTGGCAAAATTTAACCTGTGAAGAAAATTTCAGTGGATGAATTTCGAACAAACCAGTTGAATGACGTCACTTTTTAATAACTTCCAACTCTTTGTTTTTTTTTACTTTAAGGGAGTGCCCCACGTATCTTTTATTTTAAGGAAGTGCCCCACGTACATCTTTTACTTTAAGGGAGTACCCCACGTACATCTTTTACTTTAAGGGAGTGCCCCACGTACATCTTTTACTTTAAGGGAGTGCCCCACGTACATGTATATTGTGAACTTCACTTGTGGATGACTTTCAGTTACATATATATTTCATAACAGGCCTATGGTAACACTAAAATAGTTTCTTTTACCCTTGGATACTGTTGGGCCAAGACTTTTAAACTTCCCGACATAGCCGGACAACCATCGACATTCTACAAGAAAATACAAAGACCAAAATGTGGGTTTAAGAACAAGTCTATTCGTACACGAAAAGTTCGCTTCAAGGCTCATGACAAGACTCAAAGGAGAAAGAAAGCGGTTTTCACACAGGTGAACGCTCGGAGATTTACTTTAAAGCAACTTTATCATTGCTTCAAAAGTGAATTGTATTACATTGTAGCATCACTTAAGAAATATAAGGTGTTTTTAGTACTTGAACAGGGTTATGCAAAGTGAGGAGTTGTTTGGGAGACCTCGGGAGCAGATCAGCACAAGCGTCTCTGAGCTTTGCCAGGCGGAAAGCGAATTTTCAATATGAACATAATAGCCAAACATAAGACTTTGAAAAAAGCCATCACAATAATAAAATAAAACCATTTATCTTTCTTTATTTTATTATTGTGATTAAAAGTCTTATGTTGGGCTATTATGTTCATATTGAAAAAATCCATCTTTGATTTCTTTTATGATAACAAAGATGCGAAACAGATAGATTTAAAACAAATGTGTTAATTTTTCCTGAAACATGTATCGATGATAGATTTGCAAATTCACTTTAATCGATTTAAGTGACTGTAGAGATATCGGTTTGCACACGTAAATGGCCAATCAATCATATAACTATACACCAATCAGCGCATGCGTTTTATCGATGTTGTCTTACAAAAAGTTAATGCAATATCGAGTCCAGAACGGAGACTAATGACAAGCACGAACGTTGGTCGAAAGTTTTATACTTTCTCGCAATTGTACCTAGTGGTTAACAACTCAACCTACATCATACATACACATCCTACAGTTCTGCTGACGGTTGCACAAAGCTTGGATACCGTTTTTCATTGGATAGTGAAATTTTCAAACTTGTAAAAAAGCTGTTTATATTTTATTATGAAAAAGAATATTTGTAATCTTAGAAGCAATATTTTATTTCAGTGATTGCGCAGCTCAAACATCATATAGTTTTCTTTTTTAAGAAGTTTTTTAACCGTTTGAAAAGATTTTCTATCTAATGGATAACGCTATCCGTGCTTCGTGCAACCGGCCTCGGCCATATGACGCAACATTTTATGCAATTTTGAACATCAACAAGACTAAAAATTAAAAAACAAGTACTTACTGCTTCATGTAAGTGAATTACAATGACAACATCCGCGTTCTCTTTGTCGATAACGTCAAGAAATTCTTTACCTTTGATGTCACGAAGTATCCCAAATTGAGGCCTAAACGATGGGAAAATGCAGTTGAAAAAATCCGCTCACTGAGGATACCATGCTGGCTGTCAGTCGTTTTCATAAGGTTTTACACTCCTTTACTCATTGCACTCAATAGTCAGTCGAAAAAACTTTGATGAAAAGGAGTTTCAAAGGAATTAGGTACCAACAATTAGATGAATTAAGTAAATCTTAAAAAGTGACAGGTCGGTCTATTTTCACCATTCAGTTCACGGAGAAGAGTTCGAACGCAACACATTCTTCAGAAACCAATGAAAATACATGTGGAAAAGCTGTCCAAACCTTACATGAGGAATGAAGATATGAATTCGTGATGATGAAGTACTTTAAAGATATGTACAGTTAATGAATAAATTTTAATGACAAACAACTTAAACAAAGTGAATGATCTGAGCCCGGCAAGTATCGCTTGTCGATGTATATCATCGGATAAAGATTAGTCTGTTGGTTTTGACTGACGTTTCGAGAACCATTAGTCATCTTTAGAGTCAACATCAACACCAACAGTCTTTCTCAGGCCTACACTAACCTGGACGATCTACATCCATAAACAAGTTCAACGTTACTTATAGGTTAAAATTGCAATCATTATTTTCATTTTAGGTGCAGTCCGAAATCGCCTTAACGCAAAGCTGAACGAAGAAATCAATTCATCGAGACGGTTTAACAACTTTAATTCGTTTGTAAGTAGAATTAAACGCTAAAGTCGTCTGGACAGTTATTTCGTTTTACGACTGTCTTTATCCTTACGACCATTTGAGAGACGCATAAAAAAAATCCTTCTTAAGTCGTGCAGACTTATTATCCGTCTTAGGGATGAAAATGGCCGATATCTTGATACCTTATACCATGTCCAGCCGACAATTTAAAAAAAATATGGTAACAAACAAATTCCGAAGAACAAGACATCTTGAGATTACAAAATAAGAAAAATATGAATCAGAACAAGACGAGAAGTGAACTGTGAATTTTCGACTTTATATGAAAGTCACCCTCAGATAGAATGAAAGACATCCTCATTCTTTCTGATTCATATTTTGTAATCTCAAGATGTCTTGTTTCTTCGGAATTTGTTTTTAACTAAATTGATACCTTATCGAGGCGACATATTGTTCTGCTCTCCTCTGCATCTCCTGTAAACGTTTCATGTGATACAATTTGACGAATTCGTCTTCCTCGTCGAATTCCAACTCCTTCTTCTCTTTTTCTTCATCTAGCTTTGAAAATCGCGCGGTAACATGACATACTTCGATCATTGACGTCAGGACAAAATGAGAGGGGGAGGGGAGGACGAGAGGTAAGAGCATCGCAGTGACGTAGACCACGCAGAAAATGAATACTTAAAGGAGGGATCTCCCTCTTTACAAAAACATCCTTGGCACTCATGCGGCCCTTTAGAAAGGATTGAGAGCTATTTCGTCGCAATGTCGTAACACATTCGCACAAAATCATGGGACTGGGACTCATATTCATATATGCATGATATAATCCGTAGAAAACAATTGATTTCAAAAGAACTTACGTAATACACTATATCATGCATGTATGAATATCAGCCTCCCCCCCCCCCACTCAATTATTGATCTTCCAAGATCCATAACTACACATGATCATAAACTTACGCTGCTCTGACAAGTCACGGAAAACTTCTTGGCAAGAGCTTCAAGTTCCGCTTTCTTTTCCTCGCGTTGCTCGGCCTCAAGCTGCCGATACCTTCGATAATCTTCGATAACGCCTTTGGGCCCTGTCTAAAAAAAGGGCAGAAAAAACGATTGTGTCGATTTAGTTTGGGGACAGTCTTAAAATGGCAAGCGATGTGATGATTAGTTAGTTTAAGTAAATTCTTAGTTTAAACATTCCGGAATGCAGATAGCTCAAAGGAAATGATGCTATGGAGTGAACAAAGCATCAGCGCTAAATAAACACAAGATCACCATGGTTACTGTTGTTCATTTTTTTTAAAAACTGATCGCATGAATGCCTGGATTCTCATAAAACGAAGAGAACAATTTCTTTTCTCGACATTTATGCTTTAATGTCGAGAAATTGTTGTCGATGTTTATTTGAAAACTGTCATTATGTGAAATTTTATTTATCCCCTTTCTGGATCAAATAATTAAACAAAAGTCATTTCAAAGTATTGTAAATAGAGGACAAAACAGTCACCAGTGGCATAACCACAGTAAATGAACTACTTTGTTATGCGACTTGGGTGTAGTTAGACATTTTAACATTTGAAAATTGTTTTAAAAAGAGCAAATACAACGGTGAATAGTCAAAATAATGTAATTGTTCTTAAAAGAACAGTATAAAATCAGAACACTAACCCAACAATTCTAAAAGAATTGTAAGAGAGCTGTTTTTAAAGCTGAAAGACACTATGCATTTCAGCAGACTACATCATCACCTCATCATGACACTGAAGCGTCATCTCTCAATTTAGAAAAGACATTAACTTTTTCGTAACATTATAAATATCACATGATTTTGAAGCTCCCATTTAGCAAAAGTTGATACCGGACAAGTTCTCTGTCGAAATGTATAGTGTCTTTTAGCTTTAACAACAGTTCTTTTACAATTCTTCTAGAATTGTTGGGATAGTGGTCTTGTTTTAAACAGTTCTTTTAAGAACTACTACATCATTATTTCGACCATTCACCATGGTATATGCTCTTTTCAAAACAATTTTTATATTTGCCAACACAACAAAGTCTCCATTTTACCATGTTAACATTACTGTTGGTCAAAAAATAAATTGAGTACCACAATAGTAATCTAATAAGATAAGCATTACAAAAAAAAATTCAGTAAAATTTCCCTCCTGTTTGTTACCTATACAGTGAGCTAGCTAGCCTGTAACTTTGTTAATACTGAGTAAATTCCACATCGTTAGCAAAATTTAGCATTACACATATCTTGAGGAATGTAGTTTCTCTACGGAGAGAGTGAACTCCCAAATTTTAACACAGCATGAAAAACTTGCTGACTGGATGCACAACAGACCAATTTTCCCCCCACTACGAGTTTATGAACAGACTTGAACTTATTTCACAAAAGCTGGGGAGGGGCACATGTACCACACAACATTATTTCATGAGCCATATAATTGTAGATTCACACAGCGCAAAAACCTGTCGTGATTTTTGCAGTATAGGATTCTGTAAATGAGCTGACGTAAAATATACGTAAAATGACACAAATTAAGTTTCTTAATTTCATAAACTACACAAAGAAAATTACAAAATGAAGCAATTGCGAATTATCCGAAGTTCCAAACGCATTCGAATAATTTGCACGCAATATTAACAGGAGATGAAGACGTTAAAATACAAGTGGATATGTAGAAACTTCGTAAAAGAAAACACCCACTTATTCCGATGATAACAACACATTGATAAAAACTGCATACCTTTGGTCCGTCAATACGAAAATCAAGTTGCGGTGTTTCCTTCTCTTTTCCAAGCTTTGAATCACATGCGCATTCCTGGTCGCTACATTCATCATCGTTGTCCTCGCTTTCGGAGCTAGAAACGTAATTTTGAGCTTTATAGCCCAGCAACTTGTCTTCCAAATCCATGCTTCTATATTGCCTTTGATTTGTTTGTGTTTAATTTTTTATCACATTGAAAGAGAACTGAGCCAACTATACAGTGTGTCAGCAAAATAACTAAAGTAGTACTTTATGATAACACAATGATTACAAGGTCGGTTGTTAAAAAAGTTTGATACTTTGTATTCAAGATTTTCAATTTATGTAGAACCTAGAATTCAATTTCTACATTAAGTTAGGTATACATGTATGGTTTCTTCATATCTGCCATCCATTACATTTTTCCTTACCATGTACTGTATAAAGGTGCACACTTGATGTACAGACGTCAGTAACGGTAGCATTCTAACGAGCTGCCATCAGAGGTCTGAAATATACACAAGAACGTTTCTTCAGTAACTCAAACATACATTTTTTATCACTCGACTGACGTCAAGACCCCTTTAATTCATCAACAACTCAAAAGTTATGTCATAGACCAGTGGCGAGCTGGGAACAATTGCTCCCGGGGGGGGGGTGTAGTAGGTTACCATTGAAAATGCGCCTGAAAAAATATAGCACTTCAAAAACGAGGGACAAAAGCCTGAGCCTAGCACCGAAGGTGCGAGTTGTGTTTGGAGGGTCCCGGGGGCATCCTCCCCGGGAAAAATTTTAAATTAAGAAACTCTAAAATGCCATTTCCTGGACTTTAGGGAATGAAATGGGCTTATAATACTTTCGATTCCCCCAGTGGCGGATCCAGATATATTCTTTAGAAATTAAAACTTGTCTGAATGTAATTTGAATTTAAAATTGAGGAGCTATAATTTATTTTGACGTACACTGGATCCGCCACTGGATTCGCCCTTTTTCAATGAAATCTTCGCACCTCTTCCCTCCCCGGGTGTACAAATCACGCTTTTGCGCTAGACACAAATATAGCTAATAATCTACAATCCTTGACCAAACGACAATTTCATAAGATATAAAATAAAACATAATCCGAAAAAGGACATCTTGTAAACTTAAATTCAAGTTATAAAACAAGACAATTAAAATAAAAAAGTGTAAAAAATTGTCTTGTTTAATAACTTGAACTTACCCACTCTACGTTGCACTTGTTTTGTTTATGTCTAGACTTTGACATCGTTTAATCATTTAGAATTTTGGCATCTTAAACTTTTCACTCGACATTGTGAGACAATAATGTTTTTTTAAGACTATTAAATTATTTTGCTGCCGACAAGATTGAAAACAACAATACGCAAACAGATGGTGGTACAGGTGTTGATTCAATATACAAATCGACGTGTTTGGTAGAAATTAGGTAAGGTGAAGCTTTTCTTCTTCAAGAAGCAAAGTAACAAATCATGGATTGCAGGCAGCGTGGAGGCAAACCATCATAAACGTCATCACAAGGAAATATACTAGAATGTATTTCCATTATCAATTATTTTTTTGTTTTATACCATATGTTGTGTATTGACAAAAAATCGACACCGCTTCACCACAAATGGTATTAAATTAAGAACAATTTAGAAATAAAAGTGCAAGCTCGAGACCGAAGGTCGAGGGTTGCACCTGCTCAAGAGTTTTTACAAATGTCTCCGACGTTTGCCTATGCAAACACGAAAAACATCTTTTATTTCTTTTTGAAATAACAATGATGCGAAAAGACAAATTTATTTTTCGTCTATAATGCATTGATGATCGAATTGCAAATTCTCTTTGACTGATTGATTGTTTTGATTGATTTGATTGGCTGAGTTCAGATCTGTTTTGCACCGGCTAATAAAACACGGCTATAGACCAATCACCAAACGTGTTTTATTGTTTTTATTTTACAAAAACTTTTACTGTAAAGTGAACACGTTTCGGCATATCAGTAGTGCACATGATATCTGTATAAAAAGTCGATTCACACACTTAGAGAGGACGAAAAATTGATCCAGCTAAAAATGTAGGCTATTCCATCAAACGCAGACAATACAAAAGCATGTCCAAGAACATAGAGTTTCTCTTCGCCAAATATATAGCTATGTTTTTGGGATGTGTGCCCCTGAGCTACACACTTTGTTCCGTCGCCAAGTCCTCACATCGTGCGCTTACATCGGGTTTGAATTTGAGGCTCGTCATCGACAACCATTCTGAATGGCTGCAGCAAGTTTCATGTTTGAATTTAATGTTTCTATTTGACGAAACAACCACTCTTTTCTCTTGAAGCACGTACAATAATATCGCTGATGCAAAAATAATGTTAATTATTCATCATATAATGTTATCAGCGTTAATTTCATGAATAACTAAAGCTATCACTTTGCCATGCAGGTGACCGTTCCATCTTGTTTTGAACGACATTTCAAGTTAACAAACATCATAGCTATTTTTAGAGGGGAAAAAGGCCATCTTACCGTGGACGACGTATGTTAATCGAGCTTGCACCTGTGCTGTCTAAGTATATATAATATATCGGTGTCCATGGTCCTCATCTTTCGCTTTATGATGGTCACTCTGTGATTATGACTGCTAGACAGTGCGCGTGATCATTGCATTACATTGGAATTTGGAAAAACTTTGAACACAACTCGAACTGCGAGCTTCCCTAAAACATTTTCCCGTCATGAATCTTGTGTCGATACTTTTAAAGGCGTTAAATCATCGGGTTTTCGCGAAGAGCGGTCGGCTATTTTTGCAGCTTCCCTAATCAAACACAGCAAATATGGGAAAAGTTTTAATTTGAGTTGAAGCCTATAAAGGGGCACGTTAGCATTCTGATAATTTGATTGATGACATCAGATAGCAAAGCCTAGAAAATGGTTTCGTTTACTTCTGGATCGAATTAAGGATATCAAAGTATCATCTCGTCGAATATTTTCCGAGATTTCTCGTCAAAATTTGTTTCATTGTTAGATTTTGAAATGATTTTGCCGGGTTATTTACTTCTTGAAACTAATAACCCCCGCAGAAAATCTAAATTTGCAGTAGCCAATCAGATTGCAAGCTACACAAACAGCAAGGCTGTTAGCCATCAAACTGAATAATATAGGAAGCCGACGTCTTAATTTGAAATAATAAGAGTGTTTTCAAACGTGACAAACGCTTGCTTTTGTCGTGCTCGAAGCCAACGTAAACAATGACTTTTAACATACACAGGTGGGAAATAAATTTATTAAATCTGTTTTTAGTTTTTTTGTTGAAGAATTCAAAATTACTTTAATGAAATGTTTGCTTTTCATGTCGACACGACAGATGCAAAACTTCATCGTAACTCGTGATCATTGTGTGTTTTTTTTGTTGACGAGGGAATATATGACAATAAACTTGACCTGGTGGCCATATGGGCTGTGCTGGATGAAACCTGACTTCAAAGGCGTTGCAAGCTGTTATTGGGGTAACTAACCATGTAATTATATGTGCAAAACAAACTTGTGAAAAGAAATCGCCACTGGAATAAAACGATACTACATCATGCAGTGATGGATTTTCTTCAAAAAAAACAACATCATTATGATGTTGAAAACCTCATTCGTAAGAACAAAAACCTAATCCCAAGCAAACTTCCTTTATCTCTTTAAAAAAATACAAAACAGCTATGTGTATTATTAAAAATGACTGCAAATACGTAAGATTACGCCAAAGACCCCTTCAGCTATGTTTTCTTTAATTCCTGCAGTGTGAAGTGGTTTATGCAAACTTTGCCAAAACTACTGTCATAAAACCATTTAGTACTCGTTTAAGTATTTTTCAAAACACATATGATTTGCATGGTCGTTATAATCCTATATCACCAACTTTAAATTAATTTTCTTGCTTTTCCGTCATCGACATCTTCAGATGAAAAGCAGAGAGACGATCTTTCATCGTCTGTAGAAGCAAGAAGGAGCACTAATACTACCATTAGAAATGATCAATGTGAGGGTCAAAATTCAAAATTTTACGTGATCACGTTAATAACTTTACCTAAGTCATTTTGGGGAGTTTCGAGAGAGAGAAAGAGAAAGGAATTAATACAATTTGAAAAACAGTCAAATTTCTTTGAACATCATGCAATGAACATTTATTGAGCCATTTTTTGATTGGTCAATTGACTTCGGCAATAACTACAGAACACACCATAGGGCAAAATAGTAGATATATAGGCACAATAAATGTCAAAAATCATTCACAAAAATCTCAAAATTTACAAGAAAATTTTTCTTTCGAATAAAGAGTATAATGCCGAGTTTTTCATTTTCTCTGTATCGTCAGCTTACTGACTCTTTTGCCTGAGTCATATTTTTTTAAATGCAAATCATCGAACAGCACCAGATAGAAACTTTGACGATGTGAAAATGCCATTTCTAATTTTGACCATTTACTTCTCTGGGTTTGTGTATGTGCACACGATTGTCAAAGTTAAGCTGTTGGTCGTCCCTGAAGACATGAAACTCGCGGATACTTAAGTTTCTATTACTCTTAAGAGCAGTAACCAATGGGGAAGCCAGGTAACAAGTGTGGTCGTGCTGTGTAAATATCATACCACATGAGCATTATTTAGTTCTTTAGGAAGTTTATTGTTTTCAAAGTGAGTGAGCACCGAAATATTTACATAGGACGAGTGGACGAGCACACTTTTGGGACACAGCTACGCCACTCGAAGGAACTGAGAGTTCTGTAATCGAGATTTGCATACACTTTGTGTTGACCGACTAAAGAATTTTGACATAGCGAAAGACCAACGGAGCCATGTGAAAAAGGACAACAATACATTGCGAAATAAAATCTAGCTACATTTTTTCCAAAATAAGAGCAGGCATATTGCAATGTCATGTACAGCCAACTCATGTGGTTATCGTCTGACACGATAGACAACGTGATAAGCAAGTTAAACGTGCAATGGCAATGTCCAAACTATTCGTCTTCCCCCACGTGCATAAAAATTTGCGTGACTTTGACACAAGACACACTCACAAGCACAGAGCACTACTTTCTATTTTTGCTTTCCCCTGCTTTCCTTGTCGTGTGCATGACAAAAGAAGGCATTGCAATTTCTACATTCCAAATCACCGAAACAGTTTGCCGTCCATTCGCAACATGATTAATCCGAAGGAAGCTGGTTTATCCCGAAAGCTGTCCGACCGTCGGTTGAGTAGTTCGTGACAGTTGACTCAAAATGCATGAAAAAAAGATCGTTATTGTGAAGTGTTGTCGGATCTGCTAATGAGAAACCTGATGACAGTGACCTGGAGAAGGTGCAATAAAGTGAAATAGTACAGATACAACCACAGAATAATATGAGACTATAGTGAATGTAACGAGAGGAGAATAAAGTTTATTGAAAACGCAATTAATTAAAAAGGAGTTGAATGTATGGATATATTTGACCACATTCAAAAAGATGAATGTGGTCAAAAAAATATTAGATTCAAGAAATATATTGACAGCAAAAAATTCAATGTAAGAATTTGGAAGGAAATTAGTTATAGAATTATAAAAATTGTTTCCGGTGTCGGTTGATTGTGTGACAAAAAATTTACAACCTTTTAGCCAGTTGTCATTAAATCGTGTTAGGAAAATTTTGTCGACAATATTCAGTACAAATTGTATTTTTTAAATAATTTCATAATAATGTGTTAGCTTATATTTTAAGATTTTCATTTCGACCAATTTTAAATTGAGAAAGCTGAAAGGTCTCGATATCTTTGAGTCAACCAATGGCCAATCCTTACTGTGAAATAGTAATAACCCGGTCGTTTGAACTGCGAAAAGTCTTCACAGATTCTTAGTTCTCGAACTTTTCTTTCTCTGAAGTTACATAATTTTAACACACAAAAGTGCTAAATAGGTAAATGACTTAAAATTCATTTGACCTTTGCGGTTGAACACGAAAGGAATCTGAGTCAGGCAGTTCTAGATGCATTACACTAGTTGGTGGTTTGGCTGGTAAATCAACTGTGCCACTAACAACAACTACACCAGGAAATCGATATAAAAGTTACTTTAACCATAATTGCACAATCTACAATGTAAAGTAATCATATTTATCAGTTAAAGTTGTAATTAACCGAGCATAACGATAAACCCACGTTGTTGGAGACATTTGCTTACAATGTTTCATGAAAACTAAGTTGCTGATATTTTGTTTCGCGTTTAAAAAATTGAACGATGAATAAAGATATCGCTGTAAAGAAAACTAGCGACTTTGTTTACTCTAAAAGCTTTGCTTGAAAAGAATAATATATAAGTATAACTACTTCATACTATCATCCAAGATTACAAAACAACGAGACAAAGCATATTGACGTTGTAGTTGCCCACGCTTTTAGAGAGCCAAGCGGCGTAATATTTAGGAGTCCCCATGATCACAAGCTACTCCCTATCTTCGAGACGTGACCATCGCCCCCAATTTGTAAATAAATTGTTCTGGAAAAGTCCAATAAAGCAAATTCCCTCTCGTGCAGCTTCTGCAGGGAAACGATCTATCAGCTGCGTTGCAAAGATACATTTTTTAAAGAAGCGTGAAATATGATCTTCATGTTATTTCCTTTTAAGTCAAAACACAAATGCAAATTGCAATGGCTGGTAAGATCTCATTAGCGCTTATTATGATAAATAACCAATAACCTAATTGATTTTCAATTCAATTTTTAACAAGTCTGCTTCCACATTATTTCCCGATAAAAACAAAGTCATTTCAAAAACTCCTACGCCGACAGCACGTTTTGTATGATCTCCTTTAAATGGATCAATTTTCAGTTATCATTCGTTTAAGCTCGAGATATAGGGTTTCATAAGCAAAGGTTTCTTCAAGACACAATCTAGGAATGAGTTGAGCTGCTCAAACTTGTAATGTTTACATTTGATAATCGTGTCATCAAATTTTTATTGAGAAATGTTTTCTCCATATAAAAACAAACACTTTCGTGCGCATGAAAGAACACATTTTTCTTCTCAAGATTTTTGTTCAAATAAGCGTTTTGTAACATTGACAGCATGCATGTGCATGCTTTGCCTCATCTAAAACGTGTTGTTTTGAAGGTTACCTCACCAATGAAAAAATGAGAATTTAGGCATGACGTTTGTATGATCGATAACCTGCCGCATGACTCAGCGCTGTGCTTCTCGATCATGAGTGCGATCATGCCATAAAAGCCGTATTTTAAGAAGATACAAAAATATTTCGGTTCATACAAACGCAATTCTTTGCAAACTTCGAAACAATGAAATTCAACAGAATTACTGCGTTTTCATCAATTACTATAATCCCCACCATATCATTAAGGTTCCTCTTTTGTTCGCGATGGGACGCGCCGATTTGAGTATTTACTATTGAGTATTTACAAAATACTTCTATACGTAATGCGTCTTGTTTTTGTAAAATCAAAGTGACTTGTTGAAAGTTATATTGCGCGTGCCCTTGTCATACATGTAGAAAAGAACATGCCCTCGAGTCACGAAGAGATTTTAGACGTCTGTGTGCATAGTTCGATGGGAAATTCCAATAGGTCTGTGTGTTGGTTGCTAAATTACGGGGGGAAAATTGTTGAAGACTTTGTAATTTGTGAATACGACAATCATTAATTTTCCATTTCCTACAAATTAGGAACAAAGCGAAAGAAGACATTTGTTAAAGAGATTTTAAGGAAAATATTCCTGTGGAATTTTAATGCGTTGTGTGCGTAGTGACGTCCGTGCTGAGTATGCTAGGAGGGGCAGAAGGTCATACGTGTCTAGATCAAAATTTTTGCCAACTGTTTTCCTAAGGCATAATTACACCGCATTGTGCGTTTGTCCCAAACGGTATGAAACCAAAAGTTGGTCAACTATCGAATGCATAATGTATTGTCAAGAGAGCTCGCAATTTCGAGAGTCAAGTCAACATATTTTTGACATTTCGATGACCCCTAATTGCTGCTATTTACCTAATTAGGTCAAAGAACACTCACATCTGTACATTATTGTGCTTCCATGTGTATGAAATTTCACTCGCGTCTGTGCATATTCAACATCACGCTTTTAGTCTACCGCGAAAATAATGCCGTATGTCAACATAATTATGCAAAACTTTCTTTTTGTAGTTGAAAGATTACGGTTTCCATACACTATTTAAATATGTATATTTCGTTATTGCGCGCTATCCTTTTGACTCCAAAGACTCTTTTATTATTGTGGCATTTTTGTTGGCTGGTAATTTCGATTGTTCGTCTGATGTATTGTTTAACTTTACCGCAACTCACTGAGTGATAAACGTTTGATCAATCAAATGAGAATAGCAAAGAAATGACAACGATCCGAGCAAAGTATCATTTATAAACTCGTATTGACAAGCACGTGATAACGTCGGGGGAGAAATTTCGAAATTTCGCACAAAATTACATACAACTCAAGTGGAAACACAAATTAGTTTTTGCAGTTTTTTCTCTCAAAAGGCATTGTCTCGATATCTAAGGCAAACAACGAGGTTCGCCTTACCAAAATACCTGTCAATTGAAAGTTTTTTATCGCTTGGCGTCAGCTTGAGACCGGTCTTCGAGACCATTTGTATTGAGATTCTGTTTACGATTCGTCAAGTATAAAAGTACTCGTGTGCGCATTGTTCATATTGCCGAGTATAACTTTGTGTTGTGTTTAGAACTGTTCATCCTGTGTTGTCTGGTTCGCGTTACCGTCGCATTCTAAATTCTTTTGCCGAACTTTGAGTAAACACATCAAACCTTCGTTTGCGAATTGCTACTTCAAAGAGATTTCGTCGTTGCGGTTGCTCGTGGTAGAATTTTGAAATCGCTGATAAGTTTATTGGTTTTAATTCACGAGGCCGGAATTCATATATACTGTTCAACAAGACATCGTTTTAAAATTCTACTGATATTACGAGGTTTAACGAATTAACTGAACCGCGGAAAGATTCTACGTCGATTTCAACGGGATTTCTAATTTAATGTGTCCATTTTATTGTGAAATTCGAAAGGAAACAAGGAATGGTATCGTGAACGCTTGAGGGAAGTTGATATTTGGATTGTTTTATAAAAACGCAGCGTGCGTTTTTAGTGCTTGAAGAGGGGCTAAAAGATTTTCAAAACCCTGATATGAACTTTGAAGAATTGTCAGTTAGAACGCGACGACCAACGGGGTCTACACTGTTACGAATGATTAAAAAGCAAGCGAAAAACGGATCACATACTCCTACAATCAGCCGCCACGCTAGTTTGAACGAACATGGAAACAGCAATAAACGTCGTTCGGCTATCGTTCGAGCGGACTCTTTCAAGAAGGCTCTTCATGTTTCTGATGATCATTCGGGCACTCTGAAAGCGCCGAAGACTCAAAATCGCGAGGTCGAAGAGTTCGAAAGATATCACAAAGACGTGAAAAGTGCGGTGAAATATTTTCGTATCGTTGTCGACAAGAAAATCGTTTCGAAGGTACCGGATAATATTTCTATTCTACTCGAGTCTGTTATTCATATCGACGGCATGTTGGACTCGTGTTTGAAGTTACAAGCAACAGCCGGACTCGGCGAGTTACGTAAAACTATGCAAGCGTGTATTTCGAAGTTAGTTAAATGGGGCGATGATGTTATGATTAAATCCGCGACCTCCTTAGACATGGAGAAAGGAGTAAATCTCTTGAATTATTTGGAAAGGTCTATTCAAGACTTGCACGATTCGGCGATCCCCCGTCTACAGAAAGCGACTCTGAATCGTCAGATCCGCGATTCTGTCCTACTACAACAACCCGATGACATTTCGTCCGTGAGCAAAGGAGAAGGCGTGAAACCGAAATTGTCCAAATCACATTCGGACGGTAGTATAAAAAGCGTGCTGGAAAACGGGAAAAATGGCGGTATGCTAACTACGGAAGAAAATCGACGCGATTCCGGTATCAGCGAACGAAGTGCTTATAGCGATAATTCGACAGCTAGTGATTCTCCTCCGGTTTCGACACACTTCACCGATTCTGGGACTTGTCTTTCTGAGGTACCTGGTATCACAAGTGTTGAAGATCATCCTTTAGCTGTACAAGCATGGTCTCCTGTTACTAAATCTCTTATGGATGATGCTCCCTCCAGTCCCCTCAGTCCATATTCTCCAAGAAATGGACAAACTGCATCTTTTAACTCTCGGACAATTAGCAAAAGTACTTCTCATGTACAGACTTCATTTACCCAAACGACAACTGAATGGAGTAGGAAGGTGGAGAAAGTTACCCAGTTCTGTCAAGAAAGCAAGCAAGTACATCATTCTTACCATCATCATAGCTCTGAGTCTCGTACTGAATCCATTTCCAGTTATGGTTCTGGTGCTAGTACAAAAGATCGTGGTAGCATGGACCTCTCCGACTCACAGTCAATTGAAGAACTTGATGATGTTCCTGAGATGGCAAGAAGTGTTGTGGAAAGGGCTCAGTTTGTTAGTGCTAGTGAAAACACAACAAGCTCCAAAAAGAAAGCATTTCAAGTTTACATTCAAGTTCTTGGTGAATATAAGAAACCACCAGAAGAAGAATTTCTAGAACGAACAATGTCAGTGAACTCGGTATATGATAACTACCAGGATATGCGGAATTACACTGTAGAAAAGATGGCTCATGCACTAGAGAAAAGCGGAACAACTTTGATTACAGCAAAGATACCAATCACACAAAAGACAGATCGCAAACCATTGTCGCCTACCACTGATTCTCGTAAGAACAAGTCCCTTGACTATAAAAGCTTACCAAAGATGAAGATCAATTCACCGCAACAAGAAGTTGAAGGTAAATTGGCACTACCAAATGTTCCAATGTCTCATGCTACAAGCGAGTCCAGCTTAAGCAGCAGTGGTGATGAGGAATGTACTCCTCCTTTGGATGCCTTAGACATAAGTAATTTTCTAGTATTTCGAGAAGAAACCGGTGACCGAACTTTGCTTTATGGAGGTGTAGCCGATGCCCTCATTGTGCATGCAACAAACTCAAGCAAGAAAGACTATGTGTTTTCAGAAGCTTTCATAACTACTTATCGAGCCTTTATTACACCTTTTGAACTGATCAGTAGACTCATATATCGAGGACATCGCATGAAGGAGAAGCAGCACAAGCGCGCCAGTCATAATGCCTTCTCACTGCTATTGAGGGTGATTGATGATTTGGTTGCTCCTATACCCAAGAACATTTTAGACATGCTCGTGAAAGAAACTCACAATTTATTCTCGAATGGTCAACTTATGCTCGGAAAGTGGATAAGAGATCGTATAATCCCAAAGAGTGAAATGCATTATAAAGTTGATAGTATAATGTTTGCTACAGCGGACTTAAGTGACAAGCATGTGACAATGTTTTCGTTTCACAGTGAAGACATTGCCAAGCAGCTTACTATTCAAGATGCGCAGTATTATAGTCGTATTGAAATTCCTGAGATCCTTTCATGGGGGAAAGCTCAGAATGAGGATTTAGCTCCTAACCTGGCTGCATTCACCGAACATTTTAACCAGGTTTCCTATTGGTGTCGCACCCACATCCTATCGTTTGAAAAGGTTCATGATCGAGAAAAGGTGTATACAAAATTTTTGAAGATCATGAAGTTTTTACGTAAGTTCAACAATTTTAATTCATTATTGGCTATCTACTCTGCCCTTGATTGTTCAGCTGTTCGGCGGCTGGAATTCCCAAAGACCAGTACCGACACCCTGGCACAGTTCTCATCGCTCATTGAGAGCGAAGGGTCCTTCCGCATCTACAGAAAAGCGCTTGCTGAAGCTAAACCACCCTGCATACCCTACCTGGGTTTGATCCTACAGGATGTTACTTTTACATACATGGCGAACAAAGATGAGTTACCTGATGGCAAAGTGAACTTTTACAAATGCTGGCAACTCTTTCAAATGCTGGAAGAGTTCAAGAAATTCAGGATAAGCAAATACGAGTTTGAAAGAGACCCCAAAATCATGGCATTCTTTGGCGGATTTCAGAATTATTTATCAGAAGATGAACTTTACAATCGTTCCTTAGAATTAAAGCCAAGGGCATGAGCAGTGAGGTATATCAATATCAGAGAGTTAGGTATAATTATATGATTTCACGGTTCACATAACTGTCTATCAGGGGGTTATTTTGCATAGGAATACAGCCCGGTGTTGCTGTATTGTATATTGGGCTAGTGATTTAACATATGTTCGAGTATATTTATTATTGAGTAATTTTCTCACGTCTCCTTTTGAAATATTTCCTGTATGAAATAAATTAACCTTTTCTGTACGAAGCATGTGGGAAAATTGAAAATATTATCGATTGTTTGGCACGAGTCTATAAACATAGATCTTAAATTATGTACATATATGGACAGACAATGGCAATACAACTGAACGCTTTTGGAAGCTTGCATGGAACTACGCCTTAATGTTGTGGCGAAAATATGATTTTATTCGGAATTTTTATTAAAGACATTAGTTTTAGTAAACGACATAGTGTGACGTCAATACTTTTTAAGCTTCGTCGTTATGCGAAGCAAATTGCGTTTTCAGTAAACGAAATTTTCTTTCACATATAAAGTTGTTGTGTTGTAAGTTACTTATTTTTGTGCTGATGTAATATGTGTGACATCACATTGTATATAAATATATATATATAGACAGGTATCATTTAACGCAGCTGCGACGAAAACAATGATATTTTTTAAAAATGGTCCAAACTTGAAGTTGTTAAGAGCTCGAAAGATGCGTTATTGAGCCTTCTTTGCCCAGCCATCATTGAAATTATGCAGTATTAATGATCGCACTTAGCGTCCTTCAGCCAATATCATGAGATGTTTAGAGAATATGACTAAAATGTTTGCAATTCATTTGCCTTTTATCGATCTTATAAATGTTGCGAACCCATCGTTTTTTCGCCTTTTAAAATATTTTAGTTGCTATGCGTTGCTCGGTTATGCGAGGGGTCCAATCTAAAACCTCGACATGACAATACACTTGCTAAATACAAACCGACCAGTCACCAGTCGACATTAATTGAGTGAACATCAAGGACCACATTCAATTTGTGCTTTCTGCACGAACATTACGTCAGCAAATATGGAAATTTACCTCAAATATATAATGTTTTATTCCCACTTTCGCTGTCAAATCGTTCCAATAAACTACTACTTATCACAAGATCGTAAATATTTGTGCGGGGAAAACCTTACGGCACTGGCTAAAGGCGAAAAAGTTAACCCGAGTGTCTGCCAAGTTTGTCGTGGTTTTTTAACGAACTCGACTGTCCATCTGTCAGAAAATGTCGTATTTCGTTATAATTTGATCCACCCAAAACTAAGCCATAATTGACGGGGTGCACAAGGCTATATTGTTCGACATTTTTTGCATATCTGCACCGACAATTTGGGCAACAACACAGCAATCAAAAAATTATTGAAATAGTTTGTCCTTAGCATTTTTCCCGACTGTGAAGATGAGAATGACTATGTTAGGTATTTTTCAAGAATGTAAATATGCTCATGTGGAGTTCGTAAAGCGAGCATAGTAAAAAGGTTTTCCTATAATAAGCAATGAATAAGCTATTATGAAATGCATTGGGATATGTACTAGAAATGAGAAAAAAAGTGGGTGTAGGGAATGTCGGAAACGTGACTTAATTCCAATTTCAAGTGTGTTCAAATAAATTTACAAATTTCAAACGTCCGCGATGTATGGTTTGTGCATGCTAATGTGAAAGAGTTAGTGTACAAACTCGAACAATGTACAAAATACGATTGCTAGTTTTGACCCCAAAGTCCTATTAACCTACATGTTTAATTACTGAAAAAACTCTAATGTCGTTAAAATAGTGTGAAATACACGCCCATTGGTATAGATTTACAGTTTAATTCTTAGTAATTACACTCTGTTCACTTGGAACCGTGCCTATTACACCTTGCTCTGAACAATTTGCTGCATGGAGCACTTGTCTTTAAATTCTTAGAACTACACAAAATACCCTAAAATCTTATCATCGTGTTATTTTCATGGTTTTACTGAAATTTTCGTATTTCGCTGCCCATGCAAGCTTGATCTTCGGTCTTCCGTTGATGGCAACCGAAAATTCCCGTTTCGATTAGTAGTCAGTTTCGCTGCATGTATTGTGTTTGACATCCTCAGTCATGTAAATTTTTGAAGTCCTTGTCTACATTCATAAATAATGCAATATGCACTTATCATTTCATTATCACGTGTTAGCAGTGCCCTTAGAAAAGCACACTTTGCCCACGTGGCTTGCAAAGCAACAACCAACGACTCTTGAGACACGAAGCCCTCAAAAATACTTCCTGTTAAAAAGAAGTCGTCCTTAAATTTCGTTAGAGAAACTGTGAAAGAAGGCTCCTGTTCGTTTGGTTTCGATCAACTTCTAGAAAATGCTATGACCGTTTCAGGCCATTAAGTCCATACAGCAGCTTAGCAGGTGCGACTAATGTCACGGATATAAATAAACGACGCGTGTATAAAGAAATCCTTAGCGTTTATTGAATGTGCATCGTTTCCGAGTAAATCTTCCGTCTCGGCTTCCGTACTTGTTGTTTCAGACGATATATTACCTTGAACGATGGAATGGTTGCGATCACGAAATTTCAAACTCGTTGAAACAGCTGTTAAAAGACGACACGGCGTGCTAGGTGATTTGAGAAACTTTCAAAAAAGGTGCGAACGAAAATGAAAAGCGGCGAGCATCCTGCTTCTTTCTGTTCGCAGAATTTTTATAACGTCGACAATATCCGGTTCATGCTGCGGAAGGTGTTTGTAGTGGTTGCACCTCTTTGGTTGCGTCACGGAATAATTTTTGGCTTACAGCATTGAGCCACTGCGAAAGAAGAACAGGTGTTAATGAGGTTACATAGTAACCAAGGTTAATATCAGAGGAACCAGCGACGGCCTGGGACCGAATGACGTAGGAAGGTATATAAGTAACTAAGTGTAAATGAGCTGACCATTATTCAAAACATTCGTATGAAGAACATCCTGAAATTTTTTTTCCATCGAAATGGTTTTCGATGTAATAAGGTGCAAGTATGTGGTGGTCAGGTTCTGAATGTGAGTTGTTCTATTCGGGACCTGGCCTCCAAGCAACCAAAACGTGTGCCAGGTTGCTCAAGCTCGTACCTAACCATCCATGTGGTAAGCATGATAACGATAGATATTAAAAGTGATTTCCACGCCTTCTTGCTAACTCTCGGCAGAAGCCCGATTACGGACGAGATCACTGTTGCGAATATGGCGATTTTCACGCGTGTTAAAACCTAAGTCACATGGTTCAAAGTTACTGAAACTTTTATTATTTTTTTATTAACGTAATGCGATGAAAACGATTTACAGTGTAAATTATATTTTTTTAGTGCTTTAAGATGTTTTTCAAAAGTATACAAAAAAATCCATATACAGTGAATAGTGTTCTCCATAGCTCCATACTTAGCGCGACATGTAGCGGTTGAACAATATCATCTGTAGAAAAATTTGTTGTCATCCTTCAAATTAGTCTACAAATCTATTTCTTGGTGATCATCACCAAATCATTTTCATTTTGCGTATTGAAAAACTTTGGCCTTTTTACCATCGTAGCAATAGTTCTATGACGAAAATTTTCGCTCCCCGTTAATCAAAGGATTGTCATTTGTGGTTCCTCGTCTCTCCAACACTTATCCCGTAATCTTTCCAGTTCTGTGGCCTGCATTCGTTCCTATTTTCTGAACATCTTTTTCAAGACCAAATTCAGAGGACACCTGAACCACAGTGTACTTTGTCCTACTACTAAACTCCTATAAAATCTGCAAAATACGCTGACGTAAGCATGTTTTACGTGCAAAGATCGAATGTATGGCCAAAACCTAAATAAATCCACGAAACCTTCCGTGGTGCCAGCCATTCAGATATTTGCGTATTAAAAATAAGAAAAGCTTCTGTATTCCAATCACTCCCTTGCGTTCAGAGAAATTATTGGTTCTTCACACTCGCAATAATATTGATCTTGTTTTCGATCTGTATTTATGGTTGTTTCAACAAATTAAAGACATGTTTGTATCTACACCTAATCCAATTAGTTAAAATGTTTTACACTCAAAATAATATTGAGTTTTCACGTTGTACATTGCGTAGTTGATCACTTGTTCACTCTTTTATTGACTTTTGTGATTGGTCACATTAATCTTCGCTACTCCACATTTTACATAAAGAAAAGATTGTAACCCATACTTTACATAAGGAAAAGCTTGTCACCTCACACTTTATATAAGGAAAAGCTTGTCACCCCACGTTTAAAATATGTCGTTGCCATACAAGGATGAGTAACCTAGCCCAAGATTTGTGTTGCTTAGAGTCCAGGTCCCGAAAAAGAATCGCTCGCATTCTGTACCTGACCGCCATATTCTTGCATCTTATCACATCGAATATGTTTTGATGGAACTGTAGGAAGAAATACGAAGAGAGCGCTGACATTCTGCTTTCGAACGAGTTGGATAACGACCGGTTTAATTTAGCCTTTTTACCTTACTCGGTCCCAGGCCACGACTTGTTCCTCCGATTTAAGCATTGGTTACTATGTAACCTGAATTTAAAGAAGGAAAAGATCTTCCACCTAAACTTAGTTACTAAATTTTATCCCCCGCTGCCAAATAAGCTCATTAGTGCCAGCACTTTCTGCTAACCTGGTATGCTTGGATTGTTAATTGCAAAATATTATCGACAGTTCAACAATGGCGCTGTGCCCACTCAGCTTATCGCAAAACTGCGATTGTCCTGTTATTGCTATTTCAGGTAATTTCGCACGCCGTATTTGTTGTTTACGAACTCATCAAAACTATGGCAACGTATACAAGATACGGTACAGCCTTCGAAATATGTCAAACAATCCCATACGTCTCGAAACGCACCCAATTGCTTATCTCGTTGGCATTCGATGAATTTCCCATTTTAGCTGCCCCCTGCTGTCGATAACCGTAGTTAAATTTGGCTTGCGCTAATTTTAGACGCGAGCGTTCACGTAACGGCTTCTTCGACAGAGAGAAATTTGAAAACAAAAAAAGCAGAACATCAACATAACAATCAGTATTTTCGCCAAGAAACGTGCAGAGAACATGCAGTCAGAACACGATAGCACATGATTTTAAATCATTAGAGAGCGTGTGTACATCTCTCTATCGCAGCGGTCGCTATGTGACGTATCTCTCGTGTTTTTGTTTATCAACAAGGACAGAACGGTTAATTAAAAATTCCTAGCATGCTTCGCTACTGACAAACATATTTTGAAATAACCATCCAGCTTCCAGCCAGCATTCCTTAATTGGACTAATTATGAATAAGTTGTAAACACTTACCTTCAAATTTGCGAGTTTTTGATCCATAAGGACTGCTTGGAGGCAAATACTTGTAAAGCTAAAGTTGAAATACTGAAGTCAATAATTTATAATTATAAAACACTGGGAATTTCTGAACCATTAGAGCTAACGGTTCACATCAAAGTTTTGAAATCTACTTTTCCCCTTACGCTGTAATTTCTGGCAATTTCTGACATAGTTTATAAAGATATACACTTTCTATTCTTGTAAATTGCCAAGTGCTCGTATTTTTAAGTCACCCGCCATGTTTGTTTTGTTTGCTTTTGGTAAGCCGCTGATAAATACTATCACGGAACGCGTACTCATGATAACAACATGGTGGACAACACGAGGAGTGAAAATAATTTGTAAGTGTAAATGTTTCAACATCCTACGCCAACGGTGAAACTTTCTTTTCGTTAACTTTGTGATCAGTTAGTTGCTTGGTTTTTCCTATATAGTTACATGTAAAATGAGATCAATAGTGCATAAAACGTTGCATGATATCAAGACTTCTAGTTGATGTTGTCACGACCTCGAAACCGGCGTGCAACCGGCCTCGTTATTTACGTGATGTGCGCGTGCGATGTTAAATTATTATTCCAGCATTATTCACACCAGAAAGACACTACCATATATTTACACAGGTCTTAAACACGACGATTATGGATGTGAATCATTCGTTGGAGCTTTATCCGGACTACAGTATTTCTGTGGCACTATTTGACAGCGTTTCCAACAAGCTTCAACTCAAAGAAATGCTGATTCAAGGGAAACTGGATGCAGCTCTAGTCAACGCTACAATGGTAAATCAGATTATTGGTTGGAGGATCGAAGTTAGCCTATAAATAATTTAGTACTGTTTGGACTCGACTGACTGATGGGGAGGTTAGGTTATCTGTGTTATCAGCCTAAAAATTCTTTGTAAATATTTGTTTCTCCAAGGTACCAGATGTATTTCCCGTGTTGTTGGCAGCAAATAAAGCAGTTCATCTCAGTGAAAATGGCAAAACAAAAACTAGAAGTATTTACTCCGAACTTGTTTTCAATCTGTCACCCTCAAACAACGTAAGGGAATTGTCCGTCTTAATATAGGAACATCAAAGTTTCAATGATTGCAAAGTAGAAAATTTCTTGCAGTTCTTTCATTTCTGGTCATCTGGTTGAATTACATTTATTTGTAGATCTCGGAATCGTTGAAAACCTTTGGCTTGAATGACAAAGATGCGTGTCTTCTTGTAGTTGTCATAAACAAAGTAGGCGAAAGCAATAAGGTAGGTTTCCAATTTTTCTAGACCGTCATTTTGTGCGATAAATACATGTCTCAATAAAAGCACAAAGTGACCTTCTTGTTCGGCAGTGTTTGTCACTCCCTACGTTCATATATTCGTTTATGTTTAAAACTTTACGTGTTTTTGCCTGCTTTGTTGTGATTGCTGTAGACATCTTGCATTCATTCCCTTGTCGAAGGCGAGAAAATTCCCTTGGAAAGACTTTCGTCTCTGGCGGACGAAAAAAGAATAAAAACGGTGAGAGATTAATAAAAATCGATAGTAACATATGGTCACGTGATGAAAGTGTGACCTTTCCATCTAATTTTTGAAAAAGGTTTACAAAATTCCTGAAATCGAGTTGACGTGCGGCTCTCTCACGGATGCCGTCGTTCTGAGAATGGCCACGAAAGATGCCGGTTAGAGAAAGTGCTAAAACTTTTTCATTTCATTTAAGTCTACTTTAAAAAGGAAAATCTGGCATTGGATCATACTTTTTCACCAAGAGTGTGAAATAAAGTGCAATTGAAAAATGCTGTTATGTTTCATAAAGTTTTCCTTGTCAAGTGTTATTTTAGTCATTCTACATCCCCCGCCCGCCCTGTTCCTGGAACTCATCTTCATGAAAATTTGGTTTCGAAAAACTAAAGACTGAACTATAAAGTTAATGAAGATGCTAGATTATTTCCCCCTGGGTTTATTTTGGGAAGATTTTCTGCGAAGGTGGCAAAGTGTATGACTTCTGTGTATATTTAAGTACAGTAGGGAGGTAGCATGAGGGGTGTTAGCTATGATTTTGTAAGTATGACATGATTTTCTGATTAAGCATGCTATTTTTGAATGTTAGGATTCGGATGTCAATAGTTTTACGAACACAGATAACCATAAGCAGTAAACTTTGTGTCATTTTTTCATTTTCAAATAAAAGTGAGGTGAAAACTCTGCACGAGATGCTAAGTTGTTAGTGTTAAAATTCACCCCAAACCTTATCCCACTCCCCATTTCTCTTCACAAACAATGAGCACACCTCGTTTTTGACGTAAAAAAACGATGCAAAACTTTCTGAAGCTTATAATCAAGATTTAATCGAGTACGTGCTTTCTGACAAAACATTAAGAAATGTCTCAAGATATATCTTGCTAAATCACTATAACTTTTAGCCAAAAGTCGTTGTTAATGCTGTCTGACCTAGAGGTAAACAATTTCTCAACAATTCGTGAAGTTAATCACGCGTAATCTACTTCTTAACGATGCATTGGGAGTCGAGTTGAATGCCGATCACGTGGCCTTTCTTCTCATCCAGTTTCAATCGGCAGTTTGCCACCCCGGTTAAAGGATCCCGTGAGCCTTTGCACCCGCTCAGAGTCACTCTTCTTACTTTGTCTGTGGAATCTTGAATGCAGTAGAAATACTCGCCGGAGTTGTTGTTTTCAGCCATTGGCACGCGACTGAGTCTTCTTCGAAATAAATTGTAATCTTCGAATCCTGAAAAATGGGTTTTGATAATAAGCGCGATATTTCGAAAGTAAGAAACCTTATGGTTTAGAACCAACAGAAAATTGCCTTGTCATTAGTCAGAGTCAATGCTTGCGTATTTTGTCAAGAAAAAAAAACTAGATAATATTTCACATTTTTCGATACAGATTTGCAGAGGGAAAGGCAAAATCGTGCACCAGCCTGCAGCCTGTGTTTCAGTGGCATGAGTGTGACGAAAAATTTAGTAAACAGTTTTGCAAAACGATTGATTGCATGACATGCAAACTGAGCTTTTTACTATTCCCTGTCTATCCTTAAGGTGTCGCCATAGCAAATCATTTTTTCCCAATCTGCTTCTATCTACTGTTTCATCTTGCTTCGAACCACCTAACTGCATTTCATCTCTAAAATAATTAGCATATCTCCCCTTTGGTCTTCTAGGCCACTTTTCTGGCAGCTAATATTGCCTATGTAGTCACTATCCTTTTGTTGTACATTTTCAAATAATCTGAGCCGGAATCTTTAGCTTTATCTTTAAAACATCTGAGATGTGCTGTGTCACTGATATGCTCATTTCTTATTTTCTTACTGTGTCACGTATTAATTGGAGCCTTGACTTCTTCATCTCTACAATCTTCAGGACATTTCTTATTCTAGCTGTATTAAACTAGTCTTAAATTCTTCATCCTGCAATCTTCAGTCGTTTGTGATTCGTTCTAACTGTATTAAACTAGCCTCAATTTATTATGTCTACAATCTTCAGCTCGTTTGAAATTCTGTCTAACAGTACCACGTGTTAAGCGAGCCTTGACCTCCTCATGTATGCAATCTTCAGCTCTACCTTCTGTCATTTTCTCATTGCCACAGCAATCTATCAGCAATGTGACTAAGTCTTATTTACAATGACCAATTTCCTCCTTTGAAGAAGATTTTAAATGGAAGGACGAGGCAAATACTGACAAGTTCTTCTGTTGTGACTATGCCTTACGGATTTAATCTTTTCATTTTTTTAAAGGCCTCTGTCTTTAATGATGGAAGTAATGATTATATTTTTCTTATATTGGACTTAAGGCTTAAGTATATTAATGAAGTTTCAGAGTGAAAATAAACCGTTTAATATAAACGGGTGTCAAATTTCGATTGTTCTTGAGCAACACGAAAACGCTTCTTTGATCATACCTTCGATTTCCTTCTCATCTGCTATCTTCCATTCCTGAGGATTAAACTCGTCTATAACGTCCATCTAGCGAAAAAAGAAACGTCACTTGAAGTGCCAAAAAAATGAACATCAATTAAAAAAATCATGCAAACATACATTTATCTGGCAATAACTGTCCGATGGCCAGTAGTGTAACCAGCCCGCGAGTTTTGGTTCTGCTATGTAAATTTTACAGCATTACCATATCCATTTCTTTAGAGAACGACTGTGTTTGCTTGCAGTGATTAAACTCAGAAAAATTACATAGCATGATTAGATTTGCGTGCTGGCAACGCCGCTGCCTACGGCACTTCGTTCTTTTTAAATTATGAGCGTGATCACATGGTTACGTGCAGTATTTTATGCTAATTCGACGTCTGTTTAAGAGTTGTACATGGCTGTTATGAGCTCAAATATGTATACACCAATTATGGCCTTTGGAAGATTGATAGTTGGGGTGTGTTCATATTCACATATGCATGATATAGCGTAGCTCCTTTGACATCCAACGTTTTCTACGGATTATAACATTACTACCCTGATGGAAGAATGAACTATAGACTTTTTGCCATGTTGGACGACATTTGCATTGTAAATATGGAAAATTCACGGTAAACCATTTTCAAAATCATCCAACATGGTGGCAACAAAACTTTCTGTTTTCTATAGCAATAGCAACTTTTTTCCATAAGATCAACACGGCACTTTTAGCTTCAATAAGTTGTGTTTTGATAAGAATATTCATAGCGTCATCAAAAAATCAAAGGAGTGTTGTGAGATGTATGAATCTTTGACCCTGCTACAAAAGTTCAACTGCTCATAGTGAAGTTCGTTAATCATGCAATCACAATGGTCTTTCCGACTTAGCACTTTGATCGGATGATGAATGAACTTATCAAAGAACATTTGAAGTTACCGTGATCGACCTTTGCAAGTCGCAAGTTTGCTACATAACTCGTAAAAAAAAGGCGGTGAATTGGGTGAAAAGATTTTAGGCCAAACAACAACAACAATAATAATACTAATTGATCTCTTGTTTATTTAGCTGTAAGGTCAAGTTTTCGGGGACAAAAACAACATACACAAGAGTCTCTAATTACCACATTGAAACCTGCTTTTGAAAACGACAAAAGCCCTCATTTTAGAACATATTTGCAACTCAGTAAGATGAATAAGAAATTCAATAAAGATTACTGTGCAGCGAGAGGTGAGTGATCTAGGATAGTAAACACATCGTAAGCAAAACGAAGTACAACTACGCAGCATGTGTAGTGTACAAGTGGTAGTCTGCAGGACAAGCAGATGATTTCCAAAAGAAATCGCGGCCATTTGCTGTAAACAACGAGCTAAAACCATTTGCAGTTGCCAACTTATGCCAGTGCAGGGTACACATATACGACACCATCGATTGTAGACAATGACTGCATACGTAAACTAGCAATCGACAACATGTTGGGTTTTGGAAATGCGTCATCAAGGGACGAGATACTTTCAATTCAAAGAAAACATACTGAAGTGTTTCCAACTTTGTGAAATGCTAAACTGGTCTTATCTATTCGAAAATCCTCTAATATCAACAATGATTTATTAATTTACTTACCTTCTCAACGTTTAAATTGGTGCAATTTCTGCTCAGTGAAGTCAACCAAATAGATTTGAAATGAGCAAACAAGACAATTTTAGGCTTATAACGGCTGTACCTTTAAAAGGCAATTCGATCGTTTGATAAGCGATGCTGTGTTTCAGACCAGCAAGCGGAGAAGATCGAGCGACGCACTTAATTGTTTCGGTATCAAATTAACTAAATTAGGTTGAAATGGTCTGAGTACTTATTTTTAGACAAGTAAGAATGTAGGGCATTTGAAATATGATTAATTAACGTCGCATCTGTTTTCCTACTGTCATAATGCCACTTCATGGCTTCGTGCAAAAAGTTAACAATGGCAGCGTTTCGACGAAAAATTGAGTGATCAGCTTTTAGATAACTGTGAATATGCAGGGAGCAGTAAAAAGAAAGAGTATTTAAATGTTTACGCCGACTGACTCCTGAAATAATATTTTATCTCGAAAATTATCGATAATCCTGTTTCACTTGTTGATTATCGAACAAGTTATTTCTATTGAAGTTTGCATTTCATTATACTTATTAAATCCGCGGGCATTTCTTCTTATTATTAATGTTTTCTGTTTCCTATGGCACTGATGTTTCTGTTTCCTAAGGTATTGATGTTTCTGTTTTCTTCACAGTATTCATGTTCTATGTTTCCAAAAGTATTCACGTTCTCTGTTGCCTAAAACATTCATGTTCTCTGTTATAAGATTTCTTTCTGTTTGTTTCCTAAGGTGTACCTGACTCTGTCTATTATAAGATTTCTTTCTGTTTGTTTCCTAAGGTGTACCTGACTCTCTCTCTATTATAATATTTCTTTCTGTTTGTTTCCTAAGGTGTACCTGACTCTCTCTCTCTATTATAAGATTTCTTTCTGTTTGTTTCCTAAGGTGTACCTGACTCTCTCTCTATTGTAAGATTCCTTTCTGTTTGTTTCCTAAGGTGTACCTGACTCTATTATAAGATTTCTTTCTGTTTGTTTCCTAAGGTGTACCAGACTGTCTTAGTTACGAATAGCCCGCTATTTTCTGTCTTTTCTAAGCTATTTATCTGTTCTCTGCTGTATTCATGCATGTTCGAATTTCTTTGCTTTTCTTCAAAATACATTTATTTTCTGTCCCCTAATATCTCCTTTGCTCCCCAGGGAGTTCATATTTTCTGTTATGACAATTATTCGTGTTCTCTGCTTCCCAATCTGTTCAGGCTATCTTTCAAACTATTCATGTTTTCTGTTGCCTAAGTTTGTTGTGGTTTCTGTTGCCTAAAATGTCAATGTTCTCTGAGTATGTGACAACAGGCGTTCACGTTTTTTTCTCTAAAATATTCAAGTATTTTGTTTACGAAATGCAGTTGTGCTCTCTCCCCATCTCTGTCATGCAGACCTTTCCAAGTTCTCTCGCTATCCGTGTGTTTTCATGCACTCGTATAACGATGACAAAGATGACAATGACAAAATGACAGTTCGTTTTAACATCTACGGTAGCCATCAACAACTACGATTCATAAAGCTTATGTTTGTTTTCAAAGTGCGCAACAGCACGCGAATTGAGCCACTTAAGTAAATATGACAAATATTTGATCACTGTGAAAAAATCCCGGCACGCTACACTATACCAAGTGCTCAACTATGGCACAGCCCCTTGCATCGCCAAACAAGCATCTATTCTCGCATCCATTCGTCAAAATCTTTCATGTGTTAAAGATATGGGCAATGAAAATGCAACTTTTTGAAACTTTCAAAACAAAATTTAACGTGGATTAGTTTCGGATGGATGATAAAAATGCATTAGCGCATTCTTTTTCTTTCGTGTCCCTTTTTTTAGAGTTCACGGGAATGAAATGTGTTATCGATATGATTATCATAAGGCATAACAAAAAAGTTAAATGTTTCTCACACACAATAGAGGTTTTCAGTCTGGCTTCCATTTCAGAACAGTGCCGAAGATTGATGGCTGCTTTGTTCGAATTATCGCATCTTTCATTGCTTTTTTACATAAGACTGGAAAAAATCTTCACACAACATCCCACAAACCACAAAAAACCCTAAAAATTTCAAATATGAATTGGCGCGCTTTTTGTTTCACAATCAAGGAAATTCGAAGGCAACACTTGTAACGAAAAAAGCACTGCATTTACGACCATTTGGCGAGCAGTGAAAGTCGAAAAAGTCATTTGAAACTAATTACATTCAATCATGACGTCTACATCATTCACACCTATTTGGCAGTTGCGACATTAATTTCACCATCGTCAAAGTGAATCACGCAAATTGTCACAGAGAAGATGCTTTTTAGAATAATCCTGGCTGAGAACGCGTGAAATGAAAGGGTGTAGTACTTTGCGCAACGACAGTTAAGCTGACAGAACGTTTAATTGCAATTTACAATAAACATATAATGCAATCCATCTGCGAGATTCTTATCTAAATAAAATCAATCCAAGACTCATTTTCAAAATTGGAAAAACGTCCTTCGTAGAGGGCACCTTTACAAAAGTTGCCGGGTTTTGGGTCTCTGTGCCTGCTGAAAGCTCTTTCTCGAAAGAACGTAAATTTTCTACTGCTCAATTGCAAAATTTTCAGACCACATCTTTTTTCATTCCAAGGTCGACATTTATCGCTCTCTCTCTTCAAACACGGAAGAACTTTCTCGCGGTTCACGACCTCAACATTTTGTACAATATCAAGTAACGGAAATCATATTGAGTCCGCAGTTATTACCACTTTCAATTTTTGAAAAAATGTAAACCAAAAGCTCATTTTCTAATTTGGTAGGAAAATTGTCTCCTTGAAAACCCCGGTTGGTAGCTGTTTTTTTTACTTTTAATATAAGTATTTTTCATCGTCTTAATGCAGTTTGGATAGGGGTACAATGAGAAAAACGCAAACTAGCAGAAACCGTGCATCTGGAGTAACGCAAATCAGCAAGCTGGACGTTTCACCCAGACTGGAAAGTTCGCTAACTGCGCGCCTGACTTTTGTTTTTGCTGGTTTTTGCGCACCTGAAAAGCGAAATTTTCAAAATATTTTCGCGAAAAAAACGTACTTTTTCAAAATTTTGCGCGCTCTTAGCAAACAATTGGGATATTTTCGTTAAAATATCGTAGCGTGCTCTTAGCAAAAATTGCGCGCCCGAGATCTTGTACAATATAAACTTTCCAGTCTGGGGTTTCACCAACCTAGCCTCGTTGCTTGATGCAACGTCTAGCTAAATCACACAGTGTCTCAGATACAAAAGCGCCATTCCACATTGTAGAATGCACGCTTACACATGTTTTAAGAAACAAAGTTTAAATTACTAACTGCTTATTAACATTCAGGCACAAATAATATTTCATTCCCTAGATATTTATAGCCAGCCTGCAGATACACCCCCGCCATGTAAATATTGAATCGTTGCTAAACATTGCTTATTTACAATAGAAATCTGTTGTTTCTACCGTCAGTGAAGTGAGTGCACTTAAAACATATTTGGATGATGGGAATAAAAGTCTTACTGGCAGCGTACACACTAAAAAAGCATAGTACATGCTTGTAGACGCAGATTGTCCAGGTTAGTAGAGTCCTGACTTTTGTTGTTGATGTTGACTGATGTTTCGACAACTTCAGTGGTAGTCATCTTCAGAGTGAAAGTCATTTTCAGTCAAAGTGAAAGTCATCTTCAGTCAGAGATAAAATCATCTTTAGTCAGACTCATAATCATCTTCCGAGTATTGACTCTGATGATGTCTACCACGAAGGTTATCAAAACGTCAGTCAACAAAAACACCAACAATCCTTATTAGGACTCCACTAACCTGGACGATCTACATCTACAAATATGTCACAATACTCCCAGTTTCAAACCATTCACTTTATCAAAAAACAAAGCAGCAGATATAAAATATCAACAAGATCGATCGGGCAAACTACTAATGATGAACATTGAGCGAAAAAATTTTCTATCGCCATTTTCCTGGTCATGGTGCGTTACGATTGCATGCAAATTATGAAATTTCGCATTGAACTCGAGTGAAGTAAAAAAAAGTGAAGCAGATTACAGCAAATCTTCTTAATTTAACAGTCACGAATTCAATACACGCGCACGGCAGTAAGAAATTGTTTTTGAAGGGACCCATCCAAGACATTTTATCATAGCAAAATAAATACAAAACATAGAGTGATTTACGCCTCATTGCCTCCTCCTAATTCACACACAAATAAGATTCCTGAAATTTGCGCACTTAAGCCCCAGCAGGTAGCTGCTTAATGGTATTTCAAACAAACCTCGAAATGTAAAAGAGAAGCGCGCGATGTGCGCAAATTATGCAAATTAACCGAAATATACACCTTTTCGTTTCATTCGTTTCATTGAGAGATTAATTTTGAAAACGAGATTGCACAAAACGCTTTCAATGTGCAACAACAATTGCTTTGCCTTGAATCTGATGACGATTGTAGTCGGCTTCTGGTATGTTTAGACAACGCTATGAATGATAATTACCTTGAGCGAATGAGATTTTGGTTGAATTTGGCGAAAGCAGTGACGTTAGTCGATTTCCGTGCAGACACTCGGCCCAAAGATGGCTTGAAAGAAATCACTCAATACAAGAGACGCGATATATTGCAAACAGAAGGTGCCTGCTGCTTTTATAATCATATGTTCTAATCACACGTCATTGTCTCACTAATTGAGATAACAGATATGGAAGATATCGAGAGATCGAATGAGAGCAAAATGATCCGAAACAAGTCACGTGGTCCTACGAATCTCGGAAACAGAATTCAGAGTACAGAAAATATTCCAATATAGAAAATATGTAGTTAAGAAGAGGGTTATGATATTGAGTCTGATTGAACACTTTTGTTGCTTGAAAATGTAAAGGGGTCGGAGTGGAGTGGTATATATTTATACATATGCATTCAAGCGAAGGGAGGTCAAGGTAGTTGAGATGGGAAAAAAAGCAAAAATATGTACTTAAAAGAAAAGATAAAGGGTAAAGAGGGATTTGAGCACGTATGTAGTAAGGAAAAAGGAGGGAGAAATGTTCAAGGTGAAGAAGAGAAGAACATGTGAGTACGTAAAGAGAAAATACATTTGCAGATAGGAGAAGGGAGGACAAAGTAGTAAGAAAAAACCATATCCAGCTAGGGAACGCCATAATAATATGAATCCTGAACATGAATATTATTAAGCCCTTAATAACCGAGCTCAAGATATTTACGGAGAAATATCGGAGCGAGGAGTTTTTCTACACACCGAGCCCGTAGGGAGAGGTTTGTACAAAAACACCGAGGTCAGAATTTCCTCAGTAAAGACCGAGAAAGCGAGGTTATTAAGAGGTTTATTATATGGCATTATTTGACCTGAAATGAAGCTTGCTTTCTTCTCGTCCTTGCTGTTTTTTTTACCAGTTGGCTTTCACTTTTCTAGTTTTCGTCCACAAAAAATAAATCGTTTCAACTTGTATCAATTGGATAGTTAAACTGTTTTCCAAGCCTTTACCCTGCGACTCACATTCTCAAATGATTTTTTGTTTCCTTTATTTCGCGTTTTGCTGTTTGCTTTACGATGTTTGTTTACACCTGACTGTAAAATTACGCGTTTTTGGACTGTGGTCGATTACGGGAAAATAATTGACCGGCAAAAATGTTTCTGAGCCAATCAAAGCGCGCCATTTTGCCGGAAGTGACGCTTGCCATATAATAATATGATGCTTCTCTGATGATGGCTTTGGAAAAAGTTGAAACACGGTGCCAGCCATCCAGAAAGTGCTACCGTGGCGAGAAAATCTCGTCCATATGCAGTTCAAAAGAGATTTGATCCCTATGGGCTTGGTAGTTGAACAGGTAGAGCGGCGGACTGGTATTCCAAACCTGCGAATTCAAATCTCATCCAAGTCTCATATTTCTCATGTGCGTAGAAAAAATCGTGTCAGGATTCGCATTATTATGATATTTCTCAGTTAGGAGAAGGGAGGGCAAAATAGTTAAAATCAGGAAAAGCATAACACATGTATTTAGCGGCCGATTGCATGGAGCAATTTCAGCCCAGGCCTGTTATATCCTATCAAAATAGCGTACACGATTACATGAGAACTCGGATGAGCTTCGTAAATTTCAGCCCTGTCTAAACACCGGGCTCAAGTTGACCATATAATCACACAAAATTTCAGCCCGGCAAATCGGGCTGAAATTGCTCCATGTAATCGGCCCCTAAAAGAGAAGTGTAACGGTAGAGTGAAAAACATATACAGTTAAGAGAAGGAAATCTTAGAAAATACAGTCATATTCTTCATTTCATTTTTCTGACAGTCAAAACACGACTCGAAAACACGTGATCCAATATCAGGAATTCGGACAAACACATTTTCGACATATTCAACTTATATCGAGTACAGCGGTACATTGCGTATTGAAACTGTATGTCTGAAAATGTGAAGCAAACGGTCGAACACTTTTTATATCGTGAATACCTGATATAAGGATCGCGATTTTTTGACACATGTTTTCACCGCCAGAAAGTTGGATTAAAAATGAGAAAGTTTCGCTGAACTATGTTTCTCTATTGTACTCCATCCCCTGCATGGGATGGACTGGGAGCTACTCTGACTGATAGGCTTCGAAAAGATCAAGACACCACAATAAAAATATGAAAGTTTAACCAAACGATATTTCTTATTTAGCACTCCAGCACAAAATTTACTGAGAGCTTGTCTGACAGGCTCGGAAAGTATTGAATGTTTTATAATGAACCAAATTTCTTTTCAGTATAGTTGTTTAGCATGGGATGAAGTTGATACTGCACTGTCTGCACTGACGTATAGGACACTGGAGGGTTTCCAGAGCTACTTGGCGTGCTTGCAATAAAACGCATTACATCTTTGCATTACATCTCAATCAGCTGTGGTTTTAGCTCTGCCAAGTCAATTGAGAACTAAATAGGCAGGCATTCAAAGTCATTGATTTTAACTGGCTTCCCTTCTTAAGAAATCGAATATTAATCTCTTGTCCGTCAACTGCTAAGCACAGAAAGCTCAATGATGTTAAAGAGACTTAACAAATTATCAAACATCTGAGTAATGCCAGCGATTTTTAATTATGGAAGATTTTAGAATCTTTTTGCATATTACAAAGGCAAGTGCTGATCCCAAAACCTAATAATAAACGTTCTTCTCTTATAATGAAACAACTCTTTTGAAAAACTTGCCAAATTCTCGTAAAGTAACGCCATCCATATTAAAGCAGTCTCGAATCAATATATTCTTGATGAACTAACTCGTGCACACCAACCGAGGAGTACCGTAATACTTGCACATATTTTAACTTATGCTTTTCTCGTTCATAAAGAAATAAATGAATGAGGAAAGAATTTTATGTTTCAAGATGTAAATCGTCCAGGATAATGAAGTCTTCAGAGTCAGAAGAACAGTCGGTGTAAGTGTTGACTCTGATGATGACTGTCGCCCAGGCTTTTCAATCATCGGTCAACCGGAAGTCATTCTGAGTAAACAGTACTGCACTAAACAGGACGATCTACATCTTTAAACATATGACGATACTCCCGATATTTTTTATATCGAATAAATAATTGTCGAGCCCTTTTTCCACCCTGAAGTACTTATTTGAACATGGCAATGTTCGATTAATTCACGTGTTTTCATACATCACCGTAACATCCGAGAACTAAGAGGTGGAAATTAGTGGAGTTGTGGACATGAAAAATTTGATAAAGAAACATTGTAAAAACGTAAAGATCTTTACGTAATAGTACTATGGCTAGGATTCGGTCCTGACTTTGCAATTTGATGAGAATGTGTATAAACTTTGCAAATGATTAAATGCTTTTTAACATTCGCGGGAAAATATGAAATTGACTTTAATTTAAAGCCTTTAAGTAGCAATTAATTTGTTGCCTAGCAACTGCGCGTTCATTCAACATGGCGTTCGAAGGAACAACAGATGAAAGTTGTCGAACATTTTCTAGCCAACGTATTGGAAAAATTTGCGTGTTTACAGCGTGATATTAAATTGCTGTGAGCATTACAGGGATATGCGAGAGCATCTATGCAGAGAAAAGGAGAAAACGCAGTATGTCCAGGGAGATACGGCAATTGTTAGACCATGTAACAAGATTACAAGCTTGTCTTGCGATGTATTGCATGGCGAAAATGACGACGAAACGTGTCACGTGGCCGCAAATGAAGTGGTCAAGAGCAACAGCGAGGAACACAGCACCATTTTGAGGCAACATCGTCGAAAATCCTTGGATTTTGAGCAAGAATTCACGTTTACACCAAAGCTGAATTTAACAAGCGTGCGAATGGCGAAAGGTCGCGCTGGCAAAGCCCATTTGTGCATTGAAAGGCGAACTCGAAACTCTCTGGTTGGTGAGGTTGAAATGAATTTCACGTTTAAACCGAAAGTGAGCAGCAAGAGTGAGAAAATTGCCCAAAGCTTGAAAACATCTTTCTTAGAAAGGCAATTGATTCACGTTGAAAGGCAGAAAAAAATGGTGAGACTCCAAACTGATGATTGCGTTTGTAAAAGTGGCGGATTATTAAATACGGAGCCTGTAAGCTAAGAAAAAGTTGCAAGCCCAAAAGTGTTATCTATTGCTCCGACTAAGTACAGTCTCTTGAAGACGTTTGCGTTTCTCCTGCTCATTTGCTTTTGCCTTTCCCGGCTTCTGTTTGTAACTCATAGTTTAAACAATAAGGAACAAATTTAAAGTTCAAATGGGGTAAACTCAGTACTTTATGAGTTCTGTGCTTTGTGTATTAAAACAGTAGATCTTACAGTTTCCAACAGCATATATGCTCGAACTTTAGAACATTCAGCTCGTCCGGAATGACAAAGAGTAAAAACCATGTCTAAATACAGAGAGCCTCTCGAAAATGCGGGCCTGCAGGCTTCAGCATATTTAGCCAACTGAGAAAACCGCCACTGGTTTGTGTAATGTGAAACAGGATTTCTCTTGAATGAGTACTCTTTCAACCCGTGGAATTTTGTCCATAAATGGTTATGTGCATATTGTTTGGAATTGCACATTTTTGCCATAGTGGCTTTTCTTTTTGAAAATGTGTGCGGTGAATATGTGCAATGAAATGGTGGAACGTAAAAAGCGAAGGATTTCTGTTTGAATTCATTTAAGACTCATTTTCTTGCAATTGATGTTTTCTTACACATTAAAATGTTCCAATTGTTCAAATTTGGCAATTGCAACTGTATGGCACTTAGCAACAGTTCATCTAAATTCATAATTGCAACAGTTTTGCGAATGATGACAATTTTCACTCTCCGATTTCAGTTAGACAGTCAAGATGTATCAAGCGTATATTTTTCGCAAAAAAAGCATAGCAAACTTGTTCCTGTCGTACGAAAACACAAGACGGCAATAACAACGTCGAGTGAAGTAAGTAATTACGAAAAATGTGACACTGTAATGTCTCTTCGGTGCAATTAAAACAGTATTTAAATCTTTTACTTTATGCTGCAACACTAGATACAAAACAATTCCAAAAATACGAGGGACAGAAAGGCCGATGACTATGAAAGTGTCAAAGTGCCTGCCAACTGTTCGACAACGAATGAACGACGTCATGAACACGTGATAGAACCCATTGAGTCGCATGCAAATGCCCAAAAACTCTCAGAAAAGATGCATATCAAGTCACCCTACGCATGCCAGCAGGGAATCACTTTACCTGCGCGAAAACACAACAGATTGAGAACACATCCAGGAGTGAGTAGGGAAAAAGACATTTTGATACTTGAAGACACGCCAAAAACAGTAAAGTTCAAAGAGAAACATCGAAAGGTGGCGACCGTCCCGACAAAATGTTCTCCGATGTTTAGAAAACTAGAAGATATAAAACATACAGCAGATAAAGCCATTAGAGTGAGTATAGATTCCTCATTTATAAAACAAAGCAAGTACTTTATGTAGTATGGTTTATTCTCGACGATAATTCCTCTGGCAATAGCCACTAAAACATGTTAAATATGTCAGGAAGGTGAAGCCAGTTGACTAGGCTAACAAAATGGGCTTCTTTCATTTTTTAAAGGAACACAAGGTGTACGTCTGCCATGGACCTTACCCAGTTGTTCGCGCCTGTCTCCGCCGAAGGGGTTGGGTTGAAAAATATTTTAAAAGTTGTCAGACAGAGGTTACCAATGATAAGAAAAAAACGGCATCCACTGACGAGGAGGAAAATCATATGGAAAATGCCGAGCATGGTGGTTCAGAGGATATTGATGGATATGAAAGTACAGAGGAGAATGTGTGGTGTACTGGAAGCGACGATGCCGATGGTGAATACAGTTTGCTGGTGTGTGATTTTCGCGTTTCATTTCTTTTTTCACAATCTTGTTTTAAAACTCTCTTTTTGGCTGCACATCATAAAATGCACGCGTTGATCATTTAAAAGTACTGCCTTTACTTGTAGCAATGTTTCATTCCATGCCTTTACTTGTAGCAATGTTTCATTCCATCCAAAAACAGATTTTCTAGAACTTGTCGACATGATCAGTGCTAGCCTTAGACCGAAGGTCGAGGATTCGCACCAGCTTGAGAGTTTCACTAACGTCTTCGAGTTTTACATAAACCAGTACAAACAGGAAAAACTCTTTTATTTCTCTTTTATGAAAAAATCATGCAACGCAGATGAATTCAAAACAAATGTTTCGATTTTTCCAAAAACAAGTATTCTTGATTTATCTGCAAATTCTCTTTACTTGATCAAATTGATTGAGCTCCAATGGGTGAGCTCAGATTGGTTTACACAGGCTAATGCAAACTCAGCGATAAACCAATCAGCGCACGCGTTGTTATTTTATAATAAACTGCATTCAATGTTTGTTTCACAAAACCTTTGGTGAACTTTAAGCAACAGCGTGGTTGTAAGTGAAATGTTTTTTACTAGATTTGGTTTGATGAGCTGCGACTCTCTTACCTGCTTGCATTGTAGACTATACATATTTTTATATAATTGCAAAGTTCAGAACAGGGAGGACTGCTTAAGCTCGTCCGACCAAATCTGGTATGACCATTAAAAGAAATTATGCATGTTATGTTCTTACTGTCAAGCAGGCAACGTTTGTGAAAGTACATACTACATATATGACTTCAAAGAAATGTTTAACTTACTTCGGTAAACTCCTGTGCTTCCAAGAATTTCACATTAACTTCTATGACATCATTCTCTGTTACGTAGTCGCGATTGTGCCGTAACGCCACCGCGTCCTTTTTCTGGTCCTGCAAGAGAGATGACATTGACTTCAAATTCCTGAGAAAGGTAATTTACATCTGTGTATAATTATACACTCTTTATACATCATACATAATTATATACATATGTGTATAATTATATATAATAGTTTATATATAAACTTTCTTTACTACCACCATTGATAGTATAATATAATTATTATGTTACATTAGTATATCATAATTATATTATACTATCAATGGTGGTAATATAATTATCATACCACAAATAGTGGCAATATAATTATTATATTAGATTAGTATATACTATAGTAATGTAATAAAATAATTATATTATACTACCAATAGTGGTAGTAAAGAAACATTACGAGAAAACTAGACAAAACTCAAACTTATCATAACAACGGGTTACTTTCACTAAACTGAACAAATAACTATAAGACTAATGCTTTCACACAATGCTCAGCCCCAGTCTTCTTACGCATGAGTGACAGCCATCTAACTGCGAACTCGTTAGACATTTTATATTTTTGAGGTAAATCTCCGGTAAATTACTCCATTCATATTGTACATACACATGTTTATTAGTAATACGGAGTTTATCAGTTTTTAACATTTTCTACGTTTTTACTGTTTCAACGTTCCGTACTGTACCATGTTCAAACGTTTTCATCTGTTCATTTCATTTATAGGACCAAATTGCTAATCATTTTTCGAAGGCATATTCATTTACGACGAAGGTAATCGATGTATATCTTATATATTTTGTGATAAAAATAAAGGAAAGCGCTCGATTAATTTCTTGTTTATGACTGACCACAAACTTGTTTTTAACACAGCTATTTAAAAACAGTTGATTTTCATTTTTCCTTCACCTAATTTGGAGTCTAAAACTAAACGTATAATAGAAATGATAAGGGTGGGTGGATGTGTAGGGGTCTAGCCTTTTCCTTCCCTTCCGCAGTCGCACATTTCGGTCGATAGTAAATAGTTTTCATCGTTCAAAACGCCCGAATCAGATTAAAATTTTACTATGGACTGAATGAAACGCTAATTTCCAAATGCCAAAGTTTTACTTGCGTAAAAGAAACGTGATGACCTTTTTATCATCTCGAAAAAGTCACTGTTCAATGAAGCAAGGTGTCGTTCGCAGTCGTTCAGTATTTCGGGTCTTGTTGTTCATGCGACAGTAAATGTGTGTACTGTTTTGTTAAAAAGCTTTTTCCTCAATTCACTGCTCATTTGAAAAACTTAGCACAAATATATAAAACTGACCGTTCCGTTGCTTTTTCGCTACTTGGCTAAAAAGACTCGCCATTAAGCTAATCAAAAACAAACCGTCGCCATTTTTTTATCCTGAAATACTCGATGCAGATTAAAAACTACAGCGAATTGTTTAAGTTTTGTTTATTACCCTTAAAAGGAAAGCACTGATTGTTTTATGTAGGTAGGTCTGTGCACTCACTTGAGAAATTTATCGTGGTTTGAAGGCGCTTCATCCGACGAGTTCTTTCCACGCTGCCATCGTTTGGGAGCCAGCGACGAAAAGGAAGCGTTTATAGGTAAATATGGCCAGGGAACAGCTCGAAAATGAAACAAAAAGGCACGCTTACAAAATATAAAAAAATAAATATTGTCGCGAAAGCAAAATCTATAATCAGGCTCTCACACCCGCATGACCCAATTCCAAATGCCTGGCTGTAGGTCGAAAAAGGCGGGCTTTTTCTATTACAACATTGGGTTTAGTTTTATCAATTTTATCTTCCACCTTCCTTTATAGATGATTATCGATTAACGTCGGCATGCAACATATTGAAATTGCTAATCAAACGTTCGAGCAATGAAGTGACGACTTGCGAGAAAACCCCGTCTGCCGTCAAATCAAAATCCATGAGATCACTGAGTTCTGGTGTTCATTCTAGAACCCAGGCCAGGCAGGCCTCTCCAACAGGTTCGACACGATCGAGATCCAGTTTGAATTACGGAGAGCGATATTCGAGTAACGGTGTCGTGTCATCGAGTGCCGTCGTACTTGCCTGGCGCGCTTGTCGACAATTTATTATGTGTAGGAATAATGAGGACATCGACAGCAAGTACGAGGTATTTAGAGATATATTATTTACCCTCCCCTATCTTTACTACTTTCTTAAATTGTTATTAGAGTGAGTTCTAGCTTGGTTGAATGTCGTCTTAAGTCATTCCCACACTATCTACGTCATCCACTTTTCATATCACGTGATACTAGTCAGAGAAGCGATGTGATTGTCATAGTGGTAGTAAATCAGGATTAGCCGTTTAAAGTTCTTGAAAAGTCCTTAGATTGAAAATATATTTTAAGAAAATGAAATGTTCTCAAAAGTTCTAACTGTAAGAAAGTGCTTGAAAAGTTCTTGGGAGGCATAACTGAGCAGAACATATGTTTTGAGTTGCTACGTTTGTATAACTATAGCTATAAAACTATATTTAAATTGAAAGCGTAAAAATCCTAATCTTGACTGAAGCAGAAAACGCGACCTATGGACATCTTTGACCGACCAAAGCATAACACATTTAGCGTTGTGAATTGTCCATAATATTTGGATTTTTTCTTTAAAATTTGTTGAAAAAAAGTCAACTTTTTTTACTAAGTACTTCACGTACCCTGGAAATGCAAATAATGATTCAGTGACTCGTTCTTAGTTTACTGACAATTATTGCTCATGGGAAAGGGGAAGAGAAATTAGTTTTAAAAATTTCCACTATTCAGAAATAATGTTAAACTACAAATAAAGTAAGCACTACATTCTCACGCTAGAACTAACAATTCAACATCTAGCATGCCTTCCGTTTGACTTATATTTATTATAAATTGTTATTTAATAGAAGTTGACTATCTAAAATAGACTTTTAACCAACACGATACTAAATTCCACTTTTTACTTTTTGCTTCAGCACGCCATGTTAACAGAAGACGACTGGAACAGCCTGGTTGGCTTTTACAATCAGTTAATTCAGTAAGTCCCGTATAACTTCCGCTGACCAATAGATTTATGGCGAACCACACCTCCGTGAACAGTTAAAAATTTCCTTTTTACATTGTACAGCCCAGACAGCAGGATAGAAGGAGGTGAAGAGTTTCTTGAAAAAAGTAAAAAAGTTCTCGAAGAGGTAGCCATATTACTACATTTTAGTTATTAAAAATCCTCTTTCAAGGAATAAAGTTGTCACTCAAGTTAAAACTTGAAATTCAGATGCGCAAGTTGCTGCCTCAACTGGATTTGGATGGCGTCCGCAACGTGTGGATCGTGAAGCCTGGCGCCAAGTCACGTGGTCGAGGCATTATTTGTATGGACAGACTGGATGAAATTCTCAAACTGGTCAGCAGCACGGTAGCGAAGGAAAACAGATGGATAGTCCAGAAATATATAGGTCAATCTCTTTAAAATTATATTAGCAAAGTCAGGCAACGTATCTTTCAATCTAATCCTTTAATCACCTTTAACCCATCAGCGGAAGAATAATTATTAATCGTAATTACTCGTTCCAGGATAACGTTAATTCGAATAATTAAGGTAATTATTTTTCAGAAAGTCCATTGTTGATATATAACACAAAATTCGACATAAGACAATGGTTCCTAGTGACGGACTGGAATCCTCTCACGCTTTGGTTTTACAAGGTAAAGTTTAGGAAAGCGGCATACTGTTAGGAGATGTACTATATTTAATTTTTTACGGGATGATCTTTTGAGCCTGCAATGTATTTGACAGCGGTAGTGCGTTCATACTATGCGCAATATAGAGTATATCCAGTAAATCGGTGCAAGAACTGAAACACATGATTGCACCTTCGCATTCGTTTGGTTATTGATGAAGAAATATCTCATGAGTAACTGTGCCTACAGTACTAGTAATCTTTCAAGGGTTTGATATTTAACTGAACCTTTGTAGCATTTATATTTTAATTGAAAATTACATGTAGTACTCATGTTTTACCAAGTGACAGCACCGCAAGTTTTAGTCCCCCTTTGTAAATTTCAGACATTTTCATTATTCATTTCTTTCATTGCTACTCTATACTGAGCGTTTGGTGTCAGTAATTGGATTGCGTTACATAAGAGACTATAAACGTCGTCAACTAGCGAAGTATTTACAGTAGTGTAGACAGTCTGGAGGTGTATAGTCTTACAATGGAAATCCAATAATCATTACTTTTGTAAATCTATTGCGAAAATAAGCTTGATCAACCCCGTCCGGTGTGATAAATGTGTCACAATCAGGGAGCTAAATAAAAATAAATTGAGAAAAACTCGGCTTTTAGGAGTTAACATTGAAAACACAGTCAACGTTACTCATTGTTTATATACTTCATCATCAACATTTATACATGCTTTTCTGGGCTTTTTTTTCTTTTTATAGGATTGTTATTTTAGATTCTGTAGTCAAGAATTTACTTTAGAGAACTTTGAACCGTAAGTGTATACAGTAAAACCAATGATTCGAACTTTTTGTGTCCTCCAAACAGTTGTCCGTCAAGTCCTAACTCTTTTGAATTAGTCACAATTCAACGGATGTCTTGTGCCTATTTTCTGTATTGAAGTCTATCTACTTGGATTTGAAGAAACGCAACAATCCAACCGTCTTCATATTATATACGATTCACAATTACTTTACAAGTACTAGCTATAAAAGAATATTCTCACCGACCGCTTATGTTGGTAGAAAAACCCACATAGTGGAAAAAATTATGCGGATTTCATAGACTAGTGAACGCCCGAACCTTACCGTATCCTACCAATATGGCCGCTTTGACGTCATAATCGACCTAATAAAGACCGCAGCAGAGGTCTTTACCTCTCGTACATAGATGTCTGTTGTGGTCAACTTTAAGTAAAATATTTTCCTTTTTTAAATAAACCGTTTTACATTGCACAGCATAGCTGTATTGTGTACATATATAATTCTATATTTGAATGTTGTTCTACATACTTAATCATAAAGTTAATGTACAGCATAGCTGTATTTTGTACATATATAATTCTATATTTGAATGTTGTTCTTCATACTTAATATTACTGTAAATGTACAGCATAGCTGTATAGTGTACATATATAATTCTATATTTGAATGTTGTTCTTCATACTTAATATTACTGCAAATGTACAGCATAGCTGTATAGTGTACATATATAATTCTACATTTGAATGTTCTTCATACTTAATTTTACTGCAGATGTATTCACTTGGCGAACAATTCGATACAGAAGCATTATCAAAACGGAATTCGCGACGAAAGACTACCAGAAAACAATATGTGGAGTAGCGAAGAATTCAAAGACTATTTAAAGTACTATTTTATTTCCTACCTAGTCACAGCTCAAACCTATTATTTCAGATCATCCACAGAGAAAATGTGTCCAAATGCTCGTTCTCTTGTGTTAAAATCTTTTCGGAGTTTTTCCCCTCTTTCTATAAAGACTGTAAATACAAAAAAAAACATAATCACATACAATTGAACACAACTGTAAACCTACTAACTTTAATTTCTTTAAGGGAAAGAAACCAAAGTGCATTGTGGGAAAACTTAATATATCCCGGCATGCGTCAGGCGATTGTCTATGCCCTAGAGTGTTGCCAGTCAACTGTAGAGGCAAGAAAGGTACGTAATACGAAATGCAAACGACAGCAAAATATGCTCCAAGTGACAAACTTCATGTAAAATCTCTTTTTTCGTTTTTAACAGAACTCGTTCGAATTATACGGAGCCGATTTTATGTTGACTGAAGACTATAAACCCTGGCTGGTAATGCCACTCACTTAGGTCACAATCGTAGGATGGGGAAGGGGTGGACATGTAAAGACTCATTTTCCATTCATCATTCATCTTTCCATTTTTCAGATAGAGATAAACTCCAGTCCGGCTATGGGAGCGAGTACTGCAGTGACGAAAAAACTTTGCGCGAACGTCATTGAGGATACCATGAAAGGTAGGAAATCGAACAAGCATTCCTCTATCCTTAGATTTGACTGTCAGAGCATAAAAATGAATTGAATAGAATGAGTGCAGATTTCGGAAGAGTCATCAACCTGATTAAATCATTTCTACATTGAAAACAAAACGGTATTTTGTACATTGACTTGTCAAAAGCTGACCCTAAACCTTATTTACAAAGCATCAAGAGATGAATGCAGGGGTAGAAGATTGCGGAAGACTAATCCGTTATATTAAATCCTCAATAGATCTTAACTAAATCTGTAATCTATACACCGATGAGCTAAAAAAGGAGTATGGCTTAGTACCAACAATTGTATTTTGTAACGTTTTAGTGGTTTTGGACAGAAGAGAAGACAAAAACTGCGACACTGGTCGATTCGAATTGGCTTTCAAACAGGTGAAAGTTTTATATTTTGCACACGCATGTTCGATGATAAAGATGGTAAAACAAAATTCTTTTGAATTTTGAAAAATCTGAAAGTAGCTACATGGCAAATTATCGATAGTTTCAGAATCCTTTTATCAACCAGAAGATTGCGAATCTTTACACATTGATAGAAAATACGAGAGATAGTTCAACGTTCTTGGACTACATTTTGTAGTGTCTGCGGTAAAACCCCACGATATCATCTGGACCATTTTTTTTTCGAACTTCACCAGTTTCACGAGTGACTTGTACATATTTCAAAAAAACCTGGAGTTGCCACTCCCCACCACACCATACTCTTAGCGTGCTTTAAGTTTTCACCTACATAACGTTGAGTCACTTTGAGACTTCATGTTGTACATAACGTTGAGTCACTTTAAGACTTCATGTTGTACATAACGTTGAGTCACTTTAAGACTTCATGTTGTACATAACGCGAGTAAGAATAACGAAGTTTGGGACCAAATGTTGAGTATTGACATCAACATGACACTAAAAGTGAACTGCACAAAAGAAGATTAGTGATTTCACGTTGTGTTATTATTGTTCGTAAACATTTCATTGTATCTTGTATGAGCATGCGCATGCATGATTTTTTGCTTGTTTGACTCCACAGCCGTATGTTGACGCGCCGCCATACATTGGAATAAATCTTGCAGTCAACGGCAAGTCCTTACTCGGGGCAAATTCGCCGTATCGTCGGCAAACGAGTGCAAATCGTTTGGAAAAAATGGCTCGCCTAAAAGGAAAAAATCTCACAACAAACGCAAAACACGGCGATGACAGCTTGACGGTAAACACCGAAGGTTCGACGGTGTCGAACGAAGATAGCCCGAAGGAGGGTGCCACTGAGGGAAAAGAAAACGAAGCGAGGCTTGCCGAGACAACCATGATAAAAACGAAAGAAACCCAATCTAGAGGAAATGACGAACTAAAGTCGGAAATACTCAATGCAAGACAAAATAACGCCAAAGGCAACCCCTCCAATTTGCGTTCCAATCAAATAGAAAAATTTTGGAAAAGCCAACAGAACCTTGACGCGGAGAAAAAAATGAAACTGGAGCTGAAGAAATCAGTGTTAACTTTTACAATGGACAAAGAATTTGACACCAGTGTTTTCAAGAACACGAAAGGAGAGAACGTAGACAGACAGCGCGAAAAAGGTCATAAAGTTAAAAATCACGTGAACAATGTCAAAAACCATGTGGACAATCCTGAAAGTCACGTGAATAACGTTGAAAATCTCACAACACCTAATGATGTCAGCAATAATGGATTTTACTTCCAAATCAATGTCAATCACGCGGGTGAAAACGTCAGCAATTTGAAGCCGTGTGACAGACACGTGGACAAAAACAGGACTCCCAAGAATAAAAACAAAAGCAGCAAAAGTGTGAACCAGACAAAGAACATACGTCATCCTGCTACAACAATTATAACGATGCCGGAGATTGGTAACTCCAAGGCGATTTTACGGTATACAGACAAGCGTTATAGGCAAACTAAAAAAGTTGCCATTGGCACGAGGTCTGAGTTAAAGTTACGCAAAAAATCACCGGATGTGGTGATCAATTAGGATAGTGTAGGATTAAATGGAAAAATATTTGTAATTGTTGTTTATACAGTATAGGAGTAATGAGATCATTTGGCTATATATGGGTTGAATGATTATGGATACTTTAAATTATATTCAAATTTGTGCCATCTATGCCTCCTAAAATGAATTGTTTATCCTTCTTTGTCCCTATGACGTTATACTTGAATTTTACATGACGTAATTATTACATAATTGTATAACTTTCTATGTTAGCATAAGACACCGACTTCAATGAGCTTAGGTAGGAGACCGCTATAGGACACTGGATTGAATAGGGTACCTAGTGCACTGGATAAATTAGGCTAAATGACCTAGTTACCAGTCTACTAGATGTATGACTCCATCGAAATTCTTAACTTATGAGTGAGGCAAGCCGCCATCTTTAAAGGTGGAAAAACTGACAATATTTACGAAAATCTGCTTCTTCTGCATTGATATACATTGTAGAGGTATTTGTCTTTGTTTAGTTCTCAAACATTAGAGCATTCGGTTTTCAAACTTTTTTTAAATTATATTCCTACCACATATGTACTGTAGCTTCTTTCATCCCACCATGTAATTTGATATTATGTAAGTAAATATTATATATTCCTCATTACTTGAAATTTAATAATGTCTGATGATGTCTTCAGAGTCAAGACAAAACGTTACGCTACTCAATAAATATTTCTTTTACATATATATATTCTTGTATTTAATGGCTCTTTTAGAAGCACTCTGCTGCGCTTTAATATTTATTATAAGAATTCGGTTCCTGCCTGGTATATCCCTGGTCATTATTTTTGATCAAGAGTTTTGATTTTTCCAACCTTTGAAGTTGGCGACCATGCCTCACCTTGGCACGTTAGTTACAGATCTAGGGGAATGGGTTCTAAATCATTGACACGGCACACGACATGAAGTTGTACTTGTTGCACATACCTGAGACTATGTTCAAAATTACGGCTGTCGAGGCTGAATTTTGTGTTTTTTCATGTATTCCAAGAATTGTCCCGGGAGCTCCTCGAGTACATCCGACGCCAGTCTTGCACCACTTGTGACGTCACCATAGCGACTGCTGAGATAGTTCCGGAAAGGAACGAACTGATAACAATAGAGAAATTTTAGCCAACATGACATACCGTCTACGACATTGTGAAAAACGGCGTAAAATAAAGTGAATACGCCCATGTATACGCCATTTTACGCCATTTTTACGCCAATTGTACGACGATACATTGTGTTTTCACTAAGTTTCACATATAAAACTTTGATTAGCATAATATGCTAAGAGGACCTAGCTATGCAATAAGTGAACTTGACATCTACGCCTCTACTTAAAAGCTCACTCGCGCTCAAACACACTGAGCAAGGCTTCAAAATCACCTCAAAAATTATTCCAAGACGGTATTTTAACTTCACTGAAAGCTTGATTTGAAATATAGAAAAACCTAGCATGATTTCTCTGTTGCACTTCGCAAGCGAGTGAGTGACCATTTAGAACACCTGTGTTTATAGCCAACTTTTATTTGAAACACTTTTTAAATGAAGCACTCACTTGAACAATGTCGCGTTCCGCTTCGCGACCTCTCGACGACAGACGTACAACATCTCCGTCAAGAACTTCCATTGCTATAAAGAAAACAACGATGAAATTTATCGTGAAAATTTTATGGGATAGTCGCGAAAGAGCCGAAATATCGGACGAGAGAGAGCAGTCAAAAAAATTTTTTCAACCCGAACGGACAAAGGCAGCCGTCGTCTTATGAATCGAGGACAGAAACTAACGCTCGAATGCTACTAGCTTTCACCAAGTCAAATATCCCTAAACTTATGTGTTGAGTAGTAAAACTTGGTTCACGCTACAAGCACAAGGGAAAACAAAAGATTAAACAAAGACAGTCAGCATCGTATCTGAATTAAGCAACGACAAAAAATTAAAAAAAAAACACGAGAAAGACGACCATTAAGAAGTGCAGGAGAAAAAGTTTGTCTCTTTCACAAAAGCAACGACGTTCAGATGACTTCGGGGTTCACTGGATTTACCTTCAAAATCGGCAGGTCCAATTCCAACGATTATGATCGACATGGGAAGGGATGCCGCCTAGAGAATGTACAGTTTATTTTCAGTATCAATCGCTGCTCCTACATCAGGTGGAAAGCACGGGCTCAGTTTGCAAACATTTAATAGCCTTCATAACATGTATTGTTTCCAGTGAGATGCGAGACGGGAAAAGAATTCTAAGTTATCTCAAACTATATAAATAACTAAATATCAGTTTGTATATACTTCCTTGTAACAGAACACCTGTAATTAGTCTGAAGATTTATGAGTGAAGACGAAACGTCACTCGCTACATAAATATTATACAACGAACCAACGGCTTATGGCTTTTTTGGAAATGAGTTGTTGCGCTGTAATCTTTATAAATCGAGAAGCTTTGTAACATTAATACGTACATTGACAATGGCTTCTTTAGTTTGTGCCATATCTGAAATGATTCCGTCGGTCAGAATAAGCAAAACAAAATACCTTCAAAAATGATGAGAGAATTTCTTGTTAGATAAAAATAAAAATCGTTTCGAAATTTCGAATGAACAACATACTCGCTTCCATGATTACGTCGGATGCTATCTCTTGCGATTCTGTACAACAGGTTCATAAAATTATAATGGAAAAACTCAATAAGCTGTCTCAACATAAAATTTGACAAGGAGGGAGGAAACAGGTTGTCTTCCTCCCCATGAAGAGGAAGGCGAGGCAAGAGTAAAGAATTTTGCTCAGGGTACTCAACGGTCTCAACCTAAACGCTGATTTGAGAAGAGACCCGTGATTAAGATAGTCATTGTCAAGCTGTCTTTCAAGATACGTTAACGTTGTTTGTCATTGAGCTTTGCTCATGCAGTGGTAAAAGTTTAAAATCATGACGTTGTAAAATTGAGAGAAAAGCGCCCCAGGGCCACGCAGTGCCTCCCTATGATCCTGCCGACAACAAGCCTTTGTCTGAATTCAAGTCACCTAGTTGACCTAGTCTTTCTAAGTCTTTTGTGAACAAAATCTCTATTCAGCAACCGTGTCTAAACATCAACGTAAGAAACATACCTTGAGCAGCTGTTGATCACTGGAGCAAAATTCGTTGGTCCTATAAAATCAAAAGCCAGTTGAAAAGCATACATTAGAATCATAGGCGCGAGAAGACGGGGGGCTATTAAAAAATGCACGATATGCAGTGATAATTTCCTATGAAATCCATTGTTTTCATTTGAGTATAACTTGCATAAATGAATACGAGACCCCCGCCCAATTATTAATCCTACTACGCCCTTGCATGGATTTACTTGTAATAACACGTGACAGAGATGGATTAACGGTGATTTTTAAAGGGCGTGGGGCCAAGTCAGAATGAGTGTTAAGAGTTAGTACGTCAGCAGGATAATATACATTTACGACGACAAGCCATACTGCATTGTTCTATAACAAGGTACAAAATATTAGTCGTACTCTTTTGATTCAGCAACGACAATAACCACAGTTGCAAACTATTTTCGTATGTATTTCAAAAATTTCAAAACATTTGCCTTGGTATGAATCTTGATCTTGTTGTGAGTAAAGAACACTTACAATAACCCACTATGTCAAGACAAGAAGAGATACACATCCTGATTAAAGTGCCTATGACACTCTCAGGGAAATAATTTGTTTAAATAAAGTGGACGATTTAAAGAACATTTGCAATATATTCTATGAGACGAAAATTTGACCTTCCTCGATTATTTGGACTTCGAAGTTGGCTTTTTTGTGTTTGACAGCGAGGTGCTATTACTGGGACTAGTTCACCGCACGTGACGTACATTGGAGAACACAATGCTTTTCAACGCTATAGTTTATAGTGACATTTATAGCAAAGTTGAAAAATTTACTTTTATGAAGCTTGTGTTGAGTGAATTTTTCATGATTGAGACGGGTGTTCGAACTTGGTGAACCATCACGAAGGGATATCATTACATTGAACTTTGAAGGAATCATTAAAGAAATCCAAATCAAATTGACTATCTAAATCGTCGGAAAATCTGGACGACATCGTGTCAGCGAAAAATGAAATTAAAATTTAATAAAGGATAAAATCGTGCACTTCATTATTAAATTGACAATATATTATTACAGCACTCAAAAGCAGCGTGTTCTCCAATGTACGTCACGTCCGGTTAACTAGACGTCAGTCACAGCACCTCACGGTCAAACACGAAAAAAGCCAACTTTGAGGCCCAAAAGTCAAAGAAGATCAAATTTTCGTGTTATAAAATATATTGCAAATGTTCTTAAAATCATCCACTCTATCCGAGAATGCTCTTAAAATAATCCACTCTATCCGAAAATGCTCTTAAAATAATCCACTCTATCCGAAAATGCTCTTAAAATAATCCACTCTATCCGAAAATGCTCTTAAAATAATCCACTCTATCCGAAAATGCTCTTAAAATAATCCACTCTATCCGAATACATTAATTCTCTGAAAGCGATGTAGGCACTTCAATCCATTCTTGCATGCATAAAAAACCTCGACATACCATACAGTTTAACTTTTTGTATACAATCTCGATAACTGCTGACAACACCGGACACTCCACTACAATAGGGGTTCTCAGGGTTCCAGTTCTAACAAAGAGAAAAACTTAAGAGAGGTTCTAGCAAAGCTGACAGGTTTTTAAACAATAATGAGAATGAAAAACAATTAAAACTCATACCAAAGCAAACTCGTGAGAAACTTGCCAATGTGGAGGGAGTCTGGCACCAAATCCGAAGGCTGGAAAATACTTATCCCTAAAAGTAAAAATCTCAAACATGAAATTCAACCATCTGCATTACTATCCTGAGCTTTTGCAACATCAACTGACGAATCAAAATCATCACATAATTTCAAAACAACTTACGAGTCATAATCTTCGCAAATTCTTCCGACAGCCGAGAGCGCTTTCACGTAAAGATTTGGTTCGTATGGGTTGATATAATGAAGAGAGTTCGGGTTATTTTGCTCGCCTGGATTCAAACAACAAGGCGTGAAAGGTAGGAATGCAAAACAAACAAAACCAAAAAAAAGTTACCGTTGGATGCAGTAAAATCAACAGCAACAACGAAGCTTAATTGCGTCCTAAATAAAAGAATACTTCACTCGTTGTATTGCATAACTGAGAAAACTGCAGTACAAGGAATGAACAGCAGGCCCACTTTGATATTAAACTTGAGTTGGGGCTGTAGATTTGATTACAATACTGGCTGTGGTTAGCCATCTCATTGTTTCTATTGGTCAGAAAATACAATTGACTGACTATCATTACGCTAATCACGTGCGTAATAGATGTAAAATATATGGGTCATACAAAAATTTTGCTTGAGTTAGACCACTGTTTGTTTCCATTTCCTATGCTGTGATCGAGAAGAACTAGTTGACGTATATGTTTCTAGAAAACACTTTAAGAAGGTGGTCAGGGCCAGATTAAACAAAGAGCAAGACGAAGCAGCTGCCCAGGGGCCTTTACAAAAAAGGGCCTCCTGAGGCGGGATCTAGTGTACGTAAAAATAAATTATAGCTCCTCAATTTTAAATTACGTTCAGAAAAACACGATTGGTTTTCAGTTTCAGAATATAATTTTACCAATGGATTGGCGTCTTAGAAATGTAAATATACGCCAAAATAGTAATTTATTTTGGCGTACTCTAAATCCGCACCTGGGCTGGAATCAACCATTATCATTGTACAAAAAATTTCGTCCACTCTTAAGGTCAATTTCATGTCATCGACAACAGACTACGTACAACAATGAATCACGCTAGACTCATCCATCGATTGCTTTGAAGGACATATGACTTAAAATTTTACTACTAAAATTATAGTTTCATTTAACAGAACTTTGAAAATGACAGTGTATTTTCTAAAACAGTTTGTGAATAACTCATTTCATTCTCGAAGTATTGAAGTTTTTGTAATGTCCGATCTATAAAACTTTCTACGTCATTTTGCATAATGCGTCCCTGCAGTGTTTCCAACATCTTTTTTATTGAAGTCAATTTTTGGTTGAAATGATCATGCAATTTTTTATACCATTAACTCTTCACAATTAAGGGAACTCTTCTCGGTTGAGGTAATATATCGGCAAATATACTGCTATTTTAAATTCTCATTAAGGATTTATATTGTTTAGTACTAGAAAATCAATTCTTACATATACGCACATGATAAGTATGTGGCTTAAACTCACACTTTCAGGATATTATAGTCAGTTGTTACATGTTTGTGGATGCAGATCGTCCAGGCTAGTAGAGTCCTGAATAGGACTGTTGCTGTTGATTTTGACTGACGTTTCGATACTCGTTAACGATACTCCAGGGTTCAAGCCACTTACTATTACGATCATTTGGACGACAGAGCGAACAACTCGCTAATGACTACTACCGCTAAGGTTGTCGAAACGTCAGTCAACATCAACAAAAACAGTCCTTCTCAGGACTCTACTAAACTGGACGATCTACATCTACAAACATGTAACGATGCCCGGATTCAAACCATTTACTTTATGGCCAGTTGTTTTACGCCACGTGTTTTTCACGTGCTCATGTCCGTGGCAGAATTGATTTTCTGATTCTTTGACGATATATCATCGAAAGACAAAATTCCCAAGCAGTCAAAGAGATAGACAACGATGCTTCAGACTAAGAAGCGAATATATTATTACTAACCCTCCGCGAATAAAATCCAAAAACGTCGGCTGTTGTTCTACCTTACATTGCAGAAGTGTGACCTAAAAATGTCGATGAAAATTAAAGATAACATATTGTCGAGCAGCGAATAGCATATAACATAAATAGCCTGCCTGCTTTTTATAACATTCAACTGACAGTATGAGAGAAAAGATTTGATCCTCTCTAAAAACCGCAGTGAAACGTCTACTTACAGTCCCGGAATTTCTATACTTTTTTTTCTTCCTCTGTTTCTTAGTATTCACAACCTAAAACAAAAATTTACTTTATCCGTCTTGAAGGACTCGTAAGACTTTACTCATTGCTAGCCAACATTTGAATAGCACAATGCGACAGACCAGAAAAATTAGCATGGATAACGAATAATCAAACTTTACGTCCCACTTATGAATTTAACAAAATGTATTTTCATGCAACATATTTTCGTAAGCCCAAGGCTTTTACTAGCTTAAGCAAACTTGAGAACGGTCAATCTAGAGTGACTACATTTAACTAAAATACATGGAACGCTACCTGAAGTAAATAATTGAAGCCAAATCTTACACCCAGACACGCGTGTGTAGTGTTTCGAGATTCTCTCGCGGAGTGAAAATTGATTGACTGCACATGCGTGTCTTGGTGTTATCTCGCGTGTCTGCGTGTAAAATTTGGCTTCAAAAAAATTATTAGACTTTTCTATTACAGGTAGCATTCCAGATGCATTTTAGTTTAATGAGTGACTATTACTATGAACAAAGTAGTTATCCCCAAACGTTGACCTTTGGGCAAAACTAGAAGGCTGAGTCAATGGAAGGGGGTTGGCTCTTCCGAATGATTTCTTTAGGAAACGATTTTAATTTCACAAGAAATAAGCTGAATCTATGAATATTCACCCCCCCCTAATAAACGTCCTAGTTTCGCCCTGGATGATATTCTTGATAAAGCAGAGTACACAAACGAAATCTGCATAAACAATAAAGTTTCGACATCATACTAAAACAGTCAGCATTCCAGTTTATAACTACAGTTCGCCGCTTTATATGCTGATACCTCCCACGTGATCCCTCGTAGTTGACTATTGTTCATCTCTCGAAGTGTTGTTGAAAAATGACCAATGAAATCATGTCTAAAGAGAACGCAAAGATTTTCAACATTGAGTTGCGCAACGATGCAAAAATGTTGCAAGATGTCGGCATTTTGCATCCTCATAACAAGGAAAAACAAATAAGTGAATGGTTTGAACAAGCGAATGGTTTAAACCTGGAAATATTCTTAAATGTTTGCGGATGTAGATCTTCCAGGTTGGCGGAGAGTTCCGAGAAGAGCTGTTGGTATTGATGTAGACTGACGCTTCGACATGCTTAGCGGTAGTCAACTGAATTGACTTCTAAGATCGTGGAAGCGTCTGCCAACATCGACATTCCATCTCAGGACTCTACTAACCTGGACGATCTAAATCTACAAACAGGTTGAAAAAACCCCGGATCCGACAATACATCAAACGCCAACTAGTTCATAGTGACTAATCACAATACAATAGTATGTTGCAATTTTCCTCAACAACTTTTCTCCACGCAACTGTTAATCAATAAAAATTCAAACTTTTCTTAAAAACAAAAAGAAACAAAACACTTTCATTTATGCATCTAACGGTTTCAAACTCCTTTTGTATTTCGATCAGTAAAGATTTGCTTACCCTCCGTCTCGATCCCAGTCGTAACATTCGACAAGAATTGATCTGAAAAATAATTTGCGCATGAGCGTCACGCACTTACGTAAGTACAAAACAACACATTTAAAAACACACCTTTACTGGCAGAAATTTCGTAAAATGCTCGGAAAATTAATATCTCGTAAACTAAGATATGAGCTTTTACAGAAGCAATGATATACAATTTATAGTGTATATGATATAGTGTGGTGGCGAAGCTGCTATAAGCTCTGGGTGGGCAGAGCCACAGGCACCCAGCAATCAGCTTGCAAAGGGGCGCCCTGAACGGTGTTGTTTGTGAAAATAAAGATAAAAAGTAGGTTTATATTCGTGAATTCGTGTTCCTTGTAGTAAATTGAAAGTTCTTATTGGCATTTTTCTGTATATAAATTAAAAACCTTTTATTGTTGTGTTCTATCAACGATTTTTAAGAAAATGTTTATGTTGTCAGATTTTAGTGTGTGTAGGAGAGGGCAGGCACCCCATAATTGAAGGACCACCGGTAACCTGGTTCACCCGCACCCCATCATTAACGGGCAACGGGTAGCCTGGTTCAAACACATGATGACATGCTAGTTAATTTCTCATTCTGCTTTCACATGCAATGACTTTGGAATAAAGTCAAAATATCACAGTTCAAGTTGCAGTTCATTTTTATGAAAGTTCATAAGTTGAGTTTACAAGATTTAATTTTTTGAAGCATGTTTATTCTTAAACATTTGAAAACAATGGCGATTGACATAGATATGGCTTTATACCTATCGTAATCACCGTTACACAACGCTCGCCCTGGGACGCTAAATGGTTTCCACATTGGATTCAAAGTATTCTTTATAACCTCTGTTCTGTGCACAGCCGTAAAACTATAAGACAGAAAAAGTACAAGTCAGTTTCATGGAAAATGGAAAAACTTTAATGTAAATATGAATGGATATGCTCCAAATTCAAGTAGAAGCAAAGCTATGCTAATAGTATTGAATAATTCCACGAACAATCATATTTTTCTGTTTATGTCTTGACAGACAAGAGGAAAAAACCAAGCTATATAATAATTCCACGAACAATCATGAATCGTAACGTACTTTTCTGTTTACGTCTTGAAGGACAAGAGGAAGACAGAAAATGAAACGCTTAAAACCATCACAAAATGTCCTTGCGTGTTTATGAAAACACAAGCGAAAGGGGCGAAACAAAAACAGATGAAATGACTCGTAATATCTTAGATTTTAACATTACAGTTTGGCACCTTGAATCTTCGTTGCATCGATAAAACACGAGAAAAGGATCGGATTTACCAAGGAAATCTTTTTTATCCAATTTGTTTGCTTTGAAATGTAGCGTTGCAACATCCTAAAGCACAAATATGCAAAATGTTTGTGCGTTAAGAAATTAGGAATCAGTTGCATGATGAACGACATTTGTACAGTGCAGAAAGTCTCTCGACAGAAAGAAATTTTGATGCAATGATGAAATCTCAAGATGAAGCAAAATTGCAGGAAATGAAAGAAAATAAAATTCACACACTGGCTGCTCGTGTTTCTGGACTTACTTCGATACTCTCATGCATCAAACTTGTCTATTGTAACCCTTTTCAGCAGTTTACTTTGTTATTTGCAGTGCTGTAGAAGTTGGGGGGGGGGGAGCCCTCCTTCTACCTTTGAAATAGGTAATTTTAAAAGGACACTATTGACAAAAACATCAAAAGGGCCCTCATCTGATAAATTTAGCTCTACAGCACTGGTTATCTGGTGATATTTTTTACTAATATTAAAAGCCATCATAATATAACCGGAAAATTTAACCCTCCAGCAAATCATTCCTCGTAGTTATTAGTTGCAAATTCTGTTCCCAAGTTGATGCCAGGTCCGTAACATTTAAACATGTAACTGCTCGTGATGTGTTCGTAATGGAGAAATGAAGAAATAGCCTGGGAGTAAATAGTCAGTTCGACAATGCCAACGCTTTGAAACTATACGAACGAAGAACTGCCGTCGAGGTTGTTTTTTGTTACACTTTTACAACTTATGTTTCTTGAAAGTTTTCAATAAATGAAGGCCGTTAAGCAGAGGTACGAGAGGCAAGGTAGAGAGCAAAGAGGGAAGACTGGTAATATTTTGAGCATTATAAATGTTCGTCATTTGTACAATTAAAATATATAAGTAGATTTATTAAGTAAGCGCTATTTTGGGGTCCTCCCTCCTATAAAGAGAATCTTCATAACAACAATGTCATTCGGGGTAAAAAATAAGATAACAGAGCTGCTCACCTTGCATTCGCTAACTTCTTCCACAGTTACTACAATGGACAAACAAAAAATAAATCTTTGAGATAAATTGCTCCCCACGAAACAACAAACTTACAAATGATAGAACCACATTTCGATGTCTCTTTATTTCTAAGAAAATAAATTTTCGTAAAAAATTAAAAAGATTTCCGTGAATATTGACGCAAAGGATTGATATTCACACAAAAAACCATGATAAAATGGCAACGCTGTGAGCGGCATCAACAGAGGAGCATACAATCAATTTTTTTAAAGGGGGATTGGGGCCTGACTTGCAGCGTCTGTAGCTAAATTGGTGACTTTAAAAAAGTGACTACGGACAATCCATAGATATAATAAAACTAGATTGCTGACGAGTGTGACGTAATATAAGACTGATTAAGATGGCAGCGTGACATTCATGATAAATCCAAGATGGCGCGGGAACCGGGCAAAAAACGTGAGGCTACTATTATGTAATTGTTGTTTTTTGCAGTTTACTTCGTTTCAGTGTTTTCAAACTCCTCCAATGAAGTTTTATTGGAAACAAAGCGTTATTAATAATGTTTTGAAGTCACATTGGACAATTATTATTGAAATACGGGCGAAAAATATCTCTTGCGAAGTGTTGCGTAAATTGGTCGTTTGTTTGTCTCGAGGCGTTTGTCCACCAAAATCAACGAAGAAGTAAATTGCGAAAAACATCAATTGCCCTATAGTAACTCTATGTTTTTTGCCCGGTTTCAACGCCATGTTGGATTTATCATGGATGTCACGCAATATGGTGGCTTGTCAGCAATCTAGACCTACTATATCCAATGACTATATCTATGGGACAAACCTACTACGGTTAAAAAAATGCGCGTGGAATGGATCGAGAGACTGAAGCGTTGCGTTTTCACCGTAGCCAACCTCAATATGGCGACTTAAGCGGCGGTTTCTCGTTGGGTTGACTAGGAGTGAAAGAATTTGATATTTTTATCCTGTAAGTAAATATTTTTGTGTTTAGTTTGATGTATTAAGACTTTACGAGTTTTACAGATGTACAACTTACATAAACACACTTATATACAATGATTTTTAGCTGCTTAACTTGAGTTCTCGTACATTTTCTTGAAGTGTAGAATTATAATATGATTGAACTACTAGAAGATACTACTTTGGAAACAATGTCAGTAAACTATTTTGATAGTTTTGTTCACTTAAAAAATATATGTTTACTTAAAACGTATTTACTTAACAAATCATTTGACATAAAATACACTGTATTAGATGTTTACGTTTTTCTAAACATTGTAACATAACCTTGATTTTTGAGTTTCCCACTCGTGACTTGAACTAATTTTGTTTTTTTCTGTAGTGCAAAGAGTCCTTTTAGGAATCTAAACAAGTAGGAGCTACAAGTAAGACTACCGTAGTCTGTGGTCGTGTTTGTTGTGACCGTACTCGGTTCCATTCCTCGCGCATTTTTTTAACGTTAGTAGGTTGTCCGTAGTCATTTTCTTCAAGTCACTATTTTGATAAACAAGCCTACTCTATTGGCGGAACCAAAAACCACGACCAGCCGACAATTTAAAGAAGTATAATATAAAACAAATTCCGAAGAAGCAAGATATCTTGAGATGGCAAAAATATGAATCAAAACAAGACGAGAAGTAAACTGTAAATTTTCGACTTTATTTCAAAGTCATCCTCAGACAGAATGAACCAACTACTTTGTCCAAGTTTGGGCAGGCTACGCCGCTGGACTTACTCCAATTTGGCCTCCAGACGTCCACCATGTTCTCCTATTATTGAGCCCAACGTGATATCGAGTCGACCAATGAAATCCTATGAACATGAATGTTCACCATAAAAGTAATCAATACATGAAAAAGCGTTGCTATGCTACAGTGCGTGACGTAATGCTCTTACGTGATCAGATAGACGTGGCGAATTGGAATCTACGTCGTAACTGCAAATAGAAAATAATTAATTAATAATTTAGAATTAGGGAAGGCGGAGGAGGAAAGGCACAAGCAATTTCATCAGGTAAATTACAGCGTCCACATGTAAACTATTTTCTCGTGCTGTTCTTCCAGTCCCCGTCGCATTAAAGCCTTTGAACTGGTATGTAATTATGAACCAACCACAGGTGATAGGTTTGTAAAAGAGTGAATGATGAACAAGGTATATGGAGATGAATGAAGAAACTGACAGATGGAAAGATGGATTGAAAGAGATAGAGAGGATCAATGGAAAGATAAACGGTGGGTGGCACAAGTAATTTTATTTTAGGTAAACTACAACGTCACATATGTAAACTATTTTCTCGTGTTATTCTGCCACCCCCCAAGATTTGAACACGCTCCGTTGTCTCTGACATTTAATGTTTTGAGCTTGTATGTAATTATAGATGTTAGGTCCAACTACAGGTTTGCATGATGAACAGCTACATGGAGAGATAGACGAATAAAAAATTGACTGACGGCAAGATAGATTGATAGAGATAAGAGTAGACTGAAACAGGGATCAATGGGGAGTTGAAATGATGAACAGAAAAGATGTGGGTTGATATTGAGATCAATAAAAGATGAAATGATAGATGGATAAAGATATGGCGATAGAGATAGAGATCAATGGATAGATAAAATGATGTTTTGACGGAGATATGGATTGATAAAGATAAGGATGAATGGAGAGATAAAATGATGTATTGATGGAGATACGGATTGATAAAGATAAGGATCAATGGAGAGATGAAATGATGGATTAATGGACATATGGATTGATAATGATAGGGATGAATGGAGAGGTAAAATGATGGATAGATAGAGAAAAATAAAGAGATAAATTGATGGATTAGATAGAATTGCCTTTTTAGATACATTCAAACAACGGATAGAAATTTATATCCACTCAAGGTGAGCAATTGCTTCTGTTTCCTAAACTTGCTAAATCAATGGCAAATTGCAAAAAAATTACGGAAGATCACCATCTGTACGTTGGTCTTCTATTGTATGATGATCAAGTGTTGATGAAATCTAAAGTTTCATCTGAATGACACACGTGACTCGACAGAATGACACATGTGATTCGACAAAATGACACATATGACTCTACAGAATGACACATGTGACTCAACAGAATAACACAAGTGACTCAACAGAATAACACATGTAACTCGACAGAATGACACATGTAACTCGACAGTATGACACATGTGGTTCGACAGAATGACACATGTGGTTCGATAGTATGACAAATGTGGTTCGATAGTATGACACATGTGATTCGACAGAATGACACATGTGGTTCGATAGTATGACACATGTGGTTCGATAGTATGATACATGTGGTTCGATAGTATGACACATGTAACTCGACAGTATGACACATGTGGTTCGATAGTATGACAAATGTGGTTCGATAGTATGACACATGTGGTTCGATAGTATGACACATGTAACTCGACAGTATGACACATGTGGTTCGATAGTATGACACATGTGGTTCGATAGTATGACACATGTAATTCGACAGTATGACACATCTGGTTCGATAGTATGACACATGTGGTTCGATAGTATGACACATGTAACTCGACAGTATGACACATGTGGTTCGATAGTATGACACATGGTTCGATAGTATGACACATGTGGTTCGATAGTATGACACATGTGGTTCGATAGTATGACACATGTAACTCGACAGTATGACACATGTGGTTCGATAGTATGACACATGTGGTTCGATAGTATGACACATGTGGTTCGATAGTATGACACATGTGGTTCGATAGTATGACACATGTAGTTCGATAGTATGACACATGTGGTTCGATAGTATGACACATGTGGTTCGATAGTATGACACATGTGGTTCGATAGTATGACACATGTGGTTCGATAGTATGACACATGTAACTCGACAGTATGACACATGTGGTTCGATAGTATGACACATGTAACTCGACAGTATGACACATGTGGTTCGACAGTATGACACATGTGGTTCGATAGTATGACACATGTGGTTCGATAGTATGACACATGTGGTTCGATAGTATGACACACGTGGTTCGATAGTATGACACACGTGGTTTGATAGTATGACACATGTGATTCGACAGTATGACACATGTGATTCGACAGATTTACACATTAAAAGTTTTATTTTCTTACACGTGGAAGCGAAGTTCTTGAATTTCTTCAAAAAAATAATTCATAATAAACTTTTTCACAAACACGGGATTCAAAGTGTTCATGATTACTTCGGTTCGGCCAAACTAAAACAGGAAAAACTTTCATTAGCATGCTAAACCAGCAATCCCATTACAACCCATGCTTCAAACATGTCCCAATCTATGTACCTCTCTCCACTCTCTACCATCAACAGATTTTACAAAAAGCACCACGACTACGAAAAAAAGGACGTATGAAAATTCAATGCCTTTTGTGAATGATGATAACAGACAGTAATAATAAATATAGTACTTCGTAAATTAATTTTAGCCTTGTTTTATTAGAGTTGCCTTAGTACGGAAAGCCTCCTTGGGGAGAGTTCAATAAATATTGTAATATTGTATGATGGTTCATTAGTGTTCAACCCCAGGTTAGAGAAGACGTTTTCGGCTATTTGAAACGTAGCATTGGCATCAATCGTACTTTAATTAAGAGGGGTATTCATGAACTTTGTCATTTCTGGCTAATAATTTGACGAAGGCGATGATGCAGCCTTTAAATATTTGATATAACTAGTATAAACACAATTAAACATAATTGTTGCGTGGGGTCGGTTCAGTCTTGATGAAATATGAACACTTGAAATAGTACCGATACACACAACTACAAATCGCCATCGTAGTTATTTTCCACATCTAAATTATGACAACATATTCGAACAGAAGACGTTGCATTTTGTGTAATTTCAAGAGCAAACTTGATTTGAAAAGGCTTTTCTGATTTAATAACTTAGAGAGGCAATAAATAGATAATTTGGTGGGTTAACAGCACATAAGCATGTTGCCCATTATTGAGAAGCCATTCATTTCTTAAAACAACAAAGACAACAGTACAGAAATGCAACATAAGTAACAAACAACGAACCAACGATGTCCACGTCAAACATGGACAAAAGTGATGAGAGAAGAAGAGGAGAAGAATAGATAAAAGATAAAGAGAAATATGCATAAGATATAAGCAATGGCGGATTATCCAGTCGGCTAAGTAGTCTGAAGCCAACAGGTCCGAGCTTTTGAGAGGCCCGTGGTATAGCTAGATGTAATTAGTTTTTACTTTTTGCCATTCGGGAGTAGATAAATGTTCTTCATTAAGAACATATATGCTGTTAAAAACTGATTGACGTACAGTAAAAAGTGCTCAATACTCAGAACTCATGAAGTATAGTGGGTATTAACAGTTTGAACTTGAAATTCATTCCTTATTGTTTACACTATGAGTTCAAAACACAACCAAGGAAATGCAATGTCAAAGGAGCGTGATGATTCTGAGGAACGCGAACGCCGTCAAGAGACTGAACTTATTGGGGGCAATAGATACCACTTAAAGGTCCACAACTTTATCTTAGCCCGTAGGCCCTGTAATTAGTACTCCGCCGATGGATATATAAGAACAGGAATAGATAAGATATAGGACAAGTTATGCAAAAGCTAATATTCTGATACTTCATTGTAGCGCTAGCGTTAACATTCACGAATTCATGGCCTCGAACTATCACTGTAGCCATATTTTAAAATATTAAAGTTAAAAATTGGAGTTGCGTGTGCTGCACAGTAATAAAAAAACTATGTTATTACCTCATGGAGCACTATGGTAGACCATAACAACAAAAGATAATGAAATCAATCTAATTGTTGATTTCCATTTTGTTATCTAACTTAATTAAATGTATTTAATTTGAACTAAAAATCGCGAACGTAGCCCAATACACACGATAATGGAACTGCATTGATGTATGAATATTACAAAGAAAGTATAAAAAAAATACTTTCATTAGCAATAAAAATAACGAATGGATGTGGAGCGATTAATGCGGCAATGGAATTGCTAATGTATATATATGAATGAAGATAAGCAGACTGAAGTCAATTTAATCTCATTTGCACAAGAAAGTAAGATTGCAAGCAGACAGCAATGTAGCAACGGAACTACACAATGTATATATAAAAGCAATTCTTGTAAACGTAAAAATTCTTTTACTAGAAAAAGTACGATTGCAAGCAGATAGCAATGTAGCAACGGAACTACACAATGATATAAACAAATGCATATGTGTCAGACAGTGGCGTATCTAGCGTTAAGCAAATTAAATTGCGACAGTCCATCGATTGGTAAGATTCGTTAGAAATTCATAACCCCATGCCGCTGTGGTAGAAGTATTTCAAATTTATTAGCGGTTATAATTTTTTTTCGTAGCTAACTATAACGAGAAAAATTCTTATATACGAGAAACATTCTTACCTGGGTCAGATTTGGAAAACAAATCCATGTCAGCTAAATTCCTGAAAAAAGTATGAAAGAACTTACTAAAAACTCCATTGTCATAAAAAATCCCCCTGAAATTAGTTTTCATTGTATACAAACCGCGCGAAAACTTTCGCACGTTAGAAAAAATTCAAGAATTTCAAAAGTAAAGTAAACGGTTTGAGCCCGCGGGACAATCGTTTCATGTTCCTAGATGCTGATCGTCCTGGTAATAGAAGAAGTCATCAAGTTACTAGACTCTGAAGATGACTACCACTAAGGTTGTCGAAACGTTGCAGCATCAGCAAATGTAGTCCTTCTAAGGACTCCACTAACCTGGACGATCTACATCTACAAACATATAATTTCGCACAAGGCTAACTTTTTTGGAAACTTTCTTGAAATTAGTGCTTGTCCTGCCCGATGAAATTTCGCAGTTCAAAAAGAATTACGAAATTCAAAGACCTTCAAAGACTCAAAGAATTACGAAATTCAAAGACCTTCATCGTAAACACTTTCCTGAGGTTTTTGAGAAACAAAACTTGCACAAAGAGTTCCAAGCTAACGTTTTATTTAAAAATTAGCTCTTGCTCACAAAATCATTTGTTCCAACCAATCTGACGGACTAGAAATCTTGGTTTCACAAATTGACAAGCTTTCCGTCTACAGCCTTGTCAAATCAATTCGACAACAGGACAAAATAATCACAACATGCATCCATGCAGCTCATTCTTGGGAAACTTTTACATTTCAAAACAAAATTTTTTAAGCTTTTTGTTTGGCAAGTGTATGAAAATAAATAAGAAAAAATAAGATTTTGTGACGGTTTATTTCATTCAGGTGATCTCATTTTCTTGGAAGATTTCATTTCAAACATTCTATCGTGTGCCTAAAGACCTTTCATACACTTAAAGAAGAGCAAAGTCTTAAACTTAAAGATTTCAAAGAGCTCGACGAACATCAATACGACGCTGTGGTATTTCAATCTTTGACACATTGAAGAGCTTGTCTTTGTTCATTCACAAAGAAAATTCTCCGGAATTGATGGAGACAAACAAATCTTTCACAACCGGTCACCTTTACGTAAATCTTTACCACATTTACGCACAACGGTGGGTTATTCAAGGTGATTTAGACTTCCCTCAGCTTAATTACACTTCTTGGGAAAATGCTTCAGCGTGCGACGTTTGAGTACCTTGAAATTTACATGCCTGAGATGGATCAAAGAAATCACTCAAAACACAAGGAGACAAGCGCGTTGGATTGAGTCTCAGGGTTATGTTTATTGATAAGCGAGCTAAATCAGTGAGACTCATTCTATAACTTTAATCCATGTTCATACATTTCAACTATAAGTTCATGCCAGTGTTCAGTTCCAGTGTGATAAAAACAAAATTCGAGCTGAAGGCGTTCCTTCTGGACTGTAAAATTTTAAAGGTCCGTCAATAACTAAAATAACATACACTAATATTAAAATAATTTTGTTTTGAGAAACATAACATAGCAATGGCCGAATTGAACCAAATCCGTTTTACATAAACTTCAATACTCAAAAGCAATTACACATTTAAACTCGTTGCGTGAGCTTCGTTATTTGTGCTTTCCCCTTGAACTAACATATAAAATGTAAATACTCACTTGCATTTGACACTTATTTCGACTTGTGTGGCTGGAACGGCATTCTGTATATGGATACTAGACGATGGATCTTCGACCACTTCGCTGTAGGTTGGCGGCGCAGTTGGATAATGGACAGCCATTTGTTGTACAGCTTGTAAATTCTTTTAACACCTACTTTCCTTCAAATTCTCGTCTGTCACACAGACTCTCCAAGTGAATTTCCCCGGGTCTTTTGAAAAAACGTCGTTCAATGAAGACAAATCACAAATCCACAGCTTTACCTAATACATTAAGCCGCGGATTTATGTTAACGAATTTTAAATTTTCTGCGGTTTTTACCGCATGGGAAAACGCAAATCCCTCAAATGATTTCAGCAAAATGAAATAACCACAAGATTACCTGTTTGTCACACCAATACCTCCACTTATGTTGAAATAAGTCGAATGTTGAATGTCAGAATCGTATTGATCCTAAGAAGTTATGCAACAATTCCATATTATGCCAACTAATTATTCAAGTTGAACATTATTGGTGAAAGGGAATACCAAGAATACATAAAATTTCTTGCAACTAATCAAAATTTCAAAATACCTCGATGACAATTCAATTGGTTATATTTTAGTCTTTTGATTAATCTTTGTAATTACTACATAGTTAAAGCTAATAAGCTATTTACAATTCAAATTTCTTTCTGTGAACTACATTTGACACAGCATGGGGAAAAACAGCATATCTCATCATGTGATTACAGCCAGTCATTTGTATTTTCTGACCAATGAGAACATTGAGATAGCTAACTGAAACTCCAGTGGCAGAGATGTAATGAAATATTGGGGGGAGGGGGGTCATCTCCGAGATAAGAGATTTCCCAGAACATTCTATCCAGAACAAAAAAGTCAAGAAGGTTTAATGTGCATGCTGAGACATGTTTAGAACAGAAGTCTATCAAACAGTCATTATTTAATGCAACAGTTACATTATAATAAAAATGACATTTGCAATATAATTTGGTGATAGATTTTTAGTCTGTCAAAATTATTGGTGGGGTTGGGGCTTTGACCCCCAATTCTCCCTGATGTTTTCCACTGCAAAATTCAATCATATACAAATCAACTACCAACTAGCACATAATTGTAATTTATCCAACTGTAAACAATACTGATAGTGCATCTTCCATCTACCACAAGTGCTATGCATGGAGTATGGACAAAGTTAGCAAAATCACCACATGAATCGCTGCACATCATCAGAATTTGGCCATTTGAAAGGTTTATTCAAAAACATCCATAATGTAAAATAGTTAATACAGGCATATATCAAAAATTCTCCACCAAGTATCCACAAAGGTGGTGTCCTCACATGCAGTCGGAACATAAGATATGGTATGATAAAATATCTGAACTCCAGCAGTCCTTGTGGAATAAGCACCATGGCAACACACACTGCATACACAATCTTCCAAAGCCTTGATTGATTAATTGCCACAAATATCATGGTTGTCGCAACAATATAAACAGGAATAAGACCAACCTTTGCATCCGGATAGGTCAAATAAATGTTCTTCCAAATGTAGAATGAATAATGGCGGTTATCTGCCAGCAAGTACGGATGAACGTAAGTGAAATTTTTTACCAAGTAATGGACCACACAAACCAAAACAGTAATTGTTGAGTAATAACGCCGTTGGTTCAAACCAATGAAGTAGAGAAACGTATTGTAGATGACAGCAGGCGATGAAAGATGAGGAAATCCAAAAAATGATGCAAAACATGCAAAATAAAATACCTGTGGAAAGTTGAAGCAAACTTTATGATGATTTTTGTCACCGACTGCAATTCCACCATTAACTATGAGAAATGTAATGAAAAACAGCATAACTAAAGCATATGGCCACAGAACATGGACTGTTGCTTTCATATTTACAAAAAGCTGCTTAACAAACTCCAATACAATGTTCAAAGAATCATTAGCCCGAGGGCCAAGTTTTCTCAAAACATAAGGCTCATACATTCGAACAGCAGTCACTCCAGCTGTGAATATAACCCACACAATGTTAGTTTGTCTAAAGAAGAATGCGTACATTCCAATAATGGCTGCCAGAACATGATAGTCTCCAAGACTTAGGTAGTACATGAGCAGGACAAAAAATGTAGAACCATTGTCCGTGTAGTAGAGAAACATAAAGAAAAACAATAGAGGAAACATTCCAAGAGTAATTCCACTTGCCATATGGTAAAACTTTTGCCAACTTTCAGCATCATTTGAGTTAGTGGTAGCCAAGTTTTGAACGTGTTCACTCTGTACCAAAGGTATAAAATATTCACAGTCAGTTATAAAAAAGAAAAACAGTCAAGGATCCTAATTAAGTAGACTCTCAATGACCTTAATTGCTAAGCAGATAATTCTACTCAAGGGATGAAGTAGAAATGCTAAAACTAGTTTCTGCAACATGATGATTAATTGATTCAATAAACATTTCATTGACAAGGGCAAGCTCAGTATACTAAAAATAAACTAACAGGTTGCTTTGTGATGATTGAAACTCCACAGAGAAAGCCACACTCAGAAGCGAAGCAATAAACTTAGAATTTTTCTTCTTAAACCAATCTAGGGATCTACAAGCAAATATAATTTTCTAGTATCCCATACGGATAGTAAGTCTATGATACCAAGTATCCAAAGTTGAAATCTGGTATCATATGGATATATGGATACCATACATTTTTTGAGTCCTATCAGTGCTATTAATTAGTTTGCAAAGGACACTTTCAATGCAAACGACAAATGAGTTGAGTCTGAGCAATCCCCAGTTTGTTTTAGAAATCCATCAATTAGTAGCAACTGCTGCAATAACTATACAAAAACCTTGCTTGTATTACAGTCCACTTTTAGCCAGGATGAAAATTTGGCTGGTAGGCCCGGAATTTAAATTCTGTACTACATTGCATAATATTGATACTGCATTATTAGTGTACAGTTGTAGATGAAATTCATGATGTTGAGGTATCGGGGTAGTGACAACATTGTGAGATTAGACTGTGATGGCAGACTGGAAAGTTTGCACAGCGCACATAATTTCAGGAGCGAAATTTATTGCAAATTGGGTGCCTGAGGCCATGTGAAAATTTCAAATTTTTGTGCACAGCTTACAAAATTTTCTGTCTGCTAGTGATGAAGAAATGAAAGCAACCATTCATCAAACCTATTTTACAACAGAGTAAAAGCATAATCCATCAAACGCAAATCTTTTACATTAGCACTTACAGGAACCCTTCTTTACTAGCACCCATACCCTCAACTACCACAGCAACATCGGACAACACCTACCTGGGAGTGTGTGGGTGTATTTTTCGGATTCATTTCGTCCAATTTTCTAACAATGCGATACATGACCCAAATGTTGCCAAAATTAAAAATAACGTTTACCATCCTCAAGAACAAGGGCATGCACATTATCTTTACATCCTGATGAAAGAACACTGCAAGAATTTCCATGAAAGCCCAGGAACAAAAGTACAAGCCAGGCAGGGTCGTGATCATCGGATCCCATTCGTCAAAACGATGAGCACAGTATTTCTGCACTTGGGGAATGTGGAAAATTTCATCCATGTATGGATCGGGTTGTTTACCAAAAAGGTAGACCACCAAAGCAATTGAAAGGGAAATTAAAGATGTGATACTAGGGCCAAACAAATTCATGTCGAAGAAAGCCATCTTTACGATGTCGCTGATCAACGAGCACGTGGTTGTTTTAATTAAAAACGTGGTGTAAGTAGATGTGTAACATTTATAAACACCATAAATGATCCAATAAACGCCCATCGTATCTGATAGAAAAACCCCACTCCTTTTGAAGCGGAAGTTTGCCTTAGTTTGGTTTTAATTAGCTCACACTTCACACTGAGGTGACAGTGTGTTACCTAACCTTTCCATTCGTTAACAACAGCCAGAAATTTATCATATACGTCATGCATTTATTAGTTCATTTTATGGCCAGTCTGCAAATTAAGTTATACACGTAACGCGACACGCTAACTCATGATACTTATAATTTTAAACGATATTCATTATTTCATGCTTACTGCATTTGCATAAAAAGTTAAATGGTAAAAAGATAACACTAAAAAAACCCAACTAAAGCAAAGTTTGTTACTGGTACTGGTAGTACAATACGTACTTTATTTAAATTACTTTACATCAGTCTTATCAGGATTCTTGGCAATTGTCCATTGCATGCAAATGCAACTCCCTCCAGCCTCCAAGCTGATTTGAAAAAAACTCACGCCATAATAAATATTAAAAATAGGTACGCAGTGCGTACTAGTGGATATATAGATCACAGTATAGAGAACATACGATAGGGGCACTTCATTGAATTTTTTCGTGCCACGCATATCTTATTACGCATGTGATTACCATATTGGCAGCCTGTAAATTGCATTGTGTGACCAATAGGACTGACGATATGGCAAACGGCAGTCAGTAAACTAATTAAATATACAGCAGCCAGTTGCACAGCGAAGTGGCCCTACTGTATGTTTGTATACTGTGGTATAGATTATACTTATTATACTTGTGCGTACTAGTGGATATATAGATTATACGCAGTGCGTACTGGTAAAAATATAGATTGTACTTATACGAATAGTTTTGCCCGACAAAACTACTAACTTTATAGATTATATTTAGTACACTGAGCGACAACTTTATGCATTGCGAAAATAATGGACTATTACGAACGAAAATTGGTGCGGTATAAAAGAAACGTTGACATACAATTTGATACCCTCCACAACCACCCAATCTTCAAGAATGAACCAATAGTAATGAAATTGATGTTATTTTGAGAGTTGAGATACTTAATGAATGTTTCGAATACTTGGTTGTCGTTTCAATGCAGTCCTAACTCAACTCAAACACACTTTATATTACATATGCAAGATTTTATTTTATTTAGAGAAAATTGTTTTGATTACCAAGTGTACGCTGCTTGAAATTCTGTGCAAAACCATCCCAAAATAGGTAGCAGAAGTCTATTTTAGAATGCATCGATTTTTTACAGAACTTCTATCCTAAATTAGAGAGCGAGGACACTCTTTAACTTAGTTAGAATAATGCAAATACTTATTTTATGTGCGTGTTTTTGCGTTGGTGTGTTTAGATGGGATTTTGCTCGAGATATTTGCACTTTTGGCATAATCAAAATCTTGATCAAAATTGATCATCTGCAAACACCGATCAAAGAAAAATCATGTCTTTCTATAAATGTTTTCTTTAAAATATAATGCTTGGTTAAACTTATCGTTCTATTTGATTGTAAGTGCTCGCCGAGGTCGTAAAAGCTCTATCTTCGACGTTTAGCGATCAATGAGAAATATGCTTTAAAACGTACTTTGCTGTTGCCGCATACCACCCAAATCACTCATGTGACTTTTCTGTTAGCTGCAGCACACGGGGCGACTCATTCTTGTGACTTTGACAGAGAAAGTCAAATGATCATTTTCCGGAAAGGTTTTCCTTTTTCGTCGAAAGGTTTTGTATGATGTACTTATACAACTAATTTAAAAACAGTCCATTACCAAAAAGAAAACATGGAATATTGTAAACAAGATGTCCTAAGTTGTCATCAAAGTCAATGACGTAAAACTACATGTAATACAATTTGAAACGTGGTATTGCAATACCAACATGCAAGTATAAAAAGTCCATTTAAGGAAACTCGCCACAGAAATAAGTATTATATTTATTAATGTTTTTATTTTTTTTATGAATTACCTCAAAATTTATATTCAGACTGCATAAAACAATAGTTAACTATTGCCAATTGGCGAGTATTCTCGTCTAACCGGATGCAACAGGACACTACACATTTCCCTTTCTGTCAAAAATCATATATGGTTCATGCGTTGATTCTGCACATTCACGGTTTCTATAAAAACTATTTCAGTGGCCAAAAGCAGAAAATCAGTTTCACGGGTTGCGAATATGTTCACTTCATTGTTAATTCAAAATCCTGTCAACTTCAGATTAATAAATTTTAGAAATTTTGAATTTGTGGATTGTAAAGTTGGAGAGAGAATGAAGATCCTCTCCACATCCCACAAGTTTTTATTCGTAACATTATTTTAGGCCGTTGCATAAAAACGCATCAGGCAAATAAATCACCTTGTTCCATACTAAAAAAGTGTTTCGAAAATAAATCGATTATTCTTGGAATGCAAACTGCGTCATAGCCTCGATGTTGGATGATTTCAACAAAAGATTTACAATGCAAATATTATGCAACATGACGAACATTCCATTGTTCTCTCTCTTCCAGAGGAATGGTTGCATACCACCTATTTAAGCAGATACTGTAGCATTCACATGCATATCGTTTGATATTCATATGATATTTTATCACCCATATCGTTTGATATTCATATGATATCATACAGTGAGCAGATAATTACAAATCACTAGAGAGTTCAAGAAGCCACGAGACTTTGGTAGAAAGAAATTAGTAGAAATACAACAATAGTCAGGTATACTTTGATTTATTACATGTCTAAAGTATGAAAAGAAAAGCGATTTTTAGTTTGCGATCAGAATAATTGAACATTGATGGAGGGTAAATATTCAAAAAATTGAATGTGATGAAAAACATTAAAAATGTTCATGCTTTCCCAAAAGTTTTAAAAGATTTAGACAAAATTGAAAACTTTCGTTACAACATACAAACTGTGCATTTAGGGCTTCAAATGTGTTTTAGGCGGAATTTAACAGTGAATCCTGCTTCTAAGACAAAGAATCACTTTGCTGATTACAGGCAAGCGCATTGCCAACGCAGTATACGTCATATCATAAAATAAATACGTAAAAAAGAATAAAAACATATAAATACAAACACAAGCATAAAAATACATAAAAAAGAAGCTGTTGTCTTCGGACTCAAACTCAACAATTGGCGCCTCAAGTGGTCATACACTTGTGACATATACTGTGCTGTTTACTTTAAAACAGCGGTAGCAGAATTCCTTTATCGGCTTATCTAGCCTTACTTCGTAAACATACAACATCATGTGATTGGCTTGGTTTGAATTTCCAAAATCATTCCGGGGCATTTGGGATCAAGTTGATGGTAATAGTCTGTTATGCAATTGCATACAAACGCATTTCATTATTCTGTTGCAGTCATGAAGATACTCTTTATTTTACTGGTCTTCCTTGAATTAGTGGAAGTAAAATCTTATAAACTGCCAGAGAAAAGATTGAATTTAATGTCAGAAAAAGAGGTAACTCTCCTTATTTTATTCAAAAACCTATAAGGATTCCTACAGTAAAGCTGATAGAAAACAGAGACCTGAGGGTAGTGTTCGATGTTGAGTGAAGCTCGAAATACTGAGCTTATAATAGCTAAAGAATAGTGAGATATTGAAGAATGGTGCGTGATGGTGGGCAAAGTTCAAAGAACAGTATATAAGTCATAAGAATGCAATCAAAGTTTGCCTGTGAAGCCGTAGAGCTTTTTTGTTCATAAATTTTTCAAACTGACCAGTAAGATTATAAATCTTGCTCGGGCATTGTTGTTTTTAATAAGCCTGTGCAAACACAGCAAACGTGTTTTATTCAATGTGTTATTTGAGATACTATATAACTCGTCAATTTTTTCTAGATTGCTAAATGTTTTTGCAATGGTCGGCATACATGCTGTCCTTCTTTGTTTGGTCATAATTACTACTGTTGTATTTTTGAAAATGGAAGATGTTGCGGGGACGGGACATGCTGTCCCTATGATGTTAGATGCGGTGAACCATATCAATGTCTGGGGCCGCATAATATGACCAACAAATAAATTGAAACGATTTGCATGCGCATGTCGAGTGGATTTTTTTACATAAACTCCTGGCCGCGCTGACTTTATTGAAGATTTTTTCGTTTTTCCTTCGGTAAATTTTGTTAAAAGTTCGTGTGGATGTTTTATAATAAGAAAAATTATAACATACGCAAAATAGAAGAAAATCTACCATTAGGTTTATATGTAGCTGAAATTCTTAAATACCTCAAAAAATTATTACATAGAATTGTTTTAATGTTAAACATAATGCTTCTTGAATGAATAAAAATCGTCACGCAAAAAATCAGAAAAACTCACCAAACCGAAAAAAAAATACGAACAATTCATAAAAAACTAGAAGGTGAAAGTGTAAAAGAAAATGAGACCTGGTTGCCATAGCAACGCAAACAGTTATCTTATTTTAGCATCTTCAGTCTTTACTGGCATTCTTCAATATTCCCTCATAGTTCATACTTCCAAAGTTTGAGTGTATTTGATCCAAATGATTTTGTAATTTAAGGCTACCCGAAACACCCGAATCTCGGGTGAACTGTAGGGAGCCTCCTTAAGTATAAAAGCTCATTTTAGATAATATAGCGTGTTAAAGTAGCAAAGTCTTTTCATTTCTTTTTTTAAGAAATTTATCTGATTATAGTACAAACAATATATCAAATATCAAATAATGATTTTCGTAAAGTTATTTTTGACTCCTTGAGGCTGTTTACGTGATTCCGGCTAACCGAGATTCAGTGAGGCATAAAAGATTTTGAGGCATTAAAAAGAGTCAAAACTTCAAGCGAAATGCTAGGCGTAGCTATTTATACAGTCAGAATATTGTGAAAATGCTGAAGAAAATTAATCTGATGATAAGTGTTTTATCTCTTGCATTTGCCAAAATCATTTATCGCTTGGTCGAATCCCGGCTACCCGGGCTCATGTAATCAATCCCTTATAGTGGTTAAACAATCCAAAAAATTTAAAAATAAAAAGCAGGCTTCACCACATTTTCCACATAGGCAAAATAAAAAATGCTTATCGATATGAAACAACTAGATTCTTCATATCTTCACGATGTTGCTTTAATTGTTTATCTTCTGTTATTGTTGGACAAAAAAATGCTTATCTATATGAAAGAACTAGATTCTTCAAATCTTCACGATGCTGCTTTAATTGTTTATCTTCTGTTATTGTTGGACTAAAAAATGCTTATCGATATGAAACAACTAGATTCTTCATATCTTCACGATGCTGCTTTGATTGTTTAACTTCTGTTATTGTTCGACTTATAAACATCAGAATCGTTCTGATCAAGTTTTCATTGTGATCAAGTTTTCCGATACAAAGGAAAAGTGATCTTTTCCCGTTACGACATATTTTCTCAAATATGCGCTTATTAAAAATTTAACCATGAAATCGAGGCTAAGTTTATTTCTCGGTGTTTTTGAGCTGTTACAAACTTAGTTAAAACAAACAGAAGCTGCTAAGTTTTGTGGTACATTGTACGTTGTAAATAAATGAGATAAATATTCCAAATAAAGGTAAGTTTACACACACGCCATATTATCTGATTCTAGGTGTATATGGAAACTTTACTTGTTTAAGAAAAATTGCTGTATCCTTTGTGTTTTCGCGATTTCAAAGCCAAAAAGAAAACAATTATGTGGAAGAAAAACAGCAGAGCAAAATCAAAGCTTGTCATCGTAGCAACAGAGGCAATGTTTATTTTTATTACTGCCTGAAAAAATAAAGAATAAAATAAAATGAACTGTGGCGGAGCAAGCGGTCAGCATGACTAAAAATTTTCACAAAAATAACTTCATTATTACTATTAAATGTAGATATGATCTTCGCACTTTGTTGGACAATTTAAGCAATTATCTCATGAACCTGAAAAATTCAGGTGACTCAACGGGATTCGAACCCATGACCTCTGCGGTGCCGGTGCAGTGCTCTGACCAACTGAGCGATGAAGTCACACAGTGGTGAGCAGGTCAATTTTGTTGGGCTCATGTTTTCTCGTGAGAGGAATGTCATATGAAAGAATTAATTTAATTTCAAACACCGCACTGCATGAAACATTCTTTCAGAGCACTACACCGGCACCGCAGAGATGGTGGGTTCGAATCTCGTTGAGTCACCTGAATTTTTCAGGTTCATGAGACAATTTCTTAAATTGTCCAACAAAGTCTGAAGATCATATCTACATTTAATTTCAAACACCGCACTGCATGAAACATTCTTTCAGTATTATTATTGTCATTGTAGATTCTGATATGTTTCTTTAAGGATTAATCTATTTAGATACTATTGTATTGCGTTTTGCGTCTTATTCTAGTATTCTACTACGTTTTATTTTGCGGTTATGCCTAGTTCTCATTCGCCGCAAAACGTCGGCGATAGAGCTTTTACTACATCGGCGAGCTCTTACGATTAATGAGAACGCTTGAAAATTGTGTTGACGATTTTTTGTGACCGTCGCCGTACATCATATTTGCCATCGCAAGAAATAAAGCTGTTTGTTTTTTGCGATCATCGTCAATCATTGCCGATCATTGCCGAGTGGTACTTGCGAAAGAAATCTTTCAGAACAAGAATCTGTTGAGTTGGGCGACTTCGGCGACAACTTATATCATAAACGATTGAAATTATCAACTTTAGATTAAAAGGAGCCATTTTTTCTTTGGTATGAATATCAAAGCGCGCTGACTAACATCGCTGATTTATGAGAACGTTACGTGCATTGGCCATTACCGAACATCGGCGATAAACGTCGGCGATACTAGCGACGCTTTGGGATGAATGAGAATTAGATATTACGTTTTATCAAACAATTCCCAGACGGAGCAGGCACAATTACGATCCTGCATTTCGTCTTGAAGCTGTGGTCACGGGTTCAAAAAATAGGAATGAAATCAATTGCGAGCGCTACCACTACCATACGGCAGCTTCGGAGCACGCAATTTTACATCGTGATTCGCGCATGCGGAAACCTTAGCGTTGAACAATCGCGTGCAAGTCGTGGAATATACGTTGTACAAGTCCAAACGAAAATTGTAGATTTAGGCAAACGCGGTAAAAATGAGTAAAACAGATCTGTTCCTGACACTGAAACACTAGCTGAGGCAATAGAATGGATATAATTTCAGACAACAACTTACTCCAATGTTCTCCCACTATTGAGCCCAATATAATGTCAAGTCGACAAATGAAATCCTATACGAAGCGTTATAAATAGATCAGAGAGCTTTGCTATGATACAGTATGTTTCAAAATGCTCTCACATGATCAGATGATCTTGGCGAAGAGGAATCTACGACATAACTGAAAATAGAAAATAAATTAATTCATAATTCAAAATAAGGAGCCAGCAAAGGAGGAGAAGGCAAAAGTAATTTTATTGCGTGAATTTCACCGCCCCACATATAAAGTATAATCTCTTACTATTCTTCCTCCCCCCTTACCTCTCCAACAATGAACAGGATCCACTTTCCCTAACATTACTTGTTTTAAAATGGAATTTAATTATAGATGTTAAGTACAACCATAGGTTTGTAAATGCGTGCATGAAGACAAAGATTTATGGACAGATAGATGAGTAAAAAAATTGACTGAGAGAAAGATGGATTAATAGAGATTGGGTTGATAGAATTAGGGATCAATGGAGAAATGACATAATGGAAATAAATAGACATGAATAAAACGATAAATTGGATGATTTGAAAAAAGTGAAACTTTTTCCTTGATGTTTCCTCTTGAAATTTCAACATTGTTTGGGACCATAAAATATTTTCTGCTACTAATGGTCTGATACATTTCCACCCCTGGCAATAGGAGAGAAGTGGAAAATAAGTAACACCCAACAGACAAACGATATCCATGTCAAACAAAGACAAAATTTAAAAGCAGAAGAGAAGAGTGGATAAGAGATAAGGAGAAGAATGAATAACATGTAAGGACAAGAAGGGATAAGAGATAAGGACGAGAATGGATAAAAGATAAGGAATTACGGACAAGTATGAATAACATATAAGGACAAGAAGGGATAAGAGATAAGGATGAGAATGGATAAAAGATTAGGATGAGAATGGATAAAGATAAAGGTCGAATGCGTGGAAGAAGGATAAAGTCAGGACGGAATCGATAAAGTCAGGATAGAATCGATCCGTCGGATAAAGGATAAAGATAAAATTAAGGACAAGATCGTCTTTCTCGGACAAAGAATAAAGTCGGATCAGGCGATCCGTCGTCGGGACAAAGAATCGATCCTCCTCAAGGATCGAAGATCGAGGTCGAATCGATCAAAATCCGTCGGGACTCAGGAAATCGATCTTTCTCGGTAAGAATAAAATCGAGCCGATCGTCCGATCAAGAAAAATCGTCCGTCCGTCCATCGTCCGTCCGGACCGTCGATCTCGTTCCATATCAAAATCAGGAAGTCCGGCAGAATCAAAATCCGAGATCCGGATCCGTCCGGTCGAGATAAAAATCCGGACTCAAAAACTCCGGGATCGCTCAAAATCGAACAAAAGATCAAATCTCACGGTCAGGAATCCGAGAATAAAATCAAACAAAAATCGATCCGTCGACAAAAGATCCGTCCGACTCCGTCGATCAAATCCGGAAATCCGGGGTCAAATCGATCTTCTCGAGATCAGGATAAAGATCGAGATCCGAATCGTCCGTCATCAGGATCAAGTCGTCTTCTCAGGACAAAGGAGAGATCCGTCGAGATCGATCGTCAAAATCCGAAAAATCGATCCAGTCGTCAAAATCGTCAAAATCGAACAAATCGAGACCATCAAAAGATCCGGACCGAGATCACGTCGGATCGTCGTCTCTCTCGGTCACGTAATAAAGATCAAAGATCGGTCAAGAGATCCGTCGAATCCGAATCCGCGTCCGGAATCAAAGATCCGTCGTTCCAGCGTCGAGGATCAAGATCAAAATCCGGATCCGGCGAATCAGGACAAGAATCCGATCGAGATCGAAAATCGATCCGTCCGAAAAATGAATCATCGTCCGTCGATCAAATCCGAACAAAATCGATCTCGTTCCATCCGCGTCCGAACCGAGAATCGATCCGAATCCGAGAATAAAATCCGGTCAAAGAATCCGGGATCCGAGAATCAAAATCCAGCTCAGAATATCCGGGATCATCAGAAAGATCGGTCTAAGAATCCGAAATCCGGGATCAGGAATCAAAATCGATCCGAGACCGATCGAATCCGGAAATCGTCCGTCAGAAAAATCGATCCGTCCGTCGAAAATCGATCCGTCCGGATCCGATAATCACGGATCATAAAATAATAAAGACAAGACAAAGGATCCGAACTCGAGAGATCAAAATCCGAACAAGAATAAATCGAACTCCGAGAATCCGGTCCGAACAAGAGATCCGCGTCGAGATCGAGATCCGGAATCCGAGATCTCGAGATCAAAGATCCGAATCCGAGATCCGGATCCGAGATCCGCGTCCGGTCAAAAACATCGGATCCGGCGTCAAAATCCGATCCGAATCCGAGAATCCGCGAGATCCGAGAATCAAAATCCGGACAAGAATCGATCAGAATCAAAGGAAAAGATCCGGTCAGGATCCGGAATCCGGATCCGAGATCAAAATCGAACAAGGATCCGGTCAAGATCCGGATCCGGAATCCGGCCCTGGCGAATCAAAATCCGGTCAAGAGAATCAAAGATCGTCAAATCCGAACATCCGGGTAAAGATCAGGCAAAATCGTCGAGCATCGTCCGTCGTCCGAAATCATCCGTCAGAATCCAGAGAATCATCGTTGATCTTCTCGGTCAAAAGAATCCGTCCGAGATCCGCATCCGGATTTCCGATCCGAGATCCGGTCGAGTCGGCATCAGAGAGATCAAAATCAGATCCGAGGATAAGAGATAAGGACAAGAAGGGATAAGAGATAAGGACAAGAAGGGATAAGAGATAAGGACAAGAAGGGATAAGAGATAAGGACAAGAAGGGATAAGAGATAAGGACAAGAAGGGATAAGAGATAAGGACAAGAAGGGAAAAGAAATAAGGACAAGAAGGAATAAGAGATAAGGACAAGAGGGGATAAGAGATAGGACAAGAAGGGATAAGAGATAAGGACAAGAAGGGAAAAGAGATAGGACATATTATGCTAGCTCATAACCTAATAATTCAATATAAAGAGTGCTAAAATTTATGATTTTAATTAATTTTCAAACTTAAGTTGAGAATGATGAATAGGAGATGTTATACGTATATTATGAATTAACAAAAAAACTAAATATGTTCTTACCTTATGGAGCAGTATGGAAGACCACAAACGGAAAAGATAAACGAATCAGCCCAAATGTTGATTTCCATTTTGTTATCTAACCTTGACCAAATTGAATTCATTTCATTTTCACTAAAATAATGCATGCAGATTGCAATATAGCAATGATAATTGCAATGTCTCCAAATACATATCCAAAGGCAAAATAAATTACAACAGCCCATTAATTGGTAAGATTTGTGGGAAATTCATAACCAATGCCACTGTTATAAAAGCATTTTGAATTTATTAGCTGCTTAATTTATTTGCGTTTACAAGGATCTGCCACCAATGTGTATTTATGAAAGAAAGTCTTACTTTCTTACTAAAAGAAAGGTCAGACGTAAAGAGCAAATTCATTTCAGCTAAATTCCTGGAAAAAAATCTAAGAACTTTACTAAAAACTGAACTGTCTTCCAAAAATACCCCATAATAATACACAAATTTCACAACTCATGCAAAAAAATTACAGAACTTCACACAATGGTAAGAAAATCCGGGAGTATTGTTAGATGTTTGTACATAGATCATAGATGTAGGTCCTCTTGATTAGCGGAGTCCTGAGGACGGTTGGTGTTGACTGAATTTTCGACAATCTTAGCGATAGTCATCAAGTGACTTGACTTTGTTAACTGTGAAGGTAACTACCGCTAAGGTTGTCAACACATCAGTCAACACATACAACAGTCCTTCACAGGACGATCTGTCATCTACGTCTATGTTTCGGACTCATTTTGTCCAATATTCTAACAATGCGATACATTGAAAGTAACTTTTACCATTCTCAAGAACAAGAGCATTCACATCGTCTTTACTTCACGATGTAAGTACATGGCCAGAATTTCGACGAGCCAAAGTATAAAGAATATAGAGCTTGGTATAGAGTGCTAACATTCATGATTTCAGTACAAGCCAGGCAGGCATGAGGCAATGTCGTAATCATCGTTCATCGGAATTGGATTCCTTCGTCGAAACGATGTACACAGTATTTCAGCACTTGTGGAATGTGGAAAATTTCATCCATGTAAAGATCGGGATGTTTACCTACAATATACACCACCAGAGCAATTGAAAGAGAAATTAAAGATGTGATGCTACAGGGCCGTGAATGCCAAGCAAATTCGTGTTGAGGAAAGCCGTGTTATGACGACATGTCGGCATAACGTTGACTAACGGACACGAGGTGACGGTGGTGTTTTCATCAAAAATTGGTGTCATTCAGTGGGGTAAGGTAAATAGATGTGTAACATTTATATATGCCGTAATGATCCAATAAACGCCCCTATTACATAAACTCCTCATATCTAATAAAGCCCCCTGTCTCAAGTTACTTCTCTTTAAAATGCAATTGCTCAAAAACTAGAAAGAGAGCATGACAAAAGGGGGATGCACCACAAAATAGAAATAGTTTGATAGTTAAATGCCATTGATTCTACTTTTTGTCATGTTTTTCATGATAACTAACAGTTACAAAATTATCCATGGAGAAATATGTACAACATGAACTAGGCCCGGTGGTAGCTATCTCAATAATTGAGGGAGGGCTAATCATATTATGTTCCTTTGAAATAAATTGTTTTATTTGTTTCTTATGATTATAAAATGCATATATATGAATATCAACCTCACCAATTATTGAGCTTCCTTAATCACTCACTAACTAAAATGTTGCCCCATTTAGTATATATAATAAACACACCATGTATGTATTCATTGCCGTATGGTACAGTGGAATATTTAAATGCACATAATTAAATAAAATGTATGTATTTTGCTAATGAAAAAAAGAATTTACGGAGATAATAAGTGCTTTGTAAGTATTTTCCCTCTGTAGGTAATGAATACAACGATACAAATTATTATTTCTAAACTCCTAAGGCTATGTTTCTCCTGGAACCTCTTGACGAGGTAATTCAACAGCTGGTTCCTCGGCTTCATTGGTTGCACCAACTTCTTTGTGCCAAACTGTTTCCTTGAAGACAAACCACGAGTTGAATCCCCACAGAAAACAACTCAAGAAACCAAACAACTGAAAGATAACAAAACCCAGCAATTACAAGTAGCAATGTGTCATATGTAGTTAAGATCACATATTATCAAAAAACTAGTCTTAGATTAATAACTTTTGAAAACAGAATTGGTTTCACTCAAATACAAAATAGTGTTGAAGTTCTGAAACATGTGACAAATGTCGCTTAAACACTGATCTTAGATAGAATGTTGATATCTCTTCTTTTAAAAGAGAATTGGATTTCAAAAGAATTCAGTTGGGTACAACTGAATGTAAATAATCACTCCTCCAATTAATGTTCTACCTATGGCCCTTATTGATGTTCAACAAAAATGTTAGTGTAATCCAGGAAGTAATTTCTGATTTTCGTGTTTGAGAATGATCTGAGTATTTGATAGTTCAGCCCTGAATGACAATATGGTGAAATTATTGCAAGCTGAGAGCAATATCTTGTTGATCTGTTCTAGGATAATCATGGTATAAATTGGGTCTGTTTTGATTGGATGATTTGAATATGTTGTCTGGAGTTTTATTTGTTTTTAACCAAGAATATAAATGCTAATAATCCCTTTAATCAGATTGAAAAAGAATTCAAGGTTGAAAAACTCATGTTAGCCATTCAAAAGAACATAAGATCTAAGTTAAAAAGTTTTGTTTGGAACCTAGGTCATACGTAATATAAATCCTAACACGGTTTTTACATGCACATGAAAAACATGTGACTTGGATGAGATTTGATCTCGCACCTTCAGGATACTAGTCCGCCGCTCTACCTGTTGAGCTACCAAGCCCACAGGGATTGCAGATGAGTCAAATCTCTTAAAACTATCCCTGTGATTTATATTATGTATGATCTCTCTGATGATGGCTTTGGAATAATCTAGGTAACATCAGAATTGTTTGTCATGCAGTAGGTTGAATTACCTATAAGAATTGCCATCAGTATATTTATTGAACTTTGAATTCTTTTTCAATCTGATTAAAAGGATTATTAACATTTATATTCTTGGTTAAAAACAAATAAAAGTTCAGACAACATATTCTAATAATTCAATCAAAACAGACCCAATTTATACCATGATTATGCCATTTACTTTATATATTTCATGAGAGTTCATTTTACATCATTCATTTCACAATACACTGGCATTTACATTTGTACACATAACTCTGTTTTCCACACATAGATATTAATCAAGCATTTAAATGCTGCACCCATAATGTGAGGTAAGTAAAATTTGAGCATAGTTGAACTTACATCATGGTCAATGTATTTCAATGTCTTAATAAATAAAAGATTTAGTTACTCTTACCAATGATATTATGAGTCCTGCATAGTTTGCGTTGTCAAAAACACTACAAGGAGATTTACAAAACTTTTTGGCATCTGTTTTATCTCTAAGTTTGGCTACACCAACTGCCCATGCAATTGAGCCACAGAACCAGAACAATGTCAAAAGTAAAGTTACAGCAAAGTCCTAGAGAGCAACAATTAAAATAATGGTGAGTTTCATTGGCCTTATATACGTATAAAGCAAAAAACCCTTCAAAATTTATATATAAAAACAACAAAACAAAATGAAACCAAGAGATCGGTAAAATCAATGAACAACTAAAGGAAGAAATAGCCTTCATTAGACTCAAAGTTTGCTATTCCAACTCAATCTATAATTCTAAGAATGACTTGAAGTAGCCTAGCAAGCTCGTTTGGTCTTGCCATGTAAATTTTAGAGCATCGTCATTTATTTCTTTAGAAGTCTGTTGTTTTCACAGTGAATAAACATATAAAAATTTGCAAAGGAAGGCCAAATTTGCAGCTGTCTATGCCAGTGACAATTCTCAATAAATACAACAATTAACTAACCACAGAGGCAAATGATTTAATGTCCCGTCCAGTCCCTCCAGGTCCATATTTTACTGGGTCTTCAAAGCAGACATAATAGACCAAGGCAACAATACAGTACAAAAAGCTGATGACTCCAACAAAGACAAAGAATTGCGCAGAACTTTTTATAGTGGATGGTAAAGACCCAAAGTTTGAAAATACAGAACAATTCCCGTTGCCAGATATTTTGCCAAATGCATAACCAAATTTGGCTGTGCATGTAGGTGAGCTTATTTTAAATCCACTATCATAACCAGCTGTTGTTGAAAATGCTAGAATAGCAATCAACTAAAACAAAAAAGTCAATAGGAGAATTTTTTAGCCACATATACATAGTTTAAGGAAAGTTATTTTTTGAGAGAACATGCAATAGCTATGCATTAAAATATGTCATGAAATTTTTCCGCATTGTGCATTGTTCAAAATGCAATGACTTGATCGACGACAATACCATTTAAATTGTGAATTTTTATGAAACAGTGCGATCTTTTAAAATAGGGAACACCCTTATGGTCAATGAACACATAAAATTGAGCTTCAGTTACCTTAATGTTGGTGTTTTTAGTCAAATGCTGTTTGATAACTTTATTTTGGGGGTATCACACCCCACCCTTAGCCTGTATGCATTGCAATGAATCATCATTGGTGAAATACAGCGAAACACAGTAATGATATTGACAGGAGTGGTGAAATTTACAAAATAACACGCATTTACATCTAAAACTGTTTTAAAGACTTAGAAAGATGAAATTTGAATGACTGATGGCTCCTATTGATTCAAGAATTTCTTGCGAAGCTCTTAACAATATTTTGATGTAATTGTTTTGGCCAATGATGAAGAAAAAGGCGATGATAAAAACTAATTATATAGAGGAAGGTCACAACCTAAATAATGACTATAATGTTGGATGTTCAAGTTTTCTTTGTTTTTTGCCTGTCAATATATTTAATGTCCTTTCATCCAAAACATCAGAGTTAAATAATCTGAGCAAATGAAGAAAGTTCCAGAGAAGCTCTGGAATATTTAAGGCTATTTTAAAAAAGCGGGTTACTACATTTAGTAAAGTCGAGATTAAAAAAAGCTTGTTAAATCCTTTTCGTAATACATTGAAAATACCATACAAAGATTAGAATATTATTCAGCAATTATAAATTATTATAAATTCCTTAGGTAGGTATATGCTGGTTTTATTCACAAGCACTAACACGGTATTCGTACCAAAAGGCAAAAAAGCGAAATGTGGGTGTGTGTAGCAATTATCTATCTCTGTTATAATGACAGTGAAACCAAAGAAAATGATACTAAATATGAGCCAATCTCCCTCGTGGTTAGCAAACGTAAAATACTCACAAACTGAATCACTTTTATGAATCCCCGAGGTTCTTTAAAACGACTGAAATTAGTTTTCAACTGCATGATTACACGATCGCCTTCCCCGACTTTAAACGAATGTTAGTTATGCATCCATCTGATTTGCTTTGTATTGTAACACCTATAGCGATATCAACTCATCATATAGACTGATGACGTCATGTATTGAGCTGATGACCTCTGAGTATTCTCCAATAAGGAAATCAACTGAACAAATTCAATAAAATTCAAAAAATATTTCAAGACTGATGTGAGCGTACTGCGCAAACAATATCTCCTTAAATAGTTAAACCACAGAATAAGAATATACAGAAGAGTCACTAGTGTCGGAGCCTTTGATGTATTTGTCCTCGCGCATGTCGTGCCGCGCATGGTGGCCGCCATTATTCCAGCCAGATGATTAGGGTTTTTGACTTTTTCCCAACTTTTAAAATGATTCGAAGTTATTTCTTAAGTCAAAATATACTTGAAATTCATTATTAAGCATTGACGTCATGTAATTTTAATGGTTCGAAACAAGTGAGAAATTCTAATCATCTGGTTGGAATAATGGCCGACATGAAGACGCGTTGTACACCTGAGTGACCCTTCTGTATAATCATTATTCTGTGGTTACACCACTTATTCCTGCAACTATATATATACCACAAGTCAAATAATTGGTCAATGTATTCCATGTTTGTCAGTGGCTTAGATAGATAACAGCTAGTACGAGGGAATTATTAAATTGTGAAATATTTACATAAGACCTTCCAAATCGGGGGGCGTGAATGCCGTTTACAAGATTCTAGATTGCAACCTGTCTAGAGACATGTCAATCCTGGCTACGCTTATGGCTTGACATAGGCTGCTTTCTGTTTACTCAACAAAGAAATATCTGTAAGAATGCTGTAGCTTGATATTGCTTGATTTTATTGTAGGAAGTCAATAAATGAACGCAGAAAGAAGAGTAAAATAGGCCAGTCAGTTTAAAACAAAGATGATATTGAGCATTTTCAATGTATAAGCTAATTTAGCCTCTTGGGAGAATGGATAGTATCATGAGTTAATTAAATTGATATTTTTTACAGCACTTCACAAACAAGAAGATCAGAACAAAACGTATTCGCATAAAAAAAACGAGGAACCAAATAGTTTTTTAATTCCAAAGGAATAGGCGCCGCTCTAATCCATTCCTCAAAAAAATCTTGCCATCTAAGGATGTTAGTGACGGGAATTGTATCATTGACATTTTACGATTTCACTAATTCTCGAGCAGAAAAGAAGGGGAATATTAGAAGGGAAAAGAAGGGGGTTATTGTTATTTTTTATTGGTAAATTTTGTGTTTTCATACTTTTGAATATTTACTACACCATTTACGTTCTACTATTAATAATTGTTTTCATCTTCCAAAACCATCGCAATTTTTGAGGTTGAGGGCGGTTTATAAGTGTTCGTAGGTTATATAGGCGAGGAACTACGGTACTTATAAAAGTATTTTAAAAAATGTGCATATAAACAAGTTCAGTAAACCCTAAGTAAAGCGTAAACATGGACACTATGCTTACACAACTGATTGATTTTTAGCAACAAGTGGTGTCTTACTTTTGTTATGTCGACCACAACCAGTCATCTCTTGCACTCTATTGGTCTTGCTCTCCATAAGCAATGAGTAAAAACAGTTATATTAAAAAGTCGTAGTTAATAATATCTATTTGCTGATTTGGTCAAATCGTGTTTGGCAAATACAGCTTCAAAGACCAATTTTAAAGAAAACTCTGCGTCAGGAACTCGGTCAGAGATACACGGAGTCATAGTGAGCGTCAGGGAAGAAGGAGGGCAAGGGGGATCAATCAATTTCTCAATAATACTTTAAAGACTGTAGTCTTTATATTATAAAATACAAGTACGATTATAATATAAAAGAAATTTTGGGGTTTTTTGATGCCAACCTCCTCAATAAGAAATCCTCAGAGGGGACATTGTTTGGAGTGAGGAGTTTGTACTCTGACTGTCACCTCATATGACGTAGATGTTTAAAGCTTTATTTCTCAAGAACTATTTGACCAAATCAAAACATGTTATAGAACGTATTAGCCGTAATATCTCTACAGAGATTTGTAAACTTTAAGCTCCTGAAGATACTGCTTCTTTGGGAAGCTCCTGACTGGGAGATTCGGTAGCAAGTGGCTCGGCTACAGCGGTCGACCCAATTTCTTTATGCCAGACTGTTTCCTTAAAGACAAACCACGTGTTTGCCCCCCACAGAAAACAGCTCAAGAAACCAAACATCTGTGAAACAGTAAATGAGAATCAGTCATTGTGACCAAAACAAATGTTACAATAATATAGAAATCAGTTTCACAAAAATCAACATTAATGAGCTACAATGGTATAACTAATTTTGAAAGTTTGTTTCATTAAAAAAATGAACAGCAGTTATCGCATTTCATGCTACAATCCGACTTTTTTTCAACCAACTTATGTATGTCGTTGATTTAAAATAGTGGTATTCTTACCAAAGATATTATGAGTCCTGCATAATTTGCTTTGTCGATTACGTTACACGACAACGGCCGACGTTTCCAAGATTCACAGATGTGTTCTACATCAGTTTTATCAGTTAGTTCGACAAAACCAGCTACCCACGCAACTGAGCCACAAAACCAGAACAATGTCAAAAGTAAAGTCGCGGCTAGGTCCTGGGAAACAATTAAGACATTAAAACAACCATTTTGAAAGTCGAGGGAAGTTTTAAGGCAATGAAATTCCTTTATCGTTCTCTTTTATCCTTTATCTTGTATAGATGTGGCTCATCCCAGCAGAGGACTGAGAAGAACTGTCGGTGCTAGTGACTGACTTTGCGACAACCTTTGTGTAAGTCATCTTCAGAGTTAAGTTTAAGTGAAGTGTACACCAGACAAAGCGAAGCTGACGTTTACTGACTATTCCTCACTTGACTCTGAAGATGACTACCGCTCAAGTTGTCAAAACGTCAGTGAACAACTGATCGCCAACACGAACAGTCCTTCTCGTTTATGACTTATGAGGTTATTCTGATTGTATGAGGTACCAAGGTGTTGACAAGGAGGACCAAAAAGCAGTGTCCACTTAGGAATGGTGATCACTTTTGAGAGGTGTTTGTAAGTAAAGGGTCAACTGCGGTTCGATCATTTTTGATTAAAGGCGCTTCTTGTAAGCAGTGGAATTATGCAACCCGTGATCTCTCTTAACGGTAGAAAATTTGTTACTTATGATTGCATGCCTGACTAAATAAACTTGCTTAATTGCACTTTCAAAGTTAAGCAAAGCGTAAACAATAACAGACTGCAAGTTACTTTTGAAGCTGAATTTGTTTATTTGCGCCAGGAACCATTTCTCGACCGCGATAACAATGCTGACATTCACACGCATACGTAACTTTCAAAAAATGCAAGCTTGTGTGGTAACTTAAAGGGAAGGACTTACTCCTAATGACAAGAGCACAATAATATTGTCACTGGTTGCTATGGGTACTGCAAGTGGTTGTTCATTACAGATACTTTGCAACCAGATGCTTTAGGCAGCATGCACATACATTGGTTTTAGTATGTAAATTTTTGATCAAAAGCATAATATATTTCTTTAGAAATATATAAGTTTTACAGCATGTGAAGAAAGAAATGTTTTCATGGCATGATCACACATTGGTTGCAACTCAGGTTTCACTGTGTACACATATGACCACGATTGCATGATTTTCATTGTAAAATACTCAGGTATAAACATGGCCCAAATCAATCTAATATGCTAACAACAATAAACTCACCACAGTAGCATATGATTTAATGTCCCGTCCGGTACCCCCAGGTCCACATTTTTTCGGATCTTCAAGGAAGGTGTAATAGAAAACAGCAACAATACAGTACAAACAGCTGACGACACCAACAAACGTAAAAAAAATTGCAGAGCCTTTTACAACAGAAGGTAAATTGTCATCATGTTTTTCAGGGCATATTGAGTGTGCATTGATTTGATCAAAAGCAAAAGAAAACTTTCCAATAATTGTGCAGTTTTTTATAGTTACTGTGAGTTCACTTTTGTAGCCAGTCGTGGTTGAAAACGCTAGTATGGCAATCACCTGAAAGAAAAAATGAGATCTATCATGGGAAAGTTTTTACTACGTCATATAATTGCACATTTATCACAGAAAGATTGGCAAAAAATGTATGTATGCTGGTTTTTTTGTAAGAACTACTCACTTTAAGGAGTCGTTCCGAATCAACACAGATACCAACACAGATATCAACATAGATACCAACACAGATACCAACAAAGATACCAACACAGATACCAACACAGATATCAACACAGATACCAACACAGATACCAACACAGATACCAACACAGATACCAACACAGATACCAACACAGATATTAACACAGATACCAACACAGATACCAACACAGATACCAACACAGATACCAACACAGATACCAACACAGATATCAACACAGATATAAACAATGGCGTAACTACTATGGGCTCAAGGTGGGTGAGCCCAACAGGCCCCTAGGCTAAGGGGAGTTAGGGAACTCCTGTCAGATTAGAAGAATATCATTATCGAGCAGATTAAAACAAGAAAAAGTTCACATCATGAACTTATGTACAAAAAATTTATATTTGAACTCTAGACAGCAAAATCATACCAAATGTGGCAAATATATGTGGTTATCGAAATGCTGCAGTTGTGCTGCTATGGCATTAGATATCAACACACATATCAGCACAGAAGTTTAGTTTTTTACACAGAAGTAAAAAATATAACTAACTTGTCAAAAAATCTGGCAAAACAAGAAATGGAGTTCACATTCCAATCAGCTGCCCCCACAGTAAAAAAAAACTTTTGCCACCAAACTTTTGCGACATAACTAACAAGACTGTTATTAATAAAGTATTGTAAATAACAAAGACGTCAAAAAATATTTTTAAGCTTGCGTAACAAAGAAAACAAGTGGTTTAGGTAATCATGCACTTAATGAAAACAAAAATAAAACTGCGCATAGAAATCCTATTTAAAATTTAGGACACAAGCGATGCAAGTGAAGAGCACGATTTTGAACCTAGTATCCATTAATTCTAATCATTCGATCTTTTAAATGTACAATACATTATGTTATTTATGTAATACACAATGCAATGAAGTCAAAGGTAAAAATTTCACCATTTCAAAAGTTCACGAATCTTGATTTCATAATGCGTGTTGCAATATCAACGACATTTGTGCCAATAAACACAAGCAAAAATGATACACAAACTCTTCTAATTAACGAACGTAAAATACTCACAAACTGAATCACTTTTATAAATCCCCGAGGTTCTTTAAAAAGACTGAAATTCGCTTTCAACTGCATGATTGGAAAGCGTTGTTGTGCAAACGTTAGATAATTGTGAACACTGATATCAATTAAGGGTTTTGACCTTTGACAGATGATGCGGCTACCCGTACCATGGTGGGGTCTGGGAAGACACCTTAAACTCTTCTAAACATAGTCAATTGCAGGCAGGTTTGTACAACTCAAATAATTTTTTAACGAGTTCACGACTAAACATTCAAGTCTGGCAAAGCAGTTATTTAGAAACATGCTACCCAGTATGCTCACACGAGCTACAGCGTTATTTATGACGTCACTACTACCTACCTTTCATAATGTGAAATGACGTCTTATTTGTGCCCACCAGTCCACCACTGACCTGGTACACTCATTCACTCGACCTATATAACGTTGATCTCCCATTGCGACCAAGAACTGGTAATTTTCATTACCACATGCAGTCTGATGTGATCTAAGGCGTAACTAGAACGTTAATTGAGAGGGGGGTGGGTGGGTGCTTGAAAGTGAATTGAATTTCATAAGAAATCAGTAGGGCACAACTGAATATATGAATATACACCCCTAATCAACGTTCTAGTTACGCCTCTGAAGACACTTCTACCTACTTTAATAATTGAAACATTTGGAACAAACAGCATTTTCATCTGATCAAAGCAAGTTTGATAATAAATTATACATAAATGCTCAAATTTTCTTCAGTGCAAGACTATATCAAAATATGGAAGTACATAGTCCCTTAGTGTAACAAATTTTAACTCGTGCCTCGTGAGTCCTCATTATGCATGGAACACATGTTCAAAGATCTACAAGTCTTCTGCAGAGAACGTCATTAATATAACAGTGCGTAACTACTTGTGAAAATTTTGCAACGCTTACAACAAACTAAAAGCTGGCTAAATTGATTTGGAATGAGTTTCAATTCCTGATCAAAATATCACTCCAGATTTTGATGGAACTTAACTTGATCTATATAGACTGAAAATAATCTGAGACTGAAATCAGAGGTACACATACGAAAGAATCTACTATCATACTATGAAGTCCCAGGTGTAAAACTCATTCCAAAATTCATTTGAAGTTGAAAAAGAAATAGATATCACAACAATATCAAACGTTAATATATACTGCAGCATTTGACAGCGTGACACAAGACATTTAAATCAAGAAACACCATCAAACAATTCATTAAATCTTTCTAGATAAATACGCATGACAATGTTTGTTCGAAAAATCTTTCACAAATTGAAACCAACATCGGAAGTTACTGAACAGGCTCTCCTAAAAACGAAAAGTAAAATTGCAATGGGAAACAAGGTTTTTGTTGTGAATTATTGCATGAGGAGAGATAAGACAATGCCTATCCATCAATTCATCCACAAAAAATAAATGCCAAAACCCATCTGTCCCAGCATTAGCATTATTTAACCCAATGTGTTTTAACATTAACCCAATGTGTTTTCACGTTGCTTTAGGCAAAATAAATTACTCCAACACATCAATTGGTTGATTTTTATTCTTAAGAAATTCATAACCAATGACTTTGCTATAAAGGTATTTGGAATTTGAAATCAACAGTTATAATTTATTTTGCCTAATTCTTGGATCTGCTGCTGTTTTCATAAAACATTAGTGTAAGAAGGTATAGTATTTCAAAGGGGAAATGGTCAATAGAATGTTAAATCAACATAAATACTTCTTACAAATGGGTTGTTATCATTGTGCAAATTATTTGAGAAAAAACGGTGGGCAAGTTTATCAAGAAAAATGTATATCCATAGTTACAATCAAATTAAAATTAGTTTTTAATAGAAGCTAATTAGAGTCAAATTGAAACAAATACTCGATTAAAGCTAAATATGATGCAGCAATTACCAGTAAACTAATATCTTCATTTCACATGTTTATTGGACCATGTAGTGTGCTATGGCTGTAATGTGTCAACTTTCTTTCGTTCTCATGTGATTATTAATTATATAATAAAACATCATTTTGATATCGAATCTGCATATATTTTTGGCTTAATTACCACTATATTTCACCTGCAGTCCAAAACTACAAAACACTTTTTATTCTTATTTCTTACTTTCATTGCCGTCATTACGTGGATTGTGCCAAGGAGTTTCTTTGAACAAGAACCACAGGTTTCCCAGCCACACAAACAGATTGAGAAAGCCAAGGATCTAGCGTTGAATATCACATGATTTAGTTTGAATATGAATTGGTAAATTGGTATAAAATGTCACCTGCAAACTTACTATTGAAACCTTAAGTGTGGCATAGTTGGGTTCTTTGGCAATATCACATTGCACATTTTCATGGCTACAAATGTAAGAGCTCTTCATATATGTAAGAGGGGATGTGTCATCTTTTAGACCAGGTAATCCTGCTGCCAATGCAATTGAGCCAGCAAACCAGAATACAGTTATCAACACACCAACAAGAAAATCCTAGGAAGCAAATCATGAGAAGCAGTTAGTTTTTCCCTTTAAAATTTCATCCAGAAGATACAAGTCTCTTGGAAAGCATTATCATTATAAAATAAACTTTTCACTATTTTTTCCTAATATCCTTTTTCATGTCAGTCACCTTAGAGTTCTTAAACAAACAATATTTTATCAATGCTATTAGCACAGCTTAATAATTTGGGGCAATATTCATATATTCGTGTTTTAAACCATTTGTTGTCTGCAGATTATAACATGCATATATTTATATCACCCCTCATTATCGATGCTGGCTATGCCATTGTATTACCAAGCCCAGTATACATGGGAAAGTTTTATTGTATGGTAAATTAAGGAGACTAGTAGAAATTTAATACAATACAGGACGAAAATCAAAAATACCAGGTAATAGGGGTGCAAGTGGAGCACCATTTTCTCAACGGAATTCGAATAGAAAGAAATCAAGCCAAAGAAATTGTAATGTATGTCTTCTACAAAATATCCATGAACCATTGTCTAAAAATATTAAACAAAAAATGTCTGAAATGGCATGGCAACAAGTACAAAGTAGCCATTGACATCAGAACATCCAAACTATACTAGAGACCAAGATCAACAAATGGTAGAAAAACTTACTATTACAACCCAAGAACACCAACCAAAGTCTGTAGAATACATGTGTTCAGTGGGATTTTCTAGAACTGCATAGTAAATGCAGGCAATCAGACAATATACAAGTGTGGAAGCGCCAGTAAACACAAAGAATTCGGCATTGCTTTTGTGTTTTCCACCAATTTTCAGAGGCTGTATAGATTGTTCCACAATTATGCTACTGTTGATACACTTTGCAATCAACGTTGCATCTGTGAGGTTTGATATGTATATATTGCCATCCTCAAAAGGATACTCAAATTTCCCCAAGATATGATAGAGAGGGTTTTAATAATACATCCTTCTGGAGACACCTGCTTTGTGTTCACTCTATACTCGCTATAAAACCCTCCAGTTGCCGAGAATGCAAAAACTGCAATACCCTAAGAGAGAACATATAAGCTCACAAAAATTAAGTAGTCACATATGACATAAACATTGCAATTAGTATTTTGTTTACTGCATACTAAATAAAAATATATTCCATCAAATGAATATCACACAAAAATCATGCATAAAAGCGAATGAACGCACTGTATATCTTATTCATAGCACGTACGAACCTATTTAATGTTCCGCCTAAGGTTTCCTTTACGTACACAAAGATTATTTGCCAAATAATATTTTGAAAACGAAAGATTTGTCTCATTCTAGTGTACAAATAATGAAAGTACTAAGCATTTGAACTCTCAACCGTGCTAAGTTTACTTACTATCTCCAAAATCTTTATGAAAGCTCTTGGCTCTTTGAAGACCTCAAAATTCACCCTCCTCGCCATTTCTTGAAGGAATTCCTGACGAAAAATTACAAAAGGCGCCTTGTCCTTCACGTAAATAATTCTACACAAAATTCATTCCGGGAAGACCGTTTGAGATTTCTCGATTTCGAAACCGACGTCCAGCCCCTCCTTGAAATGACACGTGACATTAACACATTGACACGTGCTATATTACAAATTTCATGGACTCAATCAGTTCAAACCAGAGAAGTCTGTAAAATTCAGAGTTCACTAGTTCAAAATTTGCAAGTTCTTTGCCAATTCTGAAACACTTTTCAACCTAAAAAATAGACCTAGTATATGAGGTTGGCAACAAAGTTCAGGGAATTAATTTCAAATGATCTGAAATAAACAACTTTCAAAATGCTGATTATTGATACTCAGCTTCCTTAGTATCAAGTATAATCTGTTGCAAGGGAGTTGCCTGAACACTGAAGAACGATATCAATCACAAAGAAGCGTGCTACAACAGCTGTTGAATTTCTGACTTTCTAAGACAGTAACAACCCATATAAAAATCAACATCTACAAATGACAACACAACAGCAAAGCTAAAAACATTTCCTTAGTGTCACCATGCAAAATAAACAAACAATCTTTCTTTGCACATATTTATTCACATCCACTTTAAATTCAATAGAATGTATTTGGTCTCTTGGCAACAAATTTAGACTTAAACTGGGTTTTCATCACGCGGTGAGGCAAAGGAAAGCGGATCTTTGAATTCTGCAAAGTAACAGAAAAAGTGAAGAATTAGAAAGGAGGGAAAAATGCAATAAAACCAATCAGTTTGTCATGTAAAGTCCTTGGTTTGGCCAAAAATGTTTACAACAAATACAAAACTTGGCTTTGACAAATAAAAACCAAGATGCAGACATGTTGCATCTTTACTCTTGCAAGTAAATCAAATTGGTTGATACCATAAAAACTGGGTATGCAACTCTGCCCTATACTTGCATTTCTAAGGAAAACCCATTGTACAAGACGTGACAACATAAGCTAGGATGGGGGGAGGGATGGCTAGGATGGTGTGGGGTGAGTAGGGGATTGATTGATAGGATGGGAAAAGGGGCAGAAGAATATGAATCCACTTTCATTATTAATGTAACTAATTACATCATGCTGTTAAAAATTCGGAAAAATGGATTTCAATAAAATCCTGCTATGAGACTATACAATCATTATTGGAAGTATTTTGCTGTAACTTCAAATCTTACACTGATAATCTTCTAACAGCAGCCAAGAATGCATGCATAGTGTGGTAAATATTAAATTAGGCTTACAAAGAGTTGCTTCATGTGAGGCCTTCGACAATTTGCTGCAGAGATGATTTCCACCTTCAAAATTTGAATGACTGTTGACCTAGCACGATGTCTTGCAGCCATGTCACGATCTAACAAAAGCAAAGAAAAAGACTCAACACATATATTAAAAAACCATTTATAATCATGTTCACTTACAACATGAAGTAATGGCCTCTGTGACAGTCATGGCTCGGTATTCCCGATACATGTTGTGTGACCCACTTCGAGAGTCATATCTCAACCAGACTCCAAAGTTTTTTATCTTCAGTGGCGTTTTGTCAAATTGCTGAATTTTAAAAATAGAAATGATTACAAAATTTATAGTTATATACAATCATTTTGCACTCCTTAGTCCCTAAATTAGATGATAACTACCCCTGTTCTACAATACACAAAATAGATCCCTCATATTTGTACCCTATATCATAGCAATAGCTAAGTACTATAGGATTCAATGTTAGGGTCTGTTTTAGAGATTTATTTCAGGTACATTTTTTTAGAAAATTTAATTACTACCAGCTTTCATTCCTGTTTCACACAATGCTTATATTGACAATAACTATTTTTTATTGACAAATCAAACATTTTTAAAACACAAAGTGAAATATCACCGATTCCACAATTGCATCGAACAGAAACTCATAGCTGTATGCAACAGATTTATGGAGATTGGATACCAACAGATAGTTTCCAAAGAAACCAAAACTGATTTGATTATATAATATTCATTAAAGAAAGCAATTGATGTTTCGTCATAACTCAAAGTGCTCATCTTCAGACTAATCACAGATATTGGTTTCGAGATAAGTGCGGCCACTTAAAGCCCAAGGCAACTCAATTCCTCTCAATCATTTCTTGGGTACCCCAAGTAATACTTCAAACTGCACTTGCAAATCCACAATGTGATACCTCTATATATATACCTAAAAGCAAAAGTTTGTACATAGTTCATAGTAACTAAAATATCTGTAATTAGTCCAAAGATGTCTTTGGTATAGACAAAATGTCACTTGCTTTCTTTACTAAGTGTCACATCATCAAAAACACTTATGGTTTTTTTGAACATTACCTGTTGGTCTCTAATTTCTATATGGAGAATTCAAATACTACCTACACCTCACTGGAAACAGAAAAAATTTATGTATGCTTTCCTTAAACAGTGAACGCACCTCACTTATTGAAATAACCTCGCCATTGCTTTTTTTAACTTTTTTCAGTTGAGCCATAAAATACCAAAAACGTGACTTTGCTGTCACTTCATCAGGTGCAAACACATTCATGCGATACAATGGCGGATTTGGGATTTTTGCCGTCGGTAGGTGGCGTCCGACCACCTTGTACTGTTTTAACTAAAAAGAAGGATTTCACTTGTTGAAAATTTACTTTGAGAAAGGAAATTGCAACCCAGGTATGAGTTCAAGCCGCCCGTTTCAGAGTAGGACATTACATAAATTTCATTATTAGAAAACCAGATTGAGAAAAATGCACTCAATGTTGATGGTTGTTCATGTTGACATCATGGCAGAGTTTGATAGTAGAAAGTTTGATAAATCAACAAAACATTTTGTTTTCGGCTTTCACTAGCGTTGGGATTTAACTTTTTTAAGACTGTTTGTATTCATATAAAATACAGAATTCAAAATGGCGACATGTTTATGACAAACAAAATTTGGTGGATTCTTCAAAGAACATGCTTGATTAAAGACAAATTTTGGTTAATACGGTTGATGAGTTATTTTTCTTTCATTTACATTGAGATGGAAAAGTAACTTTGCCCGAATGCAACCAAAAAATGCGAATTTCTATACCTGACCACTGGCCTTCATTATTATACACGAGGTTTCTGGGGGAGAAAGAGAACGAGTACGCAAAGCATGCTGGGCAAATAGCACTGACAAAATCTTACTGTCCCCTCCCTGCTTAAGATCTTTTGAAAAGATGAGAGAGAAAATTGACGCAACGGCTCGGATATCAAGAAATGTGAGATATCAATAACAAAATTCATCGCAACGTTTTTGCAAATTATCATTTACCCCAATTAAAATTGGTTAAACGCTGCACAGTCACGTAGGCGGGGAACTTTAAAAGGCAGCTGCAATGACTCAGGCTGATTACCATAGTACATTTGATTTTGAGCGATGGAAACGCGGTAATGACAACTCGTTCTACGGCTTCCTATAGTTGGTTCCAGTGGTTCCATTTTGTGGTTGGTTCTGCTCGATTAGGCAAACAAAGAGCATAAGTCGAAAGAAAATTCTCTTCCTCGAAATAAGACATGGTGTGAGTTTTTGAGTTAAATTTGTTTTGACGAGAATGCCAAAGAACTGGTTTCTATTATTGTATGTAGTATTACTGGAATTGCGTTTGAAAAGTGGAGTTTCGGCAAAAAATCTTGTCGTTGCAACGTACAACTTGTGGAATGTTATGTTTCAATGGGACTCGAGGAAATATTACATTGCTGACTTGGTGAGCCAAATATGATGCTTTTTTTGGGGGAAGGGGGACTGCTGAGGATCGAAATTGTGGTCTATTTTTTTCATTAGATGTACACCGTGTATTCATATTTCATAATAAGACTAAAATTTGTTCTGATTATTTTGCAAATGGGATGGATTAATGAATTGATCAATTGGATGAATATGAGTTTATTGATCATTTAAGGAGATCAAATTATTAATTTCATCTGTACATATGGCGTAACTAATCATCACGAATATTTCAGATCCGTGAAGCCAATCCTGACATCATAGGCTTTCAGGAAGTAAGAGCACAAAAGGATGGCAAACAGAATCAACTGAAACAACTTCAAAGTATTTTACCGGAGTATAAATATCGTATTTACCATCCAACAAAAACTGTAGAAAGCTCAAAGTTTGGTAAAAAGGCCATACAAGGCTGGGAAGAAGAAGGAATTGGTATACTTAGCAAACATTCGTTGGTCATGTCACATCATATACCATTATCGAAATCCAGTCAAGCTGATCCCTCTCCACGAGAACTGCTGCAAGTTCAGATAGAGTATGAGGGACATGAAGTATTTTATGTCCTTGTTCATTTTTCTACAGATAAGTCCCTTCAATGCCAAAATGCAATGCGATTAATTAATTTTATCACATCAAATGGTGCAGACAGGACCGTGATTGCTGGTGATTTCAATACATATTCTAACTATGAGTGGCCAATCCAAGCGATTATGAATGGTTTCTTTGAGCCCAATGGTTGTCCACCGCAATCTGGCTTTGAAAAGGTTGGCAGTGAAGAAGGGTATGGATTTGATGATTCGTGGCCATCAACAAGTCTGGATAAAAAAGGTGGAATGACATTCAGCAATATGGTAAGTTGACAAGAGTGGTTATGGGGGAATGGTAAAGTGAGAATGGTAAGTTGAGAAGAATACTAAGTTAGAGAAAATGGCAAGTTGGAGAGAATGGTAAGATGAAAGGGAGTTGAAGAGTTAACGTTATAATTTGAAGAGAATGGTAAGGGAGAATCGTAAGGTTCTCATTAATTGTATCAATTTTTCCACCCTTAAATGATACTCCCATAATAATTACCTGTAACGTAGAACTCAATTCAACCCCCTTTGTTTCCTGCTTTTTAAGTAAGCCAGGATATGAATTAACGGGAAATAAGTCCACGATAAGTTTGTCATTGAAAATTCAAAAAGTTGCAAAGCGTATCTTCAAACTGCAAAGCGGCTCATTGACGTGAAACGAAAAATTCAGCACAGTGGGAAAAGAGGGGGGGGGGGAATAGTTGCCATGAAGAGTTGTTCTCCAATATGGAAACTAGGATATGAATCTTGGAATTTGAGATCTTCTCCTCACGTACTTATATAGCTGTTTCCTGGACTGATCAATCGACCTGATCGGGTTTTACTATCTCGTGTTGGTTTGGATCCAGTGAAAACCACGCTATATGGCCATGGCCTACATAACGGTAGCAGCTATAGCTTTTGGAACTATGTCAGTCGCTTCAATACCATCACTCAAATGTCGAAGAATCGATGGCAAGGGGACAAGGAATTTCAATATACGTGTCATATAGACTGTGGCCCGCATGGTTCATGTCGTTGTGGGGTTTGTGTTGGAGGTGGGGATGCCTTCAACTGTGATCTCGATGAATGTACTGAATGCACATCATTGCATTACCACATCATCGTGATGTTACGATACACCTTCACGAGTTTTCTTGTTGGTGTTGCGTATTTGTCGTTCTGTGTCGTAGCAAAACACAGCAAACTGAAGGCCGTAAGGAGTCTAATTTTCTGCCCAAGATGGTTCGCCTACAGGCATTTAACTTTGTATCTGTCGATTGGATTTGTGCTGTTTTACAGCGTGGTGAAATTTGGCCTGTCTGATATGATTAGATTGGTTTTCAATAGAATTCCAGAGGAGTTGTACGCGTCCGATCATTTGATGGTTGTCAGTGAAATCAAGATATCCTACCATTGATGTGGTGCATATCTCGAGAAGAAATGGATGTTACCACGCGCGCGCGGAATTTTTCATTGTAAGATCAACGATTACGACTTTCTAAAGAGTTCTTTTATAAAACACAAAGCAGTAGACACTCTGTAGAAGGTGAACATTTTTATTACTTTTATTTCTATTTTAGAATAAATAAGGTTTGACTTTTTACGGAGTGCCTATTGCTTTGTGTTTAATTAAAATCCATGCTGTTTGACGCCAGTGACGTAGCAAGAAGGGGGGCATGGCCATATTTTACTGCCCCTCCTTCCCAAAAAATCCTGGGAACGGCACTGTTTGACGCTTTCTCAATATTTTTTCAAATGTGGCTAACATGAATCATGTCTAGAAGTCTATACCATTTGTGCAAGATTTTTGCATATACTCTGGCTTAAAAAGTGCACGCCTTTATATGAAAGTTTGCATTACTGTCTTCATTCTGCTTGCAATTTCGTCATCCTGAATGTTTCTTGCGTTTCATTTCCAAGTACTCGCACTCAAAGGTAGTGGTTAAAACCGTACAGAAAGACCAGCGTATTTATCATTGACCTAGAACCCAATCTTCATTTCCAAGTACTCGCACTCAACGGTAGTGGTTAAAACCGTACAGAAAGACCAGCGTATTTATCAATGATCTAGAACCCAATCCACTAGTTAACTGACTCCGCCGATATTGTATGGCAAAACTGACAATATTTACGACTAATATCTGCTTTTGCTGAGTTGATATAAAGTTGCAAAGCTCATAGTATGGGTTTAAATCTTCAAATGTTTGATAGGAAAGGTTTTTTAAACTTTATTTTACCTCACTTTTCATTTTGAGTTTTACTTTTTTCCCTCTATTCTATGATGGCGTCCTTGCCTCATCTTGACACGGCAGTTAGACATCTAGAAGACTGGGTTCTAAATTATTGGTATTTATCAGTGTATTTATACATAGAACTACGGTTATATCAACAGAACGTTAATGCGCCACATCCTTACACCTATTTTCTATCGTTTGTCTCAGTTTTTAGCCAATTTTGCTAATCTATATAGATAGCAAGTCATCGTTACATCTATTCAAGGAATGTAAGATTTGTAGTAGGTTTGACCTAACAGTTGTATGAAATTTATTTATTCGCTGTAATTTTTTTTTAAAAGGAATACCAGTCTTAAAATTATTTAGCTACCGTGTAACCTTTCATCGAAGTTATATATTTTCAAATAAACACATGCACTTATCAGTTTCTTTTACGTGTAAATCCGTATCCGCACAAGAAACACGCTTGAAATGGCCAACAAGAAAGTTATACTCAAGGATAACACTGCTTGTCCACTGGATGGTGATATTTCAAAGTCTGTAAAGAGGTTGTTATAGTTTCTTTGCAAAATTAAACCTTGCAAAACACAAAGTAACGTCTTCATTAATTGCCCAACATAGTAAACTATCGAAAACATACTACCCATGCACCAGAAAGCGCTTGAGTTTTCGGCTGTTGTATCCTACACGGCGTGATATTCGACGCTTTTTGAAGGATCTGCTTCGAATTTCTTCTGGCAGAAAGTCATCAATCTTTTCAAGGCCTGAATGTAGAAATAAAAAAATCAATAAACATCTACCACATCGTTATTGATAAAAATTGTCACACTTCCAAGTATCAATGCGCTGAGAATTGTTAAAAAGAAACAAATGAGTAAAGTTTTTCCCACGAGAGACAAAGCTCAGAGCTTACTTGGATATACTTTCGTTGCGTTTCGTCGTTAAGCACATCTAATAAAAAGGTTAAGGTAAAAATAGATATTTTAAGAAGTACAATGAGAGACTGCTATCTCTTGTGTAGAGCCTGGACCTCAAATTCCTATCGCGAAGAAATTTTGTTGTAAACCAGCAAACCCCTCTCTTGTCCTTTCCAACCCACCCCTTTTTTTCATTTACAAGTACGTATAGGAGCACGTATATTTCGCCTTGAAAGGGACCTATACGTGTATACTCGCCCTACGGTCTCAGTTTGTACAAAAAAACTTCGGTATGATATTTCTCCGTAAAGACCTCGAGCTCGGTTATTAAGGGCTGAGTATTGTACCATAGGCGGCCAAGAAATCTGTTTAAGTTTTTTTTATTCAGTCGATTTATGTAAATAGCACAGTAAATAGCAAATATATTATTTGACTTATGTGAAGGATACGGGCAACGTGTTGAGCGAAGATTTTCTCTCTCCCTGTTCGGGCGTGAATTCCAACCATGGTGACTCCAATGGGCCAAGGGGCGTTGCCTATGGCCATTTGGAGATAGGAATCGTTTGCCTGGAATTAAAATGTTTTAAAGTTATTCTGCCAAGCGAATGCAACGTAAAACAATTTGAATTTCTTGTAAGAAGCTACGAGGTAAAATCCCTACACTACCTTAACATATTCGCGTTCCAGTAAAGCACCGATGATCTCGATGAGGAAATCTAAAATATCAGACGGTGTTGCCTAGGACAGCAAGATAAACGCTAATTAACTTAAAAAATAGACACTTGACTGATGTTACCATCTGAAAGATGGTTGTCTAGACATTAAAAGGAGAGCGGAGGACAAAGCGCTATGGAAAAAATGTACGCATTGAAGAATGCGTACACCTATTCAAAAACAAAAACCTTTGAGAGGGAGAGATTCGAATGTTTTTTATAGATTGATTTTAACGTAACGCTCGCGTCCCAGATTAAACAATGATTTATAAATGATCTGGTTAATTCATTTAAAATATCACGCAACGTGGAAATTTTTCCACAATAATATGCTGGTCTGATCATAAGCAACATAATGAGCAAAATATCCCATCAAAAACAACATCCAACCGGGGGGTGGTGGAGAATTATTAAGAAACTGCTTCGTCAACTATGAAATCCAGTAGCTTATGACACGAACCAGCATTTCATACAAAATCTAACCTTTGCTTTAAGTTTACGAAGAAGAGGTTTCAGATATCGTTCGGTCTGTCGATGAGTGGCCATTGCCATTTTCCCCTATGGAATTATATCACTTTCAATTATCGAACGATTCCAGAATAGAAATACATAAACACACGACTAAGGTTATCGTGTTGTCCTGTGACCCCGGTATTCAGTTCGTCATTAGCTACGTGAAACTACTGGATTGTTCCGCTTATCTCTCTTATCAAGCCCTTCGAAGTGAACGAACAGCCATCACAGAGATCTGGAATGTTCAAAGATGGTTTTTTGGGGAAACGTTCAGTTCGTCACGTCCCTACTGATGAGCAATAAACTGAACACTCACACTCCCGTAGCGTAAATCAATAATCCCAAACCAACTGAGCTAACCTACTAGTTCAAGTCCTCATTGTTCTCGTACATAGTGTTGTCATAGTAACGATCACGGGTTGACTATGCTTTTCATTCAAAGTTCAATCTTTACTAGATTGCTTAGATACTTTAATGTCATCATGAATATGTAGGTTGCCGGACTTTCACTTCTAAGGAGTGTTTTTACAAGTCAAGGAGTCTAAAGGTGGGGTGGGGTGGGTAGACGCACCTCAATGCTTCTCTTCACTTCCAATGGTCGATCATTTAAATCTGTAGCCCACAGATCCATGAGGAATTTTAAAAACTTGTAGATGACCTCTTGGTCGAAACCTTTGTCGCCTTTGGCAAATTTTGCTGCCATCTCCTGCAAAAAATTCAATGAAATAAGAGCTTTAGTATTAAACCTCTGTGATCATCTTAGATGGCTTGGTCTCGTAAAGAGAAGGAACAACTAATGGTCTTGAGGTACATAGAAGGATGCTGATTTAGAGAAGATAACTAATGGCCTTGAGGTACATAGAAGGATGCTGATTTAGAGAAGATAACTAAAAGTGTACAGGTACATAGAAGGATGCTGATATAGAGAAGATAATAAAAAGCATACAGGTACATAGAAGGATGCTGAGTTAGAGAAGATAACTAAAGCCTACAGGTACATAGAAGGATGCTGATTTAGAGAAGATAACTAAAAGCCTACAGGTACATAGAAGGATGCTGATTTAGAGAAGATAACTAAAAGCCTAAAGGTACATAGAAGGATGTTGATTTAGAAAAGATAACTAAAAGCCTACAGGTACATAGAAGGATGTTGATTTAGAGAAGATAACTAAAAGCCTACAGGTACATAGAAGGATGCTGATTTAGAGAAGACAACTAAAAGCCTAAAGGTACATAGAAGGATGTTGATTTAGAGAAGATAACTAAAAGCCTAAAGGTACATAGAAGGATGCTGATTTAGAAGATAACTAAAAGCCTACAGGTACATAGAAGGATGTTGATTTAGAAGATAACTAAAAGCCTAAAGGTACATAGAAGGATGCTGATTTAGAGAAGATAACTAAAAGCCTAAAGGTACATAGAAGGATGTTGATTTAGAAAAGATAACTAAAAGCCTACAGGTACATAGAAGGATGCTGATTTAGAGAAGATAACTAAAAGCCTAAAGGTACATAGAAGGATGTTGATTTAGAAAAGATAACTAAAAGCCTACAGGTACATAGAAGGATGTTGATTTAGAGAAGATAACTAAAAGCCTACAGGTACATAGAAGGATGCTGATTTAGAGAAGATAACTAAAAGCCTAAAGGTACATAGAAGGATGTTGATTTAGAGAAGATAACTAAAAGCCTAAAGGTACATAGAAGGATGCTGATTTAGAGAAGATAACTAAAAGCCTACAGGTACATAGAAGGATGTTGATTTAGAGAAGATAACTAAAAGCCTAAAGGTACATAGAAGGATGCTGATTTAGAGAAGATAACTAAAAGCCTACAGGTACATAGAAGGATGCTGATTTACAGAAGATAACTAAAAGCCTACAGGTACATAGAAGGATGTTGATTTAGAGAGATAACTAAAAGCCTACAGGTACATAGAAGGATGTTGATTTACAGAAGATAACTAAAAGCCTACAGGTACATAGAAGGATGCTGATTTAGAGAAGATAACTAAAAGCCTACAGGTACATAGAAGGATGTTGATTTAGAGAAGATAACTAAAAGCCTAAAGGTACATAGAAGGATGCTGATTTAGAAAAGATAACTAAAAGCCTACAAGTACATAGAAGGATGCTGATTTAGAGAAGATAACTAAAAGCCTACAGGTACATAGAAGGATGTCGATTTAGAGAAGATAACTAAAAGCCTACAGGTACATAGAAGGATGTTGATTTAGAGAAGATAACTAAAAGCCTAAAGGTACATAGAAGGATGCTGATTTAGAGAAGATAACTAAAAGCCTACAGGTACATAGAAGGATGTTGATTTAGAGAAGATAACTAAAAGCCTAAAGGTACATAGAAGGATGTTGATTTAGAGAAGATAACTAAAAGCCTAAAGGTACATAGAAGGATGCTGATTTAGAGAAGATAAATTAAGAGTGCTAGAGAAATACCAAAGAAGATATAGACGGACACATTGGAAGAGGACATGAATTCAGACAAAAGGATAAATTAAACAGAAATATGTGAGGCGGATGATTTGCTGTGGTAATCCCAAAGAGGAGAAGCCGGAAAAGAAGAAATATTCAAATGGGAGCCTTCAGGAAGATTTCACCATTTATTAATGGCCAATTAGATTTATATAAATGGACAATATGACACCAATGTGAAATAAGAGTTGGCAATCCTTGCATATGTTTCTAACTTTACCTGGATGCTTTCAAAGGTTGTGCCATCATTTTTAACCTTGATGTTGTTCTCTTGTTCCACATCTTCACTGTTAGCACCCTACAAAAGTAATTTAAATCACCACATAGATAGGTACATATACATACTGATACATACGTGTACCTACAGGTAGCTTTCAGTCCCGCACATTCGAATGATCAAATACCTGTTGTTGTTTTAGTATGTCATCGAGATAATCTTGGTCAACCTGCTCCATTGCTTCACGAAAGTCATTTCTCAGACCTTTATTAATGTCTGGAGCCAGCATCTCCAGCAACCTTCAAAGTGAAATTTTAAAATATTTTACATTTAAAACATTGATGCCTGGACTTCATTTTAAAGGAATGTAAATGAATTTACAGATGCGTGTTAGTACAATATCATAGAGTTGTGATTCAAAAAATACCAAGCTAAGTTGAAACTTATTTACTTCAATCTCTTTGCTGTTTCTTGGTCTGATTCACCAAACAATCTGATTGGTTCTCCCCTTTCTCTAAGACGCCGAATAACCTGATGAAGAATAATTTTTTATGTTCAATTTCTCATGATTTTGACCTAATCAAAGACAACCAAAACAACTTGGAATCATCTAAGAAATCATCTACTTTTCTAAAATTTCACTTAATCCTTCCCAAACTAACATACTCACAAAGACTACATACTTTCAGCTCTTCTTCCCAACTCTGGCATTAACATTGACTAAATAGTTCTTTCTGCCATGAAATGCAGCTAGGATTATAAAAAATGCCCATCTTGCAACTTGCCTCATCTTTTGGAAGAAGGTTCAAAGCTGCAGCTTCATCTTCGCTCTTCTTTCTTTTCTTCGCAAAAATGTCAGAGGAATTTCCTTGGTCATCTTTTATACCCTAAACAAGAAAAAAATTTACGAACTTTTCATCGGAAAATCCCATCTTCCATTAAAATATTTACTTTACAACATAACTTGAAAGTAACATGGTGTGCAAGGGAAGACTTTCAGGGGGAGAGCACACTGTCAAAATTAACAAACTGAACAAGGAGGCTGACTGGCTGAGGGACTTAGGAACTATTATTATAATATGTTGTTCACTGGGATATATAAGACTTACATGCTTTCCAAGCTTTGCTAAACGTCTTTCCTGCAGTAAAAAAGCAATAAATGACAATGAAACGACAAATGAATTTTGTTGCTTGTTTACAAGTTTACAACAAGCCATTCGGTATTTTGTGAATTTCAATAACAATTAACCTCTTGTTTCTTATGATATTCCTCTGCTTTCTGCTTTTCCAGGTCACCCCGACGAAAATACTTCTTTTCCTATTCAAGCAAAATACATTCGTCAGATTAAACAAGATCGATTTGGATCCATTTCCAAATCTTGAAACGAGTTTTCATCACGAACCGAAGTGACTTTATTTTGCTTGAGCTGTTTTGCTTTTCTGTCTATTTCGGCTTGAAGGAAGTCCATTTCTTTGGTAAAATGATCAAAATGTCTTCAGGTCAGCATGTGCTGACCACTATGCAGACAAATACATAATACTCAAAGCGATTTGCAACAGAACATTTCAGGTTTATAACAGAAATTGTCAATACATCCGAATACAAAAAGCTTTATTTATAATACTTCCACTTGAAAAAATAGAACGTCCTTAATTTACGACAATTTTCTTTCTCAATGGAAAAATGTGATAATCTTATTAAATGGTGAATGAGGATCGAAAATTACTACTGCTAAAGAGTATTTTAGTAAAACACAAGACAATAGACACTAGATAAACACTAGACAATAGTAAACAATATTTAATCTAAACGTTTCGACATGTGTTACATGTCATCATATCATCAGTAGAAAAATGTTAGCTTTTCAAAAATTACAAATTATAAATAAGAACGTGTTTAAACTTTATTTCACTTCATTTAATTTAAGTCAATCAGTAATCAACGGAAAATTGTTAAACATTGTTAACTCATATGGCGTGCGTACACCATGGTTCAGTAAAAGATTGTTAAGATGAATGTGATAGGCCTCTTCGAATAATAATAAGGAGCAATTGTTGGAAGGATCAACAATTTTACAATTTTGAAAAATTATATCAGCTAAACTAAAAGAATAATTAAGATTTATTAGATTAGCAGGCAAATTTAGTAAGGAACAGATATGTTTAATTTTCTCTCTGATTTGTCCGATTTTGCATAATGATCCTTCTACGAAGTGAAGTTTTTAATTTCAACAGTTGTTTCCCAGTGATTTATAAATTTTACAGTTTTTTTTGAGAAAACGAGAAAGCTTGCGTGTGCAACTTAACAATTCTACGACCTTTACACCTATGAAGGGTAGATGGATCCAAATGACAGGTTGTGTGATGTCTTCACGCTTATGTTTGAGAGGTTTTGTGTAGATATTGATCAATTTGTTCGTAAGCCAACGTGGAAAAGCATTCCATGATGCAAATAATGTTTACTTTATACGGAGCTTCTATTGTCTTGTGCTTTACCAGAATGAGGATTGGATTAGGGATTTTTTATACGCCCAAAACAGAATATTTACAATAAAGACATGTGCTACACTGAGCATGTGCAAAGACTTCAATGATATAAAACGATAGCGACTTGTTCAGTCGAGTATTTTGAGCTGTATGTCTCGTAAGAAAAGATCGATTTCCTCATTTTAGAAATGTTTGGTGATTATCAGCAAAGTTTTGTGGAGTAAATTTTGGTCAAAAATTTTGATAAAATTTGAGTCAGGACAAGCAGTTATCAATGTTTCCATGCTACTTGAAAGTTGAAACTTGAAAACTACATTAAAATTTTGTAATTAAGTTGAGTTTTTGTCTGTATTTGAGGACAGGTTTCACTATTTTTTTGACATAAAACAGGCCAAACGGACGAAAGCCATGCCTGCATCTTATACGTAGAGCGTTTATTCTTTTATCGCTTGTATGTTTGCAACCATCTTGTCAAAGTGCGTTTAATTGAGCTGAATACTGCCGTAGCTTATCTGGAAAAGGAACTTCAGCCAATTAGAACGATTTGGCGAAACCATGCGGCTTAGCACGATTTTTCAATTAGAGATAATGCAAATGTGATAAAGTTCAGCCAGGGGGCGGTGCGCAAAGCCCGGATATCCATTGGATAATCACTTTCCTAAACTTAACGAAAATTCATTATGGTTTATTCTTCAAAAAAAAAAGATTTATAGTCTTTGGGTTTGTGGCAAGAATTTGTTCTGTAGATTCTCCAAGTTCAATCGCAACTTTTTCCTTTTTTAATGGTTTTTTGAAGCAATCAGAAAATCGTTATCCATTTGATAGCGCCGTCTGGACTTCGTGCAAATGGCTCCAAAGGTACTGCTGAAGATAAATGGATACGCCTTGGCATGTCCTTAACAAGAGCCTAAATACAAAAGGAATTTGCCCGCCTCCCCAGTCATTGCTCTAGAAAGCACTTGTGTAAAACTACTTTCGAAAATACATCATCACAAAATAAATACACGTAGTCCGAGGCAGCAAAATAACCTTCTCCTGTGTTCTTCTCCTTTTCTGTTCTTTTCAATTGCATTTACAAAAATATCTAGCCATAGAACGAGGAAGCATACGTTTATGTTTCACAGAAAGGTTTTTAAGGAGATCATCACTCATCGTGGTTTTTACTCTGATGAACTCGATCTCAATTTTTTCTCAATATGCGTCGTCACTTCACAATTCATATCTGTCAACTGTTTTAGGGTTTTGTTTGCTAGATTTCGCAAGTCCATCTGGTATATGAAAAAGATGACTGCTGACGTAGTATAAACAATATAGTCCTCTAGATACTTTTGATGTAAAATGTTACGTTTAAACTTGAAGATAAGCAAACTGCTAAGTGAACTTAGTTTTTTCATTACACTTGAGAAGAAGTGAAAAGAATTGAAAAGGTCATGCCAGTTCATTCTATGTGTTTTAAGGGGCGTATAGCCACCGTGGAGTGTATGGCATCTCCCTTTTCTGTTACAGGTAACATAATGTTGGTCGCCGGAAAACAACTAAGATATTGTTAAATACGTTGAACGTACAGTTAAACTCTCAATAACTTTGAAACGGAACTTTTGAAACAAAAAATTGTCCTCGAGTTGGCGAAGTGTTATAATTATTAACTTACATTTTATCAATTCGAAAACATTAGCAGTGCTCATTTATAAGTGTGAGCTTCAACAAAAGCAATACACAGATAGTTCACTTCAAGTGTGATTATAAATACCACGGAAAGATCAGTACTTAATGTAGCTAATAACGAATTACGCAATGCACATCAATAAAATTAAATGATACAAACTTTGGTGCAAATAGTTTATTATGAACTTTTGAAACTACGTTGAATGCATAAATTATTGATTTCTTGTTGTTTTAATCGAGTTTGCACTTTCGGCTTGCAAAATTTTAAGCCTTCAGGTTTATCTTTTGCGTTTTGAGATTAAGATCCAGTTAACGATATTAAATTTGACTATAAGGGGTGTTTAAATTTGTTCCAGTTACCAGGGAATGGGAGTTAATCAAGTTTCAGTTAACCGGAGTAAATTACAATAAAATCTACTGTCAAATCCGGGGAGATGAGACAACTTGCACTGTTACGTCACTCTAGTAGTCACGAAAATGAAAACATTCCAATATGGCCACCTAGCGAAAGAGAGTTTACTGCTGTTCTTAGTCACGTTTCTCAGTTAAGAAGTACAACTGAAGGCCTGAGTTCTTTTGAGAACTCTTACCCAGGTCTTCAGGAAACTTCTAGCTCAGAAAGTCGTGGCGAATCTACGCTAGATGATTCGATATTCGATATTTAAATCGATTGCCAATTATTGTTCCGAAAGCCACAAAACCTTCTCAAACTAAACCTCGTCAAACTGAAAAAGCAACAATTAGAACGCCTTAACACGGGGAATTCGACTGGATTCTACTTTAAACGAGTTTCATCAAGAGAACGGACCATGCCATTTTGATTTTAACCCTTTCCCTCCCTACTCAAGAAGGTCAAGTTACACCGACGATCTTTACTTCAATTTGACAATTTTCTTGACTTTGGATGATTTGGATGTTATAAGTCCTCAATGCAATCTACATTTCATTCAACCATTACATTATCTCGTTATCTCTCCAAGTCATTTGTCAAGATCAAAGCGCGATAATTGTTGTTTAATTAGCCCGAGTTAATTAACTCTTGTAGCAAGCGATACGTTTTTTTAACGAAGCATGCTGTTTCACTGGGGGGTTTAAAACACAGTTTGTGGAAGAAACGAGATCATTCTGTCTTTTCATTTGGATGATAAAGCTATAAGTCAAAGCTTTTAAACAGAACGTTTGTTTTTGTGGTCACGTTACCAGAAAAGAGACTAATATTTTTGTGAAATTTTGAAGAGCTTCTCAAGAAATGACGCAGTTGTTTTGGAGTCGAGTTGCCTTATATTGCGTCTTTTTCACGATTGCGTGTAATGGCGTTCTCTTGAAGTCAAGGGAGGTATGACAAAACTTTTACTTATATCTGGTCAAAGTTAAAAAGAATTTTTACCACGTGTTAGTATAACACTTTGCTAGGTTCCTTCGAGAAATAGTCAAAACTGATTGCCTTGATTGACAAAGTTACAATGTTTTCATTTCGGGGTTAGGTCACTTAGTGAATACGCACTTTCTTTCGTCTTTTTGAACTATTTCCTCTCTGGCCATTTATATTATATAGCTACGACCAGTTTCAATGAGTATCATTTTGTTAATTGATGCCTTGAATAACGAAAACAAAGACTTCGCACATTCAGTGAGTTAAAAAAGGAAAGCTACGCAAAGAATTTTAAAATGTTTACGCTGAAATATCTGAAAATAGCTATGCACTTCCATTGTTTGTTTTGATACACAGCAGTGAGCTGTTTCATTCACGTGTGACTGCAATAACACGAAGAGCAGTGCACTCTTCTTTACCACACGAAAACAGCATTTGAAGTAATCCGACAGTTATCAAAAATAGTTCTTCAAATCTTTTGTTGTTTATCCAAATATTAATCGCGATTGTAATCATACGATTTTAAAGAGACTTCCTCCCTTAACTAATCTTTAACAATGGACTCGCCTGAATTGTTGAAAATGTAGAGAGTACGTACACTTTAAGTCTTTGACCTACGAAAATCTTCTTTTTAACATTTGCAGTTTGATACTTTCATTCTGTGTGTGAATGATTAATGCATCAAATTTTGACTGGTAGTGCTCTGCAGTGGACAAAAGCTACGCAGTCAAGAGTTTACTTGAAACAGCATTTTCTTTTCTATTCAGTTTTCATACATTATGTGAAACCTGTTTTTAAAATATAATTGCACTTGTTGAGTAATTTCTCTATACTGTTTATGTACAATTTTATTTTATTACTTTGGAAACGTTAACGTTTTTTTGAATGGTGGTCAGGTAGGCATTTTGCAAAGTGAAAGATCATACATATGTCATTGAATTTTCAGCTGAGCAATTAAAGAATCGGCAAAGATCGTTTACGTTTTCGTCAGACTAAAAATATTTTTGTGAAACAATGGCAACATGATCAAGGCAAATACAAATGCACTTTGTCAAACTTGGACGTTGCGCGCCAGTGTTCGTAAAAGAAACTGGCGCTTATCGTTGCGTTCGATTAATTCTCGCACGATTTTGATTGTTGTTGAGATGTGAGCAATGAACGAAGTGAAAAATATCCGGACTTAAATGATGGATGATGGATGAATAACTGATGAATCGATTGAAGATCCCACACCTTTGGCTTTCAGAGCATTATTTTACAGTAAATTTCAATATGTGAAAATCGATAAGGGTAAATTAAAGTCTGTAGAATTGTATTATTTAATTACTAAATGCAGATACATATCAGGTTATTCTCACGTAAGGCCAATTTAACATTATATCATCCATTAAATCATATTGCATATACTTATCAGCATGTCATGCACTTAATTCTTGAAGCTACATCTTTAGCTAAACGACTTGCAGAGGATATTGGATGAAACATATTGAAACTGTAAAAACTAAACTCTTCTAGAAACCAACCTCTCTTCCATCTGATTATATCAACTCAGTTTGATTAAAGAATAAAGAGCGTTATAGATTCGTGTAAAGTCTAAATTCTTTCTTTAATGAGAACTGGCGAAGAGTTGCACAATGCACCTTTTTCGTTAGATAATTACCATGCAGTACGCGCTGTATTAGAATCGTTTAATTATTTAAAAACACTAGCTTGCAGTTGAAGTGTATATCAGGAGACATACATGATGGAAAGGAGTCTTCTTTCATATTTTCTGACGCTACCAGGATATTTTGATTGAATTTTCAAAAGAAGCTCGTAATCTGGACGCATTGGAATATTAATTTGTTGATGTGGAAAGCAACTGCATCACACCTTTTTGTGTTTTGAAAGTCTTTTAAATGTCGAAAGAATCCAAAAACTTGCTATAAAGTGGATCACGTAATCCGAGTTTATTGCAATCGATTATTTACATCACAATTTTAACAATAAACACTTCGCAAAAAATGTTTATGAAGAGAAAAGAAGCTTGCAAATCTGTAAGCTTTAGTTACATTATTGCAACACTGTCAACACGTTGGCTCGTCTGTAGAGATGTCTAGAATTCAATTCAGGCATTGTAATATGTCTAACTGTGCAATTGTATCTAGTGTGAAAGTAGATGAGTGACGTGAACCACATGCCGTCACTATCGCATCTCTTTAACTGATAATTAAATGTCACGTTTTAGAAAATAAATGAGACGAAAATGGACAAAGGATGTCTGGTGAGGGACGGTCGTGATGGTAAGAATGCCACTACAAAATCTGTTAGTTAAAATACCTTAACAACTTAGCCCAAAGTGAAACGAAGTTCTGATTACACAAAAAATAACTCATAGTGGATGATCGTAAAGTAAATTGTCCTTCTTGGTGTCATTTTCGTTTTTATCATATTCCTTGGCGTTGACAGGATGCAATTTTTACCCCTGTATTCTAAAAGCTCACTCGCACTCAAATTCACTATATGAGGGTTCAAACACTAACACCAACTTAAAATGTTCACACTATGACTAACATCACACTAAGACATAGACTATTACTAACACAATCAATGAGACTAACACCAACTTAAAATGTTCACACTATGACTAACATCACACTAAGACATAGACTATTACTAACACAATCAATGAGACTAACACTACTTACATACTAAGACTAACATCACACTAAGACATAGACTATTACTAACACAATCAATGAGACTAACACTACTTCTACGTAACACCATACTAAGACTAACATCACACTAAGACATAGACTATTACTAACACAATCAATGAGACTAACACTACTTACTTCTACGTAACACCATACTAAGACTAACAACACACCAACACGAGACTATTACTAACACAATCGTCGCCAACACTCTCACCAACACTATCGCCAACACTACACTAACATCACATAAACAATACACTAACATTCGCCCTACGACTACTATTATGACTAACACTAAGACAAAGACTAACATACGGACTAAGATTAGACTTTTATCTAACACCACACTAAAACCATCAATAAGTCACACTAAAACTCACACTATCACTAACACCACATTAAGACTAACATCACAATAACACCAATAGGAACGTCCGTATTGTACAAGCTCACTCACTGACACTAACACTCAGAGTGGCTTGAAAATCATCTCATAGCTTAGCATACTTTCAAGACGTTTCTTCCATCCACTGATAACTTGTTTTGAAATATTTGAGCAAAAATCTCCCTATCACTGGAAAAATAAGTTTGCCATTGATAAAAGCGAGAGTTCTTTGTTGCATTCAGTGATTGTGAGTGTTAGTAACTTTTTAGAATACAGACGTGGTCCTGTTGCGTGGATTTCAAAATATTGTAATCACTTATTTCTTTCGAAATCTATTGTTTCAAACAGTTAGGGAGCACAGAAAGATTAGCATAGCTACATATAACCGCGCTTGCTTGACCAGGGCTTATATCTGTTTGCAACTGTCTAGCTGTTGTAAGTCTGCGCGATGATTTTTATCGATGTCAAGCAAATAAATACCACAAAAAAAAATTTGCTTTGCTCCAAGATACACTGTCGTAAATTCTTTAAGAATGAATCCCAGGTTATTAAATTTCGCACTAATTAGATTTATGGTAGCTATGCCATTTGCAATGTGAAAATGAAGTCATCTATCACTGTAAAAAAAATGTATCGTCTCTTGAATTGAAAAATACTCAATTTCAAAATTAGCTATAAAAGTGGCAAGGAAAATGCAAGTGGCTTTTTCAGATTGGCCGAGATTCATCCATTTAGGACTTAAAATATTTTATTAAAAGGGGAACTTTCTTTTTATGTGGGATTTAGATGAGTCGTTATTGGTCAGAAGTTGAACAATTACTCAGGGACGGCGCTAAAACGCTGATTGGAGAAGGGGTGTATATTCATATATTCAGTTGTGGGCAAGTAGTTTCTTTTGAAAGTGATTTGGTTTTCTAAAGAAGTCAGTCGAGTACAACTAAATATATGAATAAGCATCTCCCAATTAGCTTTCTAGCGCTGTCACTGCAACTACTAAATGCTATTGGGATAGGTGGGCTTATATTTAATGGTATTCCAATGCTTTTTACAAAGGTATAGCTATTGGAAAAGATGATTTCCATTTAGGAAGAACAAATTCTGAAGTTCATCACTTTTAAAGATTAAAAAATTGGATTTTTTACTGCAACAATTATCAACCATTATGCGATTAATGATCTAAGGTAGTTTATACATGAATAATTTGAAAATTGTGTACTTTAAGGAGTGCCTGGTCCCCCAGGATTGCCAGGATCCCCAGGAATACCAGGAAGAGACGGTCGTGACTGTATGATGAAATGGTCTCTGAACAAAGTAGGTGTTTAATGATTTCAATCACGATGCATCATCATCATCGATTTTACTATCGATTCTATCCGCCAATATTGTTCATCAGGTATTTGAGATGGAGAAACAGTTACATGAGTTGAGTTCAAAATGTCAGTATGCCGCAAAGGAAGTCGTGGATGTTAAAATGGAACTGGGAACGACTAAAGAACAAGCACGGAAGTTGTTGACGATACTTGCAGAGAAGAAAATAGTAGATATCGGTAAGTAGGGAGAACATGAGCTGTGATTATGCTTGTGTAGTTCAGCTTTTACATCTGACGAATTTTTTCCGACAAATGTTGATCTTGATTGTCAGTTTGTACCAGGAAAATATCTTTGATATATCTCTGTGACACGCAATGGCGAAACTAGAACGCTAATTTTTTGGGGAGGAGAGAATGAATACTCATTAATTAATTCATTCAACTCTTCTAGACAGATTCCTTTTTAAGTATGTTGCTTCAATTTATCATGTTTTCAGCATTTATATTAATAACCAACGTAGATGCAAATCTTACTGATTTCTGTTGTCTTAGCCTGTTTACAAAAAGTTGACATAGATGATCTATGTGCAATTAGCATGCAGGCTCAGAGAAACAGAGTAAGATTCTAACATTTGTACGTAACAACAGCTTAGCAGCCCCCCTCGCAACTGAACTGTGCGCAAACATTAACGATGATCTACCACCCCTGTCCCTTTCTTTGAAAACGTAAAAAAATGGGCGAGCCCATTCTTCAAATGTTTTGTGCTCAGAACAATATGCTTTTAGATGATATCCCGATGCAAAAGGTTTATATGGACGATACCAATCACATACATGACATATACGATCTCGAGAGTACAATTACCACACTGGAGCCTGCAACACCGATACCCACTATTACCACGACAATAAAGCGTACTGAACAGAAAGCCGATTGTAAGAAGCAGTTAATGTTTCACACGCATCATACAGTTGAAACACGAGGAGCAGTCGGCATCGAAGTGTTTCAAATCGAACAACGGACTTTCTTGGCTGTTTCGAACTTTCATGTATCAGAAGATGGTTTCAAGACGAGCTCTTTTATTTATCGCATGAATCCGACGACGTGCCGTTTTGAAATGTATCAACGGCTTCCCACGATCGGTTGCCGATCCATGACGTTTTTCTCTGATGGTAAAGAATCGTATTTAGTCACCGCAAACCATTACGATGGCCGCACGCATGAACTCGACTCTTTCATCTTCAAGTGGAATGGAAGCGAGTTTGTAAACTACACGAGTGTGAAGACGTACGGAGCATCCAAGTCGGCATTCTTCAACATCAATGGTGAAAACTTTTTGGTTTTTGCAAACTATAGGAATAACACAGGTATTTCAACATCTGTTGTATACAAGTGGCTTCGGGGAAAATTGGAAGTGTTTCAAAACTTGGCCACAAAAGGAGCAGTCGATGTGAAGTTTTACCGTAGCAACGATGGCAAGTTGTTTCTGGTCTTCGCCATTCGTAGCTTAAGATTAGATGTGCTATCCGAAGTATATGTGTGGAACGGAAGTCGTTTCATCTTCCTGCAGAACGTGAAGGCATCGGAAGCGCAAGGAGTAGATATGTTTGAGTCTGAGGCAGGATTGTTCCTGGCAGTAGCCAGTTACCGTGTTGCCAACTCTTGGTATTCCAATAGCAACATCTTTCGCTGGAACGGTACCGCTTTTATTTTATTTCAAGAAATCGAAACAAGTGCTGCAATCAAGGTAATGAAATTGTTAATCGATACATTTTTATTGAAGATCGTACATAGTTCAGGAAACAATAATGTTATCATTGCACTTTTTCTAGTAGTGCAGATGACCCCCCCCCCCAACAATTATGATGCTCATCCTAATTTCATGGTGTGATCCCGTAACACAGTATGAGGGAGGGGGGGGGGGAATAGGATCACTTTCCTGTAAAACATGGCGTAGTTCATATATAGTTGATTTATGGATGTGGTTAGCTATCTCAGAGAACCTATTGTTGATGTGCAAGCTACGTCATGGCCGTCATGTTGGATGATTTTAACAAAAGGAATTTCCTTATTTACAATGCAAATGTGATCCAACATGGCGAAAATTACATTGTTCTCTCATTCCCACGGGAATGGTTGCACACCACCTATTGGTAAACAAGAAATTGACATGCTCCATTATGGTAATCATATGTGTAATAAGATATGTTTCACAGAAAAAATATCAACGGATGGATTGCAACCATTCACCAAAAATAAACAGGCAACGAGATATTCGATATGTTTGAATTGTAAATAAGAAAAATCCTTTTCAAATTCGACCAACATGGCGGCTGTGACGTAACATGCAAACGACCAATAGAGTGGCTCTAACGCTCATTTCTTTCGTATAAATAATGGTTGATTTCAAGAGGAACTAAAAAAGTAGAGCATGCATATGTGAATATATGCTTCTGATAATCACAACATCGATCCTGTTACGCTACTTGATCTTCCAATACTGAAAATAGTTGTAATTTATGGTTTAGCTGTTGCATATTTCGTTGAAAGATAACGGATTTTAATTGTTTTCCTTTTCACAACAAAGCTTTGTGTTATAAAATGAACATGAAAACTATGGGAAATTCACGATTCTAGTTTCATTCTCTTTTTTTTAATTCGAAAGGAAGGGATTTGTTTGACGTTCTTCCTTCATTTTCTTCAACTAGATCGGTCATTTCTTTTACAACGATCGTCTTCACCTCATAATTGCAAATTACTATGACGAGACCACAAAATTCGAAACTCATTCGATGGTTTATCGATATGATCCAAAACAGAATCTGTTCACGAAATTTCAAGGCCTTACCACGATTGGTGCTTACGACCTACAGCCGTTCTCTTACGATGGCGATCTCTACCTTGCTGCTGCGTTTCGATTTGATGGCAAGAGCGGTACTCTGAAGAGCAAAATTTACAAAATGTATTACGGTTGTGTCGATAAAGAAAACGTTTTGCCGTGAAATAAAATTGAACGAGTATTTTGAAATGTCTGTTTTTCTTTTCTTCAATTTGATATATATCTTTAGATAGATGAGGAATGCATAATTCTCATATATGTATTGCGTGCTGAAAAACTCCGCTATAAAGAATATGTAGTTTCATGTAAGAGTAATTTTTTATGTAATTATTGAAACATAAAATTTTGTCAATTTCTTTGGAGATATGCCTTTGTATCTTCCTGCTGTTTGTGCAAAAAAAAGGTTTTCGACCTTTTATCACTTTCCCCATGCCGGAGCTGTAAAGTCTTCGAATGATCAAACAGACCTCAAATAATTAGTCTCATAATCACACACTTTGGGGGTTTGCGGTTAGAGTCAGTGTTAGGCCGTTTGGAGAGAAGCTGAAAATGAGTGCTACTGGTCTAAGGAGAAAAGTCAGGCTCAGACTGGCTACTGACTGGATTTTAGAGTCTTTAAAAGGCATTTCTCGCATTTTACATGACGATGTTATTGTACTATGCAGTATAATCATTAAAGAAATTGCATGGTCAAAAACAACTATATTTACACAATACATTTCAAAACAATTTCAGATTTCGGAGACATTGCACACTGATTAAAATACTTTAGAAAGAGAAGTTGTTAATGATAATTATGTTCCTGGAGCATTTGAGTACTGTTTTATACTTTTATTGTTTCAAGTTGGCTACCTTTAATCTTTTTTAAATGTTTTTATCAAACACTTTCTTTAAATTTAGCTATTTGTGGTATTTTATAGATGTGTGCAATAAGGCCCCAACTCGATTTCTCTGGAGTGGCTAATGTGCCATGGCAAATAGGCAATTTAGACCAGTTCGAGTCTCAGTAGAGTACAATAAAGCGTAAATCTTGAAGGAACGACTTTTCAAGCGAATTGTTTTCAAACTCAATTGAGGAAACTTGATGCATATTGACAACACTTCTATGAACGAAAGTTCACGTACATGAATAATTAAATATCTTTGTCGCGGTAATGCTTTGCGCGCTTGTGTTTGCATTTGGTATTGAGCTTCTGTTAGGCCATATCTTGTAGACTTTAGGGATTGTTTTCTGCCGAAAAGCGGACTAATTAAATGTGAAACAACTTCTTTCTTTGACTTAACTCTTGTTGTTTCTTCTTCATTTCTCGGCCTCTAGCGCCGTGGCGTTGAATGACCAGACGATGTAATAGAAGTAGACATATTGTTACAGTAACAACCCAATTTGCTACCATCTTCGGGGGCCCTGAAAAATGAAAATGATTCTAATGGCTGGCGTAAGCGCTCAAAGCATTACAGTGATTCCGAATGATGTCTTGTCCTTGGTGGTTCTAACTCATGGTAAACACGGTCTGGGAGCGGAGGCTTGACACTCGGTATTCCAGACGAGGAAATTAAAGTATTATATTCGTCGTCGTCCATCTCTTCGTAATCGGGATCGTTTGAATCATCATCCTCAGTGACGTCATCGTCCCTTTTCAGGAGGGGATAACTCGATTGGTTTCGCAAAGGAGATTTCACACTTTCGATAATCACGCCATTATTTTTGGACAAGTGGCAGCTGTATCGCGGCTCATATGAAGCAGAAATTGATTCTAAAGGATAGGTAAGGATAATATAAACCTCAACAAATCGATCGATGAGAAAATTGGAAAAATTTAGTGGGAATTTTGCTGGGAGACACATTTTATGACGTACAAATGTACCGACTTCATCTTGAAGGTAAAAAACCTAATAGTTCAATACTAATGAAACCAACTGACCAGAAAAACAATTAAATTCTTTCTGTGATTATGAAATGCCCATATTCAACTTTCAGGCGCATGCATGCAATAAAATCAGCCAGCTCAAGAAATTTTTCCAACTTTTTGTATGCAACTGAAGCATGAAGTTTAGATTTCTGTTTGAAAGGTTCTTAGAGAATTACTGTACATTCAATGAATGGACGGTTAACTTTTAACACTATCAACAAAAATCTTTCCTTGTGCGTAAATTACAAGAGTCATGGCGACAAGTTGATTAATCTGATAACTTCAAGAATTTGATCTTACCCATTGAAGCTGCGTCTTTTAATATGGTTTCAATCACATTCTATGAATGCAAACAGCAAGTTTGTTAGTTAAATTGATCTAAAGTCATTTCTATACTTATCGTCTTTAGAGACGAGAAGAATGCATTCATTTAAGACAATTTTAAGCCACTTTTCTGCGTACTCTGCTCCTACAACCCTTAGGGTATATCCCCTTTTATCACAAACAATTCATACCATATCAGCATTGTCTCTGCTCAGCGAACAATATGGATCATAGCTTTCCCTATTCGTTTTCAAACTCGTGTAATCTTCGTCATCCACCTCAATGACGGTCGTATCTTGAATCAAACCGAATCGAGCTTGTGTCGTCATGTGTACTGAAAAGAGAAAATGAATCTGTTATAGAACAATTGCAATATGTCTGTGTTGGAAAAGAGAGCTCTTTGTTTACACTTTTATTTTGATCGATATCTATAATCATAACTATAATTACAAAGTTTTTTCGCGCTAATTCCTTTAGTTTTATCAGCAAAATTATGAAAAGAATTTAAAGTTAGATAGAAGGACATGCGACATCCATTCCCCGGAGTTTTGCATCTCGAAAGCAACAAAGCCAAAATATATGTCAAAAAGATGAAAATCATGGTCGAGGATGGTCAAACAATCGTCGTAATTCAAATAACATGATATAATTGATGATGCAATGATTGTAGGTGAAAACTACCTATTTCGTGACCAATAACAAGAATGCAACCTGCAAAGATGAATAAACCTAATGTATTGAAAAATCTTACCTTTGGGAGGTGGTTCACTGTTGCCTTGAGACACCTTTGGCTGTGGATGTTTTCTGTGAAGAGCAAATCAAAAATGAATAAAAGGGAACATCTTCAATAGACGCTATCAATGTTAACTGGCGAAGAAAACAGTTAAATTGGCAATGGTTTTGCTGTCAATCTCTAAAACCCTTTCTCTCTCTTCTTGCTTCTTCATCAGTCAGCTATATCTAGTTTTGTCTACTGTATTTTCTTGTCTCAACGCACATAGCATTATGATCTTTTCTAGTGTAACCATGTATCTTCCTCTAAGACTCTTACCTTTTAATCTTGACGTTAATATCATTCTACTGATCCTATGCACATAGCCTAATCATCTAAGTATAGTTTTGGGCCTGGCCTCTTGTGTAAAACATCTAACACATGCTGCACGTCAGATATCCTTGCTTCTGATTATGTCAAAAGGTCTAACCCCTGAAGAGAACCTTAATTACCATCTTCAGACGGCTATGTACTTCCAACTTTGCCATCTGTTCTTTCCTCAATGCTACTGTCTCTAAGCCATACAACATCCGCCTTGTCTCGCAACTATATAGTAGAGCTTGCCCTGAATCCACCTCTCACCTGAAATTTTCCACTCGAAAACTTGCCTACATTTTTGCGTTCAATCATAACAAATCGCGAAATGACTATTTATAAGATTTTGAATTCTCTTTACCTTGTCCTGTGACGAACAAAGCAAACAGCGAAAAGGATGACAACGATAATGACGAGACATACTCCGACGGATACTCCAATGATAATCGACATCGGCACACTAAACGTTTTGCTTTCAATAATATCTTCTCGCTCGACGGGGACTGTTACCTTTGCAGATGTCACCTGCTGAAATGTAAATTTGAAACATTTAAGACCCAAACGGGCTTTACAGATTTAAATGCATGAAGAACAACAGTTTTGAAGAACCGTGCTCAAAAGATAGTCTTACTCAGAATAGTGTAATGAAAATTTCTACCTACCTTAGGTTTTGTTGTAGGTATGACATTAAATTTCAGTGTGGAGATTGTCATTTTGGTGGTAGGAGTTGGAAGTACATCTATAATAATAAAACACATGAACTTATCCTTCAAAAAAGGTATTAGGACAAACTTTTCCTTCATATATTAAAAAGTAATTTACTTTGAAAGGCAAACAGAAAAATTTCACGTGTATAATTAGTTCTGTTTGGATTATTGACTGCAATAAACAAAGCTATTTACATGGATCTGATTTCACTGATGACTCGATCTCCCTGTATTCTGGTATTCTTAGGCAATTAAACTCACCTAAACTTTGATTTCCTTCGCTTTTGAAAACGAAGCATCCAGTCTCTGGATTATCGTTTGCTTTGCTGCACGAAAACATCAGTTTAGCGATCAATCCGAGGTATTTTTTATCAACTTTCTCCCACTGAATAAGAAATCAATGATTTGAAAAGAGGAAATGTGAGGCTTCAATCATGTTTTTCATTAACAAATTACATGCAAAGTTTCTCAAAAATGATCGAACTATTTTCTAGAGCAGAAAAAATAAAAAAATTCACATGAACAGGGTTTTAGATTAAGGAAAGTTTAATTTAGCGATTTAGACCTAAAGATTTATGATGAAAAAAAAACGAGGATTTCAATTTTATGCTCATGCTTCAACAATGAGCCAATGAAACTTCCTTTCTTCACAAGAAAAGATTAGATTGAGATTTAGACTCAGTTTTGAATTTGGATTTAGAATTACATCTCAATCAAACAAAATTCTTAGAGACACAGCAGAAAGCAATGATATCAGTCACATCTTACCTCCAGAACGAGAAAGATTGCATCGTTAGGCATGAGCTGAGCTCTTGCTGTAAAAATATCATTGACATTTGGCCATGTGCGCCAGTCTCCTTCGTTACTGAGGTACGCCGAACTGTTTTTTATGTCACAATTTATCGTGTTTTCATAGTATCCTTGTGCCATTCTACTTAACCCCAAAAATCGAACATATTTTCTCCCTTTTCTCGAGAAATCCAAGATTGGAAGGTTTTGATCCGTGATATACCCTTGACCATGTTGAATTTGCTGGCCCAAAGATTTGCATCCTAAATATGACACAACGGAGATTTGGATAAAGAACTGATCTGTTTTGTGCTGTTGTTGATCGTTTTTATATTTAATCTCACATATACGAACGAAATAACGCTTGGTTATTTAGACACGTACGAAAAACCTTTACAGTTTATGTTATGTGAGCAGCACATATATATGGAGTGAAATGGCACACAGTGGTACATATGTATCCAAAATGATACTAGAACATAGGGCTTGATAAAAGTATTCGTATATAGTCGAATCTTTTCTTGCAGACACCTCTCAGATGAGGATGCCCATCGTCAACAGACATTGCTCTCGGGTCCTTGCTAATATGTTACTAATTTTAACCTCTTATAAACTCGCTTAAACGAAAACCACCCTGTAAGTAAGAATAATGTCCAATTTTTCATTGCTGAGAGTTTGCATCAAGTGAGTCTGAATTAATCTAACATCAACAGAGACCTGGTAACTATGGGAAGGACAATGGGGACACTCTCCCTCTCTTCGTGAATTTTAAAAGTTTTGCGCAAAAAGTGTTCTTGTTTCAAAGAGCATTTGGCACCATATAACTTTTATTTATTTTTTGAAAGACTAAATTGTTTTAAGATAAACTTAAAAGCGACTGATGTAAATAAACTTGCTAGAAAAAAGATCAAAAACCTTATAGCCTCCTCCCCCTACCACTCCTACAAGCCTTGGGAAAGAGCTAAGTCAATCGTCAATCTCACCCAATCAGAACACTTTCATTTGTCACGTGACCAAGTTGCACGTTGTGGAAATGCGAACTATTCGAACTTCTATCCAGAAATGTCAAAGTTATACAGAAAACAAACATTTGTTTTAGTTTTTTCTTTTTAAATTGTTGGAAATAGACTTGTACACCGTCGATGACGATAAAAGAAAGACTGGAGGACGCTTTATTGAAGTAAGCAAAGCAAATAACTAAGTATTTTGCGTCAAATTGATTTTAGACCTCATTTGTTTGAAATGTTCAGAAATTCGTTGCGGACCATGCTTGCAAATTCGCTTTCATGTCAAAATTCATTGTGAATTGAAACACAAATGTATGAATTAGGAGAATGGCACACACTGTTTATCTTGTTTGATGTTTAAAGGATTAAAGTTAGTTTTACGATTAAAAAACGTTTTCAAATATAAAAATGTCCGACATGTTTGTGGAAGTGGCAAGATAGTGTAATTGTGCATTCCACATTTAAATCTAAATATGCCATTTTACATATGGTTTATTTACATATTTATTTACATATGGTTTATGCCTTGTAATTCATGTGCATTTTTATCTCAAAGTCAAATCTCAACATCACAGGCTTTATGATAATTAAGCTCTATTTTGATCATGACACCAAACATATATTTAGTTGTTTTGAGGGAAAGTGTGTGTGAGGGAGGGGGGCAGGGGGTTGGGGGAAAGATTAAAATCTGCTGAAATGTTATATTTGATTGGATTCAATTCCAAACAACCTCTTGCTTTTCAAAAATATGTCCAAGTATCAATGCCCTAACCAGATTGTTCGACTAGTCATTGGGATGCACATTTTGGTAATAGATAACTATGTTTGGTAAGTGCATCCTACTTATATTTATGTGCCGATATATGGGATATGATAATATTTTTAACATTCTCACAATTCAAAACTAGTGACACAACCATATCTCAAACATTATGTAAGTTTATATACTGCTAAGTTCTGCACCATTCTGCTGAACACAATAATTGAGCTGTATGGCTTTATTAATTTTATCCATGACGTCACAGATGATGTCACGATGACGTCATACATGTCAAAGGACGTACCGAAATTTTCATTATATCAGATAAGTTTCTCCATCCTGTTTTGACCTTAAAGATGGGCAAATTAAAGAAAATAGCTTTTTTTTGGACAATTTAATGATTTATTTAACGTATTGCTAGTTTGAATTGTTGCTTTATGTTAATATAGAAATTTAGTTTGATAAACACAACTATGTGTCGTTTTATAAAGTTCTTATTAAATCTACTTTAATATGCTATGGGCTACGCCACGTGCTGTAACGCTAAATAGAGAATGCCATGCATAAAACCACAACAGTTGTATACAATAATCTTTCTTTATGCGTGTACTCCATTTCATGCTTTTTTTTTGCAGCCATTGCTAAAAAGTGATCCATCAACACGTGCGAATTCCGAAATCGTTTAATTTTCAACCCTACTAGTTGCATTATTCTATCTTTCATGTAAAAGATTTTAATATAGATTTAGAATAGCACACGGAACCCCATTGCCCTGGTAGGTCTAGCCTCCTGATGGGACTCGTGTAAACCGCTCCTAATGCACTTTTAATGACCAATATCCCATTATGAAATGAACTTTTAGAAAATTCATCTAAACATGAGTATGAATTCCCTAAACCTTCAGCTAAGCTTTAAAATAATAGTTCCGAATGTTTGCGTCCTAACTTCCGGTCTTGAGTTACACACACGTTTTCCAGGGGCGTGCATTAAGGAGTCGTGCGGGTGTGTACTCTCTCAGCTTTGGTAAAACGTGTTTATAAAAAGTCGGCTCAGAGACTGACTGTGGACATAAAGTCGGTTAAAATTGTGGGCTCTTCTATTAAAAGACGACTCTGCAAAAGTCGGCCATCCCTGAGCGTGGAACATCCGAAAGTATTTTTTAATGTCCTTCCCCCCTGGTGCTGTAAAGTCATGTGACTATGCAATCGTGAGATCATTTGAAAATACTCGATAAATAATAATTCGGAATCATTACAAATGTTTGAGTGAAATTTTGTTCTAAAATTATTTACGCTTTCACGAGAAGTCAGTTTGGTGAAATCGAAATCTACATTATAGTCTGACGGAAACGTCTAGAAATAATATTGTAACAGACGATTCCGGAAAGGCGGCATTTCAACTCAGTGCAATATCTCGTTGTGTATTGCAAATATGAAAGCCGTAACACATCTTCCCAAGAGTGGTATTTTGGTAGAATACTAGTTAGCAAGAAACATCGTACTTTTCGAAGCTTATCATAAAGACAATTTAATTTTTTGCCAGCTTTCTGAACAAATTTAATTGAAAATTAGTCGACTTCCACGAGCATGGCGCCATCATATTTTTTCAAAATTTTTTCACAAGTCATTTAATGAATAGCACCCGAGCAAGACCTTTTAAACTTTCCTTTCATCCATAAATAGACCTGACAGTTTACAAAAATAGCCGTACTTTGTTATGAAAACAACAACGATCACACGCCAAAGAGGAAATTATCCCGTGACCAAGTGTTCTGATTAAGTGGTTTTCCACTTTCAAAAAAGCACGCACGCACACGCACGCACGCACGCAAGCAAGTAACAGCAAGAGCTCTTTGTCATTAATAAGGAAGTTCAATACGAATCAAAAGCATGGTGTCTTAGTGGGGGATTATGTATGGAGGATTATACCTGGGGTTTTGGTTGCGGCGAGTTTTCTTGTGCCTATGATCAAAGTTAAGTGTAAAATGACTGCTCCAAAGATAAGATGAAGGATCATCTTCTTTGAACTTTAATTTTTTATTGTGAAATGGTTCCCGTGATGTTTCTATTGTAGTGTCTCTCCTTTCGTTATCTTTGCAATACTTATACCTCAGTTATTTTCTTTTTTTATAGTTCACATGAAAACACTCTCTCATTATCAATGAACCACAACTAAATTTCCAAAGACATTTTAATTAATCACATTTTCATTTCGCAAAGAACTGTTGATTAATCACATTTTCTGTACCAATTAACTTAACAGGCCATATTTCCAAAGTTTTTATTCGCCATTCTGTCGCATTATTATGATTATTTTGTGTGGTTTACCGCTTCGTGGTTTATATTGAGACGAATCGTTAATCTAACTACATTAGTGGATTACCGGTTATGGACTCATGGGAAACTTCACTAAGTAGGAAAGCACTAGCTGACAGTCAGTCAGCTGCTGACTGTTATACTACCGTAGAATGCGAACATAGGACACTAACCTGTGATATTTCTTACGTTTCTTGAGGATATACATGTTCTAGAATCCATGCGATATGTTTGCCTCTCTTTATTGCACTTGCAAAAGATGCATGGAGGCGACGTAAAACAATGCGCGTTCGCGTTTCGGCAACTGTCCATATTTCTATTGTCAAAGGGATTTGTGAATTTGTCTCCGTCGCTTGATCGCCATACAACCGCGACATTTGCACAATTTGCGCTTTTGGGCGATAACGTGACGAGCGCCAAAGAAATCCACGAGTAGATGACAATAAAATGGGTCATGTCTTTGAAGTTTGCGCTCCACATGTAGAAATGCTTTGATTTGGAAATTTAATATGAATTAAACGCTTATGGCTTTTAAATTAAGTAGATGCTGTAAAGGATTTGGTGACGGTCCGTCGTTAGTATGCTAAGTAAGACGAATGGCTTCAGTTATTTCTTTTTCCGGCGAGTTCGTGCACGTGTTTTGAAAGCGTTCTGATTTGCTAGTAGTTTTTCTTATTTGCCACCGCGAACAGATGCCTTCTTTCTTTTCGATACCTTTTCCTTTTCTTCTGTAAAGATTATTGAAGTGTCAATACGTCGTCCCTCGTTCTGTTTTTCTTTTATTTTTATGCTTTTCTATATTCCTTTCAGCAATATTTGGAGAGACGCTCAGCCATGCGTGCATTAGCGATAATTTCAGGTTACAAAGTTTCGTATGTGCGACTTCCAAGTGCCCGTGATTCAGTTTCTCGGTGTCTTCGATTCTGTTCAAAATTTTAACTCCTACTACGTAAGAGATCTCGTGTTCGTGCTCAGGTATATGTCCTTGTTATCAATATCACGCACACGCGTCTTTGACGTCTTCCTTAATGCGCCTTTATCTATATATTCTCTTTTTCATGTACGCGAAGGTATTAACTGCAGGCAGATCTTGGTTTGCTTGCTGCACCAAAACTTGATGTCAGTTTTCTTTACCGAACATATTTACTTATCGTTAAAGAGTTCTTGATTCTTCTTTGTTTATTGGCCCGTCGGATGGCTTTGTTGATCTAATATACGATTCCGCAACAATTCAACGTCCTAGAGGTGTTTGCGTTGCAAATTTTGATGACGTAATCCTATCATAAATTCAAAATGTTGTGCCAACTTATTTTGTACTTTCATTGACTTTTCCAGTGGCCGCGTCGATATTTATTTCGTTGCGTAGCCTTATTTTAAAGCGCATCGTAATTTGAAATCCAAACTCAACAGGGCGAGGCGAAAGATTATCTTGTTTGAAGGAAATCAATAAATAGCTTCTATCAACACCTCACGTCGTATTAAATGTCGTCTGAGAACACAGAGACGAAGATTATTCATAATGGGGGAATGAATAGCTAACGAGTTGAAGGGTTTTGTTATGATTGGGCAGGTGTCGGCCACACAGATAAAGAACGCGAAATGGGCCACGTATTGAAAGCAAGCTGCATTTGCTAATTTCCCACCTGAAGAAGCTATAACTACAAGAGGTCACTGCATAGAGTGATGTTGACAATCATCAAAACAGGTCAATACGCTTGCGTTGTATTGTGTATCAAAGAGAAATTGTTATTGAAATGAATGGTTTCCTCTCATCTCGTTGCTATAAACGTCTGTCAGCTATATCTGGGAGAAAATTTACTCTGTATTACTCCGTGTAATGGTGCAGAGTGAGAAATTCGTAATTGAGTGAATATTCGTTATTAATTCTATGATCGCAGACGAAGATTTGTAAATTTTTAAAATCAAAATTTTATCTTTTATTACACAACGTATAGCTCTCTCATTAGCATAGATGAGATATGCAGATCGCACTTTGAAATTTTTTCGTTTTTGATTTCTAATTGATCATTGCACATACAAAAGGTGTTTAAAAATCACTTAAAATTTTACATTTAGCATTCAGCGAAAGAATAGCATCGTTACTGTGCTTTATATGTATTATTTATCTTGATATTCATTGTTATTTTTGACGTATATTTATCGATAAAGTGAAAGTCTCAAGACAAATGTCGACATACACAAATTGGCGATACCTTTAAAATGTTTACATTACACATATACAGGTTAAAAAAATGACGATCTTTATTCCCTGCTTCTGTTTCGCACTTTGTAATAATAATATCATCTTCTTCATAAAAAGTAAAACAGCCTATGGAAATATGCGTTATTTTAGCTGATCTTCCAGTATCTTTGAACGAGGAAATATCGTAAAGTTTATAACAAAAAACATAATGAAAGTTTACGTTACATTATGAGTGATGATCACTATTTGTTTGTTTGTTTTATTGGCCACACGTTTCATAAGTAGTATAAGTTGTACAGCTATGTTTAAATTTACACTATACCGAAAGTGACAATATATATCAGTAAATATTTACTTATATCAATTTAGCTACATCCCATGTTTTCATTGTGGCTTCATCAGATCTTATCGTTTTAAATATACATCGCATATCTTTATGATCTATGTACACGTTGCATAATTTTAAATATTTACTCATTAAGATGTGGTGCTCATTTTGTCAATATTGTGCACACTGGTATATTTAATACGTAGGCAGAGATTTTTGAAAATATATGTGCAGAATTGCTGACAGTTTCAAAAGGCAGATTCCCAAGAAAATCTTAGTCATCTTGAAGTTCAAGATTTGACTTTAAACAAGAGACGTAGATATGAGTGTTGATTTTTGACTTTATTTCGAAGTTTTTATTATCAGACACCATGAAACACAACACAAAACGCACAGAATAAAAAACGCATTTACACATAAATATACACATTGGGATATATAGTAATAAATACGTACATTTAAGAATGGGCATAGTATACACAGTTTGTTTTAGAAAGATGAGTACACAAAGTTAGCTACTTAATATGCTAAGATAGTACACACTACTTGCAAAAGGAAGTTAAAATTAAAACTCATGAAGCGTTTTAACGACGGTTTTCAACACTTGCATTGTCTTGAATGTCCATAGATTTATTTTGAATCAACTTTCAACGAGCATTTCTACAAGAATCATGCATAACTTTTTTCCTAGGATGAAAAGATATTCTAGCTATACATTAAAAACTAAAACCAGGGCTACTTTGATTGGAAAGATATGCGACCCGCATTTTTAGGTGAAGAGAATACGTAAACAATTTAAAACCACCGTAAAACAATACATTCCTGGGATGGTGACGAGTTAAGCGCATTTACTAAAGTAATCATTTTATTGCTGTAGCACGCAACAAAAATAAGCTATTGTCTTCACCCATCTTTGTGATTCACGCATCTCGTCTGAAGATAAATACGAATTGATCATCTGCGAAATCTACATTCGTGTGAAAAAACATAAGCAAGAGAACATTGAAATCTTATCTTTGAGTGACGAATATCATTGTGATAATACTGACCTTGACGCCTTTTTTTTAAGGATTGTATTTGTATTGAAGTAGCATTGAGTGGCTTTACCCCTCGGAGATTTAATGATTTTAATGTATTAGATATTGTACCGTGAGGTAATCGTTAAAATCCACGGAGATTTACGACAATAGTTTATTATTGTTTACATTTATACAAAATTTCACCTTGCGACAATAGTTTGACATTTATCCGGAGAAATGCGTTTCGATATGGCCAATCTTTTATTTTGGTGACTTTTCTTGCGTCATGCGTTGCCACGGCACTGAGCCCTTGGCCTAATTACTGGAAGTCTTGGCCTTGGCCTCTAGTTGAAATCACTTTCGCTTTTAAATAAGCACGTAATAGCTTGATATTGACTTTGAAATATTGCTTTTAAGTCTTGTCTCTTGCTATAATGACTGGATATCTTTAGTTTACGAGATGATGTTTTTAGAGTGTGTTTTATAATTTATTTCTTCAAATTATCGGCTGGGAAAGGTGTTTGGTTACGGTGGCAATGCGAGTTTCTAATTGTTAAAAAATTTTTGAATGTGTATAATTACTATTCGTCTGTCGTTAGATGATAAACGAACTTCCTCTTTACCCTTGCCGACAAGCAAATGAACAAATCCACCATTCCTGGGCCGAGTTTTATGATGGGAGTGGGTTTTTAATGTATTTCGTTCGTGGCTAGAGTTACAGCAGGTGACGTCAAGCAAAACTAAAGTGAACGTTACAATCATGAATTTGTCATCTCTCTTTAGAAAACCAAACACAAAATCATATGTTGTGCAGGGTTCCATATGGAGATATATTATTGTGTTGTTTTTAGTTGCAGATAGTTGTAGATCGTCGATCCAGGTTATTGCAATCCTGTGTAGGATTGTTGGTGGTGGTATTGATAAACGTTTTGAATAGACTCTGAAGATAACTACCTCAAAGGTTGTAGAAACGTCAGTTAGCACCAACACCAACTGTCCCCAGAACTGCATTAATCTGGACGATCTACATCTAGAAACATGTAAGTGTACCTATCTGGATCAAATCATTCGCTTTGTTGTTTTAATCGTTATGTGTTCATCACACGAGTTCACCTCGAAAAGTTTTCTTTGTTTGGACATGAAGTTATTGCATCCATAGGCATGAGAATAAAAAGAAATTTTGTATATTTTATAAAAGCTATTGATGTTATTGTACGTTAGAAAATTGTTTTTCAGAGGCCTATTACAGCTCGGAAAGAAACATAGCTTCTGGGCGATACTCCTGTCATGTTTGCGACATTTACACTGTAATTCTTATGTTATTTCTGGCTTCAAGTGTGAACAATAATTCTGACCTTACTAAGTATAGGATATTTATTGCGGCGTTTACGATAAGTTTATCTGAAAACATGATGTTATAGTTGTTAGTTATCGTTCTCAGAAATACTAAGGCAAATGTTGCAAAGTCTCGTGTGTGGCCCATAAAATTGCACGTTTTCTTTGTTCTTTTAACAAGTGCCATCTTTTGTAAACTTTGATAGAGCAAAATAATGAAAAATATAAGAAATACGTACGTGCATCGAATGATTTTACACTGAAAGAGACACTTTGATATATTAACACAGAAATGTTTACACGCAGGCTCTATTTCAGAGAACAGCCTTACTTTACAACGTAAATTTACAGGAAATAGCAATTGCTGATTGGGATTTCTACACTTTAGAGCATGCGCATTCTCCGTCTCACTTGAAATTTGCTCATGCGCAGATGTTTGATCATAAGCAAAAATGGCAGCGTGGTGATAAGCGCGGATTTCTTCTTATAAAGTTTATTTCAGTTTCTACAGGTGTAGTAGAAAGTTTTAGGTTGGCGTTTAAGGGAAGCGGCAAACATCGACTACCGCTTGCCGTTGAGGTTTGCGTTTTGCAATTCGCATTTTCCTAAGATAAATCTCTTGTTTTTTGAAAAGTTTGTCAATGTAAAAGGCATAGTCATGTTGTATACTTACATAAAAATTTAACATTGAGCCATAAACCTCACTTAATTGAGTTAAAAGTACTAAAAATCTTGCCGTAGTTCACCAACCGCAAGAAGGTCCTCTTGCCGTTAAAACGTGAACCGCAAACCGCAACGTAAACCCGCAAAGCAAACTGCAAAGCCATGATCACGTGACTTTTTGCAGTTTGTCGTCAACGCCAAACTAAAACTCTCTATTGTACAAACGTTTACACCAGATGAAGTAGCATATTTTTAGGATTTTAAACCAACAAAGACATGCATATGTTTCTTTGCGTTGGCCGCTGTTCTGTTGCTCTAAGATTATGAGTTACTTTCGAAAAGATTTTCCAATTTTTGAAAATGGAGATTACTTCATGTAATTCACAATATCTAAAACTTGCTCATGCGCAGACATTTGACCCTCCACACATGGCACTATAGCACCGTACTGATGAACACGAGTTTTTTTTTCGAAGTTGATATTTCAGCTTCTAATAATATTTTTAATGAAGTTTTTACATAAGATAAAGTAGCAGATTTTTAAGGATGTCTTTAGAATTATATTACATTTTATATAATAAATATATATTTTAGTAGCTCGCATACAGGAATATGTTCATCAACTCTGTTATCTGATTTCTACTATCTTTTACAATAGACTTTGATTTGATTCATTGCTATGGCGGTCGTTACGTTTGCTCTAGGACATAGTAAACGGGCTCCTCTTTGATTTCTATATAAGAACAAAACACCTGGATTAATCTTATGTCGAATTTCGACTTCCAATGCTCACGGTAGTCACTGCTTTTGACTTTCAATTTGGTTTCTTAGTCATAACTTATTCCTCGATTTCAGTTCCCTTCCTAATGAATGAGCTGACGATCTCATTGTTGTTATACAGATCATTTACTTCAGTGATATAGTTTCTTTTGTAATACCCTCATCAGCTATAAATGTATTGAGTTTCGAAAGTGCATCCTTGCGAGCTGTGCTCTCATGGAGTTTTCTTATGTGGAGTCCTTACATGCATCAGGTTTTTTATATCAGCAATGATCTGTTGTTGAAAGTTAAATCCAAACTTAAGACAGGAATGATATCTTCCTGAAACTGGGGTCCTTATGTATTTCACTAGGCCTTTAGTGTCATTATGAACTTGAGTCACGTGTTTTCAAAACTCTAAAGAAGTGTTGAAACTTAGGAAGTCCTATAAACCCCAGAAAATCTTGTTGCAGCAACGTCGATTCAAATAACAATTCTAGCATACTCATTTCAAAATTTCATGCTCACCCGGAAGGTCTGTTGTCTTCTTACAATTCTAAATCGTGCAGAAAAATATCAAATGAGAAAAAATCAATAGCTTTCATTTCCCTTAAGAATTATACATCATACCTGTGTAGTTGGCCACAGTGTGTCATATGGTGTATCGTCATCATTTTCTTTGACTTCATCAAACTTATTCTGCTGATGTTTATGCTTTTGAGCTGCAATATCTTTGTTGTTGTTTAATATTTTCTGGTTTGATGTCGGTAGCAGGTTATAATTTTTCTCTCCTTTAAATAAAATATAAAACCTTATGGAAACCTCAAGAAAATTTTGTGTAGTTTTATTCAGTTTTACTTTTTACTGCTACATCTTTGAAAATGGAAGCACGATTACCTTGCAATAGAGGACATTTGCCTGTAGTTTCCTGAAAAGTGGTAGATGTTTGTTGTTAGAAACAACCCTATTTACAGTCTCACATCAGTTTTAGTACTTTGAGTCGTTGCTATAATCTAACTTACACTGAAGTATTTTCGGTGGAAGGAACCACCAGTAGAAAACAAAGATTTTGGACAGAGCGTTACAGCCATTTGCAATTGACCGTGCGGCATGCATAAATTAAACTTTTGTTATAGTTTCAAAACTTGACGTTACTAACGGCTAACTTGACGTTACTATACAGCTATCTGATTGTTTCTAAGGCGTAACCCTGAGATAGCATGGGTCAATAACAAAGTGTCGCTCTCCAAGGCTACGACAAAGACACACTGTGTCTAACCAATACCAATTTAAAGTCATATAGCTAACGATTGAGTTTAACGTTTCCAAACGTCTTTCCATACTTGCCAAATTTCAACAAGTCGCAGTTGTTTATTAAATAAAAAACCACCTTCCATAACTTAACGCGTGTACGCCTTAGCAACCATGAGTTAGCCGTTAGTAACGTCAAGTTTTGAAGCTTTAACAAACGTTTAATTTATGCACGCCGTACGGTCAATTGCAAATGGCTGTAAGATAAATCAAAGGCTGGCTACTTAAAATATGTACATACAGTTCGAACATTTGTCTAATTCTAACTTTACTTTTCTTACCTTGTTTTGAAGTCTCTCTGATTTTGGCAGCAACTTCATGTAAGGTGTTTCTTCATTGGGTTCGGACGCTTTCAGGAATGTGTATCCTGACGCATCTGAGGAAATGTTTGTTTGAAGGTCCACTATGCGATACGGAGCACTGTCTTCTTCCGCTATGAAAGAAGAACAAGCTTTTAGACTTAAATAGAACGGAAAACAAGGAACGATAGGATATCAGTGTTATTGCTCGGGGCACGCTTGTTGATGTCACGTGAGAAAATTAAAATGGATACCACCTCATTCTTAGTGCGATAACATATTTACGCTTAAAGAATACTTTTGCCGTTATAAGGCCCAAATCACTAATGAAAAAGACCGACATAAATGCATGCAGCCATCTTTTTATCGAAAAGAAAGAAAGTGTGGCAATAGAAATTGATGACAAAAAGGGACATCTGTGACAAAAAGGGATATCTGTGACAAAAGTGGTGTGTGGGTGACAAAAATGGATATATGTGACAAAAATGGATAAATGTGACAAAAATGGATATATGTGACAAAAATGGATATCGTTATTCTTTAGAGTTTGTTGATGAAGGTAAATGTGTTGATAGTTTATACATGGATAATATATGGATAATATATGGTCTATATGGATAATTGGTATCAATGTGTGCTGAATAACATTGAATATTGGTATTTCGTGGGGTTTACCTTCTTTAATGTACTTACCGTCTATGTAACCGAACTCCTCATCCTGATCATTATTGTTTTTTCTATAAGAAAGAAGAATACATTAGCAAAGCTGCGTTTCTAAGACGAAAAAAAGAAAAGAGGAAAGTCAAATTTTGGCAGATCACAAAAGCATACACAGGTAATATTTTTAAGATGACACGAGTAGCGTTTTTCAGCAGACGTAGAGTTTCGAGGAAGGAGAGAAGAAAAAAAAAACGTTTCTTGATAGATGACCGAGGGAAGACACAAATGAAGAATTTGATAGATGATAGAGAAGACTCCAATGAGTTTTTTCATAGATGAGAGGGAAAATAGAATTGAAAACTCAGTCAGGTGTCAAGGATAATACACGGGTAAAATATTTTTCAGATTACAGAGAGACGATAAGAGGCCGAGTGAAGTATTGTAGTGATTTCTGCGTCATCTCTTGGCTTATTAGCGTCCACGAAATCTTTGAATGTATTTGAATGATCTAATGAAAATGCTGTCAATTTTTATGACCTTTTGATTCTTTTCAATCAAAGATAAGCCTTGAATGCCCGGTTTGATAAATGTGTCGTAATCAAAAAGCCAAAATAAAAGTGAATCGAGAAAAAATTCTCTGGCTGTAGAGAGTTACTACCATGAAACTTAAAAATAATTAATGCTAAAAAAGGCTAATTAATGCTAATAAATAATGCTAAAAATTAATTTATGGTGGAAACCTTCTTTCTTTCCTTCGACATCGAACCCATGTCCAACAGGTGGTGACAGTTGCAACCATCGCACCCAATCCGACACTCAATCCAATCACTAATCTGGATTTAGGGTTGTCGGATTTATTGTCTTGACCCTGCAAAAATACATGGTAGATTGAAGTGAACTAATGAGTTTTCCATTGTGCAGACGATCAAGTTTATAAATAAGAATCAACCAGTTTTGATAGTTGTTTGAGCTGTCAAATGGTTTTGATTGGAAAAAGCATTTGAAGTAATTTAGATATTTAAGTCATAGTAAAACGTTGTTAATAAACACCGAATTGAAAATTGAGATTAGATTGAGATTTGTTAGTTTGGATTAGAAATAGTTTCTGAACTTATCTATCTGATATCAAAACGCTGTCATCAGTAAAGAAGTTGTCGTTGCCCAATTCATACCTTAATTAAGATATATTTCTAACTTAGTTAATGTTTGTTGCCATCTTATATACATTTTCATATCATCGATCAACGTGCTTGGTTATTATTTTTCAAGCTCAACAGGTCTTCATGTGAACTGGGTGACCGCTCCTCACGATTCCTGACTAACTAGTCGAATTTTTCTATCATGCTTGTTAATTGCATTAAAAGACATTATCTTTGAGCACTGGGGCACGATTCTTCATTATTGGTTGAATTGTTGACTTGATTGGGAAAAAACCCGGAAAATCGAAAGCATTTGTTCTTTGTATATTTGACAAAAACTTTTCAGTATTATAGCTCTCACCTTTTTCAGTACTATGTAGCTACGTGCAGGCCTCTACCTTTTTAGTACTGTAGTATTGCAGGTTTTACCTTTTTTAGTACTGTGTAGCTACGTGCAGGCTCTCTACCTTTTTCAGTACTGTGTAGCTACGTGCAGGCTCTCTACCTTTTTTAGTACTCTGTAGCTATGTGCAGGTTTCTCTTTTCAGCACTGTTGTTACGTGCAGGTTCTCTACCTTTTCAGTACTGTAGCTATGCAGGCTCTCTACCTTTTTCAGTACTGTGTAGCTACGTGCAGGTTCTCTATCTTTTTCAGTACAGTGTTGCTACGTGCAGGCTCTCTACCTTTTTCAGTAGCTACTGTAGCTACGTGCAGGTTCTCTATCTTTTTCAGTAGCTACTGTAGCTACCTGCAAAATTAACCTCGTGTTACAAGACATGAATTATGCTAGTCTTAATTGGACATCTGTGGTTGCTCTTGTAAACAAATAAGTCGAACTTTTCTAACACGCAATGTAAATTGCATTTAAAGACATTAACTTTGAGCTTAGCTGGGGCACGATTCTTCATTATTAGTCACAAAAAACCTCGAAAAACCGAAAGCACTTGTTCAACGGATATTTGACAAAAAACGTTTTCATTACTGCAGCTACGTGCAGGTTCTGAACGTAAATGAACTTGTTGTTACAAGACATGAACTGTGCTAGCCTTAATTGGACATCTGTGGTTGCTTTTGTAAACAAATTAGTCGAATTTTTCTATCATGCTTATGAATTACATTTGAAGACTTTGACCTGTAGATTAGCTAGGGCACTTTTCTCCATTATTAGTTGCGAAAAAACCCCGAAAAATCGAAAGTACGTGTTCTTCGTATATTTGACAAAAACTTCTTCAGTATTGTAGCTACGTGCAGGCTATCTATCTTTTTCAGTACTGTAGCTACGTGCAAAATTAACTTGGTGTTACAAAACATGAATTATGCTAGTCTTAATTGGACATCTGCGGTTGCTCATGTAAACAAACTAGTCGAATTTTTCTATCATGCATGTCAATAGCATTTAAAGAAATTAACTTTGAACTTCGCTGAGGCATATTCTACGGATATTTGACAAAAACATTTTCAGTACTTTAGCTACGTGCAGGCTATCTATCTTTTTCAGTACTGTAGCTACGTGCAAAATTAACCTCGTGTTACAAGACATGAATTATGCTAGTCTTAATTGAACATCTGTGGTTGCTCCTGTAAACAAACTAGTCGAATTTTCCTATCATGCATGTCAATAGCATTTAAAGACATAAACTTTAAGCTTAGCTGGGACACGATTCTTCATTATTAGTTGAATTGTTAACTTGATTGCGAAAACCCCCGGAAAACCGAAAGCACTTGTTCTACGGATATGCGACAAAAACGTTTTCAGTACTGTAGCTACGTGCAGGTGTTCTATCTTGAGTATCTCTATCTACAAGCGGTATCAAAGTCTTTACTCCGTATTTTGACGTCATTTATAGAAACTACACAAAGAGTGTAATAAAGTTACGAACAATCTATGCGCGAAAGCATTACTATAATTTTGTTAGATGGTGACAAAAAAAATACATCAGTGATGGCTTATCCCATTGTTATGTGACTTAACACATTGTGAAAATCAGCTTCGTTGAAATGTAGCTAATGTCCCGATTTAACACACTCGCTCTTCGTTTACTTGAACCTTACTTTTTTTGTTCCTTCTGGAGCTGTGGTCGTCGTCAGTTCGGATTCACGTCTTCTGGATATATCTCTTGCTGAAATTTTTAAGAAAGAGATGCGTATAATCTTCTTTAATGTTATATCTTATTTTAATACCGTGTCAGTTTTCATACATGATTAAAGACCGACAACAACGTGGAAAATTGCTAAAATTTGCATTGTTTTGTATTTTATGTCGCTTAAAGGAAGTTGAGTCATTTTGGAATGACGTTTGATTGCGTAGGTAAATTAATTATATGTTAATCATGTACGTCCATCAGCCAGTTATGACGTTTCATACTGTCTAATAACTTATACTCTTTATTGCGCAGATTTCCTTCAAGCAACCGTAAATACTAGCGTAAAATTATTAAAAATACTGATCAGTTGTAGTTCACAGTAGTTGTTCTCGACTCAACTGGATTTTGTTACAGTAGAGCTTGTGCCGTAGATACGCATGAGTTAAGCCAGACAATTATTCGATATTCTTTATTAAAACTTCGAGTGTGAGAAAGCCATCGTATTGCTATATCCACTCCATCTTTGTGTAGATATTAGAGTGGTGAAGCCAGCGCAATCTTTTACTCCTATACAATTGCAAATTTTTCAGCGAATAAACCCAAAAATCTTTGCATTGTCGAAGTAAAAACCGGCTGACTTCGTTACTCTATATTTAAAGGGACTCATGTTATCTTGGTTGTCAAATATAATATATAAATCTGATAGAATGCTACAATGCTAACTTACTGAGCAGGTTACTTTTGATGATTTCGTATATTTCGTCTCCTTTGCAGTGAATATTCAATAGAACGTCTTTGGTGAAAGTGTCACTCCTCCTCAGATCAATGATACACTAAATGAAAGAAGGAGACCACACACGGATTTATAATGTACTCTGAAAGGTAAATGTTACCTAGAGATTCTAACATCCTGATTTGGCACGAGTAGATATGTCTCACGCCGCGTAAGACTCGATTTTGCTGAAATTCATGAACATAAGAAACCGTTACCTTGCCTTACACGACTCCCCGCTCACAGTAATCAACTGAACTCATAAAAACTTAGTGCATGTAGTATAGTGAGAATTTTTCATCGAACTACTGATAAAAAGAAAGTGTATGGAGGCACATTGTTGACGTAATATAAGGGCAGGCACTTGGAAATGAGGAGATCAATCTCAACAAGCTCACTAAAATATGCAACGGAAAACATCGCGAAGTTTCGAAACACGCGACTTCGAAACTTCGAGGAATTTTGATCAGCGCAATACTTAATACAAAAACACAGTTCTTTGAAGACTAAGGCACTTTGGTTGTGGTTAAATGAGCGAGAAAATGTGCAAAGGAGATGTCGAGACGAATGAAGTTGTGTACAAACTAGTCTAACATCTCAATGCAGCATAGTCTCGCAATATTTTGATTTTGTTGTATTATCATGGGGCGCTTTGTGTGGAATCATAATCGCTTTCTGGAAAGTGTCTTGACCTTTGAGCAATCCACCCTTCCTTCATCTATTTTCGCCTATAAGCGAAGTTCTCGGGACAAAGCCATGTACTTCCTTGGCAATTTATAGTCGGATATATTTGGAATTTGAGTGGGCCAATAAATAGCGATAGTTAAATAGGAAATTTCCCAATCGTATAGTTTCTTGGGTTCGGCCGGCATTGTTTATTTGGTCAGACTATGTGAATACAGGCCAGTCTTATTGGCAACGATCGCGTGATTAGAAATTTCATTCGAAATGTTCTATCAACAGCGAACTTTACTCACGCAAGTGAAGCCTTTGAAGACTGCATTTTTCCCCACGATGCTTTGTGAAAAAGTTTTTGTGATAATCTTATTAATCTGAACAATAAACTCTGTATTGTGAAGTTTGATAAGGAAAGTGAAAGTTTTCCCCCACGATGCTTTGTGAAAAACTTTGTGTTATGATTTCATAAAACTGAGCAGTAAATTCCTTATGGTGAAGTTTTAATAAGGAAACTGGTGATCATTACGTACCGTAAAGTTTCCTCTTTGCTTTGCCAAATTAGTCGAATATTTGTTGAAAAGCGCAGAAGTATTTTCTAAATGGCGTAGCTCAAACAAATTTGCTTCGTTGTAAATTATTTTAATTGTACAATTAGGAAAATAACTCTTTTCCGATTCCTCTGTGACTAAGCACGAGCAATTACCTGTTAAAAGATTAAAATGGGAGTTGGATGGCAAAACATTCGGGTGGTAAGGGCACGTGATCATGAAATTAATTATTGTTACGGCGTCGTTTAGTTGATGAAAATCATATTGCAGATGTAGATATACTGAAAGATGAAAAATAATTGTTGATCGAACGTTCGTCGAAATAAATTATAGTTTTAAATTCAGCTATACCTTTATGATAATGCCATTGTTTCTGAAGTTACGTGATTAATTATACATTAGGAAATGATACTCGACTGTGAATTATTATAATCTAATAAACAGTGTAACACTGTCAGCGGAGGGCAATGATCACGTGATTAATATGCGAATGAATCATGTATATGTTAAGACAAGTGGGGTGTGTAGTTTCACTATTTAAAGAACAAGCGTCAAACAAGCAATACACTGAGGGTGTTGTATTTCGCTCACTCATTTCCTGTGATTTTAACATGAAGTAGGTCAGCTAGGAAGCTTAGCTCGGAATTGTGCATTTGGAAAATCATAGTCTTCAAGAGATTTTTGAAGCCATGCTATCCTGTGGCAAGCTTTATTATCCTGGCATCGTGTGATTGGTTCCTGTTTTAAGCATCGTGTTGTCTTTAATCTTCGTAATACATGCACGTATTATAACAAGGCAAATCATTGCCTGCAACGTCGATAATGCTCCTTTAGTTTGTCAAAAAGTGCGCGTGTGAATAAACCACTTTTCTGCTTCTACTTTTTATAATAATCTCAATGTAACAACGCCAACGATGGGCTAAATACTACAGTATAATGTGGCCAAATACCAAAATTTAATTACAAAAATCGACGATTGTGTTATTTCTATTGTATGAAGTCATTCCTCGTGCTCAACCAATCGCTTATAAGATAACTTTTTATGTTTTGTGATTGCAATAGGTATGAAAACGATTGAAAAATTAGTTTCCATTACTTTGATTATGAGAGAACTTGCGTCTTGTTGCAATAAATAATAAATGACAACAATAACCATGATTAAATAATAACTGATGTTCAAAACGTTTTGTGGTGAATTTTATTTTTTAATTATGACTGCATTCTCTTCACACAACCTTAATATTCAAATTTCTATTAAAAGTCTTGCAATTTCTGGAAATACAAACTACAAATATTTATACTTAAGTGGTAACGGTAGCTCAATACCCCAGTCAGGGTTCATACTTGTGAAGTTACAATTGCTAAATACCCATGTTTGAGACCGAGGAGAGTCTTTATATTCTTTTTTTTTTGGGGGGGGGGAAGAACCTGAATTGATCTATAAATTAGTTTCCCCTTTCTTTCTCTCGCAAAACATGTTTGGCATGTTTATAAATTCCGGGATCACGATTTTGGGATACTCAGAAAATAGCCAATAAAGTCCTCATAAAAATGTCAATAAATCTGATGAAATTGGTTTTGGCACATTTTATCTGAATTTCGCAGTTAGCATTTCAAATAGCATTTGTTAACTATTACAACACATTCAAGTAAAATATTTTAGTGAACCTCGTCGTCGTGAAATTTGACCAATGTTTTTTCTTTTGTAAACAACGCTTATAGTTTGAGCCATAGATTAGTTATAGTATTTTCAATTTTACGCTTGCATTTCTTTTCACTGAAGTCATAGTACTAATTTTAACTTGACCATGATTCATATTTCTACGAACAATGAAGCGTTGGGACCGTGTCCGCACAGTTGCGTTCAATCCATCAACATAGTTCGAAGCATAGACAAAACAAATAAGAACACAACGCATCTTACCGTATTGTGTACTTACACTTTTCTATCCATTTCTTAAAATCATCTTTGTGTGTGTCAGCAAATCCAGCGGAGGAAAAGCGAACTTGAAATCCCAACCACAAACATAAACGTACTAAGTTGAATCCGAACAAGTACCTCGAACGCATCATATCTGATATTTGATGAATCTTTATATGTTGTTTTTGTAATACGATATGTATAAGCGTCCGGTTGCCATGAATTAAAAGCCAAGTTAGCGTGCAAAGTAAACAAACAGTGTAAAGGCCAATTTATACTTCTTACGACATGTGTCGCGCGACACTCTGGCTTGTGCAATCTATGGGCACGCGCCATCCGACAATCAAATAAAGCATTTATAGTAAACGCGACAACCGCGCAAAATCTGCATACAAATTCAAAATTATGTTGACATTTACATCAAGTAGTGCATTGGCAGCATTGTTAAAATTCTTTGTGAATCAAATGAATTCATTTCTGCTAAAATGCTAGACAACCACGACACGCTAATGACAATAGCAGGTATAATTTTTCCGCCAGGATTGCCACTCTTCGATCTTAAACGCGTTTTGGCTTTCCTAAATCGGTCCCGTATTTTCTTCCATTTTTGTCTGCAAACAGCATCGTTTGTTTCGAGCTTTTCGCGATTTCCTTCCATGAATTCGTAGTTTTTTGTAGGTCTTTATCATCTCTTCTAGACGAGTCTTATATATATGAGGGTATTTCCTAACTTCTTCCGCTAATCTTTCTTCGCATCCATCCATGATTTAATATTTTTTCATATTTGTGATAAATATATGCTGAGACAAACACAAATGACTAACCACGTGTTATTAGATAGCCAATTATCTTGCGCGACAATTCGACAAAATGTCTGCGACGTTACAACTTTTTGCGAGGTGCACGTGTGCGACAATACGGTGAAATTACGTCAAATGTTACTTCCGTTTTGGTGATATGACGTCATATTCCTCATGCGACATGGCGCGCGACACTTGTCGCACGAAGTATAAATTAGCCTTAACAGTGTAGATGTTTGTCAAAAGTTGTAAATGATGTGTTGCTGCGTACCATTTGCATTCTTCCCTACATTCATAAATTGAATTTTTCGATTTTTATCCAATTGTAGTTCGTTTGTCGGCCAGTTTCTCCATTCTCAGAATTTGGCAATTGTCCGTTGTGTTTAAGGAAATGCTCAATTTATAGCAAAGATGTGAGGGTTTGCATCAATAAGTAATTGCAAGCTCGCGAGAATCATTTACAGCCAGCCGTGGTTATACGTTTCATTTTTATTTAGGTTCTTTTAGGAGTTACATTTTATATGGCTGCCCTACGAGTCACATTTCTAAGGTTTCCTTAGAAATCACATTTCTAATAATTGCTGTTGATTTCTATTGTCACACTTCTAAGTATTCGTTTTTCGCTTGGTGGATTTTTGAGCTTTCACGAAATTTATTGTTTGACCAACGAAGCAAGTCAAATTAAGTGCGTTTTTGACAAGCGTCGTGAAATTGAAAGTCTCTTCACGAGATGCTTTCTATGTAGAGAAATCACTGTTTATAATGGCCACCGACTGTAGATAACCATGAGCAGGTGTTGCTTCATTGTGACGTCATTGTTAGTATTGTTTTGTTTATAAACGTGTGATTAATTGTACATTGATTTACAGACTTATAAACGCAAATTTTCATTTTAGGAGCTTAATTTAGACTAAGAAATTACCGACGTAGTCCTAAATAGTAGTCTTTCACTTTGGGGTAAATGTCAACGATGTAGCAAATTTCTATTCGAGATTTCGATTATTTTTTTCCGTCTTTTACGCGCATTGGCAAAAAAGTTCAAACCACTCAAATATATTCAATTCAAGATTATATTTCTTTTACTATGACAGATCTATTTTCACATGTTTTCACCTTTAAATAACGCCAGTTAGACAATATTGTCCCTTTTCTATGATGAATGTAATCTCTAAACGCAGCGTTCGTTGCGATTCTGAGGATGTAGGCGGATCTGTGATGACCGAGTTCTTCTGTCAGCCAACTTTGTCGTAGCCGTGTTGCAGCCCATGCTTGTTGTAAAAAGCTGTCATGACGTATTTTGATGACGTAGTTGACCCACAGTGGCGAAAGAGTAGACTTTCAATATTTGGTTAATAGAACCGCTGTCAATATGTCTGCTCTTTCTGTTATTATTTGACTATCTCCGATATCAGAAAATTGTTATCCGTTGTCGATCTTATGTCTTTCATTGCCAGTTTTACTATTGCTAGTTTGCCATTCCCTATTTTGCTTTTGTTATTGTTATTATTGTTTTCAAATTTTTTTTTAACGTGTTTTTGATGTATAGTGATGTCTACTCGCCAGTATTAAGCAAATCTTCTCGCAGTGTCCAATTCCACGCATGACAATGTTACTACAGTAAGAGGGAAGAAAAATTTTTGTGTTTGTTTTCAGTTATCTGTGCAAAAAAATTTTGTACATATTTTAAAGTTTGGATTGCTTATGATGAACCGTTTACTGAATCCGTCTGCTAGAAATTACGTTTCTTGATAACCGTGCTTTGTTCACCATAAACATAGAAGGTATTCCTGTACTTTGGTAAGCGTGGTACGTAAAGGAATCCTGTACTTTGTTAAGCATGGTATATACATAAATCTCTGTAATTTGTTAACCATAAACATGCAAGGATCCCTGCACTTGTAGCTACACCCAGGGATCCCTGCACTTGTACTTACATCCAAGGATTCATGCACTTGTAGCTACATCCAGGGATTCCTGCACTTGTAGCTGCATCCAAGGATTCATGAACTTGTAGCTACATCCAAGGATTCATGCACTTGTAGCTACATCCAAGGATTCATGCACTTATAGCTACATCCAGGGATCCCTGCACTTGTAGCTACATCCAAGGATTCATGCGCTTGTAGCTACATCCAGGGATCCCTGCACTTGTAGCTACATCCAAGGATTCATGCACTTGTAGCTACATCCAGGGATCCCTGCACTTGTAACTACATCCAAGGATTCATGCACTTGTAGCTATATCCAAGGATTCATGCACTTATAGCTACATCCAGGGATCCCTGCACTTGTAGCTACATCCAAGGATTCATGCGCTTGTAGCTACATCCAGGGATCCCTGCACTTGTAGCTACATCCAAGGATTCATGCACTTGTAGCTACATCCAGGGATCCCTGCACTTGTAACTACATTCAAGGATTCATGCACTTGTAGCTACATCCAAGGATTCATGCACTTGTAGCTACATCCAAGGATTCATGCACTCGTAGCTACATCCAGGGATCCCTGCACTTGTAGCTACATCCAATGATTCATGCACTTGTAGCTACATCCAATGATTCATGCACTTGTAGCTACATCCAAGGATTCACGCACTTGTAGCTACATCCAGGGATCCCTGCACTTGTAGCTACATCCAAAGATTCATGCACTTGTAGCTACATCCAGGGATCCCTGCACTTGTAGCTACATCCAAGGATTCATGCACTTGTAGCTACATCCAAGGATTCATGCACTTGTAGCTACATCCAAGGATTCATGCGCTTGTAGCTACATCCAGGGATCCCTGCACTTGTAGCTACATCCAAGGATTCATGCGCTTGTAGCTACATCCAGGGATCCCTGCACTTGTAACTACATCCAAGGATTCATGCACTTGTAGCTACATCCAGGGATCCCTGCACTTGTAGCTACATCCAAGGGTTCATGCACTTGTAGCTACATCAAAGGATTCACGCACTTGTATCTACATCCAGGGATCCCTGCACTTGTAACTACATCCAAGGATTCATGCACTTGTAGCTACATCCAGGGATCCCTGCACTTGTAGCTACATCCAAGGGTTCATGCACTTGTAGCTACATCAAAGGATTCATGCACTTGTAGCTACATCCAGGGATCCCTGCACTTGTAGCCACATCCAAGGATTCATGCACTTGTAGCTACATCCAAGGATTTATGCACTTGCAGCTACATCTAGCGATTCCTGCACTTGTAGCTACATCCAGGGATCCCTGCACTTGCAGCTACATCAAAGGATTCATGCACTTGTAGCTACATCCAGGGATCCCTGCACTTGTAGCCACATCCAAGGATTCATGCACTTGTAGCTACATCCAAGGATTTATGCACTTGCAGCTACATCTAGCGATTCCTGCACTTGTAGCTACATCCAGGGATCCCTGCACTTGTAGCTACATCCAAGGATTCATGCACTTGTAGCTACATCCAGGGATCCCTGCGATTGTAGCTACATCCAGGGATTCCTGCACTTGTACCTACATCCAGGGATTCCTGCACTTGTACCTACATCCAGGGATCCCTGTATTTATTTAAGCATGTTAGCTACGTACCGAGGCCGACATCCCTGCTTTTGGTTATACATGGTAGCTAAATTCAGGGACCTTATGCGAGGTTACGCATGGTAAATACAGGGATCCCTGCTCCTTGTCAAGCATGGTCAATAAAGGGATTCATGCACTTTGTTTACCATGAACAACTGAGCATAGAGGTATCCCAATACTTTTTATTAACATACATACATCACATGCATAAAATCACACGTTGCAAGAATTTGTTTTTCAATTGTTCAAAGTGGTGCTCTTATTTCGGCTAACCTTCGTGATAAGCAATACTATAACCAACAGTCTTTCTCAGGACTGTACTAAACTGAATGATCTACATCCACAAAAATATTGCTGCGTTTTTATTTTATTCCAGACAGCGAGTACCGACTCTCATCTAGGCTGATAAAATTTGTCGAAGTAATTTCGACCAGTCACAGGCAATCTGTGCAGTTATGAGCCTGTAAATTAAAAGGTGGACATAATTTTGACACTCTTTCAAAATATAGAGACTTTTTTACAGTTCAGTACTCTGATCATCAAAGGTAGCCAGTTCCGATTCACTTCATATGTCCAATTGCGGAGCACATTACGATACATTGCCAATCATATCCATCTTTTGTTTACACTTGACAAATTTTAAGTTTTACTGTTTTTACTGTCCATTCCAAAAGCATTGGCACGTGGGTGATGCCTCAATAATCATTCTCGTATTTAAATTTATCAATGACAAAAGCTCATCACATTCTCATTTGAGCCATAATGGAAACAGAGAAAAGAAAGTGTGTGAACGTTGAGGATTCTCACTTCTCATTTATTTGGTCGAACAAGTTTTATTGATTTTCGATAGTTTTTACTATAAAGTTGGTATATCAGAATTGGCCTAAGAAGTTGTTGTTTATATAGTGTTGGACCATGCTTAGCTCTCTTTTTTCTTACCCTTTCTGCCAGTAAGTACCAGCTACTTTCTTTCTATTTTGGTATTTCAGCAGTGTGTCATACTTCGTGAGGCCAGGTGCAACATTTTTGTGACCTTGGATATACTTTGGTATAAGTGTCTATTTCAATTATATCTATTTAAATTAAAAAACAAATGACACTTATCTTAAGCTGAAGTATGATGATAATTCTACAAAATTATTTTGGTGCAAAATGGTCTACATAATTGGCATCCTATTAATAGGTCAAACTGTACAGATCGATGTGTTGAACATTAATTTTGTAAAAAGTTATAGTAGCCCTTTGCGTAGTTTTTTGTATTGTCAATGTTGCCATAATTTTTAAGAATAGTGGACAATGCAATATAGACAATATGCCTTTATTATTCTTTCGAGCTCTATCTGTGTTCCAAAGAACGTTGCAATAGAGAATTTTGTAATGAACACCTAGTTTGCATAAATATGGCATAAAGTAATGTTGAGCGGGACTGAGCTGGGCATAATATAGCAATATTGTTACTCTGCACGACAACGAGAAGGGAGGAAGCAAATGAATGCATACCTTACAAATTCTTAAAAAATATGGCAAATGAAGAGTAACAAGAGCGAGAATTAATCTGAATAAATTCGTAACACAGTTAATATGACCGAAGCAAGAGGAAGGCGAGGAAAAAGAATCTGACATAGTTGAAATATCTTTGCTCAACTAAATAAAACGATTACCTTTTGTGAAGCAGGCAATTAATTTGATGCAGCCTTGGAGACCTAGAATGAAGAGAGTGGGAAGCTAAATTAATTTGTGCAACTAACGCAGAAAGAAGCAACTGAATGTACTGGCGAGAGAACCGGCGGGCGAAGATGTATCAGTTGGAAAGTTTTCCTTGATTGACGAGGATGACAAGGGAGCTAAGGGCTCCCTACCATCGTTGGCCTGTACTGAGCAGAAAAATAGCGCAAATTCTGAAGATTCAAATAGGGATTGAATGACCTGCAAAGTGAGCAACAACTTGCAGAAAATCAGCTTAATGGACAAACTGTTGTTATTGTAACAGAAGGCTGACAGAAAGCTGAAAATTAAGCTAGTCAAACTTTATCTTCACAACAAGTTTTGATTATCTAAGCGTAAAGACTTGGAAAACTTTACTGTCATTGTGTAATTGTTAAGAAGGTAGACTCAGGGGCGGATCTAGGGGTAGGCACCATAGGCAAGTGCCTATGGTGAAATTACCAAAATATACTTCGACTTAGATTCGATACGAATTTATCGAATTATGAAACTATGAATAGCACTTTATCGTAGTCAAATCATCTGACTTTTGTTTAGAAATGTTGTGCAATTAAATGACGTAATTTTGATATGAATCGTAGTCCAGATGCGTATGATTATCTATAAAGCTCCGTGTCGTTAGGCAAAGCAGCCATTTTGCCTAAGTCAAGAAGGCGATCTAGCCATTTGATTGGTTGTTAGCAATTTGCCTAAACAAGATGAATTTGCCTAACTTGACATCGTGTATAGGTATTCTGATTGGGCAATTTTTGCAACCGTATGCTTTCATTGGTCAATTTTTTGCCTAACTTGAGCAATTCCAACCAATCATTGCTGTTGATAAGCATAGTTGAGCTAGGCAAATTAGGCAATTGAAAATTAACATACACTCGTATTGTTTCTGAACAGCCTCTGTGCTCAGTTTACGGTTTTGTGATATTTTATAATGTCTTCATTGTGTTGTGGTAATTTATACGAGACTGCTCAGTCTGCGTTGGCCAAAAACGATTTAAAATGCCTTAATGAGCTTTATTCTCGTTTATTGGTCGACGTTCGACCTATGTTTACTAACGAGCAGCTGTTAGATAGAATTTATGACCCCGACCATACTCTGTGTCGAAATTTTGGAGCTGAAATATATGTGCCAAAGCACGCTCATGACGGAAAGACTTGTACTGCAATAAGGTAAATATATTATAATTATATATATCGTATTGTAGTATTTATATATACGTGTAAAATGGTTAAATCTCAATTTCGCTAGGCTATATCTTTGTCTACAGTCAGCAATTCATTCATACAATGCAATCAATCTACCAAACAAAATATTAATTTCTTTTCTTGAATATTTTTTAAGATCTGAAGCTTCTGGCAATTGCCTCTACAGTTCAGCTTCCCTAGTTCTGGTAGGTAACAATGCATTGGTCCCTACTTTGCGAATTTTAACATCGCTTGAGCTATTTATTCATGCTGCTTTTTATGCTCAACACCCATGCTTTTTGTCTGTTATAAGTGAGCACAGTGATTACTTTGCCCAAAGCTTAAACAATCTTTTGCCTTTGTCAGTGTCTAAAGAATGTTTAGACACTGGATATACAACAGATGAACTGGTAAAACAGGAGGCTATTTTAAATTGTAATGACCAGAAATGGTCATCTTTTCTTTGTATTTTGGGCCTATCTTCTGTTTTAGGTAGAAAAATTCATACTTTTTATCCTGATTCTGGTGAAAGTAGATATAAATTGTTATTTAATCGTATTGTTCAGCCCGGTTATTAAGCCAAAGAGGTTTGGATGCTATTAATATTTTGTTTTGTCATGAAGGATCTGTACAACCAGGTGAGACTTTTCAGTCTAATCATTTTGTGCCTCTCATTTTCCATGCCCACAGGTTGAAGCGAAAATTGTCTAATTCCTGTACACAGTCTAATTCTAGCAGCTCAACAACAGAGAAACGAAAATTTGTCAAAATTTTTCCAAATATTGCACCAAAACAGTTGACATTTCAAATTTTTACTTCAACTAATAGGCCTGCTGCCCAACCAACTTTTAAAAGGATGCCCAATGAGAGTTTTTCTTCTGCTGCAGCTCTTGCTCAGACATTAAATAAAGCCAATAGTCTTTTGCTTCACACATCATCCCAGGAACTATTGCCTGGTATTCCAACTTCTGGTGATATGCAACCTGCTGTTTTAACCCATAATTTTGATGTTTCCTTGTAGGGAGAAAGTTAAGGGTATGGATAATTCTGAAATATGTCATTTGATAAAAAATGTATATAAACCAGATAAAAAGTATCATTTTCCTAAATCTAATGGCAGATCATTTAGGCATGATTGGCTAGACCAGCATGAATGGCTTTGCTATTCACCTTCACAAAATGGTGCGTATTGTCTATCGTGTGTGTTGTTTGGCAATAGATTCCCAGGCAAGGCCAGTAAAGTAAAAAAGTTGTTTACTGAACCTCTTCAAGATTGGAAGAATGCTAAATGCTCTTTCACTCAACATGCTGGAAAAAGTAAAGGGAGGGAAGTCGGTTTGCATGCATCCACATCACCAATTTTTGATGCTTTGCGTTCCCAAATATCAGGTACTCTGCAGCCTATCGAGATGATCATGGATGCTGGTATCAAGAAAGAAATAGAACAGAATAGGGAAATACTATCTCCAATTATTGATTCTGTCATTTTTTGTGGACGTCTAGGTTTACCTCTTCGTGGGCATCGTGATGATTCCAAGTATCACCCTACTGTTGGTTGTTATTCATCTGGAGGGGTTGGTAATTTCATTGAAACACTCAATTATGGAGTTAGGAGAGGGGATAAAGTTTTAGAAAATCATTTAAAGAATTGTGGTAAGAATAGAAGTTATATTTCTAAAACAAGTCAAAATAAAATCATTAAATGTTGTGGCCAGGTAATCAGTAATCAGATTATTTCTGATATCAAAAAGTAAGTTTTTTCTGTTATTGCTGATGAAGCATCTGATTCTTCACATAAAGAACAAATGTCTCTTGTTTTGCGCTTTGTTGATACCGATATGAATATCAGGGAAGAATTCATTTCATTTCTTTTTGTAAGTGGGGACTAAGTGGTGCTCAACTTGCCAAGCTACTTTTAGAGGCTCTAAAGGAACTGACTTTATCAATAGATGATTGTAGGGGGCAAGGTTATGATGGGGCTGGTTCAGTTGCTGGTTGCACTAATGGTCTAGCAGCTCAAATTTTAAAGCTTAACCCAAAGGCTCTTTATACACACTGCTATAGTCATAGGTTAAACTTATCCATTTGCGATTCTTTGAGTATACGTGTTGTCAATGATATGTTGAAACATGTTAACAATGCCACTAATTTTATTAAAATTTCCCAAACTCGCAATATTCCCTTTGAAAACATATACGTAATTCAGAAACAAACTCGAAAAGACTAGATTAACAGACGTTTGCAAAACTAGATGGGTAGAACGTATCGAAGGTTTAGATACATTCCAAGAGCTTTTGTACCTGTATACACCACCCTTAACGATATGTCTGAAAATCTAGATGGTGAGTTCAAACCGTCGCTTCAGTCTGATGCCTCATCTTTGTTTCAACTTATTGACAGGTTTGATTTCGTCGTTGCTTTAGTTATCACGAGAAATATTCTTGATTCAACTCTTCCAGTAACACAGTTATTACAGGGTAAGAGTATCGATATAATGGATGGTATTCATTTAATTTCAACTTTGAAAACTGAGGTGGTGAACATGAGGAATTCCTCTGATTTTTATCATGACACCTGGTATGACGAAGCGCTTGAACTGGCAGCAAAAGTTGGCATTGAAGAATGGAAACCAAGAACAGTGCGCAAACAAACGACCAGGGAAAATATTCCCCACACAACCATTTCTGAGTATTATAAACGTGCAATTACTCTTCCTCTACTAGATCATTTGCAATCTTCTTTAGAATCACGATTCGACCTTGAGAGTGTGAATGTCTATAAAGGCCTTAGCATTGTACCGACGAAAATGATGTCCATGACAAGAGATGGGGTGGATTGGAAAGAGCCATTCAAAACTGTGGCTAACTTTTATTATGATGATTTGCCAAATCCTTTGGCCTTAGATGCTGAACTTAGGTTGTGGTACACTTATTGGGAGACCCACTGCGGCCTCCTTCCTGATAACATTGCCCAGACTTTAAAATCTGTTCATTTCGCCGGATTTGAAAACATTAAAATTTTACTACGTATTTTAGGAACGCTCCCATTACCTCTTGTGAATGTGAACGATCTATTTCTTCCCTTAGGACACTTAAAACTATCAGCGAAGTACCATGGTTGGGGAACGCTTAAATGGTTTGGCCTTGATGCAAATTCATCAGGAAATTGTACCAGATATTGGTGAGGTTATTAATACTTTTGCTGTTGGAAATACAAGGCTAAAATTTGCATGAATTTATTCATATCCTAGTTTTTTATTTTGTTGAAATGTCCATATGTTAACCATTTATTGTGCGTTGTACACAATAGTAACGTCAATAGAATTTGCATCAAACTAATAGCTCGCCCGATAAAGGTTTTTCCCTATATACATTCCAATCTTAAAACTGCTGAGTACGTGTATGGTACTCGGCCGTTGTCGACATAAATTTACTTTCACAAAAATTGTTAAGCATAAATAGAATAATTTTTCCTTACACCAAATTTTAGTCTTCACAAAGACTCTTTATACAAAGCTCTATTTTGACTATTACATTACATTCTGCTCATTTGTTGGCAAATGAGAGTGCACATTTTAGGTGGGGGGTAAAGGGTTGGAATTGACTGGGATGGTGTAAGAAACTGAGCAATCTTACATCCATGAAATGTCCCACATAGTCACCCATTTCTAACCAAACTCCTTTTGCTATTTGCTAAAGGTGAAAGGCGAGTTTCTGGCGCCTTCAAAACCAGAGTGCTCATTTTTAGGTGGGGGGTAAAGGGTTGGAATTGACTGGGATGGTGTGAAAAATTGAGCAATATCACATCCATGAAATATCCCATATAGTCACCCATTTCTAACCAAACTCCTTTTCAAAGGTGTGTAGGCGAACTTCTGGCGCCATAACCAGTCTGCTTAATTCGGCTCTCACAGGGCTGTCCATGCCGGATCACGATTTTTTGTTTTGCGTTAAAGTGTTCCTAGGCATGCTGATGAGCCCTGATATGGGGCGAAACAGTCTTGTGTGCATTCAATATTCTGAATAGTGAAAATCAACGACCTTGTGATATGTAAGTATAAATATACAATGTTTTTATGTATTTATACGATTGAGATCTACAAGATTCTGCATAGCTGAATGATTAGACTGTTTGATTTAAACAATTTATCGAAAGCATAAATAGTGTAGTATGTTTTGCAAAGTATGACGTCATAGGTTTAGCACTGAATGACGTCATAATGTTTTGCCTATGGTATCCAAAATCCTAGATCCGCCCCTGGGTAGACTTGTCTCTTAAGCAACAAAAATCGATGGTTTCTTGAGAATGGCTTCGATACAGCAGCCAAACTTACAGTGAAACGATGCCGTGCAACTTGATTGAAATAGCATCGAGAAGTAATTTACGTCCATCGATTTCGTCTGCAGTAAAAATTTCAGGTCATATTATTGGAATGTTCTTTTAAGCGAGATAAGGAAAAGAAGATTTGTGCCTCCATCGATATTTCTGACGTGACCTCGAGACATAATTTTGAGTGAGATTAGGAAAAGAAGATTTGTGCTTCCATCAATATCTGTGACGTGACCTCGAGGCATAATTTTAAGTTAGATTAGGAAAAGAAGATTTGTGCTTCCATCGATATCTGTGACGTGACCTCGAGACATCAAAGCCACCTGATATTGACGAGTTTCTTAGACTTCTCTTTCGTAATACTTTTCTCCGGTTAGCGCACAATATATCATACAAAATCATAGCTTAGATGCACCGAAGAGTTCCCCGGAGCTTCTGAGACAGTTAAGAACATCATCGTGTAATTTGATAATGCTCTCGATTTGAGAGAATGCAAGGCCAAAATCTGCAGCAACAACTTTGAATCTTTTGATCAGCGTTGTAACGACCGTAATAAAACAATTTGCTTTAAAATACTAACACTTCAACTTAAGGTAACTAGTCTTGTTTAGTACTCAACTTGACAAAAGTGAATCATGCTTGTGTGGGAAAATTGTTCAATTGCTCATCTCTAAATGAAGAAAAAGGATTCGCGTATCGGACAAAAATTTTTTGCCATGATTCAACTAGTTAGTATAGTTTTTATTTTATTCCTACAGTGCTACTGTAATTATTTAAGAGACAACAATTTTGTGACAATTTAGAAAAATTCTCTCAGCAACATTATCTTAACTAAAAACTCGACTTGTAAAAAGACAATAGACAGAAAAGCAATATTTTGAGTTCATTACAAGGTCATTAAAATCACTGGGACTAGTTTGTTGTAAAATTGACATTACTTATGATTTATTCTATTTCTGGTGCCTTCTCTTCCATTGACTTGTTTTCTTCTTGAATTGTTGCACCAGGCATTTCATAGTGACTGTTTCTCGACGGTCCATCCTCCAAAACTTCGTATACTGGCCCAGTTTTAGTCGCCGATGCTGCATTAACAACAGTGCCAGGTGTTTCATAAGGTATATTGCTTGAAGAATCATTTGTCAATACTTCATACACTGGCTTAGACTGTGGTTGTTGAGATTCTTCGTGTTCATTGAATGTGATATCTTCAACATTTCTTGGTATTTTGGGGAGATTATTATCTGATGATCTCCATAATTCTTCATACGGTGGAGCACTTGGAGCCTGACTGCTAGTTGATGGACTGTTCTTACTTGCTGGTAAATCATCGCATTTTGCATAGGTGTATTCCAAGTTGGCGTCAAGTCGTTCGTAGGTATGATGTTGTTTGTCGGGTACAGGATTGGAGATGCTTGCACTATCTGGATAGCTGTAGGTGTCAGCGGTCTCTCCTGTTTTACTAAGCGCTGCTTCATTTATTGTGGCGTAACTCCTATCTGGCTCTTCGTAAATCGCTTTGGAAAAATGGAGGACACCCGTATCTACATGTATAGTGAAGAAGAAGTAATTGTACACATGCACGATCACTTTTTCATAATATGGTGATAGTTTCAACTTATACCTGAATTTCTTGGTGTACTTTGGGATCTAGAAGAAGTAAAATTGTGAGTGTTATAAATCATAGTGCAGTTACAAATAACCATCGCGGATTGCTTCTGTATCTAAAGTAAACGTGTTTAATTGGGTGTACTTGTAGTGTCAGCTTCTACAGACATTCATGACATGCATGTATGTGGCATTTACATCAAGTAATGCTTGCAGCTCTGGCTTTGGAGGATTATCGGTTAATTGGAAACACGATTTTTGTTTTGCTTTTTCCAAATTATAATGCGAATTTACGTCGTACATAATTAATATATGCCTGCTTTATATTACATAATACACAGCAAAAGTATGCAGTCTATGGATGCTTTCTAGTTAAGCATTTGATGCTTGTGATGTTTGTGGCATGTTAGTTTTAATTTATACCTCTTCTTTCGCCTTCTATAAACAAAAATGCTTAACACAACGATCGCAACTACTACAAGGACGACTATCCCTGCGACAATGGCTGGCGTATTATCATCTGCTTTCGATTTTTTTTTCACACCTTCGTTGCCTGTTAGTTGTGGAGTGGTAAATTTAAGAGGCATATTTGTTGGAGTAATGGATGAAATGTAAAAAGTGTGCAATGTTGAAAACCGGCTAACTTTTGTCACTGACGCTGGTGAAATTGTGGGACTGGTGCTGGGTGACGGCGCTTCCTGGAATGATAGTAAATAGAGTTTGTAAGTGACTATTCTGCTTTAGACAAAATCTTTAAAAATAAAAGCGATGTTTTTCTCTGCGAATGGTCCTTTGAATGGTGTTTCTGAAATTTGGGAACATTGGTGACGTGTAGTAGCTAGCTATAATGTTGATGATTGTTCATTTTATTTATTTCTTTACGCGTAACATTATTTGTTTGACCGAATGCGCTACTCTAATGGGTTCCTGTTTATCATGTTTTGTTGTTTCGTACAACTTACTTCCGAGTCCAATGGTATTAAAGATTGCAATTTTATAAAAATACAATGATGTTCGATGCTTTTCTTCTCCCGGCATGTGATATTTATTTTCAGCAGTGAACCATTCCATTTTTGTAGAGCATCCATGTCCTTAATCTAAATAACAAATGCATTTTCAGTATTAATTTTTGGGTTGTCTTTTTCCCTTTTTTCGTTGTCTTTCCTGTAGTTTGTTCGACTGTTGGACTCTATTTTTTTTGTACAATGTGGTCTGTATTTGATTATGTCGTTTTGTTTGAGGATTTTACCTTGATTTCTTTGGTAGCCTTGCCGATGCTGTTCAATGTGAAAAGATTTTTTGAGTCTTTGTATGTTTCCTTGCCATCTCTGGTATATTCGAAATTTTCTTCCACTATGCAATTATAATTTTCTTGGTAGATCGGCGCAGAGATATTGAATTTTTCCACATTTCCGTTATTGTTAAAACTCAAATACTTTGCGAAATTGCCATCAGAAAGACGATAGCATCCTGTAGAAGAATGGTAAATTTAGGGTGGTAGACATTACGTTTTTTGAAGTAAGCGTGTAATTTAATTGAGCTAAGACTGCTAAAACTGTTAAAAATTAATGTAAAATTGCTTTAAGTGAAACTGTGATCTATCATTTAGGATTTGGTAACATTTTTCTACATTAGGCTGAATTTTTAACAAGATTCTTTTCCCACCTTTGTGTTCTGTTGATTTCTCGCAAACATCGACCTCTTGATCATTTTTGTGTGCTTTCCAGTACTGTCTGGGTTGTGACGTGGAAATGCCTTGTCTGTTTTCATTTTGTCCTATGTACCATCTTTGCCAAAGAAACTTGCCGTTTTTCCGAAAGAAAATTGAGTATGGCGGGTCGTTTGCGCACCTTAGTTTTTGCCGATTTAAGTTTTTTCTACACTGGCTCATCGTTAATTGTCCACCATCTTTTTTACTTCTTGTAATACAACGAAGTGATTTCACATTCATGAGTTGTTTATTTTTGAGACGTATCCATTTCTCATCCAATGAATTTCCACAAGTCGTAACAATCACAAGTCTTCCAGCTTGTTTCAAACATTCTCTTCACTATTTTCAAGAGTAAATGCCTCGATAATTGACTCTATATATAAAGACAACAACAGGAGGTTTAAGATATCGCCAGTCCATTAAAAGTAACGCGGTTGCATGATCCAGTTTATGTTATTTCGCGTGCGTATTATCTCGTGGACGCTGTATTGGGGAGTAGATAGAAGACAAAACTCGAAAATGTAGGGTTAACTTTATTCGATTGTGAAATAAATAAGGGAAATTTATCAAAATGATTAATGCAAAATTGATTTTTCGCTGTTGAAGGAACAATTCATACATATTACAGAATATGTTGTTGCTTCATGTTCAGATTGGATTCCCGAAAAAACTCAAGTTCTAAAAATAAAAATTAATGAAGCTCATTCTTGGATATATTCTTGTTACCTTGTAAAATAAATGGAAAGCAACGCCATTTGTATGATTCACAAATTCAAAAGCAGTAGCATACTCATGACGATATTTTGTATTTAAAATTGAGCTACTTACTAAACGTATTGATTGAGGAGACAACGGAAAAAAGCACAAGACCATAGAATGCAAATAAGATGAGAATGTACGAACAACAAAGAAAAGTCAAAACAATTACTGGGCCTTTTGACCAAAAGATTAAGCACGATTTTACTGTTTAACTAAATTCTTGTTCAGTTACGTATGAGATCTTAAAATGGAATTTTTTAGTTCTGCCACAGTATAAAAACAAACAGTAGTTCCACTCTATTCTTGGGTTGCAAGCTACGTCAAAGTCGCCATGTTGGATGATTTTAACAAAGGATTTTCTTTCTTTACAATGCAAATTTCATCCAACACGGCGAGCATTTCATTGTTCTCTTACTCCCAGGGGGATCGTTGCAACGCTCCAATTGAATTTTTTTGTGCCACGCATATCTTATTACGCATGTGATTATCATAGTGGCAGCCAGTCGATTGCTTTTTTGACCAATAGATACGCTAAGGTGGCTAGCCACAGCCAGTAATCTAATTAAATATACAGCACCAAGTTTCACAGTGGAGAGAGACTACTGTTTGTTTCTATACTGTGGTTCTGCTGAGGTGGTATGCAGGATTGCTAAATTCAGGCCTAGTTCAAACTTCGAACTTGGCATGAGCCAAACGCATTTAAAACAAAAGATAATGAGGAAGTTACTCTCATTTTCTTTTATCTTTAATGCGGTCGGTTCATGTTAAGTTCGACGTTTGAACTAGGCCTTATTGTTCTGCTCTAGACTTGTAGAACTTTGAGTCAATCATAAATCCTGATCATAAATCCGGTAGAACCGATGGTACAACTGACTCATTTTTATGATGTAATGCACCAATAAAGGATGATCTGCGGCAATCAGTGCGGCTTTAGTTTTTAATATATATTTGTTGGTTGCTTATTGTGACAACTACGACGTTAATATGTTACCTGATTCTAGATTCAATTCCTCGTCTTTAATACAACTTCCTTTGTTATTCTCACCATTGCCATAAATAACGAAAGTGCTCGTTCCCTCTTTACACACACAATGACGACACTTAGTGATGAAATGGCATTCAGCGTTGTACTTCATACAGTCATGACTATGATCTCTTTCAGTTTGTGAACTTGAATAATTCAAGTTGGTAAATATATCTCGTTCATGACGAAATATTCTCAGTTTGTTGCCATTTCCGCTTTTGGAAAAAGATATTGTGAGAGTTAAAACCATCCACGCGCTGTATTTGAAATCCATCTACGCGTTTGTGCCTTCAGTGATTGTTTGTACGTGGAGCTTTGATTTTCGGCGAAAGTTGTTTGGATGGTTCTTCGTTCAATGAGATAAACAGCCTTTTATTCTTAATGTCTTTCACAGGTTTGTCCTATGGTAAAACATTGCGTGCAGTGTGTATTGAAATTTGCATGATTGTTTACGCTATTTGCAATGGTAATAATTTGATTGTTGTAAACGTCTTCTTTTAAAAGTTCTTAAGAATTTATTCTCTATAGGTTAACATGTGTCTGTGTGTTTTTTAAATATTCTTGAAGTAAAGACAACAACACAGAAATGGAAGTCTTCAGCACTGATTTATTTACTTGTAAAAAATGCGTAAGTGATTTTTGAATCCGTTGTTAATGATTTTTTCTCTTTCTTTGTGTAAAATTATATAATGACAAAGTGACAAAGCTTTTAGCTTCAAGCACTGTGGAGGAGTTGATTTCATATGATAAATGGTCGTCTACAGTACTTAAGATTTACTAGTGATCTTGTATTTCTTCAACTGGGGTGATGGATGTATATAGTTGAGAATTCGTCACCATTTTACTATGGTGATAGCCGGAAGGGCGCATTGTAATACACTTTGTATATATATATATATATATATTTACTCAGATTCACAAAAGAAATTTAATCGCAGGATTTGTTGTAAATATACTATCATAAACATGTTACTTCGGTAAGCGTCACGAAGAATTTTACCGAGCTACCTGAATGTTGGAAACGACTTATCATCTCTTTGAGTTTTTCCTGATGATGCCGATCAGTCATGCTAAAATTGCCGATTTTCCCTCCAGATCATTTCATTGTTCACGGGGTTTCATTTATGGCAGTGAAAAATCTTGGCTTGACCTTACAAATCACTTTTTTTGCTAAGAAACATCCCGGAGCCTATATAGCTGAATAAAATACAATAAGAAAGAAAGCCTCTGCAATTGTGTTAAACGTGTTTTGCTCAACTTGAAACTGATTATGAATTTCACCTGAAGTCATAAGTTTACTTGTCTCAATGATACTATGCTTTACTGGTGTTTTTTGTCGAACAACTTTTATTATAGCTATATGGCATTGAAACATTTGCTAATTATACCTCAGTCTCCTAGACATTAAACTCCAATATGCATCAATTAAAGCGTGCCGTTTACTTCCGCGAACATCTTTGTGTGAAAACAATTTTATAATGAATAAATCAACATGGTCAGTATTTTTTTGCCATGACTACAGGTAACAAGCATGTTAACAAGCAGTTGGTACCAAGAACAAAGCTTTTTTAAATATAACTTCGTTTTGCGTCGTTATCGTTTGCGCTGCAAGTTGGGGATATATTTTTACATTGTATTCTAAATGACATTAGTCATTCCTAAATTAGACCAAAAAATAGATTTTCACAAAGTTAGTGATAAAGCTTATCTAATAAGTTAATCAGATCATAAAATTAATAAATGTTTTTGAGATACTCACTTAAAATAGCTATGTTTTGCTTGGCTGAATACGAATAAAAATCAACCAAAGTAACAGTAGAACTTGTATAGACTAGGATAAACGAGACAATAGTACGACGAACCTCGCGTTTACTCCTACCTCACTTGACTCTGAAAGTAACTACTGCTAAGGTTTTCGAAACGTCAGTCGACACCAACACCATTTTTAACCCCAACATTCCTTGTCAGGAGTCCACCAATCTGAACCATCTACATTTACAAACATGTCACGATACTTCTGTGTTTTAAAACTATTCACTTTAAAACATTCAACATATATGTCACATCAGTTTCTTGTTTGTTTATTCAACATGCAGTGGGAGCCCTTGCGAAAACGTCATAGATATATAATCACAGTAAGCGTGTATAATTTTGCATTGTTGTTGTATCAGTGTTACTGTATGTTATTACATTTACTTGGCGTCTACGTAGAGTAACGCTTATTGCTCAGGATTTGGTTATTCGTCAATCGCGAGGATTATCAAGCCTATGTTGCTTGTGGCAAGTGCTTGTTATTTTTACCTCTTCATTCGCCTTCTATGTACGATAAGGCTCCACGCGATGACTACAAGTACTACCACGGTGACTATCCCCGTGATAATGAAAATACTGGTTGGTGTTGGTATCTCTTGTAATGGTAGTACAGTGTACGTACTGGTAAAAATATTCAGCTGTAGCGAAAAACTTCGAAAATGATTATTATGTTTCTTCTAAGGTTACGACTATGCTCTTTTGATACTATCTTTGCTGAGCAATTTTGATACAATCTTTGCTGATGCTGATGTGTTGTGTTAAGTGCGTATTATTCTTTTTTTTATTTTCTAAATCTTACCTCTGTGTCCAATGGTGAAAAAGATTGCAGTTATATAAGAATGTCGTGACGTTCTTTTGTTGTTGTTTTTTTGTTTTTTATGTTTCTCCTACATTTGATAGAAATTTGCAATATCGAACCAATCCATTGTCGCAGATCATCCACATTATAATCCAGACAACAAATTTTGTTCATTTATGATTGCGCTCTAGTATTCTTCAGTTCTAATGTTGGAAGACCCATTTGCGACCTGTACAGCTTGTCTTAGGTGGTCGGTTTTATTGAAAGTTTTTTTGTAGAAACATGTAGAACGTGACGAAATGAACATTGAATTATGTAGTAAACTTTGCTGTGGGTTTTTGTGTGTAGTTAGTTTCCAATCCTGCATTAAAATCTCTTCAGTGCAAAACACAAAAAGCTAACTTCAAACTGGCAAATTATTAGAATTGCTGGAAAGCTTTTTATTCCAAGTCATACAATACATATTATATAAAGTGATTTCCATTGAACAGAGAATCTTGAACTACGAATACACATATAAAACAAACCTAAAATTACTTATGATATATTCTCGTGCATTTAAAAGAATCTCATAGTAAAGTCAAGGGCTGGGAGATAGTGTGTAGGTGGTTATATCTTTTGAAGGACTATTTTGGGTGGATAAGGTTTTTGATTGGCCATTGTAATTGTTAGAGGATTGCTAATGATCCACAGACATCCCTGCATTTTTTGTACTTTACAGGGTTCCCTGTATCTCTGCTCTGTACTTTGTTGACTGTATTCGATTAGCAGCATTACCAAGCAGCAATCTTAATGCTGTTTGGTAATGCTGCTTGAATGAACTACTGAAGTAATCTCAGTGATCGCCAGTGATCTTTGCAGTTACCAATATTCGCTATTTGCATTTTTAACTAAAAACTGAGATCGTTCCATTCATTCGATAATCACAGCCATTGTTATGTACCCATTGTCATTCATGTTGACATGCTCACCAGTGTACGAACAGTATATGCTCATCAGTATTGTTTGTTTTGGTAATTATGGTTTGAGTTCTTTTATAGTTTCTCATCAATGGACATCTTCCTGAACATCGTCTTCATTTGAGATGGATCTGTTCATCACTGAAAATCGCACTATTTCCACTTTTTGTCATATCAACATATTCACCAGTATACGATGTTGCAACTTCCAGTTGCTGGTTGCTATTCATGCTTGCTCCAGCATCATTTGGAATAACGTAATCACTAACACACTCTGGTTGCCCAATTAGCTTTATTTGTTCATTTCCATGAGATAAAGGGACCTCGGAAGTATTGCCTTCGACTTGCATCGATGTTTTTTGCAACTGCTGGTAATAATGACAGTTTGAGTCCCTGCTTTTACGGTTTTTCATCAATTGGGCATATTCCTCTACATCGACTTCAAAAAGTTGGGATGAAACTTCACTGCTGGAATTCACTTTCGTATTCATATAAGTACTGTTAGCCACTGTCTTATGGTCAACGTCATTTGGGATGACATATTCATCAGTATACGATGTTGCATCCAGCAATTCCGGTTTCGTATTGCCAGAAACGCTTGAGTCTCTGCTTTTTTTTGTCAATGAGGCATAGTTGTCTTCATTCGCTTCTTGATTTGTAGAAGGCCTTCGGAGCATTGTTGTTTTTACTTTATGTTTGTCATCAGAATCACCAGCTGGTTGCTCATTAGTACGACACTGTGTGTCGAGGTCAGAAACATCATTGGCATAAATATACGGCTCTTCTAGGCTCAAAGATGTCAACGTCATGAAAACATTGCCTTTCACTTGTGTTGAGTCAGTTTCCACTTCCTGTGCGTTATCCGGTAGGTTTCTACTTTGATGGTGTGTTAATTCTAAAGAGTGAAAAGGAAGAAACGGTTTTCTTACCAGTTACACAACTGTGTTAATATTTTCAGAAAAACCGAATATATTTCATTTGTTGGTGGATGCACTCACCATGAGACCCTTGCACTTCTGTTCTTCTATTGGAGATGCTTCTACAATCTGTATAACTGTAGGTGTCTGCGGCTTCTCCTGCTTGATTACCTGATACTTCATATACCGTTGCGTATATCCTATGTGGCTCTTCGTAAATTGCTTCGGCAAGATTTACGACTTCCAACTCTAATTCTAAGCGAACAAAACAAGTTGGAGTAATCGTATACTTTTATGACAATTTTTTATGTTTCATTATATTTTCAGCTTACCTGGTCTATTTGATCTACTTTGTGATCTAAATGGAATAAAATTATGAGGATTCTTAATATGGTTACAATATTCATGAAGGATGGTTTCTGTATTTAAAGTACACATTTGCAATTAATATTATCGTGGGTCCCGTGTTACTGTATGTTATGACATCTACGTTGCACCTACATGAAGTAATGCTTGCAATTCAGGCTGTGGATTATTATCTGTCAATTACAAATATTAAGCAGGTCAAAATTGAAGCATGCATAGCTTGTTGCATGTTTCTTTCTCGTTTACCTTTTCCTCCGCTTTTTATAAAGGAAAATGCTTAACACAATGATCGCAACTACTACAAGGACGACTATCCCTGCGACTATGGCTGGCGTATTATCATCTGCTTTCGATTTTTTTTTCACACCTTCGTTGCCTGTTAATTGAGGAGTTGTAAATTTACCAGACATATTTGGTGGAGGACTAGATGATTTGTAAATAGTGTCCAACGTTGACGAATGGCTAACTTTTTTCACTGATGCTGGTGAAATTGTGGGACTGGTGCTGGGTGACGGCGTTTCCTGGAATGATAGTAAATAGAGTTTGTAAGTGACTATTCTGCTTTAGACAAAGTCTTTAAAAATAAAAGCGATGTTTTTCTCTGCGAATGGTCCTTTGAATGGTGTTTCTGAAATTTGGGAACATTGGTGACGTGTAGTAGCTAGCTATAATGTTGATGATTGTTCATTTTATTTATTTCTTTACGCGTAACATTATTTGTTTGACCGAATGCGCTACCCTAATGGGTTCCTGTTTATCATGTTTTGTTGTTTCGTACAACTTACTTCCGAGTCCAATGGTATTGTGGGATTGGCGCTTGGCGATGGCGTTTCCTGTAAAGATATTAAATGCGTTTTTCTAAATGACTATTCTGCGTTAGACAAAGTCGCTCAAAATGATAGCGATGTTTCTCTTAAAAGCTGCGAATTCTTGTTTAAATATTGTTTCTGAAATTTATAGAACTTTGGTGACGTGTAGTAGCTATAGTGTTGATAATTGTTCGTTTTATTCCATTCTTTACCGCACAAACCTAATCATTAGAAGTTCAACTACTTATTTCTTTAAAAGTTTTTGCAAATCTTGCGCGCTAATAAATATTGAGCGACGTTTTCTTAACCGTCCAGTTTTTTTGTACCCAATGTACATTGGTAGACTATTCTGCTGCGGTTGTGGACTGTGAAATATCATAATATTTCTCCAAAAGCTACGAGTTAGCTCCTTTGATTAGCTATCTTCAGTGAACTTTCTGGAACTTTAGTGGTTTGTGGTGTTAAGTAACTATTGTTCATTTTATTCTATGCAACATGTGCTAACCAAATGTTTGAGTGCATATCCTGTTTTGCTGTGTCATTGAACTTACCTCCTGCTCTAATGGCAATAATGATTGCAGTTTTATGAGAATGCAGTGACTCTCTTGTGTTTGGCGTTTGCGGTCTCCCATACATTTGATCGTTATTTGCAATAGTGAACCATTCCATCGTCGTAGAGCGTTCATGTCGTTAATCTTAACAAAAAATTTTGTTTTTTAATTGTTGGTTTGTTCTTTCCCTTTTTTCGTACTCTTGTAATCTATTCGATTGTTGGATTACATTTTTTTGAACAAGATTTTTTTGAGCTTTTTTTTCGTAGAATATTTATGAATGTTTCTGTTACTTTTTAAGTCTTGATTTGTTTACGAAATGTTGCTATAGAAGAACAAAGGACTGTCCAGCAGCGGCTGGGTCCATAAAAACTTATTAATTTTGACCTTTTGTAATGTATGATGTCTTTTTGCGTATTATCATGCTGGATAACTTGATCTATTTAACTTGATTGTGTCGTTTTGTATAACGTTTTTACCTTGATTTCTTTGGTAGTCTGGCCAGTGCTGTTCAATGTGAAAAGATTATTTGAACCCTTATATATTTTATTGCTGTCTCTGGTATATTTGAAGTTTTGTTCCACATCGCAATTTTTATTTTCTCTGTTGATAGGTGCAAAAATAAAGAATTTTTCCATACTTGAATTATTGCTAAAATTCAAATATTTCCAGAAATTGCCATCAAAAAGGCGATAACAACCTGGAGAAAATGATAAATTTAGCATGTAACAGGCTCTAATGAAGTAAGCGTGAAATTCGACGTTTGTTATAAAGGGCAAAATGAAGTTGAATTGCGCGAAGTGAAGGACGTCACAAAGACATTATTGTGCAGTTTCTCTGAGGATTTTAGCATTATCATTAAAATTGTATTCTTTTCAAAAATATTTTTTGAAATTGAGCTGAATTTTATACAATATTCTATTCCCACCTTTGTACTCTGTGACTTTACTGCAAACATCAACTTGGTCCCCATTTTGATGCGCTGTCCAGTGCTGACTTGAATTGGACGTGAAAATGCCTCTTTCGTTGTCATCTTGTTCTAGGTACAATTCTTCTCGCTTAAAACTTAATTTAAAATAAAGTATCACGGGGGAATCTGTTTCGTTGTGTCGTGGGTGGGACTCGCACATCAGTTTTTGCCGACCTCTGTCTTTAACACATTGCGTCATTATTACTTGTCTATCTTTCCTGTTACTTCTTGTAATACAACGAAGTGATTTCACATTCATGAGTTGCTTATTGTTGAGAAGTATCCATTTCTTATCCAATGAATTTCCACAAGTCGTAACAATCACACGTCTTCCAGCTTGTTTCAAGCAATCCTCGTCTTCACTATTTTCAAGAGTAAATGCATCGATGTTTGACTCTATATATAAAGACAACAACAGGAGGTTTAAGATATCGCCAGTCGATTAAAAGTAACGCGGTTGCATGATCCAGTTTATGTTATTTCGCGTGCGTATTATCTCGTGGACGCTGTATTGGGGATTAGATATAAGACAAAACTCGAAAATGTAAGGTTAACTACTCAACTTTATTCGATTGTGAAATAAATAAGGGGAAATTTATCAAAATGATTAATGCAAAATTGATTTTTCGCTGCTGAAGAAGCAATTCATACATATTACAGAATATTTCGTTGCTTCATGTTCAGATTGGATTCCCGAAAAAACTCAAGTCCTAAAAATAAAAATTAATGAAGCTCATTCTTAGATATATTCTTGTTACCTTGTAAAATAAATGGAAAGCAACGCCATTTGTATGATTCACAAATTCAAAAGCAGTAGCATTCTATTGACGATATTTTGTATTTAAAATTGAGCTACTTACTAAACTTATTGATTGAGGAGAAACGGAAAAAGCACAAGACCATAGAATGCAAATAAGATGAGAATGTACGAACAACAAAGAAAAGTCAAAACAATTACGGGGCCTTTTGACCAAAAGATTAAGCACGATTTTACTGTTTGACTAAATTCTTGTTCAGTTACGTATGAGATCGTAAAATGGAATTTTTTAGTTCTGCCACAGTATAAAAATAAACTGTAGTTCCACTCTATTCTTGGGTTGCAAGCTACGTCAAAGTCGCCATGTTGGATGATTTTAACAAAGGATTTTCTTTATTTACAATGCAAATTTCATCCAACACGGCGAGCATTTCATTGTTCTCTTACTCCCAGGGGGATCGTTGCAACGCACCAATTGAATTTTTTTGTGCCACGCATATCTTATTACGCATGTGATTATCATAGTGGCAGCCAGTCAATTGCTTTTTTGACCAATAGATACGCTAAGGTGGCTAGCCACAGCCAGTAATCTAATTAAATATACAGCACCAAGTTTCACAGTGGAGAGCGACTACTGTTTGTTTCTATACTGTGGTTCTGCAGAGGTGGTATGCAGGATTGCTAAATTCAGGCCTAGTTCAAACTTCGAACTTGGCATGAGCCAAACGCATTTAAAACAAAAGATAATGAGGAAGTTCTTCTCATTTTCTTTTATCTTTAATGCTTTCGGTTCATGTAAAGTTCGACGTTTGAACTAGGTCTTATTTTCTGCTCTAGACTTGTAGAACTTTGAGTCAATCATAAATCCTGATTATAAATCCGGTAGAACCGATGGTACAACTGACTCATTTTATGATGTAATGCGCCAATAAAGGATGATCTGCGGCAATCAGTGCGGCTTTAGTTTTAATATATATTTGTTGGTTGCTCATTGTGACTACTACGACGTTAATATGTTACCTGATTCTAGATTCAATTCTTCGTCTTTAATACAACTTCCTTTGTTATTCTCACCATTGCCATTAATGACGAAAGTGCTCATTCCTTCTTTACACACACAATGACGACACTTAGTGATGAAATGGCATTCGGCGTTGTACTTCATACAGATGGTATTATAATTCCTATCAGGCTGTGAACTTGAATAATTCAAGTTGGTAAATATATCTCGTTCATGACGAAATATTCTCAGTTTGTTGCCATTTCCGCTTTTGGAAAAAGATATTGTGAGAGTTAAAACCATCCACGCGCTGTATTTGAAATCCATCTACGCGTTTGTGCCTTCAGTGATTGTTTGTACGTGGAGGCTACATAGCTTTGATTTTCGGCGGAAGTTGTTTGGATGGTTCTTCGTTCAATGAGATAAACAGCCTTTTATTCTTAATGTCTTTCACAGGTTTGTCCTATGGTGAAACATTAATACATGCGCAGTACAATACATGCGCAGTACAATACATGCGCAGTACAATACATGCGCAATATGTATTGAAATTTGCATGATTGTTTACGCTATTTGCAATGGTAATCATTTGATTGTTGTAAACGTCTTCTTTTAAAAGTTCTTAAGTATTTATTCTCTATAGGTTAACATGTGTCTGTGTGTTTTTTAAATATTCTTGAAGTAAAGACAACAACACAGAAATGGAAGTCTTTAGTGCTAAGATATGCTCTCATATTCTTTCCGTAATTAATAAATCATTAATTCAAGTGTAAGTAATTAGATGACTAATGTTAAGAGATACTTATAATGTTATCAAGACAATATTTTTTATAGTTTCCTAGTAGTTTTCCGTTGACGTCAATAGACCATATTTGCTAGCCAGGGGCGTAACTAGACTTGAAGTAATGGGGGGTGTGGAGAAAATTTGCCCTGCAAAAGGGCGTTGCCCACAAAAACCCCTTAAATCATTATGGCTAGCAAATTATAATCATTTCTATTATTGCATACGTTGTTTATTAGTAAACATTATCGAAGATTAGGTTTCTAACACATACATTATTACAAAAACTGTTTTTGAAATATAAACCTTAACCGTTTCGGACATAACAGTAAAACAATGTATATTTGTTCTCATATCAAGAGTCTTAAGTGAGAATCATCTCAACGTAGTCTTGAGATGTTGCTTTTTACTTGAATTTTAATCTGAGTTTACGGTTTTTTCTGGCTGCCCAAGATTTTAGTACTACATCCAGATGAATTGTATCTGTTAAATCCTTCTCGCTTAAGAGGACAATGAGTTCTTCCATCCTTTCACCTTTCATTGTTGAGCGCAAATAGTTCTTGACAATTTTCATTTTGCTGAATGATCTTTCAATATCAGCCACACTTACTGGAGCAGTAAACAGAATTTTGTAACATTTATAAACGTTTGGGAAAATTTCTTTATTTTTGAAAGCAGTGTTTCCGGCGTCGTGGACTGTCTTACATTCTTTCTCTGTCTCATTTACAAAGTTAATAAAAATCTCAAGTTCTGCATATAGTGACATAGAATCTACGCTAATTGATGGAGGAAAAAGTTCGGTGACCTTTTCAACTTGTTCAAAATTTGGTTTAGTCAGTCGAGGCTGAAGGATAACAGCTAAGGGTTTATTTTTTGCAAACAACTTTTTATGTTATCTCTATATTCTCTGATGAGGGAATCGAGGACCCCAATCATGCATTTTCGATAGTTAGTTTTTAGTGACATAATTGCCAAAGTCTCAGGGTTGTCATCCAAACGTCTACTTGATCTTTTATTACTCTTTCTAGCAAACTCTTCCTCGGGATTAGAGCCTAGAGTCTTCGCAAACTCAACACTCGCATCTATTTGGTCATTCAATTCCGATTCATTGTGCCTTATTCTTTCCAGTGATCTAACAGTTTCATCAATCAGTTGAAGACCATCAAGGATATTGAGCTCTGGCTTCTGCATCTGTACTGTCAGGATCTTGGTCTTTCTCATGATAAACCTCATAAACATAACTGCAAAAACAAACTCAAATTTGACCATTTTCTTACAGAGCGAGGTTGCTTTGGTTCTGGTTAATGAGTTGTTGTCAATTTTTGCTATTTCCGCTAAGGCATTTCGTATGGCTTCAAAAGATCTCCATACCGCTTCAATTGATTCACTTCTATACACCCATCTCGTCTTTGAGAGATTGCGCAATTTAAGAGCATTTTCAATTTTTTCCATATGTTCTTGCAACATAGAATCTCGTTTACAACTTCTGCTGAAAAAAACATACAGCTCTTCGAGCAAGCTATACATCTCAACAAATGTAGAGGCCTTTGAGCAATGCTCATTGAAAGTGTTTGATCTAAAAACATATAATTGAAAAATTATTCAACGCAGAGACTAGTCTTAAAAATATTTAAAAAGATATAGTTAATGCCTAAGTAATTTATACGGCAATGTTTAATGCTGTGCATTTGACACATACCTATGGCCTTGACATGGGATGTATGGAATGTTGCGTCCAACCATTTCCTGCAAATGTTGTTGAACTCCATTAAAAGTCCCAGACATTGAAGCTGTGTAGTCGTAAGACTGATACACTAACCCATTGTGACAAATAGGTAATCGTGATTTAAGGGAATCAAGAATCTCTTTTGCTTGGCCTTCACCTGTTTTATTCCTTGTTTCTTTCATCTCCAGTATTCTCTCGTTGGGCACGTTGTTTTCGTCAACGTAGCGCACTGCCACTACGAGGCGGACCGCATTTGAAGTGTCAGGAGACGTGTCGGCCATGACTGAGTATATTTCAGATGAAACGATATCTTTTACGATGCGATTCCTTACGTCTTCAGTCAAAAGGCTAATAAACTCATTTTGTGAAATAGGTGATAGGTATTTTACTGAATAAGGTTTCATGTTCTTGTCTGACAGCCATGACTGAAGTCTGGGTTATGCCTGGCAACAAGATTTGATATTTGGATAAAGTTTCCCTCGTGCTTTTCATTATGCCCTCTGAAAGCTAGCTGTTGTCGTGCCAATGTTCTTGCGATGTCTAAAAGGATCTTTATGGCTTCTTGGTTTCGCAAATTGTTTTCTTCCTCTTGTATTCTTACTTCTCTTAACTTCTTTTCCAACATTACATCGACGTTTTTCATATTGCATGCGAAGTGTGCCAAATCACTCAAAGCAATTTTGTGGGATTCGGAAGAGAAATGCTGTTGCATCTTTCCTTTTTTATCTTTACCCACGCTTCTCATCTTATCCCATGATCGAATTATTTCCACGTAGTAATCAATTAGTTGTTTTCAATGGTATGTCAATTTTTCTACTTCCTGAACACTGCCCTGCCACTTGACGGCAATATGCCCTGCAAAAACACTGTTTTCAGCAATTGGGGGGTGTCACACCCCCCTACACCCCCAACAGTTACGCCCCTGGGCAAGATGTCTCTTATTAGAGGCAAAGCTACCCAAATATTTGTGGACCTATGCTGTGATGACTTCAGTCTACATTCGAAACAGGTGTTTCAACTCACGTTTAGGAAAAACACCTTTCGAGGCTTTGGTTGGTAAGAAACCAAACTTAAGCAACATGCATGTATTTGGATCCACTTGTTATGCATATGTACAAAATGCCAAAAAGTTAGGCAATCGCGGTCGAAAAGGAATCTTTGTTGGTTATGACAAAGAAAGTCCGGCATATTTGATTTATTATTCAGAATCAAATAAAGTAGAGAAAGCACGATGTGTCAAATTTCATGATAAATTTCAGGCAGAAGATATAAATGATATCGACGATATGATTTCAGATAGAATACAAAACGCAGATAGCATGAATGAAACAGAAGAAAAGCCAAACAATTTAAAAGAACAAAAGATATTTCAAAACAAACAATCCTGAGTTAAGTAGTGACACACGCACAAGGACAGCATGAACAAGAACAACTAGTTAGATATCCCACACGAGAACGGAGCAAACCAAGTTATTTTGGACAAAACCAAACAAAAGACAGTTTAAGTCTTACAGTAGACTATTGTTATAGGGTTGAGGACATGCCATTAACATACAAACAGGCTGTTGAAGCACATGATGCAGACAAATGGCAAGAGGCCATGAATATTGAAATGAAAGCCCTAGTAGAAAATGATACATATGAGCTTGTACCAAAACCAAACGATAGACAAATAGTGGGGCGAAATGGGTTTACACAATTAAGACAGATGAAAATGAGGCGGAAACGTATAAAGCCAGATTTGTAGCCAAAGGTTATTCTCAAGTGCAGGAAATTGATTATCAAGAAACATTTGCACCCACAGCACGCATGAGTTCAATTCGCACACTACTACAACGCACTGTGAACAAAGACATGATCATTCACCAAATGGACGTCAAAACCGCTTATTTGAACGCACCTATTGATTGTGAAATTTTCATTGATCAACCAGAAGGCTATGAAAAGTTAGGTGAAAATGGTGAAAAATTAGTTTGTAAATTGAAGAAATCACTTTACGGTCTTAAGCAAAGCGGCAGGAATTGGAACAATTTGTTGCATGAATTTTTAGTAAAAGAAAATTTTATTCAATCACTTGCGGATCCATGTTTATATGTTCGTACCATTGATAGTGAAAAATGTGTTATTGTCATAATTTGGGTGGATGACATCATTGTAGCTGCAAGCGACATTCAATCTTTAAACAGTATAAAAGATTCTTTGAGCAATCGATTCAAAATGAAAGATCTAGGCGAATTAAAATGGTTCTTAGGAACAAAATTCGAAAGAAGTGAAAATTGTTATAAGATGAATCAAACACGGTATATTCAGAAAGTTCTTTCAAAATTTAAAATTTCCGATTGCAAACCAAAACCGACACCCTGTGTTTTAGGAATTGAAAAAGTAATGAACGAAGAATCGCCGGTACTATCAAATCCAAAATTGTATAGAGCAATTGTAGGAAGCTTAATATATGTGATGACTGGAACCAGACCAGATTTATGTTATATTGTTACTAAACTATCTCAGAAAATGTCTGAACCCACACAAGCGGATTTATCCATTGCCAAACATGTTTTAAGATATTTAAAAGGGACACAAGAGGTAGGATTAGTCTTTCAAAAATCAGATTCACAACTTAAACTTACAGGTTTCTGTGACTCAGATTAGGGAGCGTCTATAAAAGATAGACGAAGTATTACAGGTTACAATTTTCAGCTTTCACAAAAAGGTCCTCTCATATCATGGAAGAGTCGAAAACAACCAACTGTAGCACTATCAACGTGTGAAGCAGAATATATTGCCCTAGCAAATGCAATTCAAGAAGCGAAGTTTTTAATGCAACTTTGTTTAGATATGAAGGTAAGTATAATGGAATGTAAGTCTTTTCTTTTAATAGATAATCAAGGAGCAATGAATCTAGCTAAAAACCCAGTTCATCATCAAAGATCAAAACATATCGACATTAGATACCACTTTATCAGATCAGAAATTCAACAAGGAAGAGTTAGCTTAAAATATGTACCAAGTGAAGACAACGTAGCAGATATTTTTACAAAACCAACAAGCAAAAACAAATTGGAAAAATTTAGGCAGACAATATTAGGAAACGTACGGTAGAAATTCTAAAGTGCGCATAAGTAAGGCCAAAGGTAAGTATCAGTTTAGGAATGCAAATATTTTATACTCAGAACATAAGAGCAAGTGGGGATGTTAAGATATGCTCTCATATTCTTTCCGTAATTAATAAATCATTAATTCAAGTGTAAGTAATTAGATGACTAATGTTAAGAGATACTTATAATGTTATCAAGACAATATTCTTTATAGTTTCCTCGTAGTTTTCCGTTGACGTCAATAGACCATATTTGCTAGCAGAACCCAAAATAATCTTACGTAAATTTTGTATAAATAGAAGTAGTTAAATCATTGTAAAATAGAAGACGTTGAACATTAAATGTGATCGTATAGTTATCTGTAACATTTGTTGGTGTAAGTCAAATTATACTAAAGAAGGTACATGGCTACATCACAAAACCTAACATTTAGCACTGATTTATTTACCTGTAAAAAATGCGTAAGTGATTTTTGAATCCGTTGTTAATGATTTTTTCTCTTTCTTTGTGTAAAATTATATGACAAAGTGACAAAGCTTTTAGCTTCAAGCACTGTGGAGGAGTTGATTTCATATGATAAATGGTCGTCTACAGTACTTAAGATTTACTAGTGATCTTGTATTTCTTCAACTGGGGTGATGGATGTATATAGTTGAGAATTCGTCACCATTTTAGTATGGTGATAGCCGGAAGAGCGCATTGTAATACACTTTGTATATATATATATATATTTACTCAGATTCACAAAAGAAATTTAATCGCAGGATTTGTTGTAAATATACTATCATAAACATGTTACTTCGGTAAGCGTCACGAAGAATTTTACCGAGCTACCTGAATGTTGGAAACGACTTATCATCTCTTTGAGTTTTCCCTGATGATGCCGATCAGTCATGCTGAAATTGCCGATTTTCCCTCCAGATCATTTCATTGTTCACGGGGTTTCATTTATGGCAGTGAAAATTCTTGGCTTGACCTTACCGATCCCTTTTTTTTGTTAAGAAACAATCCGGAGCCTATATAGCTGAATAAAATACCATAAGAAAGAAAGCCTCTGCAATTGTGTTAAACGTGTTTTGCTCAACTTGAAACTGATTATGAATTTCACCTGAAGTCATAAGTTTACTTGTCTCAATGATACTATGCTTTACTGGTGTTTTTTTTTTGTCGAACAACTTTTATTATAGCTATATGGCATTGAAATATTTTTTAATTATACCTCAGTCTCCTAGACATTTAAACTCCAATATGCATCAATTAAAGCGTGCCGTTTACTTCCGCGAACATCTTTGTGTGAAAACAATTTTATAATGCATAAATCAAGATGGTCAGTATATTTTTGCCATGACTAGAGGTAACAAGCATGTTAACAAGCAGTTGGTACCAAGAACAAAGCTTTTTTAAATATAACTTCGTCTTGCGTCGTTATCGTTTGCGCTGCATTGTCGTAGATCATCCACATTATAATCCAGACAACAAATTTTGTTCATTTATGATTGCGCTCTAGTATTCTTCAGTTCTAATGTTGGAAGACCCATTTGCGACCTGTACAGCTTGTCTTAGGTGGTCCGTTTTATTGAAAGTTTTTTTGTAGAAACATGTAGAACGTGACGAAATGAACATCGAATTATTTAGTAAACTTTGCTGTGGGTTTTTGTGTGTAGTTAGTTTCCAATCCTGCATTAAAATCTCTTCAGTGCAAAACACAAAAAGCTAACTTCAAACTGGAAAATTATTAGAATTGCTGGAAAGCTTTTTATTCCAAGTCATACAATACATATTATATAAAGTGATTTCCATTGAACAGAGAATCTTGAACTACGAATACACATATAAAACAAACCTAAAATTACTTATGATATATTCTCGTGCATTTAAAAGAATCTCATCATAAAGTCAAGGGCTGGGAGATAGTGTGTAGGTGGTTATATCTTTTGAAGGGCTATTTTGGGTGGATAAGGTTTTTGATTGTCCATTGTAATTGTTGGAGGATTACTAATGATCCACAGACATCCCTGCATTTTTTGTACTTTACAGGGCTCCCTGTATCTCTGCTCTGTACTTTGTTGACTGTATTCGATTAGCAGCATTACCAAGCAGCAATCTTAATGCTGTTTGGTAATGCTGCTTGAATGAACTACTGAAGTAATCTCAGTGATCGCCAGTGATCTTTGCAGTTACCAATATTCGCTATTTGCATTTTTAACTAAAAACTAAGATCGTTCCATTCATTCGATAATCACAGCCATTGTTATGTACCCATTGTCATTCATGTCGACATGCTCACCAGTGTACGAACATCAGTATTGTTTGTTTTGGTAATGATGGTTTGAGTTCTTTTATAGTTTCTCATCAATGGACATCTTCCTGAACATCGTCTTCATTTGAGATGGATCTGTTCATCACTGAAATTCGCACTATTTCCACTTTTTGTCATATCAATGTATTTGCTGAAAGCCATTGTTTTTTATTTCACATCATTTGGGACAACATATTCACCAGTATACGATGTTGCAACTTCCAGTTGCTGGTTGCTATTCATGCTTGCCCCAGCATCATTTGGAATAACGTAATCACTAACATACTCTGGTTGCCCAATTACCTTTATTTGCTCATTTCCATGAGATAAAACGACCTCGGAAGTATTGCCTTCGACTTGCATCGATGTTTTTTGCAACTGCTGGTAATAATGACAGTTTGAGTCCATGTTTTTACGATTTTTCATCAATTGGGCATATCCCTCTACATTGACTTCAACAAGTTGGGATGAAACTTCACTGCTGGAATTCGTTTTCGTATTCATATAAGTACTGTTAGCCACTGTCTTATGGTCAACGTCATTTGGGATGACATATTCATCAGCATACGATGTTGCATCCAGCAATTCCGGTTTCGTATTGCCAGAAACGCTTGAGTCTTTGCTTTTTTTTGTCAATGAGGCATCGTTGTCTTCATTCGCTTCTTGATTTGTAGAAGGCCTTCGGAGCTTTGTTGTTTTTACTTTATGTTTGTCATCAGAATCACCAGCTGGTTGCTCATTAGTACGACTCTGTGTGTTGACGTCAGAAACATCATTGGGATAAATATACGGCTCTTCTAGGCTCAAAGATGTCAACGTCATAAAAACATTGCCTTTCACTTGTGTTGTTGAGTCAGTTTCCACTTCCTGTGCGTTATCCGGTAGGTTTCTACTTTGATGGTGTGTTAATTCTAAAGAGGGAAAATGAAGAAACGGTTTTCTTACCAGTTACACAACTGTGTTAATATCTTCAGAAAAACCGAATGTATTTCATTTGTTGGTGGATGCACTCACCATGAGACCCTTGCACTTCTGTTCTTCTATTGGAGATGCTTCTACAATCTGTATAACTGTAGGTGTCTGCGGCTTCTCCTGCTTGTTTACCTGATACTTCATATACCGTTGCGTGTATCCCGTGTGGCTCTTCGTAAATTGCTTCTGCAAGATTTACGACTTCCAACTCTAATTCTAAGCGAACAAAACAAGTTGGAGTAATCGTATACTTTTATGACAATTTTTTATGTTTCATTATATTTTCATCTTACCTGGTCTATTTGATCTACTTTGTGATCTAAATGGAATAAAATTATGAGGATTCTTAATATGGTTACAATATTCATGAAGGATGGTTTCTGTATTTAAAGTACACATTTGCAATTAATATTATCGTGGGTCCGTGTTACTGTATGTTATGACATCTACGTTGCACCTACATGAAGTAATGCTTGCAATTCAGGCTGTGGATTATTATCTGTCAATTACAAATATTAAGCAGGTCAAAATTGAAGCATGCATAGCTTGTTGCATGTTTCTTTCTCTTTACCTTTTCCTCCGCTTTTATAAAGGAAAATGCTTAACACAATGATCGCAACTACTACAAGGACGACTATCCCTGCGACAATGGCTGGCGTATTATCATCTGCTTTCGATTTTTTCACACCTTCGTTGCCTGTTAATTGAGGAGTTGTAAATTTACCAGGCATATTTGGTGGAGGACTAGATGATTTGTAAATAGTGTCCAACGTTGACGAATGGCTGACTTTTGTCACTGAGGTTGGTATTGTGGGATTGGCGCTTGGCGATGGCGTTTCCTGTAAAGATATTAAATACGTTTTTCTAAATGACTATTCTGCGTTAGAGAAAGTCGCTCAAAATGATAGCGGTGTTTCTCTTAAAAGCTGCGAATTCTTGTTTAAATATTGTTTCTGAAATTTATAGAACTTTGGTGACGTGTAGTAGCTATAGTGTTGATAATTGTTCATTTTATTCCATTCTTTACCGCACAAACCTAATATAATGAATAAATAAATAAATGATATTATTTGTGTCAATTTTAACATGAGATGAATCATTAGAAGTTCAATTATTTATTTCTTTAAAAGATTTTTTAAATCTTGCACGCTAATAAATATTGAGCGACGTTTTCCTAACCGTCCAGTTTTTTTGTATCCAATGTACATTGGTAGACTATTCTGCTGCGGTTGTGGACTGTGAAATATCATAATATTTCTCCAAAAGCTACGAGTTAGCTCCTTTGATTAGCTATCTTCAGTGAACTTTCTGGAACTTTAGTGGTTTGTGGTGTTAAGTAACTATTGTTCATTTTATTCTATGCAACATGTGCTAACCAAATGTTTGAGTGCATATCCTGTTTTGCTGTGTCATTGAACTTACCTCCTGCTCTAATGGCAATAATGATTGCAGTTTTATGAGAATGCAGTGACTCTCTTGTGTTTGGCGTTTGCGGTCTCCCATACATTTGATCGTTATTTGCAATAGTGAACCATTCCATCGTCGTAGAGCGTTCATGTCGTTAATCTTAACAAAAAATTTTGTTTTTTAATTGTTGGTTTGTTCTTTCCCTTTTTTCGTACTCTTGTAATCTATTCGATTGTTGGATTACATTTTTTTGAACAAGATTTTTTTGAGCTTTTTTTTCGTAGAATATTTATGAATGTTTCTGTTACTTTTTAAGTCTTGATTTGTTTACGAAATGTTGCTATAGAAGAACAAAGGACTGTCCAGCAGCGGCTGGGTCCATAAAAACTTATTAATTTTGACCTTTTGTAATGTACGATGTCTTTTTACGTATTATCATGCTGGATAACTTGATCTATACACCTTGATTGTGTCGTTTTGTATAACGTTTTTACCTTGATTTCTTTGGTAGTCTGGCCAGTGCTGTTCAATGTGAAAAGATTATTTGAACCCTTATATATTTTATTGCTGTCTCTGGTATATTTGAAGTTTTGTTCCACATCGCAATTTTTATTTTCTCTGTTGATAGGTGCAAAAATAGAGAATTTTTCCATACTTGAATTATTGCTAAAATTCAAATATTTCCAGAAATTGCCATCAGAAAGGCGATAACAACCTGGAGAAAATGATAAATTTAGCATGGAACAGGCTCTAATGAAGTAAGCGTGAAATTCGACGTTTGTTATAAAGGGCAAAATGAAGTTGAATTGCGCGAAGTGAAGGACGTCACAAAGACATTATTGTGCAGTTTCTCTGAGGATTTTAGCATTATCATTAAAATTGTATTCTTTTCAAAATATTTTTGAAATTGAGCTGAATTTTATACAATATTCTATTCCCACCTTTGTACTCTGTGACTTTACTGCAAACATCAACTTGGTCCCCATTTTGATGCGCTGTCCAGTGCTGACTTGAATTGGACGTGAAAATGCCTCTTTCGTTGTCATCTTGTTCTAGGTACAATTCTTCTCGCTTAAAACTTAATTTAAAATAAAGTATCACGGGGGAATCTGTTTCGTTGTGTCGTGGGTGGGACTCGCACATCAGTTTTTGCCGACCTCTGTCTTTAACACATTGCGTCATTATTACTTGTCTATCTTTCCTGTTACTTCTTGTAATACAACGAAGTGATTTCACATTCATGAGTTGCTTATTGTTGAGAAGTATCCATTTCTTATCCAATGAATTTCCACAAGTCGTAACAATCACACGTCTTCCAGCTTGTTTCAAGCATCCTCGTCTTCACTATTTTCAAGAGTAAATGCATCGATGTTTGACTCTATATATAAAGACAACAACAGGAGGTTTAAGATATCGCCAGTCGATTAAAAGTAACGCGGTTGCATGATCCAGTTTATGTTATTTCGCGTGCGTATTATCTCGTGGACGCTGTATTGGGGATTAGATATAAGACAAAACTCGAAAATGTAAGGTTAACTACTCAACTTTATTCGATTGTGAAATAAATAAGGGAAATTTATCAAAATGATTAATGCAAAATTGATTTTTCGCTGCTGAAGAAGCAATTCATACATATTACAGAATATTTCGTTGCTTCATGTTCAGATTGGATTCCCGAAAAAACTCAAGTCCTAAAAATAAAAATTAATGAAGCTCATTCTTAGATATATTCTTGTTACCTTGTAAAATAAATGGAAAGCAACGCCATTTGTATGATTCACAAATTCAAAAGCAGTAGCATTCTATTGACGATATTTTGTATTTAAAATTGAGCTACTTACTAAACTTATTGATTGAGGAGAAACGGAAAAAGCACAAGACCATAGAATGCAAATAAGATGAGAATGTACGAACAACAAAGAAAAGTCAAAACAATTACGGGGCCTTTTGACCAAAAGATTAAGCACGATTTTACTGTTTGACTAAATTCTTGTTCAGTTACGTATGAGATCGTAAAATGGAATTTTTTAGTTCTGCCACAGTATAAAAATAAACTGTAGTTCCACTCTATTCTTGGGTTGCAAGCTACGTCAAAGTCGCCATGTTGGATGATTTTAACAAAGGATTTTCTTTATTTACAATGCAAATTTCATCCAACACGGCGAGCATTTCATTGTTCTCTTACTCCCAGGGGGATCGTTGCAACGCACCAATTGAATTTTTTTGTGCCACGCATATCTTATTACGCATGTGATTATCATAGTGGCAGCCAGTCAATTGCTTTTTTGACCAATAGATACGCTAAGGTGGCTAGCCACAGCCAGTAATCTAATTAAATATACAGCACCAAGTTTCACAGTGGAGAGCGACTACTGTTTGTTTCTATACTGTGGTTCTGCAGAGGTGGTATGCAGGATTGCTAAATTCAGGCCTAGTTCAAACTTCGAACTTGGCATGAGCCAAACGCATTTAAAACAAAAGATAATGAGGAAGTTCTTCTCATTTTCTTTTATCTTTAATGCTTTCGGTTCATGTAAAGTTCGACGTTTGAACTAGGCCTTATTTTTCTGCTCTAGACTTGTAGAACTTTGAGTCAATCATAAATCCTGATTATAAATCCGGTAGAACCGATGGTACAACTGACTCATTTTTATGATGTAATGCGCCAATAAAGGATGATCTGCGGCAATCAGTGCGGCTTTAGTTTTTAATATATATTTGTTGGTTGCTCATTGTGACTACTACGACGTTAATATGTTACCTGATTCTAGATTCAATTCTTCGTCTTTAATACAACTTCCTTTGTTATTCTCACCATTGCCATTAATGACGAAAGTGCTCATTCCTTCTTTACACACACAATGACGACACTTAGTGATGAAATGGCATTCGGCGTTGTACTTCATACAGATGGTATTATAATTCCTATCAGGCTGTGAACTTGAATAATTCAAGTTGGTAAATATATCTCGTTCATGACGAAATATTCTCAGTTTGTTGCCATTTCCGCTTTTGGAAAAAGATATTGTGAGAGTTAAAACCATCCACGCGCTGTATTTGAAATCCATCTACGCGTTTGTGCCTTCAGTGATTGTTTGTACGTGGAGGCTACATAGCTTTGATTTTCGGCGGAAGTTGTTTGGATGGTTCTTCGTTCAATGAGATAAACAGCCTTTTATTCTTAATGTCTTTCACAGGTTTGTCCTATGGTAAAACATTAATACATGCGCAGTACAATACATGCGCAGTACAATACATGCGCAATATGTATTGAAATTTGCATGATTGTTTACGCTATTTGCAATGGGAATCAAAACATGCGCAGTATGTATTGAAATTTGCATGATTGTTTACGCTATTTGCAATGGTAATCATTTGATTGTTGTAAACGTCTTCTTTTAAAAGTTCTTAAGTATTTATTCTCTATAGGTTAACATGTGTCTGTGTGTTTTTTAAATATTCTTGAAGTAAAGACAACAACACAGAAATGGAAGTCTTTAGTGTTAAGATATGCTCTCATATTCTTTCCGTAATTAATAAATCATTAATTCAAGTGTAAGTAATTAGATGACTAATGTTAAGAGATACTTATAATGTTATCAAGACAATATTTTTTATAGTTTCCTAGTAGTTTTCCGTTGACGTCAATAGACCATATTTGCTAGCCAGGGCGTAACTAGACTTGAAGTAATGGGGTGTGGAGAAAATTTGCCCTGCAAAAGGGCGTTGCCCACAAAAACCCCTTAAATCATTATGGCTAGCAAATTATAATCATTTCTATTATTGCATACGTTGTTTATTAGTAAACATTATTGAAGACTAGGTTTCTAACACATACATTATTACAAAACTGTTTTGAAATATAAACCTAAACCGTTTCGGACATAACAGTAAAACAATGTATATTTGTTCTCATATCAAGAGTCTTAGTGAGAATCATCTCAACGTAGTCTTGAGATGTTGCTTTTTACTTGAATTTTAATCTGAGTTTACGGTTTTTTCTGGCTGCCCAAGATTTTAGTACTACATCCAGATGAATTGTATCTGTTAAATCCTTCTCGCTTAAGAGGACAATGAGTTCTTCCATCCTTTCACCTTTCATTGTTGAGCGCAAATAGTTCTTGACAATTTTCATTTTGCTGAATGATCTTTCAATATCAGCCACACTTACTGGAGCAGTAAACAGAATTTTGTAACATTTATAAACGTTTGGGAAAATTTCTTTATTTTTGAAAGCAGTGTTTCCGGCGTCGTGGACTGTCTTACATTCTTTCTCTGTCTCATTTACAAAGTTAATAAAAATCTCAAGTTCTGCATATAGTGACATAGAATCTACGCTAATTGATGGAGGAAAAAGTTCGGTGACCTTTTCAACTTGTTCAAAATTTGGTCTAGTCAGTCGAGGCTGAAGGATAACAGCTAAGGGTTTATTTTTTGCAAACAACTTTTTATGTTATCTCTATATTCTCTGATGAGGGAATCGAGGACCCCAATCATGCATTTTCGATAGTTAGTTTTTAGTGACATAATTGCCAAAGTCTCAGGGTTGTCATCCAAACGTCTACTTGATCTTTTATTACTCTTTCTAGCAAACTCTTCCTCGGGATTAGAGCCTAGAGTCTTTGCAAACTCAACACTCGCATCTATTTGGTCATTCAATTCCGATTCATTGTGCCTTATTCTTTCCAGTGATCTAACAGTTTCATCAATCAGTTGAAGACCATCAAGGATATTGAGCTCTGGCTTCTGCATCTGTACTGTCAGGATCTTGGTCTTTCTCATGATAAACCTCATAAACATAACTGCAAAAACAAACTCAAATTTGACCATTTTCTTACAGAGCGAGGTTGCTTTGGTTCTGGTTAATGAGTTGTTGTCAATTTTTGCTATTTCCGCTAAGGCATTTCGTATGGCTTCAAAAGATCTCCATACCGCTTCAATTGATTCACTTCTATACACCCATCTCGTCTTTGAGAGATTGCGCAACTTAAGAGCATTTTCAATTTTTTCCATATGTTCTTGCAACATAGAATCTCGTTTACAACTTCTGCTGAAAAGAACATACAGCTCTTCGAGCAAGCTATACATCTCAACAAATGTAGAGGCCTTTGAGCAATGCTCATTGAAAGTGTTTGATCTAAAAACATATAATTGAAAAATTATTCAACGCAGAGACTAGTCTTAAAAACATTTAAAAAGATATAGTTAATGCCTAAGTAATTTATACGGCAATGTTTAATGCTGTGAATTTGACACATACCTATGGCCTTGACATGGGATGTATGGAATGTTGCGTCCAACAATTTCCTGCAAATGTTGTTGAACTCCATTAAAAGTCCCAGACATTGAAGCTGTGTAGTCGTAAGACTGATACACTAACCCATTGTGACAAATAGGTAATCGTGATTTAAGGGAATCAAGAATCTCTTTTGCTTGGCCTTCACCTGTTTTATTCCTTGTTTCTTTCATCTCCAGTATTCTCTCGTTGGGCACGTTGTTTTCGTCAACGTAGCGCACTGCCACTACGAGGCGGACCGCATTTGAAGTGTCAGGAGACGTGTCGGCCATGACTGAGTATATTTCAGATGAAACGATATCTTATACGATGCGATTCCTTACATCTTCAGTCAAAAGGCTAATAAACTCATTTTGTGAAATAGGTGATAGGTATTTTACTGAATAAGGTTTCATGCTCTTGTCTGAGAGCCATGACTGAAGTCCAGGGTTATGCCAAGCAACAAGATTTGTTATTTGGATAAAGTTTCCCTCGTGCTTTTCATTATGCCCTCTGAAAGCTAGCTGTTGTCGTGCCAATGTTCTTGCGATGTCTAAAAGGATCTTTATGGCTTCTTGGTTTCGCAAATTGTTTTCTTCCTTTTGTATTCTTACTTCTCTTAACTTCTTTTCCAACATTACATCGACATTTTTCATATTGCATGCAAAGTGTGCCAAATCACTCAGAGCAATTTTGTGGGATTCGGAAGAGAAATGCTGTTGCATCTTTCCTTTTTTATCTTTACCCACGCTTCTCATCTTATCCCATGATCGAATTATTTTCACGTAGTAATCAATTAGTTGTTTTCAATGGTATGTCAATTTTTCTACTTCCTGAACACTGCCCTGCCACTTGACGGCAATATGCCCTGCAAAAACACTGTTTTCAGCAATTGGGGTGTCACACCCCTACACCCCAACAGTTACGCCCTGGGCAAGATGTCTCTTATTAGAGGCAAAGCTACCCAAATATTTGTGGACCTATGCTGTGATGACTTCAGTCTACATTCGAAACAGGTGTTTCAACTCACGTTTAGGAAAAACACCTTTCGAGGCTTTGGTTGGTAAGAAACCAAACTTAAGCAACATGCATGTATTTGGATCCACTTGTTATGCATATGTACAAAATGCCAAAAAGTTAGACAATCGCGGTCGAAAAGGAATCTTTGTTGGTTATGACAAAGAAAGTCCGGCATATTTGATTTATTATTCAGAATCAAATAAAGTAGAGAAAGCACGATGTGTCAAATTTCATGATAAATTTCAGGCAGAAGATATAAATGATATCGACGATATGATTTCAGATAGAATACAAAACGCAGATAGCATGAATGAAACAGAAGAAAAGCCAAACAATTTAAAAGAACAAAAAGATATTTCAAAAACAAACAATCCTGAGTTAAGTAGTGACACACACGCACAAGGACAGCATGAACAAGAACAACTAGTTAGATATCCCACACGAGAACGGAGCAAACCAAGTTATTTTGGACAAAACCAAACAAAAGACAGTTTAAGTCTTACAGTAGACTATTGTTATAGGGTTGAGGACATGCCATTAACATACAAACAGGCTGTTGAAGCACATGATGCAGACAAATGGCAAGAGGCCATGAATATTGAAATGAAAGCCCTAGTAGATATTGATACATATGAGCTTGTACCAAAACCAAACGATAGACAAATAGTGGGGGCGAAATGGGTTTACACAATTAAGACAGATGAAAATGAGGCGGAAACGTATAAAGCCAGATTTGTAGCCAAAGGTTATTCTCAAGTGCAGGAAATTGATTATCAAGAAACATTTGCACCCACAGCACGCATGAGTTCAATTCGCACATTACTACAACGCACTGTAAACAAAGACATGATCATTCACCAAATGGATGTCAAAACCGCTTATTTGAACGCACCTATTGATTGTGAAATTTTCATTGATCAACCAGAAGGCTATGAAAAGTCAGGTGAAAACGGTGAAAAATTAGTTTGTAAATTGAAGAAATCACTTTACGGTCTTAAGCAAAGCGGCAGGAATTGGAACAATTTGTTGCATGAATTTTTAGTAAAAGAAAATTTTATTCAATCACTTGCGGATCCATGTTTATATGTTCGTAGCATTGATAGTGAAAAATGTGTTTTGTCATAATTTGGGTGGATGACATCATTGTAGCTGCAAGCGACATTCATTCTTTAAACAGTATAAAAGATTCTTTGAGCAATCGATTCAAAATGAAAGATCTAGGGGAATTAAAATGGTTCTTAGGAACAAAATTCGAAAGAAGTGAAAATTGTTATAAGATGAATCAAACACGGTATATTCAGAAAGTTCTTTCAAAATTTAAAATTTCCGATTGCAAACCAAAACCGACACCCTGTGTTTTAGGAATTGAAAAAGTAATGAACGAAGAATCACCGGTACTATCAAATCCAAAATTGTATAGAGCAATTGTAGGAAGCTTAATATATGTGATGACTGGAACCAGACCAGATTTATGTTATATTGTTACTAAACTATCTCAGAAAATGTCTGAACCCACACAAGCAGATTTTATCCATTGCCAAACATGTTTTAAGATATTTAAAAGGGACACAAGAGGTAGGATTAGTCTTTCAAAAATCAGATTCACAACTTAAACTTACAGGTTTCTGTGACTCAGATTGGGGAGCGTCTATAAAAGATAGACGAAGTCTTATGTCCACCACCATCTGCAGTTCTTTCTCATATAAGAAATACATCTCACCCTGCCGATTTTAATGATTTCTCAATTCTCTCTTCCTCCTCCGACAAATATGACCTTATGATTCATGAAAGCCTTCTTATATCCAAACTTAAACCCTCTCTTAACACCCAAGGCAACTCAATCCCCCTTTACCTTCTTTAATATACCGCCATTCTCACTTAATTCCGTCATCTAAATTTCCTACTCCTCTCACATGTAATTTAACACCCCAGATAGACGAAGTATTACAGGTTACAATTTTCAGCTTTCACAAAAAGGTCCTCTCATATCATGGAAGAGTCGAAAACAACCAACTGTAGCACTATCAACGTGTGAAGCAGAATATATTGCCCTAGCAAATGCAATTCCAGAAGCGAAGTTTTTAATGCAACTTTGTTTAGATATGAAGGTAAGTATAATGGAAGGTAAGTCTTTTCTTTTAATAGATAATCAAGGAGCAATGAATCTAGCTAAAAACCCAGTTCATCATCAAAGATCAAAACATATCGACATTAGATACCACTTTATCAGATCAGAAATTCAGCAAGGAAGAGTTAGCTTAAAATATGTACCAAGTGAAGACAACGTAGCAGATATTTTTACAAAACCAACAAGCAAAAACAAATTGGAAAAATTTAGGCAGACAATATTAGGAAACGTACGGTAGAAATTCTAAAGTGGGCATAAGTAAGGCCAAAGGTAAGTATCAGTTTAGGAATGCAAATATTTTATACTCAGAACATAAGAGCAAGTGGGGGTGTTAAGATATGCTCTCATATTCTTTCCGTAATTAATAAATCATTAATTCAAGTGTAAGTAATTAGATGACTAATGTTAAGAGATACTTATAATGTTATCAAGACAATATTTTTTATAGTTTCCTAGTAGTTTTCCGTTGACGTCAATAGACCATATTTGCTAGCAGAACCCAAAATAATCTTACGTAAATTTTGTATAAATAGAAGTAGTTAAATCATTGTAAAATAGAAGACGTTGAACATTAAATGTGATCGTATAGTTATCTGTAACATTTGTTGGTGTAAGTCAAATTATACTAAAGAAGGTACATGGCTACATCACAAAACCTAACATTTAGCACTGATTTATTTACCTGTAAAAAATGCGTTAGTGATTTTTGAATCCGTTGTTAATGATTTTTTCTCTTTCTTTGTGTAAAATTTATAATGACAAAGTGACAAAGCTTTTAGCTTTCAAGCACTGTGGAGGCGTTGATTTCATATGATAAATGGTCGTCTACAGTACTTAAAGTGCTACTGAAGTGAAATTTTGGGTATCGATTTTTTTCTATAATCAAATAGTTCTATCTTTCCTGGTCACTTTGGTATAATTTTTATGCATATTGAAGCACGGGATCATCAATAAATTTTTGCTCAAAGTTGGGTTACGCGTGCGAATTTTTACTACTGAAATATTATACGGATGTGACGTAATTAAAAGGACGGAAGTCGAAGTATGAGCATTGATTTACTAGTATTTTGTTAGATTTTTAACACATATACACAATAAAATATGAGTTCTTCAAGCAGTGAAAGCGAACGCAGTTCGGATACTGAAAACTCAGATAAGGCAAATGAAAATTTACTTTCGAATTCCGGCGATGAGGATACAATTGTGGCTAATTCAGTTGTAAATCCTTACGAAAATGAACCTCTTGCGAACGCAGTCGGAGAGAATTTTGTGTCGGTCGAAGAAGACGCAGACGGCTTAGAACCTCGAACATTGGAAGCGAGGTTCGAAGGAACCGTTCAGTTAGATAAGTGGTAAGTTGATAAATGTTATTAGAACTCTAGAAGAAATTAAACCATGAATTAAACATGTTATTTTGTCCTTATGTCGTGGTGCATAAATATGATAACAAACCACTTTTTTATAGGTGTGCATGTAGCTTGTGTCGTACTCAACTGCTGACAGATGCTATTGAATACCGTTGTTGTCAAGAGGTTGGGCCTACTTTACATAAACTGGTATTCGATGGTAGCATTGAAAAAATTAGCTGTGTTACTCTTCACGAGGAGTACACGATTATGACACATGCTACAGTCTTGAAGAATGTTGGCTCACTTCTAAGAGACCAAGATGGAAGGTCATACAAGCGTCGTAGAATACATGAAAATGAGTTAGTACATTTTTGATTTCTAATTTTGTTTTGTAACGAGTGATTAATATCTTGCCATGTATCTCTACTTTTTACCTTTATGTGGTTCATTATTGTGCTGTGATGCTTCACAATTTTGTTGTGTGAAGTCAAAATAAATAATCAAATAGAAATTACTATTTTGAATTTCTCATAGATACTTGAGAGCAGTTGCATACCATTGGGTCATTCGATGGCTATGTGGATGCCTTGGTTGGGAAAATTCTAGACCATTACCTGCATGTATCTACACAGACATCCGAAAACGATTTCCATTACGAAATCCCCTAGGCCAAGAACATGCTGGCTACAAGTCAGCACAGGAAAGAAACTGATAGAAGTAAAAAACATTTTTTGTAGCATAGTATATTATTTTATAACTAACTTTAAAGTTGGCCTGCTAAGAATATTTGTCAAGTAATTCTTGTGGACAATGACTTTTTGGATGTCCTTTCATTGGCTGTCCACAATTTTTGCATAAGCGCGTTTTTTTTGGATCTGAAGGACCTGTTGAAGCAGCTTGTTTTTCTTTGTCTAAACCTTTTGCTTGCAGTACATCTTGCTGTTGATATATAAATAACAATTTAATGTGTTTACTTTTAGAATGCACTGGCCATACCTATTATACATGGTAGCATGAACAACTTACATGTGGGAAACAATGGTGTTGAAGATAGTTGTTTCCTATCCAAATGCCGTTGGATTGCCTCAGTTTTGGAAATTCGATCCAAGAACATTTTGTTTAAGGCTTCTGGGACTTTTTCCTTATACTTCTTAAATATGTTGTCCGTGGATTCCTCACAACTAAGAACCATGACATTTTTGATTTCATTAACATAGTCTGGAAAAATGACAAGTGGTTAGATGTGTAAGTCAAGAGTACCAATGCATACATGCTAAACTTACAATATGATGGTGCTGAAGAAACAGTTCTTACTACTTCATCCCCTGATTTAAATTTTGGGTATGTCACAGAATAATATGGTGTTCCATTTTTGTTTTTGGCTGTCTGTGAAGGTTTTCATTGAAATGAAGTACTGCCAGTACGTGCCTAAACAGAACAAACCATTTACTATGTAATTTTTTTTCTTGACTAGGAACAAGTAAAAAAGCCTTGGCAGATAGAGAGCAGTGATTACAAGTTACCTGCAATATGTACCAAGCCAAGAAAAGTGGGTCATCTTTGGATGCCAACCATTTAATGTTGAATGAAAACCTTCGAATCTAACAAATCTTCCTAACAAATCTTCCTAACAAATCTTCCTAACAAATTGTGTCCATTTACTCAGCCTCTCCTTGTCATTCATGGGGAAACGATGTACTGAGACACCCTCTGTGTGTTGACTGTTTGTACAACTTTTTCCGTTGGGCCAACCAGCAACACAATATTGTCCTCCTCGACGAATTTTGCCTACTCGCCATATTTTAACTTGCGATGTATCGTTACGTTTGACTAACTTAATAAAAAATTATTCTCCTTATATTATGTGCGTTGTCTAATCCGGAAGTTTATAAAAGTAGTATATATTGGATGATTGGAAATAAGCGCGTTACAGTTAGTTTCTGATAACATTGCGTGTGTGTTAAAACCGCAGACTTCGTCAAGGATGCGGCACCCAGTTTATTGAGAAATATAAGTTAATTCAAGAAGTTTATAAAACTCTAATCGATTGTAAATGTTGCTTACCTATGCGTGTTGCTCATTTGTCACTAAATATACGCAATTTTTGCGAAGAGAAGTTATAAAATATGTAAAATTCCAGTTGGAAATATGCTTGTTCGTATATAATTTTTATATACTGAGAGCTTTAAAATTGAACTTCCGTCCTTTAAATGACGTCACGCACTCAAAGTCAAATTCGCATCAAAACAAGCAAATATGCCATGTTTGAACGCAAAGTTCGAAGCGTTCCCATCGACTAAATTCAGTGGGCGATAGCTCAAAATGATCAGTAAAATACAGAGAAAACGTTTGTATCGAAAAACGAAATATGAAAATTTCACTTCAGTAGCACTTTAAGATTTACTAGTGATGTTGTATTTCTTAAACTGGGGTGATGGATGTATATAGTTGAGAATTAAGAGCGCATTGTAATACACTTTGTATATATATATATATTTACTCAGATTCACAAAAGAAATTTAATCGCAGGATTTGTATTAAATATACTATCATAAACATGTTACTTCGGTAAGCGTCACGAAGAATTTTACCGAGCTACCTGAATGTTGGAAACGACTTATCATCTCTTTGAGTTTTCCCTGATGATGCCGATCAGTCATGCTAAAATTGCCGATTTTCCCTCCAGATCATTTCATTGTTCACGGGGTTTCATTTATGGCAGTGAAAAATCTTGGCTTGACCTTACCGATCACTTTTTTTGTTAAGAAACATCCCGGAGCCTATATAGCTGAATAAAATACAATAAGAAAGAAAGCCTCTGCAATTGTGTTGAACGTGTTTTGCTCAACTTGAAACTGATTATGAATTCCATCTGAAGTCATAAGTTTACTTGTCTCAATGATACTATGCTTTACTGTTTTTTTCTGTCGAACAACTTTTATTATAGCTATATGGCATTGAAACATTTGCTAATTATACCTCAGTCTCCTAGACATTAAAACTCCAATATGCATCAATTAAAGCGTGCCGTTTACTTCCGCGAACATCTTTGTGTGAAAACAATTTTATAATGAATAAATCAACATGATCAGTATATTTTTGCCATGACTACAGGTAACAAGCATTGAGTTGGTACCAAGAACAAAGCTTTTTTAAAAATAGCTTAGTCTTGCGTCGTTTTCGTTTGCACTGCAAATTGGGGATATATTTTTACATTGTATTTTAAATGACATTAGTCATTCCTAAATTAGACCAAAAAATAGATTTTCACAAAGTTAGTCATAAAGTTTATCTAATAAGTTAATCAGATCATAAAATTAATAAATGTTTTTGAGATGCTCACTTAAAATAGCTATGTCTCGCTTGGCTGAATACAAATAAAAATCAACCAAAGTAACAGTAGAGCTTGTATAGACTAGGATAAACGAGACAATAGTACGACGTTTGTTCCTACCTCACTTGACCCAGAAAGTAACTACTGCTAAGGTTTTCGAAATGTCAGTCAACACCAACTTTAACCCCAACATTCCTTGTCAGGAGTCCACCAATCTGGACCATCTACATTTACAAACATGTCACGATACTTCTGTGTTTTAAAACTATTCACTTTAAAACATTCAACATATATGTCACATCAGTTTCTTGTTTGTTTATTCAACATGCAGTGGGAGCCCTTGCGAAAACGTCATAGATATATAATCACAGTAAGCGTGTATAATTTTGCATTGTTGTTGTATCAGTGTTACTGTATGTTATTACATTTACATAGCGTCTACGTAGAGTAACGCTTATTGCTCAGGATTTGGTTATTCGTCAATCGCGAGGATTATCAAACCTATGTTGCTTGTGGCAAGTGCTTGTTATTTTTACCTCTTCATTCGCCTTCTATGTACGATAAGGCTCCACGCGATGACTACAAGTACTACCACGGTGACTATCCCGGTGATAATGAAAATACTGGTTGGTGTTGGTATCTCTTGTAATGGTAGTACAGTGTACGTACTGGTAAAAATATTCAGCTGTAGCGAAAAACTTCGAAAATGATTATTATGTTTCTTCTAAGGTTACGACTATGCTTATTTGATACTATCTTTCCTGAGCAATTTTGATACAATCTTTGCTGGTGCTGATGTGTTGTGTTAAGTGCGTTTTATTCTTTTTTTTTATTTTCTAAATCTTACCTATGTGTCCAATGGTGACAAAGATTGCAGTTATATAAGAATGTCGTGACGTTCTTTTGTTGTTGTTTTTTTTGTTTTTTTTTGTTTTTCCTACATTTGATATAAATTTGCAATATCGAACCATTCCATTGTCGTAGATCATCCACGTTATAATCCAGACAAGAAATTTTGTTCATTTATGATTGCGCTCTAGTATTCTTCAGTTCGAATGTTAGAAGACCCATTTGCAACCTGGACAGCTTGTCTTAGGTGGTCCGTTTTATTGAAAGTTTTTTTGTAGAAACATGTAGAACGTGACGAAATGAACATTGAATTATTTAGTAAACTTTGCTGTGGGTTTTTGTGTGTAGTTAGTTTCCAATCCTGCATTAAAATCTCTTCAGTGCAAAATACAAAAAGCTAACTTCAAACTGGAAAATTATTAGAATTGCTGGAAAGCTTTTTATTCCAAGTCATACAATACATATTATAGAAAAAGTGATTTCCATTGAACAGAGAATCTTGAACTACGAATACACATATAAAACAAATCTAAAATTATGATATATTCTCGTGCATTTAAAAGAATCTCATCATAAAGTCAAGGGCTGGGAGATAGTGTGTAGGTGGTTATATCTTTTGAAGGGCTATTTTGGGTGGGTAAGGTTTTTGACTGTCCATTGTAATTGTTAGAGGATTACTAATGATCCACAGACATCCCTGCATTTTTTGTACTTTACAGGGTTCCCTGTATCTCTGCTCTGTACTTTGTTGACTGTATTCGTTTTAGCAGCATTACCAAGCAGCAATCTTAATGCTGTTTGGTAATGCTGCTTGAATGAACTACAGAAGTAATCTCAGTGATCGCCAGTGATCTTTGCAGTTACCAATATTCGCTATTTGCATTTTTAACTAAAACTAAGATCGTTCCATTCATTCGATAATCACAGCCATTGTTATGTACCCATTGTCATTCATGTTGACATGCTCACCAGTGTACGAACAGTATATGCTCATCAGTATTGTTTGTTTTGGTAATGATGGTTTGAGTTCTTTTATAGTTTCTCATCAATGGACATCTTCCTGAACATCGTCTTCATTTGAGATGGATCTGTTCATCACTGAAATTCGCACTATTTCCACTTTTTGTCATATCAATGTATTTGCTGAGAGCCATTGTTTTTTATTTTACATCATTTGGGACAACATATTCACCAGTATACGATGTTGCAACTTCCAGTTGCTGGTTGCTATTCATGCTTGCCCCAGCATCATTTGGAATAACGTAATCACTAACACACTCTGGTTGCCCAATTAGCTTTATTTGCTCATTTCCATGAAATAAAGGGACCTCGGAAGTATTGCCTTCGACTTGCATCGATGTTTTTTGCAACTGCTGGTAATAATGACAGTTTGAGTCCCTGCTTTTACGGTTTTTCATCAATTGGGCATATCCCTCTACATCGACTTCAACAAGTTGGGATGAAACTTCACTGCTGGAATTCGCTTTCGTATTCATATAAGTACTGTTAGCCACTGTCTTATGGTCAACGTCATTTGGGATGGCATATTCATCAGTATACGATGTTGTATCAAGCAATTCCGGTTTCGTATTGCCAGAAACGCTTGAGTCTCTGCTTTTTTTTGTCAATGAGGCATAGTTGTCTTCATTCGCTTCTTGATTTGTAGAAGGCCTTCGGAGCTTTGTTGTTTTTACTTTATGTTTGTCATCAGAATCACCAGCTGGTTGCTCATTAGTACGACTCTGTGTGTTGACGTCAGAAACATCATTGGCATAAATATACGGCTCTTCTAGGCTCAAAGATGTCAACGTCATGAAAACATTGCCTTTCACTTGTGTTGTTGAGTCAGTTTCCACTTCCTGTGCGTTATCCGGTAGGTTTCTACTTTGATGGTGTGTTGATTCTAAAGAGGGAAAATGAAGAAACGGTTTTCTTACCAGTTACACAACTGTGTTAATATCTTCAGAAAAACCGAATGTATTTCATTTGTTGGTGGATGCACTCACCACGAGACCCTTGCACTTCTGTTCTTCTATTGGAGATGCTTCTACAATCTGTATAACTGTAGGTGTCAGCGGCTTCTCCTGTTTGTTTACCTGATACTTCATATACCGTTGCGTATATCCTGTGTGGCTCTTCGTAAATTGCTTCTGCAAGATTTACGACTTCCAACTCTAATTCTAAGCGAACAAGACAAGTTGGAGTAATAGTATACTTTTATGACAATTTTTAATGTTTCATTATGTTTTCATCTTACCTGGTCTATTTGATGTACTTTGTGATCTAAATGGAATAAATTATGAGGATTCTTAATATGGTTACAATATTCATGAAGGATGGTTTCTGTATTTAAAGTACACATTTGCAATTAATATTATCGTGGGTCCGTGTTACTGTATGTTATGACATCTACGTTGCACCTACATGAAGTAATGCTTGCAATTCAAGCTGTGGATTATTATCTGTCAATTACAAATATTAAGCAGGTCAAAATTGAAGCATGCATAGCTTGTTGCATGTTTCTTTTCTCTTTTACCTTTTCCTCCGCTTTTTATAAAGGAAAATGCTTAGCACAATGACTGCAACTACAACCAGGGTGACTATTCCTGTGATAAAGACTGGCGTATTACCATCTGATTTTGATGATGGTATTTCCTGTGAAAAATGCAGGGATGCAGTATAAAAGACTATTCTGCCCTGGGTTGTAAACTCTCAAAATGATATAGTTTTTCTTAAAGCTACGAATGAGCTTCTTTGATTATCGTTACTGAAATGGATGGAAATTTGGTGACGTGTGGTGTGTGGTTGACGTCACCTCAATTAACTTTATTGGTTTACAAAAACAAGTTCTTGCAAGATATATTGTTTGTAGTCTCGCCACCCGAATAGTAGACTGTTCATCCTGTTGTGTTGTGTTGAACTAACCTCTGGTTCCAATGGTAATAAAGATTGTAGTTTTATGAGAAAACAGTGACGTTCTTCTGTGTTTGACCGTCCGCTGCGGCATTTGATTTGTATTTGCAATAATGAACCATTCCATTGTCGTAGAGCATCCATGTTTCTAATCTGAATAACAAATGTTGTTTGTGTATGATTTGACCTTTGTTTTTCTAATGTTGCACTATTTTCAACGGTAGTCATTTTTTCAATGGTAGGAAAGTAGGTTACTCTGTCCTATACAGTTTATCATAAATGGTCGATGTGGTTAAGTTTTGGTTAAGTATTGACCTAGTTTTTTTCCGTAAAAGCATGCAGAAATTTACGAAGCAAACATTTATGGAGTGCCTTGTATATAATATTTTGTTATATGGGAAGGCCACGAAACTTATTATTGTGGAATGAACAATGTTGTTAGCGACTTGTGCTACTATCCAACCCGATTGTATCGTTTTGAATGATGTATTTTACCTCGATTTCTTTGGTAGACTCGCCAGTGCTGGACAATTTAAAAAGATTTTTTGAACCATCTTCGTATGATTCATTGCCATCTTTTGTATACTCGAAATTTTCTTCCACAATGCAATTGTTATTTTCTCTATAGATTGGCGCAGAAACAGAGAATTTTTCCACATTCCAGCTATTGTTGTTAAATTTCAAATATTTCATGAAATTTCCATCAGAAAGGCGATAGCAACCTGTAGTGAATGAGTAAATTAAGCATGACATAGATTGGTGGACTTGTACTTTTAAATGAAGTAAGCGTTGTTTTTGCGTGGATGCTCAGACATTGCAACCTATTACGTAGGACTTTAGCATCTATGGTTAAAATTGCATTCTTCTCGAAAATATTGGCGGAAACTAGACTGCATGAATGTTTTCACAACATTGTATTCTCACCTTTGTATTCTGTTATTTTCTCGCAAACATTGACTTCAGTCTTATTTTGGTGCGTTTTCCAATATTGACCGGTATATGACCGAAAAATTCCTCTTCTGTTCGTAGTTTGTTCTAGGTAGTCAGTGGAAGTTTCAAAAATTGTAAAAAATGTCGTAGTGAAAGTAGCTCCTATATGTGTTTGGTACGTGCACTCCAGTTTTTGCGATCTTAGGACAAAATATAGACATTGACTCATTTCAACTACACCGCTGTATCTAGCTCTTATGCAAAGAAGTGATTTTAGATTCATGAGCTGTTCATTATATGTCTTGAGACGTATCCACTTTTGATCCAATGAATTTCCACATGTCGTACCCCACACAGAATTCCCAACTTGTTTTAAACATTTGTTTGTCACGGTATTTTCTAGAGTAAATTCATCATTGTCTGAGTCTACAAAAAAATATAGCAACAAAAATTAGATTATAGAGACGGCGTTTGAAAGTTGACATTTCATGGTAGACCATATTTTAAAAAATTGTTATTTCATGGGAAAAGACTGGCTCCACTGGTTCGTTTTGAAATTATGACTGTGTTATAAGCCGTTTAGCTATTGGTCATTCATGGATAAATAGCTATACTTAGCATACACACCTTGTACTTCATTTTACTTCCAACCAATAAAAAACCTTTTGAAAAACATTTGAGAAAAACGTCGATTTTTTTGAGCGCAAACATGTTTCGACATTATCAGAATGCCATCTTCAGTGCATAATAGTTTAAGTAATATGATACATTATATAAGAAGCTAACATATGAATAAATTATTCACAATGAATAGGATTATGATTTAGTAAAAAAATATCAAAATATTTCAATAAAAAATATATAAATTTATTTATTGAAAACGTATAACAGAAAGAAATATTATAAAGTAATTAATGTTGTAATGGTGGACATTTAAATCAGGATTAGTTTTATTAATGGGAGAGCTTCCTTGATTTTGAGAGAAAAATTTGATTGGTCTGTGTGGATGATTTCAAAACAGGAAAGCGGAAATTTGTTTTTACATGAAAGAGAGGCATGAAGACGTTTGTAGATGGTGGAGTTTTTGTCTGTGTGAGTGTGTTCCTTTATCCTGGTAGATAATTGGCGAGAGGTTTCACCAATATAGCGGGAATTACACCCCGCACATGAAAATTGATAAATTACCATAGATTTCGAAAGTTCGAGAAGCGGTCTTTATATGAGAATAAAAATTTTATCTTGAAAGGATTAAAAATAACTTTAACCTCAATGTTATTGCAGTAGCGTTTAATGATTTGTGTGAATTTGCGTTGTGTGTGTCTCGAGTAATCACCTATATAAGATAGTTTGAAGTAACGTTTACTATCGGGTTGTTGTTCATAGTTTTTCTCAAATGTTTTTTAAACTTGCTTCTAATTAGAAATTATAAACCGTTTCGTTGCTCATCTAGTTGTTAGATCTTACCTCCTTCTAGATTTAATTCTTCATCCTTGATACAACTTCCTCTGCGATTCTTGTCATTGTTATCAATGATAAAAGTATTCGTTCCATCTTTACATTCACAATAACGACACTTAGTGATGAAATGACATTTAGCGTTGTACTTCATACAGTCATGACTATGATCTCTTTCAGATTGTGAACTTGAATAATCTAAGTTGGTAAATATATCTCGTTCATGACGGTATATTCTCAGTTTGTTGCCATTTGCGCATTTAGAATAACATATCGTGAAAATTAAAACCATCCACACTCTAAATTTAATATCCATTTGTGCTTTCACTGATCGTAACTTTTCTTTTGACAAATTGATGAATGTGGTACGATTCCTCGTTCAATCAGGCAAATAACCGTTTATACTTGTGAAATGTCTGTTTGCTTATTGTATTCCCTCGAAAGTATGTCTCATTACCAACACAACACCATATTAAAAGTATGTCTCATTACCAACACAACACCATATTAAAAGTTTGGCGTTGACACTTGTTGACTGCATGTTAGACTGACCATCAGTCTTTCGTATCGGTTGTTATAAGGCAAAGAGTACAATGTACTTCAAATCTTCCAATCTTCAAGCTTTAAAGGCAAGACTAATGGTATTTAAGCAGTGGTTATATGTTATGAACTTTAGCGAGAATCTGTACGTACTCGTGTAGGCGTGCTAAAAAATATGCATGATCCGCTCACGAACTATAGGACAGAAGAACCTAAATTTAATTATTCATAAAGTCGTGTCTGCTGGCGATTAATTGTTTTCATCTTTTGCAACGCAGCAAATACTTCGTGTGAAATTTACATCAATTGTCCCATCAGCATCACAATGCATGTGATGGCAGTAAAAACAATTATATTACATCAAGTGCCAACGAAAACTGGAAAAAAAAATGCGTGGTTCGTTATCAGAATTAGACATAATGCGGTCAAACGGTCAATGCTTTAATAATTTTTATTAAACGAGCTTTTGGCTGTCTGTGTACAGCCTTCGATGGGTTTTGTGACAGTTTACTGAAACAGTGAATGAAGTTCAAACTAGTTTCAATTGCATAGCATAACAGTAACAATTGTTGTATAATATATATTTTTATAATATATTGGAACGAATATTTTCCCACGTGCATTTATTAACATTAGTTACCGTCTTTCCGGTCATTAGAAATGAAACGTGCTGGGAGAAGCCAAGTAAGGCCTTTTGGAAGATTTTAAAAATTTGTGCGTGCTCCATGCTCATTACGTGGCCCGTTGTTTCAAATTATATTGGAATGAATAATATTGCGGCTTGCGCCTACTTCCGGTCAGTGAAGATAAAACGTGATGGGAATGTAAGTCAAAACTGTGAGTGAATTTTTCATAAACAGTTTGTATTGAATAACGTTTTCAAATGATTGCCAACGGCGAGTTTTTGTACATTTACTACTAGACATTGATAAGTTCAAAAGTTATAGCAGACTGTCTTCACTTAAACACTCGATAACCGACGGAAATGAGTTATTGCGAGGTCAATATCTGTTGCATTGTTGTGGATGTAGTGAGGGTCTGGCATAACATAACGTCTGCAGCCATGTTTGGAAGTGTAGTGTTTTTTGACATCTTAGTTTCTAATTGGTTTCAATTTGAATTGCGTTAATGATTTTGCAAGATCTTCAACTTTGGGTATCAAGAGCTTGTAGTTATTTTTGGATTTGGAGTCGTTTCTTCGAAATTCTAGTGTTGGGTGTTATTCTGATTTTGAATAGTCAGAATATTTTTAACGAAATCAAAATATGTTTTTTAAGTCCCAGTTTATGCTGGTGATTGTCTTTGTAGTAACGGTTTTTTTGTTAATAATGGTATCATTTGTGGTAATTTTATATGTTTAGTGTTGTCAAGGCGTATATCCTGGGTATTATAAAAAAAGGACGAAGACGTATGATTTATTTGAGTGCTTATGACTCATAGTCGTTGAATTAACAGGGGCGGATCTAGGATTTTTCGTACGTTCGTCAAAAAAAACACATATGACGTCACATACGACGTCATATGTGGCGTCAAATATGACGTCATTGAGGACACCAAACATGGTATCATATGCAGGGAATTATAAAATTGTTTTCGTTTATAAAATTGTAATAACTGAGATTAATTCCCATTCATAAGATGATGACAGAGTGTTTTGCCCAATATCAGGGCTTATCAGTTCGTTTTCATCTACTTCAATTTGAGAAACATTTTACAATATCGCCTACAGGCGAAATCCTTTTTGTGAAATTGCACTAAAATGTCAAAGTTTGGTTGGGTTAACTCTTCATAGCACGAGATGTTGGTAAAACATAACATTCATTACAAGTAGTTTACTTTCTCTTTGTTAAAACTGTATTGAACACATGCAGTAGAAGCTGAACACCTACTGCAGCTGAAATAGTTTCTATTAAAATAAGAATCCTAATCTACAAATACACATATAAAACAAACCTAACATTAGTTATGATAATACTTGTCATGCATTTAAAAAGAACTTCCTCAAAAAGTCAAGGACTGGGTTCTAGTGTGTCGGGCTATCTGTTGAAGGACTATTTTTGACTGTCCATTGTATCTTTCGAAAAATTACTATTAATCTACCGGCATCCCTGCATTTTTTGTACCTTTTTTGAGGGTTTCTTGTACCATGTCAAAAGAAACAGAAACAGAAAAAATTCCTCCAACTGCAAGATGAGTTGACTATCTGCTTTTTTACACTTAACGCATCTCACTCTTTACAGTGTTTACTTTCCAATCCAAGGGCATTGACACAAAAGTATTACCATAATTTTATTCACTCAAACATTTGTCCTATTATTTAAGATTATTACTGCAAAACAATTATCTTTTTCTTCGATAGAAGCATGGTACAATTCATGAAACGTAATTGAATGAATTTTTTTATATAATATTGAGCTAGTTAAATAAGAATTTGTGTTTTATGTGGGTGACAACCACACACGTTGGGTGACAAACACAGAATGAATATTGCCTTGTCTAGCCCTTGGCCTCAGTTTTCTTTTAAATTTAATAACGTTTTGTAGCGACACATAAAAATGTTTGTCATTTATAACGAGTTTGTTCATTTCATATCATGAACATGTTTTACGCTCATAGGGTATCGATAGCTGCACTCGTTTCATGTCGTCCTTTATTTAAGATTTTTAGTCATCTCATGTCTTTGGGCCTGTTGTCGACGTTTGTAAAATTTACATTGATTTTGTCTTTGTATTAATGAATTCCTGGTGCGTTTTCTGTCACTGATCTGTTCGCTTCTATAATTGTTGTAGCAGGCATTTCATAGTGATTATTACTTGACGATTCACTCTCCAAAACTTCGTATGCGGTTGCTTCGTTAACAGCGGCACCGTGTGCTTCAGGGATGTCATTTGTGGACGGTGGACTCTCTAAAACTTCGTATTTTGGCGCATTTTTCGTCTGGAGTACTTCATCATAAACTGTGCTTGGCGCTTCATATGAAACATTGCTTGAAGAATCATTTGTCAATACTTCGTATACCGGCCCGGGTTTAGACTCTGGTTGTCGAGGTCCTTCGTGTGCATAGGATGCGAAAGTTTCAGTATTTTTAGTGATTTCGTGCGGATTATTGTCTGATGAGCTCCAAACTTCTTCATATGGTGGAGCACTTGGAGTCATCATATATGGTGACTCACTGTTTTTACTTGCTGATGTACCATCACAATTTGCGTATGTGTTTTCATTGTTAACGGCAAGTTGCTCGTAGGTATGTTGCTGCTCGTCAGGGACTGAATTGGAGATTCCTCCACAATCTGCATAACTGTAAGTGTTAGCAGCTTGTCCTGTTTGATTACGTGATACTTCATTTACCGTTGCGTAGTTTCTATCTGGCTCTTCGTAAATTGCTTTTGAAAAATTGACGACTCCCATCTCTAATTTTAGCGTGCAAAACAAGTTTGAGTCATAATATACTAACATGACAATTTTTTATGTTTCATTATAGTTTCATCTTACCTAATCTGTTTGATGTACTTTGTGCTCTAAAAGAATTAAAATTATGAGGATTTTAAATATGGTGGCAAATGTCTATCACAGATGGCTCTCATATTCAAAGCAATTGTTTGCAATTTTGCATGGTTTTAGGGTCAGTGTTACTTTATGTAATAAGATCTTTATGGCATCTATACATGCTTGCGTTTCTTGTTGCGTGTTTGTTCTTATTTTTACCTTTTCCTCCGCCTTCTATAAAGACAAAAGATTACCACGATGACCGAAATTACCAGTACTACCAGGACAGCTATCCCAGCGATAATAACTGGGGTATAATCATCTGATTTTGATGTTTCTCTAACACCTTTCCTGCCTGTCGCTGTCATTGAAGTTGAGGGACTTATACTTGGTGGTGGTGTTTCCTATAATGGTAGTACAGTATATATGGGTAAAGACTATTCTGCTGTAGATTCTAAACTCTCAAAATGATTTTGTTTTTCTTAAAGTTACGATTTAGGTACTTTGATTATCGTTACTGAAATTTATGGAATTTTGTTGACGTGTGGGGTTAGGTTGACGTTTGTTCATTTAATTTTATTAATATGCAAGAACTAGGTATATTGTTTATAGTTACGCCACCCGAATAGTAGACTGTTCATCCTCTTTTGTTGTGTTGAACTAACCTCTGGCTCCAATGGTAATAAAGATTGTAGTTTTATGAGAAAACAGTGACGTTCTTCTATGTTAAACAATTCGTTGCGGCATTTGATTTGTATTTGCAATAATGAACCATTCCATTGTCGTAGAGCATCCATGTTTCTAATCTAAATAACAAATGTTGTTTGTGTATGATTTGATCTTTGTTTTCCTAATTTTCCACTCTTTTCAACGGTTGTCATCTTTTCAATGGTAGGGTACCCTGTTCTGTACAGTTTATCATAAATAGTCGGTGTGGTTAAGTTTTGGTTAAGTAATGGCCAAGTTTTTTCCGGAAAAGTGTGCAGGAATTTGCGAAACGAGTGCCTTGTTTATAAAATGCTGCTATATGGGAAGATCACAAAACTTATTGATGTGGAATAAACGATGTTTTTTGCGTCTTTGCTACTATATATAACTTGATTGGGTCGTTTCGTATGATGTTTTTACCTCGATTTCTTTGGTAGACTCGCCAGTGCTGGACAATTTAAAAAGATTTTTTGAACCATCTTCGTATGATTCATTGCCATCTTTCGTATACTTGAAAGCTTCTTCCACAATGCAATTGTCATTTTCTCTGTAGATTGGCGCAGAAACAGAGAATTTTTCCACATTCCGGCTATTGTTGTTAAATTTCAAATATTTCATGAAATTCCCATCAGAAAAGCGATAGCAACCTGTAGTAAATGAGTAAATTAAGCATGAAATAGATTGGTGGACTTGTACTTTTAAATGAAGTAAGCGTTGCTTTTGCGTGGATGCTCAGACATTGCAACGTATTGCGTAGGGCTTTAACATCTATGGTTAAAATTGCATTCTTCTCAAAAATATTGGCGGAAACTGGACTGCATGAATGTTTCCACAACATTGTATTCTCACCTTTGTATTCTGTTTTTCTCTCGCAAACATTGACTTCAGTTTTATTTTGGTGTGTTTTCCAATATTGACCGGTATATGACCGAAAGATTCCTCTTCCGTTCGTAGTTTGTTCTAGATAGTCAGCGAAAGTTGCAAAAAATGTCGTAGTGAAAGTAGCTCCTAAATCTGTTTGGTACGTGCACTCCAGTTTTTGCGATCTCAGGTTAAAATATCGACATTGACTCATTTCAACTACACCGCTGTATCTACTTATGCAAAGAAGTGATTTTAGATTCATGAGCTGTTCATTATTTGTCTTGAGACGTATCCACTTTTGATCCAATGAATTTCCACACGTCGTACCCCACACAGAATTCTCAACTTGTTTTAAACATTTGTTTGTCACAGTATTTTCTAGAGTAAATTCATCATTGTCTGAGTCTACAAAAAATATAGCAATATGAACCTGATATATTTTTACCATCAGCTAAACTAATTTATGGTAATAATTGTATCGCGATCTTGATAATGTATTTAGTTATTTTATGCGAGTATAAAATAGAATGGAATGGAAACGAATGGAATGGAACGGAACTGAACGAAAATGAATGGAATAGAAGTGGTTTAAAGTGAAAACATGGGGAATGATTTTTCAATATACCAAACGCCAAAGGCTTATGTTGCATGGCTAATGTTACATATATTTACTCTTAAATTATCCTGAGTAAAAAGTAATGTAGTTATTACAATTTACCCTTATGAAAGTACATAAGTAGTCTTAAAACTATTAAAAATGTCAAATGCATTCGCACATTTTTTAGTAGCTACTGTTCAGGATTGAACTCTTGAAAGCTCGGAACGTCAAAATGAAATTCACATAAGCTCATTCTTGAATATATTTGGATTAAACCCAAAAGCAATAGCATAGTTTTAATGGTCTTCCACCGTTCCAAGTATTGAAATTTCTCCAGTCTGTATAGCGATCAAAAATGAATGGTTTCCACAATAGCAATGAACACTAATTGTTCATTCTTTATAAATGAGTATGAGCTCCGAGCGTTGGTCAATGTACTAGAAAGCTATTACGTTTTTGTGAGTATTTTATTCACTAGCGAAGAAGTTATATTTACACAATTAATGAGTATCTATTTTGTACAATTTATTTATTTTAAAGGCTTTTTTATATGTTAGCTAAACTAGGTACCAGATGCTGAGGCACAGTTATTTTATTATGAGACGGATAATGTACTCGAAATTTAAGTAGTTTTACGTTGTTAACAGGTCAAATTATGCGTTTCAGTAAAACTAGGGTGGGATAATTCCTTTGATGTCAGACATTATTCTGGAGAAAATGTTGTACGACGTTATGTACGTCACTACACCCTATCATATCTAGGTGGAAGCGACCTAAATCCTGTGATGTGATGGTCGACGGTAATCAATGCCGCTTCGATTTCAATGTATATTTGTTGATTGTGGACTTTCATTACAAAACGCTATAAGATCTTACCTGATTCTAGATTTACTTCTTCATCTTTGATACAACTTCCTCTGTTATTCTTGTCATTATTATCCATAATAAAAGTATTCGTTCCCTCTTTACATTCACAAAAGCGACACTTAGTGATGAAATGACATTCAGCGTTGTACTTCATACAGTCATGACTATGATTTCTTTCAGTTTGTGAGCTTGAATAGTATATGTTGGTAAATATATCTCGTTCACGACGAAATATTCTCAGTTCGTTGCCATTTCCGTATTTGGAAAGGCATATAGTAAAAGTTACAACCATCCACACGCTAAATTCAAAATCCATTTGTGCTTTAATCCTCCCCATCTATGGTCGTATTTTCAGGAGACAATCTTTTACTTCGGAAGATGGATGGCGGAGGTTTGGTTCCTCGCTCAATCTGGCAAGTAACTTTATTCTTTGACTCTCTCAACCTACGTGTCCTACATGTAAATAGTCATTATATTGCGTAGAATGTATACATTTACATAATCGTGCACGCTATATGCATTGGCAATTATTTAATTGTTTTTAAATCCTTTGTTATACATGATGTTCTTAACGTTTATCAAAGATTGTTTTTGGAATGTTTGAAGCAACTGTGACATTGCGAAAATGAAAGTCTCCAGTGTCTATAAATTTCTCACTAAACACACTATGGTCTTTCTCTTTCATTATGTAAAACATATTGACACAGATTGAAGCCGTCATTGAGGCGTCAGAGGGATATGTTATAGCCATTCGAGTTACTGCATAAATTGAAACATTTACGAAATCTTCCTCTGTCGCCTAGACATTTACGAAACTTACCTCTGACTGCTAGATTTATAAATCTTTTCTTTCTCTGTCTGGTTGAATATTTACTAGACCTCCGTTATTCTCCTTGATTTTCAAGCATGCGTTTACTTCCCCGAACATATAAAAAACCTTTCTTACGTTTTTTATTGCTTCAGATAACAGGAACAAAGTTCTTAGTTCACTGAAAGTTTAGTTTTCCGGACGAGCGTCATTTTCCATTTTTAAGCTTCAGGTCAGGTACTTGTGTAGATCTTTTATTGTATTCTTTTAGACTTTGGTGAACACTTTGGTGTTTGTTTCTGATTGTGTTTGTGTCAGTCAATCTAAGAAAGTTACAGCCCAATGCACGTGACGAAACCATTTTAGGTCTGTTTCAAATGTTGCATTTTACATGAGCCGAATGCATTTAAAACAAAAGATAATGAGGAATTTTATCTCATTTTCTTTTTTCTTTAATGCATTCGGCGCATTTAAAATGCGACATTTGAAACGGGCCTTAAATTGTTTGACTGTCCTTCCTAACATAATATCAGAGGGATTGTTTATGTTTCTTTATAGTTCATTAAAGCTTTTTTCAATGTTTAGTAAGAGCCGTCGAAGAGTGCGGGTGTGTCAATATAGATTTATTTATCATTTTATTAACAATACCTTTTGTTAAAATGAGACTTTAAAGTAGTTAGCTTAAGTTTATAGAAACTTCATCTCTGTCTTTCATATAGTGGGATGAAATGATCCTTTGTTATCAATTCACATTGACTCCATTCCTATGATATGAAATACTTGAACCAGTGTAAAATGTAATATTAGTAACATCACCGTTACATGTGTACTTCCCTTCTTCAACCCATTAGTCTTGGCCGCGGTGTGACGCATTCAAACCAAACACTTGCCGTTACTGAAAACAGGTTTAATATAATTTCTGAGCTTTCTTCTTGCAGTCAATTACACATAAATTCTTAATCAATCGAGATCTTTTCAATGTACTTCAATATTAAGAAAAGCGTCTTCAATATCGCGAGGTGAAGTGGGTAACCATTTTACCTGGATGTGAGCTTGTCACCAATTTTCTGTGCCTCGCTTCGATAGTTTCACACATCCCTGGATTCATGCTTTACTAAATCCTTTGATATTTTAAGAATTATACAAAAAATTCTTTGAGTAACATATCATCGTGTAAATTCAAGATTTGACATGCTTAAATTCATAGACACAAATTTAAAGTAGCACTCCGTCCTTATTTCAAAATCATCACTACCACTGGTAGGACTATCCCTCCGATAAAGACTGACGTGGTATCTTCGGATTTTGCCGTACCTTTCACACCTTTTCTGGTTAGTGGACTAGTGCTCGTTGATGAATTTTTCTGTAATGGTATAGTATACACTATGTATTGTTATAAAATAAAAACAATAGAACGCGTGCAGTGATTGGTCTAGAGCTGTGTTTGCATTTGCCTGCGTAAAGCACATCTGAGCTCAACCAATCAAATCAATCAAAGCAATTAATCAGTCAAAGAGAATTTGCAAATCGATCATGAATACATTTTAGAGCCTAACCCTCGACCTTCGCTCTCGGCCTTGTACTGATCAGCTCTCGATTTCTCCCAAAGGTCTCCTCGTTTTACATGAGCCCGTGCAAACACAGCAAACATCTTTTATTTCTTAAGCAAAAACCATTTTGCTGTGCTAATAGTCCTTTATAATGATTAGCATTAGCTTATCCTGGACCCACAAATGTTCTCTTTTAAATGTCGTTAAAATTTACGAAATTTGGTGACGTATAGTACAAGAATTGCGTGTTGTCCGTTGTCTTCTTTACTACCTATTGTGATGCAAGATGATTTAGGTTGTGCTACCCATGCTACGTTAAAAAACTTACCTCATGCCCTAATGCCAATAAAGATTGCAGTTTTAGCAGAATACAGTGAGTTTCTTTCATGCTGTACGACTTCCCGCATGTTATATCAATTCTCAATAACATACCATTCCATCGTCGTAGAGCGTCCATGTTTTTGATCTAAATAACAAATGTTGTTATTGAACGGTGTTTTTTATGTTTTGTGACACCAGGTGTCTTTTTCATGTCGTTTTTACCTCGATTTCTTTGGTAATCTTGTCAACATTGTCCATTGTAAAAAGATTTTTTGAATCCTCTTGGTACGTTTCCTTGCCGTCTTTTGTAAACACGAATTTTTTTCCCACTTTACAATTGTCATTTTCGTCGTAGATCGGTGCAGAAATATGAAATTTTTCCACGTTTGCGCTTTGGTTGAATTTCAAAAATTTCACGAAATTGCCATCAGAGAAACGATAGTAGCCTGTCGAAGATGAATGCATTGAGCTTAAAACAATCTGGTGGACATTTAGTTTTTTTGCGAATTAATTAGAATTGCGTGAAGTTAAGGATTTTTAGAAAGGCGTTGCGACCTTTCTCTTATAGGATTTTATAATTTCTAGTTAAAGTTATAGTATTGTCAATAACAATAAGATTGGTGAAATTAAGCGGCGTTTTTCACAAGTCTTGTTCTCTAACCTTTGTAATCTGTTAACTTGCAAACGTTCACTTTACTGTCATTTTGATGTGCTTTCCAAAACTGACCGCGATTGTACCCCGAAACGCCTACTCCAGCCTGATATTCTGCTAGAAACGAAGTAAAAAACGTCCAAAAAATCTTGCTTTCTTGTTTCTTTGGTGGCACGCTAGTTTTTGAAAATCCGATTTTGATTTTTGACATGGTTGCATTGTTACTGGTGCATCTTTTCCTCCCAATGTGATACAACGAAGTGATTTCACATTCATCAGTTGTTTATTGACTGTGTTGACACGTATCCATTTCTGATCCAATGAATCACCACAAGACGTACTATACACGAACACGTCAGATTGTTTCAAACACTTCTTCGTCACCGTATTTTCAAGATTGAATGCATCATCGTCGGAGTCTGTAAAAACGACAACAACAGGAAATTGAGGGATATGTTTGACATCTTTTCCGCCAGTTGATTTTAAAGCTACGTCAAGTTCATGTTATTTAGCGTGCATAGTCGCACGTGGAGAATGTTCCGTGGATAGTTGCCAGTGTAGAGAAAGAAAAACTTTACGATTTAAAGAGAATATTATTTTTATCGTGAAGTCAAGAAAGAGATTTATAAAAACGGTTTATTCACAATGTGATTTTTATTGTTAAGGAAACACTTTTCCCTTTGGGTCAGTTCGGAAAGAATTTTCGAAGTAGCTCTAGACAAAAATTACTGCATCTCATTTTTGGTAGTGTTATCGTCAAAATAATTTGAAAGCAATTCGACTTGTAAGCTTTAATTCTTCGGAAATTTAAAAGCATGCAGTTGAACGGTTTTAATGGTTCTCCTAAATTACCATTGAGATACTATAATTTATTTTTTATTTTACATCGAAACGATCATAAACCTTGTCAATACACAATTTATCTCGCAATTCCCTGGATGTGATACTTTTAAAGATATATTTGTGGTTATTTACTTAATTGTTAGATCTTACCTCCTTCCAGATGCAATTCTTCATCCTTGATGCAACTTCCTCTGCGATTCTTGTCATTGTTATCGATAATAAAAGTATTCGTTCCATCTTTACATTCACAATACCGACACCCAGTAACGTTATAACACTTGGCATTGTACTTCATACAATCATAACTATAATTTCTTTCAGTTTGTGAACTTGAATAATCTAAGTTGGTAAATATATCTCGTTCATGACGGTATATTCTCAGTTTGCTACCATTGGTGCATTTGGAATAACATATGGTGAAAATTAAAAGCATCCTCCACACACTAAATTTAAAATCCATTTGAGTTTTCTGTTTCCAATGGTCCTGTTGTGTTGCGGTTCCTTGTTTAAGTAACCGTTTCTTCTTTGCGTTTTGCAATTTAGGTACGTTGCATGAATTGGCACGAGTCACGCTATTTGCATTAGTAATTATTTGGTTGTTGTAAACATCGTCTCATGTTTGTATATTTGTTAACTTCCTGTGTCTTTGTTCATTCCTGATAAACATGCTGTTCTTTAAATACTAATACAGTGAAATTTTTGCACTCTGTATTAATGGTGTCTTAAAAAGTACATGCTCTTTAAAATCATTTTTATGAAAAAAAGAATTGAAATTGGCATTTCGATCGATTTCGTAGCCATGAAAATGCTGGTTTGTCTGTTAGAAATTACTGCATTAGCTTAGCGAGGCGCGACTTACGTACTACTTACATGACGTCAAATGAGGAAACATGGCAGCCAAATAAGTTCACATACAAGGACAAATTTTGCAATTAACATTTGTTAAGTTCCACCGTGCGTAAAATGAGCTAATAGATATATCAAATTGCTTACAAGCATTTAAATACTTCTTTAAGTCAATAAAAAAATAAAAGCAAATTTCACTTCATTGGAGTACAACCCAGAAATGGCAGTTCTTATTTTTGCGCTTAAGCCAAGTTAGTGATTTTAAACAAATCAATACTCGCACATTTCTAAAACGCATTCGGTTTTATAAAACATTCAAGTAAACAAAAAATCATGCTTATAAACTCGTAGAAATTTATTTCTGACAAGGAGGCCAAATTTCCTAGAAAAAGTGCTCCGTGGGACCAAATTTCCCGGGAAATTTAGGGGAGGAGCAAATTTCCTGTGACAGCCGTTGAAAATGTCTGATTCATTGGGGGTCTTCAATTGTGTCAACAGGAGGGCAAAAGTGGAATTGTCTCAAAGAAAATGCTATTGCATTAATTCGTACAATATGCTCAATTTATAAGTAGAATTACTGTTTGAATGTCGTAGAATGTCGTAGCTTATGTAGGTCGCTTCACTGCGTTAAAAAGGAACTTCGTTAACTTGAAAAGTTATTTCTTGCAATGGTCTCCCAACGTTGGAAATTACTTGTTTTATATTCACAACAAATTCCACAGTATGTTCGTTCTTTGCCATTCTATTGCAAGTGTTGGTAGTGGTGGTCACTACTCCTGCGATTTTTCATCAACGGTTCATATCCGTGGACATTGGATTCAACAAATTGAAATGGGTCTTCATCGTTAGAATTTGCGACCTTTGTAACTGTGTTATTGGTATTGTTTTTGCGAGCAATTCTCGTGTGTTCAATGTCATTTGGGATAGCATATTCGCCAGTATACGAGGTTCTATTTTCTGGTTTTATTTGCTTTTTGCTATAAACGCTTGTCCCTGCATCATTTGGGATAACGTAATCACTGATACACTCCGGTTCAACACTTTGGTTTGGTTGTTCATTGCCATGAGATAAAGAGAGCATGGAATTATTACCATTGATTTGGATTGATTCTTTTTGCAAGCGCTGGTAATAATGACTGTTCGAGTCTCTGCTCGTACGGTTTTTTATTAATGGGGTATAGTTGTCTTTATTTGCTGTTTGATGTGTGGGTGGTCCTGCATCATTTGGGATAACGTAATCACTAATACACTCCGGTTCAACACTTTGGTTTGGTTGTTCATTGCCATGAGATAAAGAGAGCATGGAATTATTACCATTGATTTGGATTGATTCTTTTTGCAAGTGCTGGTAATAATGACTGTTCGAGTCTCTGCTCGTACGGTTTTTCATCAATGGGGTATAGTTGTCTTTATTTGCTGTTTGATGTGTTGGTGGCCTTTCGAATTTTGTTGTTTTCATGTTGTGTTTGTTATTAGAATCACCAGCAGGTTGCTCACACGCACGACTTTGTGTTTTGTTTTCTTCTTCATCATTGGCATACGTATACGTCTCTTCTTCACCCAAGGTCATAAAACATTCCCTTCCACTCCGGTTGGTTCAGTTTCCAGCTCGTTGGTTTGCTAATTCTAGAGTGAAAACAAAGAAACACGTTTGCTGTGGCAAATCATACTATTCTTCTGTGTAGCGATCATCAGAATGACGATTTTTCCATTCGTTTGTGGGATGTCATTTTGATCATTGATCTTTCATTTTCAGTGAATATACTTACCATGGGAGTCAAGCACTTCACGTTCAGTTTTCGAACTGTTAAAAGAATATAAAAGATAAATTTTGTTGACGGAAACATAATAAGTTTTTATCCTATTATATTGTATCAGAAACATTTCAAGAGTCCTAATTTATGTATTTACTGTACTTTTTTACTAAGAAAAACTAATCTTATCGTAATAGTGCATCTCGTAGTACATCTGTAGTATAAATGAATGAATGAGTGAGTGAGTGAGTGAGTGAGTGAGTGAGTGAGTGAGGAGGAGTGAGTGAGTGAGTGAGTGAGTGAGTGAGTGGAGTGAGGAGTGAGTGAGTGAGGAGTGAGTGAGTGAGTGAGTGAGGTGGAGTGAGTGTGGGAGGGAGTGTGTGAGTGAGTGTGTGAGTGGAGGAGTGAGTGAGGGAGTGAATGGAGGAGGAGTGGAAAGGAGGAAAAGAAAAGGAGTGGAGAAGGATTGAATAAATGAATTAATGAGAATGAATAAATGGAATGGAATGAATGGAATGAATTGAACAGAAGATGGTTGGAAACTAGGCATAGGACATCAAGAACTTGTAATATTGCGTAGATTGTAATCACTGATGTCTTTTCTATCGATAAACAATCTAGTAAGTGAATTTGGTCCTGCATTTTTTAATAATTTATACATCAGCTTTGCTTTAGCTTTTTTCCCAAGTATTTCAAGAGGTTCCCACTTCAATTCTTGTAATGCGTTACAATGATCGACATTATTGCCAAGGTTTAGAATAGGTTTTGCAGCTCTATTTTGAAGCTTTTGTAGTCTTTAGGATCGAGATTCACCCAATACACCCTAAACTTCACAGCAATATGTGAAGTAGGGATGCACCAGGGCATTATATATATAGATAAGTTTTTGTCTGTGTATTGCTTTAATTTTCTAAGGGCAGAAATACTGGCTGCTACTTTTTTGCAAATTTTGTCAGTGTTACTCTTCCAAGATATGTGTTGGTCGATTATTAAACCCAAACTTTCGTACTTATAAATTCCAATTTTAACGTAAATGCAAATTGCAATATGTAGTATAGGTTGCAATTTGCAAAAGATTGGTTATTTCAACTAGTTGTTGACTAATGACAAACTATTCAGAAGTCAAGTATGATGTTCAGGTTCTATTGGAAAAACTGGTCATCTTGGATGTCAGTAAACATCTAGAGTTTGCATAATTCATCAGTAATTGATCTCAAAGAAGCCTGAATGCAATTGAACTGACTTTCTCGCTTTGGATTTGCAATGTGCAGTGGCTGCAATATACGTGTGTATCCTTGTATTCAATAACTCGTTTATTTTGCTGTTTATAAAGGTAAAATAATCCTTTGAAAAGTAGAATCATAAGAAGCAGTTTAATACCTTATATGTTTTTGGTACCACACAAAATAGAACAAGACGAACACAAGGACAATGGTTGCGATTGATACAGAAACTGCTATAACAATTGCCTGAGATGAGCCTCCTTCACGTTCTTCGTGGGGTTGAAGTGTGTGGTTGCTACTTGATGTTGGTGATGTGGTCATCTGGACGGGGTCTGTGTCGACGTTGTTGTTCGAGGTTGTTGATGTTGTCTAAGAAATGTTTTTAAGAAATCAATCCCACTACCAAATACATCACGAAGATGGCAAAATATAAAATGACCACACATTAAAGGTAACTTAAAGAGAACCCGGTCAACCACAGTGAAGTTGTGCTCAATAGCTTAGCTAGCCAGCAAGTTATACTCCCGCTATGTAATTTCTATAAAAATGTATTGTGTTTACAGTTGCCGACTGGCTACGAGTTATAACTGAAAAAGGCAAGATGTAAAGGAATATTTCCACTCTATATTATCAAACTAGGTGTTTATTTACAAGCAAGCGTGATCTTATATTGTTTTTAGCTACAAAGGAATAAACGTAAGCATTCGAAAGAAAAAAAGGTTAGAAGGTGCTACTATTTACAATTAGACCAGGGATTAGAAAAAAATATTTTCTTTAGAAGGTGTTACTAATTACAATTACATCAAAGAAATTAGGAAAAAAATACAAGTTCTTTAGAAGCCTTCACAGACCAGAGTTCAGCTGAGGCTTTTTGAAACGTACATAAATCGCCTCAAGGAAAAGCAAAAGATTAGGATTGTTGTAATGAAGACAGTGCAAAGTGCTAGTGTTGTTGAGAATGTGATCATGAGTAGAAAACTGATGTGGTAAATTTAAGTCATTAATTGTGTCATATAAGTTGAAAATAATGTAAATGGTTTGAACCCGGGAGTATCGTTATATCGGGAGAACTTGGTATATTGTTTTTAGTTACGCCACCAGGGCGACTATCCCTGTGCTAAAGTCTGGCCTATTACCATCTGATTTTGATCTTTTTTCACACTTTCCCTGCCTGTTTCTGTCATTGAAATTTGTATAGTAGTCTTCGGGAGTAAAGGACCGGTGTTTGGTGATGGTACTTCCTGTTAAAAATGCAGGAATGCAGAATAAAAGACTATTCTGCTCTGGGTTGTAAACTCTCAAAATGATATTATTTTTCTCAAAGCTACGAATGAGCTTCTTTGATTATCGTTACTGAAATTGATGGAAATTTGGTGACGTGTGGTGTGTGGTTGACGTCACCTCAATTAACTTTATTGGTTTACAATAACAAGCTCTTCCAAGATATATTGTTTGTAGTCTCGCCACCCGAATAGTTGACTATTTATCGTGTTTTGTTATGTTGAACTAACCTCTGGTTCCAATGGTAATAAGGATTGTAGTTTTATGAGAAAACAGTGACGTTCTTCCGTGTTAAACATTTCGTTGCGACATTTGATTTGTATTTGCAATAATGAACCATTCCATTGTCGTAGAGCATCCATGTTTCTAATCTAAATAAAAAATGTGGTTTGTGTATGATTTGACCTTTGTTGTCCTAATTTTCCACTCTTTTCAATGGTATTCATCTTTTTAATGGTAGGATACCCTGTTCTGTAAAGTTTATCATAAATGGTCGGTGTGGTTAAGTTTTGGTTAAGTAATGGCCAATTTTTTCCCGTAAAATTATGCAGAAATTTACGAAACGAACATTTATGTATGTCTTGTTTACAATATGTCGCTATATGGGAAGCCCACAAAACTTATATGGAATGAACGATGTTTTTTGCGTCTTGTGCTACTATATATAACTTGATTGGGTCGTTTCGTATGATGGTTTTACCTCGATTTCTTTCGTAGCCTCGCCAGTGCTGGACAATTTAAAAAGATTTTTTGAACCATCTTCGTATGATTTATTGCCATCTTTCATATACTTGAAATCTTCTTCCACAATGCAATTTTTATTTTGTCTGTAGATTGGCGCAGAAACAGAGAATTTTTCCACATTCCGGCTATTGTTGTTAAATTTCAAATATTTCATGAAATTCCCATCAGAAAGGCGATAGCAACCTGTAGTAAATGAGTAAATTAAGCATGAAACAGGTTGGTGGACTTGTACTTTTAAATGAAGTAATCGTTGTTTTTGCGTGGATGCTCAGACATTGCAACCTATTACGTAGGACTTTAGCATCTATGGTTAAAATTGCTCTCTTCTCAAAAATATTGGCGGAAACTAGACTGCATGAATGTTTCCACAACATTGTATTCTCACCTTTGTATTCTGTTTTTTTCTCGCAAACATTGACTTCGGTCTTATTTTGGTGTGTTTTCCAATATTGACCGGTATATGACCGAAAGATTCTTCTTCCGTTCGTAGTTTGTTCTAGGTAGTCACTGAAATTTGCAATAAATGTCGTAGTGAAAGTAGCTCCTAGATCTGTTTGGTACGTGCACCCCAGTTTTTGCGATCTCATTTCAAAATATCGACATTGACTCATTTCAACTACACTGCCGTATCTACTTATGCAAAGAAGTGATTTTAGATTCATGAGCTGTTCATTATTTGTCTTGAGACGTATCCACTTTTGATCCAATGAATTTCCACACGTCGTACCCCACACAGAATTCCCAACTTGTTTTAAACATTTGTTTGTCACGGTATTTTCTAGAGTAAATTCATCATTGTCTGAGTCTACAAAAAATATAGCAACATGAACATGATATATTTTTACCATCAGCTAAACTAATTTATGGTATAATTGCATCGCGATCTTGATAATGTTTTAGTTATTTATGCGAGTATAAAATAGAATGGAAAGGAATGGAACGGAACGTAACTGGACGAAAATGGATGGAATAGAAGTGGTTTAAAGTGAAAACATGGGGAATAATTTTTCAATTTCCCCAACGCCAAAGGCTCATGTTACATGGCTAATGTTACATTTATTTACTCTTAAATTATCCTGAGTAAAAAGTAATGTAGTTATTACAATTTACCCTTATGAAAGTACATAAGTAGTCTTGAAACTATTAAAAATGTCATATGCTTTCGCACATTTTTAGTAGCTACTGTTCAGGATTGAACTTTTGAAAGCTCGGAACGTCAAAATAAAATTCACATAAGTTCATTCTTGAATATATTTGGATAAAACCTAAAAGCAATAGCATAGTTTTAATGGTCTTCCACCGTTCCAAGTATTGAAATTTCTCCAGTCTGTATAGCAATCAAAAATGAATGGTTTCCACAATAGCAATGAACACTAATTGTTCATTCTTTATAACTGAGTATGAGCTCCGAGCGTTGGTCAATGTACTAGAAGGCTATTACGTTTTTGTGAGTATTTTATTCACTAGTGAAGAAGTTATATTTACACCATTTATGAGTATCTATTTTGTGCAATTTATTTAAAGGCTTTTCTATATGTTAGCTAAACTAGGTACCAGATGCTGAGGTAGAGTTATTTTATTATGAGACGGATAATGTACTCGAAATTTAAGTAGTTTTACGTTGTTAACAGGTCAAGTTATGCGTTTCAGTAGGACTAGGGTGGGCTATTTCCTTTGATGTCAGACATTATTTTGGAGAAAATATTATACGTACGTTATGTACGTCACTACACCCTATCATATCTAGGTGGAAGCGACCTAAATCCTGTGATGTGATGGTAGACGGTAATAATGCTGCTTCGATTTCAATGTATATTTGTTGATTGTGGACTTTCATTACAAAACGCTATAAGATCTTACCTGATTCTAGATTTACTTCTTCATCTTTGATACAACTTCCTCTGTTATTCTTGTCATTATTATCCATAATAAAAGTATTCGTTCCCTCTTTACATTCACAAAAGCGACACTTAGTGATGAAATGACATTCAGCGTTGTACTTCATACAGTCATGACTATGATTTCTTTCAGTTTGTGAACTTGAATAGTATATGTTGGTAAATATATCTCGTTCACGACGAAATATTCTCAGTTCGTTGCCATTTCCGTATTTGGAAAGGCATATCGTAAAAATTACAACCATCCACACGCTAAATTCAAAATTCATTTGTGCTTTAATCCTCCACATCTATGTTCGTATTTTCAGGAGACAATCTTTGACTTCGAAAGATGGATGGCGGAGGTTTGGTTCCTTGCTCAATCTGGCAAGTAACTTTATTCTTTGACTCTCTCAACCTGCGTGTCCCACATGTAAATAGTCATGATATTGCCACGTATGTATCTATTCTGTGATATTGCGTAGAATTTATACATTTTGGGGGTGTTTACGTGAATCCGGAATGAGTTTCGATCCGGAATGAACTCATTCCAAGAAATCCTATTGCATGTTTACATGATTAATGACGAAGCACGCATGTGGCATGGGTATTGTCTTCTGGCAAATTGAAGCTCGTAAGCAAATAAAGAGGCTAAATGGGTTAAAATGAGTGCGAAGAAAAACAACAATTAGTTTCATGTAAACACGGATTGACATCACGTTTCGATCGGGATTGAAAGTCATTCCGGATTCATGTAAACACCCCCTCACATAATCGTGCACGCTATATGCATTGGCAATTATTTTATTGTTGTTAAATCCTTTGTTATACATGATGTTCTTAACGTTTATCAAAGATTGTTTTTGCAATGTTTGAAGCAACTGCGACATTGCGAAAATGAAAGTCTCCGGTGTCTATAAAATTATCACTAAACGCACTATGGTCTTTATCTTTCATTATGTAAAACATATTGACACAGATTTAAGCCGTCATTGAGGGGTCAGAGGGATATGTTATAGCCATTCGAGCTACTGCATAAATTAAAACATTTTCCAAAATCTTCCTCTGTCGCCTAGACATTTACGAAACTTACCTCTGACTGCTAGATTTATGAAACTTTCCTTTCTCAGTCTGGTTGAATATTTACTAAACCTCCGTTATTCTCTTAGAATACTTTTGAGCATCATCAATATCTTTTAGAACATATTACAAGCAAGCTCAATAACAAAGAATAATATACTTCACAATGCGCGTTTGCAGTAACTTTCGTTATAAAAAGACCGCATATTTTGTAAAAGCCAAATGAACATATAATACAATGTGGGCGCTGTGCTGTATACTTTGTGTTATGAAATTTTATACAAGAAACATCTTGTACTTATAGCGATTATTATGTCAAGGCTTTTGCCGCTGACCGGGAAGTTAATAGGCGCATCCCCGATCATCGCCCGGGTTATAGCATTCCCCATGTTCTTAACGTTTATCAAAGATTATTTTTGGAATGTTTGAAGCAACTGCGACATTGCGAAAATGAAAGACTCTGGTGTCTATAAAATTATCACTAAACACACTATGGTCTTTATCTTTCATTATGTAAAACATATTGACACAGATTCAAGCCGTCATTGAGGCGTCAAAGGGATATGTTATAGCCATTCGGGTTACTGCATAAATTGAAACATTTACCAAATCTTCCTCTGTCGCCTAGACATTTACGAAACTTACCTCTGACTGCTAGATTTATGAATCTTTCTTTTCTCTGTCTGGTTGAATATTTACTAAACCTCCGTTATTCTCCTTGATTTTCAAGCATACTAAATGGTTTGGGCTTTTTTTTGAAAATTGTGTTAGCAGAGTGTCCATATCTTTAGAACAGTTTCCTTTGGAAGAGGTCAAAAGTGAACTGAAAAAAATCTTTCGAAAAGCTCTGATAAATTGTATTGGCGTGGGATTGTCAGAATTACCTCATTGCTGGCATATTGTCCCCAAAAAAATTCTCTAGAGCATCTGTGTTTAATCTTCTGGTAAGCAAGAACGCAAAATTATGTGTGGCATGAAGATAGGTCCAGAGACAGATAATGGCCTTTATAGATATAAGCCATCCCTTCAGTGATTTGATTCTGCCTGTGATGTTTTTACCATCTTTTACCACTTTGATTCCCTGGATAAAGGACATTGCTTCTTTGAGAAAAGCAATGTGATTATTGCTGTTGCTTATTGCACTTCTTTGTTCTTTTGCTGAATTCAGTGTGGAACTATTGACGCAAGCGAAAAGCGAATCAAATTTGAAAAGCAACTCGGCTGTACCCAAGGCTGATGGTGGTAGTGCTCCAATTGATGAATATGTGCAAATCGATGCAGCAACGGTGTGGCTGAATATTTGTGCAGCATATTTAACTTGAAAATTAATCTGAAAATTAATGCAGCGACAGCTATGTAACGAAAATAACAATATATATATATTAATAGAAGCAAGAGGAAAATTTTATTTCCTTACAACGGAATCAATACTTTAAATTATCTAAAACATGACAAATATAAGGAACATGTAGATAAGAGCATCTGGAAGTTAGCTACAATCATACAATATAAGAATTTTCCCAACACAATATGGCATTGCCATTAAATACAATTGCACAAGTTTGCAATTTCTCAATGAACATTTATCGAGTGTTCGGGATATGACTAAATTTGTCTGAATTCTAAAGCACCAAATCCAATGCCATACGAAATATCTTTTTTAGTGTAGCCCGTCCGTTGATAAATTTCACATTGTGCCTTCTTGTTTCTGATTTAAAGACGTTCGTTAAGCGCTTCTCCGCTTCCGTTCTTTACAAATAAATACGAGTAACCTTGACCACACGGCCACGGCACAGCATTTCTCATACAGGTCTCGATAGAATTGTACACATTGGTTGTACATGAAAAAGCATAAAAATATGTTGATTGTATGTTCCCATTAAAGCACAGCTTTGATTTGGTCGTCTCAGGATAAATATTTCAACTTTTCAAGTAATAACGCCAAGATTTTTGAGTTGTACATTGCTACCCTTATTTAGTGTAGCAAGTTTATCTTGCTGCCAACATGGCGGAGTAGCGCATGCGCATTAAAATTTAGGACCGCATTTTTCGCTAAGTGGCCCCTTCTGTATGTTATCTATTCTGTGACCTACGTGTCCCACATGCTTATATTGCGTAGAATGTATACATTTACATCATCGTGCACGCTATATGCATTGGCAAGCATTTAATTGTTTTTAAATCCTTTGTTATACATGATGTTCTTAACGTTTATCAAAGATTGTTTTTGCAATGTTTGAAGCAACTGCGACATTGCGAAAATGAAAGTCTCCGGTGTCTATAAAATTATCACTAAACGCACTATGGTCTTTATCTTTCATTATGTAAAACATATTGACACAGATTGAAGCCGTCTTTGAGGCGTCAGAGGGATATTTTATAGCCATTCGAGTTACTGCATAAATTGAAACATTTACCAAATCTTACTCTGTCGCCTAGACATTTAGGGAACTTACCTCTGACTGCTAGATTTATGAAACTTTCTTTTCTCAGTCTGGTTGAATATTTACTAAACCTCTGTTATTCTCCTTGATTTTCAAGCATGCGTTTACTTCCCCGAACATATAAAAAACCATTCTTACGTTTTTTATTGCTTCAGATAACAGGAACAAAGTTCTTAGTTCACTGAAAGTTTAGTTTTCCGGGTGAGCGTTATTTTCCATTTTTGAGCTTCAGGTCAGGTACTTGCGTGGATTTTTTATTGTATTCTTTTAGACTTTGGTGAACACTTTGGTTTTTGTTTCTGATTGTGTTTGAGTCAGTCAATCTAAGAAAGTTACAGCCCAATGCACGTGACGAAACTACCTTAGGTCTGTTTCAAACGTCGCATTTTACATGAGCCGAATGCATTTAAAACAAAAGATAATGAGGAATTTTATCCCATTTTCTTTTTTCTTTAATGCATTCGGCGCATTTAAAATGCGACATTTGAAACGGGCCTTAAATTGTTTGTTTGACCTTTCTAACATAATATCAGAGGGATTGTTTATGTTTCTTTATAGTTCATTAAAGCTTTTTTCAATGTTTAGTAATAGCCGTCGAGGAGTGCGGGTGTGTCAATATAAATTTATTTGTTTTGTTGTTGACTGACGTTTCGACAATCTTAGCGGTAGTCATTTTAAGAGTCAAAAAAAAATAAATTTGTAAACACGGCTCTAGACCAATCACTGCACGCGTTCTATTGTTTTTATTTTATAACAATACATAGTGTATACTTTACCATTACAGGAAACTTTATCAACGAGCACTAGTCCACTAACCAGAAAAGGTGTGAAAGGTACGGCAAAATCCGAAGGTACCACGTCAGTCTTTATCAGAGGGATAGTCCTACCAGTGGTAGTGATGATTTTGAAATAAGGACGGAGTGCTACTTTAAATTTGTGTCTATGAATTTAAGCATGTCAAATCTTGAATTTACACGATGATATGTTACTCAAAGAATTTTTTGTATAATTCTTAAAATATGAAAGGATTTAGTAAAGCATGAATCCAGGGATGTGTGAAACTATCGAAGCGAGGCACAGAAAATTGGTGACAAGCTCACATCCAGGTAAAATGGTTACCCACTTCACCTCGCGATATTGAAGACGCTTTTCTTAATATTGAAGTATATTGAAATGAAATCGATTGATTAAGAATTTATGTATAACTCATTGCAAAAAGAAAGCTCAGAAATTATATTAAACCTGTTTTCAGTAGCGGCAAGTGTTTGGTTTGAATGCATGACAATGTGGCCATGATTAATAGGTTGAAGAAGAGAAGTACACATGTAGCGGTGATGTTACTAATATTACAATTAACACTGGTTCAAGTATTTCATATCATAGGAGTGGAGTCAATGTGAATTGACAACAAAGGTTCATTTCATCTCACTATATGAAAAACAGAGATGAAGTTTCTATAAACTTAAGCTAACTACTATAAAGTCTCATTTTAACAAAAGGTATTGTTATAAAGTAAATGGTTTGAACCCGGGAGTATCGTTATATATTTGTAAATGATGATCGTCCAGGTTAATAAAGTCCTGAGAAGGACTGTTTTTGTTGCTTTTGACTGACGTTTCGACAACCTTAGCGGTAGTCATCTTCAGAGTCAAATGAGGAGTAAACGTCAGGTTAGCCGTATTTGTTATTTGGTTCTTACGTCATTGTATTGTGTGCACAGGAAATGTGTATTGTCATTGTGGATTAGTGTGAAGTGAAAATTTTATTTTTAGTTGTGATGTGTGATTTAGGTGTGACGTTTTTAGTGGTAATGTGTGGGTGTCAATTGTGTATTGTCATTGTGAATTAGTTTGAAGTGTAATGTTTTTAGTTGATCGTTTGTTTGTATTGTGAATAAGTCGTTTGTAAGGTGCCGGTAATTGCTGTGATCTGCTCAGGGGGTTTGATCCAAGTTGGTGTACCAACTTTCTAATGAAAGCCGTTGTCTATAGTCAGTACTGTAAGTGATGCATTTTGCCGAGTCCCAGTCAATGTTGTGCTTTGTGATTCGGTGTTGTAACATTATTTCAACTAGTTGCAATGGCAAACTATTCAGAAGTCAAGTATGATGTACATGTTGTATTGGAAAAACTGGTCATCTTGGATGTCAGCAAACATCTAGAGTTTGCATAATTCATCAATAATTGATCTCAAAGAAGCCTGAAGGCAATTGAACTGACTTTCTCGCTTTGGATTTGCAATGTGTAGTGGCTGCAATATACGCGTGTATCATCGTATTCAATAACGCATTTATTTTGTTGTTTATATAGGGGAATTAATCCTTTGAAAAGTAAAAACATAAGAAGCAGTTTGATACCTTGTATGTTTTCGTTGCCACACATAAAATATCAAGAACAGGATGGGGATAACGGCCAAGATTGGTACAAACACTCATAAAGCAATTGTGTATATTAGTCTTTCTTCCCAATCTTTGTGGGTTTGGAGGGTGTGGTTGTTGCTCGAGGTTGGCGCTGATGTTATGATCCCTTCTTTAAATATACTTGATTTCTTAAACATTGTCATTGGCTTCGTTGTCCCCTTGAGTTGTTCCTAAAGAATCAGCATAATGAAATATTTCCCCTTGTTCAACTCGTGGTATTGAACAGAGTTAGTCATTAAAGAATAAGAGAAAACTAACAGAGATCCATACCCATCCAAGGACAGTACAATTTTTTCTATACATGCTCGCTCCTACTTTAACACGATTTTATTTCACGCAAAGTTGCAACATTCTATTTATTCTATTGAAATTATTTTGATATGTAGCAAGAGCACAGTTTGGCTAAAGCGTAACCAGCTTCTTAAATATTTATAAAAAAAGAATAACTTACTTGTAACTATTTTACTGCCTGTTCATATCGATCATGCCATGACAATTCATAGCTTATTTTATAAACTGAACATCGCAAACAATTTGTGTAAATCGTACTAAAGAAAGATTAGATGAAGTGGCGGATTCAGCATCGCACAGAATATATTGCAACAGCCTGTAGTTTTTGTAAGATTCAACTCGTTACAACCTTGGCATTGTTATTAAGGTATTTTAACTTTGATATTAGCAGCCATAATATATTTTACGTAACTTTGGATCGGCTTGTGACAACATGAGTGACTCACCACTAAAATGTTGAAAACTTTAAGAGCAAACAATGAGATTCACTTTCAAGATTTTCTTTGGTTGTTTCGCTTTCACAGGTAACTACTAGTTTCATCAAATAACTCTGGTACTTTTGTAATGCGCTATTTTGCACCTGGATTATCAAAAATAAAAGAAAAACAAATATTCGTTGAGGTATGCTGCTAATATGTGGCCAGCTATAAGTTATGGTGAGCGAAGTTCTCTTCTGTCCACCCGAATCGGTTCAATCAATGTACAGCCAGTCTCACCTTTAAAATTTTTAAATTTTCACTTGTATTATTTTCAACGTAAATCAATTTATCGTCGTTAGGTGTCGTTAATTTCCTCCATTTTGTTTCATTAAGCTGCTTCGATTCGGACCAATTTACTCGGCATGTGGCGTTTCCTTGAAACAACGGAGCATAGATGCTTGCTCTTGCATTTCATTGGACGACTTTCGCACAAGAGAATACATGAATGTTGAGTTAAAAAAACGGTAGCACCCTATAGAAAAGTATGTTTGACGATTTTCATTAACGTATCTAGCGGTCGATGGTGTTGCACAACCATCCATGAGTGAAATAATGTTAACTTCTTTACACTAATTATTTGCAGCTTTGTAATTTTTTGACAAAGAGTTGGCTTCAAAAACGACCGCCTAATTGTCGATCCAGTGTTTCTATTGAGTTTACAAGCATTCATATAGAATCATAGTCACGTTTATCGTATGCGTTACGTTGTTTATGTTTATTGTACAAACTTTTGCCCATACCTTTGTATTTGATTATTGTCTTCAGGTTATTTTTGTAATGCCAAGTTATAGCTTTATTTTCATCTCCATCTTGAGAATAGATTATCGAATAACGTTTTTGACCACGGGGCTGTTTGTTCATGAACACATTAATTTTTTCGTTGCAATTTCTAGCAAAAACTCTGAGTACGTTCGTTTCGTCTTTGTCTTCGTTTTCCTTCATAACTTCTTGTTCGTCGCCACTATTTTTTTTGCATTGTCCTAAAGTAATTGTTCCATGTTCTTTTTCACAATCAGGAATGAAATGCATGCATTGTAAAGTTTTAACATTCATGAGGGACACAGTTTCTTTAGTTCTATTTAACGATACCCATTGTTGTGACATTGCTGAAGAACATGGTTTCCCTGCTAGTGGCTTGCTTTCTCCTTCAGATTCAACGCACATTTCTTGTTCGTTTTCCCCAACTCGCTTCATGAGTGGGAATCGTTTGTTTCTTAGAGCTGTTCAAAGAAAAACATTGATTGTGTTTAATTATACATAAATTTGTCAATATTTGTTCAAATTGTTAAATGACAATTTCTGTTTCAACTCTAATTTAACGTTCTTATTTAACCTCATTAGTGACTGTGGAGCGGATTTGAAACTGGGGGCTGGGCAAGATAGCACGAAAACATGCTATATAAAAGAGATTAATAGGTCGGACAAATAAAAATTACAGATTACCTTATCAAACAAGGAGCATCAAATGTAATCAACGTCATAGCTAATATTTATATAATTTTAAATCGAGGAAGGAGTAAGTAAGTGCAAAACTTCAAATTTTTCAAGAATATCTGTCATTATCAAAATAAATCAGTCGCATTTTTTGTTCATAGAAAAAAGGAGGCGTGCTACCCGCCAAACAAATAGTTTGTGTCAATTAGAGAACGGCACGAAATACTAATCATATAACTTAACGATGAAAATCTTCAAAAATAAAACGTCGAGGTTTCTTTCTGGGTAAAATTTCATCCGTTGCTTGATATGCTACAATGGGAGTTGATGCCTTGAAGAAGGCGAACTTTCCAGAAATTAAAATAATGTTGTTAATTAATTATCAATTTCAATTACGATTTTCAAAATATTAGGAAGTCATGTGACCAAAATGACGAATGATATTAGTTTCATAATCAAAAGTAGACTGACTTTGGCTTTATTGAACGTACATACACCTATCCTACTTGCATTTGCTATTATTCCACTGCATCATGATTGAACTTAAACTTGAAATGGTTTTTAATGAATAGTTAGTTGTCAAAATTTGTCAAAATCTCATTCATCTGTCCTCAATTTATCATTAAACAAAAGTAGAAATATTGACGTTTTTGTTTACAAATCACTGCATTTAAAACACTTAAACAATTAGCCACGATATTTGCATGTAGATTAAGTTTATTATTTATTACCCTGTTCATCTTATCAGATTCTGGGATTATATCTTCATCTTTGGTACATTTGTAAGTGTTGTCACCGTTAGTTGAAAGAAACGTTCCTCTACCGTGTTCACATTGACATCGAGTGCAATATTTGCTTTCTTCACATTTGGCGCCATATATTTTACATTATCTTTCTGTACAATTGCCCTGTTCTGTACATTTTATATTCTTAAATGTATCCAGTCCACTTCGCTCTATTTTGAATGACATGGCTTCGCTGCCATTGTGACAGCATAGAAGGACGAGGAAGCACGCCGCTAAAATAAGTCGCATTATCATTATCCTTTTAAGCCTTGGTCTTGATTCTTGCCAAATATGCGAATGGACTGGAAAATCGTACTTTCGTATCTGCAATTGTATACTGAAGACTTTTAATCGTCTACAGTTGTAAATTGTTCAGCTTAAAAGGTTTGACTGAAAGCATTAATATTAAGCCTGTTTTCCAATACGTATCATAACGTATTGTAGCAAAACGTAACATGGCGCATGCGTGCTTGTGCCTATTGACTATTAAATTCACGCATGCGCCATGTTACGTTTTGCTACGATACGTTACGATACGTGGCTAGTAGAAAACAGGCTTTATTATAACCATATGTGTAGCAATCTGTGTGCGCGTGGGCGTGGCACGAAGGAAAGGCCTTTCACGAACTGGGGCAAGAGAATCTAAGGCCCCGTTTATACTATACCGGATTGCTATCGTAGCAAGTTGAATATTCTTTATATTAAAAGCAGTGAAATTGTTCAACTTCAGAAACACAATCAAATAGACTAAATCTATCAGCTTAATAAGCTTTACTCTAACAGTTACACCTAAAGCAAATGAAGATGTCATGATCAGCGAATCCGGTATAGTATAAACGCAGCCTAAATTTAATCATTCAAAATGTCTCGTCTCTGGCGATTGATTTGTTTTACCTTTGAAAAGCAGAAATAGTTATTACAATATCCAATAGCTGTCCATCAGCACTGATCAGCACACATTGTATTTCAAAACGGTTGAATGGTGACGACATAAGCAAATATCGCTTTCTTGTGTGTTCCTGTCTCTGAGCCACTGTCAGTGTGTGTACACATATTTTTAATAAAGCCGTCGGTAAACAATACTGTAAACAAGTTTCAATTACATAGCAAAACAATTTTCACTAGTGACTTCAAAACCAGTTTCGTATTTTAATGTTTGGACATACAGACATACATGAAGTATTGGACAACAGGTCAGAAACATAAATGAACATTTTCGTATTTAGTCATACGGACCATTTCCAGGGAATTTTGTGGTTTCGACCGTTGGTATTCCTTGCAAAACCTAGAGAGAAACCTAGGTTATGAATAATTACTTAATATTGTCCACTTCAAGTCTACTTTTGTGTATACCTTTGTGTCTACGTTATTGTTTATCCTTGTGTCTACCTTTTTTCTATCTTAATGTGTCACAGTTGAGAGTAAGTTTATGTCTATCTTTGTGTACTCTTTTTTTCGCCTTTGTGTCTACCTTCAGTTAAGCTTCATACTTTAATAGTAAGTTATAGTATTCCTTGATACATAATTTCTATTTATGTGTAACCTTGGCCATTTTTATGATCTCAGGTATACTTTTCCACATCAACAAAGAATGCCCTTGTCTTTTCTTTATTGCATCTCTATTTCAATTTAACACTTAAACAAGTCCATTACTAAAGTTTAAATTTGATTATATTTCTACTGACTTATTTTTGCATTAAAGAGTTAACATGTCATTATCTCATCGACGGGTTATCCATGTGTTAAATTGTACAGATCGATGTATTGAAGATCATCATTAATGTTATTTTCAAGACTGACCTTACAGCAGTGCCACGCATGTCTCTCTCTGTATTAAATAAAGTTCTAAAAAACTTCCAAAGGTGTTGTAATTGTTTGATTTTAAAATTTTCAATACTATAATAGTCAAATTTTCTTTGTAAAGAAAACTGTCCATGTTTCAATAGTTTTTTCACCAAACGAAGGTGAGTTTTGTATTAAAACTATAATTCAACATAGATATCACAATGCCATAACAAAGGAAAAAGTTTTGTATTGATGCATTGATGTACTAGCAGTATTAGGTATTTTTCCAGCCTCCGAGTGAGGGTTCTATTCATTGCATTATGTTGTATTTGCTCTACATTACATGATAAGCTAGACAATAGTTCGATTAAGTCAAGTAGCTACAGCTTTTTACATCTGTGAGTTAAATTTTAGACAGATGAAGAAATAAAACAAATAAAGAAAAGTTTCACTACGATAGTAGAGTGTTCCGAGCTTTATCATCATCATTGTCTATCGTCGAATAGTATGGTGAAGGATTGGGTTCCTCCAATGTATGGTAGGCAGCCTTTGAAGGACTGTTAAGGGTAGATGAGGTGTCTGACTGTTTAGCTTGACCGTCAGTACTATTTATAGCCATTAGGCTCTTGTTCTTTTGAAGAAAATGGTGCTCCAGGTTTTGTTAAGTTGAGCCGCAGTATTTCATCCGTAGCATAATCATATTTCAATTTTTGTTCTGTTGGAACATCTGGTGTAGGGTTGAGCCGCGGTATTTCATCTGTAGCATAGTCATATTTCAGTTCTCGTATCTTTGAAACATCTGGTGCTTGAGGCATTTCAGTGTTATCAACGCACTCACTTCGGTTCTGGCTTTTTGACTTCAAATTTTCCAATTTAAGATGATCAATGTATTCATATTTTGCTGACGAATCTAAAGAATTTAAATAACAATTAGAAACATCAAAATGCGCTGTTTCAAGACCTCAGGTGCTAGCGTTACATCTTAAAATATCGTAAATATTTTTTAGGATAGCCAAAATAATTTGATAGTTCCGAAAAAAATGTTTCACAACTAAAACACCAACCAAATTGTTTTAAAAACAACTGTTTTAAAAACTAAAAGAAACGATGGATTTCCGCTGACCACTCATCTGGTTTCAACGTTTGATAAATGAGAACATAAAATCATTGGATATTTATAATGGCGAGAAAAAGTGAACTGTTTCAAGCGTCATCTCTCCTCTCATTTAGCCGAAGTTGACACCCCTTAAGAGTAGTCCGCCGTAATGCATCAACTGTTTTTAAAACAGTTCTTCTTTGTAGAACTATATTTCGTTGATGTATTGTAAAACAGTTCTTTTAGAACTCTTTTGGACCATCTTGGGATTTTGACCATCCACCATGGCATTGCTTTTTGAAACAATTTTACACTTGTCACCACGACAAAGTCTTCATTGTACATCTTACAGCATCCAACAATGTCCTTGTCTGAGCTGTTCAACAAAAATGATGTAGATTAATCGGTTCATTTACACTTTATGTTGTTCAATGTTTTCGATGGAATTCAAAATTTGGCCATAACAAGCAATGTATACCCAATTCCAACCTCAGCATACCCAACTATGAATTCCTATAAATACCATGACACAACTCTAAGAAATGTGTACCTAACCATTGTTTCCTTGTTTACAACTTCTAATTACAACGTCCTTATAGAAATTACAACCTCCTATGGAAAAACTCTTGTGAACCCAAGCAAAACCGGTTTACACACGGCGGCTAACCATTCACAACACCCGTACATAAACATAGCTTTTGAAGGAAGAGATTTTTTTTCAGAAGCAAAATGTTAAAGGCAAGAAAAATACCTTGATCGTTCTCGGTGTTTATTCCTGTATCATTGATCACTTGTAATGGATCTACATACTCTGGTTCTGTTTGTGATTGGTACGTTGGGTTAAGGAGATGGCCTAAAATAAAACGTCAAAGGCGAACTTCTTAGTAAGAAAGTTGAAAACGAAGTTTTGCCTTGTCGAACATCCAAAATCTTTAATTTTCTTCAATGCAATTCTATATTTATTGATTGTTTATGACACTACACACAGGACATGCAACCAAAATAACGAACATATATATTTTATGATCATGGCTTGAACGAAAACTTGCAGAAAAATGCGTTTTACCATTAACATTTTCACATTAAACTGTTTTATAAATGTGCCTTTTACCACTTTTCTATGCATACAAAAAAGTAGTTTACCTTCTACTTGAGGCGATTTCTTATTTCTGTAAGAAAAAATGTAACAGTTAGTTTTGACAACACCGTGAGCACAGAGCAAATTTTTTCAAATTTGGGAGAAAAATTTCAGAGAAGCGGTTTGTCATCGTAACCATCGCATGGTATTAGAATCAAACGAAGAGTATATTTTTTTTGTATGTTTTTATGTACGTTAAACATACAGAATTTTATTTGTATACCCATGCCATAATACCCAAATGTACGCAAAGCGTACCTATTTTCACATAATTGAAAGAATGATCCTTGAAGAAGCAAGAGCATAAAATTTATTTTAATATCTTTTATGTTTTCGATACTACCCACATGTACGCACAGCGTACGTATTTTCTCACAATTGAAAGACTGATCCTTGAAGAAGTATGAGCATAAAATTTATTTTAATACCTTTTATGTTTTCGATACCACACAAAATAAATCAAGACGAACATAAGGACAATGGTTGCGATTGATACAGAAACTGCTATAACAATTGCCTGAGATGAGCCTCCTTCACGTTCTTCGTGGGGTTTAAGTGTGTGGTTGCTACTTGATGTTGGTGATGTGGTCATCTGGACGGGTGATGTGGTCATCTGGACGGGTGATGTGGTCATCTGGACGGGTGATGTAGTCATCTGGACGGGTGATGTGGTCATCTGGACGGGTGATGTGGTCATCTGGACGGGGTCTTTGTCGACGTTGTTGTTCGAGGTTGTTGATGTTGTCTAAGAAATGTATTTAAGAAATCAATCCCACTACCAAATACATCACGAAGATGGCAAAATATAAAATGACCACACATTAAAGGTAACTTAAAGAGAACCCGGCCAACCACAGTGAACGTACATAAATCGCCTCAAGGAAAAGCAAAAGATTAGGATTGTTGTAATGAAGACAGTGCAAAGTGCTAGTGTTGTTGAGAATGTGATCATGAGTAGAAAAGTGATGTGGTAAATTTATGTCATTAATTGTGTCATATAAGTTGAAAATAATGTAAATGGTTTGAGCCCGAGAGTATCGTACATGTTTGTGGATGTAGATCGGCCAGATGTGAAGAGTCTTGAGAAAGACTGTTGTTGTTGTTGTTGTTGTTGACGTTTCGAAAATATTAGCGGTAGTCGTCTTTGACTCTGAAAATGACTACCGCTATGGTTGTCGAAATCTCCGTCAACAACAACAACAACAGTCCTTCTCAGGACTCTACAAACCTGGACGATCTACATGACTACATCCACAAACGTGTAAGTTGAAAATGTCGGTTATTGCGCGTCATGGCAGTTTGCAACATGAATAGCGCTTTTGTCGAATTATTGCTTTAAATCTTGTCTCTCGCTATTATAACCTCTGGTTCCAATGGCAATAAAGATTGTAGTTTGATGAGAAAACAGTGACGTTCTTCTGTGTTTAACCCTCCGCGACATTTGATTTGTATTTGTAATAATGAACCATTCCATTGTCGTAGAGCATCCATGTTTCTAATCTAAATAAAAAATGTGGTTTTGTATGATTTGACCTTTGTTTTCCTAATTTTCTACTCTTTTCAATGATATTCATCTTTTTAATGGTAGGATACCCTGTTCTGTACAGTTTATCATAAATGGTCGGTGTGGTTAAGTTTTGGTTAAGTAATGGCCAATTTTTTTTCTGTAAAATTATGCAGAAATTTATGAAACGAACATTTATGTATGTCTTGTTTACAATATGTCGCTATATAGGAAGCCCACAAAACTTATATGGAAGGAACGATGTTTTTTGCGTCTTGTGCTACTATATATAACTTGATTGGGTCGTTTCGTATGATGGTTTTACCTCGATTTCTTTCGTAGCATCGCCAGTGCTGGACAATTTAAAAAGATTTTTTGAACCATCTTCGTATGATTCATTGCCATCTTTCGTATACTCGAAATCTTCTTCCACAATGCAATTTTTATTTTCTCCGTAGATTGGCGCAGAAACAGAGAATTTTTCCACATTCCGGCTATTGTTGTTAAATTTCAAATATTTCATGAAATTCCCATCAGAAAGGCGATAGCAACCTGTAGTGAATGAGTAAATTAAGCATGAAACAGGTTGGTGGACTTGTACTTTTAAATGAAGCAATCGTTGTTTTTGCGTGAATGCTCAGACATTGCAACCTATTACGTACGACTTTAGCATCTATGGTTAAAATTGCATTCTTCTCAAAAATTTTGGCGGAAACTAGACTGCATGAATGTTTCCACAACATTGTATTCTCACCTTTGTATTCTGTTTTTTTCTCGCAAACATTGACTTCAGTCTTATTTTGGTGTGTTTTCCAATATTGACCAGTATTTGACCGAAAAATTCCTGTTCCGTTCGTAGTTTGTTCTAGGTAGTCAGTGATATTTGTAATTAATGCCGTAGTGAAAGTAGCTCCTATATGTGTTTGGTACGTGCACCCCAGTTTTTGCGATCTCAGGTCAAAATATCGACATTGAATCATTTCAACTACAGGGCGATATCTACTTATGCAAAGAAGTGATTTTAGATTCATGAGCTGTTCATTATTTGTCTTGAGACGTATCCACTTTTGATCCAATGAATTTCCACACGTCGTACCCCACACAGAATTCCCAACTTGTTTTAAACATTTGTTTGTCACGGTATTTTTAAGAGTAAATTCATCATTGTCTGAGTCTACAAAAAATATAGCAACATGAACATGATATATTTTTACCATCAGCTAAACTAATTTATGGTATAATTGCATCGCGATCTTGATAATGTTTTAGTTATTTTATGCGAGTATAAAATAGAATGGAAAGGAATGGAACGGAACTGAACGAAAATGAATGGAATAGAAGTGGTTTAAAGTGAAAACACGGGGAATGATTTTTCAATATCCCAAACGCCAAAGGCTCATGGTACATGCTAATGTTACATTTATTTACTCTTAAATTATCCTGAGTAAAAAGTAATGTAGTTATTACAATTTACCCTTATGAAAGTATATAAGTAGTCTTAAAACTATTAAAAATGTCAAATGCATTCGCACATTTTTAGTAGCTAGTGTTCAGGATTGAACTTTTGAAAGCTCGGAACGTCGAAATGAAACTCACATAAGCTCATTCTTAAATACATTTGGATAAAACCCAAAAGCAATAGCATAGTTTTAATGGTCTTCCACCGTTCCAAGTATTGAAATTTCTCCAGTATGTATAGCGATCAAAAATGAATGGTTTCCACAATAGCAATGAACACTAGTTGTTCATTCTTTATAACTGAGTATGAGCTCCGAGCGTTGGTCAATGTACTAGAAGGCTATTACGTTTTTGTGAGTATTTTATTCACTACCGAAGAAGTTATATTTACACCATTTATGAGTATCTATTTTGTACAATTTTTTTAAAGGCTTTTTTATATGTTAGCTAAACTAGGTACTAGATGCTGAGGTACAGTTATTTTATTATGAGACGGATAATGTACTCGAAATTTAAGTAGTTTTACGTTATAAAGTAAATGGTTTGAACCCGGGAGTATCGTTATATGTTTGTAAATGATGATCGTCCAGGTTAATAAAGTCCTGAGAAGGACTGTTTTTGTTGTTGTTGACTGACGTTTCGACAACCTTAGCGGTAGTCATCTTCAGAGTCAAATGAGGAGTAAACGTCAGGTTAGCCGTATTTGTTGTCTGGTTCTTACGTCATTGTATTGTGTGTACAGGAAATGTGCAGGAAATGTGTATTGTCATTGTGGATTAGTGTGAAGTGAAATATTTTATTTTTAGTTGTGATGTGTGATTTAGGTGTGACGTTTTTAGTTGTAGTGTGTGGATGTCAATTGTGTATTGTCATTGTGAATTAGTTTGAAGTGTAATGTTTTTAGTTGATCGTTTGTTTGTATTGTGAATAAGTTGTTTGTAAGGTGCCGGTAATTGCTGTGATCTGTTCAGGGGGGTTTGTTCCAAGTTGGTATACCAACTTTCTAATGTAAGCCGTTGTCTATAGTCAGTACTGTAAGTGATGCATTTTGCCGAGTCCCAGTCAATGTTGTGCTTTGAGATTCGGTGATGTTCGGCAATGTGATTAGTTTTGTCTTGTTTCTTAGTAGCTCGTTTGTGCTTAGTAAGTCTTATGTTTAAGTTCCTGCCAGTTTCCCCGATATAGGAGGCGTGGCAGTCGGAGCAGTTTATTTTGTAAACTGCACCTTGTCGTTCGTTGGGTTGTTCTTTGTTCTTTATGTTCGTTAGTACTTGTCGTAACGTTGTGATTGGTTTATGTGCGACACGTATGTTGTATGGTCGTAAGATATGCGAGATAGTCTCAGACGTACCTTTGATGTAAGGTATCGTTGCTGTTGTCACTGAGGTGTTCGTTTCGTTGGGTTCGTTAGGTTTGTAAGTGTTGCGTTTGATAAAGTCAGAGTTATAGTTGTTTTTGTCAAAAACACGTTTGAGATAGCTGTTTTCGTTGTGTAGAGCGTCCGGTGAATCACATATGATTTGTGCACGTCTTGTTAATGTTCTGATTGTGGTGGCTTTGTGTGATGTAGGGTTGTAAGATGATTGGTCTACGTACCACGACCACCCAGACTATACGGACTACCAAAACTTCACAAACCACAAATACCCATGCGACCAATTGTATCATTCTGTGGTTCGCCTACTTACGAACTTTCAAAGTACTTGACTAACATACTGCAATCACTTACAAACAAATCAAACACAAGCTACAATCCACTGAAACTTTCATTAAAAACTGTGCACTATACAAATACCGGACAACTATATACTAGTGTCTTTTGATGTGAAATCACTGTTCACCAGTATTCCACTTAATCTGGCACTTACTTGTACAAAAACCCTCATTACAAACACCACGGACGTACTGCCATTACCGACAGAAGACATTATGGAGTTACTAGAGCTCTGCCTCACCTCGACTTACTTCCAATACAAAGGAACACACTACAAACAATTACATGGGACAGCAATGGGCTCGCCTGTTTCTGTTGTAGTTGCTGAAATTGTAATGCAATCTATAGAGGAACGGGCACTCATGACTTACAAACATGCACTATCTTTTTGGTTTCGCTACGTAGATGACACAATCACAGCACTACATGCAGACGAGATTGATGACTTCCATACTCACATCAACAAACAGAACAGCCACATACAATTTACCAAAGATGTCGAAGAAAACGGAACTCTTCCTTTTCTCGACTGTTTGGTAAAACATGACAATCAAAAACTAGGAACAACAGTTTATCGCAAGCCAACACATACCGACCGACTACTAGACCAATCATCTTACAACCCTACATCACACAAAGCCACCACAATCAGAACATTAACAAGACGTGCACAAATCATATGTGATTCACCGGACGCTCTACAAAATGAAAACAACTATCTCAAACGTGTTTTTGACAAAAACAACTATAACTCTGACTTTATCAAACGCAACACTTACAAACCCAACGAACCCAACGAAACGAACTCAGTGACAACAGCAACGATACCTTACATCAAAGGTACGTCTGAGACTATCTCGCGTATCTTACGACCATACAACATACGTGTCGCACATAAACCAATCACAAAGTTACGACAAGTACTAACGAACATAAAGGACAAAGAACAACCCAACGAACGACAAGGTGCAGTTTACAAAATAAACTGCTCCGACTGCCACGCCTCCTATATCGGGGAAACTGGCAGGAACTTAAACATAAGACTTACTGAGCACAAACGAGCTACTAAGAAACAAGACAAAACTAATCACATTGCCGAACATCACCGAATCACAAAGCACAACATTGACTGGGACTCGGCAAAATGCATCACTTACAGTACTGACTATAGACAACGGCTTACATTAGAAAGTTGGTATACCAACTTGGAACAAACCCCCCTGAACAGATCACAGCAATTACCGGCACCTTACAAACAACTTATTCACAATACAAACAAACGATCAACTAAAAACATTACACTTCAAACTAATTCACAATGACAATACACAATTGACACCCACACACTACAACTAAAAACGTCACACCTAAATCACACATCACAACTAAAAATAAAATATTTCACTTCACACTAATCCACAATGACAATACACATTTCCTGCACATTTCCTGTACACACAATACAATGACGTAAGAACCAGATAACAAATACGGCTAACCTGACGTTTACTCCTCATTTGACTCTGAAGATGACTACCGCTAAGGTTGTCGAAACGTCAGTCAACAACAACAAAAACAGTCCTTCTCAGGACTTTATTAACCTGGACGATCATCATTTACAAACATATAGTTTTACGTTGTTAACAGGTCAAGTTATGCGTTTCAGTAAAACTAGGGTGGGCTATTTCCTTTGATCTCAGACATTGTTCTGGATAAAATATTGTACGTACGTTATGTACGTCACTACACCCTATCATGTGTAGGTGGAAGCGACCTAAATCCTGTGATGTGATGGTAGACGGTAATCAATGCCGCTTAGATTTCTATGTATATTTGTTGATTGTGGACTTTCATTACAAAACGCTATAAGATCATACCTGATTCTAGATTCACTTCTTCATCTTTGATGCAACTTCCTCTGTTATTCTTGTCATTATTATCCATAATAAAAGTATTCGTTCCCTCTTTACATTCACAAAAGCGACACTTAGTGATTAAATGACATTCAGCGTTGTACTTCATACAGTCATGACTATGATCTCTATCAGTTTGTGAACTTGAATAGTATATGTTGGTAAATATATCTCGTTCACGACGAAATATTCTCAGTTCGTTGCCATTTCCGTATTTGGAAAGGCATATCGTAAAAATTACAACCATCCACACGCTAAATTCAAAATCCATTTGTGCTTTAATCCTCCACATCTATGTTCGTATTTTCAGGAGACAATCTTTGACTTCGAAAGATCGATGGCGGAGGTTTGGTTCCTTGTTCAATCTGGCTAGCAAACTTTATTCTTTGTGTCTCTCTCAACCTACGCACAGAATAGATACATACAGAAGTCCACTCCATTGAGTTCTATAATAACTGGAGGGGAAACGTCAACAAAATTACTATAAATTATCAGCGCGCGGCCGCGTGGTCAAAAACATGGCGGATTTTGGTTGTCAAAGTCAGCGGAAAGACGCGGGCTCATAAAATGAAATTTTTTTCGCCCACCCGGATTTGACAACCACAATTGCGATTATATAAAATTTCAATGCCAAGCACAAAAACTTTTAGAAATTTTATCTTTAAAACATGCTGCAAACTTGTTTGGTATGCGGATGCTGAAGTAATGCCAGAAAAGGAAACATTTCATGACACCGGTAAGCAACGTAAGATTGTTTACTATTTAAAGTGTTCAGTGTTTTGTTTTAAGTCAATACTTGAAGTGTGATGGTATATATTTTGTGAATGTTTTTACTCCTAAGTTATAATTTAAGTTACGTTTATCCATTCTTATTTGTTCTTTACTTAATCGCTTGCTAGACGAGGCAAAGCAACCAGTTCTTATCGAGATATGCATATTGTAAAACTCCTTGTTTCAACTGAGTTGAAATGGAGGATTTTTTCATGATATTTTTCTGAAAATATGAAGCAAATATTAAGGACAGAGCTGTATTGAAATCAAATGCAGTGCGGGATTAATTAATGAACTCTTTGGTACATGTCGTACAATAAAAAATACTTGTATTAAACAGCTAGCCTGGACAATGTGACAGATTATGGACAATCATGATGATGGTGTGTAAAGGTTTGCTTTATGCTAAAAGTTTTATAAATACCATCTGGTGTTTCTGTAAATGAATTGTTTGTTGTACAGTGTAGTAAACAGGTTAGTACATCAAAATCAAGATAAAAACTACTTTGTTCAATAATGTGCTAAATTTTGCTCCTACCTTGAAATATTTGCTCAAGAAAAGCTTATCATGACATGCATGAAACATTAAATATAGTTAGTACTGCATCATCTGACAAAATCCATACGTTTTTCAATTCCAGGTGATTAAAAATTCACATAAGATGCATCTGTTGCAATGAAGTTGAATGTGGAAGAAGCAAAAATTGATGGCAAAGAACTTTTTATGTCTTTTGAAGAATTACGATATCATTTAAAAGAATAAGAGTAGCAATGTAGTAAAAGAAGTGACATCTGTCTTCAACATGAGACTTTTCCAATTATGTATAGTTACTTTGTACAAAATACTATTTTAGATAGACTTGATTTTTAAGTCATTCACTGATATTTTTACCAAAAGACAAAAAGAAAAATTCAAAGGCATAATGTAAAATTCAAAAGTTTGTCAAGTTGTTTGAACCTAGAAAAAATTAGTATAGGTAACTGTAATTTGTAAGGACACAAAAGAAAAGTAGTGCAAGAAGGTTAGCATTTTTGAGAATTAATAAGTTCTTGACATACATTACACAAGGCCATAATATTATAAATGTCTGTACAATAACAATTATACAACATGCTAAATATCTTCACCTACATTATAATTATTTAAACAGGTTTGCTTTCATGCAGCAATAAGAAAAGTGTTATGTCAGAGAAACCAATGCACTTTAATTTAAGAAATAGTATTTTCAATGGGAAATTAATGTAGTTCTGTTCAGTAGTAGATCCATGGTTGTCAATGACAATCCAGTTTCTAATATCTTGGCTCAAAACAGAACCAGCAACATGATTTTCTGAATTTCGTTCTTTTGCTCTCCTAGTTCAAGATATTTTCCTCATAAGTTCTCAGTAGATTTATCAGAATATCATAATACCTTATAAGACACCCAGAATCAATCCTACCGAAAAAACCTCAAAAAAATTACATACCTACTTATAATATATTTCCAGTCGACTTAAGTCGTAGGGGTAAGCTAACTTTTTCTAACTCCTTTTTGGACATTCTAACTAAGATTTACCCATCTATTTAAGAAAGACAGTTGCACCAAGCTGTTAACAAACAGTCAAAAACACAAGTAATGCGCATGGGATTATGCATTAAAGCTTAACGACACATTGACAGTGTAAAGAATGCCGTTTGATATTTAATTCTAACATAGCTAAAGCATTACTTGACAAAATATACGTTATTTTACAGTAGATTTACCTCATTTAAATGTGTGTGTCTATTTCACAAAAATCTGAAGCATTATTTTCAATATTTTATGCTTACGGTATCGTGGTTGTTTTCGCTGGTTGTCATTAATATAAGCAGTAATAGAGATCCGGATTCGGGAGGGAGCGAATGTTAAATATTTTTCTCAAAGTGGAAGTTTTGACAACCAAAATCCGCCATTACCGCCATGTTTTTGACCACGGGGTCCAGGCCCCTTTGCCCCTCCAGGTTTTATAGAGCTCAATGGTCCACTCTCGTCGGAGCCTTTGAAGATTTTGTTGTCAACTTTTAGCCCGCAATCAGGCATCGCCGCCATGTTGGCAGCAAGATAACTCCAGCAAGTTCGTTATAGAAAATATAGTAATGAGAAACAGTTCGGCGCGTCCTCGATAATTATATGGCTATTCCATTTTTGTTTTGTGTATGCCATCACGAGCAATGTCAAAGAAGGTAATTTTGACAACTTAGGTCGAATCGCATCGTTAGAATACACGTTTTAGAGTCAAAATTTTGTTATTGTGGTCTGATGCTTTTGCCAACTTGCCAACATTCAATCATGGTTATGCTTGTATTGCGAGTTACAATGAAAAGGATCATCAACTTTGTCTATGGAATTTTCCTTGTAGTAAGTTTGTAGAATGTTACAAATGCTTGACTTTAATGTACTTTCGCGATCTTTTATTAGAAGAGGAAAACTCGCGATTTGCAAATTTGATGCCGTAATAAATTCGCATTTTTAAAAAAATTTTCACCAAATATTGCAGTGGAAACTGTGAACATGTACGGAATGGCACTGGTATCATGTTAAGACTCTTCAAGATGCTCTTTCCAACATTCAGATTTTTGGTTGTGACTGAGAAGCAATCCACGAAGGTGTCTTCAAGTTGCATAATGTAATTTAAATAGCACGATGAAGGAGCAGTCAACCCACCAAAGTTGAGTTCTTTATATGCCTTGAAATAGCAAAGCAAATTACCATCATTTTTTGTGTTATTTGAAGTTAATACGTTCTTACATTGGAGACAGCTGTGGATTTTGAAAGCTTTGCTTAGCAAATATCCTGAAACATAGGCAGCATTTTTGAGCAATAAATTGTTGCTAATATTTTGTTCTTGGTAGTCATTTTCACCAATCAACAGTGAGTTACTTGGAGCTTTTGCATGGGTAAGTGGCATACTAAATGGTTTGGGCTTTTTTTTTGAAAATTGTGTTAGCGGAGTGTCCATATCTTTAGAACAGTTTCCTTTGGAAGAGGTCAAAAGTGAACTGATAAAAATCTTTCGAAAAGCTCTGATAAATTGTATTGGCATGGGATTGTCAGAATTACCTCATTGCTGGCATATTGTTCCAAAAAAATTCTCTAGAGCATCTGTGATTAATCTTCTGGTAAGCAAGAATGCAAAATTATATGAGGCATGAAGATAGGTCCAGAGACAGATAATGGCCTTTATAGATATAAGCCATCCCTTCAGTGATTTGATTCTGCCTGTGATGTTTTTACCATCTTTTACCACTTTGATTCCCTGGATAAAGGACATTGCTTCTTTGAGAAAAGCAATGTGATTATTGCTGTTGCTTATTGCACTTCTTTGTTCATTTGCTGATTTCAGTGTGGAACTATTGACGCAATCAAAAAGCGAATCAAATTTGAAAAGCAACTCAGCTGTACCCAAGGCTGATGGTGGTAGTGCTCCAATTGATGAATATGTGCAAATCGATGCAGCAACGGTGTGGCTGAATATTTGTGTAGCATATTTAACTTGAAAATTAATCAGAAAATTAATGCAGCGACAGCGATGTAACGAAAATAATATATATATATTAATAGAAGCAAGAGGAAAATTTTATTTCCTTACAACGGAATCAATACTTTAAATTATCTAAAACATGACAAATATAAGGAACATGTAGATAAGAGCATCTGGAAGTTAGCTACAATCATACAATATAAGAATTTTCCCAACACAATATGGCATTGGCATTAAATACAATTGCACAAGTTTGCAATTTCTCAATGAACATTTATCGAGTGTTCGGGATATGACTAAATTTGTCTGAATTCTAAAGCACCAAATCCAATGTCATACGAAATATCTTTTTTAGTGTAGCCCGTCCGTTGATAAATTTCACATTGTTCCTTCTTGTTTCTGATTTAAAGACGTTCGTTAAGCGCTTCTCCGCTTCCGTTCTTTACAAATAAATAAATACGAATAACCTTGACCACACGGCCACGGCACAGCATTTCTCATACAGGTCTCGATAGAATTGTACACATTGGTTGTACATGAAAAAGCATAAAAATATGTTGATTGTATGTTCCCATTAAAGCACAGCTTTGATTTGGTCGTCTCAGGATAAATATTTCAACTTTTCAAGTAATAACGCCAAGATTTTTGAGTTGTACATTGCTACCCTCATTTAGTGTAGCAAGTTTATCTTGCTGCCAGATTCATGTAAACACCCCCTCACATAATCGTGTACGCTATATGCATTGGCAATTATTTTATTGTTGTTAAATCCTTTGTTATACATGATGTTCTTAACGTTTATCAAAGATTGTTTTTGGAATGTTTGAAGCAACTGCGACATTGCGAAAATGAAAGTCTCCGGTGTCTATAAAATTATCACTAAACGCACAATGGTCTTTATCTTTCATTATGTAAAACATATTGACACAGATTCAAGCCGTCATTGAGGCGTCAGAGGGATATTTTATAGCCATTCGAGTTACTGCATAAATTGAAACATTTTCCAAATCTTCCTTTGTCGCCTAGACATTTACGAAACTTACCTTTGACTGCTAGATTTATGAAACTTTCCTTTCTCTGTCTGGTTGAATTTTTACTAAACCTCCGTTATTCTCCTTGATTTTGAAGCATGCGTTTACTTCCCCGAACGTATAAAAAACCTTTCTTACGTTTCTTATTGCTTCAGATAACAGGAACAAAGTTCTTAGTTCACTGAAAGTTTAGTTTTCCGGGCGAGCGTCATTTTCCATTTTTGAGCTTCAGATCAGGTACTTGTGTGGATCTTTTATTGTATTCTTTTAGACTTTGGTGAACACTTTGGTTTTTGTTTCTGATTGTGTTTGAGTCAGTCAATCTAAGAAAGTTACAGCCCAATGCACGTGACGAAACTATTTTAGGTCTGTTTCAAACGTCGCATTTTACATGAGCCGAATGCATTTAAAACAAAAGATAATGAGGAATTTTATCTCATTTTCTTTTTTCTTTAATGCATTCGGCGCATTTAAAATGCGACATTTGAAACGGGCCTTGAATTGTTTGCCTGACCTTTCTAACATAATATCAGAGGGATTGTTTATGTTTCTTTGTAGTTCATTAAAGCTTTTTTCAATATTTAGTAAGAGCTGTCGAGGAGTGTCGGTGTGTCAATATAGATTTATTTATCATTTTATTAACAATACCTTTTGTTAAAATGAGACTTTATAGTAGTTAGCTTAAGTTTATAGAAACTTCATCTCTGTTTTTCATATAGTGAGATGAAATGAGCCTTTGTTATCAATTCACATTGACTCCACTCCTATGATATGAAATACTTGAACCAGTGTAAAATGTAATATTAGTAACATCACCGTTACATGTGTACTTCCCTTCTTCAACCCATTAGTCATGGCCGCGGTGTGACGCATTCAAACCAAACACTTGCCGTTACTGAAAACAGGTTTAATATAATTTCTGAGCTTTCTTCTTGCAATCAATTACACATAAATTCTTAATCAATCGAGATCATTTCAATGTACTTCAATATTAAGAAAAGCGTCTTCAATATCGCGAGGTGAAGTGGGTAACCATTTTACCTGGATGTGAGCTTGTCACCAATTTTCTGTGCCTCGCTTCGAGAGTTTCACACATCCCTGGATTCATGCTTTACTAAATCCTTTGATATTTTAAGAATTATACAGAAAATTCTTTGAGAAACATATCATCGTGTAAATTCAAGATTTGACATGCTTAAATTCATAGACACAAATTTAAAGTAGCAGCCTTATTTCAAAATCATCACTACCACTGGTAGGACTATCCCTCCGATAAAGACTGACGTGGTACCTTCGGATTTTGCCGTACCTTTCACACCTTTTCTGGGTAGTGGACTAGTGCTCGTTGATGAAGTTTCCTGTAATGGTATAGTATACACTATGTATTGTTATAAAATAAAAACTATAGAACGCGTGCAGTGATTGGTCTAGAGCCGTGTTTGCATTTGCCTGCGTAAAGCACATCTGAGCTCAACCAATCAAATCAATCAAAACAACAATCAGTCAAAGAGAATTTGCAAATCTATCATGAATACATTTTAGAGCCTAACCCTCGACCTTCGGTCTCGGCCTTGCAATGATCAGCTCTCGATTTCTCCCATAGGTCTCCCCTCGTTTTACATGAGGCCGTGCACACACAGCAAACATCTTTTATTTCTTAAGCAAAAACCATTTTGCTGTGCTATTAGTCCTTTATAATGATTAGCATTAGCTTATCCTGAACCCATAAATGTTCTCTTCTAAATGTTAAAATTTACGAAATTTGGTGACGTATAGTACAAGAATGACGTGTTGTCCGTTGTCTTCTTTACTATCTATTGTAATGCAAAATGATTTAGGTTGTGCTACCCATGCTACGTCAAAAAACTTACCTCCTGCCCTAATGCCAATAATGTTGGCAGTTTTAGCAGAATACAGTGAGTTTCTTTCATGCTGTACGACTTCCCGCATCTTATATAGATTCTCAATAACATACCATTCCATCGTCGTAGAGCGTCCATGTTTTTGATCTAAATAACAAATGTTGTTATTGAACAATGTTTTGTAAGTCTTGTGACACCAGGTGTCTTTTTCATGTCGTTTTTACCTCGATTTTTTTGGTAATCTTGTCAACACTGTTCATTGTAAAAAGATTTTTTGAATCCTCTTGGTACGTTTCTTTGCCGTCTTTTGTAAACGTGAATTTCTTTTCCACTTTACAATTGTCATTTTCGTCTTAGATCGGTGCAGAAATATGAAATTTTTCCACGTTTGCGCTTTCACGAAATTGCCATCAGAAAAACGATAGCCGCGACTTCTTCGAATACAGTGACTTCTTCGTCACCGTATTTTGATGTGCTTTCCAAAACTGACCGCGATTGTACCCCGAAACACCTACTCCAGCCTGATCTTCTGTTAGAAACGAAGTAAGAAACGTCCAAAAAATTCTTGCTTTCTTGTTAATTTGGTAGCACGCTAGTTTTTGAAAATCCGATTTTGATTTTTGACATGATTGCATTGTTACTGGTGCATCTTTTCCTCCCAATGTGATACAACGAAGTGATTTCACATTCATCAGTTGTTTATTGACTGTGTCAAGACGTATCCATTTCTGATCCAATGAATTGCCACAAGACGTACTATACACAAACACGTCAGATTGTTTCAAACACTTCTTTGTCACCGTATTTTGAAGATTGAATGCATCATCGTCGTAGTCTGTAAAAACGACAACAACAGGAAATTGAGGGATATGTTTGACATATTTTCCGCAAGTTGATTTTAAAGCTACGTCAAGTTCATGTTATTTTCCGTGCATAGTCGCACGTGGACAATGTTCCGTGGATAGTTGCCAGTGTAGAGAAAGAAAAACTTTACGATTTAAAGAGAATATTATTTTAATCGTGAAGTCAAGAAAGAGATTTATAACAACGGTTTATTCACAATGTGATTTTTATTGTTAAGGAAACACTTTTCCCATTGGGTAAGTTCGGAAAGAATTTTTGAAGTATTTCCAGACAAAACTTACTGCATCTCATTTTTGGTAGTGTTATCGTCAAAATAATTTGAAAGCAATTCGATTTGTAAGCTTTAATTCTTCGGAAATTCAAAAGCATGCAGTTGAACGGTTTTAATGGTTCTCCTGATTCACCATTGAGATACTATAATTTATTTTTTATTTTACATCGAAACGATCATAAACCTTGTCAATACACAGTTTCTCTCGCAATTCCCTGGATGTGATACTTTTCAAGGTATATTTGTGGTTGTTTACTTAATTGTTAGATCTCCTTCCAGATGCAATTCTTCATCCTTGATGCAACTTCCTCTGCGATTCTTGTCATTGTTATCGATAATAAAAGTATTCGTTCCATCTTTACATTCACAAAAATGACACCCAGTTATGTTATAACATTTGGCATTGTACTTCATACAATCATGACTATAATTTCTTTCAGTTTGTGCACTTGAATAGTCTAAGTTGGTAAATATATCTCGTTCATGACGGTATATTCTCAGTTTGCTGCCATTGGTGCATTTGAAATAACATATCGTGAAAATTAAAAGCATCCTCCACACACTAAATTTAAAATCCATTTGTGCTTTTCTGTTTCAATGGTCCTGTTGTGGTGCGGTTCCTTGTTTAAACAACCGTTTCTTCTTTGCGTTTTGCAATTTAAATACATTGCATGCATTTGCACGAGTCACGATATTTGCATTATTTGGTTGTTGTAAACATCGTCTCATGTTTGTATATTTGTTAACATCCTGTGTCTTTGTTCATTCCTGATAAACACGCTGTTCTTTAAGTGCTAATACAGTGAAATTTTTACATTCTGTATTAATGGTGTCTTAAAAAGTACATGCTCTTTAAAATCATTTTTATGAAAAAAAGAATTGAAATTGGCATTTTGACCGATTTCGTAGCCATGAAAAGTGCGGGTTTGTCTGTTAGAAATTACTGCATTAGCTTCGCGAGGCGCGACTTCCGTACTACTTACATGACGTCAAATGAGGAAACATGGCAGCCAAATAAGTTCGCATACAAGGGCGAATTTTGCAATTAACAATTGCTAAGTTCCACTCAGCGTAAAATGAGCTGATATATATATCAAATTGCTTGCAAGCATTTAAATACTTCTTTAAGTCAATAAAAAAATAAAAGCAAATTTCACTTCATTGGACTACAACCCAGAAATGGCAGTTCTTATTTTTGCGCTTAAGCAAAGTTAGTGATTTTAAACAAATCAATACTCGCACATTTCTAAAACGCATTCGGCTTTATAAAACATTCAAGCAAACAAAAAATCATGCTTATAAACTCGTAGAAATTTTATTTTTGACAAGGAGGCCAAATTTCCTAGAAAAAGGAAATTTGGCCTCCTTGTCAAAAATAAAATTTCTACGATCGTAGCTTATGTAGGTCGCTTCACTCCGTTAAAACCTCGTTAGCTTGAAAAGTTATTTCTTGCAATGGTCTCCCAACGTTGGAAATTACTTGTTTTATATTCACAACAAATTCCACAGTATGTTCGTTCTTTGCCATTCTATTGCAAGTGTTGGTAGTAGTGGTCACTACTCCTGCGATGTTTCATCAACGATTCATATCCGTAGACATTGGATTCAACAAATTGAAATGGGTCTTCATCGTTAGAATTCGCGACCTTTCTAACTGTGTTATTCGTATTGTTATTGCGAGCAATTGTCGTGTGTTCAATTTCATTTGGGATAGCATATTCACCAGTATACGAGGTTCTATTTTCTGGTTTTGGTTGCTTTTTGATATGAACGCTTGTCCCTGCATCATTTGGGATAACGTAATCACTGATACACTCCGGTTCAACACTTTGGTTTGGTTGTTCATTGCCATGAGATAAAGAGAGCATGGAATTATTACCATTCATTTGGATTGATTCTTTTTGCAAGCGCTGGTAATAATGACTGTTCGTGTCTCTGCTCGTACGCTTTTTTATTAATGGGGTATAGTTGTCTTTATTTGCTGTTTGATGTGTTGGTGGCCCTGCATCATTTGGGATAACGTAATCACTAATACACTCCGGTTCAACACTTTGGTTTGGTTGTTCATTGCCATGAGATAAAGAGAGCATGGAATTATTACCATTGATTTGGATTGATTCTTTTTCCAAGCGCTGGTAATAATGACTGTTCGAGTCTCTGCTCGTACGGTTTTTCATTAATGGGGTATAGTTGTCTTTATTTGCTGTTTGATGTGTGAGTGGCCTTTCGAATATTGTTGTTTTTATGTTGTGTTTGTTATAAGAATCACCAGCTGGTTGCTCATACATACGACTTTGTGTTTTGTTTTCTTCTTCATCATTGACATACGTATACGTCTCTTCTTCACCCTGAGATGTCAAGGTCATAAAAATATTCCCTTCCACTCCGGTTGGTTCAGTTTCCAAGAGATTTCCGGCTCGTTGGTTTGCTAATTCTATAGTGAAAAACAAAGAAACACGTTTGCTGTGGCAAATCATACTATTCTTCTGTGTAGCGATCATCAGAATGACGATTTTTCCATTCGTTTGTGGGATGTCATTTTTGATACATCATTATCTTTCATTTTCAGTGAATATACTTACCATGGGAGTCAAGCACTTCACGTTCAGTTTTCGAACTGTTAAAAGAATATAAAAGATAAATTTTGTTGACGGAAACATAATAAGTTTTTATTCTATTATATTGTATCAGAAACATTTCACGTGTCCTAATTTATGTATTTACTGTACTTTTTTACTAAGAAAAACTAATCTTATCGTAGAAGTGCATCTCGTAGTACATCTGTACGTATGAATGAATGAATGAATGAGTGAGTGAGCGAGCGAGGGAGTGAGTGAGTGAGTGAGTGAGTGAGTGAGTGAGTGAGTGAGTGAGTGAGTGAGTGAGTGAGTGAGTGAGTGAGTGAATGAATGAATGAATGAATGAATGAATGAATGAATGAATGAATGAATAAGTCTTTATTTTGACACGCTGGCCTCGTCAACTAGGGTTGATTTTTACGAGGGGCGTGCTTTTGTTCAAAAGTGATTACAAAATTTACTAAAAAATAAAACAGCTATAGAGGAGAAAAATAAGTTTAAATAATTACAGAGCTTAGTTTATTAATTTAGTTACATGTTAAGCCAAATCATAAAACGCAAGCAGCAATTTTGTTTTGAAAAAGTGACACGCTTTTGCTATTTCTGATTTTTTTTGAAATTGAATTCCAAACAGAAGCCCCTTCATACGCAGAGGTTTTCTTCAAGGAGTTAGTACTAGGCATAGGAACATCAAGAAAACTTGTAATATTGCGTAGATTGTAATCACTGATGTCTTTTCTATAGGTAAACAATCAAGTAGGTGAATTTGGTCCTGCATTTTTTAATAATTTAATCATCAGCTTTGCTTTGGTTTTTTCTCAAGTATTTCAAGAGGTTCCCACTTCAATTCTTGTAATGCGTTACAATGATCGACATTATTGGCCATGTTTAGAATAGGTTTTGCAGCTCTATTTTGAAGCTTTTGTAGTCTTTAGGATTGAGATTCACCCAATACACCTAAAACTTCACAGCAATATGTGAAGTAGGGATGCACCAGGGCATTATAAATAGAGATAAGTGTTTGTCTGTGTATTGCTTTAATTTTATAAGGGCAGAAATACCGGCTGCTACTTTTTTGCAAATTTTGTCAGTGTTACTCTTCCAAGATAAGTGTTGGTCAATTATTAAACCCAAACTTTCGTACTCATAAATTCCAATTTTAACGTAAATGCAAATTGCAATATGTAGTATAGGTTGCAATTTGCAAAAGATTGGTTATTTCAACTAGTTGTTGACTAATGACAAACTATTCAGAAGTCAAGTATGATGTTCAGGTTGTATTGGAAAAACTGGTCATCTTGGATGTCAACAAACATCTAGAGTTTGCATAATTCATCAGTAAGTGATCTCAAAGAAGCCTGAAGACAATTGAACTGACTCTCTCGCTTTGGATTTGCAATGTGCAGTGGCTGCAATATACGTGTGTATCATTGTATTCAATAACTCGTTTATTTTGCTGTTTATAAAGGTAAAATAATCCTTTGAAAAGTAGAATCATAAGAAGCAGTTTAATACCTTATATGTTTTCGATACCACACAAAATAGAACAAGACTAACACAAGGACAATAGTTGCGAGTGATACAGAAACTGCTATAGCAATTGCCTGAGATGAGCCTTCTTCACGTTCTTCGTGGGGTTGAAGTGTGTGGTTGCTACTTGATGTTGGTGATGTGGTCATCGGGACGGGGTCTGTGTTGACGTTGTTGTTCGAGGTTGTTGATGTTGTCTAAGAAATGTTTTTAAGAAATCAATCCCACTACCAAACACATCACGAACCGAAGATGGCAAAATATAAAATGACCATACATTAAAGGTAACTTAAAGAGAACCCGGTCAACCACAGTGAAGTTGTGCTCAATAGCTTAGCTAGCCAGCAAGTTATACTCCCGCTATGTAATTTCTATAGAAATGTATTGTGTTTACAGTTGCCGACTGGCTACGAGTTATAACTGAAAAAGGCAAGATGTAAAGGAATATTTCCACTCTATATTATCAAGCTAGGTGTTTATTTACAAGCAAGCGTGATCTTATATTGTTTTTAGCTACAAAGGAATAAACGTAAGCATTCGAAAGAAGGTTAGAAGGTGTTACTGTTTACAATTGTGTTACTATTCACAATTACATCAAAGAAATTAGGAAAAAAATACAAGTTCTTTAGAAGCCTTCACAGACCAGAGTTCAGCTGAGGCTTTTTAAAACGTACGTAAATCGCCTCAATGAAAAGCAAAAGATTAGGATTGTTGTAATGAAGACAGTGCAAAGTGCTAGTGTTGTTGGGAATGTGATCATGAGTAGAAAAGTGATGTGGTAAATTTATGTCATTAATTGTGTCATATAAGTTGAAAATAATGTAAATGGTTTGAACCCGGGAGTATCGTTATATCGGGAAAACTTGGTATATTGTTTTTAGTTACGCCACCAGGGCGACTATCTCTGTGCTAAAGTCTGGCGTATTACCATCTGATTTTGATCTTTTTTCACACTTTCCCTGCCTGTTTCTGTCATTGAAATTTGTATAGTAGTCTTCGGGAGTAAAGGACTGGTGTTTGGTGATGGTACTTCCTGTTAAAAATGCAGGAATGCAGAATAAAAGACTATTCTGCTCTGGGTTGTAAACTCTCAAAATGATATTGTTTTTCTTAAAGCTACGAATGATCTTCTTTGATTATCGTTACTGAAATTGATGGAAATTTGATGACGTGTGGTGTGTGGTTGACGTCACCTCAATTAACTTTATTGGTTTACAAGAACAAGTTCTTGCAAGATATATTGTTTGTAGTCTCGCCACCCGAATAGTTGACTATTTATCGTGTTTTGTTATGTTGAACTAACCTCTGGTTCCAATGGTAATAAAGATTGTAGTTTTATGAGAAAGCAATGACGTTCTTCTTTGTTAAACCGTCCGCGACATTTGATTTGTATTTGCAATAATGAACCATTCCATTGTCGTAGAGCATCCATGTTTCTAATCTAAATAAAAAATGTGGTTTGTGTATGATTTGACCTTTGTTTTCCTAATTTTCCACTCTTTTCAATGGTATTCATCTTTTTAATTTTTTTCCGTAAAAGTATGCAGAAATTTACGAAACGAACATTTATGTATGTCTTGTTTACAATATGTCGCTATATGGGAAGCCCACAAAACTTATATGGAAGGAACGATGTTTTTTTCGTCTTGTGCTACTATATAACTTGATTGGGTCGTTTCGTATGATGGTTTTACCTCGATTTCTTTCGTAGCCTCGCCAGTGCTGGACAATTTAAAAAGATTTTTTTAACCAGCTTCGTATGATTCATTGCCATCTTTCGTATACTTGAAATTTTCTTCCACAATGCAATCGTTATTTTCTCCGTAGATTGGCGCAGAAACATAGAATTTTTCCACATTCCGGCTATTGTTGTTAAATTTCAAATATTTCATGAAATTCCCATCAGAAAGGCGATAGCAACCTGTAGTGAATGAGTAAATTAAGCATGAAACAGGTTGGTGGACTTGTACTTTTAAATGAAGTAATCGTTGTTTTTGCGTGGATGCTCAGACATTGCAACCTATTACGTAGGACTTTAGTATCTATGGTTAAAATTGCATTCTTCTCAAAAATATTGGCGGAAACTGGACTGCATGAATGTTTTCACAACATTGTATTCTCACCTTTGTATTCTGTATTTTTCTCGCAGACATTGACTTCAGTCTTATTTTGGTGTGTTTTCCAATATTGACCGGTATATGACCGAAAGATCCTCTTCCGTTCGGAGTTTGTTCTAGGTAGTCAGTGAAAGTTGCAATAAATGTCGTAGTGAAAGTAGCTCCTAGATGTGTTTGGTACGTGCACTCCAGTTTTTGCGATCTCAGGTTAATATATCGACATTGACTCATTTCAACTACAACGGTGTATCTACTTATGCAAAGAAGTGATTTTAGATTCATGAGCTGCTCATTATTTGTCTTGAGACGTATCCACTTTTGATCCAAGGAATTTCCACACGTCGTACCCCACACAGAATTTCCAACTTGTTTTAAACATTTGTTTGTCACGGTATTTTCTAGAGTAAATTCATCATTGTCTGAGTCTACAAAAAATATAGCAACATGAACCTGATATATTTTTACCATCAGCTAAACTAATTTATGGTATAATTGCATCGCGATCTTGATAATGTTTTAGTTATTTATGTGAGTATAAAATAGAATGAAAAGGAATGGAACGGAACGGAACTGAACGAAAATGAATGGAATAGAAGTGGTTTAAAGTGAAAACATGTGGAATAATTTTTCAATATCCCAAACGCCAAAGGCTTATGTTACATACTAATGTTACATTTATTTACTCTTAAATTATCCTGAGTAAAAAGTAATGTAGTTATTACAATTTACCCTTATGAAAGTACATAAGTAGTCTTAAAACTATTAAAAATGTCAAATGCATTCGCACAAGATAAAACGCTATAAGATTATACCTGATTCTAGATTCACTTCTTCATCTTTGATGCAACTTCCTCTGTTATTCTTGTCATTATTATTCTTAATAAAAGTATTCGTTCCCTCTTTACATTCACAAAAGCGACACTTAGTGATGAAATGACATTCAGCGTTGTACTTCATACAGTCATGACTATGATTTCTTTCAGTTTGTGAACTTGAATAGTATATGTTGGTAAATATATCTCGTTCACGACGAAATATTCTCAGTTCGTTGCCATTTCCGTATTTGGAAAGGCATATAGTAAAAATTACAACCATCCACACGCTAAATTCAAAATCCATTTGTGCTTTAATCCTCCCCATCTATGGTCGTATTTTCAGGAGACAATCTTTGACTTCGAAAGATGGATGGCGGAGGTTTGGTTCCTTGCTCAATCTGGCAAGTAACTTTATTCTTTGACTCTCTCAACCTGCGTATCCTACATGTAAATAGTCATGATATTGCCACATATGTATCTATTCTGTGATATTGCGTAGAATGTATACATTCACATAATCGTGCACGCTATATGCATTGGCAATTATTTAATTGTTTTTAAATCCTTTGTTATACATGATGTTCTTAACGTTTATCAAAGATTATTTTTGGAATGTTTGAAGCAACTGCGACATTGCGAAAATGAAAGTCTCCGGTGTCTATAAAATTCACACTAAACACACTATGGTCTTTATCTTTCATTATGCAAAACATATTGACACAGATTCAAGCCGTCATTGAGGCGTCAGGGGGAAATGTTATAGCCATTCGAGTTACTGCATAAATTGAAACATTTACCAAATCTTTCTCTGTCGCCTAGATATTTACGAAACTTACCTCTGACTGCTAAACCTCCGTTATTCTCCTTGATTTTGAAGCATGCGTTTACTTCCCCGAACATATAAAAAACCTTTCTTACGTTTTTTATTGCTTCAGATAACAGGAACAAAGTTCTTAGTTCACTGAAAGTTTAGTTTTCCGGGCGAGCGTCATTGTGTTTGTGTCAGTCAATCTAAGAAAGTTACATCCCAATGCACGTGACGAAACCACCTTAGGTCTGTTTCAAACGTAGCATTTTACATGAGCCGAATGCATTTAAAACAAAAGATAATGAGGAATTTTATCTCATTTTCTTTTTTCTTTAATGCATTCGGCTCATTTAAAATGCGACATTTGAAACGGGCCTAAAATTGTTTGACTGACCTTCCTAACATAATATCAGAGGGATTGTTTATGTTTCTTTATAGTTCATTAAAGCTTTTTTCAATGTTTAGTATGAGCCGTCGAGGAGTGCGGGTGTGTCAATATAGATTTATTTATCATTTTATTAACAATACCTTTTGTTAAAATGAGACTTTATTTAGTAGTTAGCTTAAGTTTATAGAAACTTCATCTCTGTTTTTCATATAGTGAGATGAAATGAACCTGAATAACCAATTCACATTGACTCCACTCCTATGATATGATATACCTGAACCAGGGTAAAATGTAATTTTAGTAACATCACCGTTACATGTGTACTTCCCTTCTTCAACCTATTAGTCATGGCCACATTGTCATGCATTCAAACCAAACACTTGCCGTTACTGAAAACAGGTTTAATATAATTTCTGAGCTTTCTTCTTGCAATCAATTACACATAAATTCTTAATCAATCGAGTTCATTTCAATGTACTTCAATATTAAGAAAAGCGTCTTCAATATCGCGAGGTGAAGTGGGTAACCATTTTACCTGGATGTGAGCTTGTCACCAATTTTCTGTGCCTCGCTTCGATAGTTTCACACATCCCTGGATTCATGCTTTACTAAATCCTTTGATATTTTAAGAATCATACAAAAAATTCTTTGAGTAACATATCATCGTGTAAATTCAAGATTTGACAAGCTTAAAATCATAGACAAATTTAAAGTAACACTCCGTCCTTATTTCAAAATCATCACTACGACTGGTAGGACTATCCCTCCAATAAAGACTGACGTGGTACCTTCAGATTTTGCCGTACCTTTCACACCTTTTCTGGATAGTGGACTAGTGCTCGTTGGTGAAGTTTCCTGTAATGGTATAGTATACACTATGTATTGTTATAAAATAAAAACAATAGAACGCGTGCAGTGATTGGTCTAGAGCCGTGTTTGCATTTGCCTGCGTAAAGCACATCTGAGCTCAACCAATCTAATCAATCGAAATAATCAATCAGTCAAAGAGAATTTGCAAATCGATCATGAATACATTTTAGAGCCTAACACTCGATCTTCGGTCTCGGCCTTGCACTGATCAGCTCTCGATTTCTCCCAAAGGTCTCCTCGTTTTACATGAGCCCGTGCAAACACAGCAAACATCTTTTATTTCTTAAGCAAAAACCATTTTGCTGTGCTAATAGTCCTTTATAATGATTAGCATTAGCTTATCCTGGACCCACAAATGTTCTCTTTTAAATGTCGTTAAAATTTACGAAATTTGGTGACGTATAGTACAAGAATTGCGTGTTGTCCGTTGTCTTCTTTACTACCTATTGTGATGCAAAATGATTTAGGTTGTGCTACCCATGCTACGTCAAGAAACTTACCTCATGCCCTAATGCCAATAAAGTTGGCAGTTTTAGGAGAATACAGTGAGTTTCTTTCATGCTGTACGACTTCCCGAATGTTATATCAATTCTCAATAACATACCATTCCATCGTCGTAGAGCGTCCATGTTTTTGATCAAAATAACAAATGTTGTTATTGAACGATGTTTTTTATGTTTTGTGACACCATGTGTCTTTTTCATATCGTTTTTACCTCGATTTCTTTGGTAATTTTGTCAACACTGTTCATTGTAAAAAGATTTTTTGAATCCTCTTGGTACGTTTCCTTGCCGTCTTTTGTAAACGTGAATTTTTTTCCACTTTACAATTGTCATTTTCGTCGTAGATCGGTGCAGAAATATGAAAATTTTCCACGTTTGCGCTTTGGTTGAATTTCAAAAATTTCACGAAATTGCCATCAGAAAAACGATAGCAGCCTGTGGAAGATGAATATATTGACCATAAAACAATCTGGTGGACATGTAGTCTTTTTGCGAAGTAATTAGAATTGCGTGAAGTTAAGGATTCTCAGAAAGGCGTTGCGACCTTTCTCTTATAGAATTTTATAATTTCTATTTAAAGTTATAGTATTGTCAATAACAATAAGATTGGTGAAATTGAGCGGCGTTTTTCACAAGTCTTGTTCTCTAACCTTTGTAATCTGTTAACTTGCAAACGTTCATTTTACTGTCATTTTGATGTGCTTTCCAAAACTGACCGCGATTGTACCCCGAAACGCCCACTCCAGCCTGATCTTCTGCTAGAAACGAAGTAAAAAACGACCAAAAAATTCTTCCTTTCTTGTTTCTTTGGTAGCACGCTAGTTTTTGAAAATCCGATTTTGATTTTTGACATGGTTGCATTGTTACTAGTGCATCTTTTCCTCCCAATGTGATACAACGAAGTGATTTCACATTCATCAGTTGTTTATTGACTCTATCGAGACGTATCCATTTCTGATCGAATGAATCGCCACAAGACGTACTATACACGAACACGTCAGATTGTTTCAAACACTTCTTCGTCACCGTATTTTCAAGATTGAATGCATCATCGTAAGAGTCTGTAAAAACGACAACAACAGGAAATTGAGGGATATGTTTGACATCTTTTCCGCCAGCTGATTTTAAAGCTACGTCAAGTTCATCTTATTTTGCGTGGATAATCGCACGTGGACAATGTTCCGTGGAAAGTTGCCAGTGTAGAGAAAGAAAAACTTTACGATTTAAAGAGAATATTATTTTAATCGTGAAGTCAAGAAAGAGATTTATAACAACGGCTTATTCACAATGTGATTTTTATTGTTAAGGAAACACTTTTCCCATTGGGTCAGTTCGGAAAGAATTTTTGAAGTAGCTCTAGACAAAACTTACTGCATCTCATTTTTGGTAGTGTTATCGTCAAAATAATTTGAAAGCAATTCGATTTGTAAGCTTTAATTCTTCGGAAATTTAAAAGCATGCAGTTGAACGGTTTTAATGGTTCTCCTGATTTACCATTGAGATACTATAATTTATTTTTTATTTTACATCGAAACGATCATAAACCTTGTCAATGCACAATTTCTCTCGCAATTCCCTGGATGTGATACTTTTAAAGGTTTATTTGTGGTTGTTTACTTAATTGTTAGATCTTACCTCCTTCCAGATGCAATTCTTCATCCTTGATGCAACTTCCTCTGCGATTCTTGTCATTGTTATCGATAATAAAAGTATTCGCTCCATCTTTACATTCACAATACCGACACCCAGTTATGTTATAACACTTGTCATTGTACTTCATACAATCATAACTATAATTTCTTTCAGTTTGTGCACTTGAATAATCTAAGTTGGTAAATATATCTCGTTCATGACGGTATATTCTCAGTTTGCTGCCATTGGTGCATTTGGAATAACATATGGTGAAAATTAAAAGCATCCTCCTAACACTAAATTTAAAATCCATTTGAGTTTTCTGTTGCCAATGGTCCTGTTGTGGTACGGTTCCTTGTTTAAACAACCGTTTCTTCTTTGCGTTTTGCAATTTAGATACATTGCATGCATTTGCACGAGTCACGCTATTTGCATTAGTAATTATTTGGTTGTTGTAAACATCGTCTCATGTTTGTATATTTGTTAACTTCGTGTGTCTTTTTTCATTCCTGATAAACATGCTGTTCTTTAATGCTAATACAGTGAAATTTTTGCACTCTGTATTAATGGTGTCTTAAAAAGTGCATGCTCTTTAAAATCATTTTTATGAAAAAAAGAATTGAAATTGGCATTTTGACCGATTTCGTAGCCATGAAAAGTGCGGGTTTGTCTGTTAGAAATTACTGCATTAGCTTAGCGAGGCGCGACTTCCGTACTACTTACATGACGTCAAATGAGGAAACATGGCAGCCAAATAAGTTCACATACAAGGACGAATTTTGCAATTAACATTTGTTAAGTTCCACTCAGCGTAAAATGAGCTGATAGATATATCAAATTGCTTGCAAGCATTTAAATACTTTTTTAAGTCAATAAAAAAATAAAAGCAAATTTCACTTCATTGGAGTACAACCCAGAAATGGCAGTTCTTATTTTTGCGCTTAAGCAAAGTTAGTGATTTTAAACAAATCAATACTCGTACATTTCTAAAACGCATTCGGCTTTATAAAACATTCAAGCAAACAAAAAATCATGCTTATAAACTCGTAGAAATTTTATTTCTGACAAGGAGGCCAAATTTCCTAGAAAAAGTGCTCCGTGGGACCAAATTTCCCGGGAAATTTAGAGGAGGAGCAAATTTCCTGTTACAGCGGTTGAAAATGCCTAATTCATTGGGGGTCTTTAATTGTGTCAACAGGAGGGCAAAAGTGGAATTGTCTCAAAGAAAATGCTATTGCATTAATTCATACAATTTGCTCAATTTATAAGTAGAATTGCTGTTTGAAAATGTCGTAGCTTATGTAGGTCGCTTCACTCCGTTAAAACCACGTTAGCTTGAAAAGTTATTTCTTGCAATGGTCTCCCAACGTTGGAAATTACTTGTTTTATATTCACAACAAATTCCACAGTATGTTCCTTCTTTGCCATTCTATTGCAAGTGTTGGTAGTAGTGGTCACTACTCCTGCGATTTTTCATCAACGGTTCATATCCGTGGACATTGGATTCAACAAATTGAAATGGGTCTTCATCGTTAGAATTCGCGACCTTTCTAACTGTGTTATTCGTATTGTTATTGCGAGCAATTGTCGTGTATTCAATGTCATTTGAGATAGCATATTTGCCAGTATACGAGGTTCTTTTTTCTGGTTTTGGTTGCTTTTTGCTATAAACGCTTGTCCCTGCATCATTTGAGATAACGAAATCACTGATACACTCCGGTTCAACACTTTGGTTTGGTTGTTTATTGCCATGAGATAAAGAGAGCATGGAATTATTACCATTGATTTGGATAGATTCTTTTTGCAAGTGCTGGTAATAATGGCTGTTCGGGTCTCTGCTCGTACGGTTTTTCATCAATGGGGTATAGTTGTCTTTATTTGCTGTTTGATGTGTGAGTGGCCTTTCGAATTTTGTTGTTTTTATGTTGTGTTTGTTATTAGAATCACCAGCTGGTTGCTCACACGCACGACTTTGTGTTTTGTTTTCTTCTTCATAATTGGCATACGTATACGTCTCTTCTTCACCCTGAGTTGTCGAGGTCATAAAAAAATTCCCTTCCACTCCGGTTGGTTCAGTTTCCAAGAGATTTTCGGCTCGTTGGTTTGCTAATTCTAGAGTGAAATACAAAGAAACACTTTTGCTGTCGCAAATCATATTATTCATCTGTGTAGCGATCATCAGAATGACGATTTTTCCATTCGTTTGTGGGATGTCATTTTTGATACATCATTATCTTTCATTTTCAGTGAATATACTTACCATGGGAGTCAAGCACTTCACGTCTAGTTTTCTAAATGTTAAAAAGAGAATATAAAAGATAAATTTTGTTGACGGAAACATAATAAGTTTTTATCCTTTTATATTGTGTCAGAAACATTTCAAAAATCCTAATTTATGTATTTACTGTACTTTTTTACTAAGAAAAACTAATCTTATCGTAATAGTGCATCTCGTAGTACATCTGTAGTATGAATGAATGAATGAGTGAGTGAGTGAGTGAATGAGGAGAGGAGGAGTGAGGAGTGAGTGAGTGAGTGAGGAGGAGGAGTGAGTGAGTGAGTGAGTGAGTGGAGGAGGAGGAGTGAGGAGGAGTGAGTGAGTGAGTGTGAAGTGAGTGAAGTGAGTGAGTGAGGATGAGTGAGTGAGTGAGGAGGAGTGAGTGAGTGAGTGAGTGAGTGGAGGAGTGGATGAGTGAGTGAGTGAGTGAGTGAGTGAGTGAGTGAGTGAGTGAGTGAGTGAGTGAGTGAGTGAGTGAGTGAGTGGAGTGAGTGAGTGAATGAATGAAAATGAATGAATGTGAATGAAAATCTTTAAAAACTGGGTTGATGAGGGTGAAGAAAGAATAATTAAATAAAATATTCAGATAGTTTATAGTTACATGTTAAGCCAAATCATAAAGCGCAAGCAGCAATTTTGTTTTGAAAAAGAGACACGCTTTTGCTATTCCTGATTTCTTTTGGAATTGAATTCCAAACAGAAGCCCCTTCATACGCAGAGCTTTTCTTCAAGGAGTTAGTACTAGGCATAGGAACATCAAGAAAACTTGTAATATTGCGTAGATTGTAATCAGTGATGTCTTTTCTATAGATAAACAATCTAGTAAGTGAATTTGGTCTTGCATTTTTTAATAATTTATACATCAGCTTTGCTTTAGCTTTTTTTCCAAGTATTTCAAGAGGTTCCCACTTCAATTCTTTCAATTCTTGTAATGCGTTACAATGATCGATATTATTGCCCAGGTTTAGAATAGGTTTTGCAGCTCTATTTTGAAGCTTTTGTAGTCTTTAGGATTGAGATTCCCCCAATACACCCCAAACTTCACAGCAGTATGTGAAGTAGGTTGTACCAGGGCATTATAAATAGCGATAAGTGTTTGTTAGTGTATTGCTTTAATTTTCTAAGGGCAAAAATACCGGCTGCTACTTTTTTGCAAATTTTATCAGTGTTACTCTTCCAAGATAAGTGTTGGTCAATTATTAAACCCAAACTTTCGTACTCATAAATCCTATTTATAACGTAATTGCGAATTGCAAAATGTACTATAGGCTGCAATTTGCAAAAGATTGGTTATTTCAACTAGTTGTAACGACAAACTATTCGGAAGTCAAGTATGATGTACATGTTGTATTGGAAAAAGTGGTCATCTTGGATGTCAGCAAACATCTAGAGTTTGCATAATTCATCAGTAAGTGATCTCAAAGAAGCCTGAAGACAATTGAACTGACTTTCTCGCTTTGGATTTGCAATGTGTAGTGGCTGCAATATATTTGTGTATCACTGTATTCAATAACGCATTTATTTTGTTGTTTATATAGGGGAATTAATCCTTTGAAAAGTGGAACCATAGGAAGCAGTTTAATACCTTGTATGTTTTCGATGCCACACATAAAATATCAAGAACAGGATGAGGACAACGGCCAAGATTGATACAAGCACTGACAAAGCAATTGTGTACATAAGTCTTTCTTCCCAGTCTTTGTGGGTTTGGAGGGTGTGGTTGTTGCTCGAGGTTGGCGCTGATGTTATGATCCCTTTATTAAATATACTTGATTTCCTAAACGTTGTCATTGGCTTTGTTGATGCTGTTGATGTTGTCTAAGAAATGTTTTTAAGAAATTAATCCCACTACCAAATACATCACGAAGATGGCAAAATATAAAATGACCACACATTAAAGGTAACTTAAAGAGAACCCGGCTAACCACAGTGAAGTTGTGCTCAATAGCTTAGCCAGCCAGCAAGTTATATTCCCGCTATGTAAGTTCTATAGAAATGTATTGTGTTTACAGTTGCTGACTGGCTATGAGTTATAACTGAAAAAGGCAAGATGTAAAGGAATATTTCCACTCTATATTATCAAGCTAGGTGTTTATTTACAAGCAAGCGTGATCTTATATTGTTTTTAGCTACAAAGGAATAAACGTAAGCATTCGAAAGAAAAAAAAGGTTGGAAGGTGTTACTGTTTACAATTAGACCAGGGATTAGAAAAAAATATTTTCTTTAGAAGGTGTTACTATTCACAATTACATCAAAGAAATTAGGAAAAAAATACAAGTTCTTTAGAAGCCTTCACAGACCAGAACTCAGCTGAGGCTTTTTGAAACGTACATAAATCGCCTCAAGGAAAAGCAAAAGATTAGGACTGTTGTAATGAAGACAGTGCAAAGTGTTAGTGTTGTTGAGAATGTGATCATGAGTAGAAAAGTGATGTGGTAAATTAATGTCATTAATTTTGTCATATAAGTTGAAAATAATGTAAATGATTTGAACCCGGAGTATCGTTACGTGTTTGTGGATGTAGATCGTCCAGATGTGAAGAGTCTTGAGAAAGACTGTTGTTGTTGTTGTTGACGTTTCGAAAATATTAGCGGTAGTCGTCTTTGACTCTGAAGATGACTACCGCTATGGTTGTCGAAATCTCCGTCAACAACAACAACAACAGTCCTTCTCAGGACTCTACTAACCTGGACGATCTACATGACTACATCCACAAACGTGTAAGTTGAAAATGTCGGTTATTGCGCGTTATGGCAGTTTGCAACATGGTCATGAATAGCGCTTTTGTCGAATTATTGCTTTAAATCTTGTCTCTTGCTATTATAACTCTAATCTTGAGTTTACAAGATGATGTGTTTTTAGATTGTGTTTTTAGATTGTGTTTTCTCGTTCATTTTTTCAAATTGTCGGCTGGAATAAGGTTTTACAGAAAAATTTACAAAGCAAATTTGCGGGCTGGCTACGCCAGTGGGTATGCCACAGACACCTACATCATGCATTATCTCTTTACTTCATTTTATCAAAAGTCTTTGCGAAGTCTTTTATCCACAGCAAAATACAGAGGCATGAACTAATTTATAGTTACGCATCAACCAAAAAATTTTTGCATACTATCCATGTTTATAAATTTGACATAATAAAATTATAGATTTGCACACATTGTGTCCTGATGATTATACTAAAGAAAGATTGGATTAATGGTAGACTCACCTCTTTTAGTACTGTTGGAAACTTTAAGAGCAAACAATGAGATTCACTTTCAAGATTTTCTTTGGTTGTTTCGCTTTCACAGGTAACTACTAGTTTCATCAAATAACCCTGGTACTTATTTAATGCGCTATTTTGCACTTGGATTATCAAAAATAAAAGAAAAACAAATATTTGTTGAGGTATGCTGCTAATGTGTGGCCAGCAAATCAAAAATCTTAGCCATCAAAGGATCAAAAGTTATTTGAACAAATATCTTTCCCCTTTTCCAGACTTCCTCTTCCCCCACCCTCTTATTGTGTGATATTGCTCAAAAATTCTTATATTTTCGTCGATAAGTTATGGTTAGCAAAATTCTCTTCTGTCCACCCGAATCGGTTCAATCAATGTACAGCCAGTCTCACCTTTAAAATTTTTAAATTTTCACTTGTATTATTTTCCACGTAAATCAATTTATCGTTGTTGGGTGTCGTTAATTTCCTCCATTTTGTTTCATTAAGCTGCTTCGATTCGGACCAGTTTACTCGGCATGTGGCGTTTCCATGAAACAGCGGAGCATAGAATGCTTGCTCTTGCATGCCATTGGACGACTTTCCCACAAGAGAATACATGAATGTTGAGTTAAAAAAACGGTAGCACCCTATAAAAAAGCAAGTTTGACAATTTTCATTAACGTATCTAGCGGTCGATGGTGTTGTACAACCATCCATGAGTGAAATAATGTTAACTTCTTTACACTAATTATTTGCAGCTTTGTAATTTTTTGACAAAGAATTGGCTTCAAAAACGACCGCCTAATTGTCGATCCCGTGTTTCTATTGAGTTTACAAGCATTCATATAGAATCATAGTCATGTTTATCGTATGCGTTACGTTGTTTATGTTTATTGTACAAACTTTTGCCCGTACCTTTATATTTGATTATTGTCTTAAGGTTATTTTTGTAATGCCAAGTTATAGCTTCATTTTCATCTCCATCTTGAGAATAGATTATCGAATAACGTTTTTGACCACGGGGCTGTTTTTTCATGATCACAATAATTTTTTTGCTGCAATTTCTAGCAAAAACTCTGAGTACGTTCGTTTCGTCTTCGTCTTCGTCTTCGTCTTCGTTTTCGTTCATAACTTCTTGTTCGTAGCCACTATTTTTTTTGCATTGTCCTAAAGTAATTGTTCCATTTTCTTTTTCACAATCAGGAATGAAATGCATGCATTGTAAAGTTTTAACATTCATGAGGGAGACAGTTTCTTCAGTTCTAGGTAATGACACCCAAAATTGTGACGATGCCCAAGAACATGGTTTCCCTGTTAGTGGCTTGCTTTCTCCTTCAGATTCAACGCATATTTCTTGTTTGTTTTCCCCAACTCGCTTCATGAAACAAGAAACTTCAAACTATACTTAATCGACTTCATTAATAGTATTTATAGAATTTCAAGTCTATAGGAAGAAGAAAGGTTACTACTATTTGATGAGAATTATAAAACAAAAATTGTCCGGTTTTTTGTGGGTAAGATTTTACCGCTGCTGATATGCTATGGGAATTGATGCCTTCAAATATACGAACTTCCTAGTGATTGAAATAGTGATGTTAACTAACTATCAATTTCAATTACCAATTTCGAAATATTAGGAAGTCATGTGATCAAAATGGCGAATGAGTTAGTTTATGTAATCAAAAGTATATTGACTTTGGTTTCCTTGAACAAAGATACACCTGTGCTACTTTCATTTTTACATTATTCCACAACATTATGATTGAACGAATAGTTGTCAAAATTTGTCAAAATCCCATATTATCCAATTGTCCCCAATTTACCTTCAAACATATGTTGAAATATGGACATCTTTGTTTATAAATCACTGCATTTAAAACACTTAAACAATTAGCCACCATATTTGCATGTAGATTAAGTTTATTATTTATTACCCTGTTCATCTTACCAGATTCTGGGACTATATCTTCATCTTTGATACAGTTGTAAGTATTGTCACCGTTAGTTGAAAGAAACGTTCCTCTACCATCTTTACATTGACATCGTGTGCAATTTTTACTTTTTACGCAGTTGGCGCCATATATTTCACACTGTCTTTCTGTACAATTGCCCTGTTCTGTACACTCTATATTCCTAAATGTATCCAATTCTCCTCGCTCAATTTTGAATGACATGGCTTCGCTGCCATTGTGACAGCATAAAATGAAGAGGAAGCACGCCGCTAAAATAAGTCGCATTATCATTATCCTTTTAAGCCTTGGTCTTGATTCTTGCCAAATATGCGAATGGACTGGAAAATCGTACTTTCGTATCTGCAATTGTATACTGAAGACTTTTAATCGTCTACAGTTGTAAATTGTTCAGCTTAAAAGGTTTGACTGAAAGCATTAAATACTTAAGCCTGCTTTCCACTAGCCACGTATCGTAACGTATTAGAGCAAAACGTAACATGGCGCATGCGTGCTTGTGCCTATTGACTATTAAATTCATAAGCACGCATGCGCCATGTTACGTTTTGCTACGATACGTTACGATACGTGGCTAGTGGAAAACAGGCTTTATTATAACCATATGTGTAGCAATCTGTAAGTGCTCGCGTGGGTGGGTCACAAAGGAAAGACCTTTTCACGAACTGGGGCAAGAGAATCTAAGGCCCCGTTTACACTATACCCGATTGCTATCGTAGCAAGTTGAATGTTCTTTATATTAAAAAGCAGTGAAATTGTTCAACTTCAAAAACACAATCAAATAGACTAAATCTATCAGCTTGATAAGCTTTTACTCCGAACAGTTACACCTTTAAAGCAAATGAAGATGTCGTGATCAGCGAATCCGGTATAGTATAAACGCAGCCTAAATTTAATCATTCAAAATGTCTCGTCTCTGGCGATTGATTTGTTTTACCTTTTGAAAAGCAGAAATATTTATTACAGAATGGTCACGACATAAGCAAATATCGCTTTCTTATGCAGGTTTCCCTGTCTCTGAGCCACTGTCAGTGTGTGTACGCAATATTTTTAATTAAAGCCGTCGGTAAACAATACCGTAAACAAGTTCCAATTACATAGCAAAAAAATTTTCACTAGTGACTTCAAAAAACCCGAAGTTTCGTATTTTTAATAATGTTTGGACATACATGATGTATTGGACATACATGAAGTATTGGACAACAGGTCAGTGAACATAAATCAATGAACATTTTCGTATTTAATCATACGGACCATTTCCAGGGAATTTTTTGTGGCGATCGACCGTTGGTAGATTGAAAATTTGCAAAACCTAGAGAGCAAACCTAGGTTATGAATAATTACTTAATAATTTTTTGTCCACCTTCAAGTCTACTTTTGTGTATACCTTTGTGTCTACACGTTATTGTTTATCCTTGTGTCCACCTTTTTTTCTATCTTAATGTGCATGTACCATTGAGAGTAACTTTATGTCTATCTTTGTGTACTCTTTTTTGTTCGCCTTTGTGTCTACCTTCAGTTAAGTACTTCAATACTTCAGTAGTAAGTTATAGTATTCCTTGATGCATAATTTCTATTTATGTGTAACCTTGGCCATTTTTGTGACCTCAGGTATACTTTTCCACATCATCAAAGAATGCCCTTGTCTTTTGTTTATTGCATCTCTATTTCAATTTAACACTTAAACAAGTCATTACTAAAGTTTAAATTTGATTATATTTCTACTGACTTATTTTTGTATTAAAGAGTTAATGTGCCCATTATCTCATCGACGGGTTATCCATGTGTTAAATTGTACAGATCGATGTATTGAAGATCATCATTAATGTTATTTCTTTCTCTTAAGACTGACCTTACAGCAGTGTGCTGGTGCATCGTACGTGCACGTTCACTCCTCGGTATTAAAAGTGATAAAGTTCTAAAGAAACTTCCAAAGGTAAGTCGTATTTGATTTTAAAATTTTTCAATACTATAATAGTCAAATTTTCTTCGTAAAAGAAAACTGTCCATGTTTCAATAGTTTTTTTTATCACCAAACGAAGGAAAGAGTTTTGTATTAGAAAAAACTATACTCCAACATATTTGATAGTCGCTTTGTCGCGTTATGACACTGAACTCTTTATTAACAAATAACATTTTCGTGAAATATGGGAAAACGCTTTCTGCGTAAAATCATCTTGGAAAATCAAGATCCGACTTGTGTAAAATCATATAGACAGTAAATTAATCTTCCAACTTTTTAAAAAATCTTTACGACACTTGATTGTAAAGAATCATTTATTTTGAAAGCTTATTTTATTTGAAATTTTGGTTTGGTTGCTCATTGCCATGAAATATAGGAATCATGAAAGTATTACCATGGTCTTGCATCGATTCTTTTTGCAACTGCTGAAAGAATGAATGTTTGACTCTCTGTTTTTGTGGTTTTTCATGAACGGGGTATAGTTTTTTTCATTTACGGATTTTCTAAATATGTTTAAGGATTTTCAAATTTTGTTGTGTTAAAGTTGTGTTTATTATTTGGAGCGCCAGATTCTTGCTCATTAGCTTGACTCTGTATGTTGAAATCATTTTTAACATTAGCATAAATATACGAGCCTTCTTCGTGGCGAGCCTTCTTCGTCAAGATAGATAAATTTTGTTTACCAAATCTGAAGGGTGTTGATCTTGTTTTTTAATTGCCCTAAAAAGCAGACACCCAAATACCTACACATACACACACACAAACAATTATACTTATAATACTTAAGTTAAGACATGAAAGAAAAAGTTGAATAAGTTGTAATAAACATTTTAGTTGAAAGATGACAAAAATTCAGCAGAGAATGAACTTCATGACATGCTGTTTTAGTGCTGGCAGTTCATACTGTTGCTGCCTTAGTGCAAGTTTATTTCCATTTAATCTGTGAGGTCTTCATTGAACATGTTGACAGATTATGTCAACAACTGAGTTGTTATAAGCTAATCGTAACAATGGCTGATTTGTGAAGGCATTGATGCACTAGCAGTATTAGGTATTTTCCCAGCCCCCGAGTGAGGGTTCTATTCATTGCATTATGTTGTATTTGCTCTACATTACATGATAAGCTAGAAAATAGTTCGATTAAGTCAAGTAGCTACAGCTTTTTACATCTGTGAGTTAAATTTTAGACAGATGAAGAAATAAGACAAATAAAGAAAAGTTTGCTCATACGATAGTAGAGTGTTCCGAGCTTTTATCATCATCATTTTCTATCGTCGAATAGTATGGTGAAGGATTGGGTTCCTCCAATGTATGGTAGGCAGGCTCTTTTGAAGGACTGTTAAGGGTAGATGAGGGTGTCTGACTGTTTAGCTTGACCGTCGGAGTACTATTGGCATAGTCATAATTAGGCTCTTGTTCTTTTGAAGAAAATGGTGCTCCAGGTTTTGTTAAGTTGAGCCGCGGTATTTCATCCGTAGCATAATCATATTTCAATTCTTGTTCTGTTGGAACATCTGGTGCTGTAGGTTTTAAGTTGAGCCGCGGTATTTCATCTGTAGCATAGTCATATTTCAGTTCTCGTATCTTTGAAACATCTGGTGCTTGAGGCATTTCAGTGTTATCAACGCACTCGTACTTCGGTTCTGGCTTTTTTGACTTCAAATTTGCCAATTTAAGATGATCAATGTATTCATATTTTGCTGACGAATCTAAAGAATTTAAATAACAATTAGAAACATCAAAGTGCGCTGTTTCAAGACCTCAGGTGCTAGTGTTACATCTTAAAATATCGTAAATATTTTTTAGGATGGCCAAAATAATTTGATAGTTCTGAAAAGAAATGTTTCACAACTAAAACACCAACCAAATTGTTTTAAAACAACTGTTTTAAAACTAAAAGACACGATGGATTTCCGCTGACCACTCATCAGGTTTCAACGTCTGATAAATGAGAACTTAAAATCATTGGATATTTATAATGGCAAGAAAAAGTGAACTGTTTCAAGCGTCATCTCTCATCTCATTTAGCCGAAGTTGACACCCCTTAAGAGTAGTCCGCCGAAATGCATCAACTGTTTTTAAAACAGTTCTTCTTTGTAGAACTATATTTCGTTGATGTATTGTAAAACAGTTCTTTTTAGAACTCTTTTGGACCATCTTGGGATTTTGACCATCCACCATGGCAATTGCTATTTTTGAAACAATTTTTACACTTGTCACCACGACAAAGTCTTCATTGTACTATCTTACAGCATCCAACAATGTTCCTTGTCTGAGCTGTTCAACAAAAAATGATGTAGATTAATCGGTTCATTTACACTTTATGTTGTTCAATGTTTTCGATGGAATTCAAAATTTGGCCATAACAAGCAATGTATACCCAATTCCAACCTCAGCATACCCAACTATGAATTCCTATAAATACCATGACAACTCTATCCCTAGAAATGTGTACCTAACCTTTGTTTCCTTGTTTACAACTTCTAATTACAACGTCCCTATAGAAATTACAACCTCCCTATGGAAAAAACTCTTGTGAACCCAAGCAAAACCGGTTTACACACGGCGCAGCTAACCCATTCACAACACCCGTACATAAACATAGCTTTTGAAGGAAGAGATTTTTTTTCAGAAGCAAAATGATAAAGGCAAGAAAAATACCTTGATCGTTCTCGGTGTTTATTCCTGTATCATTGATCACTTGTAATGGATCTACATACTCTGGTTCTGTTTGTGATTGGTACGTTGGGTTAAGGGGATGGCCTAAAATAAAACGTCAAAGGCGAACTTCTTAGTAAGAAAGTTGAAAACGAAGTTTTACCTTGTCGAACATCCAAAATCTTTAACTTTCTTCAATGCAATTCTATATTTATTGATTGTTTATGACACTACACACAGGACATGCAACCAAAATAACGAACATATATATTTTATGATCATGGCTTGAACGAAAACTTGCAGAAAAATGCGTTTTACCATTAACATTTTACCATTAAACTGTTTTATAAATGTGCCTTTTACCACTTTTCTCTGCATACAAAAAAGTAGTTTACCTTCTTCATGAGACGATTTCTTATTTCTGTAAGAAAAAGTGTAAAGTTAGTTTTGACAACACCGTGAGCACAGAGCAAATTTTTTCAAATTTGGGAGAAAAATTTCAGAGAAACGGTTTGTCAAACTGTATTAGAATCAAACGAATAGTATATTTTTTTGTATGTTTTTATGTACGTTAAACATACAGAATTTTATTTGTATACCCATGCCATAATACCCAAATGTACACACAGCGTACCTATTTTCGCATAATTGAAAGAATGATCCTTGAAGAAGCAAGAGCATAAAATTTATTTTAATATCTTTTATGTTTTCGATACTACTCACATGTACGCACAGCGTACGTAATTTCTCACAATTGAAAGACTGATCCTTGAAGAAGTGTGAGCATAAAATTTATTTTAATACCTTTTATGTTTTCGATACCACACAAAATAAAACAAGACGAACATAAGGACAATGATTGCGATTGATACAGAAACTGCTATAACAATTGCCTGAGATGAGCCTCCTTCACGTTCTTCGTGGGGTTGAAGTGTGTAGTTGCTACTTGATGTTGGTGATGTGGTCATCTGGACGGGGTCTGTGTCGACGTTGTTGTTCGAGGTTGCTGATGTTGTCTAAGAAATGTTTTTAAGAAGTCAATCCCACTACCAAATACATCACGAAGATGGCAAAATATAAAATGACCACACATTAAAGGTAACTTAAAGAGAACCCGGTCAACCACAGTGAAGTTGTGCTCAGTAGCTTAGCCAGCCAGCAAGTTATACTCCCGCTATGTAATTTCTATAGAAATGTATTGTGTTTACAGTTGCTGACTGGCTACGAGTTATAACTGAAAAAGGCAAGGTGTAAAGGAATATTTCCACTCTATATTATCAAGCTAGGTGTTTATTTACAAGCAAGCGTGATCTTATATTGTTTTTAGCTACAAAGGAATAAACGTAAGCATTCGAAGGAAAAAAAGGTTAGAAGGTGTTACTGTTTACAATTAGACCAGGGATTAGAAAAAAATATTTTCTTTAGAAGGCGTTACTATTCACAATTACATCAAAGAAATTAGGAAAAAAATACAAGTTCTTTAGAAGCCTTCACAGACCAGAGTTCAGCTGAGGCTTTTTAAAACGTACATAAATCGCCTCAAGGAAAAGCAAAAGATTAGGATTGTTGTAATGAAGACAGTGCAAAGTGTTAGTGTTGTTGAGAATGTGATCATGAGTAGAAAAGTGATGTGGTAAATTTATGTCATTAATTGTGTCATATAAGTTGAAAATAATGTAAATGGTTTGAACCCGAGAGTATCGTTACGTGTTTGTGGATGTAGATCGTCCAGATGTGAAGAGTCTTGAGAAAGACTGTTGTTTTTGTTGTTGACGTTTCGAAAACATTAGCGGTAGTCGTCTTTGACTCTGAAAATGACTACCGCTATGGTTGTCGAAATCTCCGTCAACAACAACAACAACAGTCCTTCACAGGACTCTACTAACCTGGACGATCTACATGACTACATCCACAAACGTGTAAGTTTAAAATGTCGGTTATTGCGCGTCATGGCAGTTTGCAACATGAATAGCGCTTTTGTCGAATTATTGCTTTAAATCTTGTCTCTTGCTATTATAACTCTAATCTTGAGTTTACAAGATGATGTGTTTTTAGATTGTGTTTTCTCGTTCATTTTTTCAAATTGTCGGCTGGAATAAGGTTTTACAGAAAAATTTACAAAGCAAATTTGCGGGCTGGCTACGCCAGTGGGTATGCCACAGACACCTATATCATGCATTATCTCTTTACTTCATTTTAGCAAAAGTCTTTGCGAAGTCTTTTATCCACAGCAAAATACAGATGCATGAACTAAATTTATAGTTACGCATCAACCAAAAAAGTTTTGCATACCTTCCATGTTTATAAATTTGACATAACAAAATTATGGATTTGCACACATCGTGTCCTGGTGATTATACAAAAAAAAGATTGGATTAATGGTAGACTCACCTCTTTTAGTATTGTTGGAAACTTTAAGAGCAAACAATGAGATTCACTTTCAAGATTTTCTTTGGTTGTTTCGCTTTCACAGGTAACTACTAGTTTCATCAAATAACCCTGGTACTTATTTAATGCGCTCTTTTGCACCTGGATTATCAAAAATAAAAGAAAAACAAATATTCGTTGAGGTATGCTGCTAATGTGTGGCCAGCAAATCAAAAATCTTAGCCATCAAAGGATAAAAAGTTATTTGAACAAATATTCTTCTCCTTTTCCAGACTTCCTCTTCCCCCACCCTCTTATTGTGTGATATTGCTCAAAAGTCCTTATATTTTCGTCTATAAGTTATGGTTAGCAAAATTCTCTTCTGTCCACCCGAATCGGTTCAATCAATGTACAGCCAGTCTCACCTTTAAAATTTTTAAATTTTCACTTAAATTATTTTCCACGTAAATCAATTTATCGTCGTTGGGTGTCGTTAATTTCCTCCATTTTGTTTCATTAAGCTGCTTCGATTCGGACCAGTTTACTCGGCATGTGGCGTTTCCTTGAAACAGCGGAGCATAGAATGCTTGCTCTTGCATGCCATTGGACGACTTTCCCACAAGAGAATACATGAATGTTGAGTTAAAAAAACGGTAGCACCCTATGAAAAGTAAGTTTGACGATTTTCATTAACGTATCTAGCGGTCGATGGTGTTGCACAACCAACCATGCATGAGTGAAATAATGTTAACTTCTTTACACTAATTATTTGCAACTTTGTAATTTTTTGACAAAGAGTTGGCTTCAAAAACGACCGCCTAATTGTCGATCCCGTGTTTCTATTGAGTTTACAAGCATTCATATAGAATCATAGTCTTATTTATCGTATTCATTACGTTGTTTACGTTTACTGTACAAACTTTTGCTCATACCTTTGTATTTGATTATTTTCTTATGGTTATTTTTGTAATGCCAAGTTATAGCTTCATTTGCATTTCCATCTTGAGAATAGATTATCGAATATCGTTTCTGACCACGGGGCTGTTTTTTCATTAACACATTAATTTTTTTGCTGCAATTTCTAGCAAAAACTCTGAGTACGTTCGTTTCGTCTTCGTCTTCGTCTTCGACTTCGTCTTCGTCTTCGTCTTCGTCTTCGTTTTCGTTCATAACTTTTTGTTCGTAGCCACTATTTTTGCTGCATTGACCTAAAGTAACTGTTCTTTGTTCTTTTTCACAATCAGGAATGAAATGCATGCATTGTAAAGTTTTAACATTCATGAGGGAGACAGTTTCTTCAGTTCTACGTAATGACACCCAAAGTTGTGACGATGCCCAAGAACATGGTTTCCCTGTTAGTGGCTTGCTTTCTCCTTCAGATTCAACGCATATTTCTTGTTTGTTTTCCCCAACTCGCTTCATGAGTGGGAATCGTTTGTTTCTTAGAGCTGTTCAAAGAAAAACATTGATTGTGCTTAATTATACATAAATTTGTCAATATTTGTTCAAATTGTTAAATGACATATTATGTTTCAACTCTAATTTAACGTTCTTATTTAACCTCATTAGTGACTGTGGAGCGGATTTGAAACTGGGGGCTGGGGCAAGATAGCACGAAAACATGTTATATAAAAGAGATTAATAGGTCGGACAAATAAAAATTACAGATTACCTTATCAAACAAGGAGCATCAAACGAATGTACTCAATCGCCGTCTTAGCTAATATTTATATAATTTTAAATCGAGGAAGGAGTAAGTAAGGTCAAAACTTTAAATTTTTCAAGAATATTTGTCATTATCAAAATAAATCAGTCTCATTTTTAGTTCATAGAAAAAAGGAGGCGTGCTACCCGCCAAACAAATAGTTTGTGTCAATTAGAGAACGGCATAAAATACGAATCATATAGCTTAACGATGAAAATCTTCAAAAATAAAACGTCGAGGTTTCTTTGTGGGTAAAATTTTATCCGTTGCTTGATATGCTAGAATGGGAATTGATGCCTTGAAGAAGGTGAACTTTTCCGCAATTAAAATATTGTTGTTAATTAATTATCAATTTCAATTACGATTTTCAAAATATTAGGAAGTCATGTGACCAAAATGACGAATGATCTTGGTTTCATAATCAAAAGTAGACTGACTTTGACTTTATTGAACGTACATACACCTATCCTACTTGCATTTGACATTATTCCACTGCATCATGATTGAACTTAAACTTGAAATGATTTTTAATGAATAGTTTTCAAAATTTGTCAAAATCACATTCAATTGTCCTCAATTTATCATTAAACAAAAATTGAAATATTGACGTCTTTGTTTATAAATCACTGTATTTAAAACACTTAAAGGACATTGGCAACGAAAATTTTTTTTTCATACGTTTATCATAGATAGCTATGGAATACTTAATTTCGTGTTTTCGTGTCTCTTTTGAATTTTGCTGTTGAGAAAATTTGACATAAAGTTGGATCCTTATCCGCCATTTTGGAAAAAAAGCCTTATGCTAATTTATGCAGGAATACATTACTGACGTCATTGGCTGGTATCCACTGAATGACACAATATAAAATAATAGCATTATAATAATATATAGCACATTTGCTCACTGGAATTTTAAAACAAAAACAACAGTCGGCGGTTGTTAAGATTAACAAAAGTTGTGTAGTTTATCACGCTTATATACTTTTCCAATATTTAGTCGTTATAAGACGTAGAAACGTTTATTTTAGCAGATCTTACAACTAGGCTTTTGCGACATACCAAGTGTAAGCCCAGACAACAACAAGCGCGTTTGATACACTGCACATTTCGTGCAATAGAAATATTTCATTTTCCCATATTACAAACCTGTGACCAACAAATGAGTTATACGTTTAATTTATTATTTGTATACATAAGAGTCTTTGAAAGATTATGTAGTTTTATATAGGTGATAAGCTCTAAGCCGCTATGTTTTGTTCTTGACTGTAGAGTTTCGTTTATCCGTAATGTTTTACGTGCGTGTTTGCGTGCACAATGTACAAGTACACTTTTCCATTAACTTTATAACTTATGAATGAATACAAGTTTTGGGTGGATCACTCATGCATTTTGCTTTTGCGCAGTTCGTGACAATCCTTTGACAATGATATGGCATCGCAATTGCAGATCATAACAAAGAACATGAAAGAGCGTCTGTCTAAGACTAAATTTACGGTCTTTCGTGATAACATGCGTATTTATGTATAAATGTATAAAGTCCGTCTGTTGACGCGAAGCGTTTTCGTATGCTAGCATAAACACAAGCAGGAAATGGTCTTCGATGTTTCTTCCCCAAAATTTGAAAAATCCACCTAGAACATCTTTGATATGCGACTAATCGATACAGCTTGTGTATTCTCTCTATATCCTCATCAGACAGGGGCCAGTTTTCTTCAAGATGCCGACACAGATGCCGACACATGTCTACCTTTAACACACTTTCTGAGAGCATATTGTCCCTAAATTCTTGGTGTGTTGTCAAGCAATTTATCCTTGAGTTTCTGTTTGGCCTAGCAAAGCCTCATACTCATTGTATTCAAGTGCTTTTTCGTGGCAACAAAAACACTCGATTGATTGCCTTTTTTGACAAAGTACAATGTCCACACTTACACCAACTAAGAGTTTGAAGGCGCCAAGCATTTGCTTTATCAAATTCAGCATGTATTTCATCCTCCGACGAGGACAAGTCGCTCTGCTCACTCTCCTGTTCGGAACCGCTTTCTTCGCTTGTTTCGGCCTTCACTTCAGGTTTATATTGATAGGAAAGAACCTCACCCGGTTGATTTTCGTGTATGTCATCCATTACAGCAAAAAAATCCCGTAAAATACGCTTTAAATGTGTTGTAACGCAGTCAATCACAAAGTATATTGTATTGTTGTTTTGACTGCTCACCAGCCAATGACGTCACTACCGCTCGAGATAATTTTTTCAAAATTTTATCCAAGATGGCGCAATTTATAAAACTTTTGCTGCAAATATCTCAGCAACAAAATATTTTTGAGAAAAAATTTTTCTATTTTAGTTGTTAGACATCACAAAGGTTCAAAAATATGCCATAAAAATTTTCGTTGCCAATGTCCTTTAAATAATTAGCCCCCATATTTGAATGTAGATTAAGTTTATTATTTATTACCCTGTTCATCTTACCAGATTCTGGGATTATATCTTCATCTTTGGTACATTTGTAAGTGTTGTCGCCGTTAGTTGAAAGAAACGTTCCTCTACCATCTTTACATTGACATCGAGTGCAATTTTTACTTTTTACACAGTTGGCGCCATATATTTCACACTGTCTTTCTGTACAATTGCCTTGTTCTGTACATTTTATATTCCTAAATGTATCCAATTCTCCTCGCTCAATTTCGAATGACATGTTTTCGCTGCCATTGTGACAGCAAAGAAGGACGAGGAAGGACGTCGCTAAAATAAGTCGCATTATCATTATCCTTTTAAGCCTTGGTCTTGATTCTTGCCAAATATGCGAATGGACTGGAAAATTGTACTTTCGTATCTTCAATTGTATACTGAAGACTTTTAATCGTCTACAGTTGTAAATTGTTCAGCTTAAAAGGTTTGACTGAAAGCATTAAATACTTAAGCCTGCTTTCCACTAGCCACGTATCGTAACGTATTGTAGCAAAACGTAACATGGCGCATGCGTGCTTGTGCCTATTGACTATTAAATTCATAAGCACGCATGCGCCATATTAGGTTTAGCTACGATATGTTACGATACGTGGCTAGTGGAAAACAGGCTTTATTATAACCATATGTGTAGCAATCTGTTAGTGCTCGCGTGGGCGTGTCACAAAGGAAAGGCCTTTTCACGAACTGGGGCAAGAGAATCTAAGGCCCCGTTTACACTATATCGGATTGCTATCGTAGCAAGTTGAATATTCTTTATATTAAAAAGCAGTGAAATTGTTCAACTTCAGAAACACAATCAAATAGACTAAATCTATTGGCTTAATAAGCTTTTACTCCGAACAGTTACACCTTTAAAGCAAATGAAGATGTCGTGATCAGGGAATCCGGTATAGTATAAACGCAGCCTAAATTTAATCATTCAAAATGTCTCGTCTCTGGCGATTGATTTGTTTTACCTTTTGAAAAGCAGAAATATTTATTACAAATATCCAATAGCTCTCCATCAGCACTGATCAGCACACATTGTATTTCAAAACGGTTGAATGGTGACGACATAAGCAAATATCGCTTTCTTATGTAGGTTTCCCTGTCTCTGAGCCACTGTCAGTGTGTGTACGCAATACTTTTAATATAAAGCCGTCGGTAAACAATACTGTAAACAAGTTTCAATTACATAGCAAAACAATTTTCACTAGTGACTTCGAAAAACCCGAAGTTTCGTAATTTTAATGTTTGGACATACATGATGTATTGGACATACATGAAGTATTGGACAACAGGTCAGTGAACATAAATGAATATTTTCGTATTTAGTCATACGGACCATTTCCAGGGAATTTTTTGTGGTTTCCGACCGTTGGTAGATTCAAAATTTGCAAAACCTAGAGAGCAAACCTAGGTTATGAATAATTACTTAATAATTTTTTTGTCCACCTTCAAGTCTACTTTTGTGTATACCTTTGTGTCTACACTTTATTGTTTATCCTTGTGTCTACCTTTTTTCCTACCTTAATGTGCATGTACCGTTGAGAGTAAGTTTATGTCTATCTTTGTGTACTCTATTTGTTCGACTTTGTGTCTACCTTCAGTTAAGTACTTCAGTACTTTAATAGTAAGTTATAGTATTCCTTGATACATAATTTCTATTTATGTGTAACCTTGGCCATTTTTGTGACCTCAGGTATACTTTTCCACATCATCAAAGAATGCCCTTGTCTTTTCTTTATTGCATCTCTATTCCAATTTAACACTTAAACAAGTCCATTATTAAAGTTTAAATTTGATTATATTTCTACTGACTTATTTTTGTATTAAAGAGTTAACATGTCATTATCTCATCGACGGGTTATCCATGTGTTAAATTGTACAGATCGATGTATTGAAGATCATCATTAATGTTATTTCTTTCTTTTAAGGCTGACCTTATAGCAGTGTGCTGGCGCATCGGACGTGCACGTTCACTCCTCTGTATTAAAAGTGATAAAGTTCTAAAGAAACTTCCAAAGGTAAGTCGTGTTTGATTTTAAAATTTTTCAATACTATAATCGTCAAATTTTCATCGTAATAGAAAACTGTCCATGTTTCAATAGTCTTTTTTTACCACCAAACGAAGGAAAGAGTTGTGTATTAGGAGAAACTATACTCCAACATATTTGATAGTCGCTTTGTCGCGTTATGACACTGAACTCTTTATTAACAAATAACAGTTTCATGAAATATGGGAAAACGCTTTCTGCGTAAAATCATTTTGGAAAATCAAGATCCGACTTGTGTAAAATCATATAGACAGTAAATTTTTTTTCCAACTTTTTTCAAAATCATTACGACACTTGATTGTAAAGAATCACTTATTTTGAAAGCTTATTTTATTTGAAATTTTGGTTTGGTTGCTCATTGCCATGAGATAATGGAATCATAAATGTATTACAATGGTCTTGCATCGATTCTTTTTGCAACTGCTGATAAGAATGAATGTTTGACTCTCTGTTTTTGCGGTTTTTCATGAACGGGGTATAGTTTTTTTCATTTACTTCTAAATATGTTAAAGGATTTTCAAATTTCATTGTGTTAAAGTTGTGTTCATTATTTGGAGCACCAGGTTCTTGCTCATTAGCTTGACTCTGTATGTTGAAATCATTTTTAACATTGGCATAAATATACGAGCCTTCTTCGTGGCGAGCCTTCTTCGTGGCAAGCCTTCTTTGTCAAGATAGATAAATTTTGTTTACCAAATCTAAAGGGTGTTGATCTTATTTTTTAATTGCCCTAAAAAGAAGACACCCAAATACCTACACATACACACACACAAGCAATTATACTTATAATACTTAAGTTAAGACATGAAAGAAAAAGTTGAATAAGTTGTAATAAACATTTTAGTTGAAAGACGACACAAATTCAGCAGAGAATGAGCTTCATGACATGCTGTTTTAGTGCTGGCAGTTCATACTGTTGCTGCCTTAGTGAAAGTTTACTTCCATTTAATCTGTGAGGTCTTCATTGAACATGTTGACAGCATATGTCAACAACTGAGTTGTTATAAGCTAATCGTAACAATGGCTGATTTGTGAAGGCATTGATGCACTAGCAGTATTAGGTATTTTTCCAGCACCCGAGTGAGGGTTCTATTCATTGCATTATGTTGTATTTGCTCTACATTACATGATAAGCTAGAAAATAGTTCGATTAAGTCAAGTAGCTACAGCTTTTTACATCTGTGAGTTAAATTTTAGACAGATGAAGAAATAAGACAAATAAAGAAAAGTTTGCTCATACGATAGTAGAGTGTTCCGAGCTTTTATCATCATCATTTTCTATCGTCGAATAGTATGGTGAAGGATTGGGTTCCTCCAATGTATGGTAGGCAGGCTCTTTTGAAGGACTGTTAAGGGTAGATGAGGGTGTCTGACTGTTTAGCTTGACCGTCGGAGTACTATTGGCATAGTCATAATTAGGCTCTTGTTCTTTTGAAGAAAATGGTGCTCCAGGTTTTGTTAAGTTGAGCCGCGGTATTTCATCCGTAGCATAATCATATTTCAATTCTTGTTCTGTTGGAACATCTGGTGCTGTAGGTTTTAAGTTGAGCCGCGGTATTTCATCTGTAGCATAGTCATATTTCAGTTCTCGTATCTTTGAAACATCTGGTGCTTGAGGCATTTCAGTGTTATCAACGCACTCGTACTTCGGTTCTGGCTTTTTTGACTTCAAATTTGCCAATTTAAGATGATCAATGTATTCATATTTTGCTGACGAATCTAAAGAATTTAAATAACAATTAGAAACATCAAAGTGCGCTGTTTCAAGACCTCAGGTGCTAGTGTTACATCTTAAAATATCGTAAATATTTTTTAGGATGGCCAAAATAATTTGATAGTTCTGAAAAGAAATGTTTCACAACTAAAACACCAACCAAATTGTTTTAAAACAACTGTTTTAAAACTAAAAGACACGATGGATTTCCGCTGACCACTCATCAGGTTTCAACGTCTGATAAATGAGAACTTAAAATCATTGGATATTTATAATGGCAAGAAAAAGTGAACTGTTTCAAGCGTCATCTCTCATCTCATTTAGCCGAAGTTGACACCCTTAAGAGTAGTCCGCCGAAATGCATCAACTGTTTTTAAAACAGTTCTTCTTTGTAGAACTATATTTCGTTGATGTATTGTAAAACAGTTCTTTTTAGAACTCTTTTGGACCATCTTGGGATTTTGACCATCCACCATGGCAATTGCTATTTTTGAAACAATTTTTACACTTGTCACCACGACAAAGTCTTCATTGTACTATCTTACAGCATCCAACAATGTTCCTTGTCTGAGCTGTTCAACAAAAAATGATGTAGATTAATCGGTTCATTTACACTTTATGTTGTTCAATGTTTTCGATGGAATTCAAAATTTGGCCATAACAAGCAATGTATACCCAATTCCAACCTCAGCATACCCAACTATGAATTCCTATAAATACCATGACAACTCTATCCCAAGAAATGTGTACCTAACCATTGTTTCCTTGTTTACAACTTCTAATTACAACGTCCCTATAGAAATTACAACCTCCCTATGGAAAAACTCTTGTGAACCCAAGCAAAACCGGTTTACACACGGCGCAGCTAACCCATTCACAACACCCGTACATAAACATAGCTTTTGAAGGAAGAGATTTTTTTTCAGAAGCAAAATGATAAAGGCAAGAAAAATACCTTGATCGTTCTCGGTGTTTATTCCTGTATCATTGATCACTTGTAATGGATCTACATACTCTGGTTCTGTTTGTGATTGGTACGTTGGGTCAAGGGGATGGCCTAAAATAAAACGTCAAAGGCGAACTTCTTAGTAAGAAAGTTGAAAACGAAGTTTTACCTTGTCGAACATCCAAAATCTTTAATTTTCTTCAATGCAATTCTATATTTATTGATTGTTTATGACACTACACACAGGACATGCAACCAAAATAACGAACATATATATTTTATGATCATGGCTTGAACGAAAACTTGCAGAAAAATGCGTTTTACCATTAACATTTTACCATTAAACTGTTTTATAAATGTGCCTTTTACCACTTTTCTATGCATACAAAAAAGTAGTTTACCTTCTTCATGAGGCGATTTCTTATTTCTGTAAGAAAAAGTGTAACAGTTAGTTAGACAACACCGTGAGCACAGAGCAAATTTTTTCAAATTTGGGAGAAAAATTTCAGAGAAACGGTTTGTCATCGTAACCATCGCATGGTATTAGAATCAAACGAATAGTATATTTTTTTGTATGTTTTTATGTACGTTAAACATACAGAATTTTATTTGTATACCCATGCCATAATACCCAAATGTACACACAGCGTACGTATTTTCTCACAATTGAAAGACTGATCCTTGAAGAAGTGTGAGCATAAAATTTATTTTAATACCTTTTATGTTTTCGATACCACACAAAATAAAACAAGACGAACATAAGGACAATGGTTGCGATTGATACAGAAACTGCTATAACAATTGCCTGAGATGAGCCTCCTTCACGTTCTTCGTGGGGTTGACGTGTGTGGTTGCTACTTGATGTTGGTGATGTGGTCATCTGGACGGGTGATGTAGTCATCTGGACGGGTGATGTAGTCATCTGGACGGGTGATGTGGTCATCTGGACGGGTGATGTGGTCATCTGGACGGGGTCTGTGTCGACGTTGTTTTTCGAGGTTGGTGATGTGGTCATCTGGACGGGGTCTGTGACGACGTTGTTGTTCGAGGTTGTTGATGTTGTCTAAGAAATGTTTTTAAGAAATCAATCCCACTACCAAATACATCACGAAGATGGCAAAATATAAAATGACCACACATTAAAGGTAACTTAAAGACAACCCGGTCAACCACAGTGAAGTTGTGCTCAATAGCTTAGCCGGCCAGCAAGTTATACTCCCGCTATGTAATTTCTATAAAAATGTATTGTGTTTACAGTTGCTGACTGGCTACGAGTTATAACTGAAAAAGGCAAGATGTAAAGGAATATTTCCACTCTATATTATCAAGCTAGGTGTTTTTTTACAAGCAAGCGTGATCTTATATTGTTTTTAGCTACAAAGGAATAAACGTAAGCATTCGAAAGAAAAAAAAGGTTAGAAGGTGTTACTGTTTACAATTAGACCAGGGATTAGAAAAAAATATTTTCTTTAGAAGGCGTTACTATTCACAATTACATCAAAGAAATTAGGAAAAAAATACAAGTTCTTTAGAAGCCTTCACAGACCAGAGTTCAGCTGAGGCTTTTTAAAACGTACATAAATCGCCTCAAGGAAAAGCAAAAGATTAGGATTGTTGTAATGAAGACAGTGCAAAGTGCTAGTGTTGTTGGGAATGTGATCATGAGTAGAAAAGTGATGTGGTAAATTTATGTCATTAATTGTGTCATATAAGTTGAAAATAATGTAAATTGTTTGAACCCGAGAGTATCGTTACGTGTTTGTGGATGTAGATCGTCCAGATGTGAAGAGTCTTGAGAAAGACTGTTGTTTTTGTTGTTGACGTTTCGAAAACATTAGCGGTAGTCGTCTTTGATTCTGAAAATGACTACCGCTATGGTTGTCGAAATCTCCGTCAACAACAACAACAACAGTCCTTCACAGGACTCTACTAACCTGGACGATCTACATGACTACATCCACAAACGTGTAAGTTTAAAATGTCGGTTATTGCGCGTCATGGCAGTTTGCAACATGAATAGCGCTTTTGTCGAATTATTTCTTTAAATCTTGTCTCTTGCTATTATAACTCTAATCTTGAGTTTACAAGATGATGTGTTTTTAGATTGTGTTTTCTCGTTCATTTTTTCAAATTGTCGGCTGGAATAAGGTTTTACAGAAAAATTTACAAAGCAAAATTTGCGGGCTGGCTACGCCAGTGGGTATGCCACAGACACCTATATCATGCATTATCTCTTTACTTCATTTTAGCAAAAGTCTTTGCGAAGTCTTTTATCCACAGCAAAATACAGATGCATGAACTAAATTTATAGTTACGCATCAACCAAAAAAGTTTTGCATACCTTCCATGTTTATAAATTTGACATAACAAAATTATGGATTTGCACACATCGTGTCCTGGTGATTATACAAAAGAAAGATTGGATTAATGGTAGACTCACCTCTTTTAGTATTGTTGGAAACTTTAAGAGCAAACAATGAGATTCACTTTCAAGATTTTCTTTGGTTGTTTCGCTTTCACAGGTAACTACTAGTTTCATCAAATAACCCTGGTACTTATTTAATGCGCTATTTTGCACCTGGATTATCAAAAATAAAAGAAAAACAAATATTCGTTGAGGTATGCTCCTAATGTGTGGCCAGCAAATCAAAAATCTTAGCCATCAAAGGATCAAAAGTTATTTGAACAAATATCCTTCCCCTTTTCCAGACTTCCTCTTCCCCCACCCTCTTATTGTGTGATATTGCTCAAAAGTCCTTATATTTTCGTCTATAAGTTATGGTTAGCAAAATTCTCTTCTGTCCACCCGAATCGGTTCAATCAATGTACAGCCAGTCTCACCTTTAAAATTTTTAAATTTTCACTTGTATTATTTTCCACGTAAATCAATTTATCGTCGTTGGGTGTCGTTAATTTCCTCCATTTTGTTTCATTAAGCTGCTTCGATTCGGACCAGTTTACTCGGCATGTGGCGTTTCCTTGAAACAGCGGAGCATAGAATGCTTGCTCTTGCATGCCATTGGACGACTTTCCACAAGAGAATACATGAATGTTGAGTTAAAAACGGTAGCACCCTATGAAAAATAAGTTTGACGATTTTCATTAACGTATCTAGCGGTCGATGGTGTTGCACAACCAACCACCATGAAATAATGTTAACTTCTTTACACTAATTATTTGCAACTTTGTAATTTTTTGACAAAGAATTGGCTTCAAAAACGACCGCCTAATTGTCGATCCCGTGTTTCTATTGAGTTTACAAGCATTCATATAGAATCATAGTCTTATTTATCGTATTCATTACGTTGTTTATGTTTATTGTACAAACTTTTGCTCATACCTTTGTATTTGATTATTTTCTTATGGTTATTTTTGTAATGCCAAGTTATAGCTTCATTTGCATTTCCATCTTGAGAATAGATTATCGAATATCGTTTCTGACCACGGGCTGTTTTTCATGAACACATTAATTTTTTGCTGCAATTTCTAGCAAAACTCTGAGTACGTTCGTTTCGTCTTCGTCTTCGTCTTCGTCTTCGTCTTCGTCTTCGTCTTCGTTTTCGTTCATAACTTTTTGTTCGTAGCCACTATTTTTGCTGCATTGACCTAAAGTAACTGTTCTTTGTTCTTTTTCACAATCAGGAATGAAATGCATGCATTGTAAAGTTTTAACATTCATGAGGGAGACAGTTTCTTCAGTTCTACGTAATGACACCCAAAGTTGTGACGATGCTGAAGAACATGGTTTCCCTGTTAGTGGCTTGCTTTCTCCTTCAGATTCAACGCATATTTCTTGTTTGTTTTCCCCAACTCGCTTCATGAGTGGAATCGTTTGTTTCTTAGAGCTGTTCAAAGAAAACATTGATTGTGCTTAATTATACATAAATTTGTCAATATTTGTTCAAATTGTTAAATGACATATTATGTTTCAACTCTAATTTAACGTTCTTATTTAACCTCATTAGTGACTGTGGAGCGGATTTGAAACTGGGGGCTGGGGCAAGATAGCACGAAAACATGTTATATAAAAGAGATTAATAGGTCGGACAAATAAAATTACAGATTACCTTATCAAACAAGGAGCATCAAACGAATGTACTCAATCGCCGTCTTAGCTAATATTTATATAATTTTAAATCGAGGAAGGAGTAAGTAAGGTCAAAACTTTAAATTTTTCAAGAATATTTGTCATTATCAAAATAAATCAGTCTCATTTTTAGTTCATAGAAAAAAGGAGGCGTGCTACCCGCCAAACAAATAGTTTGTGTCAATTAGAGAACGGCACGAAATACGAATCATATAACTTAACGATGAAAATCTTCAAAAATAAAACGTCGAGGTTTCTTTGTGGGTAAAATTTCATCCGTTGCTTGATATGCTACAATGGGAGTTGATGCCTTGAAGAAGGCGAACTTTCCAGAAATTAAAATAATGTTGTTAATTAATTATCAATTTCAATTACGATTTTCAAAATATTAGGAAGTCATATGACCAAAATGACGAATGATCTTGGTTTCATAATCAAAAGTAGACTGACTTTGGCTTTATTGAACGTACATACACCTATCCTACTTGCATTTGACATTATTCCACTGCATCATGATTGAACTTAAACTTGAAATGATTTTTAATGAATAGTTTTCAAAATTTGTCAAAATCACATTCAATTGTCCTCAATTTATCATTAAACAAAAATTGAAATAGTGACGTCTTTGTTTATATATCACTGTATTTAAAACACTTAAATAATTAGCCACCATATTTGCATGTAGATTATTTTTATTATTTATTACCCTGTTCATCTTACCAGATTCTGGGACTATATCTTCATCTTTGGTACAGTTGTAAGTGTTGTCACCGTTAGTTGAAAGAAACGTTCCTCTACCATCTTTACATTGACATCGAGTGCAATTTTTACTTTTTACACTGTTGGCGCCATATATTTCACACTGTCTTTCTGTACAATTGCCCTGTTCTGTACACTCTATATTCCTAAATGTATCCAATTCTCCTCGCTCAATTTCGAATGACATGGCTTCGCTGCCATTGTGACAGCAAAGAAGGACGAGGAAGCACGCCGCTAAAATAAGTCGCATTATCATTATCCTTTTAAGCCTTGGTCTTGATTCTTGCCAAACATGCGAATGGACTGGAAAATCGTACTTTCGTATCTGCAATTGTATACTGAAGACTTTTAATCGTCTACAGTTGTAAATTGTTCAGCTTAAAAGGTTTGACTGAAAGCATGAAATACTTAAGCCTGTTTTCCACTGGCCACGTATCGTAACGTATTGTAGCAAAACGTAACATGGCGCATGCGTGCTTGTGCCTATTGACTATTAAATTAATAAGCACGCATGCGCCATGTTAGGTTTTGCTACGATATGTTACGATACGTGGCTAGTGGAAAACAGGCTTTATTATAACCATACTATTAGCAATCTGTACGTGCTCCCGTGGGCGGGTCACAAAGGAAAGGCCTTTTCACGAACTGGGGCAAGAGAATCTAAGGCCCCGTTTACACTATACCGGATTTCTATCGTAGCAAGTTGAATATTCTTTATATTAAAAAGCAGTGAAATTATTCAACTTCAGAAACACAATCAAATAGACTAAATCTAGCAAATGAAGATGTCGTGATCAGCGAATCCGGTATAGTATAAACGCAGCCTAAATTTAGTCATTCAAAATGTCTCGTCTCTGGCGATTGATTTGTTTTACCTTTTGAAAAGCAGAAATATTTATTACAAATATCCAATAGCTGTCCATCAGCACTGATCAGCACACATTGTATTTCAAAACGGTTGAATGGTGACGACATAAGCAAATATCGCTTTCTTATGTAGGTTTCCCTGTCTCTGAGCCACTGTCAGTGTGTGTACGCAATATTTTTAATATAAAGCCGTCGGTAAACAATACTGTAAACAAGTTTCAATTACATAGCAAAACAATTTTCACTAGTGACTTCAAAAAACCCGAAGTTTCGTATTTTTAATGATGTTTGGACAAACATGATGTATTGGACATACATGAAGTATTGGACAACAGGTCAGTGAACATAAATCAATGAACATTTTCGTATTTAATCATACGGACCATTTCCAGGGAATTATTTGTGGCGATCGACCGTTGGTAGATTCAAAATTTGAAAAAACCTAGAGAGCAAACCTAGGTTATGAATAATTACTTAATAATTTTTTGTCCACCTTCAAGTCTACTTTTGTGTATACCTTTGTGTCTACGTTATTGTTTATCCTTGTGTATACCTTTTTTTCTATCTTAATGTGCATGTACCGTTGAGAGTAAGTTTATGTCTATCTTTGTATACTCTTTTTGTTCGCCTTTGTGTCTACCTTCAGTTAAGTACTTCAGTACTTTAATAGTAAGTTATAGTATTCCTTGATACATAATTTCTATTTATGTGTAACCTTGGCCATTTTTGTGACCTCAGGTGTACTTTTCCACATCATCAAAGAATGCCCTTGTCTTTTCTTTATTGCATCTCTATTTCAATTTAACGCTTAAACAAGTCCATTACTAAAGTTTAAATTTGATTATATTTCTACTGACTTATTTTTGTATAAAAGAGTTAACATGCCCATTATCTCATCGACGGGTTATCCATGTGTTAAATTGTACAGATCGATGTATTGAAGATCATCATTAATGTTATTTCTTTCTTTTAAGACTGACCTTACAGCAGTGTGCTGGCGCATCGTACGTGCACGTTCACTCCTCTGTATTAAAAGTGATAAAGTTCTAAAGAAACATCCAAAGGTAAGTCGTGTTTGATTTTAAAATTTTTCAATACTATAATAGTCAAATTTTCTTCGTAAAAGAAAACTGTCCATGTTTCAATAGTTTTTTTTACCACCAAACAAAGGAAAGAATTTTGTATTAGAAAAAACTATACTCTAACATATTTGATAGTCGCTTTGTCGCGTTATGACACTGAACTCTTTATTCACAAATAACATTTTCGTGAAATATGGGTAAACGCTTTCTGCGTAAAATCATATTGGAAAATCAAGATCCGACTTGTGTAAAATCATATAGACAGTAATTTAGTCTTCCAACTCTTTAAAAAATCTTTACGACACTTGATTGTAAAGAATCACTTATTTTGAAAGCTTATTTTATTTGACATTTTGGTTTGGTTGCTCATTGCCATGAAATATAGGAATCATGAAAGTATTACCATGGTCTTGCATCGATTCTTTTTGCAACTGCTGATAAGAATGAATGTTTGACTCTCTGTTTTTGTGGTTTTTCATGAACGGGGTATAGTTTTTTTCATTTACTTCTAAATATGCTTAAGGATTTTCAAATTTTGTTGTGTTAAAGTTGTGTTTATTATTTGGAGCACCAGATTCTTGCTCATTAGCTTGACTCTGTATGTTGAAATCATTTTTAACATTGGCATAAATATACGAGCCTTCTTCATGGCGAGCCTTCTTCGTCAAGATAGATAAATTTTGTTTACCAAATCTGAAGGGTGTTGATCTTATTTTTTAATTGCCCTAAAAAGCAGACACCCAAATACCTACACATTCACACACACAAACAATTATACTTATAATACTTAAGTTAAGACATGAAAGAAAAAGTTGAATAAGTTGTAATAAACATTTTAGTTGAAAGATGACAAAAATTCAGCAGAGAATGAACTTCATGACATGCTGTTTTAGTGCTGTCAGCTCATACTGTTGCTACCTTAGTGCAAGTTTACTTCCATTTAATCTGTGAGGTCTGCATTGAACATGTTGACAGCATATGTCAACAACTGAGTTGTTATAAGCTAATCGTAACAATGGCTGATTTGTGAAGGCATTGATGCACTAGCAGTATTAGGTATTTTTCCAGCCACCGAGTGAGGGTTCTATTCATTGCATTATGTTGTATTTGCTCTACATTACATGATAAGCTAGAAAATAGTTCGATTAAGTCAAGTAGCTACAGCTTTTTACATCTGTGAGTTAAATTTTAGACAGATGAAGAAATAAGACAAATAAAGAAAAGTTTGCTCATACGATAGTAGAGTGTTCCGAGCTTTATCATCATCATTTTCTATCGTCGAATAGTATGGTGAAGGATTGGGTTCCTCCAATGTATGGTAGGCAGGCTCTTTTGAAGGACTGTTAAGGGTAGATGAGGGTGTCTGACTGTTTAGCTTGACCGTCGGAGTACTATTGGCATAGTCATAATTAGGCTCTTGTTCTTTTGAAGAAAATGGTGCTCCAGGTTTTGTTAAGTTGAGCCGCGGTATTTCATCCGTAGCATAATCATATTTCAATTCTTGTTCTGTTGGAACATCTGGTGCTGTAGGTTTTAAGTTGAGCCGCGGTATTTCATCTGTAGCATAGTCATATTTCAGTTCTCGTATCTTTGAAACATCTGGTGCTTGAGGCATTTCAGTGTTATCAACGCACTCGTACTTCGGTTCTGGCTTTTTTGACTTCAAATTTGCCAATTTAAGATGATCAATGTATTCATATTTTGCTGACGAATCTAAAGAATTTAAATAACAATTAGAAACATCAAAGTGCGCTGTTTCAAGACCTCAGGTGCTAGTGTTACATCTTAAAATATCGTAAATATTTTTTAGGATGGCCAAAATAATTTGATAGTTCTGAAAAGAAATGTTTCACAACTAAAACACCAACCAAATTGTTTTAAAAACAACTGTTTTAAAAACTAAAAGACACGATGGATTTCCGCTGACCACTCATCAGGTTTCAACGTCTGATAAATGAGAACTTAAAATCATTGGATAGTTATAATGGCAAGAAAAAGTGAACTGTTTCAAGCGTCATCTCTCATCTCATTTAGCCGAAGTTGACACCCCTTAAGAGTAGTCCGCCGTAATGCATCAACTGTTTTTAAAACAGTTCTTCTTTGTAGAACTATATTTCGTTGATGTATTGTAAAACAGTTATTTTTAGAACTCTTTTGGACCATTTTGGGGCTTTTGACCATCCACCATAGCAATTGCTATTTTTGAAACAATTTTTACACTTGTCACCACGACAAAGTCTTCATTGTACTATCTTACAGCATCCAACAATGTTCCTTGTCTCAACTGTTCAACAAAAAATGATGTAGATTAATCGGTTCATTTACACTTTATGTTGTTCAATGTTTTCGATGGAGTTCAAAATTTGGCCATAACAAGCAATGTATACCCAATTCCAACCTCAGCATACCCAACTATGAATTCCTATAAATACCATGACAACTCTATCCCAAGAAATGTGTACCTAACCATTGTTTCCTTGTTTACAACTTCTAATTACAACGTCCCTATAGAAATTACAACCTCCCTATGGAAAAAAAACTCTTGTGAACCCAAGCAAAACCGGTTTACACACGGCGCAGCTAACCCATTCACAACACCCGTACATAAACATAGCTTTTGAAGGAAGAGATTTTTTCAGAAGCAAAATGTTAAAGGCAAGAAAAATACCTTGATCGTTCTCGGTGTTTATTCCTGTATCATTGATCACTTGTAATGGATCTACATACTCTGGTTCTGTTTGTGATTGGTACGTTGGGTTAATGAGATGGCCTAAAATAAAACGTCAAAGGCGAACTTCTTAGTAAGAAAGTTGAAAACGAACATCCAAAATCTTTAATTTTCTTCAATGCAATTCTATATTTATTGATTGTTTATGACACTACACACAGGACATGCAAGCAAAATAACGAACATATATATTTTATGATCATGGCTTGAACGAAAACTTGCAGAAAAATGCGTTTTACCACTAACATTTTACCATTAAACTGTTTTATAAATGTGCCTCTTACCACTTTTCTATGCATACAAAAAAGTAGTTTACCTTCTTCATGAGGCGATTTCTTATTTCTGTAAGAAAAAATGAAACAGTTAGTTTTGACAACACCGTGAGCACAGAGCAAATTTTTTCAAAGTTGGGAGAAAAATTTCAGAGAAACGGTTTGTCATCGTAACCATCGCATGGTATCAGAATCAAACGAATAGTATATTTTTTTGTATGTTTTTATGTACGTTAAACATACAGAATTTTATTTGTATACCCATGTCATAATACCCAAATGTACATACAGCGTACCTATTTTCACATAATTGAAAGAATGATCCTTGAAGAAGCAAGAGCATAAAATTTATTTTAATATCTTTTATGTTTTCGATACTACTCACCTGTACGCACAGCGTACGTATTTTCTCACAATTGAAAGACTGATCCTTGAAGAAGTGTGAGCATAAAATTTATTTTAATACCTTTTATGTTTTCGATACCACACAAAATAAAACAAGACGAACATAAGGACAATGGTTGCGATTGATACAGAAACTGCTATAACAATTGCCTGAGATGAGCCTCCTTCACGTTCTTCGTGGGGTTGACGTGTGTGGTTGCTACTTGATGTTGGTGATGTGGTCATCTGGACGGGTGATGTGGTCATCTGGACGGGCGATGTGGTCATCTGGACGGGTGATGTGGTCATCTGGACGGGTGATGTGGTCATCTGGACGGGTGATGTGGTCATCTGGACGGGTGATGTGGTCATCTGGACGGGTGATGTGGTCATCTGGACGGGTGATGTGGTCATCTGGACGGGTGATGTGGTCATCTGGACGGGTGATGTGGTCATCTGGACGGGTGATGTGGTCATCTGGACGGGTGATGTGGTCATCTGGACGTGGTCTGTGACGACGTTGTTGTTCGAGGTTGTTGATGTTGTCTAAGAAATGTTTTTAAGAAATCAATCCCACTACCAAATACATCACGAAGATGGCAAAATATAAAATGACCACACATTAAAGGTAACTTAAAGACAACCCGGTCAACCACAGTGAAGTTGTGCTCAATAGCTTAGTTGGCCAGCAAGTTATACTCCCGCTATGTAATTTCTATAAAAATGTATTGTGTTTACAGTTGCTGACTGGCTACGAGTTATAACTGAAAAAGGCAAGATGTAAAGGAATATTTCCACTCTATATTATCAAGCTAGGTGTTTATTTACAAGCAAGCGTGATCTTATATTGTTTTTAGCTACAAAGGAACAAACGTAAGCATTCGAAAGAAAAAAAAGGTTAGAAGGTGTTACTGTTTACAATTAGACCAGGGATTAGAAAAAAATATTTTCTTTAGAAGGCGTTACTATTCACAATTACATCAAAGAAATTAGGAAAAAAATACAAGTTCTTTAGAAGCCTTCACAAACCAGAGTTCAGCTGACGCTTTTTGAAACGTACATAAATCGCCTCAAGGAAAAGCAAAAGATTAGGATTGTTGTAATGAAGACAGTGCAAAGTGTTAGTGGTGTTGAGAATGTGATCATGAGTAGAAAAGAGATGTGGTAAATTAATGTCATTAATTGTGTCATATAAGTTGAAAATAATGGAAATGGTTTGAACCCGGAGTATCGTTACGTGTTTGTGGATGTAGATCGTCCAGATGTGAAGAGTCTTGAGAAAGACTGTTGTTGTTATTGATAATGTTTCGAAAACATTTGCGGTAGTCGTCTTTGACTCTGAAGATGACTACCGCTATGGTTGTCGAAATCTCCGTCAACAACAACAACAACAGTCCTTCTCAGGACTCTACTAACCTGGACGATCTACATGACTACATCCACAAACGTGTAAGTTGTAAATGTCGGTTATTGCGCGTCATGGCAGTTTGCAACATGGTCATGAATAGCGCTTTTGTCGAATTATTGCTTTAAATCTTGTCTCTTGCTATTTAACTCTAATCTTGAGTTTACAAGATGATGTGTTTTTAGATTGTGTTTTCTCGTTCATTTTTTCAAATTGTCGGATGGAATAAGGTTTTACAAAAAAATTTACAAAGCAAATTTGCGGGCTGGCTACGCCAGTGGGTATGCCACAGACACCTACATCATGCATTATCTCTTTACTTCCTTTTATCAAAAGTCTTTGCGAAGTCTTTTATCCACAGCAAAATACAGAGGCATGAACTAAATTTATAGTTACGCATCAACCAAAAAATTTTGCATACTATCCATGTTTATAAATTTGACATAATAAAATTATGGATTTGCACACATTGTGTCCTGGTGATTATACTAAAGAAAGATTGGATTAATGGTAGACTCACCTCTTTTAGTATTGTTGGAAACTTTAAGAGCAAACAATGAGATTCACTTTCAAGATTTTCTTTGGTTGTTTCGCTTTCACAGGTAACTACTAGTTTCATCAAATAACCCTGGTACTTTGGTAATGCGCTATTTTGCACCTGGATTATCAAAAATAAAAGAAAAACAAATATTCGTTGAGGTATGCTGCTAATGTGTGGCCAGCAAATCAAAAATCTTAGCCATCAAAGGATCAAAAGTTATTTGAACAAATATCCTTCCCCTTTTCCAGACTTCCTCTTCCCCCACCCTCTTATTGTGTGATATTGCTCAAAAATCCTTATATTTTCGTCTATAAGTTATGGTTAGCAAAATTCTCTTCTGAATGTTTTTTATGCAGTGCGGTGTTTGAAATTAAATGAGATATGATCTTCGCACTTAGCTGGACAATTTAAGCAATCGTCTCAGGACCTGAAAAAATCAGGTGACTCAACGGGATTCGAACCCATGACCTCTGCGGTGCCGGTGCAGTGCTCTGACCACTGAGCTATGAAGTCACACAGTGGTGAGCAGGTCAATATTGTTGGCTCATGTTTTCTCGTGAAATGAATGTCATATGAATGTTTTTTATGCAGTGCGGTGTTTGAAATTAAATGAGATATGATCTTCGCACTTAGCTGGACAATTTAAGCAATCGTCTCAGGACCTGAAAAAATCAGGTGACTCAACGGGATTCGAACACATGACCTCTGCGGTGCCGGTGCAGTGCTCTGACCACTGAGCTATGAAGTCACACAGTGGTGAGCAGGTCAATATTGTTGGCTCATGTTTTCTTGTGAAATGAATGTCATATGAATGTTTTTTATGCAGTGCGGTGTTTGAAATTAAATGAGATATGATCTTCGCACTTAGCTGGACAATTTAAGCAATCGTCTCAGGACCTGAAAAAATCAGGTGACTCAACGGGATTCGAACCCATGACCTTTGCGGTGCCGGTGCAGTAGAGGTCATATCTCATTTAATTAAAATTCTCTTCTGTCCACCCGAATCGGTTCAATCAATGTACAGCCAGTCTCACCTTTAAAATTTTTAAATTTTCACTTGTATTATTTTCCACGTAAATCAATTTATCGTCGTTGGGTGTCGTTAATTTCCTCCATTTTGTTTCATTAAGCTGCTTCGATTCGGACCAGTTTACTCGGCATGTGGCGTTTCCTTGAAACAGCGGAGCATAGAATGCTTGCTCTTGCATGCCATTGGACGACTTTCCCACAAGAGAATACATGAATGTTGAGTTAAAAAAACGGTAGCATCCTATAAAAAAGTAAGTTTGACGATTTTCATTAACGTATCTAGCGGTCGATGGTGTTGCACAACCATCCATGAGTGAAATAATGTTAACTTCTTTACACTAATTATTTGCAGCTTTGTAATTTTTTGACAAAGAATTGGCTTCAAAAACGACCGCCTAATTGTCGATCCCGTGTTTCTATTGAGTTTACAAGCATTCATATAGAATCATAGTCATGTTTATCGTATGCGTTACGTTGTTTATGTTTATTGTACAAACTTTTGCTCATACCTTTGTATTTGATTATTGTCTTAGAGTTATTTTTGTAATGCCAAGTTATAGGTTCATTTTCATCTTCATCTTGAGAATAGATTATCGAATAACGTTTTTGACTATGGGGCTGTTTTTTCATGAACACATTAATTTTTTTCCTGCAATATCTAGCAAAAACTCTGAGTACGTTCGTTTCGTCTTCGTTTTCGTTTTCGTTCATAACTTCTTGTTCGTAGCCACTATTGTTTTTGCATTGTCCTGAAGTAATTGTTCCATGTTCTTTTTCACAATCAGGAATGAAATGCATGCATTGTAAAGTTTTAACATTCATGAGAGACACAGTTTCTTTAGTTCTATTTAACGATACCCATTGTTGTGACATTGCTGAAGAACATGGTTTCCCTGCTAGTGGCTTGCTTTCTCCTTCAGATTCAACGCACATTTCTTGTTCGTTTTCCCCAACTCGCTTCATGAGTGGGAATCGTTTGTTTCTTAGAGCTGTTCAAAGAAAAACATTGATTGTGTTTAATTATACATAAATTTGTCAATATTTGTTCAAATTGTTAAATGACAATTTATGTTTCAACTCTAATTTAACGTTCTTATTTAACCTCATTAGTGACTGTGGAGCGGATTTGAAACTGGGGGCTGGGGCAAGATAGCACGAAAACATGCTATATAAAAGAGATTAATAGGTCGGACAAATAAAAATTACAGATTACCTTATCAAACAAGGAGCATCAAACGAATGTACTCAATCGCTGTCATAGCTAATATTTATATAATTTTAAATCGAGGAAGGAGTAAGTAAGTGCAAAACTTTAAATTTTTCAAGAATATCTGTCTTTATCAAAATAAATCAGTCGCATTTTTAGTTCATAGAAAAAAGGAGGCGTGCTACCCGCCAAACAAATAGTTTGTGTCAATTAGAGAACGGCACGAAATACGAATCATATAACTTAACGATGAAAATCTTCAAAAATAAAACGTCGAGGTTTCTTTGTGGGTAAAATTTTATCCGTTGCTTGATATGCTACAATGGGAGTTGATGCCTTGAAGAAGGCGAACTTTCCAGAAATTAAAATAATGTTGTTAATTAATTGTCAATTTCAATTACGATTTTCAAAATATCAGGAAGTCATGTGACCAAAATGACGAATGATACTGGTTTCATCATCAAAAGTAGACTGACTTTGGCTTTATTGAACGTATATACACCTGTCCTACTTGCATTTTATATTATTCCACTGGATCATGATTGAACTTAAACTTGAAATGATTGTTAATGAATAGTTTTCAAAATTTGTCAAAATCACATTCAATTGTCCTCAATTTATTATTAAACAAAAGTTGAAATATTGACGTCTTTGTTTATAAATCGCTGCATTTAAAACACTTAAATAATTAGCCACCATGTTTGCATGTAGATTAAGTTTATTATTTATTACCCTGTTCATCTTACCAGATTCTGGGATTATATCTTGATCTTTGGTACAGTTGTAAGTGTTGTCGCCGTTAGTTGAAAGAAACGTTCCTCTACCGTGTTCACATTGACATCGTGTGCAATTTTTACTTTTTACGCAGTTGGCGCCATGTATTTCACATTGTCTTTCTTTGCAGTTGCCCTGTTCTGTACATTTTATATTCTTAAACGTATCAAGTTCACCTCGCTCAATTTCGAATGACGTGGCTTCGCTGTTATTGTGACAGCATTGAAGGGCGAGGAAGGACGTCACGAAAATCATTCGTATTACTATCACCGTCTTCATTGTTAGATATCACTTTGAAGTATCAAGTTGATATCTATGAACCTCTACATATACTTGATACATCGTCTTAGACTGAATGAAGACTGATACGTAAGAACACTTCCTTCGCTTTCATTATAGGGCGGGATTTTCTATATCGTGACATCAGATGTCTGCTTTGTGTTTGCCGCACTTTATCCTGTCGAAGTTGTTTTTACATAAAAACAAAGAACTTTGTTTATATCAAATATCAATGGTTCAATAAAGGGCTTGCTTCCGGTGCATATTGTGCTTCTTTTACTTTTGACTCCTGTTCGTCGTTGGCCATGTGATGTGACTTGTGTATTTCACAAAAAACTAGTGCTTTTACTTCGGCTGGTGGCTAGTGTTTAGATATTTAATCAAATATTTTTGGATGTGAGCCATTGAGAGAGCAGCTTTTGACACAACATGACCGGTATTTACGATCAGCTAAAATAGATCACTTGACGAGGTCACATGCTGTTAACATGAAACATCCTTAGTTTTTTATGCATATATCAAACACTGAAACGTAAATCTAGAGCATGAGAAGTTTTCAATTTTTACACAATTTTTCCTTTCACATTTTGATTTTTTTCGTGATTTTCATTTGTACATTTCAATCCCATCTGCGTGCTCTCGTCGAATTCAAAACTATCGACATCGATATCAGTTTGTCTACGTGTCCTTTGTCGTCTATTTATCAATTCAAATAATAGATGAAAACGTTATGCGCATGTTCGTGTTAACCTCTGTCAATTGCCATTTCAATCCTAATGTTATATTTGTGCTAGAAGCATGCGCATAACTAGTCAGACACAGTTCCCCGACCTCCGTGAGCGGAGTTAAACTAAGACTCCTGTGCTATAAGACATTATTTGGTAAGCATTCTCTTCACACGTTAAATTGTGCAAAATCAGAGTCTTTGTAAAAAGCAAGAGAAATGATTAGTTCCAAACTATTCTCGTCTATTGAAGCTGATGACAATCACAGTTGGGGGAAATTTACCACCCTAAGTAAAAAATACAATCTTCCCATAATGAATAGAATCAGATCTAGTAATTCTCTTATCCCAAACTGAGCACGTAAAGCAATTATAGATACTTTAGTCTTAAATTCATTAATTTTATTAAAATATTATATCAATTAATAATGCCACATTCGCTATTCAGAAATATCATGTTAATAATAAGTCGACGAAGCGCTTATTGTGAGGAATGTTTTTAGTGAAGCACCTTAATCATGGTTTTCATTTCTCAATTTAAGAAGCATATCATATAAAACAATATCTGTAAACCTTCCTTCCTCTTACTGTCTTAATAAAATTTTATTTTTAATTCCAGTTATAAATTTTTTATAAACTTTTCAATGTTAAAGACAAATGTTGTATAATTCCGTAGTGTGTACATTTAGATAAATAATTCTTTTTATCTTGTTCATTCAATAGTAATTCATTTCACAAGACGGTAATTGCTGATTCAATGAATGCTCTATCTATCTATCTATCTATCTATCTATCTATCTATCTATCTATCTATCTATCTATCTATCTATCTATCTATCTATCTATCTATCATATCTATATCTATCTATCTATCTATCTATCTATCATCTATCTATCTATCTATCTATCTATCTATCTATCTATCTATCTATCTATCTATCTATTCATCTATCTATCTATCTATCTATCTATCTATCTATCTATCTATTCATCTATCTGTCTATCGTCATCTATCTACTTCTATCTGTCTATCTATCTGTCTATCGTCTATCTCGTCTTCTATCTGTCTATCTATCTATCTATCTATCTCTCGTCTATCTATCTGTCGATCTATCTATCTATCTATCTATCTACTATCTATCTATCTATCTGTCTATCTATCTATCTGTCTGTCTATCTATCTATCTATCTATCTATCTATCATCTATCTATCTATCTATCTATCTATCTATCTATCTATCTATCTATCTATCTATCTATCTATCTATCTATCTATCTATCTATCTATCTATCTATCTATCTATCTATCTATCTATCTATCTATCTATCTATCTATCTATCTATCTATCTATCTATCTATCTATCTATCTATCTATCTATCTATCTATCTTTCTGTCTGTCTGTCTATCTATCTATCTATCTGTCTCTCTGTCTGTCTGTCTGTCTATCTATCTAAAGTGTCATTATGTATTCTTATAAGTGGTGGTCTGGTAACTAAAAGTAAACTTTTTACTTATCCTTTATTAAAGTGACCCTGGATTAGCACTTTAGAGTCAGTGTTTCATTTTGTAATAGTATGACTGCATCATCCGGCCGTAGGTTCATGACTCACATAACGCAATGCATTCCTTTTAAGGATGTTGAATGTTTGTGACTGTTGAAGACAGCATGACGTTTTTTGTCCTGCTGTCAAGCTATTCCCCTTTGAAAATGAATTTTTTGACTATATAAATATGTCGATCTCATTTCGCTACTGATTTTCAGCACTTATTTTAATCACGAAGGCACTGTCCCGTCATTCATTAAGCGTGTTAACTATGTGATAAAGTAGCAATACTTCCATCTCCTTTTCTTATTGGTTTTCACGCCTCTCTCGTTCTATGACTCACCACATCAAATATATGAGCTTATTTTTGGTTCGAAACATAATTTTACATTGAAGGTTTGGAAATTTCGATGTGCGTAACTCTTCTTCCGTTTCTTTTATCTTTTGAATATCGATTATAAATGGGTTTTGTAACGTTACTCACGCGTGGTTTTTGCCGTATAGGGGAGCCATTTGAAGCCTTTCGTGGTAAAGTGTCAGGTTGATTGTTATTGTTATATAAGTCATCAATAGTTTTGTGCTATTTTCATACATATTCTTATAATTGTCTTGATTCACGACTGAAAAAATGCAAGTGATTGAATCTATTTTAACTGAAAACTATAAATTAGGTGTGTCAAATATTAGCGGATTCCTTGTGATTGTTTGCTTAAGAAACTACGGAATGCAAAATAGTTCCTTTAGAACAAGAGGGGACTCCCAGCTGTTCTCAGGGATTCCCCACTGCAAAATTAATCTTCCCCGACTAAAAACATGTGCACGAGTTACAACACACCCCCTTTGCTATACCTCTTTATATTTCAATTGATTTTTATTGACTTATCTTTCAGATGTTAGTGAAGAAATGTCCTAAGTATACACAATGTACGGCAGTGATATGCTTTCGCCTTGCTGTGACTTATTTGACTTTCTTACCAAAAGGTGACGCGTGCATGCTTTGAAGTGTTTTGATAAGTGCAAATAGGGTATTCCCCGATCGCATTATAAATTATTAACTACGCAACGTTTATTATGTTTTTCTCCTAAATACTTCAATGCTAGCGCTTTTTAATGATCGTTATTTCATTATGATAAAATAAGGAGTATTAACTATTTCGTGGAACTTTTCCCTACAATCTTTTGTAAGTTATTTTGAAAATGAACTCAAAGTTGGCATTTAAATAAAATTCACGCTAATTACGTTTCACGCTATTTGAAGAAGCGTGTTTCATAACATGGTTTAAAATAAACCTCTTGACTGTTTTATTGTTACATATTCTTCACGCTAAAGATGTGTTTTCAATGGAATGCGTTATGAAGACGTATGGCAAACGTGCCCATGCATGGTTTACATATCTTGTCTATGATTGGTCGGTTTTACCATTGTTTTTGTCGCATGATGTGAGTATAAAAATGACGAAACTAGGGGAATTTTATTACCTATGCCTAGTTAACTAGCTAAGTCAACGCAGTCGCCTTGAATTTAGTTGATACATAGCGTTTGCCTGGAAACCTCTGGTTCATTTTAGCTTTTGGTGTGTCAATAAGCTTATGGCCGAAGCGAGTTGTTTCAAGATAGTTAAAGACTCGGATTATAAAGTGGAATTTGATCAGAAAAGCGAGATTGTTGAGAGCGATTTAAACGACTTTAATACAATCACTGGTAAACATAACGAAAGTGTAAGCGCCATGTTGGGTAATAATTGTGAATTATCAGACTGGTTTGATGACGATTGTGACTTCTTTACCTGGGAAGGAGACATGAAAGTTGCAGGAAGCGATGAAAATGTTTTTGATGATGCAATAGAGCCATTACGAGACAATCATTTCTGTAGCACAAATGACAGCCTGGACAAGGATCATTTAAATTACAATTACATCAAAAAGTTGTACGATCAGGGACTGATCAGTGAAGACGCTGATCTTCATGAAATTTATGCCAACGGAGAAGATCTAACGGGCAAGAACATTCCTGTTTCAAGCAAGTGTTCGGAATATGCGCCATCAAAAATAGATGACGAACATCTGTCCTCAAGCGACAATGAAAAGGACAATTTTGTAAATAAAACAGAGCATGTTTTACTGTCAAATGCCCAAAAACTTTATAAGGAAACCTTTAACCATTTTTCAGAAGAATTCGACCCCAAAATGTCGTTACGTTTTGGCGGGAAAGGATGCGTGAATCCTGGGGATAAGGTCTCGATGGTCACGACACGCAGTCGACGTAGCTCCCGTGGTGCTTCCGGCGAAACAACCAGAAACATGACAACAAACATCAAGCTGCACAATGGACTTAAAGGCACGCGTCTTTCCAATGCTGGAAGTGTTCAAAAAGTTAAGCAACTTGGAAGGAATCGAGTAAGGTCAAGTACGTCAAGTTCTTCATATCAACTTGACGACACTAGTCCAATTTCAAGTCCTGAAGCCGAAGTACCTTGCGTTTCACCAGTGAACACGGAAGAGTATATCAATGATGAGGATTTGATAGCTCTGGATACTAAGGAACTGAACAGACGAGTGCGACATCTGCAGCCGCGGATTGTCCAGCAGATTAAGCATCGTAGGCGGACTTTGAAGAATCGGGAATATGCCAAGTCTTGTCGACAAAAGAAGATCGACGAAGCCAGCAGTTTACAGCGAAGCAACGGTGATTTGGAAAAGGAGCTCGGTAGTTTACAAATTGAGCTAGAACTCGCCTTGTTTCAACGCGATGAATGGAAAAATAAATTTATGAATTTGTTACGGATGAGGACGGTAAACATCCAGTAATATGTACGAAGCATTTCAAATTATTCTACGGAGAAAAACTAAATGTAGCTGTTAAAAATCTTTTCATAAATATGTTGGTTATATTAGTAAGCGAACGGACGCTCATTTTAAAATATGGAACAGTATGACTGTGTACTATTGCACTTAACCCTCAACTCCATGCGTTGTTTGTTAATTAATTTTTTACCGAACCACCATCTTCCTATATATCTGACATCTGTCAGTTTAGTTTAAACCTGTCACATTAATCCATGTCTAATATACTTCATTACGTACTAGAGCACAACTTACCTGTGTGGAGTTGAGGGATTACTATCTTTATAGTTACCTGTGTATGGGATTTAGTGCAACTAAGCAATAACTGTCTGTATATAGTTGGTTAGCAAGAAATCGCTTTAGAAAGCCCTTTATTGCGGCTTGCTTGTTATGTTAAAATTATTCACGTTATGTTGCATGAGCGAGTAGTATAATTATAATTATTATTGTACACTATAATTAATTATAACTGTAGTATAATTGTAAATTATAATACGTCGTTTCCATTGCGTTTTTATCGTTGTAAATAAGCAGAAAAATTTTGTTGTAAAACATGTTTGATGCTTGCCTAAGAAGGCTATTGTGGAATGTTGAAATATTAAACAATCATTTCTAGCCATGTAGACGAAGCTACTTATTTGAACTTGTCTACCACTCCAACTAAACCACAGTTTTTAACTCGTACAATTTCATTTTTGAACGCAATCAAGTGAACTACTACGTTTTGTCATGACCAATGGGCTTGAAACAAATTATCCTTCTAAGCCTCGAGCAGTAGACCTCAGATTTCATGTTTATGTCAGGCAAAACGATTGTTTAGACGTCTCTTGCCTTGACGCTTTTAAAGGTATAATTTTTTCGATATTGCTTTGTAGGTGTTTATATTTGTGTTTTCTTTTAAACAAAGAACGTCTGTTTTGTAAATTTTGTTGCATCATTAGTTCCAAGGATAAAAGAACGTCTTTCCCAATTTCTTAATGTCGGTTGCAACTGTCGTCCACTATAGTTCGGTCGCCTTAAGCAAAATACCCTGTAAATAATATTAACTATTTTGAGGAACGAGAATTTAACGTTTGGTTCACTTCTAAAAATCCTCTTCATTCTCCCCGTATACGTAAGTTTGTCTGGCTTAATTTGTCAAGAGCACCGGATGTTTTTAAGACCGCTAGACACGTGACTTTGAACACACCAATTTTTAGAGAGAGAAAATGAGAAAGACAGTGGAAAAATGGAAGAATTGATCAGAAGAGAAACTTGGAAGACTGATGTTGGATGCAGACACCCGTCAAAATGAAATGACAATGAAATGAAACAACGAAATCGAGAGTTTTGCAAATAAAACATACCGGTATCAGCCATCAAATACTCAGAAGCGTTGTTTGGCGGCTTCAATAATGTATCAGAAAGAAGAAAGCAATCCTACGTAGCAAGAGAGATCATGGTACTGACTTCGAACAAAAGAGAATGATGCCTTTGGCAAAGACGAATTTTGGGTTGATATGAAAATTTTGTGCGCGAAAAAGAAAATGTGAACTATCAGAAGAATTTTAAGAATGTTACGCTCAACATTGTCACTCTTCATGCCTTAGAACTGTCACTGATGTCTTGGCTATAGTATCGTACTCGTTATTGATCTCCGTGAGGTCACTTTCCCCCAACGGATAAACGTAACCGGTTATAAAATGGCTTTCGTCGTTGCTAAGCAATAAGCAAAAAGCAACATGGCGGTAACAAAAACAAGTTTAAGTTCAACTTAGATGTCTTTTCTTATTTTTTTAAATATTTTTCATCGCTGTTGGGAAAAATATAAAAGAATTAAGGTTTTATATGTTTTGTATTGATTTTATGTGAATTTGATCGAACATTGATGATTTTTGGTACAATATTGTCAACATATAAATATGGTCTCTTGGACCGTAGTACCGGACGTTTTTGTGTTTGTATCTCGAAAGTTGCTGCACATTAAATAGATTGCTTGGCTAAGTTGCTGTTTTGGCTGTGTTTCTTATCGCAGAGAAATGCTACACAGTGCACGGCAAACGTCATTTTGAGTTGTTATTTTTCGTAAGCATAAATGAAACACTGACGCATTTCATACAATATTTCAGAGCACACGTTTTGATGATGGTGATGTCAGATATCTCCCTGGAGCCTGGTGAACATAAGATTACTTTCACTGTGACAATTGCTTGTGCTGTTCAAGCAGGTAGGAGCTTAAAACTCGACTTAGGGGCGGATTACATGGAGATATTTCAGCAGGGTTTGAGCTACCCGGGCTGAAATTTCCGCCTGGACCGAAAAATCTATCATGTAATCATTTCAGCCCGGGCTGAAACCACAGTTTAAAATATTCACGCGTGCGTAACTGCGTACCTATTGCTTATGATGACGATAACAAATTAACGACAACTGGCGATCATGCCTCGGATGATCTTCGTAAATTTCAGCCCTGTCTAAACACCAGGCTGAAATTGCTCCATGCAATCGGCCCCTTAACCAGTTTAAAGATATTAAAAGCTGAGGGCGAATTTTTGAACAAGCATTGCCCCACAGATATGATTAAATTCTGGTACTCTTATACCATGATTGGAAGATATTTTTTGGAAGAGTGCTCCATTAAACACAAATCATACTTGCTTTTGCTTATACGCTTGGTATATTTGTGTGCACCCCCTCTCCTCCACGTAAATCCATCCAAGAGGCCATTTGAAGCCATTTCGAAATCGGAGTAATGATCAATAAATATTTTGAAAGTGTATTTTTCAAAGAACACACTACTTTATAAGTGTATATTTTTTGCAATATTTCAGTCGAAAGTGATGCTCCCGTTTTCGAATCAAAGAAAGGCAGACGTATGGCCGTGTACGAGGCACCCAAACCTCAACAATACTTCCATTTGGAGTACAAGCTGATGCCCGATGCTCTGGAACCGATGAAGACGGACGTTGTGATGTATGGGGTCGCCGCTAAGATTTACACCGATAATGATTCAAAAGTGGTGAGAACATGGAAGGAAGGTGAAAAGATATGGATCGCGTGGACGCAAAAGTAAGAAGTGTGACTACTGACATAGCACTGAAGTAAATGGTTTGAGCCCGGGAGTATCGTTACATGTTTGTAAATGTAGATCGTCCAGGTTGGTATAGTCCTGAGAAGGACTGTTTTTGTTGTTGCTTGACTCTGAAGATGACTACTGCTAAGGTTGTCGAAACGTCAGTCAACAACAACAAAAACAGTCCTTCTCAGGACTATACCAACCTGGACGATCTACATTTACAAACATGTGACATAGCACTGTCCACTTATTTGAGTGCTGAGGTCTATCAGAGCATGCTCCCCCCCCCTCCTCCCGCAAGAAAAGTTTAAATTTCAGCCCTAGTTAAGTCATCCTGCTCAGCCATAGCTGGTTGTTACCTCAATCACGGGCTCAAAATGTGTTCAGTAAAGATGACCGATCAACTTCATTTCAGCGCGGTGAAAGTCGTTTTTTTACTCTTCCCTAATACACGTAACTTGCAGAAAATAACGTGAAAAGCTTTTTTTTGAGACCGCACATTCTCGTGTTTTACGTTCTAAGTTCTCCCCATATGTTATCATGCATCGTATGACTGTCACTAAAGAGGTTTGGGGAAAGACATAAAAATGTAGTCAATTAAAACGAAGGTAAAAAGTGAGTGCGTCAACAAGCAATTTAAACCGTTATTTTGAACCCTGCAATACGATACGCAGCACCATCTAAATTATCGCGGTGGTTTATTTTTTACAACGTGTCACCAATCATTTTACGTCTTCATTTGAAGCGTTTCAGTATGGGTGACGAAGGAATTTCTGCTCAGTGCTTTTGAGCATTCTCTCGATCTTATTATATGGGACTCGAAGGAGAAGGTTTCCACCCGCGCCAGATTTGACCGCCCTAAAGCTTTCAGGTTGCCCGAAGGTCCGGAAAATGAAGAGGTGAATACTCCAAGTCAAAATAACGCAAGCAGCAACGTCAAGGCGCTCGTTCTCAGGCAGTCTATCAGTCACGTGCAACTGCAGTTGAAAGAAAGCCGTCAAAACAAAGGTGGGGACTAGTGGCTACATTATATATGGAGGTTTTGATATGAATGCACACAGTCATCACATGGATTGCATATGCTTTGCGGTCGCAAAGTGCTGCCCAAATTGTTATTTCTAATATTGGTAAAAGTTCTTCTGATCCATTCTGTTCCTTTAATATTTATCTTTATTCATGTTGAAATGTCTCACAATTTTGTTCATTATTAGTAAGTAATTGTTTATTAGTAGTTTTTGTTCATTATTAGTTTATCATTATTAGTAAGTAATTGTTTATTAGTAGTTTTTGTTCATTATTAGTTTATCATTATTAGTAAGTAATTGTTTTTTATCTTTGTCAAGATCGTCTTGCACAAACGGCATCGGCACGAACTTTAAAGGACTTTGAAAATGCGGAAGAACAAAGATCGACCACAGCACCGTCCACGGTACAACAGCAGAATACTGACAAACAGAAAGTCAAGCGAGAGCAAAAGCAATCCCCCTACCTGGATAGATGTTCGTCGAAAACTTCTGCTACCCATTTTGAATGAATCCAGGGGGGGGGGGTAATTGCCTTTGTTTCGTTCAATAGTTGAAAGACGATTAAATGGCGTAGCTATGTTGCTATAAAGTAAATGTTTTGAACCCGAGAGTATCGTTACATGCTCGTTAACGATTTCCGCGCGCATGCTCAATGGAGATAACTTCCTTCTATTTCCTCTTTTTCGAATAACTGGTCATGCAATTTGTTTTATTTCAATGTCAGTTTGGCGCGCGCTTTGTGTCAACTTTTTGCAGATTGTATTTAAAAAATTTACTCTCTACCTCTGAACAGTCGTATATTCTGGAGACCTTCGTTAACCAACTAACGTGGCTTGTTTGTGCGCAAGGCTTAAGAATGAAATTGGATGTATTTTGAGATGTTTTACTTAAGTTGCGGTGCTAGGATCAAAATACATCACGACGCCTCGTTTTATGATTCTGTTGGTTAAAAATTTCTAAAGAATAATTCAAGCTTACGAGAAGAATTTTATATAAAGTATACTGCATTTCAGATACAATATATTCGATATAACTTACTCTAGATTGGCTACTGTTTGAACACAAAGCAACTATCTCTCCTTAAAGTGTAAACATTTTTTCTATATTTTTTGACATTAACTACATTTCATATGTAGAAACTAAATCCAGTTTTAGTTTTTAATCGGCGCATTACACGTAATCACATTTGACACGTGATATCTTATGTCACGTGATTTCTTATTGCACGTGCATTGCGCTGTTCTCAGGACATGTACGACCTTTTTCTATCATATCCATATAGATTACTCTCCAAACACCGGCACCATCCGTTGCAACGAAGACAAGTGAGCTTGCCAAAGTTCAAGTGCGCATGGACGAGAACAAGTGTAGTCAATGGCTGTCCATTGCCAAACTTGCCGGCCTTTCTGAGCCCTTTTCAAATAACGAAAGGATTTTGAGTTCAGATTTTTCTGAGGATAAAAAAAGATCGAGCGGCGAGAAGGAAAAACGAAGGATGAAAATAGATGCATTGGGTAATTTTTTATGAATTATTTTGTGTAATGGCATTTTTATAACGCATGTATAATAATGCTAGCGATTGTAGTAAAGTAGCTAGAACCAGGTTTTTCATTGCCCTTCAGAAATCAGCCAAAGAGGATCGAGGCGAAAATTGAAGAAGGAAGATCAAAAAGGGGCTTTTCTTGCTGCCTATTCGCGGGCTAACGGTATTGCGACGATCAAGATTCGCCTTGCCTTACTTTTTGCAGGCTGCAAAACGGTCACGGAAAGACTAAATGAGAAAGTAAACAGTCTTGAAGATCTCATGGTGTCCGTATCGCTCGACAAACCGTTACTATCCGAGGAGCAGAAGAAGGAACTAAATCCTATGGTGATAAAGCTTTGCTCTGTCAGTAATCTTCCCAATAAACCACTCTCATATAAACAATTGAATGAAAAGTAAGATTTTTTGATTAGCGTTGCCATTGATATCAATATTACGTGCATTGAGCATTTGAAAATTTGAAGCTGGGAAAGGCAATAGGCCGCCATATTCAAAAGGTGATAGAGGTGCTTGCTTTTATGCTTGCTATTATGCCGAGGCAAAATTGTCACGTTTTAACTGCGCATGCTCAACTGTAGAAAATATTTCGAGTGTTTTTTAAGTGTAGGAAACATTTATGTATAGTAACCTAAGATTGATGGTGCGTGTATACGTATTTCGATCTGTTTTGAGAATATGTGAAGCTGCCAACCGTTTTCAAACATCATTAAGTCTTCCAAAGCTATCCATGTGTAAGTCTTGTTAAGTATCACAGAACGCAATGGATGAATAAGGCTACCCCCGGCTCAGCAAATCAAACAAATGGAAGAAAAATGTCAACAACAAAACCCGAAATTAACCAAATTTTTAGAGTAACCCTGTAATACCAGCGACATTTGCTTTTCCTGTGATGAGTTGAACTGTCGAATCTAAATTTTGCAGTTTGTTTAAAGATATTACGATTATATTTTAATGGTCCTCAACTTGTCAGTTGTTTTAACAGTGGTTTTAACGTCCCATCAGTTTCTACCGTGGCAGCCAATGAACATGCTCTAAGAATTTTTCAATGGCCCGTGATTGGTCAGTTATTATATCACGGGTTATAAAATCCACTCAGCTACTGCTGAGGCAGCCAATCAAAATGTCGAAGGGTAATTTGAAAATACTGAAATGACACCAGTTGATTTTCGTGGGGTTAGGTATGGTATTCGTCTAAGTGGGAGGTAATTCTAGCCAAACTTGTTACAACTTAAATCATCGAGTGCCTTCATTTGATTTAAAGGTGCGCACCAGTCTTCGCGCAGTACGAATTTCTAAAGCAACCCTTACATCGAACTTTGGGTTCTCCGCACGGCCGCAATGTCTACTGGGATGACATGAACGTGGTGTTACTGGGTGTCATGGATCAAGGGGAACTTCAAGAGTTCTTAGAGGGTCCGCATCTTCGTGTCGAGGTACACGATAGGGATAGGGACGAGAAAGGGAAAAAATACAACGCGGATTTATTCGGTGATAATCCTGAAGACGAGATGATCAGCAACGTTTGTATTGTGGCAGGTTAGATGTTTTAAACTGGGTACGTAGAGCGTACGATTTTTTAGTTCTATGTAGGGGGTGGCCTGCGTACAGGCAACCCATGAAAACATTAATGTAACTTTTCAACTGTCTGTTCAGTTGCTGGTTAAATATTTAAACACTAGATACGCAAAGCGAAATTTTTGTACAATATAGGAGCTGGCCTGCGCACAGACAACTCATGAAAACATTGATGTATCTTTTCAACTATCTGTTCTATCTATCAATATTTACATTTTCTAATTTCCTATTTGCAGGGCGCCGAACTTTACATAATCCTTTCAAAGGTAAAGATAGAGCTTGGGATCCCTATGGAGTAGCAAAACTGGACCTTTCCCCCCTTCTGTTGGGTCAACGTTGCTTACATGTGTCAATCCCAATCCACAACTGTCACATTCCAGATCCCACAGTGGGACACGATCGACCGGGAGGCTCTGTTGTCGGGCATGCTGGAAGCGTTGACGGACCAGGTAAGTAAGGTTGACTTTGTTTAGCGCTTTGGAGACAGTTATCTATGGGCAAAGTAAAATTTCTTTGCTTCTAAACAATTAAATTACGAGCTCAAGATTTGTATGTCGTTATGAAGGCGAAGTATTGTAATTGTTTTAGCAGAACCCTTGTAGTTTTCTAGTTTTAATGCATTTGTTGACATCGTTATTGAAAAGGAACGACTCTTGCTCAACGCAATTCTTTAAATACTCTATATTTTTACCCGATTACCGTAACATTCGATCACAAATACTCGCTCTTTATATCAAACACAATCTTCCTCAACAGAAGATGAACCGCTGCCTTCGGCGAATTACATCGAGGCGGGCTCAGAGCTAAAGATAAAAGTTGAAGTTGCAACACCGCTGACCACCGTCAACGAAGTGCGCGAGAGAATGGCACATCCTGATAAAGTGGAAAATCGTGAAGAGGCAAGAATTTAGTACAATGTTGATGTAGTCCGTGGCAATAGCTCAAAAAATTAAATATGTCTCTTATAATCCACAGAAAAAGTGCAATATTCTCTTTATAGAGCATGTGAAATGCAATATCCAGACATAGAAATTGCTGCAAAATAGAATGCAACATTTTTTATTTAGCGGTCCTAAGCGATATTTTTTGATTTCCAGCAATTTCATTGGCTGCTTGAGCGGGCGGCTTTTTACGAAAGTTATCACAGCAAGAGTGCATTTTACTATCCAAACGATTTTACTGTCTCAACATCAAGTTGCATCAGGCCATCGGGCATTTTACAACGCGAATTTCTTCACAATAAAAATAAAATAATAACTATGTTATTTACCGTTTAGGTCGTACCGCCCGGAAAAATATTTTCACTCGGTCTCAAAAGCGTCCCTCGGCCTCGGGCCACAACTCGTGAAAATATTTTTTCCGTACGGACCTCCAAACCCGTAAATAACATCTATTTATTTTTTGTTTGCAGTGTCCTTTCGCTCGCTTGATTTGCATATTCGACTACAGCAACGTAGAATTCTTGAAAGAGCTACAAAACGAGATCACAGAGATTAACTCGGCTGCTTTGGAGCTTCATAATTTACCTGAACATATCATCGAGGCTGCTTTATCAACATATAAACTGTCAGAGTAAGTTGATTGCAAATTTGCTAAAATAGGATGTATATTTTTACATTAAGACAGCATGTAACAGGATCAACTACACTACACTACACTGCACTACACTGTACTACACTGTACTACACTTCATTACACATTGCACTGTACTACACTGTACTACACTTCGTTACACATTGCACTACACTGCACTGTACTACACTGTACTACACTTCATTACACATTGCACTACACTGCACTGTACTACACTGTACTACACTGTACTACACTTCATTACACATTGCACTACACTACACTGTACTAGACTGTACTACACTTCATTTCACATTGCACTGCACTGAACTGCACTGTACTACACTGTACTACACTTCTTTACACATTGCACTACACTACACTGTACTACACTGTACTACACTTCTTTACACATTGCACTACACTGCACTACACTACACTACACTGTACTACACTACACTACATTAAACTACATTACACTGCAGTGCGCTACACTCTACTACACTACGCCAGAACCTTTACCACAGTATAGGGAATATTTTCCATAGTGAGCAAAAAGAATGGAAAACATTGAATATTATAACTGGATTTGTTTCAATATGTTTTTCCATAGTGAGCAAAAAGAATCTGAAACATTGAATATTTTAACTGCATTTGTTTCAATATGTTTTTCCATAGTGAGCAAAAAGAATCTAAAACATTGAATATTTTAACTGCATTTGTTTCAATATGGTTTTCCATAGTGAGCAAAAAGAATCTAAAACATTGAATATTTTAACTGCATTTGTTTCAATATGGTTTTCCATAGTGAGCAAAAAGAATCTAAAACATTGAATATTTTAACTGCATTTGTTTCAATATGGTTTTCTATAGTGAGCAAAAAGAATCTGAAACATTGAATATTTTAACTGCATTTGTTTCAATATGGTTTTCCATAGTGAGCAAAAAGAATCTAAAACATTGAATATTATAACTGGATTTGTTTCAATATGTTTTTCCATAGTGAGCAAAAAGAATCTGAAACATTGAATATTTTAACTGCATTTGTTTCAATATGTTTTTCCATAGTGAGCAAAAAGAATCTAAAACATTGAATATTTTAACTGCATTTGTTTCAATATGGTTTTCCATAGTGAGCAAAAGAATCTAAAACATTGAATATTTTAACTGCATTTGTTTCAATATGGTTTTCCATAGTGAGCAAAAAGAATCTAAAACATTGAATATTTTAACTGCATTTGTTTCAATATGGTTTTCTATAGTGAGCAAAAAGAATCTGAAACATTGAATATTTTAACTGCATTTGTTTCAATATGTTTTTCCATAGTGAGCAAAAAGAATCTGAAACATTGAATATTTTAACTGCATTTGTTTCAATATGTTTTTCCATAGTGAGCAAAAGAATCTAAAACATTGAATATTTTAACTGCATTTGTTTCAATATGGTTTTCCATAGTGAGCAAAAGAATCTAAAACATTGAATATTTTAACTGCATTTGTTTCAATATGGTTTTCCATAGTGAGCAAAAGAATCTAAAACATTGAATATTTTAACTGCATTTGTTTCAATATGGTTTTCTATAGTGAGCAAAAAGAATCTGAAACATTGAATATTTTAACTGCATTTGTTTCAATATGTTTTCCATAGTGAGCAAAAGAATCTGAAACATTGAATATTTTACCTGGATTTGTTTCAATATGTTTTTCCATAGTGAGCAAAAAGAATCTGAAACATTGAATATTTTAACTGCATTTGTTTCAATATGTTTTTCCATAGTGAGCAAAAGAATCTAAAACATTGAATATTTTACCTGGATTTGTTTCAATATGTTTTCCATAGTGAGCAAAAGGAATCGAAAACATTGAATATTTTACCTGGATTTGTTTCAATATGTTTTTCCATAGTGAGCAAAGGAATCGAAAACATTGAATATTTTACCTGGATTTGTTTCAATATGGTTTTCCATAGTGAGCAAAAAGAATCTAAAACATTGAATATTTTAACTGGATTTGTTTCAATATGTTTTTCCATAGTGAGCAAAAAGAATCTGAAACATTGAATATTTTAACTGCATTTGTTTCAATATGTTTTTCCATAGTGAGCAAAAGAATCTAAAACATTGAATATTTTAACTGCATTTGTTTCAATATGGTTTTCCATAGTGAGCAAAAGAATCTAAAACATTGAATATTTTAACTGCATTTGTTTCAATATGGTTTTCTATAGTGAGCAAAAGAATCTAAAACATTGAATATTTTAACTGCATTTGTTTCAATATGGTTTTCCATAGTGAGCAAAAAGAATCTAAAACATTGAATATTATAACTGGATTTGTTTCAATATGTTTTTCCATAGTGAGCAAAAAGAATCTGAAACATTGAATATTTTAACTGCATTTGTTTCAATATGTTTTTCCATAGTGAGCAAAAAGAATCTAAAACATTGAATATTTTAACTGCATTTGTTTCAATATGGTTTTCCATAGTGAGCAAAAAGAATCTAAAACATTGAATATTTTAACTGCATTTGTTTCAATATGGTTTTCCATAGTGAGCAAAAGAATCTAAAACATTGAATATTTTAACTGCATTTGTTTCAATATGGTTTTCTATAGTGAGCAAAAGAATCTGAAACATTGAATATTTTAACTGCATTTGTTTCAATATGTTTTCCATAGTGAAAAAGAATCTGAAACATTGAATATTTTAACTGCATTTGTTTCAATATGTTTTCCATAGTGAGCAAAAGAATCTAAAACATTGAATATTTTAACTGCATTTGTTTCAATATGGTTTTCCATAGTGAGCAAAAGAATCTAAAACATTGAATATTTTAACTGCATTTGTTTCAATATGGTTTTCCATAGTGAGCAAAAAGAATCTAAAACATTGAATATTTTAACTGCATTTGTTTCAATATGGTTTTCTATAGTGAGCAAAAAGAATCTGAAACATTGAATATTTTAACTGCATTTGTTTCAATATGTTTTTCCATAGTGAGCAAAAAGAATCTGAAACATTGAATATTTTACCTGGATTTGTTTCAATATGTTTTTCCATAGTGAGCAAAAAGAATCTGAAACATTGAATATTTTAACTGCATTTGTTTCAATATGTTTTTCCATAGTGAGCAAAAAGAATCTAAAACATTAAATATTTTACCTGGATTTGTTTCAATATGTTTTTCCATAGTGAGCAAAAGGAATCGAAAACATTGAATATTTTACCTGGATTTGTTTCAATATGTTTTTCCATAGTGAGCAAAAGGAATCGAAAACATTGAATATTTTACCTGGATTTGTTTCAATATGTTTTTCCATAGTGAGCAAAAAGAATCTGAAACATTGAATATTTTAACTGCATTTGTTTCAATATGTTTTTCCATAGTGAGCAAAAAGAATCTAAAACATTGAATATTTTACCTGGATTTGTTTCAATATGTTTTTCCATAGTGAGCAAAAGGAATCGAAAACATTGAATATTTTACCTGGATTTGTTTCAATATGTTTTTCCATAGTGAGCAAAAGGAATCGAAAACATTGAATATTTTACCTGGATTTGTTTCAATATGTTTTCCATAGTGAGCAAAAGGAATCGAAAACATTGAATATTGTAACCGGATTTCAAATTATTGATGGCGTTCGTCACATGTTTGTCTTGGAGGGCTTACGAACGAAAGGAATCAAACGCTTAGTGGCGATTTTACCTTTTCACAATAATGGTAAGCAAATATTCTTCACCTTTAAGGTCTTTAGTGAGTGTTGCATGATTATCGAACGCTCTAGAAAATTCTGCGATAAATTTAGACGATTAGAATTGTGCCAGGTTTCATATATCTACAAATTTTCGGAATACGTGCCTTTTTACACACACTGCACGATCCTGAAGGTTTATTTGAAATTCTCGACTTACAATTCGGTCATATTTGTGTTGTGATGGTAAAGAATACTTTATCAGTGTTATTGTGGGCACCAGTCGACGTGGGTGTGTGCAGCGTTGTTGGGGAATCCCAAAAGAATGAAACCTATACAGTGCTGCCACTCGTAGGGAAAATCCCCTACAGTAGCGGGATTTAGTGGTTTGTAGGTGGTAGGGGAAACCTACGGGGAAAACTGTAAATTGTAGGGGGATTGTTGGGGGAAAAGAAAATTGTTTAAAAATGACCCTCATTTTTGCCCAAAACACTCTTTTCTTCCTGTGTTCTCATCATTTAGCAAGTGATTGTAACAGAATCTTTCTTTTGGCACATTTTGTGACCATATATGGCAATAGAAGATCAGCAACTTAGATAAACTCAGTGCGTCATTTGCGCCACCTGCATGTCATTACTTCCTACGCCAAATTACTAACTTTGTCGTCTAGATATTCTTCGTTTTCAATGAATCGTTTTTTGTATGCATTTTTTAAAAACAGACTAAAAAATTCAATGGTCTGACTCGTCGTAGGTATATAATAGGGGGATATGTTGCTGTGTAAGGGAAAAGTAGGGGAAAACAAGAAAAATCATCGTAGGGGGAGGTAGGGGGGAAATAAAGTTTTGGTAGGTGCAATGTGCATACACAGAGTGGCAGCACTGATCCTATACAAGTCTTCGGATTTAAACATGGCGAATCAAGGCACTTTTGTTACTCTTTTTAAATCCAGCGCAAATTGCGTCAACCTTTTACTTGGCCAATTGTTTAAAAAGTTTGTGCACATTTCCTTTGGTAATTGTTACCGACCGACCACACTGCCTAGTAAAGGCTTAAGTGAATCCAAATTCGACTGAATCCAAATTCAAACGATTTGTCTTGGGCGCTTATGTTTGCTAGAAAAAAAAGCTATGCAAACATTTTTTCAATGTTTCGAGTGAAAAATCATCGCGGAATACTGCACAGAACGACATTTTCTTCTTTTAGTTTCATTTCGCGTAAAATGTTTTCTATTTGCAAGTAATCTTTTGTGAGTGTATATTCCGAATACTCGGTATTTTATGAAGCTCATAAAATAAAGTGTATGATTGAATCTTGATCTTCTTAACTACAGACGATGAAACGGTGAAGGCTTTATTCAAGTCAGATATGTGCTTCTCGGGGAGGTTGTACGTTTCATTGGACGTCGATCTTTGCCGAGTTCGTCTTCACGACTCTTTGACGAACATCATGCAAAAACCGTTGTTATACGTTCGTGATATTGTACCAAGACCTTGCTTTGAATGTTTGAGTAGACTTGATCAGGTTAGGCTTTCTCTTAGTTTGACTGATTTACTAAATTGCATGACAAATCTAACTGTTTTTTGTTCTGTGTTCATTTATTGTCATTCATTCTATTGATTGGTATAAATATATATATAAGTTTGAAAATTGGTAATCCAGGCGTTTAATACATAAAAAATGAAAGTTTCTCCAGATTGTTTAAAATTATTTTACTGAACTCAGTTCATTTGCTCACCAATCTAAGTGTGTATCTCAGTACTTCTCCTTACCAATTTAAATCTATATCTCGGTCTTTCTCCTTAACAATCTATGTCTCCTTTCTTACCTATTAAAGTCTTCCGCCTGACCTATCTATATCTTCTTCTTTGCGAATCTAAGTCTATAACTCAATACTTGTCTTCACCAATCTAAGTCAATATCTCACCTCTTTTCCTTAAAGTCTATATTTCAATTCTCCTTACCGATACGTCTGTCTATAAGTCCCTACAAGCATTTCTGTCCTTCTCTTTAGCAAAGTTAGTCTTCCTCTATACCAATATAACTTTATATATTTGTCTTTCTCCTTTCTGTTTAATTAGTCTTTTGAAAATTATGTTTTGAAAATTTCCAGATTCTCAAGGCTTCAAAGCTTCGTGATGTTGTTAAAAACGATCTTTTCCCAACCACGGATATGCTTTTATCGGCCAGCCGTGAGTTTGGCGTACCATTGACATTGGAAGATTTTGGAGGTAAGAGATGGGATAATGATGTACACATTGACTGAATTATTTAGCTCTAATAACTTGCCATCTCCTATATGTCAACAGAAGCGGGACAGCATTGCATTGATGAGTTTGAAATCGAAGGGGACAATTTTCATGAAGTAAACGAACAATCTCGAAAGAGACAGTGGACGCCATTGAAACTGAGCAATCCAGAATATTTAGAGTTCTTGAAGAATCGTCGAAACAGTGATCGCAATTTTATCATGGAAAATGTTGTAAGTATATTTTGCTGTTCATTATTGTGCTCCTTCACTGGAAAAACAATGAGTGGAATAAATTTTCCAAAGAAATTTATAATAATTTTCCCAAAAATATCCCGTTGGGGTAAAATTGGTTGGTATTACCCTAACATGCCATTTGAAAAGAAGTCAATCTTCAGCTTAAAGTGCCTATGACCTGAAAATTTTTATGTTTGCAATGACCAGAACTTTTGAAATGACAGTATACTTTCTAAAACAGTTAATGCATATCTCTTTTTCTTCGCGAGATATTGAAGTTTATGTTATTTGCATTTCATCCAACTTGTGACGTCATATTGCAGAATGAGTTCTAAAAATGTTTCAAATACTCTGTCAGTTTTCTGAAAACTTTAGGCTGATACTAATAGGCAGCATTTTATACCATCCAACACGTCACAACAAATGAAAGTATGTCCTTGTGAAGTAAAGTATCGTTAAATATACCTAATACTACTAGTACTCATTATGCACTTGACGTCATAAGTTAGATAAATCGGACATAGCATAAACCTTAATATCTCGAGAATTAAAAGTGATATGCATTGACTGTTTTAGAAAGTACACTGTCATATTAAAATTTTCTTGTTATAGGCACTTTAATAGATGATCTATCAAAGGCAGACTAGTTTTACAGAACTAGGCTCAAGATGATCTTGTTAGAATTTTGTTTTTTTAAACAGCGATGGATTTAGGAGGGAGGGTTGTGGTGGAAGTTTTCACTCCTCCTAGCCTTGGCTGGATGGTGTATGAGTGGTGGGGGTTTTCACTCCTCCTAGCCTTGGCTGGATAGTGTATGAGAGGGGTGTGGTGGAGGTTTTCACTCCTCCTAGCCTTGGCTGGATGGTGTATGAGAGGGGTGGGGGAAGTTTTCACTCCTCCTAGCCTTGGCTGGATGGAGGTGGTGGGTGTTTTCACTCCTCCTGGCCTTGGCTGGATGGTGTATGAGATAGGTGTGGGGGGGTTTGCACTCCTCCCAGCCTTGGCTGGATGATGTATGAAAAGGGTGCCGGGGGGTTTGCACTCCTCTTTACCTTGGCTTGATGGTGTATAAGATGGGGGGAGTTTCACTCCTCCTAGCCATGGCTGTGGTGTTTTGGAGGGGTGCATTGGGGCTTGTACACCCAACCTTGGCTGAATAGTGTATGGGAGGGGTGAAAATTTCCATAGTTCAACGATTAGCGTTTGATGAAGCACACTTTCAAAAATCTCCCAATCATAAAAAGGTAACAGAATGTAAAAAACAAAGTTTGACTTGGTTCTGAAAAGCATCGTGGATGACGATGATTTGAATTGTATTTCAGTTCACTCTTTCCTTATTTTGTTTTTCTATCATTACAGCTCAAAATTCATTCAAACAGCCAAAATAAAAAGCCAGAAACAGTCACTACGTGTGACAGCGCTGCTCACAATTACAGCATTCAATCTTTGAACTCCACAGAACTTTCCAAACAGAAACTCAGAGACCTTCTTAATGAGGTACATGGTTTGCATTTGACCATACAGTTATAGAAGTTTTGTTTGTTTTGTTTCATGAAATATAATTAAAACTTTTAAATAAAATTAAAATTTTAAATTCATAAAATTAAAACCAATGAAATTAAAACTTTTGACTACCTCATGACAAACTTTTAAGTTATAAAAAAAAGAACATACAAACGATATTCACTGTTGGCTAAAATTATGTGCTAATGGACGATTGTTGTTATGAAATCCTTAATTGGATCACGAAACTTAGTCTTGACCTTCAGTTAGCTTCAAGTTTCCTCATCTTTACCACAGTTAGTATTTACTCCATTGCACTGGTTTACATGCTAAGGATATTTTAAATTATACTTAGTCTTGATTACGAAAGCGTCAAGTTTCCTCATCTTGACAAGTGATGCCATCTTCACAAGCACTCTGTTGCACATATTCTCTTCCCAACACATCCATGATATTTTGATGTTTATGATGGAGACTTTACGAAATCGTGCATCATATGATTCTGGCATTGAAAGAATGAACTTATTTTATCAGTTCCTTTCATTTAGGATCCAAAAGGTGCTTACACATATTGTCCAGACTATAACTCCGCAAGCGTAGAGTTGTCCGAAAAAGTCTCTGCGGACATTCAAATAAGAAGGGATGTAGAGAAAAAGAAATGGCTTACATCTGTTGGTTTCCTGACATTCTGTCCAAGAACTGCCTTGGAGTCGAACCGCCATCCCCTTCAACCTGATAAATCACGCATCGCGGAGCTAAGCAAGGTAAACATATTGAGGGACATTTGTGGATAGATTTCTCTGTGTTTTAGTGTTTTCAGAGATTTGATGTGTGGGTTTTCCCTTGGTAAAATCCCTTTTATACAGCACCGTCACTAGAAGGTTCATTGGGAGAGGAGGGGGTATTTATTCATCTATTCAATTGTCTCTCACTGATTTCTTTTGAAAAGAAACTAATTTTCAAAAGAAAGCAGTCAAGCAAAGTTGAATATATAAATAAATACCTCCCCCTCCCCCAAATCAAATTTCTAGTGACGGCCCTCCCCGTATAATCAATTTAGTATTGCTGTTTTTTTCACATGCTCGAAAGCTTTAAACACGACATCAACCTATATGTTATACATCCGTGTGAATCTGTTTACAAACGCTTTAATTTTAATAAACTCGGCGCAGGCGCACTATACTTGCAAATAAACGCCATTTTGATGTAAACAGACAGGAACTCTGACGAATAACTGAGTTAAGTAGATGAAGGAGAAAATGACAAAGATCTCCGGAAATTTTGTGCCTTTGTGAATTCCATCGGTGAAATATGTTTACTATTGCGTTTTCTTTGTCGAGATTTAAAAGCTCCAAGTATACCGAGCAATTTCTCAAAAGCGATTTTTTCCATAGCCTTGGAGAGAGAATGTACTTCATGGAAATATTTTGAAACCGACTGTTGACCGGTAAGAATTCTTCGACATTTTTAATGAAAACTATAAATGAACAAATGTCTTGAAAATTCGCATTTGTTTAACTGTCAATATTTTTGTCACCAAGCACTCAGTTCCCATGGAAACACCGTGACAAAGACATGGACACGATTACCCGTGTTCCCGAGCTAAAGTACATGAGCTCGATCCACCTGTTTGGAGAGACCCGCGAACGGGAAAAGCGTGATGCGTTTGACAAGGATTTCGAAATATGGCAATCGAGGTTGGCCGTGGATGACGTACGCTTCCGAACCCATCGATGTCTTTTGTCGACGGAATTGAGGGAGCGAGGCAAGAAAGCAGCAAATTCGATCTCAAAACTCGAAGACATTTTGAAAGACCGGCCACAAAAATTCTCCCTGAAGGAGAAGAATTTGAAATTGGAGAAAATACCACCTCTGAGCACATTGAATGGTGAAACAGGGAAGCTGAGAGTGGCCGAGGAAGTTAAAGTGGAACATACAGGCGGATTTTTACCGGGGCCACGGACGGAAAGAAGTTGGTTGATGGAAGGGAACAGAGTTCCTACGTTAACTGATAATGATAAAAAAATTATTAAAACAAAAGATGAAGATTTCAGGTACAATTGTTATTTTGATAAAACAGTCATACTGATTACGCTAAGTTTCCAAAACACGGTACCGAAACTTGATTTCAGGCAGTTGCAGGATGGGTCAGAATACATTAAGGATAATATATATTTTCATATTAAAACACTTGAGAACGAATTCTATGATGAGTAATTCAGAAATAAATATTAGAAATTCCTAATCAACAGCGTTTTTAAAAAACTGTTTCAAATTTAAAATGAGCTTCAAAAATATATATGACCTACCTTAGATCCGCCACTGGTTTCTGGTACAAACCATTTTTTAACGATTGGGGTTTTGTTTCGAAAAGTAGAGAAATGCTCTGTTTTTTGAAACAAAGTTTGGGTAACAATATTTTGGAAACGTGTTTTTGCATCTTGTTTCAGTGTATGACCTGCTCTGCGACAAAATTTTTCTCGCAAGATTTTTTATGTAATTCTGATTCCCCCACGTTTTATCTTTGTAGCCATTGTGGGGGGGGGAGTTCTTTATTGTATGAAGTGGGCGATCGAAAGGGGATTTCCAGAAAACATTTCTATTTCATGGTGATTTTGGCAACTTCTTATCCTCTTTCTAGACACCGACCATTGCCTAATGTAATCACATATTGCTCATCATTTATTAAAATTAATAAGTTAATTCTTAACTCAGTTACTTTATTAATCTACATTCGAAGTTAACCAACTTATTCATATGTCCATTTATCCTAGATTGGTGATTAAAGCAAAGTCAATTTAATCACATATTGCTCATCAGTTATAAAAATTTAATCTGCATCACTCTATCTAGATTGGAAGTTAATCAACTCATTCATTATCCGTTTATCCTAGATTGGTGTTTAAACCAAAGTCAAAAATTTATCAACGTCCAATAAAACCACTGCTACCTATAGAACGCGAGAGTTATCTATTTTCTTCAACGACTAAGAAATCCATCGGCTCGAAGCTAGATTAGAGCGACTATTTTACTTATTTTAATACAAATGACGATTTTTGTAAATAGAGGTTTTAATCATATATTTTCAGAATCTGTACAAATTATTTTCCCTCCCCCCCAATGTGTTCGTAGTTACACAAATAAATAATTATCATAATTTTGTCAGATTCGTTTGAAGGATGGTAAATATTAGTATACGTAATTCGTTGGAGCAATTGCAAATATATACATTAAATATTGTTGAATCATTAAATCGTCATCACTTCTGCCTTTGATTATCACAGCACATATATGGGAAAGGCTTCATTTGAATGAGCAGATCAACGTATTCCATAATTTTAAAAAGTCCTAAAATGTAATCGGCTTACGGTGGATTTGTACAGAAGAATTTTATTCGAATCCATTTCTTACGTCCATAACTTCAACTCAAGTTTGCATTTTGCAGTAGAAAGCATGCGTAGAAACGCTGATTTACAGCAAGACTGCACGCATTTCGAAAGAAGTTAACTGTTAAAATTCAATTTGATCAAAACAATTTTACGACCAGCTGAAGTCTGACCTCTAGCAAGTCCAAATTTACTAATACAAAGACTTCATAAGGGCGATTATTTTACTATTGAAAAAAGAAACACCAAGGCAGATACGCCGTCATTTGTATGCCTTTGAAATTATTAGTTTTCTTTAGTAAAGGCTATGGAAACATCACACAATTCAAAGGTAAAGCCGAATCAAAATCATTCAGACATGCTTTATATAAAATCAACTGAAGATGAATTATTCTTCCCGTTCGCGACAACAGCGTTATTGTTTTCTACGCTTGCGGTACTTTTGACCTGCGGTCTCTTTACTGGCGCATATTCGGATCTAATGTTCTCGTTGATAGATTCTCTCGCGCGTACGCATCCCCAGAAGTTATATTTTTTGTTCTTTTTGTGTATGTGTTTCATATCTACGCGGCCAATAGCGTTGAGCTCGTCCATACTCTTGCTAGTTTGTTTATTACCTTTGGGTTTCTTCTGAAACCAGCGTGGCTTAGAAAAAACACCTTTTTTCTGAGGGCTTAGTGTATCAGGTGTGCTCTTCAGCATAGCAGGGTCTACATCCACGGCGCGTTCGTGTGGCTCGCCCATTTCGTCATTTTCATGCTTTGGAGCGACGTTTGCATCACCCACGCGATCCATTGAGATCTCTCGTCCATCAGTGCGAACTTTATCTATCCCGTTGTCGTCAGATTCCTGGTGCGTTCTCACTCTTCGTGACAATAATTTTTCTCCTCCTCATTCGTTCTTCGTCGGAAATAACCGTGGGTCGGGTACGATTCTTCGTTTCTGACTCGTCACTTGTCGACATGTCGTCGGGAAAGCGATCACCAAAGAACGTTTTGCGGTCTTGAGGTGTCGTGACGTAGGATCCGCTGTCTGAACCTCGGTCTGAATTCCGGTCGGAGTAGCGTTCCCACATGCGGTCTTGGTAACCAGCGGACATCCGATCCGAGTAGCGATCTGTGTAGTCAGATGTCGGACTCAATCTTCCCGAACGACTTTGCTGTGGTCGCGTTCTTGTGGCATTGGGACTAAGAATTCCACTATCCTTTGATTGCAATTCCATTTTCAAATTTTCCAATTCGACGCTCATGCGTATTATGTCTTCCTCTTGGTGCTGGCAAACGCGCTCAAGTCTTTTTAGTTTCGTGGTCAGACTTTTCTCGCGCCTTCTCGCCGCGTTTAGTTCATGAGTGAGTTGGTTTTCTTTGTCCATGGCGTGTTCGAGTTCGTCTAAGGCTTCGGTGAGGTCCGCTTCCAAGTCGTCTGTCTCTCGGCTGTTTCCATTGAGAAGTTTCTGGAAATATCAAGTGAACTCATAGTGTCAAAAGTTTCTCTCCAAAGGCAATTTTTGAAACAACTGAAAGCGAAGCTTGAGTTTCCTTCAAATGACGGTAAATAGATGATTACACAAAGCAGGTTACTTTGTCTAGACAAGTTGAAATGCGCACGCATGAAATCAAGGAAATCAAACACTTAAATGCCTATGTAACTCTCAGGGAAATTATCTACTTCGATAGAGTTGACGATTTTAAGAACATTCGCAATGTATTTTATAAGACGAAAATTTAGTCTTCCTTGACTTTTTGGGCGTAAACTATATCGTCAAAAAGCAGTGCGTTCTTCAATGTACATACGTCACGTCCGGTGAACTAGACCCAGTCACAGCACCTCACGGTAAAGCACGAAAAAAGCAAACATTGAGGCCCAAAAAGTCGAGGAAGATCAAATTTTAGTTTTATAAAATATATTGCGAATGGCCAACTCTACCTAGATAGATTATTTCCCTAAGGGAGATAAAGGCACATTAAAATCATTAACCTGTATTGCACTGGCCGTTGGGCTCTGGGGTGAGATACACCCAAATTTTGGTGTTTTAATTATTTGTATTTTTCGTCAACCGAAAAGTCAATGAGATATAGTTGCAACTTTCTAAAGTCTACAATTTTAATTGTTTTACCAAAGCCTTGCTACCCTACAGTTGCAACTCACCTGTGTGTTGAGACCAGTGTGAACTCTAAAGCAGTGCTGTAGAACTAAATTTATCAGAGGGGGGCTCTCTTGACGAAGCTGAAGCCATGAAATTATGAAAAATTACCCATTTCAAAGGAAGAAGAGGGCGCTCCTCCCCCAAGCGCCCCCCCCTCCCCCACCACCACCACTTCTACAGCACTGCTCTTAAGGAACATTCAGTTTTAATATGGCTAGCCTGAGTAACTCGTTTCGTGTAAAACCCACTCATTTCAGGCCCATTTATATACGTCCAAATATTTTTATATCAGAAGCATGGAAAGTTTGAAGTTTGACGTTGGCTCTAGTTGGCTATTGTGGTATGCAATTTGTGCCTAGTCCCAGGCTCACTTACCTCGCGTTCCTTTTGTTCCATGAAAAGCCGCAACTTTAAATCGAAATTCTCTTTCTTTAAATCTTGAATGAGCTGCAAAAACAAACAGAAAGTTCCTTGAACACCAGAAAATAATGTGGACTTTAGAATAGAAAAAATGTTTCTTTCCATCGCAAGACAATGTTTTTTCAGAGAGTTTTCTTGCTACTTACCCATTCCTGGTCTTTCACTGTATGCGGAGCTGGCGAATCTATAAAAATTGTCAGAAATAACTATAAATAAGAATGATAGAATTGCTCGTGATGTAAAAACTATTTTAAATCACTCCCTCATTTATTAAAACTAACAAAGCACTTTGTTTGTGTTTCGAAATTTGTCGCGAAACAGTCCTCGCGTTTCACGTTCTCTGAGAAAATATTCGCGCGATAATCAAAACAATTTACAAGAAGAATGTTCTTTATTGCAATTAGAATATTTCTTCTGGACAATGCTGGAATCAGTGTATTTCTCGTGAGTTTGAACAGTGACTTTGTAATTTGTGAACATTCTCGTGGCATTTTTAAAATTAAATTTCTTTAGTAACCGTGGTTTTGCATGTACTGTTTAAACAACACGAAACACTTTTCAAACGAAATGTAGTTGTATTAATCTAAAATAAGCCGAATTATATTCTTGTTGTGACTGAATACATCTGTCCGTAACATCTGCCATTCTTGAAGCGGAAAAACAACTACCGTCTCAGGTTGAAGATATTACTTATATCCCTTGTCTGCTTTGCTTATAGCTTTATATTTTCAAATGTAAAAGTTTAGCCCTAAACAACACGCACAGTGGAATAAGCTACGTTCATGTGTTCTAATGAGCATCATAAGGGAATAAAAAGACGCCATGTTGCAATTACTTGTGAGACTCGATTTTAGAATTTTTTACTTTAAATAGATCTAAAGATGAAACACATCGTTCAAACCGATTACTCGAATGCTTAAACGTGCGTTAAAAAAATTTGAACAGATGGCAGAAATCGTACAAAATTCATGAGAGGCACCTCTTGAAAAGCCTCTTATTTTAAACATCAGTTTCTCAATAAATATTCAGCTGATATACAAAAGAAAACTGACCTAGAATTATTCGTCAAGTCTTTAAAGCAAAATAGGTACATAAAAGACAATTGTAAACGATGCATAATTACGAAAACAAACAGTAGCCTCGGTTTTTGGCCAAATCCCCGAAGCAACGTTAAAACGTCGACGAACGTCTCGACAACTGATCGCAAGTTTGAACTTTAAAGTGACTCGTCTCTTTTCCCTTCAGGAAATGACAAACAATACACTCTAAAATCCAACTGATTTATTTAAACGAAAGCAATTTGAATGTGATGCTCAAATAATTAAATCGTAAATGCTTCAGTCTCAAGCGTCAAAGCCCGTGAATGTATTTGCTATTTACTTGTGTAGTTGTGTTGAATGTCCAATTCTGTTAAACCGGTAGTGTGTCTGCGCTCCTCCTGATTTGTTCTCTTAGCCGGCCGTCTGAGAAGTTCGTCCGTAGATCTATCTCTATCGAGCATGGCCTTATTCAAAGAAAGTTTGAGATCTTCCACGTCCCTACGATTCGAACTCTTCCTTGGCGTTCTTTCCAAAATATCGTCATCGTATTCATAGTCAATCGACCTTAAGTCTTTCAAACTTTTCGCTTTGTAGCGTTTGTCCATACGAGGATAATACGAGGCACTTTGGTCGTAATACATAATCACCTCTTTGTCCCCCGGTATATTCGATTCACAATTTGTACAAATGATATTCAAAACAGACGACGCAGTGCCTTTTAATATATATATTTTTATCTGCGTAGAATGGAAAATTCGGATGGAATGTTTTCTTGAGTTGGAGGAAACGCAACATCGAACACTTCGCTTAATAGCAACCAGCGGGGTTCTGTGACGCACCGTTGACTATCATAACAACGCTTTTAGCCTTTTTTGTCTTACAGTATTTAAAACAAACTCATTCCGACGAAAGCGGCACAAAGTTTCGACCCGTAGCCTCGAACCAGGCCTTTGCAACATTCCGTACCTACCACTGGTACCTGTCCGATTCAATACTGTATTTTATTACGTGGGTTTTGACTCCTGTTGACGGGTTTTACGCGAGAAGTAAACAAGGCAAGAGCTTGTTGATGCTTATATGCAAAGGTCGACATTTCGTTTCGCCTTTGAATAACTAATGCAATCAAATACATACGTATGAAAACCATACATTCTTCACGATACTACTATATGTTATGGAAGAACACTTACCTTGAAAGTCGCCTTCCTGATGTTGCAATTCTTGCATGCTGCTCCAACGATCCAAACTCATTCTATAAAGGAACCTTCGCTGATAATCCTTGGGAAATTTAAAAGACCCAGCCATTAGTCATAAAAAGAATATACTATGGAAGCTCAGTGATAGCTAAGAGGCACTTCGTGCTCCTCAAGCCTTTGGAAAAGAAATTTTTGTGTTGATTCAACAATGGTCGGTTTAATGTAAAGAGACGTTTTTTACGTTGTAAAGAAATGATCACACGAAATATCGTATGATCGTTTCATATGACACTCGTATCGTTTGTGCAGAAGGGACATGTTTGAACCCATCTACGTTGATGCATTTATTTTCTACGGCAAGGTTAAATATTTGCAGTTAAAACTTGGATGTCGAGTGCGTTGTAAATATTTTATGCTGGGGGAAAAATTAAAGCGTTTGTTAAATTCGACGAATTAAACTTGAAACTTGATAAGGATAATCCTACACCATAAACACTGGATGGTGTCCTATTGCGTTCGTGCTTCGGTTGTTGGTAAGAAAGTTCGTTGTTGAATTTGATAGACATTTTAAAAATTTTTTTGGAATAAACAGCAGCAAAGCAGGTGAAAGGTTTATTTGTCTTCATGGCTGTATACACTTATAAGTATGTAATATTTGTCTACAAGGTCTTTTTAACTTTCAAACTAAGAGCTGCGTTAATTATGGAAGTTAAGAGTTCAAAAAGCCTTTGTTGAACATGTTTTGAATTTTTCTAACCTAATGTGGCCCACCCGCTACATTCTTTAATATTTGAAATTTTTCTTATGTAAAAGATCTGAGTTGTTTTATTCCTGACCTTCATTATTCATCCTACGTTGCCTACCATTATTGTCATGGCAACGCAAAAAACGTTATAGAATTACGTGATACGTGTGTCGACCAGTCGCTGTGTAATCTAATGCCAATTTAAGATATCAGTAGATATTAAGTAATGGAAATGTTAAAAGCGTTTTTAAAATACAACACGCCCCGTACACAAAATACAGCAATGGTGATGATTGAACTGAGAACTATTATGACGTCAACATGACTGTGTTCTACATTTTGACGTCATGATTCTGATGATTAATGATTACGATAATTAATGATTTCTACCATACTCTCTGCTCACACAATGATGTTGACCGTACTATAATTATTACACTTCCAAGTAGCCACGTCAACTCGCAAGTCTTAGCCTTCCGTGTACATTTCAGACATTATCATTTTTCATTTCTTTAGAAATCCACTATTTCACAGTGAATAAACACAAAAAAAATTACGGCCAGAGATTTGCCAGGCGGAAAGCGAATTTTCAATATGAACATAATAGCCCAACATAAGACTTTTAAAAAATCCAACATAATAATAAAATAAAAACCTTTTATCTTTCTTTATTTTATTCTTGTGATTAAAAGTCTTATGTTGGGCTATTATGTTCATATAGAAAATTACATGGGACTAAATATTACGGCTGGCTTTGTAACTGGCTCTCAACCCTTCCCCCTCACTAGCTATGAAGCGGTTAAAAACAAATGAATTTGATAAAATGATGAAGACTGACGGATTTTTCATTCCGGCCATGCAATTATTTTTGTTTTCAATCGAAAGACAATGAATGTAATTGATTTTCTAAAGAAACGATCATTGTAAAAATTCATGTTGACGTCATCACCAAGTGAAAGTTCCTACTCACTATACACACGCAAGGTTTTGAAGATGAAATTTCAATAACACTTTTTATGGCTGGGCGTCATTTAATTGCTGTCGTGTTTTTGCCGATGTCATGTTATTGACCGTCTTCCGTACATAGATGATGTGCGCAACATATACTAAACTCTTCCGGGCATTTGTTTTATAAATTAGCATATATATTTTACGACGCCCGTATATAATGGCTTATCGAAGTCAACGAACGAAACGTAGTCTTTAAAGGCTGCGGTATTTAAAGATAAAAGTTATCGACGTTAATTCTTGAGTTCAAAACCATGTAGTTGGTAAGATGGGGGCCAAAATCTGCATGAAATATAAGATCAGTTTTAAATAACCTGCTTCACTGTTATCACAACTGGCTGTATTTGCCTTCGAGTGTAATTTCATCCCTTCAAAAGGTAAAATTTTTCGAATTGGAAGGATGAAAAAAAGAAAGCATTTCCAGGCGCGTTTACTGTCGATAAATGTATAAATAATAAGAAAGAACAATTTGAGATAGGGGCCTGTATAGAGAAGTGAACAATACGCTAATGAAGGCCTAATATTCTCTCATCGAACACATGTTGTCACGCTTCAAAGTGACGACATTTTGAGAAAGAATACATTGATTGTAATCTCGAGTACTGTGTCTAAAATACATCCAGTAACTCGTGACCTCTTTCGTAAATAAAATCATGATAGAAACGAGAGAGTGAGACCGTTATAAACAATGCTATCACCTGATATGCCGTTATATTGTTTACAGTTCTAAAGTCATAATAATAATCGAGCTTACCCTCAATTTAGTCTATTTGAGCTTCTCCGATTTCGTTTGCAACGTTATTATGTACGAGCAATGCCTGGTTAAGTTTGAGAGAATCGAGTACTATTTAGTGTATCACGATTCGTGACCATTTCTTATTATATACGACACCTCCCCTGTCTTACACAAAGAGCTCTATCGTAATTTCCTCCTTCTGGATTGCTTTACTATTTTGCATGTCGGCCATGAAAACGTCATTTCTAGTGAGTATTTTGCATGATAATGGAATGGATAATTAACCCACTTAGTTTGGGTGAATTATCAGCGAACGAAGAGAGATATGAAGAGCATTCTCATTATTGTAAAAACGAAAGAGTATTCCTTTTTGATTTTCCTGTTCGTAAATTGCTGGATGGTGTTAATGAAAGAGTAAATTATGCTCGATGAAAATAAGCCATGCATATTGTCCATTGTTTACGCAACATGGCTTATATAGGTAAGTAATTTCTGAACTTATATTGCCATTGGGAGTCGGCACCGAAGTATTCGTGACATATTTAAAATATTTTGGAGAGCATTGCCGATATTGTTTAATATGTGGCTCTGTATGTTGCAATTTATGGTAGTTTTTATTGCGAAATAAGGTATTCTTGTCATCACACTTACTCGATGTACTTGTACACTCATGGTGTAGTGGAGAATCGGGGGTTCGATTATTTCAAGTGAATGACCTTCCATGAGCAATAGAACATGCATGTCATCATAATCACAAAGCTTAGGTATTTCTTGCAACAATGGAATTTCATCGTAAAGTCACATGGTTTTGCGGTGTATGGGCGAAACTAAAACGGTAAGGTTGGGGTGAATATTCATATATTCATTTCTGCCCTGCTGATTTTTTTTAAATAATAATCGCTAACAAACTAAATCTTTCAAGCAGAGCTGAATTATGAAAATTCACACCCCCACTTAACGTTCTAGTTCGCCCCCTGTGTGGGTGTTCTAGTAGGGGTGTAGCCTACATGTTTTGATCGGTGGTCCTGATTTGTAAATTGAAGAGCATTATCTTATGTCATTTTTGTAGTGAGCAAACACAGAAAAATTTACATAGCACGACCAAATTGCTCAATATGTGATCGTGCTCAATAAATTGATAGTGCAACTGCTTGATATTATTTATTTGCTGTTCTTCTTTTAACTGCACATGTCAGAGTAAAACGGATGTTTACTTTAAAAATTTTGCATTCCTATAAAGTGCCTGACATTTATATCGCAAAGATTAAAGCAGGAAGCCGCATTGTGGACGTCTTTCTTTTAAAGAACACCCGCACTCCACAAATTGTGGGTGTCAGGGTACGGAGAAACCCATAGCTTCCGAAGCTCTGATAAAAAGCTCATTACATCTCTTTGAAATTTGCACTTTTACTCGGAGAAATTCGTTCTCTTTTTTCGTAATGGACTGGAAAGATCTTTCTCATCCGATCAAAGCACGCTATTTCACCGGGTGTGATGGTTGCCATATAGCAGAACATGTTTTTGATGAAGTCAACTGTTTGGCATACAAATTGAACTTTTATTGATGTTTGCTTTCCATTGCCTGTAACATTATTATTCCCAAATCCCAAAAGGCATCCTGAGCCTGCTCCATAGTTTTGTGCGAAGAATGTTATTCTAATATAAGTAATCGTCGATTTACAACTGGTTTTAGATTGAAGTTACAGTTCAAGGACAATTTACAGTTTTACACTAAGTAAAAAGGAAACTTGTGCAATCGATTTTTTAAAAAAATAGAAATCACATTATGAATGTTGTGGTGAACCGATAGGCGAATGACGACCACAGGTCCAAATTTCAACAAATTTGAATTACTGCTCGAAAGTAGATGTAATTACGAAAAGTCGTTTTCGTGGAATAACTTAGCCTTCAGGACGTCTGGTTACTCGTTTGCGAGTAGCAATAAGTCGTCGTTGGTTTTTTTTTATGTTTGCATCTTGTGTTTTCAGGGCAAACTTACATCTTTAACAAGCTAGTAATAATTTATTTATATGTTGTGGAGAAACTTCCATCCGAATATTTTCTAATTGCAGGCTTGTTTATGTCGAAGTAAAAAAATCAAACATACAAAACCTTTAGCTAATATGAAAATTTTATCGGGTTTTGATATGTTAACGTGAGTGTATGAACTATATGTTTAAATCGTCAGTTACATTACAATTATAGCAGTGTCATCATTGATGTTAAGTTTAACAATGGAAGTGAAGCCTTTTCATTCATTTTTTCTAAGATCAAAAAAAGCTCGCCTTCGTTAATTTCAGCCACTTTATTTTCATTCTCACCGACATGAAAATTCTTCTATAAAATTATTATGAATTTTTATTTGTAACTCGTTCGATTGTACTAACACTCCTTAGAAGTAATTGTCAAATTATTCTCCTCGAGAGAGCTAGGTACGTGTTTACTCATTCAACACGAAGCCGTTGCCTTAAAATGACCAAAATCTTAAAAGGGCGACATCCCGTAGCCCTGGTTATAAATGTATACAAATAATAAGACCATTTTTGTTGATTTCGATTTCAGATCAACATCGCTAGCTTGAACAAAGTCACGTCTTACCATTGAATTTAGATGATTTAATGAATTAAGTTATAGAATATGAAAAAATGCAAAATGTACGATAAAAATGTACGTCATTTGACGGGTGGATGATTCTCATACCTGCCTTTAAGTCCATTCCAAAATGTACACACGGCCTACCTTCGTCTAACGATACGATTGGAGATGTATAGAACATTTAGAATTTATCAATGTACACACGGATTACCTTCGTCTAACGATACGATTGGAGATGTATAGAACATTTGGAATTTATCAGATTTACAGAATTCTTTTATATCTTGTATAATCTGATGCGCTTGAAAACACAAAATTTGTCTCAAATGTACGCATGCATGTTTTTGACTTGAATTATTTACCGCTACTCTGTCTATTTTTGTTTTATGAAAAACTGGCATCTGTAGGCAGTAGACCAATCAGAGAGCGGAATCTCTCTAATTTACCGTTCTGTAGATGCGTGGGCTCTATTTGTAAATGTATATTTACATCACCACCCGTTTTAAAAAAAATTTCTCATCACGCGTTAGTGATAATTGACGTAGGCGATATAAATGAGAAATAACCTTTTTGTTTTTTGTTGCTGCAAATGTCTCAGGCGAAGTGGCTTCGGCAAGGAGGAAAATGAGGAGTAGCCAATACACTGTGGTGAAGGTGGGCTGGTTATTCAAAGGTGGAAGAGCATATTGGGAGTGAGGGAGGACTAGTTGTTGAATGATGGAGTATTAGCCATATTTTTGAAAGATGTGGGCTATTTATTCAAGGTAAAGTAGCAGTTATTAAAACTAGGGTGTTTAATGAAGGATGGAGTATTAGTCATATTGTTCATAGAGGTGGGCTGGTTATTGAAGGGTGGAGTATTAGTCATGTTGTTGTTAGAGGTGGACTGGTTATTAAAGGGTGAAGTATTGGTCATGTTGCTAGAGGTGGGTTGGCTATTGAAGATGGAGTATCAGTTATATTGTTGCATGGTAGAGGTGGGTTGGTTATTGAGGGTTGGAGTATTAGTCATATTGTTGGTAGAGGTGGGCTGGTTATTGAAGGGTAGAGTATTAGTCATATTGTTGGTAGATGTGGATTGGTTATTGAAGAGTGGAGTATTATTCATATTGTTGGTAGAGGTGGGCTGGTTATTGGAGGGTGGAGTAGCCGTCATATTGTTGTTAGATATGGGCTTATATTGAAATGAGGAGCAGTAGTTATACTCTTCACTTGCAACCATTATCTTGAGATTTACCAAACAATGTCGCTCTCCCACGTCGGCTGGTGCCAACAATAACACAGAGAAAATATTTTTTTGTATTTGACCACCAACATGGCTGAATTGCTAGTCAAGAATTGGGGTTAGAGGTGGACTTATTAATGTAGTTTGTTTTACAGGATGTATCAAAAATAGGACCTTTACAAACTGATCTATTGTGATATCTAATCCCTCATGACCATGCTGATTGCACGGGTGCATTGCTGTGTTTGTTTTGACGTTAGAAGATATGTCGAATTCCCACGAGCAGAAGAGCTTTAGAAATAAATGCACGTAGCTGACAATACTTTACGCACCCTAGGGCTTCGCATAGTGACAGGCATGGAATTAATAACGATAGGGCAATTTCTTAAAGTCTCTTTTTCTTTATACACCCTGTGCTTTTTTCAATTCAGATGTATTTTTAAGTGCTTTTGTGCTTTATTATGAATGCATCAAACACAGAAGAATACTACATATAGGAGCATTTTTTCTCTTTATAGCAACGATTCTTTCTTGCAACTGTTGCATGCGTTACACACCTTTGTTACAAGCAAAAAGCTTTTCTACTCCGCGGAATTTAATATAACTTCTAACAGCAAAAATTGCACAACGATGCACTCGTGGGATAAGCATTGAAATTAGTTAGTCATTGAAATTATAACAATTGGCTTCTTTGTAAATTAAGGTCTTCGTTTTTTTTGTCACACCTTTAGTGGTCAGTCATTAAAATTTTAACAATCGTCTAATTTCTAACGATCTCTCTTTTTATATACACAATGTTTTGCATAATCAATTTCCGGGGAAATTTGAATTTATGGATAGTTTGAACGTATTTAATTACACTTATCCACTTTACTTCGAATCAAAAGCTCGCCGTGCTGTTGGAAGAATATCATGAGTTCAAGTGCATTCTTTATAAGTTGTTGTCGAAGCTGTGCGATGTGATTTTACCGAAATTTTGTATAAGGTATGATTTAACTTAAAACTTTCAAACATTTATTTTTTGAGCTTGTCTCTTGATTGGTTTATAGTTTTTCCTCAGTGACAGCAACCTTCAATTGCTTCAAATGAACAGTTTTTGTTGACTGTTGAGAGGTGTGGATTAGTTTGTTAGCAAAATATCTTAAGGTAGAACGAAAATCGAAAAATAATGACTTTATAAACTGTTCGCTGGTCGCCACGTTGGCGGTCTCATGAGTTGTGTCAAGCTTACACTACGAAAGTGTTCGGGGGCTTTTGGCAGTCAGCTGTGGGTGTCTACTCGTGTTGATAATTTCTGTTTAACCAAAGTAGATGCTTTGCAGCATGCCATACTTTTCAGACCGGAGAATCATTTCCCCAGACTTTACCATACAGGGGGGTATTAGGAAACAACATCGACCGATGCGGTCGTTGATGTCTACAATAGCATTGGTAAAGAATTCTATTTATCAGACCTCCTAAATTATTGACCGGATAGTTGATAATATTAAGTGATATGAACTCCGTGGAAATGCAAGTTATCTAACAATAATGTTCATGTGCACAGGAGGAAAGCTGTAAAAACAACGCAAATCGAGGCAATGGAGAACTTTGATAGTGCTTACTTCACTCTTGAAAAGGAATTTTTCTTGTGTGATGTGAAATACATGCTTGTATTCGTGTTTCATATAGTTCTTGAAAAGTACACAAAAAGTGCAAACAAAAGCTTACACGTTTATGTTTATGTCTGGTGAGAATGACGAGCAATGTTGTTCAACGGTGTGAAATTACATATTTTTCTCTACAGGAAGGGATGCATCTAAACGACAACCATTACCCGTGAAAAACATCCAATAACCATTTCTGTCCCATCCATGCCAACTGCACTAGTTCTTCACCACTTGCATTGCTAAAGAGTTAACTCGCTATTTATGCTGTTTGTCATACACCTATAACAGTGAAGGGCCCCACTATTAAATGTGAGATCAGCTGCTGTAACATTGCATGTCACGATTAGAGGCAGCTCGTTACATCCGTTTAGCTCGTATTTAAAGCGCACAAAAGCTAATAAGTTTGCGCGTGCGCAGTATTTACATCGCTAGCGCATGCTCTCAATTTTGCGATCAACGTGTGCAATTTAGATGCTAAGAATTTTAATGAAGGAATTGCGCTTGCGATTTTAAGGTTCTTAAAGGCTGTGCATTGATATTTAAAACTTTCAGCGTTTCTTTATTTGGTTGATGCGTTTTGCAAAGTGTTGTGGAACGTGTACAAAATCAAACAATTTAAATTAGTTTGCGTATTGTATCGATCGTTCCCCGTCAAACTAGTGGATTGTGGCATGGATATCTTCTCCCCCAGTCCACGCTCCACCTCGTACTATTACCACTTGAAAGCGTGGATATTGAGATGAAGGAAGATTTCGTTGGTTTGGAAAGATCATCAGGATGTGAAGGTTTAACAGTATTTCTATAATTTTATATTTCTTGTCATTTATCATCTTAAGTGTTCTGTCATTTTTTATAGAAGATTGAGTGATGGCAGTAAACGATTTTTTAGATGATTGCGAGCCACCTTGATCGACAGAGTCATGTTAATAACAGTTGACTACCTATGTGTTCTTACTATTTTCTGTTTTACAGGGATTTTTAAATCTTTGGGACTATCATAATGAACGTAGTGTGTAATTACAGCTTCGACGATGGCGGTTATGCAAATAACGAGAAAGCCCTCGAAAGAGCTAATGATACTTAACATTTCAACTCAAAGGCGATTGAAAATACGTGACACAAAGTAATGGTACTTTTCCAAAGAAGTGCCATTTTTATCGTTGACGACATTATGACGACGTATGAAATGACGATATTACTCGAAGGCGTTGGTAATGTGACATATGAAGAGATTGGGAGGTAATGGAAGTATAGTAAACGGTTTTGTCGTCTCTATTATGAACTTTATTTCAAAAGTGAGGATGTTTATGAAACTGCACGTGGTGATGTTAGACGGTTGACGGGATATACGAAGAAATCAGCGTCTTGGAAGAAGATGACTTGGAAATTATTCAGGTTCATAGTTGCGTAGTTGACTTCCGGCAATACGTCACGTCTAGTAGTCTCACTAAAAAATGACGCATGCGTGAGTTTAATGTAGATGTGAGTCGATTTTGAAGTCTGATGACCTTTTTGCAACGCAGAAAAAATTTTGCGCGCGTGTGTGCAGTGACGTTTTTTTGACATCAATGTTGAGTGATAAATCATAGTTTCGAAACGTCATTATCAAAAATATCAGTATTCATAAAAAACGTTTAGGCTTTCCTGATCACACCAGTTGCTTTATGATTTAGTTGACATGCATGGTCGTTCATGTATCGTCTTCTTCATGCTGTTTACGTGTTTCTTTCAAACGAGAAGAATCAGTTATCTTTAAGGTGGGGAATGGAGAATTTCGTTACCACTAGTTCATAGAATAAACATGTCACGCAAATTCATTTATAGCACAGCTAATTACCTCAAAATTGTAGTACCATGCTGGAATATTTCTCTTAACAATACATTCATTAATGCAAGTTTCAGTGTGTATAAAAACAAATCACTGTTTCATAAAGCTGTCTTTTCTACAGATGTCAATTACTTCCTAAGTCAAGTACAATGCATGGATTCATAGTTTTTAAAGTGTACAATCATCGCGACCAATTGCAAGAAAATAAATTTTCACACGTGAGAACCTCCGTTCAAAAGTTAGAACTGATGAGAAGAACCAAAAATAGAATCGTACGATCAAATCAACTGAAAATTTGGAAATGAACCCGAGTTCTGAAAGCTCCAGAAAGATGAAAAACGGTACAATTTTGTGTTGTTTTTCATTACTACGGTACCTGAAAAATCTATGAAAAATCTTAAAATTAAATTAAGCTGAACTTTGCACCTTCAAAGTTAGCGCGTCTGATCCATGACAGAGCCTGAGCACTGGAATTCAATAACAGACAAATCTTTCATAAATTAAAAAATTCCAAAATTATCATTACTTCCAAAAATATCAACTAATTTCGTAAAATTTTCTTTGCGGTCGAAGGGTTTTTTCCCGGATTCGCTGGTGTTCCCTTCGCTTTCGTTTCGTCTAAAAAGAGTGTCCAAAATTTGGGGCCAAAGATTTCTTTGAACATTCGTGTGCTTTAAAATGTAACTTTCATCAACGAGTCGTTCTATTGCAAACTAGCAAAATAACATGGCCTCTGGGTTCAAATCCCAGAACACCATATGATGGCAAACGAAGGTGAGGTAGTGATCAGACAAATAGATTAGTACGTAGCTAAATTACGACTGATTTTAAAATCAAGCACGCTGTAGGAGTAAACATTTCGTCCATTTCGCCGAGCACCTAGGTGCTGCATATTTAACTGTATAACGCTGAAAATTCAAGCAATTTCATTGGTCGAGAACCATTATCTACAAGAGGACAGACGCAACGAATGACGTCACAGAAAATTGCATGTTTTTAATTTAAGTTACAAAACCTTAAATTTTTTTTTGAATTTATCTCTGGGCATATGAAGACCTGGACCTAGTCGAGGTATTTGACGCTTTTGACCCAAATGAAAAAATCCTGCTTGGCAAAAACATAAACAGTTTCCCTGCGTAACTTGGGAATTTTTTCGATTTTGTTATTTTCCATTTTATAATAAGACAAATAGATTACATTAACTTGTTGTGTGTTCAGTTATAGATACACGGTACGACGTTGCCCGTGATAAGAACAAAAAAGTGTCCACGAGGCACTTGATTAGATTGCAGGTTGCGTTTGTACATCCCAGAGTTTCCATTGGTCGCAAATGCAATTGATTGCCGTCCATTGTGTTAATTACATGTGTAACAAAATAGACGTGCATAAATTTTAATGGAGTGGCCATAGTGTGTATTTTTCTTATCAGTCCGTGATGTGAGCTTGGATAGATGAGCGTGTTTCACTGATGTTTGACATGACTTTGAGGTACGTAAAGGAGTTCAGCGACAAAAAATTGAGAGACAGATGATATACATTGGACTTAGTCGAAAACTATTGCATCTTTTCAATTTCATATATTCCGAAAACCATTTAATTGGCAGCTACCCAACTGTACAGTCAAAATGAACAACTGATTCCAGCTGGTTTTGGCAACACATCTCACATATTTATTAAATACTATTAATTATTAATTGTTATCAATTATTAATTGTTATCAATTATTCATTGTTATCAATTATTCATTGCCTATTAAATATTAATTACTCTAAATTACTTGTTATTTGTTGATAGTTAATAGTTTTGAATACAAATGTTTTGTTAGTTTAGTAAATGTACGAAAAATAAAAACAGACATATATTTAATAGTTCTTTGTCATTAGGTTTGCCGTATCCAAAAAAATCACGACACCAGTTTATATATGAATAAATTGTTCTCTTTGTGTGAATGTGCTTCGATTGAATATTGCTTTTCGTCGAAATTACAATGCCTTCTAGACAACTATAAAGAGAATTATAGCAACAAACGCTACTACGAAGTTGCGAAGAAAGGGAACGAATGAGCTAGCGTCGTTACCATCACCAATTGTAATTGTCATATTTAGAGAAGGTGGTTGGTAAGCCTTTTGTTATTAAATGAACTTGTTGCTAACACTGATGTCAAAGACGTCGTTGGTCTTTGTTGTGGAAGATTCCTCAAGTAACTTTTAATTCGTCAGATGAGAAATATTGAGCTAGGATTGAAAAGCAGTTTCGATTTGCAAAACCGTTAAATTGTTTCATCTGTCTCAACAATGCATTTAAGATATGATTGAATGAGTAGTGTACAAATGTATTCTCTGTTTAGTAGTAGATAACAATATTTAAGATATGATTAAATGAGTAGTGTACAAATGTATTCTCTGTTTAGTAGTAGATAACAACATTTAAGATATGATTGAATGAGTAGTGTACAAATGTATTCTCTGTTTAGTAGTAGATAACAACATTTAAGATATGATTAAATGAGTAGTGTACAAATGTATTCTCTGTTTAGTAGTGGATAACAACATTTAAGATATGATTAAATGAGTAGTGTACAAATGTATTCTCTGTTTAGTAGTAGATAACAACATTTAAGATATGATTAAATGAGTAGTGTACAAATGTATTCTCTGTTTAGTAGTAGATAACAAATACACCAAATAACAATTGACACAAATTTAGCTCGATTGTTTCTACAGCTTGTATTAATTAGGTGAAGTGAATCGTCCCAGCAAGCCGAAAACTTAATTAAAGGATGAGCTTTCCAATCCTGGTAGCCGGGCAACATACTTATTTTAATTAACCATTCAACTTCTATAGATATCGCTCGGACTATATAGAGAGATGTCAGTAAATTATTTGCAACGAGTGAAGTGCATTAAATATTCACATATATATTCAATATATACAAGTATCAAATTGATCAAAATGCATAATCAATATGCATAATCAATACAATCAATGAACATATTATAATCAATATACATAACTAGCGTTAATGTACACATTCGTTCATTAGCAAATTTTATCGGTAAAAAATGACTTATATTGATGTAATAGCGACATTTTTTACATGAATGAAAATTCTAGCAAAAATGCTCGCATTTAGCAAGAGAATTAGCCCGCGTTTACAAACAGTATTATTTCACTTGAAAATAAATAATTACTAAATTGACTGTCAACATAATGGGAAATGACATGACTGAATTTAAATTCGTTGCTTTAGATGGCGTTGTCATGGGAGCCGTGATGACAACATTTGGCACCGTAATCAAACTATTCGGATACCAAACATCGCGGGCGCACCATTCCTCGAAGTCTAAAGCTGAAAATAAAAGGTTTTTTATAGTTCTTTCAACAACAAAACGACATGTTTGGACTGAAAATTGAAAAGTGAAATTAGCTAATGCAATCTGATTATTTAATTGTAATTAGTTCATTAAAGATTCTGAGATCAAAAACCGACAATTGCGGTATGAAACCTTGAACAACCGTTCTGAATGCAACTGAAACAATTGCTAATAGCTGTTTGTTCACTCATTTGGACTATGCGAGATCGTTCACAAATTTTGGCGTAGCTGGCCCGCAAATTTAGTTAATGCTAATTTTTCTGTGTTCAATTACTGAAAATCGTTAAAAAGATCGCAAATACCATGGTGAAAGTAATAACGTAAAAGTTCTCAAAAGAACTGTTTTAAGCACAGAACACTAACCCAATAGTTCTGAAAGAACTGTTTTGAAACTAAAATGCATCGTGTCTTTTAGTTTCAAAACAGTTCTTTTAGAAATATTGGGATGGTGTTCTGTGTTTAAAGCAGTTCTCTTAAGAACTATTATTTTATTACTTTTGCCGTTCACCATGGTATTTGCGATCTTTAAAAACTATTGATTTTGAGATAAATAAATGATGTTAGTGATCTTACATTTACATAGCAGGAGCTAAACTTGCAGGCTGGTTACGCTACTGAACATCAAATCAGTCCCTCTATATACTATCAAAACCTGGCCTTGTATTGAAAAAATTCTATTTATGAATGAAAATTTACTGTAGAATACTTTGATGAACTAACACAAAGTGCTTAATTGCTTATTGATGACCAACTTTCTGTCAACTTATAGTTGCATTATGGGAAGGAAGAAGGGCTACTATAGTAAAGTATAGTGAAAAACTGTACTTACGATCTTCAAATGAGGGACTAACAGTTATGCGAAACCAGATTGAATATACTGCTTCACAGCCTTCACAATAGAACACAAATTTGATTTTATCTTCTCTAACAGCACTATCTGTGCATGTTCGGATGCCCTACGTGATGTTAATGAATAAAAAAAAGTTTAACAAGGAAGAATTATCAATTTCATAATATCTATTTGTAAAACATACAACATTATACATATAAATATACACTCACTGATTGACAAGTGGGTTCGTTATATTCTGGTTGTGACTTAAGACTAAAAATACATGTTCACATTTAATTGCAAATGGTACGTTTTTATGTTAATTGACAAAACAGCAATGTGTTACCATACAACTGAATTGCCATCAAAAGATATAGCCTGCAAAGTGGAAACACACAAAAAAAGATCAGAATTTGTGTCATGGAGTACCTTCCACAAAATAGCAAATTAACATGGGTTGATCAGTAGTGAATCCGGGGTTAGGCAACAAGGATTAAAGCACTAATTCAAAATTCTGCATATCTTAATAAGAAGGTCATAGCTGGTGTTTACCCTAACAATAATCCATATGAATTTCCAAAAAGAAATCTTACCAATTGATGGGCTGTAGCAATATTATTTGCCCAACCATGGATACATATGAACTGTCATGAATGTATAGGTATTATGATGTGATGTGCATATTACTAACCAGAACTTCAACTGTTTGATGAGCACTGTCATTCAGAGATATACTGAAGCATGGGTTTTTGGCCGTAGGATCGATGTTGTTATATTTAATGACTGTAGACATAAATCCCAGAGGTCTTCCACCGTCCAAAGAGTCAGGACTTCGGTCATAACTTGCTTCATTGATCATCTTGTATTCTTTGCAATTGCCATCATCAAAATCATTCCCTGACAATGCATAAATACAGCATAAATGATTTTGGGTATGAAAGAATAATTCAGTGTCTCACTGCAATTTAATTTTCCATTTCGATGAATGTGCAATGAATTTTTATCAAATATTGTTTTGTTTCATCCTTTTAAAAAACAATATATTTTCATACACAAATGTAATCTATCTAATTACACAAGCATGTCTATTAAATAGCACAACCATAATTAACGTTAGTAAACTAAAGCCAATATTCGCATGAATGTTCGGAATTAGCTCATTTGTTTGTTGCAAATTGAAACACATATAATTTGGATATAACTGTGTAGAAAGACAATTGTCAATGTATATAAAAGAAACACAACTATTGTTTGAGAAAATAGACATGCTTTATGACTAATATCATCACTCATACTGAAGATGGCAACATCATTTGTTGTCTTTTTTCAAAAAACTTGTTGTGTTTGCTAAATTTGGTGATAATTTAAACTTCATATTACGTTCATAAAGTTAAATGACATGGGCGCTCATGACAAAAGAGACAAGGAAACTAAATATATCTAACTTTTGAATTCATCTATCCTAGACCTCTCACGTCAAATGAACACTACACTTAAAGATTTATTTATTTCGCAAGCCGTGTTTTGAGATCGCACCTTTGTTGTTGAAGTTTGCATTGGAAGCAAATAATTATAAACAACTCGAGTTTGGGATTGCTTTCTATATATAACTTACTCGTGGGTTGTCATTTGAAATAACAAGTACAATGTCGAGTATCATGTAAACAATGAAAGTTCGGACTACGTAGAAATCGCTTCTAACTATTCAAAGGTATGTCAAAATCATTATGATTAACTTTAACGTCATTATAAACAAAAGTATACGTTCACCTCACCTTTACAAACGTGAAATTTGACATTCGAAAGAATAAGATAGTACCAAAGAAACATCCAAAATTTTCTCCCCATATTTTACGACAACGCTTGCGAAATATTTTTTTTGGTTGCTATTTTCGACATATGCTATAATTTAATTGCCTTTTAGCAAGGCATGAAATCACGTTCGAGACTCGTAGAAGATAAAGGGGAAGTAGCTTCAATTGCGGGGAGGGGAGCATTTAACTTTGGCAAAGGGATTGCGTTAGACCAACTTTTAAGATAGGCGTACACCTCAAAATAAATATGAAGCATGATAAACTGCAAGACAGTCACCTGTTCTCAACATTTAGTACGTCAGCAAAAACAAAAATGAGAATTTTTAAAATGGAGTAAGAGGAAGTATCAATAGCTGGGAGAGGAGCATTTAAAACGGGAGCTTCCAATTTTGTATGAAGAAAATAAAATTGAAGCATGCTTAGCGGAGCGACCATCATCTGTTAGCAAGTTTTAGTAATCAACAGCAGTAAAATATAAAGGAAATTTAAGTTCTAAAAGAATTGGCGTAAATTAGTTTCCAACAGTGGTTGCCATCCATATTTGGTGAAATTTGAATTGACGTATGCTGTTTCATTACGTCAGGATTTCCAACCAATTAGAGCAAGGGATTTATCGGTCTTCCCACAAGCACTTTGTCTTTGAGACTTTTGATCAGGGAAAAAACGGTCTTTTGAAAAAATATCGAAGAAAAAAATCTTTAAAACGAATTCCTGGTGAGTTTTGTCTTTTCGCAATTTTGTTATTACATTTCTCATCAAAAGCTGCATCCTTTTGTACTGAATATAAGTATTTTATTTTAGTAAAAGAACGTCTAGTATAGTTGCAGTGCTGTGAAGTGTTCATCATGTATCCAAGATTTGGCCCGCTTCGTATGACTCGTTTTTTTGCTCTGTGCATTTGTTTGGTCAATCACAATTCTCTTATTATGGCACAAACTACTTCGTCGACAAGTATGGCACAAGCATCAATGATGGCAAATTCATCAATGATGGCTCAATCATCAATGATGCCACAATCATCAATGATGGCTTCGACAGCAAACATGATGCCTGCTCAGACAGCAATGTCGATTGTTCCTAGTTCTGCAGTGCCGCAAAACCCGGCATCCTCATCAATGGGGAACGCAACAGCTGGCAATCGTGACTCATCATCTGAAAAACTCGTGCCTGCTTTTACTCAACTCTTTCTTCTCACTGTACCTTCAGTTCTTTACATCCTACACTGAAAAAAAACAAGGCAGATAAAGCGACCTTAATTCGATCATTTTGAAAGGATATTTTTGGTAAAAAACAAGCTTTCTAAAATTTTTTATATACTATCAGTTGAAGTTGTACACAATTGTTAAAAACATGTCTGTAAAATTATATCATGACTTACATTTTCAGAATAGTCTTTCACTGTGGGTGTCCTTTTGGGAATATCAAAAAATACTTCCGTTCCTTTCCATAACAAGCCTGTCAATGACAAGCACTCTGTCCAATATAATCGTCGGCAAAGTTTTGAATCAATAAATGATCCTTAAAGAGATGTTATTGAGTTTACGTAATAGACTCACAAAAAATGATATATCGCTTGTTATGAAATAAGACTGATAACTGTTGTTTGTAAGTGTAAGTTCGGTCCCGCTTTAAAGATTATTTTTAATTGAAAAAGGTCATGTTTGGCTTGTGAAACATATATATTTCCCTCAGTAAATTAATCGACACTTCAGACAACATGGTGATAGTTACATTGAATGAAAACCAAGCACTTCTTCCATAGCACATTGTAGTGCGACTAGATCGCTCATATAAGTACAGATCACATGCTGCGATCTTGATGTAGACGAGAAAGCCAATAACAAAAGCGTTGTCGCGATCTGGGTCGTGAAATTAATTTTAGCGACGTTGAACATAATTGAAGTCGAAGTCATAAACAAAATGTAATAATTTTAAAATCAAACCCCACGCTCAAGAAATATTAAAAACTAATCCTATTCTATTCATTTTTGCCGCAATTGGTTCAGTGCAAACAAACGCTTCGCTCTCGTTGTAAAAAAGATAAATTTACCGACAAAGGTAATAGCAAGCTAGCCCACAGGTAAAATATTTGTGTGCTTGAGCATAAAATAGTTACCTAGAAACCAAGGACTTTTTTGAAAACATTCTTGATATTGCGAAAGATTAAACCAGCTGTATAGGTACCCATCTAACATGACAAAAAATACGGAAAACAATTGACTTGAAGTCTCCGAGGGTGTTAAAATATTTTCGATGCACAATAATAATTTTGTACACAAATTCCACGAAATTCGATGTATTTCAAACATATAATAACATTCGAGTTTGCTATCAGGAATAATCGACCACTGCGAACACTGTTGCACGAATATTCTATCGAGAAACATGCATCAGAACTAAATAATCAATACGGTATATTTTTCTAACATAATATTATAGATATTAAATGAACGTCTTACTTGTCTCATACAAATTATTATAATCAAGAACTTATCATACAATTCATTCACAGGCGAGCCGTATACAGAAAAAATACTAGAGTAGCTATAAAACGCAGATGCACGCCAGCTATATAGCTGACGACGAAAATGCATATATACATCTTAAATTAATACATAATAAATACATAACCGCGGACATAGATTTGAATAGTTCTTTTTCCCCTAATTTTTCTAATCCTGCAGAATTACATCAACTACTGTTATTAGATATTTTCGTCTTAGGTATATGAAAGTCGGTCTCTTGGTATAACAATCCTCAAATAAGTGCTTCGATTGATTTTCTTTTCGTCGAGATCATATGGACGTTTAGACAATAGTCAAGAGAATTACAGCAAGAAACGCAACAATGAAGTTGCAAAAGAAGGGCAAGAAGGAGCTAGCATCACTTGAACTTGACGTGATCATCATCGTAGGGCTAGCACTAACACTCATATTTGCCTGAAATGATGACATCGACGACGCTTCTTGTATCATTACAGATGTAGAATTATATATTGTCGGTGAAGAGCCAGTCGGAGTCCCTGTTGACGGTGCTATATGTGATGGAGTTACCGCCGAATATTTCATCGAAGAGTTTGATACAGCTTTGGATGGAGTCACAGTAGAGGACATCGATATTTCTGAAGTTGAGTTGGCATTAACCGCCTGTCTTAGGATACAAAACATGATACAAGTAAGGACGAGCACTTGTTTAACCATCTTGATGTGACTAGATGTTGTTCTTTCTTGACGACTAAGCGAAAAACAACTTGACAGCAGCGTGTTCTCTTTCGTAATGACGAAGGCGTTGCTCGAAATTGACACAGCTGAAGCTTTATAACGTTTCCTATGGATACACCTTATAAATAGTGACCATATATGGTAAGCAGGTGAAATTAAGTTTTTCCTGCCGAATGGCTCTCATTGTATTTATCAATATATGGCCCAACTGAGCTTATCAGAGGATTTTACAGGTGGGAAATTTACCAAGGCAACTAAATGCTAAAACAAAAGCAAGTAAGCCTTGTTAAGAATCACTGACTAAAGTCTTTGTAGCCGCTTCTTTGTCTTCCACGTGGCTCTCACGAGGAGTAACGCTTTGACGGGTCCAGCCAAATATTGCATTATTGCTAAGCAAATATTTCCGTTCTTAACTTGTGGATATGTATGGTCGTGTCGTGTGAAATCATAAATAAACTGAAAGTTTAAAACGTCGTTTGTTTTACGCTTTCTTTTCTTTTTCGTATGCTCATCGTTCTAAAAAGAGAGTATATAAAAAACTGATATAAAAAACAATAATCTCTGCTTCAATTGGGAGAAGTTGAGAGCATCAGTCTTTGGTTCCTTGTATTGTTCTTTGTCTTTGTTTCAATACTTTATATGTCCTGTACGTTCAAATGTTTTGTCAGCAAAGGTGAGAAAGCTAATTGCTATTCAGCCCACACAATTACACTAGACTTGCTAATATATTAATGTGCAAAGAACCAATCATAATATTATAAATACAAATTAGGGCAATTGATATTAGCCTTGCGAATCAAATTAATCGTTTCTAGTCCCTTAAAAGAACGATCGATGGGAAGCCGGCTTTCTGTTTTAATGCAAATATTTAATAAAAAAATTTGTTGTTTTCCTCTTTCATTGTTTTTCCTGTGAATGAACACAGAAATATTTGAATTGTTGTAGTAAAACCGCTAGCTACAGATAATGAAAAGACTAGCCTACTTCACCTTCCCTTCGCGAAAACTGTTAACTGAAAGAAAAGAAGTGCTTAGTTTTGTTAAAGAATTGTTTGTCTTTCACGTGATTCTCACGAGGAGCAATAATTTGGCCCACCAGCCAAGTGTTGAGTCATTGCTTGCAATACATTTCCGTCCTAAATTTTGTTTTGTTCGCATGAAATAATGGGGCTACTGTGACGCGCCGCATGTAAAGGTAGCTTATTCTGTTGTCAGTTTCATGATCAATTCAAATTGAGATGGAGCTATTTTACGGTAAAAACAGCTTTATGGTGAAATACCATTTAAAGTGCTTCGGACTTACGAGTACCAGACTCCTGGAATACATTTCTTTGCTCGGTTTGATTTTAATTTGTTTCGCGTAACGCACGCAAGAAATACACGCGCTTCGCGGAGTTCAAAAATTGTCAATCGCAGTTATGTGAAATAGAGAAGACTATGTAGTTTATGCCGAGTTTGATAAAAAAATCTTATTGACGTTCAACAGAACATTTTTGTGTCAACATTTATTCTATGCAATTGCGAGAACATCGGTTTGGTGACGGTGTTTGAAATAATTACTGTAAATGAACGGAGAGAGAAGTTGACAATTAGACGAATGCTGTATCAACTTTCTCGTTTTTGTATCGCTTTGCCTGACCATGGATGTTGAAAACAGCCTCGAATTTTTGTATTGCCATTCGGGAAGCGTTCGGGGTGTCGCCTTTTCGCCCGTGGTACGTTGCTATTTGCTTTTTCTGTGATTAAATTGAGTAATGTCCTTGTTTGTTCACCCTTCGAATGCCATTACCTTAGTTACGTTCTTTTAGTCGAAATTAACTGGAAAATTCAGTGCATTGAAAGAGGTTTATAGTATTTTTATTATTTAAGGTCATTCATTTCTGCGTTTCAGTGATTTTGAAAGAAAAAATCTTTATAGGGTGCTCTGAAGCAGTGGACGATTTTCCGGCCGGGTCAATCAGCCTAATGTTAAAGCACTTTATTTTTCATTCGTTCTTTCATTTGAATGATCCTTGTGTTCTCTCTTTATTTAGGATCGTCACATATTTTGTTCAGGTGCGTACGATGGCAAGGTGAATCTATACAATGCCAATGATTGCGTTCTCCTCCATAGTTACCAGGTATGTCAAAGTGATACAGTGAAAATCTTGCCTTTACATTGAGATTGTGTTCATTTGATCATCAGATAACCACCTTAAGTCTTGCAAGAAACATCAATGCAGTAAGGTTTACTTCAGATGGACAAAAGGTAATCACTTCCCTTGCCATGATTTGATGAGAATTTAGTCATCCCTGACCTAAGGGGATAAACCCATATATAAACAGATTGCTCAGCAGAGATTTGATAAGACCTCTACTCTTCGAATACTATTTAAGACAAAGTTTTTTTTTAAGAAAAAAATTTAAGTGTTCTGTTTTAAAGTGTTATATTGTTTTGGAAGTTTTTTGAAATTGAATAAGTGTTGAATATTTTGATTTTTGTAATTTTACAATGCTCCACTGAATCTCATTCCCTAAACCTGGTCAATAATATGTTAAAACCAGAGAATTAAAGTGAATCTTTGTTACTTTTGTAAAGGATAACTGATCGAGGATGAATCGGCAATACATTACCATAAATATATTTCCAATTTATTTTTTTGTTGTTGTTGCAACCAGGTCCCTAAATATTTTTTGAAAATTCTAAATTCCCTAGAATTTTGAATTTGAAATTAGATGCTCTGATGTATTTTGCCCTTGATCTGTCATGTTTTTTTCATGTTTTTGTTAGATTTAGAGGTTTCATCAAACAAAAACAAAATAATAAATCAGTTTAACCCATAATGATGAAGAATATATTTTAGCATAACACATGCTCTTCAACAAGGCAGAATAATCATAATTACAATGGTCACATGATTGATAATCTATTTGAGAGTTCTACAATATGTGATGTCATTTCCTTTTAACAGTTTTATTGGTGAAATAATATAAACACACCTTGTGCCGAGGACCCTTTTATTGAGATGTAATTTGGGTTTATATGAGCATGGTTTGCTTGCACTGAAGGTTGCTTATGGTTTTAGATTCTTGCAACTACAACTGTGAGAAGGCTTGCTTTGCTGGATGCTGAAACAGGGGAACAAGTATTCTCTTATGATAATTGTAAGCATAGCAATAATGGTAGCTTTGGGTACGTAACAATAATAGCATAGGGTATCCTTGGAGATTGGATGTAAATTTCATGTGTGAAGAAAAAGTTGGACGACAAGATTTTGTTTATGAAGAGATGTACACCATAGTTAAATTTTGCTTATGAAGAGGGAGGTGTCTACCATAGTTAAATGTTGTTGATAAAGAGAGAGATGTACACCATAGTTAAATGTTGTTTATGAAGAGAGAGATGTATACCATAGTTAAATGTTGTTGATGAAGAAGGAGATGTATACCATAGTTAAATGTTGTTGATGAAGAGAGAGATGTATACCATAGTTAAATGTTGTTTATGAAGAGAGAGATGTATACCATAGTTAAATGTTGTTGATGAAGAGAGAGATGTACACCATAGTTAAATGTTGTTTATGAAGAGAGAGGTGTATACCATAGTTAAATGTTGTTTATGAAGAAAGAGATGTACACCATAGTTAAATGTTGTTTATGAAGAGGGAGATGTATACCATAGTTAAATGTTTTTTATGAAGAGGAAGATGTATGCAATAGTTAAATTTTATTTATGAAGATAGAGATGTCTACCATAGTTAAATGTTGTTGATGAAGAGAGAGATGTATACCATAGTTAAATGTTGTTGATGAAGAGAGAGATGTCTACCATAGTTAAATGTTGTTGATGAAGAGAGATGTACACCATAGTTAAATGTTGTTTATGAAGAGGAGATGTATACCATAGTTAAATGTTGTTTATGAAGAGGGAGATGTATACCATAGTTAAATGTTGTTTATAAAGAGAGAGATGTCTACCATAGTTAAATGTTGTTGATGAAGAAAGAGATGTACACCATAGTTAAATGTTGTTTATGAAGAGAGAGATGTACACCATAGTTAAATGTTGTTTATGAAGAGAGATGTATACCATAGTTAAATGTTTTTTATGAAGAGGAAGATGTATACCATAGTTAAATTTTGTTTATGAAAAGAGAGAGATGTATACCATAGTTAAATGTTGTTTATAAAGAGAGACATGTCTACCATAGTTAAATGTTGTTTATGAAGAGAGAGATGTATACCATAGTTAAATGTTCTTTATGAAGAGAGAGAGGTATACCATAGTTAATTGTTGTTTATAAAGTGAGAGGTGTATACCATAGTTAAATGTTGCTTATGAAGAGAGATATGTACACCATAGTTAAAGGTTGTTTATAAAGAGAGAGATGTATACCATAGTTAAATGTTGTTTATGAAGAGACATGTCTACCATAGTTAAATGTTGCTTGTATAGAGGAGATATAGAAATATGCTAACAAAGCAAGAAAGATCAGGAAAGATCATGAATGGAAAGGAAAGCTATATGTATTACATGGAATAGTTGCATAAAGAACGCTGTTTCCTTAGGTACATTTAGTGGCAGGGATAGGACAGCGCTTGCAGTCAATCAACATGGCGGTCCCAACTTGGCTGTGTGTACATGTATTGATGGAAAAGGTCTAGCGTTGTTTGATCTAAGAATGCCTTTGCCTCTTGATTTTGTAAATCAGGTGACTATTTTACGTAATTTTACTTGGGCTCTTTTCTTGCGGTTGTGCAATTTATGATTGTAATATTAGTGATGTAAATTATGTAATATTTTTACATCAGAATGACGTCAAGAGTTTGGTATAAACATGTTCATGTTTGTGGCTTTATGTTGATAATATTGGTGGTGTGATATTTATACACGAGTGACGTCAAACTTGTGTTAAAAATATCTTTATATTTGTATCTTTGTGATGTTCTTTTAGGTGATGTAATATTTTTACACGAAAGTCGCGTTAATGTTGTGTTAAAAACATGTATATAGCTTTATGTTGATGCTATCGTTGATGTAAATTTTCACAAAACAATGACGTCAACATCGTTTCAAAAGCATGTACATATTTTTGACTACGAGAATGATTAAAAGAATGTGACATTGTTCACAAGAGAATGTCATTAACATTGTTAAAACGTCTGCGCTTTTTTTAGCTTTATGACGAAAATATTCGTGATGTAACATTTTTACACGAGAGCTGGCCTTGGTGTAAAGGACAAACGTCGATATTATCCGTTGCCGAAAATGGAATTGCGAAGGTGAATTCTTCATTAAAGTTCATCAATACCTAAATGTGCTGACTTTTCTAATCAACCCAGATTTGCTTGTCAAGGTGACGTCACTGGACGGTCGAGAGCTGCACACTATAGATGCACTGGATTCGTCGCTACATAGTGTTGTTCCAACTCCTGAAAAGTATGGATCAATGGTTGACGATGGTTATGGAAGTGAGTTTGTATCACGCTGTGCTGGTGTCTAGGTTAAAGTAGCTACATATATCCCTCCGTCCCTAACTGTATTAAAAGTAATGAACTACAGTAGTAGGTGAAAGAAAGTCGTCACCCCTTTGCCCCTTCCCTATTTTCTGCTAAATGAACGGCGTTCAGTGCTGCGCAAACGTTGTTCAAACAAAGTTTTACATTCAACAGTCAGCGCACAAACCTCTTTAAAGGACACATGCAACATAAAATTCGGATTGTTATTTTTGTACTTTACATAAAGGTATAGCTCCAACTAATAGTTCACCAAAGTTTGAGACTCAAAGGATAAATATTTTTGAAGATATGGAGGTTTAAAGTTGATGCTTTACTGATAACGTATTAAAAATGCCCGACGAGCTAACGACGGCTACCGATTGGAAAAAGGTCGTTGTGACGTAATAGTTGACATGAGCTAAACGCGGTTAATTGCGCGCTTCGTTCAAAATATATTGGTTACTTCTTTGCCTGCATTAACAACACGACAATTTAGCATTGAAAATTTGGTTTATTGTGCCGCATTTAATTATAAAAACGGTTCTTCTAAGAACCATCAAACGCAGCAAAAGGTTTCTTTATTCGTTTCCTGAAAACAAGCGCATGCGAGATATTTGGATTGAAAAAATCCGACGCAAAAATTTGAAGCCAACAAAGAGCTCAAAATTGTGCTCGCAACATTTCGAGAGTTCGTGCTTCGTGCAAAATTTTGAAGCGATCCAATCAGGAGGATGGACAGCAGGACGGCTTCGCGTTAAGAAGGATGCTGTACCCACGATTTTTGAATACACTGTGGAACCCACAAGTGTAGCATCTAAAAGGAAGCAGCCAACAAATGTTAGAACTGCATTTGAGAAGAGACGAAGGCAAGAGGTGATTATTATAGTTATAGTTAGCAATATTTGTTTACATTTATCAAAAACTAAGCTATATAGCATTACCAAATTGAGGACAATTTTATAATTTTAGATTATTGACGACGTTCTTGCAGAACATGACGACTTTCTTGTAGGCAACGACCACGATGTGTCGACATCGGCTTGAAATGTTTGTGCGTTTTACCTCAAAGGAAGTTTGTCTAAGATAAAGATGTCAAAATATATGTAGACAGCGAAACACAAACATATACAGTGGTAACTAATTCAGACTAATGTCGTTTGATCTTTTCTTTGTTATTTTAACTCATAGAAAATTCCTTAACGTACCTTAGAAGCGCAATGTGAAATGCCAAGCAGCCATAACAATCCGTCCGCAAAAACACGTAAGGTCAAGAACCACTCAAACCAAAGTGCCAAATATGATAAGTAGAGGTATAGACTTTCCATTTCGGCCGTTTTGATTTTTGTGAAAAATCCAGCAATACGATAATTTTATCTAAAGGTTGAGTTAATTTCAACAAAAAATCATAGCACACAGACGACGTCATGTGAAATTGAACATTTTGAGGATAGCGCTGTATGGCCTGATACAGAAAGCACGTCGACGATGAGCAATAGCTACAATGGATCAGACTCTCACTCGTTTTCTTCACTCTCAGGCATAGGTCCAATGTCATGTGTGTACACGACCATAGCTGTTTTTACGACAGCTTCGTTTGTACACACTGTGGCAAACTCTTCCTCTTGTGTGATACAAATATGATCGCCATGTATCAGAGGATCAGTATTGTTTACCTCTTGGCAACATATACTTTCCCGTCCTGTACTCATGACCACACAAAAGCCACACTCGCACCTAAAAGATAAAAACATTGTTTTTACTTTGGGAAAAACAATGAAGCATCAATAAAATGCAACTAACCATTCAACATTTCCAATTCTGTGAATGTATTTATCTTCGCTTTCCGATGACGGAGAATTGTCATTACTATGACCACCTTGCGCGTTGGTCAAAGGCACAAACATGTAAGGTTGTACCTCATTGTTATTGATGACAATATCATAATCGGCATCTTCTTCAGAAGAATCCATTAATTTTTGATGAATAAAAAACAGTAATAGCAAACTACCGAAAGCCGTGCAAGTCGTGGAACGATATAAGAACGATGCTTGTTTATGTCAACTAATACGTCACTCTTTCCCAGTTCCCAGACTTCAACAATCTCACGGCGTTTTAGCAATGGTCATCGAATATCGTGTTTTTACCGATTATAACCCTAAATATCTTTTTAAATATTTCGCGGACGACTTTGAAACTTGGTACGTCTTATTTTCACGCTATAGGCATTACAATAAAATAAAGTTGTCTTCTAGCTTGCATGTGTCCTTTAAACGTTCTTATTTTTTCAACTCGCCCTATGTTTCGGGCTAAAATATGTTTTCTGTGCTTGTGCATGTTTCTGAAGAACGGGATGAACGGGTTACTGGAGAAATATGGAGAACTTGGGAGCAGCTCACAGTCGAAGGTTTCATCTGTTTGAGAGTTCTGTAAACTTCTCTCAAGCTTTTCAACTGGACGTTCGCATTAGTTTGTGTTAACGCACGAACGACTCTCTCTTTGTTTATAAAATACCACAAACAATTTTAAAAGACATTATATTGCTGATTTATTTGCATATTCTCCTAACATTTCATTAACGTGCACTACTTCCGTGTTTCAATAAGATTGAACATATAGCTGTTGACCAATCAGCATGTGTGTTTTTATGTAAATACTTAGCAAAAACGATTCGTTTTTCTCAGGTGTCGTGATGTTCGGCGGCAAACAACTCTCAAGCTACGTTCCCGATGTTGGAATTCAAGAAACGATGACCGAACATGGAAATTCGCCTTTGTGGAAAATAAAGTAATCACTTAAAAAACCGCTTTCCCCTTTGCCTGTGTGGCACCTTGACGTTTCGTTGAGCATGCGCAGTCTGGAGATTTTAAGTACTTCTTTGTCATGTTACGTTTTAGTACTTCCAAAAAAACATCCTTTGGATTTACTCAAGCTAAATAGCTTAGCTTCAATCTTAATCCAACCCATTCAAGAATTTGAGTTTATCAATTGCATCTTTATCCTTTATTTTAGGTACTCATCGAATGGGCATTCTCTTTTTACTGCTTGCGATAGAGGAATAGTTAGAAGGTATCTTATTCATGGGTTTTGTGGGGACAGTGTGGGTACATGAGGTTCCACCCTACTCGTATGAAGATTTTCTCTTTTACTGCTTGTGTTAAAGGAATGGTTACAAGGTATCTTATTCGTGGGTTTTCTGGGGAGAGTACATGAGTTTCCACCTTACTTGAATGAACATTCTTATTTTACTGTTTGTGTTAAAGGAACAGTTACAAGGTATATAGATATTTTAGGTTATTGACGGGTTTCTGGGGAAGTCAGTAGGATTAAGGTTAGGGTTCGAGTTAGGGTACTTGTTTGATAAGTATCTTTGTCCTCTTTTTACCGCGTGTGGTCAAGGAATAGCTATATAACGTATACCAACATTTTAGCTCATGCAGGGATTTTCACGAGGGGAGGGGTGCACAGACCAGGTAATAGTTCGTTTGATTTTACCTCCTGATCTGAGTGTTAGTTTCCTTATTGAACAAACTGTTAATCTCTTCGACTTTTGGCGCAGCGTATGTATTTGGTCCAATCAATATGCAGGAGTCATTATTATTGATATTGTGTCATCATTATTGATATTGTGTCATCATTGATGATATTGTGTCATCATTAATGATATTGTGTGATAATTATTTATGATATTTTTTGTAACTCTTCTCAGATATCGTCGTTATACTGACAGACACGTCTTTGAAGATGAACTCTTTCGGCATAAAGATGACATCGAAGATATGGATATATCTCCTTTTGACGAATGTATCCTTTTCATATGTGTACACGATGAAATTCGATGTCCGACTGATGGATGTAATCAAGCAGAAAGTTAGATGTGGTTAGTTTGGCTTGATAAATGTTATCGAGAGAAAGCTTACCAATGTGAAATCAGAAATCGTTCGGTTTGATGATTTCGTACAAATAGGTTTAATTGACTTATTCAAAAGCCAAAACAAGACAAAAATAGTCAGGCAAGTGAAACTTCACTCAGATTCAAATACAATTGAAATAATGTCTTGTAAATCATATCAAGAAGCATGAGTTCACGTCCGACCGAACCAACCCGACTGCCATCCGAGATGTTTTTGAAAATTGTTTAATACGTAATTTTACGCATGAAATTACTGATATAAATTTCGTGTCCTAAGCATTTCAACATGTTTCGTTAAAGCTCATGACACCTTTAAATGAAAAGTTAATGAATGAAATATTTACATTCACGTTAATTTATAAGGGTGTATTATAATTAATGTGTGAACAGACAAAAAAATTGTTTACACAGTGAGTTTTTTGAACAAAACTTTCGGCCATTCCAACAGCATTTAAAATTCTATAATATTATCTTCCTTACATCGCGATTTACCCCTATAGTTATTGTAACAGCCTCAAAAGATCGTTCCGTTGGAGTTTATCGGCTGGGTGGTCCCAGTCATGGTTACACTGAATACAAGGAAGTCAGATAGACCAAAGACATGAGATAGGCGAACCTGTGCTTACCACTGAAATTTGTATCCTCGTTTTTCTGGATAAACTCTCCTATAGACATGACGTTTGTATTATTATGCATGGTTTCCGTTGCGAATATGCCTTGCGTGTTTCGTTTTCAATGCCTTTTTTTATGGAGGCCTACTTGTAAATTGTTCTGCAGCTTCCCATGTGCATATTGTACGCGTGAAATAGCCAGGCGCCAAGCTACAGTATTTGCCTATTTATACTTCTGTGGAAAGCAGTTTAAAGATCGTAGGATTTTGGATTTGCTTATTAAGGTTTTGAAAAAGCTTATTTTTTGTCGAAGGTTCTTGGATGTTTACCTGTCGTTTGCAACATAAGTACGCGTGGATGGAAGAGAACGAAAAGCAGATTAACGATGGAACGAAACAAACCGCAATATTTTTGCTGAGGATATGTGATTGCGCATGCTTACCCGTCTGCGTTCGCAACCTATAAGTGACGTTATAATTTGCTCCCAACGTCGTTGTCGCAATTATGTTTTTTCATTGTTTAACGAATAGATTACATTTGGCCTTTGCGAGATCAGTTATCGATATACATAATGCCTCACCTTGGCGTGTGGCCTCTGTTCTGTTTACCACATTTGACGTCATGCTGTGCATCTATAAATGAGCAGTCACTCAGAACAAATAGTGGCTAAATGGAATCTGTTTGTTTATGAAATGAGAACCTAAAACTAACTAAATTTTTAGCGGGAAAAGAGAACGTTATTTATTTTTTATTCCAACGTTAGCAAAGAGGCTTTTTTGTTGTTTTCGCCAACGCGTCTACTGTTGTAGCTAGATCTTTTTCAAGGTTTTCATCGGTGTAATTTAGGGATTGCATTCAATCGTTCAAAAATTTTTGCTATTTGTTTTCGTTTATCGACTTACAGCACATCATGTGACGCTCATTCCGTGCATCTGTAGTCTCGTAGTTGACTCTGGACCAATGAAATTGCGTGATTTCTCGATGTTTGGGAGCAAATATAATTCCCCAAGGCACATAACCATAAATTTGTAGTTATAAATGTCTTGATCTTTGTGTACCAATTGGTGAAATATATACGACAAGATTGACTTCTTCATTTAACACCAGACTAAAGATAATAAACTGTCTTATCATGCTGTGAACTGAGCAGAGAGTATTATAACTGTTAAGGATCGCGGAGCTTTTCCTATACGAAATCACGAACTCCAATGAAGAGGGCGGGAGAATCTTTTTCTTCCACTCTTTATAGTTGTGGCTCCACGAGAGCAAACGCCTTTTACTTTTCAACGCTCAAAATAATGTGGGATCTGTTCGTGTGCGAAAGAGAAAAAAGTTTTCTGACCGTTTCTCTCCATATTCATCCCATAAACGTTGAAGTGCGCTTTGCACTTTTGCCGTTTTTTTGTGAATTTTCCGTATTTTTTGCATGTTTAGCGCGCGTGATGTATTTTCTCTGTCTTTCATCAATTTCTATTTGCTTTGCCAAGTTATTCACGCAATTTCAAAGCGTTTATTATAAATATCCGCAAGTTTTCTTCAAGACAACAGAGTAGGACTAACGCTACGCGAGACAATATTCACCTTCTAAGACGGTCAGCTCTTCGCGAAGGTTTTCGTTTCACTTAGATTTCGTTCAAGAATAAAAATTGGGAAGACATGGAAGGTACACAAAGGCGTCTTTCTTTAAAAAGCGTGAACGTTTCTGTGGAAATGGGGTGAGAACATTTTCAGTCAATTTTTGTTGGTGATTTTTTTGGTCACAATATATTTCAGTTAAATATTGCTTTGAATAGCGTATTTGTTTTGTTGAATGACAGTTGAGGATTGCTGAAAAGAAATGTTTGATACAATGAAGTAAATTTCGGTTTTTGTCTAAGCACGTTGTTTGCTAAAATGTATCGTGTCGTTTAATTTTATGGCTATCTTCATTTTCGTTTTCAACAATTTATTTTAAACTTCTCAATTGTCATTCACCAGCATGACAAGTACGCTGTTCGGAGCAATATTACAGCTTGTAAACACAACCAAGTGTTTGTTTTACAATGCTTCGATTACGTGTAGTTAAATGTGGTCGTATTCTATATGAGGGAAAGATGTTATTACAGATCGTGCTCCGTACGTTTGGAAGATCTACACAAGGTGTATGGAAAAAGAGTTTGATGTTAGAAAAGATTCTTTAGAATAAGACTCACACTAAAAAAGCAAAATCTGTTAGTGATTCTTGGTACTTAGACGGTGTCTGACACAGCTGGCACTGAAATTTCTGAAAGCACGAGTTTTTTTACCAATGGTAGAACTGATGTTAAGAGTCCTTAAAAACAGCCCTTCCTCGCAAAAATTGGTCATTGCAAAAACAATTTAATTACCCGGAGTCAAAATATGGGCTGTGTCGCACAATCTATTGAAATTTTAAACAATTCCATGCGATGTGCAAGCTTTGCCCGTATAACCGCATGATTTTAAAATTTTGGTTGAACTCCCCCAAACCTCCATTGGCTTTACGCCTCTGTTCACCGATTTTTGTTACCTAATTTGCATATCGTGCGTCACCGATGTTTTTCTCAAATAGTGCGTACATTTGTTTGTGTGTTTGTTTGCTTGATATTTTTGTTTGATTTTCTATGGTTTTTTTTTCACCTTGACACACCTTTCTTTGAAACACGTCTGTATATTGACTTTTATTCGTGCTGAGATGCTGCTCGTTCGCGCATCTGTTAATATCAACTGCATCACATTCATGTCATTGTTCTAAAAGCGTGTTGATGAAAAACAGCGAGAGCATTTAACCGCGCATCAATCGTCACTGTTGTCAAACGTATTGTTGATTTTATGACTAGAGTTGAAGCTGCTGAATCATTGCTGCATAAAAACAGAAGTTCATATACAATCAGCTTTTGTTGATCTTATTGTATGGGCTACAGGACAGCGATGGTTATTTGAAAATATAAATGAGAAAGAGGTTTAACAAATAGTTATTAATGCATTGTGTGGCTATCAAGTATTTAATCTTTTTTCAGAATTATTTCATCATTTATTAGAACTATTTGATGATCCTTCAGAACAATTTGATCTTTGTTTAGAACAATTTGATCGTTAGAACAATTTGATCGTAGAACAATTTCATGATACTTTTGAACAACGTATTTCATTACCATATAAAACTACTAGATCATCTTTCAGCACAATTTGATATTTTCTCAGAACTATTTGATCATGCTATAGAACCGTTTTATTTTTCTTTAGAACTGTTAGATTACACTTCATAACTATTTGATCAAATTCCTAAAAGTGTTTAACCGTACTGCTACGGGACTAATGAATAATTCAGTAAATTATTTCTTATTTGATGAAAGGTAAAGGTCAACGCCAATTAGTCACCGGCTTTCTCAATTTTAAGTGCATCAATATTGATATCGAAATAATTGAAGATGTGATGATTGAAAGCATCAATAAAGAGCGCATATTTTTGATAAGAGAAAAACTGTGGCAGTGCTGCTCGGTGTGCTTAAAGAATATTCGGAGGGGGGGAGGTGTAGTATTGTTTAACGAGCTGTTAGGAGAAATTTCATCTATTTAACGTTTTTGGCTGTAAAAATTGATAACATTGATGTCAATTTCAGTTGCCTTAACATATAACATTACATTGGAGATGAGTTTTGCTGTTATATCGCGCAATGAGCTTGTTTTTTTAATGTTGTAATTATTTTAAGTAGAAAGTATAAGGTTAAATTAAATGTGCATTTTATGAGAGTTTGTGCCATTCATAGAAACGACAAGGCATTCAAGGAAATGTACTCAGAGATGGTATCCTGGATTCGCAAAGCAAGCCCCAAAGCTGAGGTCATTGGCTCAGAGTCTAATGAAAAAGGTATTTTGGAAATATTAAAGACGAAAAAGAAATGTTCGCGGAAAAAACAATGTTTTTATTGTAGGAACTATACTTTTTAATGTTTACGCTGCATGTTTTCCCCTCTTCGTGGATTTCGTCTCCTTACTACGAAATATCACTAGAACTATAACATTTATCATTTGCTCCGACTGATCAAAAGGTGCGAGGTCAAACTTTATACGAAACTGTCAAACTTGTGATTTGGAAGCGCTAAGAGATGTTCTTTGTCGATGGCCCACAGAAGTGGAAGTTTGGTTAAAATCTTAATAATCACAACAACATGCGCGTGCCAGCCGGGGGTAGTGTTTCAAGTAAATAGGTGAACACTGAACATTTGAAGTTCAAAATGTATCTACCTTATTGATAAATATTTAATATTACACCCATGCAGAATAACACATGTATGTATGCTTCACTCAGCGAAAAACTTTACTGAGACTTCATCTTAAAGCCTCTCTTCCCATGAGCCATTCTATATCCATTTAATTATAAGAGAATTATCGCCTTCACTCCATCAAATCTCTGGACTCTGTATACCATAGAGCACGCGTGGTCACGCTCCACCAAATTACTGCTTCGCTCCCTGTTCTCGATAGCCGATTTATCTTTAGTAATAGAGTTTAGGGCCATTTCACATGAAGTGGGAAGGAAACCTTACCAATAATAACCACCATTTTTGTAAACAAGCACATGCTTTCTGGAATTTCATTGATATGCTCGTTTTGATTCTAGGTGCATTTGAGATATCGTGCGATGGACGAGTGATATTTTCCAAGCTTGCAAGACATGGTTTTCCTTCTATGAATGAGGTAAAATTGTATTGACGTCAGAAGTCGTTTGTTTTGATTTGACCGTGTTTCGTTCATCGACGGAATGGCTTTGAAGTTCGTCTTTGAATGGCAGTATTCATTTGGCTGTTATATTACCATTGGTTGTTCTTTGTAAGAAGAAACAGTCAATAATTGATGAATCTATTGTGAATGAGTTAAGTTCCTTTCTTGGGACGTAACTCATAGGGAGTATATCTATGATTTGATAAAAAAAGGAGTTAATTGCCTCTACTCTGGATTTGACTTCAGTTGCTACTCTGTCACCCTGCCATGCCCTTTTTTGTTAAATTTTGTTACTCACATATCATAATTTGGAGATAGTTTGTAAGTGTGCTACATTAGCAAAAGTCACAATTGCTTTTGATTAGTTGCTTGGTATATTAATATTTCACAAATAAATTGACGCACCCCCGCACCACTTTAAGCCAAGGATAAGTGGAATGTTAACCGCCCCCCCTTTTCCAGTAAACCCCATTCCCTATTATGGCACACTTTTTGACTAAAACAGTCATTACTTGTTAGCCGTATGTAATTGAATTGGTGCCCAAACACATGGTTGGTTTAAACACCCAAGTACATGGTCCATGATCTCTTTTGTCCCCCACAATATGATTAAAAATTGCTTCTCGTGAAACAGGTCGCCGACGTCGTTCGTATGATCAGTGAGAACAAGCACTGGGAAGAGATCACCAATGTGAACCGCGCCAAATGTCGATGTATTCACGAAGATTGCATGTGTGGCCTGAGTGTAATGGTTAACAAGACAGCTTGTCCCTGTGAATGTGAAGGAATGTGTCCAGGGTTGTGAGAACGTTGCTCAGGTCGTGCATTTTAACCATATTTCCATTAGATTTAATTAATTTAATAATTTAAATAGCAATTCATCACATATTAGCATTATACATTGTATTTGACGATGAAGTCCGTCGTGTGATTTTGACGGATGGAAAAACGAGCGAATATAACTTATTACTGAAGAAATGATTTTTGTGATAATATATCAAAACGAATGAAAACAAACTTGACTTTCTCTTTATGATTTATCCTCTCTACAAATTATCATTTTGAATGAAATGAAAAAGAAAAAGAAGTTGAAGGTATTCAAAAGACTGCGGTAAGTTCTTAATGAGTTGCAAATACATATTTAGTTTTAGTGTGTTGTTCCGTCGCCTGTCAGATAGTCAGATTCAACAATGGCGAGAAAGAAAGCCAAACTTTGCTTATTAATTATGTTTTGAATAACTCAAGACTCACTTAAAAGACATAGTAAAAGTTGACCAATGAAACTATTTGTAAAAAAAAACGAAGAAAAAGATGGCTCAAAAAATGTATTTCGTAATGGCTCAAAAATGGCTCAAAAAATGTATTTCGTCAAGTATTTCGGTATCACTGAAAATTTATCCGCCAAAAAGTTTTCTACCCGTGCCACATTTGCAAGGAACATGTCCCCCCTTTCATAAATCTCTTCCCTCTTATTTGAAACAAGAAATGCAAAACTTTAAAAGTACAAAATATATGTTTCCTATTTTAAATATCTGAGTAAATATTTACCAAAGCGGATTAGTTCTTAACTGCGTTTTGCCTATGACGGAGCTCATAAGTCATAAAATAGCTTGTTTGTTTAGTAATTGATTCCCAAGGAGGCGTAAACGCAATTAAACTGAGATTTGTTGTCTGCACTGCGAATTTGCCGTCTGCAGTAGCTGCAATATACGTAGCTAAATTACGTAGCTAAATTACGTAGCTAAATTACGTAGCTATGTGTTATTGTATTCAATAGTGTTTACGGTTCCTTGGGGATCGATTATTGCTGAATCATGCAAATTATAAAATGTCGACTGATTTCAAAATATAACCACTTCTGCTACACCGGCCTCGGCCTAATAACATTGTTTGAATGTAGTTCATTGTACAGTTACGTTCTCCAGACTTCTGCGTGAAGTTGGAGATGAAAACACCAAATGGCTGCGAATCATTAAAACGGGGGAATTATATCGTTTTTTTGCCGACTGGCGTATTCAATCCCGAAACAAAGTCCAAAGGCAAACGCCGCCAAAATAGAATACAAATTTCAAGTCGAACCGATTGATTGTCACAGATTATATAAGTTGTGGAGGCGATAATGAAATGGCAGAAGCATGCTGGTCAACGCGTGAATTTGAACTGAGAGAAAAGAAGAAAATATTGAGAGTATGCAACAGGTTTGTGACATTTGATTTACTGTATTTCGTAGACTATAGGAAGCGAATGGCGATGAACATCGAGAAGATTTAGTTTCGATGTTCTACTTCTTTCGTGAAACCACGTAATTTTTCATGAAGAACTAAATAAATAATACGTTATCAAACTTTTCACGTTTCCCATGGGAAACCATTACATAATTTGCAAGAAATCATCTCTCAATAATTTTGTGAGTAGCCTTGGAGCAACACTAAAAGCGCCTGTTTCATGTTTCTGAATTTAGGCTATGTAGATAGTTTAGAAAATTTTAAACATATTGTCAATAGATTTTATAATTCGAAAATTTGATCTTCGTGCATTTTTTAGAGCTCAAAGTCTATGATTATTTGCCTGACCGTGACATTAAAAAAACTAAAGCGAGAGCCCAGATCTGACGTCATATCGCGAATACGTTTTAAGAAAACACCGTATTTTACACATAATTTTCTCAACAGCATAGCTATATCGTTGCATTACACACGTGTATGGCATCTTGTGTCGTGGATGTTCAAAAACATCCAATTTTAAACAAAATACAGCAGATGAATTCACGTTGTGACGACAAAAATAACATTAGTTACCAGCTTTTTTATACTGGCGGTCAAACAATGAAAATGGTCAATTTTTCAATTTATCATATCTAAATGGCAGAAATGCAAAAATATGATATAGCGGGCACTTTAACACTAAACAGCTCAAGGTTTTATATATAAGTACAAATACAACGTATTTTTAGTTCAATGTAGTGTCCATTAGAGACTCTGATGAGCGAGCGATGCATTGCAGTCTTCGTGAAACGTTTGAAAGATACAATATAGTAATTATCTCAAAAAATGGCGTTCATTCAAAATGGCAACCAATTTATCGTTAAATTTGTGAGATCTTTTGAGGTGTGCTGTCTCTACTCTCTTTTGTTTTTGTTCCAAGCTCACTGAAGCACGATGTAAGGCAGTAAGCACGATTACATTACTTGCAATTTGAGCGAAAGAGTACGGACAACAAAGAAAGTCAATTACTGTGGCTTTTAATTAAACAATGAGGAAATAGCACATATAAGCTCCAGTGAAAACTGTTGAAGGAAGAGGTAATAGTATTTAGGGCCATTTTGACTGAACTAAATACAACTGAACTTTATACAACTGAACTAAATAAAGTTATGTTTAGTTCTTTGGGTAAATTACGCAAAAGATGGAGTTTCGTAAAGGCTTTCCCTTGGTCAAAAGCATTGAGTCAAAATATTGAATGAAAGTTATAAAAAAAGATTTCAAACCTTCGAAATATTTACAAACGAATAAACGTTACATCTCTTATAAAACATTTCACATTTTATTATCTTCATGCTATTGATTCACCTTGTATCTAACAAGTCAGAAATTAAATTAGTCTGCACAAATCTGTGTGTTTCTGACGTATGTTTACTTACAATACTTATATCAAGTTTCTGCAATCATTTGCAACACTTTAATTTATTTTTTCGGCAGTAAAAATCTGTTTTCTATCCATTTTTGGACTGTTACTCTACCGTCTCTCGCATTAGTAGAACTTACAACACACTTTCTTTGCTTTGTGTAAATTATAAAATTTACAACGTTTGCAAATTACACTTTTCTATTGCACCCTGTCCCAAATGTGGTACAACAACCAATTACGACGCCCGGTGAAAGCCAACAAAAACAACACGGGCCTTATAGGGTTAATGTAATGTAATTAACAAATAGATAACATTTAACCGTTGACTGTTCAGTTATACAGCGGATATGACGTCATTTGTGATAAGTGGCCACGAGCCGCCGAGGTGAATACACGTGTTTCTATTTCAAAAACAATAAATTTTCTGTGATGTCAGTTTTGTGCTTTTGCATTCTTTTAGATCATAGCTCTCGACCAATGAAATTGCTTAAATTCTTCAAGTAATTACGTAAGACGACAATATTTGTGCTAAACATGTCCCTCGACTGACTTCGCGAATTTCCAGTTCTGCTAGAGTTAGCTGAACCACATGCAGAGGTGCATTAAGAAAGTTTAGAGTGAGAGATGCCATCCACTACAGATGCAGCTTGGAAAAAATGCATTCTGTTTAACCCTCTATAGCCCGCTGCAAAAGAAAAGGCATACTTGTTAGTCGTTAGATGGAGCGTAAGCTATCTTAGCAAAAGTTGCTTGCACATTTAGTTCCATTTATTATCCAAAGATGGGAAACAATGCACTAAATGGCATGTGCATTTCTGACAAACAAGAAAGGTCCGTTGCCAGGCCAACACCAATAGTCGAAGAGCAAAAAGCTTGTATTGTGTCTTTTGTCATAAAGGCGAGCTGGTTGCTTCAGAAATGTTGCAAGGCAAAGTTATTAATTAATTAAGAGCAGGCAGTTTGACACCATCGTAATGGAGTTGGAAATGGAGATCAATTTGTGTAGTGTGACTTATAGTAGCGGGAAAGCCTATTTATGAGCTCTCTAGTTTTTGAAAAAGTGAACAAGACACGGAATCACGTGGCAAGCGTGTTGAAAATCACAAGAAAACTTAATCTCATTCAAATTGTTTTTTGATTCCACCATAAGGTTGGATTCCACCAAGAGGTCTGGATTTCAATAAGAGCTTGGACGCTTTTTCAATATTTCTTTTTTCCATCAGACAAAGGCATTCTTCAGCATGCTATCATTTGGCAAGTGCATGATTGCTTGCTTTAACTAGACACCATTGTCATAGCTGTGTGTTCATTTTCTTGTGAACGAAGTACATCTTATATATACAAACTGCTTTGATGTTCCACTATCAACAACATGTTCGATTTCCAAGAAGTAAACTAAGAAGGCATTGAAAGATTTTTGTATCTAAATAATTTCATGTCATTTCCTGTTCTGTTCCACACATTGTAGCAACAAGGAAAAGTCCTTATTATATAGAGATTTAAGGAAACTTTTCTTTGTTTGAGGAGTAAAAAAATTGCCATACAACGTACAATTGCTGAAATATGTTTACAAAAATTTATTAGATGTGGTAAATTATGCAGTTACTTGAACATTTAACAAATTATACAAATTGAATTACATATATAACGCCAAATTTTTGTTTATTTTAAAGCGTATAGAATTACAACTTTGCATGTTGCCCATGCAGTGTTCAGATATTATAACAGGAAAAATGTATAGAGAGTGTGACTTTGAATAATCTCATATCAATTTCATACTCGTTGCTTTTAGAGTGGTCTTGCATTTCTCTTACTTTTATAGTAGAGACAATACTGCTCTCTCTAGTATTTGGAGTTTGTATGCAGTGGCGGATAACTCAGTGGGCTAGGTTGTCTGAAGCCTAAACGCCCGCGCTTTCGAGAGGCCCGTTGTGTCTAGACATAGTTAGTTCTTAGTTTTTGCCATTCTGGACTAGTTAAATGTTCTAAGTTTAGACCATTTGTGTTGTTTTAAACCGTACGATCTACTGTTCAAATGCACGATGCTCAGAACTCGTGAAGTACTCGGTTTTCCAAGTTTGAATTTTAAACTTACTTCTTATTGTTCGTACTATGAGTTACAAAACAAGCCGGGAATTCAAAGGCAAAGTAGCGTAAGGAACGCAAACATCATAAAAAACTGAACAACTTTGTCTTAGCCTACAGGCACCATAGTTAGTAATCCGAGCCTGTTTGTAGGTCAAATAATCAAGCTCGACGTTTATTCATACTGAAAACAACGTTAGGGTTTAATTTGAGTGTCATCAGTAACTTAAGAAATTCTCACAATTACATGTATTCTATATAAAATGCAGGCCAAAGTTACACCAATATTGACTATATGAATTGCCCAACGGCAACGAAAATAAACAGCGCGTCCATTCAACGCTGTACAGCCAGCAATGGTCCATCTCTGTGATCTTTTGTGCTTGTCAAGGATGTGTGCAATTCTTCTAGTTTCTCCTCGAGCTTTCGATGTTCGAATTCGATGTTTGCAACAGACTCGTAGAAAACATATGTTCCGCGTGATAATAAACACATACATAGGCCGCCTACGATAAAAGCAAGCCCACCGTACTGCAACATGTTCCATGATGAACGACTGGATTCCTGATATTTCTTGAATAGGACACCCGTAGTGAACACGCAACCTGTATTGATATTTGAATAAGTTATATTTTTTTCATAATGTGATCTCTTGTAGTAGCTAGCTTTCAACAACATTTACAATTGTGAATCCTCGAGATTACTACAGGGAGTATAAAACGAAATGAACTGTTTGGAAAATGACTCTAAAGTCATCAGCGCGCGAGAGTTGCAAAAACTTTTGGTCAAAATAGTGGTTAGACTTCCAGTGTCTCATCTGCCAGTAAAGTTGTGGAAAGAAAGAAATATTTTTAGAATAAAATTTATGATACCGTGAAACACTTTTGAAATAGCTTGCGCACATAAATGAAAAAGATAAAAAGCAATTGCAATACATATTGATAAAATATTGCAGATGTCGTTCAAGTTAACAAACTTTTAGAAATTTTGACTTATGTATGCGCAAACGCTTATCTTTTCGAATTGGTGGCTATTTTGAATTTTTGGTTTTTAAATGCTATCTTTTTAAATTCCCATCAATTGTCTAAATGCCAACATGAATAATTGATGAATGTTTAAAAAAATGTCATTTAAAGTGATTATGACACGAAAATTTATAACAAATTTCTTTGATTGCATTGGATAGTACATATAAAATGAATTTATAACCCCTTTTTAGTAAAATTGACTCAATGTACTTTTTTTAAGAGATATCTATTTTTTATGTAAATGACATAGTTATGACATCACAAAGTATGATGACATTTTAAACATCATTTTTCCCCATCGTTAGAACGTGCAATAAACAAACACAACAGTTAAATGAATACACGTGTTGTTGAATATTTGTAAAGATGCAAATATTGAATATTTAAATGTTAACTGCAGACGAAAACTATACTTTTTCCTAATCGTATATATGCAATGTGATGTCATAACGATGTCATTTGCAAATATTGAAGAGACGCTGCATAGTTCCAAAAAGAAATAAAATAACACAATTCTATTAAAGCAGTTGTTAAGTCATTTAAAATTGCCTTTATAATGCAATCATAAAACACTATTGTAAAATTTGGTGTTATAAACACTTTAAAAAGGAAAAACGTAAAATATTCTGCGATTTGGATGCCTAACGTTCACGCTTTATCCTTCTTCAGTTTTTTACACACCCTGTATATTGAACAACACAATGAATTGATATAAGCCATATATTTGGTCCCACAATCCCAAGTAAACGCCTGATTGACTTTTTCTTTACTGTAAAGTACTATCGCAAATCACGGAAAGCTCAAAAATTATTGATATGAGAGCAAAGAAGCCGGAGCTCTCTAATGCACGAAATTATAGATCTAACCTGCACCACGCATGACCCGTGACGCCCATTTTCTGATGTTCATTTTCTCAGCGAGCTCATAAATAGCTTTTTCCGCTCTTTTTAACCGTCCTCTACACAAATCGATCTTCGTTTTGGCTTCCCTGAAGACGTTGTCAAACTTCCTGCCCGTTAAGTAATCGACGCCTTCACTCTCCACTATGACTTCAATCAACCTGCTTGCTTCCTCGACTAACCTCACAATTGAAGCCTGGTGTTCTTTGGTAGCCTCAAAACAATCCATTATGTATTGACGTTCGCTTGGATACGGATCGCTGTCGTTATTCAGAAATGCACTGGCTATTTTCATCATCAGACAGAGTTGCGCGTTATCCCCCATCTCTGGATATAAATATACATGAACAAATAATTGTATGCAACTTTTTCAACATAATAAATATAGTATAGGTATAACACTCCATTTCAAGTTACCAACTCACTTTTACCCATTTTTGTATACTTTTCATCATAATTGATCCATGGAACTCGCAAGATATGTTATTTCTTTATGTATTGCATGTTCATTTTATAATAATGACTTGGCTCAGAAGGGCTCCCTATACTAAGTTCACCGATAGTTTATATTTACTGTCTGATTCGCATTCTTTTAGTATCGTAGCTATACATTGTTAACAATCAGGTTTCTTTTGACATTCCTAATGGTGAGAAATAAGAAATAGAAGCATTACGCACCTGTTAGTTTATACAGTGCTCTCAAAATCTGTTCCAGTTTTTTTGCGTCCAAGTTCGCACTTTGGCCAGTGTCCTCCAGCATTTTCAGAGTCGTATCTATTACTTTTATAAACTTTGACGACCAACTGGTTTGGCTTGATCTTTGTCTTTCATTTTGGTAGCGTTGAACTTCGGGTTTCAAATTCAACCGGTCACCTATAGACTTAGCTACTTTCCCGGCGGCTTCAGTTATAAGGTCACGGTTGATAGTCGCTTCCATATTTGCGTTTTCATCGCCAACTTCAAGCAGTTGTCGCTCGTCTTGGTTTAATATTTGTCTGACTGCCATGAAAATGAAATGAAAGATACTCAATCAAAGTTTCTTATCTCGTTATCTTGGTATTGCTGGGGTCGATGTGTTATGATATTAAAGCGTTTCTGTCCGTGGATTTTATATCGCGTGATTCGACACAATCGGAAACACGAAAATAGTAAGTCAATTGACCTTATATGGACAATGTTATTAGTGATCTATTTATTTTTTCTCTTTAGCTTTTGCATAACTGACAGCATGACAAGGCCATGTTGTCACATGCAAGTTTAAAATGAATTATCTTGGAGCAGTCCTGGGAAATTCCCTTTGCTATAGACCTTTGCAGTGACGTCACGCACGCCTTAGCAACTGTTGTTTGGGGGGAGCAACTGCAGGACAAGCGCATGTGCACGCTTTATATGTTATTATGGCTAGTAACATAAAGTCAGCACTTTCTAGGTCAAAAAAGGTTTTTTTGCCTCGATATGTAGGAAATATTCAGTGTAAGGATAGTAAAGCGCGTTACAAAATGAAATTGAGACGTTGCAATGGAGACGATCCGTACGAAATACCAAAAAATCAATGGCTCGACGATATCGATCTGTGGCCAGCTGTCAGCTACATTGATATTTGCATGTATTTATTATTTTCGGTCAGTCCGTACACGAACGAGCAGTTGAAAAACTATAAGAGTCTTGATAGTTATCAAAATTTTGTGAATGGACGGGTACGTGAAATGTTGGTGAAAAAATATGGCGATCATTGCTTGCTTATTGCTAAGGTAAATGCTTCTCAGTTGTCACTAAAAACATTGCACATTGGCTGCACTCGTGCTTTAATGATACTGAACGCCTTGTTTCTTTTTTCACTACACCAGGTTAATCACTCTCAAAGAATGTCGGAGAAGCCACTTACTCCTTGTGTTGTTTGCGAAAAGAACGGCAAAGTATTAACAGCGCACTGCGATTGTATGGCAGGAATAGGTGAAAGCTGCTCTCACGTCGCTTCACTTCTGTGGGCTGTTGAAGCTGGTGCACGAAAACGAGATTCTTTAACTGTGACTGATAAGAAGGCATACTGGGTCCTTCAAGTGCTGTCAAGGTTGTGCCATACGCTAAAGTACAGCATATCAATTTTAGTAAATTTAATAAGAAATGCGAAGGAAAAGTGCAAAGAAATCCAATTTCTGCCCCATCGTTAGAATTGGATGAATATTTTAAAACTATTAGTTCTGCCTCATCAAAACCAGCAATACTTTCTTTAATACATCCATATTCTGATTGTTATGTGCCTAAAGCCTTGCACTCTGACTTGCCACCAGTCATAAGTGATCTTTATGATCCCACACTATTAGACAAATCACTACAAACTTTGCTGGAATTATCAGAGTCGAAACTGGACTGCTTTAATGTTACAGTTGAGCTGCAAAAAACTGTAGAAGAAAAAACTAGAGATCAAGCAAATTCTCGTCTTTGGTTTCGAATTCTTGCTGGAAGAGTGACTGCTTCAAAGTTCAAAGCAGCTTGTTGCACCAACAGAGATTCACCTTTGAAGAGTCTGATCACAAGCATTTGCTATCCAGAGCTGAAGAAATTTTAAACTGCAGCAACAAGATGGGGTTGCCAGCATGAAGAGGTGGAAAGATACGAATATTGGAAATGGCTAAACACAAACCATGAAAATGCTTCAGTAACAAACAGTGGATCCTGGATTCATTTGACCTATGGATTTCTTGGTGCTTCTCCAGATGGACTTGTCTCTTGCCAATGTTGTGGCACTGGGATTTGTTATTCATTGTGTCTATGTTTCATGGGGAAAAGGTCAACATAATAAATACATCACCTGTTGATTTTGTTTTGATAGTGTCCATTTTGCCATAAAGATGTGAGACAATTGAAACTTCAACAGATGAAAGGTTGTTTTGCATTGAAGTAAAAAGTGATAGCACAAAACAACTTAAAAGAACTCATGCATATTACTATCAAGTAAGTACATTTGTAAATTATTCTAATTTCAATTAAAAACCTTAATGTATAGCAATTCACTTTCTTAAGTTATTGTTCAGTTGTCATGCACTGGTTTGAGCTAATGTGATCTTGTTGTGTGGACAGAAGAAGACTTGTTTTCATAAATTCGTTTAACAAGCTTAATGCATAAAAATTCACTTTTTTAGGTTATGGCTCAGTTGTCATGCACAGGTTTGAGCTACTGGGATTTTGTTGTGTGGACAGAGAGACTTGTTTGTTGAACGAATCTTGCAGAATAACGAATTTATAGAAAGTAACAGAGGCAGCACAGAAATTTGTGTTGAGGGGACTCCTTCCAGAGTTAACTGGAAAATGGTACTTAAGACCCCAAAAAATTGAATAAATGAAATATAATGAAATCAAATGTCTTATAAATATTATTTGTACAATTTTAAGTGTATGCATGCAAAATCTTTCAAAAAATATTATTAGTCATAATGTACGACAGAATCACAAATGTTAATTAGTGCACAGCTAACAGTAACTATTTTGTCGATCGTAGTGGGCTCATTCTTTTTAGAAATGATAAAATCATACGGCTGAGTTGAACTCAGAAGTGCATATTTCTTTCTAATGTTTCCAATCACTCTTTCCACGTGAATCCTCACATTAGCAATTCGTCTGGTTTGTTCAACTTCAATGCCACTGAGCTGTTTTCAGTGTGCGAATTAACAGTGTGCAATGTGCAATTTGCACATCGTTTTTGCTAAAATGGAAAAAATTGCACATCGCTTTTTCAAACGATATGCAAAAAAAATTCTTTATTGATTATTACCACATAAATTGAAAAACGTTTTCAAGCTTAATCTTTACTGATCTTTACTTTATAAACGAGTGCGCTGCACGACATTAGAATCCATGTTTACACAATGTCATCAAATTTTAAAGATGTTGTCACTTTGAGACTGGTAAGTCTGTCAACAGTCCACATACATGGTCCTTATATGCTTATGACAATAGGTGTGTAATACATTATTTATGTCAATTTTTGCATTTGCGTTGTTTTGTACTGCGTTACGTACTGTTTTTGACATCATAGCTATTTTGAGTATTTTCGATAAAATCAGGAAACAGTTTCATTTTGATTCTTAAAAGAAGACAAAAAAGAACTTAAATAAGCCAAATTTAAAAAATAAACTAAAGGGAATTTCGATTTTAAATAACGTGAGAAAAAGAAGCCAAATTTGGCTCAAAATATTAAGCCAATCTGGCAACCTTGATCAGCCATACTTTTTATTTTTACATATTGCTTGGAATATGACATAAAAATGTTGTTTTTTTGCGTAAGTAAACATCAAAATTGTTACTGTTAATAATCAGAAAGCAAAAGTATACTCGGTGTTTCTCTTTTCACTTTTGTCTTTCTTGCCATCTTCGTCGAAAGGTTGTAGCTACCGGCAAAGTTAATACAGTAAAAAATGGATGGAACATTAAATGCTGACTCGCTTGAGTACTAGGATGATGGCCAAGAGGTGAATTTATTGCGCTGTAAAGTTTGCACAAAAAAGAGGATAGAATTACATGCGCAAAAAATTTCTCTCATACATTTGTAACTGGATCAGCGGTTGTAAAGAAAAACACTATCGTAAATATATAATTAATTTAGCAATTAGCGCTGTATAATGATTAGCCTAATATCGATTTGATTATGCCTCCAAAGAAACATTTTTGTCATAAAAAATTGCACATCGTTTTTTTCAACTAATTCGCACACTGGCTGTTTTTACCCTTAGTAAAAGCTGGCATCTTGATAGTTGCACTGTACAAACCAACTGACTCGTGGATATCAAAGCCTCTATCAGCTAAGATTACATCTGCAGGTAAGAGCTTATCAAGGAGACCACTGTTCTCAGTCAAATGTTTGTCACTGACTCTTCTTCACTAGCCACTGGAAACAAAGCTTACTGTACACTGGGGGAGTGACAGCATTTAAGTACTTAATCATGTTGTGGTGCTTGTAGGATGAGTAAGTTTGTGCCCTCGCAAGAGGATTTAATGCACTATCCAAAAAATCTCAAAGCAGTCAATGATGGCAACAAATTTAGGGCAGTGTTTTCTAAAATCCATGGGCAAGGTCTTTCTTAAGGCTTCCCTGTCAGGCCATAAAATACGAAGGCTTAATCGGTTATAAAGAACATCAATTACTTGTAAGAAAATTCTTGATACAGTTCCCTTGTTGATGTTTCCAAATCGATAAGCTAAATCTACACCAGTTAAATTAAGTCGCAGTTTCATATCTGTTAAAAGCAACTGCCTAAATGGTGACAAAGAGCATTTGGGAGAATGCATAAGATAAGGGCGTACCACTTCCAGTGTTGCTGACAAGATCTTCCAATTTGGCAGACCAGTGTAAAAAAGGACTTTTTCTTCATCATTTAAGAAGGATTTCTCGTCAAGCGTCATGTAACTTATCTTTTTTTTTAACTCGAGATTTTCTTGGGTCAAGCGATTGATCTCGCTCTTCATTGCAGTTATTTTATCCAAACTCAGTTCAGTTTGTGAATATTTGTTGTTCGATTCTGATTCTGACAATGAAGCAGATGTGGCTGATGTGACTCCGTATTCTTCGTCTACAAGATGGTTGTCAAGGTCGATTGGGTCACTGTTGACAGTACTGTTTCAACGGATTCACTTCTTTTTCGTTTTTCATTTCATTCCGAAATACGAGCATAGCGATTGACATCAACTTTTTCGACATATGTATGTCTGTAGTGAGGTACAACGCTCTATTTCTATCGTTTCTCATTAATTTCATTAATTTTGACACTAGCCGCGGGCTCCTGTAGTGAGGTACATAACGTGCGTATATTATTCATCTAGATTTATATATTAGGAATAGAGAGAATACTCACGACTTTTGTAAATAACTTCTTCGCTAGTGAATAAAATAATCACAAAAATTTAATAGCGTTCTAGTACATTGAAATCACGTTCGGAGCTCATACGAAAGACTTATATAACACTAAATTGGTGACCCCGAAAGATATTCTTGACTGACGAAATGGCTACAACTGATGAACTCAACACTTCTTCCACGACAGATTCTTCATCTGTCACACCAACCGCTTCTATGATCAGCATCAAACTTCCACCATACTGGCCTAACGACCCAGAACTGTGGTTTTCTTATATTTACGCTCAATTTACGACGCGCAATATCACCTCGCAAAAAACCAAATACGCATACGTTGTTGGTTCCCTTCAACCCGAAATTGCTCAGGAGGTTCGCAATATCATCCTTCATCCCCCTGTTCTTGATCCATATGACACCCTGCGACGCGAGTTAATCCACCGTACCTCATATCTGAGCAACAGAGACTTCACCAACTGCTCACATGCGAAGAACTAGGAGATCGGAAACCTTCCCAACTCCCTCGCAAGATGGAACAACTACTTGGTACTCAGACCTTACCCCCATCCATCATGAAACAATTATTTATACAACGTCTCCCCACCACTGTTCAGGCTATTCTGACACCTACACAGGAGACACTTGTCCTCAAGAACCTTGCCAAGTCGGCCAATAAAATTAGAGAAGTCAACAACATTCAACAATCCACATCCACCGAAAAAGAAATGTTCGCGGCAAAAACAATGTTTTTATTTTAGGAACTATACTTTGTAATGTTTACGCTGCATGTTTTCCCCTCTTCGTGGATTTCGTCTCCTTACTAAGAAATATCACTAGAACTATAACATTTATCATTTGCTACGACTGATCAAAAGGTGCGAGGTCCAACTTTATACGAAACTGTCGATGGCCCACAAAAGAGGAAGTTTGGTTAAAATCTTAATAATTAAAACAGCGTGTCAGCTGGGGGGAGTCTTTCGAGTAAATAGGTGAACACTGAACATTTGAAGTTGAAAATGTATCTACCTTATTGATAAATATGTAATATTACACCCATGCACAATAACACATGTATGTATGCTTCACTCAACGAAAGACTTTACTGAGACTTCACTTTAAAGCTTCTTGTCCCATGGGACATTCTATACCATTTAATTATAAGAGAATTATCGCCTTCACTCCATCAATTCTCGGGACTCTGTATGCCATAGAGCATGCGTGGTCACGTTCCAACAAATCACTGCTTCGCTCCCTGTTCTCGATAGCCGATTTACCTTTAGCAATAGAGTTTAGGGCCATTTCGCATAAAGTGAGAAGGAAACCTTACCAATAATAACAACTATTTTCGTAAATGAGCACATGCTTTCTGGAATTTCATTGATATGCTCGATTTGATTCTAGGTGCATTTGAGATATCGTGCGATGGACGAGGGATATTTTCCAAGCTTGCAAGACATGGTTTTCCTTCTATGAATGAGGTAAAATTGTAATGACGTCAGAAATAGTTTGTTTTGATTTGACCGAATTTCGTTCATCGAGGGAATGGCTTTGAAGTTCGTCTTTGAATTGCAGTATTCATTTGGCTGTTATGATTTTATCATTGGTTGTTTTTTGTAAGAAGAAACAGTCAATAATTTATGAATCTATTGTGAATGAGTTAAGTTCCTTTCTTGGGACGTAACTCATAGGGAGTATATCTATTATTTGATAAAAAAGGAGTTAATTGCCTCTATTCTGGATTTGACTTCAGTTGCTAATCTGTCACCCTGCCATGCCCTTTTTGTTAAATTTTGTTACTCACATACCATAATTTTGAGATAGTTTGTAAGTGTGCTCCATTAGCAAAAGTCACAATTGCTTTTGATTAGTTGCTTGGTATATTAATAATTCACCAATAAATTGACGCACCCCCCGCACCACTTTAAGCCAAGGATAAGTGGAATGTTAACCGCCCCCCTTTCCAGTAAACCCCATTCCCTATTATGACGCACTTTTTGGCTAAAACAGTCATTACTTGTTGGCTGTATGTAATTGAATTGGTGCCCAAACACATGGTCGGATTAAACACCCAAGTACATGGTCCATGATCTCTTTTGTCCCTCACAATATGATTAAAAATTGGTTCTCATGAAACAAGTCGCCGACGTCGTTCGTATGATCAGTGAGAACAAGCACTGGGAAGAGATCACCAATGTGAACCGCGCCAAATGTCGATGTATTCACGAAGATTGCATGTGTGGCCTGAGTGTCATGGTTAACAAGACAGCTTGTCCCTGTGAATGTGAAGGAATGTGCCCAGGGTTGTGAGAACGTTGGTCAGGTCGTGAATTTTCACAATATTTCCATTGGATTTAATTAATTTAATAATTTAATAGCAATTCATCACATATTAGCATTATACGTTGTATTTGACGATGAAGTCCGTCGTGTGATTTTGACGGATGGAAAAACGAGCGAATGTAACTTATTATTGAAGAAATGATTTTTGTCGAAATATATCAAAACGAATGAAAACAAACTTGACTTTCTCTTTATGATTTATCCTCTGTTCAAATTATCATTTTAAATAAAATGTGAAAGAAAAAGAAGATGAAGGTATTCAAAAGACTGCGGTAAGTTCTTAATGAGTTGCAAATACATATTTAGTTTCAGTGTATTGTTCAGTCGCCTGTCAGATAGTCAGATTCAACAATGGCGAGAAAGAAAGCCAAACTTTGCTTATTAATTATGTTTTGAATAACTTAAGATTCACTTAAAAGACATAGTAAAAGTTGACCAATGAAACTATTTGTAAAAAAAAACGAATAAAAAACACTGTCTGGCTCAAAAAATGTATTTAGCCAAGTATTTCGGTATTACAGAAAATTTATCCGTCAAAAAGTTTTCAAACCGTGCCACATTTGCAAGGAACATGTCCTCCTTTCATAAATCTCTTCCCTCTTATGTGAAACAAGAAATGTAAAACTTTAAAAGTACAAAATATATGTTTCCTATTTTAAATATCCGAGTATATATTTACCAAAGCGGATTAGTTCTTTACTGCGTTTTGCCTATGAAGGAGCTCATAAGTCAGAAAATAGCTTGTTGTTTGTGTAGTAATTGATTCCTAAGGAGGCGTAAACACAAATAAACTGAGAATTGTTGTCTGGACTGCGAATTTGCCGTTTGCAGCAGCTGCAATATACGTAGCTAAATTACGTAGCTATGGGTTATTGTATTCAAAAGTGTTTGCGGTTCCTTGGGGATCAATTATTGCTGAATCATGCAAATTATAAAAGTCGATTGATTTCAAACTATGACCACTTTTGATACACCGGCCTCGGTCTAATAACATTGTTTGAATGTCGTTCATTTTACTGTTACGTTCTCCAGACTTCAACGTGAAGTTGGAGATGAAAACACAAAATGGCCGCGAATCATTAAAACGGGGGAATTATATCGTTTTTTTGCCAACGGGCGTATTCAACGCCCGAAACAAAGTCCAAAGGCAAACGCTGCAAATTAGAATACAAATTTCGAGTCGAACCGATTGATTGTCACAGATTATATAAGTTGTGGAGGCGATGATGAATTGGCTGAAGCATGCTGGTCAACGCGTGAATTTGAACTGAGAGAAAAGAAGCAAATATTGAGAGTATGCAACAGGTTTGTGACATTTGATTTACTGTATTTCGTAGACTATAGGAAGCGAATGGCGATGAACATCGAGAAGATTTAGTTTCGATGTTCTACTTCTTTCGGGAAACCACGTAATTTTTCATGAAGAACTAAATAAATAATACGTTATCAAACTTTCCTCGTTTCCCATGGGAAACAATTACATAATTTGCAAGAAATCATCTCTCAATGTTTTTGTGAGTAGTTTAGAAAATTTTAAACATATTGTCAATAGATTTTATAATTCGAAAATTTGATCTTCGTGCATTTTTTAGAGCTCAAAGTCGGTGATTATTTGCCTGACCGTGACATTAAAAAAACTAGGGCGAGAGCCTAGATATGACGTCATATCGCGAATACGTTTTAAGAAAACACCGTATTTTACACATAATTTTCTCAACAGCATAGCTATATCGTTGCATTACACACGTGTATGGCATCTTGTGTCGTGGATGTTCAAAAACATCCAATTTTAAACAAAATACAGCAGATGAATTCACGATGTGACGACAAAAATAACATTAGTTACCAGCTTTTTTATTCTGGCTGTCAAACAATGAAAATGGTCAATTTTTCAATTTATCATATCTAAATGGCAGAAATGCAAAATTATGATATAGCGGGCACTTTAACACTAAACAGCTCAAGGTTTTATATATAAGTACAAATGCAACGTATTTTTAGTTGAATGTAGTGTCCCATTATAGACACTGATGAGCGAACGATGCATTGCAGTCTTCGTGAAACGTTTGAAAGACACGATATAGTAATTATCTCAAAAAATGGCGTTTGTTGAAAATGGCAACCAATTTATCGTTAAATTTGTGAGATCTTTTGAGATGTTCTGTCTCTACTCTCTTTTGCTTTTGTTGCAAGCTCACTTAAGCACGATGTAAGGCAGTAAGCACGATTACATTACTTGCAATTTAAGCAAAAGAGTACGGACAACAAAGAAAGTCAATTACTGGGGCTTTTAATTTAACAATGAGCAAAGAGCACATTTGTGCTCCAGGGAAAACTGTCGAAGGAAGAGATAATTGTGTTTAGGACCATTTTGACACAAAATTTTTGTTATTTTTCGATCTTATTTTCGATATTACGAAAGAAATGACTTAGAAACTTGACTAAAGATGTGTTTATAAAATTTTATTAATATATCTTGAATTTTTTTAACGTTTTTGTATCATTTAAACAGTGTTCACGTGCATGCATTGCGCACCTTCTTCGTTTTTCTGCTCAAAAATGCTTGATCCGCCATTTTTTGGTGGTAAATTCATTGAACTAAATACAACTGAACTAAATAGAGTTCAATGCGTAAATTACGCAAGGTCAATGGAAAGATGGAGTTTCGTAAAGGTTTTCCCTTTACAAAGCAAACTTTTTTTATAACTTTTAAAACGTTGAATGAAAGTTATAAAAAAATTTTCAAACCTTCGAAATGTTTACAAACGAATAAACGTTACATCTCTTAAAAAACATTTCACATTTATTATCTTAATGCTAATGATTCACTTTGTATCTAACAAGTCAGTAATTAAAGTCTGCACAAATCTGTGTTTTTCTGACGTATGTTTACTTACAATACTTATATCAAGTTTCTGCAATCAATTACAACACTTTGATTTATTTTCTCGGTAGTAAAATCTGTTTTCTATCCATTTTTGAACTGTTACCCTACCGTCTCTCGCACAAGTAGAACTTACAACACACTTTCTTTGCTTTGTGCAAATTATAAAATTTACAACGTTTGCAAATTACACATTTCTATTGCACCCTGTCCCAAATGTGGCCCAACAACCAATTACGACGCCCGGTGAAAGCCAACAAAAAAAACACGGGCCTTATAGGGTTAATGTAATGTAATTAACAAATAGATAACATTTAACCGTTGACTGTTTAGTTTTACAGCGGGTATGACGTCATTTGTGATAAGTGCCACGAGCCGCCGAAGTGAATACTCGTGTTTCTATTTCAAAAACAATAAATTTTCTGTGACGTCAATTCCGTGCGGTTGCACTTTTATAGATCATGGCTCTCGACCAATGAAATTGCTTAAATTCTTAAAGTAATTACGTAAGACGACAATATTTGTGCTAAACATGTCCCTCGACTGACTTTGCGAATTTCCAGTTTTGCTAGAGCTAGCTGAGCCACATGCAGAGGTGCATTAAGTGAGAGATGCAGCTTCGAAAAAATGCATTCTGTTTAACGCTCTATAGCCCGCTGCAAAAGAAAAGATATACTTTTTAATCAATAGATGGAGCGTAAGCTTTCTTAGCAAAAGTTGCTTGCATTTAGTTCCATTTATTATCCAGAGATTGGAAACAATGCACTAAATGGCATGTGCATTTCTGACAAACAAGAAAGATCCACTGAATTACAAATTATACAAATTGAATTACATAAATAACGCCAAATTTTTGCTTATTTTAAAGCGTATAGAATTACAACTTTGCATGTTGGCCATGCAGTGTTCAGATATTATAACAGGAAAAATGTATAGAGAGTATGACTTTGAATAATCTTATATCAATTTCATACTCATTGTTTTTAGAGTGATCTTGCAATTCTCTTACTTTTATAGTAGTGACAATACTGCTCTCTCTAGTATTTAGAGTTTGTATGCAGTAGCGGATTACTCAGTTGGCTAGGAAGGCTGAAGCTTAAAAGCCCGGGCTTTCGAGAGGCCCGTTGTGTCTTGACATAGTTAGTTCTTAGTTTTTGCCATTCTGGACTATTTAAATGTTCTTAATTTAGACCATTTATGTTGTTTTAAACCGTACGATCTACTGTTCAAATGCACGATGCTCAGAACTCGTGAAGTACTCGGTTTTCCAAGTTTGAATTTTAAACTTATTTCTTATTGTTCATACTATGAGTTACAAAACAAGCCGGGAATTCAAAGGCAAAGTAGCGTAAGAAACGCAAATGTCATCAAAAAACTGAGCAACTTTGTCTTAGCCTACAGGCCCCATAGTTAGTAATCAGAGCCTGTTTGTAGGTCAAATAATCAAGCTCGACGTTTATTCATACTGAAAACAACGTTAGGGTTTAATTGGAGTGTCATCAGGAACTTAAGCAATTCTCACAATTACATGTATTCTATATAAAATGCAGGCCAAAGTTACACCAATATTGACTATATGAAATGCCCAACGGCAACGAAAATAAACAGCGCGTCCATTCCACGCTATACAGCCAGCAATGGTCCATCTCTGTGATCTTTTGCGCTTGTCAAGCATATGTGCAATTCTACTAGTTTCTCCTCGAGCTTTCGGTGTTCGAATTCGAGGTTTGCAACAGACTCGTAGAAAACATATGTTCCGCGTGATAGGCAAGCCCACCATACTGCAACATGTCTCATGATGAACGACTGGATTCCTGATATTTCTTCAATAGGACACCCGTAGTGAACGTGCAACCTGTATTGATATTTGACTAAGTTATATTTTTTTTCATAATGTGATCTCTTGTATGTAGTATAGTTATTATGTAAATTATTAGTACTTCGTACGTCATATACGTATATTATAATTAAGTAAAGATCTGTATAAAAGTAATATGACAAAGCAATTAAAAAGGGAAAATCTCACAATATTAAATCTGGCGACAAAGATTATGAAGGGACGAAGAAATATGATTTGATCCTGAGAAAGATACTACATTTCGAACATGACAGCTTTGCCTAGCTTCCCGACGTTCAACCTAGAAGAACCAGACCTTAGAAAAGCTTGGGGAAAATACGTATCAAGATTGGAGAATTTGTTGTTGGCAATGAACATCACAAACGCCGCAAGAAAGAAGGCGATGCTCCTGCACTATGTCGGTGAAGAAGTTAATGAGATATTCGAAACTTTAGAAATTGACGAGCCAGATAGAGAAGAAGATGTATTTAGAAAAGCGGAGAAAGCGTTACGAAATTACTTCACTCCACAGAAGAATATAGAATTCGAAGTTTATAAGTTTCGTCAAGCGAAACAACTCCCAGGAGAAAACATATCCGCGTACTATATGAGATTGAAACAATCTTCATGAAATCCTGCGAATTTCATGAAGAAAGCAGAGAGATAAAAACTTAGATCATACAAAATGGTTCGTCTTCAAAATTGCGGAGAAAAGCGTTAGCAGACCCCGAAATAACGATGGAGAAATTAATACAAATGGGAAAAACAATGGAGATGTCAAAAACACAAGCAGAAGGCATCGAAAGCACGAATAGAATTTGGCATAAAAGAAAGCAGTTCAAGACGCCCACGGAAAAAACCTCAAATGCTTCCGAATATTCATCGAAGATCAAATGCAAATTTTGTGCTCGTGAGCATCGTCCAGGGAAAACAAATTACCCGGCATATGGAAAGAAATGTCGACAGTGTTTAAAGTGGAACCATTTTCAAGTTTGTTGCTATGAGAATCGAAGAGGCAAAGAGCGGATGCAAGACAATTATCAAAGTTCTCGCGCTGAATCAACAAAGCGAAACGGACAGATAAAACGTAATCAAGTAAGACCTCGTCAAGTGAATGCGGTGCAAGAAATAACGTCCGAATCAAGTATGGAAGATGAATATGTATTTTCAACGTTGACGGCGCAACAAAAGCTGCCGAAATTTATAGTTAAGATAAATGGTACTCCTGTGTCAGTCATGGCAGATACCGGTTCCAGCGTAAATTTCTTGGATGAAGTGAATTTTAACAAATTGAAGAAAAAGCCAATATTGCAGGAAGCAAATGAGAAAATCTTTCCTTAAGGGTCGAAAAAACAACTATCAATTAAAGGAAAATGTCAGTGTGTGGTCGAAACCGATAAACTATATGGGTTGGAGACATTTTTTGTTCTTAATGGGAATACGGGTTGCTTGATAAGCTGGAAAAGTTCTCAAAAATTGGGCCTGTTACAAATAGTTGCATCCATAGAAGGCACTACAAAGTCTAAACAGGAACCCGTTAAAGAAAAGGCACAAGAAAAAGTTAGAGAAGATACCAAAGTGGAAGAGCTAATTAACAAATATCAAGAAGTCTTTCAAGGACTGGGAAAATTGAAAGGGTTTCAAGTTCATCTACACGTAGATAAGGACGTACAACCTGTCGCACAACCTCATCGTCGGGTGCCGTTTCATGTGAGAAAAGACTTGGAGAAACAGTTAAAACGAGACGAAGAACGTGGAGTCATAGAGAAAACGGATGGACCAACACCTTGGGTTTCATCAGTCGTGGTCGTACCAAAAACAAAAAGGAGAGGTCCGAGTTTGTATAGATATGCGACAAGTAAACAAAGCAATAAAGAGAGAACGACACTTGACTCCGACGATTGGTGAAATTATAAGGAATCTAAATGGTGCTGTATGGTTAGCAAATTGGACTTAAATCAAGGCTATAACCAGTTAGAGCTCGATGCATAATCAAGATATTTGACAACCTTCTCAACACACATTGGTCTTCGGAGATTTCGACGTTTGAATTTTGGAATAAACTGTGCTGCAGAGATATTCCAAAATGCCATCAGAGAAACGTTGAATGGACTGAGAGGAGTGATTAATATCAGTGATGACATCATGGTGTTTGGCGTAGACGAGAAAGATCACGATCCAAATTTGAACGCGGTATTACAAAGAATTAAAGATCGAGGACTAACTCTTAAGAAGGAGAAATGTCTGTTTAAGAAAAGAAGTTTAATATTCCAAGGGTATGTGTTCTCAGAGAAGGGTATTGTGCCGGATCTCAATAAAGTGAGAGCAATTACGGAATGCACCAATCCTAAAGATGTAGGAGAAGTACGAAGTTTGTTAGGCATGACCAATTTTTGCTGTCGATTTATTTCACATTATGCCACAGTTACGGAGCCATTACGTCGACTTATCAAGAAAGATGCCCCATTCGTCTGGGAATGCGAGCTGCTTCATAATAGAAAATACTGAAGAAGATACAAAAATTTCAAGATCCACTAGTTTGCCTTTAGAGGATGTCATCCGAAATATAACATAGCAAGCTATCCCCATCCAAGTAAACGCACGCTTCGTGTGACAAATTTTGTTTTGCCAGCAATTCCCTCCACTTCGTCAATGATGATTTTTGCCTGTGATAGATAGTCATTACAAAGATTAATTTCCAGTTGAGCACGACCAAGCAATACTGTGTTGTTGCAACGTTCTATTTCCTCTTTTTCAATAAGCTCTAAAGTCTTTTCGTATTTCTCCTTAATCATATAAAAACACTCTTCAATATGTTCGAATTTTGGTCTATGGAGGGTCTCTGGGAAGTCTAACGTGTCTTCTACACTTTTCAATGGTCCATCTCTAAAATCGTTAGCGCCCGTCAAGCTTATGCGCAAATTTTCTAGTTTCTCCTTCAACAAGCAGTGTTGCGATTCGAGTTTTGCAATAAACTCGTAGAAAACGCTCTCTGTGTCCAGAAATGGCCTGAAACACAGGACAAATGCGACCAGGGTTAACCCACCAAACTGCAACAGGTCCAATGACGAATGACTGGATTCCTGATATCGCTTGAACAGAAAATGAGCAATGAACGCCCAACCTGTATTTGAAATTTGAATGATCGAGTTCCCTGTTTTGGAATATAAATTTATCTGCCTTAAAGTGTGCTCGTAAAATGACAAAATAACTAATATGGGAGCGAACTCCAAATAGGCTTTAATGCAATGAATATAAATACAATTACAAGGCTAAATCTAACCTGCACCACGCATAACACGCAAACTCCATTTAATGGTTTTCATTTTACCAGCAAGCTCATAAATAGCTTTTTCTGCCCCGTTCAATCGCCGGCTACACAAATCAATATTCGTTTTTGCTTCCCTAATCTGTTGCACCAACAATGAAATGCTTAAATTGCTCAGTGCAGATTCCAATGAATTCAATCAGGAATCATATGGTTGAATGTGGAATGGACAATCACCATAAACAATTTAAGAAGATCAAGATCAATGTATGCTATAAGCTTGCATTAATTCCTATTACACATTTACTGTGAAAATGTCACACTGTTTTTTGTTTACCTGCTTATTTTGAAAATTGAATGAATAATTTTTTATCAGGAAAGTTTTTCTGGAACTCCATTAATGTCTGAACTGCATGAAATGTTTCCTGACTTCATGATACTGCCATAGAAGAAGCTGTAAGAGTTTGTGAGGGAGACATTGAAGTGTCAGTTTCATTATTGTTGGATCACAGTAAGTACTTACATCATTATATCAAGTTCCATGTATGGGATTATCAATATATTTTGGTCGTAGCATAGACTCCATTAAGGCTGAATGGCGGATGTGCAAAGACAAATATTTTTTTAACAACTACCTCCAGATAATGAATGAATTTATCTTAATTATTTTCAAAAGAAACAAGTTGTAAATGATTTGACATAGTTTTCTTGATTGGTTGAAAATGATGTTTTGCTTCATGCATGACTTTTAGCTTGTTGTTTTAACTGGCATTATGCTCCTGCAACACAATTTGGTCTCAATATGAATAAAGTTGAACATGCTTACTGTGATTTTTGCATGTTGTATTTAGGTGTAGAAGTTGTGATATTGGTAAGCTTAGTCTAGCAAATACTTGCTGGGTTGTATTGCTACAATAAACATTTGACTGGTTTTCTATTTAAGAACAAAAGAAGACAATCATTGAAGAGTATCGAGATGCTTCAATTGTCAATGACAGTCCAGTTTTTCGAGTTTATGTCAACCGCATGGCAAGTGACTTTGCCAATGACATTTTGGAATTTAAAAAAATCACAGTAGTAAGTTGTGTGCTTGGTTCAGCGTAAAGTTTGAAAACAAAACTTCAGTTGGCAGTGGTCCTATGCGAGAATTTTTCAGCCTAGTAATGAAAATGATTCTTGATGGTTTTCCATTGAATGGTGAAGAAAGGCCCAAAACTCTTGTTTTTGAAGGAGAAAATGACCATAAAGTTCCTGTAGCCAACTCACTTTTGAGAAGTACAGGCTTCTATAAGTGCATTGGAAGAATGATTGCACATTCTTTCCTACATGCTAGATCACCACTATTTGGAATTTCTAAAGTAGTTGTTGATTATTTGGTATGTGACAAAGATTAGATTCCTTTAATAGAAGTTGTGGATATACCTGACATTGACCTGAGGATCGCATTGAATGAGGTTTGAAAAGTTTTATTGCACCTGAGCATTGCCTTTCAGTATTTTTTTGAGCTAATGTGTTTTATGACATAGTTGAACAGCCTTGGCAAAGATGAAGCTCCTGGAACTGCATTGAAAGATGTTTAACTCAGTACAGAGATGAAGCTTCAATTTTAGATACATCATTCTCTGGTGCAAATTGTCATGTTATTGCTCAGCAAATCATGTTACATGTTGTCATTACCCGTAGAAAATCAGAATTGCAAGATCTAGCTGATGTAATGAATGACTTTGGACTGGTTGATTTCCTGAAGAAACACAAAGATGTTGTTCAACCACAACTTTTTCCGCAATCAGCTGCTTCTCTTATTAATAAAGACGACTTAAAAAGAATTATTGAAATTGAAGAAGTAGAAGGCGTTCATTGTAATCAACTGATGTTGTTTTTGAAACAATACATTGATCTAATTGATGGGACAACTAGTGGTAAGTGTTTTGGTAGAAAGATGCAGGGAAGGTTGTAATTGGTTGTAGTCAGTCTATGTATGTGTTTTTTGTGTGAATATGGTTTGCTTTTTAATATTTGCACCACAACTGATTATATATTATATGTTGGAGCAGCAGTAGCTTTATCTGTTTGAACAATATCAATGTCAGTAATATTTTCTTTCTTTTAAATTGGACTTTTGCTTTCTCCAAAAAAAACTTAAATGTTTGACTGTTTGAGGTACTAGTTATATTAATACTTTAATACTTGTCCATTCCTAGGGGCAAATCTTAAAGATCTGTTGTCTTTTTGGACTGGGTGTGATTTACTGCCTGCAAATGGTGCAATCCTGCATCTCAAAGTTGACAGAACAAAAGATCGTAATCTGCTGCCAGAAAGTAGAACTTGTTTTCATTTGTTAGTTCTTCCATGTTATGAAAACTTCGATGAACTGAAAGCTAAACTAGATAGAGATTTGCAATTTCGTTCTAGAGGATTTACAAATATTTGATCTTGGAACAGTTTATACATCTCTTTCAGCAATAACATAGCTTGTTACAGCTAATATGGATGATGCACAAAATTGAAATATTTTTATTCTTTGTTTTGGATATCATTTTTATAGTTAAAGACTTAAAGTGAAAATGTTAATGTTTCATTAAATTTTGTTCTGTCAGTGCATTAGCATTTATGTGCAAAAAACCATTTTCTGCTAAAATGTTTGAATAATCAACATAATGAAAAATTTATAGCATTCCTTGCCATATATATCTTGTTTTGTATTATCTGAATTGACACCAACGAACAATAGGTCAAGTAGCTTTTCTTGTTTTGTGAGTTCACAATGTCACTCGTCTTTCTGGTGCAGTCTGGTATTTACAAACTGTAGCAACTCAATGTATATGTCAGCACCATTATGATTAGGAGGCCTTAAAGGATTAATGGTTCTTTGCAGCTCATCAAGATCTATTTCATTCTATGGAATGTTGGTTTCTGGAACAATCACTTGTTGCTGATCAGTTTCATGACATGCGTAATTTTGTTTAAAGGTGGGTGGGAATTCTTGGTTTTCCTTAATGAATTGGAACATTAAATTAGATTTTGACTTCAACATACATCAATTAGCTTTGCATCCAGTCTGATGATTATAATGTAAAGCATAGTCTAAAAGTAAAGTCATGAGTTAGTCAAGTCATGATAGATTTCTTTCTGTTCTTATGGGAAATCTATTGTAAACTTCCTGGAAAAAACACATAATGCAATGAAAACACATGTTCTTCATTTGATGGATCCAATATTCCATTACTTTCTATATGATAGAATAAATGATAAAAAAGACTTGTACAACCAACAAAAGATCTCGCCAAAAGCGCTCAATCCGTTGGTTGTGCACACTTCTTCCGGTAATATGACTGCCACGACCGGGTCCTCGCAAATGGTGGTTTAACATAAATTGAGCAATACCAACATTTTCACCTCCTTTATCATTTCTTTCTCTGGATGGCAGTCCATATTGAGATACACCAGATAGAAATATACTTAGAACAGTATCAGCTCGATTGTTTGTGCTACAGCAAATAAATACCAGCAAACGTGAATAGCCATCTATTCCTGCATGAGTCACAAATCTCCATTTAAAAATATGAAACTACTAGCACATTTGTATGCAAAACTGAGATTTATTAACGCCCAAAATTTGGTAGTTTTTAGTAGCCCACCTAATCAATTTGTGATTGCCATCAACATGCCAAAGTGATAAGGGGCTAGTAACATGATATTTACGTCTGTGCACTGCTCTAAGAGACAAAGCAAGAAAAAATGTACCCTGTAGATCAACTCTTCGCATCATTTCACGAATCCTGTCTTGCTGAATTCGCAAACCTCTTGCTAACAGCAATCCTGACATACGTTTGTAGCCAAGATTGGGAAACTCTTTCGTTAAGTTTCTTATGACCAACTCGAGATCTGAATCGTTAACGTCAGAATAACAATTAGAAACTGATAAACCAAACTCATTCATCCTCCTTTCATTGGTTCTTTTGCTGACTTCCAGAAGATTTGCCGTATCTTTCACTGTAAAACGCTTATCCAAAAAATAACGCAGAATATCTTCGTTTACTTCATACATTGGTTGCCCTGGTGTGCAGTTCTGAAAACTTGAGGGCAGTTCAATGAAGAAGATGGATTAATATCATGATGAACATTGACATTTAAAAGTTCTTTTGCGTTTGAGATTAACTGCAGAACAGCCTCTTCAAGCTCAAATGCTTCAGCAAATCGCAACGTAGTATGGTAAAGAGAATAAATACGAAAAACGCAAAAATCCCGATCTGGACTTCCTTCGAGGTCAGCAATACAACCCAAAATAGAGTTGCGAAGGAGTCTTACAAAGTATAACCTGTCGGCCATGTTTTAGGATAGTAGATTTGTAGGTAAAACAATTGGTTTATTTTGTTTTCATTATTACCGCACAAAGAAAATAAATTATAAATAAATCATAATGTGATCGAGTAAAATTTGATGTTTTGCGAGTCACGAATAATGCTACGTCATCATAATGGAATGTTCAACAACAAAATGCGTTTTAACGGAAATTGAACAGGACAAAATCCGATTATGAAATTCCAGAATGGAATATGATCAAGACAAATGCACATTGCAAAGGACAAAATGCGCATTAGTAATTGGAAAATGTAGCTATTAATTTTGGCGGAGATCACCCTCCATAGGTGGTCACGAATAATGTTTTGTCATTCTTGTTGGAATTTCATGTGGTGACCAATCGTGTTTCATCATTTATAGCATCATCATCATATGTCGTTTTACATTAAAAGGAAATGCCAATGCAGCTGCAGCAATGCGGCAGAATCATCCGTTTTCAATTTTTAAACATCAAAAGAAGAACGTTAAATTTGTCCATCGTCACATTCAACTAATCCCTTTTTTTTCACAATGTACTGTATCGGTCAAATTGCCAATGTTGTCATGTGAAGTCGTGGAAAGAAAAGGTTCAATGGTAACAGCGAAGAAAGATAGAATGTTATTTACTCGTAATTCGTCATTTTTCAAGAAGATAGAAAATGGGAAAAGTCTAGGAGAACCCATTGAGGAAAGTATAAAGGAAAAAGAACGGCGGTATCCTTTGCGTACAAGAAAAGCCCCTATTCGATACGGACAAGTTGAAAGTTAATTTAGAGATAGCTATAAAAGAAACAATTAATATTTTCATATACGAACTTATAGACACAAAATACAAAAAAAAATATATTTAATTAGTTTGGGGAGAGGTGTAGTGTAGTTATTATGTAAATTATTAGTATTTCGTACGTCATATTACGTATATTATAATTAAGTAAAGATCTGTATAAAAGTAGTATGACAAAGCAATAAAAGGGGAGAAATCTCACAATATTACATCCAGTATTAACACTTCGTGGCTCAATTGACATTGCTCAATATTGTAAATTGTAGGCTACAGGAACATCATAACTGGGATGACCCCTGTTTTTCAAAGGTCCATCTCTAAAATCTTTAGCGCTAGTCAAGGTTATGCGCAAATCTTCCAGTTTCTCCTTCAACAAACAGTGTTGCGATTCGAGTTTTGCAATAGACTCATAGAAAACGCTCTCTCTGCTTGGAAATAGGCACATCCATAGGCCACCCGCGACCAGGGTAAGCCCACCAAACAGCAACAGGTCCAATGACGAATGACTGGATTCCTGATATCGCTTGAACAGAAATAAAGCAGTGAACACCCAACCTGTAATTGAAATTTGAATGATTGAGCTCCCTTCTTTGGAATATAAATTTATCGGCCTTAAAGTGTGCTTGTAAAATGACAAAATAACTAATATGGGAGCAAACTCCAAATAGGCTTTAATGCAATGAATATGAATACAATTACAAGGCTAAATCCAACCTGCACCACGCATACCACGCCAACTCCATTTAATGGTTTTCATTTTACCAGCAAGCTCATAAATAGCTTTTTCTGCCCCGTTCAATCGCCGGCTACACATATTGATCTTCGTTTTAGCTTCCCTAACGATGTTGTCAAACTGCATGCCCTTTAGGAAATCGATGCTTTCACTATCTTTAAGCATTTCTTGAAGCAAGCTGCTCGCATCTGCGACTAAACGCTCAATGGATTTCTGGTGGTCTTTGACATCTTCCAAACACTGCACTATGTATTGACGCTTTCCTGGAAACGGATCTTGATCGCTTGTCAGAAATGCGCTGGCTATTTCCATTATCACGAAGATTTGAGCGTTGTTCCCGATATCTGAATAATTAATGGCAAAGGTACTGATGAGAAATAGATGCAAAATGGTTCAACAACATGGTTTTTAAAATTCTTAAATCTTCTTAGTTAAACTGCACCAAACATTATGGACACACACTGGTTGCATTAAGGCAGTCAAAAAGTTAATTGCTTACACAGTTGGAATACTTCAAAATGCAATGTAGGTTTTCCCTAAGAAAGCAATTTTAACGTTAATTGCGACATAAAATCGTTGCGTTTTAAAACTTTCTCGGTTTCTCCTTTATATATTTTGGATCATTAAAATTTAGCCAAAGAGTAATTCAAGTTCATTCCATATTTGGAAGTTAAGTTGGCAACATACGAACTTGTTCCAAAGCCATCATCAGAGAATCATAATATGAACCCTACTACGAACTTAAGAATTCATAATACGAACTTGGCAACCATGCTTTCAGAAGCCACGTCCAGCCAACCATTTTAAAATGTAAAAGAAAAAGCAGATGCCAAAGAAAATCACCATCCCAAAATCCCATATTTTTGTCAAAACAAGAAACGTAACAAGTAATAATTTTCAACGTAAAAGAACACGTGTAAATTCTACTCACCTGTTAAATTATACAGTCCTCTCAATATTTGCTCTAGTTTTTTTGCACCCATGTACATATTTTGACCTTTGTGTTCAAGCCATTCCAGAGTCACGTCAAAAGCTTCTATAAATTTTGACAACCAATTTATTTGATTCGACCTTTCTCTTTCATTTTGGTGGCGTTTGACTTCGGGAGTCGAGAACAACAACTGGTCGCCCAAAGAACGAGCTAATTTCCCGACTTCTTTAATTTCCTTACAATTAACAGTCGCGTCCATACTTGCGTTTTCATCCCCAAGTTCAAGCAGTTGGTTTTTTAATAGCTGTCTGGCTGCCATAAGAGTCAAATGAATAATATTGAAACAAAATTTGTCATGTAAGTCTTGTGTACGATGTTTTGAATGTGTTATGTGGTCGGCACTTTGATCACGGTCAACTAATGTACGCGCCCACATATTATTCTTAAGATGTCAGCGGTAAGTAACAATTGACGAATATTCATGTATATGTAATTACCATTTGTAAATACCTAATAAGCTGTGACAAATCACTAAAATATAGAATAACCATTGAGAATAACAAGTTTCATATACGTATTTAACCGATATGCGGCTAAATGACGCGAAGAATTCTTTTTTCGATTTCAGGTTTGGACAGTTTTACTTTTTTACACATCTATTGTTTTGTATTCTTTGTATTTTACATATATTGTCATATGCTCAACGATTTTAAATCATCATAACGATACTCGATGAAGCAATGAACAATATACAATGAACGTAACAGTGGCGTATCCAGCCCGTTTTATTTAGCTCTGCTATACAATTATTTCTTTGTTCACTAACTGTAAAAACAACAGATTTCTAAAGAAATGTTTAATGATAATAATATCAAATTTACATACGACGACCAAATCATCTTCAGGGCTCGCTACACAACTGTGTAAAATTTATAAGGTAAATTTATTATTTCTACATTTTCTAGACTGTATTAGTTATATGTCCCCAGTTAGTTGTAAAAATAAATACCATGTCCATGATTCACAAATAGAAAATGTTAATTTTGAACATGATTTTTCAAGGGGCTCCAATTTGAGCAATTACAGTGTAGATGTTTGCAAGCAAAAGTGAAGCGATACATGATTATTTTTATGTTGGATGCTTACAATTACTATATTCTCACAGAATATAATTTTTTGAATGGCAGGTTTGCATTGCATTCTCAATGTGGGGAAACATCTCGATTTTTTGTTCTTTAAAGTATTTGACCAGATGCACTTGCATCTTCTTCTGCAGCCAAGTAACAGAGCAAGGGTTCACACCATTAGCCAAAGCAACAACATTTGCCACTGCAAAAAGACCATAATCTGATGATCCTTTTTGATGTTGTTGGAGAATCACTTTGACGTTTAAAGAACCATCCTGTTCTTGAAGGTTTTTGTAAACATTCTGGAGTTGCCTTTTTAATGATGAATTCAGGTTGGTACTCATAGATTCAAAGACTACTATTTCACCAGTTATGGATGTAGAAACCACCCAGTGGTGACCAATATTGTGACATTGAATTGCTTGGGTGATATTTTCAGGAATATTTATGAGTTTGTTACTGTATGTGACTGCTACGACTGTGTTCAGACCTCCCACTCCGGTACCAAGATCACCTATTAATTTCTGTGCTGCATCAATATGGTCATCTGAAAACCATCCATTTAAATTTAGAAGCATGTCTTTCTGAGCATATGACAACTTTATTCCTTGAATATCTACCCAACACTCCTCAGAATTTTCAATTTTCTCATTGTTGTTCATTTTCATCTTTTTTGCTAGTTGCTCTTCAATTACTTTTAATTTGCATTTCTCATGCTTCTCTTCTTTTTCAAGCTTCTCTTCAAATACTTCAATCTTTTCACTTTCTAAATCAGCTGCTCTTCCCACTCGTTTACCTGGACACCTCTTGCATTTTCTTTTTGGCAAAGCAGATTGTGTCCTACACTTTGAAATTTGTTTCTTTTTTGTAGATAAAGACTTGTTTTTCAATGAAATTCCATTTTCCTCAGGATGATTTTTTCTTGTTTATTGTATTACCTCTTGTAACATCTCCAGGGTTTTGTCCAAAACTTTCTCATCATCCAAAATGTAAAGCTCATCCTGAATTTGTTTGACTTTTTGAACACACTTATTTCTAACATTTTGGATTGAGTTGGAGCAATAATCTGTTGTGATAAGAAAGCAGTCAGAAGAATGAGCTTTTTCATAATTAGGACATTGCGCAAAGTTTCCTGGCAGTGACTTGTGTTTGATATCAGTCTGAGTTGGGCTTATATTGGCTTTTGGTTGAATTATATGGGGATCTAAAGTAAATAGGGGATGATTGGAAAACTTCACTCCAATTGATTCCTACCCAACATTTGGTTGTTGAACAACAGCACAGATGTGTTTACAAGGCATCTTCCGACTCCTGTAATCAAGACATTGGCAGGAAGGCATTTGGTCGTTTGATCCCAGAAAAACTTGATATGTGGATGATGAGCTTGTGACAGTGAAATGTTTTGTCGTTTCCATCTTGATGTTTTTACTTGGAATGTCAGATTCCATCCGTTGAATAATATGAGAAACAACGTACTTTGGTCTATTGTGCAGGAACTTTGGGATTTGTTTGCTGTAGGACTTGTACGAATCGGATGATTTGATATTCTGTTCCTTATATCTATAAAGAGAAAATTGTAAGTACACTTATACTTTTTTGATTATCGTTAAAGCTCACTGATTGCGAAAATGGCAAAAAGTTCATACTACATCTAATTTTTAAGATCGGAAGTTAACGGATTAACTCGGAAATGTTCGGAAACTCTTGGAAGTCTTCGGAAAACACGGCATTATCTTAAAATCGTCGTTGTTTTGAAAGAGCTGTCGAGCTATGAAGATTTATATATATACATTCTTTATGAAAATGATGAAAATGCAAAAATGCATAGTATTTACAAAAGTTCACAAAAAGTTCACAAACTTTTAATGTTCATGAAAAGTTAATGAAGAGAACAAAAAGTTCACAAATCTATGAACTTTGTTCACGATCTGGCAACACTGTTGGCATTTTCTCAAAACCCAATCAAGTCAGTTTTAAAATCATTATTTAGGGGAAATTCCTTAGTTTTGAGGGGTTTCCCCAAGTTGCTTTTCTTTGGGAGTTTCATATTTCTGCTCAAATTCTCGTGTTCCTTATTTGGAAGCTCCCTCTGTTGTGATGGAATTTCCTAATCGCGTTTCGGCTGTGGCGTGTGCATATCTCCTCATCATCAAGCAGCGGTATCATGTTGTGCGCATGAATAAACTTAAACTTAGTTTATACAGTTCTCTCAAAATCTGTTCCAGTTTTTTTGCGTCCAAGTTCGCTCTTTGGCCTGTGTTCTCCAGCAATTTCAAAGTCGTATCTATAACTTTTATAAATTTAGACGACCAACTGGTTTGGCTTGATCTTTGCCTTTCATTTTGGCAGCGTTCAACTTCGGGTTTCACATCGCCAACTTCAAGCATTTGTCGCTCGTCTTGGTTTAATATTTGTCTGGCTGCCATAAAAATGAAATAGAATATACTCAATCAAAGTTTCTTATCTCGTTATATTGGTATTGTTAAGGAGGGGGGGTGTTGGGGTGTTATGATATTAAAGCGCTTCTGTTTGTGGATTTTATATAACGTGATTCGACACAATCGGAAACACGAAAATAATAAGTCAATTGACCTTATATGGATAATGTTATTAGTAATCTATTTATTTTTTCTCTTTAACTTTTGTACAACTTACAGCATGATTAAGGAATGTTGTCACATGCAAGTTAAAAATGAATTATCTTGGAGAAGTCCTGGGAAATTCCCTTTGCTATATGGGCTTCCCCTAGCTTTTTGCCCTAGCTTTTCTAATTCTTCAAATGCAAATATATTTCGGGAACTCTCCGTGTTTTGGGAAAAAGCCAAAGTTGTGCTTTCTCACATTCTATCATCTTTCTCTTGACCGTTTTTTTCAGTTTTTCGGTTGTATTTTGAAGCCGGTTTTCACAGTTCAGGCAGAAAGTTAGAAAATGGAATAAACCGTCATTTTCCAATTGATTGAAATCATAGTGGTGACGAGGGAAAACTTTGCAGAATTCAATTACTTCATTCATGTTTTTCCTGGTGTCAGGTGGCTTCGATGACAAGTACTAGGTAATCACCCGTCATTATTTACTTGAGTTAACCTGGCTTGACCTTGATGCAATTGTAATTGGCATGATAGAAGTAAGTTTACACTTGCGATATAAAGTTCTTACAAACTAATGAGCACAATTGGTCAAATTATTATATTATGGAGCCGATGAGATTAAAAAAATGCTCGTGATTGTTTCACAATGTTATTTATACAAAATATTATCAACGTTGCGACTTGCTGTTGTTGATCAATGATCAGATACAACATGACAAATGCCTATTTCAAGAATAGATTTTCATATTTCAAATATGATTCATCCTGGAGCTCAGATATAGCTACGGTTCTGGTAATAGATTGAAAGATCTGCTGGTCAAATTTTGTTTAAGACTCTTGTATTTTGATGTTATCAAACATATTTGTCACATTATATAAATATTAATGTTAACATATTATAAAACAGCAAAGCAACATTTTACAAAGTTTGAGCAATTATGTAATAGCTTATAAATGCTTTCACTGAAAAATGTTTAGAAAAAGCTCCGATTTTTGTCGCCAGTCAGAAATGATTTAACTTTTTCCATTTTTCCCGATCTCTGTATAATAAATGAAACAAATTGTATGCAACTTTTTCTATTATTGCCTACGCTGTTCATCAGCTTGTCATGATTAGTCCATCAGTCTTCTTAGTTGTAGCCATTCTGACCTTAATTGGTTTTATATTTAATGAGTAGTTGGCAAACTATTTGAAATAGGTAGCTATAAGAGTCGTTGAAATGATTTATAGGATATTTTAGGAAGTTTCGAAAAATTACCATGCAGCACAGTGCAAAGATAACTTTCTCCCATGTCATAAGCAATCCCTAAACTTTACAAAAATTAGCTATTTGTCTAAATTCTTATTTCAATTGAAGGAAAGCTTTGGCGGACTCTTTGTCAACAAATTTGGGCTTACAAACTTAAGTGCAAATTAGTGGAGATGTGTGTCAAAGAGGTTTTGAAAGGCTTTTTTAGACCAAATATATGAAAAATATCCGTTGACGTAAGACGAAACGTTTTTCAGACTTCTTCAAGTAAGATATAACAATATTTGAATGGTGTCTTTCTTGTGCTATCAATCAATTAATCTTGTTTGTTAAATGACGAATTTCAAGATGTCTGTATTTATAAGTAAATGTGTAACCGAAAAGTTGAAAGTTAGCTACGTCACGGACACCATGTTAGTGGTCTTATGCAAAAGAATACTTTATCAATGTTATTGTGGGCACCACATTGTGTTATGATTCCACGGAGTTTGGTTGCAACAAATTAACATTTGATTGTAATTTTTGAAAATGTGTTTTATGAAGTTTCACATACCAGTGCATAAATACAGTTATATTCTTTTGGGGGATTGCCTCAACTTTCTTTGAGCATATAAACGATGAAAATGCGGCGAGGATTTTTTGTAATCCCTAATGACAATAGCTAGTTTTGAGTATTTGGCTTAATTTTGGTAACAGGTGTTTTCAAAATGAGCGTGCAGGGTGCAGGGTGATTGGTAACCCAAACTTTAAACGTTGAAGTACAGTTATTGCTCTGCTGCCAAAGCAAATATCAGTAACGATTTGATTTTTTCATTTTTGATATTTGATTCGAATAGAAATATTTTAGAATATATTTAATTGTACACAAAATCAACATTTCGAGACAGTACTCTATAGAAGATAAGATATTTTTTACAATTGCTCATATTGGCGTAGCTATATTGTTTCTTTTGGATGATGATTTGTGCATCTATAAATATATAGACATGTTTTGATTAAAACAGATGAACTTCAATGTGTAGACATAACATGTTCAACCAAAGTGCTTTTTGAACAAACGTGTACACAAATATTTTGAAGTTTAAAGGAATAACTAAATACTTATTGTATGCATTCTCTATGCAAATTCACTTAAACAATTTAAGTGTTTTTTCTGCACTCATCCACTTTAAAGACTCTTAAAGTTTTTTAAAACCTTTTGTAATCTTTGAATCTTTACTTGCTTTCTTCCTTCTTATTGTTCAAATGGAAAATTTTACTTTTGATTATTATTATCACATCTAAGACATTGTAAATTAACCAATGGCAAAGACACTGAACCTATAAACTTGTATGTGTTCTTTGCACAAATAGCTCGAACAAAACTTTTAAAAAAATATTTCTCGAGCTTAGTGAGCTCTAAAGTCATATTTTATATTGGTGAGAGCCATTTAAGTGGTTTGTAAAATGTGTTGGTGAGTTGCAAATTACAAACATTAATTTTTCGCGTGGAATACATAGCCAGCTATATTTCACACGAATTACAGCCAAAATCTTTTTCGAATTATAGAAAATTTTTTGCTGACTCCTTTTGCCTGCAAAATTGGATTGCGCACAAATTTTAAGTGCAGTTGATTAAAACGATAGGTGAAAGAAAGTTTTTGAAAGGTTTTCAAGCAGAGGTTAAAGCGCAGAATAGAAAGTAAAATGCTGAATAGGCGGCAAAATATAGTCATAAGTATTTATAGCCACTGTCAAAAAATACGTTGCTCAGTTTTAGTTTTTGAACCTATATTTATGGCACTTAGTTACAATCACAAAAAATAAAAATTCACTATTTAAAGAGCCTTTTGCACTCCAAGTTGAAATATTGACAATTTTTAGTGTTTGACCGCCAGTATAAATATATAAAAAAGCTGGTACTAATGTCGTTTTAAACGTCACATTACGAATTCTTCTGTTGTATTTTGTTTAAAAGTGGATGTTTTTGAACATCCAGTGTTTTCTTAAAGCGTCTTCCCAATATGACGTCACAACCATATCAATGACATGTGCCTTTTGCAGTGGCGGATTAATAATCACGGGGCCTGTAGGCTAAGATAAAAATGTTTATTCCTCTGACTAAGTTCAGTATCTTCCCAACGCTGGCGCTCATCTCAGTTCCTTTGCTTTTGCTTTTCTTGGCTTGGGTTTGTAAATTATAACGTGAACAATAGGGAATAAATTTATAATTTAAACTGGGGAAACCCACTACTTTATAAGTTCTGAATATCATGCATTTAAACCATAAATTGTACGGTTTTTAGCAGCTTATAAATGGTCTGAAATAGGCACATTTAGCGAGTCTGGAATAGCAATTAGTAAAAACTAATTATGTCTAATTACAACGGGGCTCTCAAATCTCAATAACCCTGACCTGTAGGCTTCAGTCTACATAGCCTACTTAGTAATTCGTTACTGACTGTTTGGATAATTTTTAGCAAAACTTTATGTTGTATTTGCTTTGCGCAAAGATGTGTTCCTTGACTTATACATCTTCATTTATACCTTAAAAGATCATATCATGATACATCAAACCAAGTGTTAAAATTAGAAATAATACTGAGTGAACATTCTTGAAATGTAATCTAACTTTTTACAACACTCTTGTAGATTGTAGAAGTAAAATTCAACTGGCAGAAGAAGTTGTTGAACAGTTGTGCGTCGTTTGATGATGTATTTGTATATATGTTTCCTTGATAAAAATAATAAAAGACATCTCATTCATATATACCTTTTATCGCCCCGTAAAATTTCTTTACGATCTTAGAAATGTAAATTCCATAAGATAATTCCATTTCTCTACCTAAGCAAACATACAAGGCAGTGTAAACGCTCGTGTATTTTACACACAATTGTACAGATCTACATAAAGAACTAAACTCGAAAAGGGAACTTAAGCTATTATTGCAAACACAAGCTTGAAATTGATTTTGCAAACATAATTCATTCATATCATTGATGTATTCGAGATTGCCTACGGAATAGGTGCTGTTTTGGCTCTTTTAATAATCCAAATACTTTATTGATGAAAACAACGTACTCCCGTCGCCCGGAAGTGTTGCAATATATAAATTGCGTTAGGCAATTTGTGATGTATACATAAAAAGGCAATGTAAATAACATCTTCATAAGCGTACTGTAATTTGATTTTGAAGTTAAGAAATTGGAAATCTTCTATGTATCTTATTATTAAAGTTAAAAAACAAAGTGTCCTAAACATTGGTAATTTTGTGCGTCGTATTGATGATGGGAAAACATGGACAAGGGCTACCTAATGGTGCTCCTTCTATGACCTGCGTTTTAATAAGCTTTGGTCACCACAAGAATTGTGACCTTAATTGACAGAAGATAGACACTTCCCCATACGAAATAAGAGTTGAAGTTGTCGACAGCGCCGTTCGTCTATTCATTGAAGGAACTATACAAGGATTTCTTATTCAAACCAGACAAAACAATTCAAGTCCGGCTTTGGGAGAATTTAAGCTACCTGAAGGATTCAATTCAATCGCTCGATACCAAAACTGCACACACGAAAACGCTTTTATCAGAAGTGAATTTTCGTCGTATATTACAAATTCCGAAATTAGAATTAAACTTATTATATTGAGTAGAATTTACTAGGCCAAAGTATTTGTAAAATCTTTATTCGTCAAGCATTACGTACGTTTATTACGTTAATTAAATTACACATTCCTATATGCAAGATATGTTCAAAACAATGATTACAAAGACTATTGCCGGAACTTCGTGACGTTGTCATGCAGTATCTATGGAGTATCCAAGGTTAGGCAAAATAAATTATGGCCACTAATTTTGAATTTATAATATCTTAATAAAAATCCATTTGTTGTGAAATTCAAAAGTTAAAATCTTACCAATAGATAGACTGTAGTAATTTATTTTGCTTAACGCTGGATACCTGCATTGACACACATCAATAAGTTTCCACGACTTAGCTTATACTATATCTATGCTACGCTTGCACAAACTCATGATGTATTTTGGGTGAAGCTGAAAGCAATCCAATCAATCTTCCAATATACAAAACCGAATATACTAGCCGAATATACAAAACCAAAACTATATCAACAATGTTTAAATGCAATCATGGATTATACTTCACCTACTACCTATAACTCGACAGCAAAACAACAACCTAAGATATTTGGCGGTTGTCAGGTTATATGTATATTGACTAGTTTTTTGTGCACTAGCCGATTATGTACAACTAGCCGAATATACAAAACAAAAACTATATCAACAATGTTTAAATGCAACATCGTCACTGACATCATAATTTAGTTCTCAGAGATAATGACACATGCAGTTGGAAAAGCATTCATTATCTTTACATAAATTGGCTGCAATCAAATACCAAAATAATCAACTGAAAAATTCCTTCATTCCTTAGAGGAAGACTTGCTATTAGTTGTGAGTGGGCTGAGTTTATTAATCATTCGAACTGATATCATGCAGTGATAGCCATGTAAAACAGAATATCAAATTATAGTCCTTTGCAGTCATTCAGTTATAGTAAGCTGACAAAGTTTTGGTTGGTGGATGTAAATTTTAGAAGCGTAGTTTTATGTCCATTTATAATTATCAGAGAATAGACTATTGATAACAATGATAAGTACACAATATCTGTTATTAAATCTTTCTACGTCAAATGGCATATTTAAGGTATAGCTAAATATACATGTAACGACGCTGCACCCGTTTACAAAGAGTATGAATTCAGAAAACTTTTTCTATCTGATATTAACGTTTGAATTGTATTCAGATTTTTGCCAACAACAAGCAACCTTAGTAAAACAGCAATATAAGAACTTCATGAAGCAAACGATCACTGTTGAAATGCGCGTCATTTAGCAATGGTGTAGCTATACTAACGCCGAAAACGATAAACGTCACAGAAAACTTTGGTTGACTATTATTAAATTTCATTATATTCATATTTTACCAATCATGTACAAAAGTTTTAGCATTTGTTTGCAATGGGTCTATCTTAAAGTTCTAGGTTCATTATTTCTACAAGAGCAACTCGTTTATCCTGCATGCATGCATGATACTCGCCTTGTGTTAACAGCCTAATACCTTTCGCGAAACAAAAAACATAAGATCCGTAACAGGAGATAGTTATATTTTAATTGATTATCAGTCAATGCACGTTTTGATAACTAACCAGTCAAACAAATACAAAACAAAAACTATGTCGAAAAATGTAGAAATGCGTCATATATTTTAGACTTTGATTGTCCCCGACATTATGATCTTCACACAACATAGCACCACACGCAGTAAAAGAAATGCATTGATTGTTTTACATACAATGGCTGTCATCAAAGATCATAATAGCTATCATTCAAAAAATTCTTTTATTACTTAGAGTGTAAAACTTGCTATTTTGTGAGTGGGCAGAGTTAATTTCTCATTCAAACTAATAGCTATCATGTGGTGAAAGCTAGACAGAATAGTGAATTATAATTATTATATCAAAAGGAAGTTGAAAAATATGTTGAAAATATTTTTCACGGATTTATGAGCTTGGTATACGTAACCTGAGTTTTTCTGCCACTTCAAATTCCCTTTAAAGATTTCATTTCATGTAAATTCACAGCAGCGTAGAAAGTAGCTAATTATTTTTTGCTGTGTGAAGTAAATTTGAAGACTGGTTGCATGTACACGTTCATTGTTTTAAATCATCTGAGAATGAACACTTTCTAAATACACAACTTCTGATATTTTCCCAGGTTACCTGACATCCATCTACGGTAGCTATACATACCGGCGCCAACAAACATTAACTTCTAATTAATCTAACTAAAATCTGCTTCCATTATCCAGATATATTATTACAAATTATGAGCAAAATTTCAGCAGTGATTGAAACTGCAGGCAAATTAACACGTCTTGCTGATAAAAGTCGAAGGCTACGGTTTTTGACAAAAAACAGCTTTATCAGAAGAACAGTTTGCGAAGATGTGCCCGTGATCACTATATTTTACTTGGATGTTCAATGCACCTGCTGTTAAGTTACAAACAAGCAAACAAATACAAAAGAAAAACTATTTGAAGAATGTCAAAATGCGTTCATTTAATCTAGACGCATAGTTCCTTCGTCATATGTCATTATTTAGTTCTCACACCAAATAGCGCATGCAATATGAAAATACATTCATTTTTGTATGCAATAGTTGTCATCAAGTAAATGATTTGAACCCGAGAGTATCGTTACAATCAGTTGTCATCAAATTAGAATTAAAACAGTCAATGGGAAAAAGTCCCTGTTTTATCTAGCTGAGAATTTCTATATCTTTCAAAGTGCATCGATTTGCTTTCTCAAAACTGATGTTTAGCAAAAGTAATCCAAATTATCTGGAAATAGATATTTATATTTGGACAAAGAAGTTTAAAAATTGGTTACCAATTAAAATGATTTATTGCAGCTTTGTTTGCAACAGTTAAAATCAGCCATTTTGTACTCTTCCCGACTTTTACTGCAAATTATGCATTCAACAGTCGAATCTACTTAAGAGACGGGAAACTCGTTTCAGAAAGGAAACTCGTATTAAAAAGTTCGTCCTATTCTGAAGGTATATGTGGGTAATTGGCTGAGAGTAATGCAAGCTGAGGTCTGATAATGTGCGTGCTTCGTTTTCTTTCGTGCGCTATTTTTTGAATGACCATCTAAATTCATCCTTTGATCGTATTAATTTCGTTAACTGGTCTTCTTTATCCGTCTTGATGCGAATTTAAGACACGTTTCCCGTCTTGACTAGATTCTGCTCAAAATTTTAACGTGCATTAGATTAACGTGGATAGAAATTCATATTTACACTTTCAGAAATATGTTCCACTTGAAAATCATTGGAAGCGAAAAATAGTCTTTCAGGCATGTTTAAAATTATCATGTCAGCAATTTCAATTTCCGCGTGTTTGGATTGGATGGCTTGATTCAACTACGGGCATCGACAATCAAAGTGCACGTTTTTTTGTTGTTTTATAATGAATTTTTACGAATTATGTACAAAATTTTTCAGTTGCTGAAAGTGTGTAACTAATATCTAAATGTCATTGCTCATGGTAGGGTCTACGCTTCTTGCCAACAACACCCCAATAATGGCTTAGTCGACAGAATCTTGGCTTCAACAAACAACTTTGCTGAAACAGTAGCTAATACAGGAAACATTGCAGGTGATCCTCAATTTAATTGGTTTTTAAAAGCACATGCTGATATGTTAAAATTAGCTTACAATAATTGCAAATCAAAACTATGTTAAGAATTTTAAAGGCGTCTTTAGTCTTTGATATTGTCACCGAAATCATTCTTCGGCGATGAAAAAAAGTTACACATGCCGCTACAGGAATAATTTCAGTTATTTTTATGCAGAACTGTCATTAAAGAAATTAAAAGAATCATTTTTGAAAACCCTTCACATGGCCTGTAGGCTAAGATAAAGATGTTTATTCCTCTGACTAAGTTCAGTCTCTTTCTAACGCTGGCGTTCATCTCAGTTCCTTTGCTTTTGCTTTTCTTGGCTTGGGTTTGTAAATAATAACGTGAACAATAGGGAATAAATTTATAATTTAAACTGGGGAAACCCACTACTTTATACGTTCTGAACATCGCGCATTTAAACCATAAATTGTACGGTTTTAACAGCTTATAAATGGTGTAAAATAGGCATATATAGCAAGTCTGGAATAGCAAATAGTAAAAACTAATTATGTCTAAATACAACGGGGCTCTCAAATCTCAATAACCCTGACCTGTAGGCTTCAGTCTACATAGCCTACTTAGTAATTCGTTACTGACTGTTTGGATGATTTTTAACAAAACTTTATGTTGTATTTCCTTGCGCAAAGATGTGTTCCTTGACTTATACATCTTCATTTATACCTTAAAAGATCATATCATGATACATCAAACCAAGTGTTAAAATTAGAAATAATACTGAGTGAACATTCTTCAATTTTAATATAACTTTTTACAACACACTTGTAGATTGTAGAAGTAAAATTCAACTGGCAGAAGAAGTTGTTGAACAGTTGTGCGTCGTTTGATGATGTATTTGTATATATGTTTCCTTGTTAAAAATTACAAAAGACATCTCATTCATATATACCTTTTATCGCCCCGTAAAATTTCTTTACGATCTTAGAAATGTAAATTCCATAAGATAATTCCATTTCTCTACCTAAGCAAACATACAAGGCAGTGTAAACGCTCGTGTATTTTACACACAATTGTACAGATCTACATAAAGAACTAAACTCGAAAAGGGAACTTAAGCTTTTATTACAAACACAAGCTTGAAATTGATTTTGCAAACAAAATTCATTCATATCATTGATGTATTCGAAATTGCCTACGGAATAGGTGCTGTTTTGGCTCTTTTAATAGTCCAAATACTTTATTGATGAAAACAACGTACTACCGTCGCCGGAAGTGTTGCAATATATAAATTGCGTTAGGCAATTTGTGATATATACATAAAAAGGCAATGTAAATAACATCTTCATAAGCGTATTGTAATTTGATTTTGAAGTCAAGAAATCGGAAATCTTCTATGTATCTTATTATTAAAGTTAAAAATGCTGTCATCAAAGATCATAATAAGTATCATTTAAAAAAATTCCTTTATTACTTAGAATGTAAAACTTGCTATTTTGTGAGTGGGCAGAGTTAATTTCTCATTTAAACTAATAGCTATCATGTGGTGAAAGCTAGACAGAATAGTGAATTATAATTATAATATCACAAGGAAGTTGAAAATGTGTTGAAAATATTTTTCACGGATTTTGAGCTTGGTATACGTAACCTGAGTTTTTCTGCCACTTCAAATTCCCTTTAAAGATTTCATTTTACGTAAATTCACAGCAGCGTAGAAAGTAGCTAATTATTTTTTGCTGTGTGAAGTAAATTTGAAGGGTTGCATGTACACGTTCATTGTTTTAAATCATCAGAGAATGAACACCTTCTAAGTATACAACTTCTGATATTTTCCCAGGTTACCTGACATCCATCTACGGTAGCTATATATACCGGCGCCAACAAACATTAACTTCTAATTAATCTAACTAAAATCTGCTTCCATTATCCAGATATATTATTACAAATTATGAGCAAAATTTCACAGCAGTGATTGAAACTGCAGGCAAAAAACAGCTTTATCAGAAGAACAGTATGCGAAGATGTGCCCGTGATCACTATATTTTACTTGGATGTTCAATGCACCTGCTGATAAGTTACAAACAGGCAAACAAATACAAAAGAAAAACTATTTGAAGAATGTCAAAATGCGTGCTTCGTTTTCTTTCGTGCGCTAGTTTTTGAATGACCATCTAAATCCACTCTTTGATCGTATTATTTTTGTTAACTGGTCTTGTTTATCCGTCTTGATGCGATTTTAAGACACGTTTCCCGTCTAGACTAGTTTCTGCTCAAACTTTTAACGTGTATTAAGAAGTTAGCCGGGAGAGTTTCAATGAGAAAATCACATTCACATCAGACGAGCTTCCCGTCCAAACGAGTTTTCTGGCTCTAATGTGAAATCGGCTATTCATGCATTTAAACATCTTATTTTACATCACCTCATACACCCTACATAAAGCAACTATTGCACATATTTTAAACCATGCAAGGCGTACATTTTACTTATAAACATGCAAACAGAAACTATACGTAGCTATACTACATATTTATTATATATATTTGTTTATATAAACTAAATCATGTTTAAAGATTGGTTATCCAGGCATTATATTAGTTAAAAATAAAAGTTTCTCCGGATTTTCACAAATAATTTTATTGAGCTTTCGACTCGTTGCTTCGAGCCTTCATCAGAATGAGGAAATTATCTATTTACACTTGCTTTTTGAGCGTCTAGCTGGATTAGCGGGTGGATTAATGTGATTGGATGGGGTGAAATGCGTTGCCATGGGTTTTGGTGTGTTGTGAATATGATCGGTGTTAATATTATTAGAGTGTAATATTGTAGTTTTGGTGTTGTTTGTAGTTTTTTTGTCCTTTTTCTTTAGTTGTGAGTATATGATGGGTATTTCGATATGTCTGTTTATTGTGTCGTTGTCTTTACTGTACAAGGTTCTTTAAATTCGCGTGCGTGTTCAGTCTGTGCGCGTCCGAGTACTTTAGTTTCTGTGCAGTCGAATGTGTGGTTGTTTCCGTGGGTATGTTCTGCCGGTAGTGAATTCGGATCTCGTCGTTTTATGGCGGTTTTATGTTCTGTGAGTCTTGTTTCGATTTTCTTTGATGTTTGTCCTATGTATTGTTTTGAGCAGTCTTTACATGCTATCATGTAGATTGCGTCGGTTGTATCATGAATTGTCGTTTTGTGTTTATGTTTGGTGAAACATGATTTTAGTTTTGTGTAGGTTTGTGGGCGACGTTAATATTATTAATCCCAAGCGAACAAAGCTGTTAAATTTAGTAAACTTCGAAGTCTAAAACACTATTCAAACGTATAGAACGTTGATAGAAATTCATATTTACACTGTCAGAAATATGTTCCACTTGAAAATCATTGGAAGCAAAAAATAGTCTTTCAGGCATGTTTAAAATTATCATGTCAGCAATTTCAATTTCCGCGTGTTTAGATTGGATGGCCTGATCCAACTACGGGTATCGATCAATCAAAGTGCGCGTTTTTTTTGTTGTTTTACAATGAATTTTTGCAAATTAAGTACAAAATTTTTCAGTTGCTGAAAGTGTAACTGTTCTATAAATGTCATTGCTTATGGTAGAGTGTCCGCTTCTTAGCTATAACAAACAACGGAATCTTAGCTATAACAAAGAACTTTTTTGAAACAGTAGCTAATACACGAAACATTGCAGGTGATCCTCAATTTAATTGGTTTTTAAATGCACATGCTGATATGTTAAAATTAGCTTACAATAATTGCAAATCAAAAACTATGTTAAGAATTTTAAAGGCGTCTTTTAGTCTTTGATATTATCGCCGAAATCATTCTTCAGTGATAAAAAGTGACACATGCTGCTACAGGAATAATTTCAGTTATTTTTACGTAGAATTGTCATTAAAGAATTCAAAAGAATCACTTGTGAAAACCTCTTATGCATTAAAATCCTAATAGCCATCAAAGTGAGTGGGTTGATTTTTTTTCTCGTGAATTCATATCTTGCAGTGAAAGATACGGAAATCGAAAGCAATGTTATTATAATTGCACAAGGAAATTGAGAAATCGACTACAAAATCAAGATTTTCGTCAATTTTGATATTTGGTAAAGTGCATCACTGCAACTTTTGTAATAATTGATCAATGCTCTTTAATGTACACTGAGTTTTGCTGCAGAAGCTTAGAGCATATGCCATCAAGAATGCATACAAAGGTATGCGATTTCTCGCCACCGTATAAAACATATATATTTAATATTCCATACTGTTTTCTGTTAAGCCAAGAGATACATTTTGCTGAAAAGAAAACAGAAATGTATCGAGTGATTAGGAAAAGCAAGTCTGTTAACAATTCTTTCTTCCTTAAATGTGGAATATATAAGTAGTTTTGAGTCTAATGAAAACTTATTACATATAAAGGATTGTAAAGAAGTAAGTGATTCCCTATTTATCTCGCTATGTCATCTTGTTTGTGTAACATGCCAGTGTATCCACCTGCCTCAAAAATCGACTACAAGGGGCACTTTGAAAGTGAATTTTATACAGTATTGACTGATTCTTACAAAATCATGTAGAACGTATGAGTATATTTGTTGAAAGTTCCGCAATGCTGTAGGTAACGTTGTTCTCAAACTCCTGCAGCCAATGCGCCCAACTCATACAGAATCATGGATCGTACACGATAGATGTCGCAAAGTCGAGAAAAGAATGTTTTCATTAAATAGTAATCTAAGAAGTTCAGCTGATATTTAATGTTCTAATGGCAATGCACATGCCGATAAGTAGCACTTGGCTTAAAGGCAGTTTAAGCAATGTCATGCAGTTAAAACAACGACGACCAAATGGAAATTCATATTTATTTCTTGCAAAAGAATGTCGAACAATTTATAGTTAAAAAGCTTAACACTTTGTCACTCGTTAGCAACACTATTCTGGGTAAGAGCAATACTGCTGCACTTACCATGATTTATCAATGCTGCTTCATTTTTCCTTGTTTTTGTTCTTGTCCTCTGGAATGTTGGTTGTGCAAGATAATATTTTAAAACTATGTCATGCAGTGAATGGAACATCAAATGAATAACAAATTATGATTTGGGAAAGGAAATTCCAAAGTACTCTCTAATTGTTTATTGATTTCGGTAGAAACAAAAACCATGCAAATGAATTTGAAAACATCCTCTGATGTATTTCGAAACAAAGTGCGATATATAAATACTATGCAGTCACAACATTTCATTTATTGCCTACCATCCAGACTGAGGTGAACACACATCAATTTTTTTGTGAAATTACCATAGTCATTGGAAATCTATAAAAGAAAGGTACTTGAAATAAAACTATTGATTTTCCTTGTCTTTGATGCTTCTTTTGCGTGATATAGTGGTATAAAATTTGGTTGTTTCATGATATTTTATAGAAATAGCTATCTTTTGTTTGTAGCATGTAGCAAGCGGAAAATGTTCCAGCCCTGTAACTTCAAAGAGTAAAAGGATAAATTTAAGTATAAAGTGCAACCCATAATTAAAAATATTTCAAACAGAATTTAAGCCATTTGATAAACCAAAATATGGTAGATCCAATTTTATTCGTCTGACGCTATTATACTTTACTTTCAATACTATTTTGCTACATCATTATATATAGAGCTATAAATGTAAATATTTAGCATAATGTTTCGAAAGGAGCTGTGCCGATATTATCATTGCAATCATAAAAGCTTAGACTATACTTGCTGGCTTTTGATATGATCTAGATTTTCTTAGGAGGGTCTTAAATTTTCGGTGCATGGGTAAATTCTTAAAAACTTTTAAAAAAATTTGTTCGTTAGAAAATTAGCTGTTTCCTCTGACATACCAGGTTCCCTTTCATTCCTGGACTGCGTGGCTTTTATAATTGGAACTGGTGTCATTTCGACATTCATACAGTTGAATGGCAGCGATGTCAAAGTCAATCAATCTACTTTAGTGTTTACTTTCTTATCAAAATTTCTTTACTCATTTCTTTGCTGAGCTTTCATAAAATTCAAATGGACTCTCACTCTGTACACACGCCCCCTCCCCAAATAATCAACCAAAGAAAATTTTTTGGAATCACATTGCCAACAATTTACGTTCAATCTATACGTTACAAAAAGAGAAATTTAATGCGTTGTGCATAGTTCGTTCTTCTTTATGATATAACTGAGATATGATTGTTGCGTAGTAACTACTACTAGCGTACAGCTAAGTTTACTTTAAAGAAGTATTCAGGAGAATACGGCAAGCTTGAACGTTGTAGCTATGTCGTATCTATGATAGCTAAAGTGGATGACTAAAGAATTACAATCTTTTGCAGTGCATGGCAAGGGAAGCCCAATCTTCACTTCTATACTATGCGGAACTTTTACTTCATTGTGTGAAAAATAATTGCCATCTATTGTTTTTCCAGTGATTGAACATAAAAAATTCACACTGTAGCCTTTGCTTCGCTACTGATATTCTGTTAGCTTTATTTTTGATCAATATATTTTGTTGACTCATTCATATATACCTTTTATTGTACTATACAATTTCATCTCCATCTTAAAAATATTAATTTAAACATAGAATTCTGCACCTTTACTGGTTCTCCCTTCCTTGGTAAGTAATATCTTATTTGTCTCAGACTTCTTGTAATTCAAAGCGCCTCAAAGTTCACACAGTGTAAAGACCCCTGTGACGGTGTTAGAAGAAAACATCAATAGACGACAGTGACCATCATGTTTGATGTTAGTTTTACAAATTTGAAACGTATGAAATGAGTTGTGTTATTTAATACTCCGCAGAAACTATGTAAATTGCGTATTTAGGTGTGAAAATGACATAGTAACATGAAAATCTGAACGCACACCTTCTGTAGCTTTAATAATTAAATATACAATTTCTTCCAAGCTTATGCCAATATCATTTACATAAAAATGCTTACAAAAGTTGCATAGTAGCATTTGATAAAAGTGTTCAGTCTTAAATATGCAAATTTAAATGAGCGACTGTGAGTGTGCAGCCTGAAATATTTTATTTTGAAAATAACTTCGAACCTCATATAATTTACTTTTGATATTAGCTAACATTAACTTTGAGTTGTAGCTATATAACTTTCAATATCATTGAATGTGAAACTTTGTTTCATCAATCTCGTAATATAGTTGCGGATTTAGGTACATCAAAATAAATGACTGCACCTTATTTTTGGATTTTTTTATATTTCCGAATACTTTTGAGGAAACTTCATTGGTAAAATTTTATTCTTTAAAATCGATAACCAACAGTTTTGTTCTGAAGGTATTTTGAATTTAAAATTAATCACCTATAATGTATTTTGAGGAACGCTTGATCCGCTACAGTCGTGATACTTAACGTAGTATTTATCATCAAAGTGCAATTTAACCCGTGAATGGTTGAATGTTGAATTTGAATAAACGTTAAATTTTATAATGTACACAGGAAGAGCTAGCTGCACGACACATTTTGCATCTTGTTGATGGTTACTAAAATTTCACTATGTCAATCAAAGTAAAGACTCGGCAATATTTTTAACTACCATAAACATTGTCGTCTCAGAAAATGACAGTGAACGTAACATAACGAAAGATTTTACCACAAAGAATCTCGCCAAACCATATCATAGGTGTAGGAAAATCAGTATTTTTTTGGGGGGGGGGGGGGGGAACGGAGGGCCATATTAGGCATGTTATAATTCATCGAAAACAGTAGATGTCAAAGGAATTTAATACTGCTTATCATAACTAAGAGCACTCTTTTCTATGCCAATGCACTGCTTATCGTTAAAACACAATTTCAATGAAGTTCAATTTCTCGCTATAATTTAGCATGACGAGCAAGTGGATATTTGTTGTGATCTTTTGCGTCCTAACAATTTCTACGAACATCGCTGACAGCATATGCTGCAATAGAATTAAGGAATTGGTGCAAAAGAAAAAGGCCTTTGCAACTCTTTGTGCATCAGGAAACAATCTCCCTCAGGGTTGCTGTGACGATATTAAGAAGGAAGTAAAGTCGTTTGAGGATGCATACCAGTCGTTATGTGTTAGTTCATGTAAGTTGACAACCACAATATGAACATAATATGGGCTCATATTTACAGAAATAGATCAATTAATATAAAATGGATCTGAACACTAATGACTGCACAATAGTTCTGTATAAAAGCATGATATATGAACGTACAAAATGGAATGAAATTTTCAAATGCTAATTCCAATCTAAGCCACAGGGGCGTAAAGCTACCAGGTTTATTTAAAGAATGGAAGATGTGACACAATTAATTTGTTTATTAAAAGCTATGCGGTCAGCAAATATTAAACAGTAACATGAACACGTATTGTTTTGAGAAAAAAAATCATGAATGAATGGGCCACAGTCACGTGCTCTTTGGCAATAAGTGCCAACAACTTAGATGATTTGTTTACAGTCCAAAAGTCAAGCTATGTTAATTTGAAACCATGCAATGTGCTATGCCATGGCAATGTAAATTGATGAAACAATATTTTAAGTTTTGTAAAAAAGAGCAGGTAATAAGAAGTTTTCTTAATTGCTTTCCAAAAACGCAAACTTGTATCAAATGACAGTTTCTTGATGTTTTATGTTTCGAAAACAGGTCATACTTAAAGCTAGCGGCTTAAAGCTAAGCTTACAAAAGGTTCATGTATGATTTTATTGTCATTCCTAGCAAACATCCTGGGGAACTCGAGCATTCTAAAGAATAAGCCGCAATGGATAACTCAGCTTCAAAAATGGCTGCCATCGAACTTAAGAGGTCATAAGACGGTGCTCTGTTACAGAGCAACCGTGAATGGTTGGAGGTCAAACAAATTCCACAGTCGTTGTGACTCGAAGGGACCAACACTAGTCATTATCAAAAAAGGATCGTATGTGTTTGGGGGATTTGCATCGCAATCTTGGGGAGGTGGTAAGCTTGAGAAAATTAGACAACTGTATAATTGTAGCTGTGTTAAGCTAATAATATAAACAAAACACAGAAAACTATTTTTATCTTGTAAATGACGTATTGGCAAGTAGAAAGGAATTTTAGGCTTAATAGCTTATGCATGCATCTATGAATACAAATTGCATGAAAACTTTTTTATTTCGGCCAACACATGCATGTATGCCAATATTAACTAAGAAAAACTACGAAATGTTTACAATAGAAAGGCATGAACAAAGATTAATCATCAAAAATTATCGAGCTCCGACTATTGAGAAAAATTACAAGCAATTAACATTATCTTTCACAAGTTAAACAATATCGGTTATGATTGGTCAACTACCTGCAAATAATTCTCGATATCTGTAGGTATGACGTCATGTCTACAAATAATAGTTTCTACAATAAAACAATTATTGAATTTGACCTTCGCATTATATCAAGAATTATTCAAACCTTGGTCAATGTTATAGTTGTCAATGTCTTGCCACCTACAAAGTATTGAAAATTATCTGTAGGCGTCGTAATTGTTTATGTGAAAATTGTAAACTAAAAAGTATGATCTTGCTCGAGATTTGCAAACGTTTTACAAACTATTTTTGCTCATATTATTGAATATAAAGACGTAAAAACAATTGAAAGGATTGCACTGTCAGTCAGGAGAGTTTTTGATGAGTAGTATCGGAAAAAAGACAAAAGCGAAATGCAAAAGTTTTGGCTTGATTGATTTTTCACTCAATATACGAAATCCAGCATTATTTTCTGATGCTTTTGCAATCGGCTTATTGTTGAAATCGTTACACAAATCTTGACAAAATCACAAATAACCATATAACACGTTGACTTTCAATAAGTCGTTGGATTTTTCCATGGAGAGAGATAAGCAGTATGAGCTATCTCTGTATAAGGAGCATCCAACTAAATTGTTGTTATGAAATTCTCTCTTAATTATAGGGTGGTTGCACCAAATTCCTTTATTATAGGAAGTGGTCGTTACATAAGAGCACCAAATTCCTTTATTTTCTCATTCAAAAACAAGGATGGTCTAAAACCTTTCAAAGCCACGATCTATAGATATCAGCAATACGCAATGTACACAAATACATACTATGGACCAACATTTGGAGGTGGTCATGACATTTATATCGCCAACAATGCTGGGTCCTATTCCAATTCTTACACAAACTTTGGCCATACATACAAGCTCCCATCTGGCTATTCCTACGGAAGCACAAAAGCAAAGAACTTATTGGCTGGCTCGTACAGGTTTTCTCCAAACGAAGTAGAAGTTTTTTATTTTTCTGCACGTAAGTTAGCAACAAAAATTTTATTTAAATTATAAATATATAGTTTTATTGACTTTAAATAAGATAAAATCTTGTGTCTTGATACATACAAGAATCTTGCAATGCAGGAAATATATCACAAGGGCATGACTTTTGCAATATATGACCTAGCTATATAGGAAAATAAGGAACGTGTATAAAAATATAAAAAGGAATGCATTTCTCGAATCTGACTTCAAGCCTTACATTTTGCACTATCTAAACTACAGAAATATGGCTGTTAGAGATGATGAAGGATGGTTTGTGTGCGTGTGTGTGTTTATAAGTGTTCGTGTAGGAGAGTTGTCAAACTGTTATGCTATTTCATAGATGTCGAGCTTTCACTCATCGTCAAACTGTACCATATGCATGAACTTAAAGATAATTTTCATAAATAACTGTGCAGTGGCTATTAGCTTTTGGCAAAACTTCATATGTTTCTCTTCCTAGCCAGAAAGTCAAGTTACGTCATGTTTAGAGCATGCTTAGCAATATGCGCTTACAATTAGCGGCGTAACTGTATAGGAGCTCTGCGTAGCAGAGCTGTAGGCACCAAAGCAATTACCTTACATGGAAGTACCTTGCGGTGTTATTCATGAAAATAAAGCGAATGAAATGAGTGTTTATTATATTTGGGCAAGTGGAAGCACTGAATATATCTCACTCAAAGTCTTTTATAAAGTAGTGCTCGTCTGAAAGTAAATTATATAAATAAATAGTGTTATATTAACGATTAGTCGGGAAATTTTTTATGTTGTTAGAGCTTTGGAGGAGGGAAAAAGTTAGCCCATTATGGAAAGTTACTGGCAGCCTAATTCAAACTTACGCCACTTCCTATAGTAAAGCAAAATTTCGAGACAGTCTTTATTGCTAAATTTGTTTTTCTTAATGATTTATATCTGAAGAGTTAACTTAAAGCAATAACAAAGCATTCAAAAGTTTCATATGGAATTTCATTTTCATCTCTAGCAATCCTGCAGGACTCAAGTATTATAAAGAATAAGAAATGGGTAGAAAAGCTTGAAGAATGGTTGCCGTCGAATTTACACGGCAAATTGACTGAGCGCTGTTACAAAGCATCCGTAAATGGTTGGAGTGGGAGCACATTTCACAGTCGTTGTGACTCAAAGGGACCAACACTGGTCATTATTAAAAGCGGATCTTATGTGTTTGGGGGATTTGCATCGCAATCTTGGGGAGGTAACTTGAGACAATCTTTCGAACATCATTAAAAAAAAATTTATAAAGAAGAATGAATTTTTCATGAGAATATCTTATACAACTTTTTCTCGTTAAGAAATTTCTATACAATGAATTCTTTATACGAGTATTTTTCCAATTAAAAAGCATATAGCTAAGAATTTATTCTTAAAACAAGAAATAAGACTAATTTGAGAATTAAAAATAATTCAAATTAGGTAGCTAATTAAGAAATCGTGGGAGAACATATTTTTGTATCAAGAATGTTCCCCCATCTGCATGATGCTCTTAATATCAAAACAACTGGATGGTTGAAAATTGGCTTTTTTAATTAAACAATAGAACTAAAAACATATATATAAGGTCTTCTAAGATAAAGAGAAAAATATGAGGTTCATAATAAATGCAAGAAAACGTTTGCCAACAAAACTGGCTACTAAATACAGTTATTAGTTAATATTTTTTTACAAAGGAGATTGCTGGCATTTCTCTTTTGGATTTAGCTACGATTCTACATGGCTTAAATCTTACTTCTAAGCTATAAAAAGATATTTCTTTCGTCATTAAGCATTGCCAAAGGACATAGCTATTAGTTTTCAACCCAGGATCCAACTATAGCAAATTTCATGAAAATCTTTAGTAAAAAACAAACTTCGGAAAGATTAGCCTTTGATGAAACAGCTAGCTTAATTTTTAACCTGTTTATATATATTAATGAGCTTATACCTGAAACATATTTTTATAAATGTACTAATATTCTATATATGGGCAGTCATTAATTTTACAATGTCGAAAGCCTTCTTTTGGTCGAGTTTTTGAAGAAACATTTTAAAAATAAAATATTGACAAAATCACAAATAGATTATCTTTAAATTAAAGAGATATGAGATTTGCCGATGAAGAGGCATAAGGTTCCAACTAAGAATTACAAGATTCGATCATTGAAAATATAGAATTGACAAATGGCATTGTTATATCTGTGCTAGGAATTCATATGCTCCATCGTAAATGCTCCATCTTAAATGTAATTTTGTATGTCTGTCTTTTATAGGAAACAGTCGTTACATACGAGCAGCAAACTCTTTCATTTTCTCCTTTAAAACAAGGATGGTCTGGCACCTTTTAAATCAAATAATCCAATAATGCATACGCAATGTACACAAATAGATACTATGGACCCACATTTGGAAACGGTTTTGATATCTATATTGCTAGCAACGCCGGATCCAGTTCCAGCTCATACACAAACTTTGGCTATGGATATAAGCTCCCATCTGGCTATTCTGCTGGGAACTCCAAAACACGAAACCTGTTACCTGGGTCATACAGATTTACACCAAATGAGCTGGAAGTCTTTTATTTTTCCACACGTAAGTTAACATTAAAAATCTTAATCATATATGGCATCATAAAAACAACAGCTTAAATTCAGCGGTTTGGCGTGCATAGCGACACAAGTCGCGTGACGTGACATTTGAAATCATGGAATTGAAATTGCAAAGACATTTCATTATGCAAGAACTACAAAAAATACTCGTGTGTACAGTAAAACCCCAATAACTTGTGTTCTCTTGAGGTTCAAAGAAATTGTGGGTTTTTATACTTTGTATATATTAGGTTATTATACGAAGGCATCGGTAATTTCAGTATTCGCTCACAATTGTAAGCTGCAACACAGCATTATACAAATAGTTCAAGGGTGATTAAAGTACTTTGCAAGACCAAACTTTTCAAAATTACGAATTCAGAAATATCAAAATCTTGATACTTTTCAGGCAAATTACTCATTATGAACTTATATAACTATGTGGAATGCATGATTTATCAATTTGTGCTGTTTAAATCAAATTTACACTTTTTACTTATATAATCTTCACCCTTGAAGCTTACCCTTTTATGATTCGAGATTAAAGCTCAAGTCATCCATAGAAATTTGACCTGAAGTAAAACGGAAATTCTTTCGAGTATGCATTATAAATTAAATATAAATTAAATAATATCAAATCCAGCAGAGCACTGCATAAATTTACATTGAGCTCGCGAAGAGCTCATGTTATTGTGGTTCTATTGTATTACTTTATGAAATGGAATATACGTTTCAAATATGACTTATCTAAATCTAATGTTTTTAGCTTACTCTAAAAAACAGTGAGGTAGCTATGAGGTGTGTAATAAGTTAGATGAGGGATGTGGATACACTGCGTTGTTTCGTAAATGCGGTTTTATCAGTAAATGCCAAACTGAAACATATATGCATGTATTGCATAAAGAAAAGATTCAGGTGTAAATAAATAGGTTAAATTCACATTTTTCTTGGCAAAACCAAAGTTCTTTCTCTCCTTCAAAAGCGCAAGCGACGTCACTGTCAGACCATGTCTTAATAACATAAGGTGATAAAAATATATTACTAAAAATCTGTGTTAAATACTCTTGTAGAATTAAACGACCTTTTTATTTTGCCTTATATTACATAAAGAGTTTGCTTAGTAAAGCAAGCAATTCAAACGTTTCATATAAATTTTATTTTCACGTCTAGCAATCCTACAAGACTCAAGCATTCTAAAGGATAAAAAGAGATGGATAGGAAAGCTTCAACAATGGCTGCCTTCGTACTTGAATGACAAAAAGACGGTGCGCTGTTACCAAGCAACGAAAAATGGATGGGGAGGGAGGACATTTCACAGTCGCTGTGACTCAAAAGGACCAACATTGGTTATTATTAAAAAGGGATCGTATGTGTTTGGGGCATTTGCATCAGAATCTTGGGGAGGTAAGGTCGAGTGACTTATACGACATTAATTGCATGTGAATACCTTTTGAATTCAATGGTCAGTCTGAGATAAAAATTGATGTAGCACGCATAAGAAAATAGTTTTTATAATAAAATGCATATTTTGTAAGGGATAAAACAGATATTATTTGCATGTTCGGTACCTTTTAATGGGAATCTATAGATATTTACAGGCTTGGAACTTCCTCATGTCGGAATATTACAAATATATATGTAAGCAAACAATAGTTAAGCCAACCTTAGTGCTTATTTCAATATGATAACAATAAAAATATGACAAACTGATTGAATAAGGCTAAGTGGAGTTGTCTTATATCTGCACGTCTAAGATTTTACGTTGACGTTATATCTAAGAATTAATCCTCATCAAATTTTTCATATAGAAATGAAATCTTAGCAAAATTGTAAACAAATTATCTTGAATTTCAAAAGTAATTCATGGCAAATTTTGTATAGCGGGTCATTGTTTCAGTCAAAAAGCATAAAATTTGATTAGTGAAATAGAAAATATCAACATCATCTTCATATATGAAACTTTTAACGCAAATTTTTTGTGTATTACTGTTAAATTACAGGAGGACGTTCTGGTTACATACAAGCACCAGAAGCTTTCATTTTCTCCTTTAAAAACAAAGATAATCTTGCACCCTTTAAGTCCAATGTTACAAGATACAAACAATATGCAATGTACACATACAGCAGCTATGGACCAACATTTGGTGGTGGTCACGACATTTATATCGCCAACAATGCTGGGTCCTATTCCAATTCTTACACAAACTTTGGTCATACATACAAGCTCCCATCTGGCTATTCTTACGGGAGCACAAAAGCAAAGAACTTATTGGCTGGCTCGTACAAATTTATTCCAAACGAAGTGGAAGCATTTTATTTTTCGCCATGTAAGTTATAACACCAAATTTTAAACAAAATATGGCATCATAATAATGATAATAATGTTTATTAGTTAACTACAATCGCGTGCGTCTTGGTATATATATCTACACCAAACTTAAAACATAGAAATATATCGTAAAATTGGAACATCATGCAAAGCCATCTTTACAAAACTATAAGAAATGATAAATGCTTACATGAAGAAATAAAATGGGATATAATTTTTAAATCTGACTTTCGTAGTCTAATTTTTTGCTGAATATAAAGGACAGGTGCACAGAATAAATAACTAATAAAAAAGTACAACTTGGAAGTTTTTGGTGCAACAGACTACTGCCAGAAGCAAGCTTCAAACCATGTTTTTGTGTGGTAAAGCGAGTGCATTTTAGAGCAAAAATATGGCTAAAACTGATTTATGAAGGTTAAAAATGCTTTTCTGGAATATAAGTGAACTATCTTTGTCACCAGTAATGTGATGTATTTTGAAGAAATTCTAAACACCTTTTAAACGATTTTGTAAACACATTTAGGTAACGTAAAAAAAATTTGTGATACACTATATTAGGAATTTATATTAGGTAAAATATTCTACGGCTTCCTCGCAGATTTTAGAGGAACTTTGTTGTCTAACTGGAGGTGTTATACGTAACTTTTTGTATGTATTAGCGACGTGTTTCAAAGGAGGAATTTCACAAACCAACTTAATGTCTATATGAAAAAGAGATCCGTCAAAACAAGGGCGAAACGTTCAAAAATTTAACATAAAATTTTATTGTCATTCCTATAGTGATCCTGCAGAACTCAGTTATTCTGAAAAATAAACAAGAATGGATAGGAAAGCTTCAAAAATGGTTACCTTCGAATTTATATGGCAAAAAGACGAAGCGCTGTTACAAAGCAACATCGAATGGATGGAGAGCAAGTACATTCCACAGTTGTTGTGACTCAAAGGGACCAACACTGGTCATTGTTAAATATGGAGGTTGTATTTTTGGAGGATTTGCATCAAAGTCTTGGGGAGGTAAGCCCGCTCTAATTATAAATTGTTTGGAAACTTAAGCATGTATTTATAAAACCAAATCTATTGAAACCTTCTACACGCCGGCAGGCACGTAGCCAGAACGATAATTGAGGGGATGGGGTATAATCATATATTCCTTTTATAATTGGTAAAAATCAAGGGATTTCAAAAGAAACTAATACTGTATATCATGCATATATGAAGGTCCCCTCCCCCCCCCCATCGTTCTGGCTTTGTGCCGGCACGCCCGAAGATCGTAAATACATAAACTACCAAACGTTAAGTTATGCCAGCAAATAGTTAAGAAAAACTATACCTATGTTTTAAAATAAGTGCATGAACTGTATTAGTTATAAAAAATAATCAATGGGAGTTATCTTATGAACATGCATTCTACATTTCTTTGATCTTGTTTTAAAGTTATATAGCCCAATATTTCTTTTGTCATTTAGCAGCACCAGAGTTATAAAAAACTTAAATCTTCGTCAGGGTGGGATATCATGTTTTGAAAATCTTCGTCAAAACAACAACATATTACTCACATCAGCTATGCAAACCGGGAGGTACGGGTACATGCATGCATGTGCTTAACTTGCAGTATTCAACTTTGAATCATCCTCGAAAATTTTATTCGCCGATAGTACCAGTCTACCCGCAGTTTTTTTGCAACTTTGACCAGCACCAAACCATATTTTTATAGTTATACGTAGTTTGCATACGAGATGCAAATTGAAGTTATGAAAAAACTCACGAGTCCATGATTTATAAATTGCATAAAAATAATTTAATAATATAGCTAAATGAAAGAGTTTCTCAATTCTGTTAATTTTTGACTTGAGCGTCGCACGTTTCAACTGGCAAGTTATAACTATCGACCGGCTCGTAATTTTTTAATTCGTTCAAATAATTTTTTTACACCATTGCTTCCAAACACAAAGCCAAAAACAAGGTAGCTATAATCAGAAGTGTTCGTATTTTCGGAAATGTCTTCCAAATGCAGAACTGTAGACTCGGTTTCTAAAGAAAATCTACTTAAAATTTACGCTAGCCATTGTATCCATTTGCTTTTGTTTACAATAACTTAAATTTCCCGCCATTGAAATGATTTATTTCGATTGGCTCTAGTTTGATTACCTTTTTGTTTGACTAACTAATCAGGTGCACTTTGTATAAGTAATAGCATGGTTTCGAGTGCAACTTGGGAAAAACATGCACGAGTAAGTTTTTCAAAGACTATCAAAAGTCCTAAGGTCAATTCAATTTGAAGTCTTTGAAAAACTCACGAGTGCCTGTTTTCCAAATTGCACGAGAAACCATGCTATTCCTTATTAATCATATACATGAAAAAATTTCTCAATTCCGTAGATTTTTGACTTCAGCGTACGTACATTGCAGCCGGCGAGTTTAATCATTGATCAACCGGTTCGTATTTTTCAATTCCGTCGGATATTATTTTCACGGCACCATAACTTCTGCACACGCAGCTAGAACAAGGTATCTACTTTTAGCAGTATTGTTATTTTCATCCAGAAACACTTTGCAAACGGTAAACTGTAAACTCCTTCGCTAAAGAAAATCCTATTTGCTAAAGAAAACTTACGCCAGTCGTTGTAATTGCTTTGTTTACAATAATTTAACTTTCCCGCTTTTGAAATGTTTTATTTTGATTGGCTCTTAGATCATTTTTTGTTTGACTAACCAGTCAGGAGCGCATTTTTCAAAAATAAATTGCACTGTATTTCCTTTTTTTGTATTGTGTTTCCTATTTTTGCACTGGTATTTACGATAAATTACACTCCTGTAAACCAATCAGAATTGAGAAATTTTTTCATGTATATCATTAGAAGAGAAATCAGCACTGGTGTTTCGCTTTTTTTACACTGATGTTTCTCTGAAATTTTCATTGCTTTTAACCAATCAGAATTCAGAAATTTTTCATGCATTAATATATAATATCTTTTTGACTTACCAAAAAGGAATGGAAATTACTAATAAATAATCACTAAAGAAAGCAATAAGAATTTCTAATTGAAATGTAATTGTTTTATGTTTTTTATTTGTAGGAAGTAGCCGTTACATAAGAGCATCAGACTCTTTTATTTTTTCTCTTAAAAACCCGGCTGGTCTGGCCCCTTTCAAATCCTCAATATATAGATATCAACAATATGCAATGTACACAAGCAGCAGCTATGGACCCACGTTTGGAGGTGGTCATGATTTGAAAATCGGCAACAATGCCAGAACCAGCACAAGCTCGTACACAAACTTTGGTCATACGTACAAGCTTCCATCAGGCTATTCGTACGGGAGCACAAAAGCAAAGAAATTGTTGGGTGGCTCCTACCAATTTCGTCCAAACGAAATTGAAGTGTTCTATTTCTCCTCATAATAATCGAACCATTCACGAATAAAAAGTGTCATAAAAAAAGCATGGTTTCTCCTTTTTTTGTTAAATTAACCGAATTAGCTGTCGCACGTAGCAAATAATCTCATAGATAATAATTGTAATCATTCAATAACAATGCAAAGAAACCAATATTGTAATTCCTTAAATGAGAATTGAAATACTTATTTTGCACTTATTAATTGCAACAAAACTTTTCTTTTCGACATGCTTTTGTCTTGTAAGATTCCTCTATAGTTGATGATGACTTTAGGTCATTGTGAGTAAACTGCCGTATAAGTTCAGGTTTTGTGTTCTTCAGTTGCATCATGGTGCTAGTAAGGACATCTACCTTGAATGATCGTTTGTTGTAGTCAATTTTTCGAGGAGCAGGATAACATCCTAACGCATCTGCAGCTAACTTTTGGATTTCGTCTATCTGCTTTCTTCTATCAGCTTTCGTTTATCTATCATCTTTTGCATACACACATTAATCGACTAAGGTTGAAGAGAAAAATGATACTTTTTAATGGTATTTGAGATGTCGCCGTACTATTCATTCATTATGGAGTATATGCTATTGATAGAAGAACACACGGCTGCGATGAAAAGAAGGTTAGTAATGAGAAATACTTTGTATAAAGTTTAGAATACCAATACACAGCTAAAGAATGCATAAATAACTGCAATCGTTTGAATTAATCACCTGAGTTTTCTAAATATATCATGCATACGCATACATTTATATGAGATTCCGCCAGCTACTTGTAGGCAAAATAAACGTTAGTCCCTGGAACATTTTTTGGGTGAAAAAGTCTTTGTCATTTCACCCTTTTACACATTTTACGTCTTTCTTTGCATTGTTCTCACTTCTCATAGTTGCTTTTGTCACTTAACACTACGACAATTACGTAACACTACGAGTATTGTGAACTCAAACTTACTATAAAATCAGAGCCAAACTGATAGCTGAAAAATAAATAGCCATTACAACCATGAAAATGCAAAATCAAGGATCGCTTCACTGTACATTATTGTATATATTTAATTAGATTTCTTTGCCGCAATATGTCATTTCATCATGTTTATTAGTGATGAACGGCAATTGACTGGTTGCCATTATGAAAATCACATGCTCAATAGATATATGTGGTCCAAAAGATTTCAATGAAGTGGCTCTTATATATGTATATTCATTATTCGGTGTATAATGATGAACAATAGATGTGACCACAATTATGTAACTGTATTAGTTATATGTCCCCAGTTAGTTGTAAAAATAAATACCATGTCCATGATTCACAAATAGAAAATGTTAATTTTGTTTAATACTATTTACAGATATATACATACATGATTTGTCAAGGGGCTTCAATTTGAGCAATTACAGTGTAGATGTTTGCAAGCAAAAGTGAAGCAAGCCATACATGGTTATTTTTATGTTAGATGCTTACAATTACTATATTCTCACAGAATATAATTTTTTGAATGGCAGGTTTGCATTGCATTCTCAATGTGGGGAAACAACTCGATTTTTTGTTCTTCAAAGCATTTGACCAGATGCACTTGCATCTTCTTCTGCAGCCAGGTAACAGAGCAAGGGTTCACACCATTAGCCAAAGCAACAGCATTTGCCACAGCAAAAAGACCACAATTAGATGATCCTTTTTGATGTTTTTGGAGAATCACTTTGACGTTTAAAGAACCATCCTGTTCTTGAAGGTTTTTGTAAACATTCTGGAGTTGCCTTTTTAATGATGAATTCAGGTTGGTACTCATAGATTCAAAGACCACTACTTCACCAGTTATGGATGTAGAAACCACCCAGTGGTGACCAATATTGTGACATTGAATTGCTTGGGTGATATTTTCAGGAATATCTATGAGTTTGTTACTGTATGTGACTGCTACGACTGTGTTCAGACCAGGGTGCGAATTAGTTGAGAAAAAACGATGTGCAAATTTTTTCGACGAAAATTTTTCTCCAGAGGCATAATCAAATGATATTAAATTAATTATTATACTGTACTATATACTAAATTAATACTTTTAGAACGTAATATTTTTATAACATTTTATCAACGTATACATATTTACAAGTTATCATGTTATAGTACACGATTAGTCACTTTCTGACGAGTCTTGGTCCGAAAAATAAGCATGTTTGCTGCAGCTTGATGCTTCTAACGTATCGACTTTCTTCTTTCGCTTCTCTGGGTAAGCGTGGCCTCCATATCTAATCCTTCGTTTCTTTTGTTCATACCACTGCTCTATTGAGAGAGCTGGATCATAATCTTCCACTGATGGACCCTCCTCACTAATTCGTAACAGACTGTCCAATCTTTCTCTTGACATTCTGTTACGTAGGTGTGGCTTCATTCTGGCCATTGTTGATAACATTCGCTCAACCACAGCATTAGAGATGGGCGTAATTAATAACAGTTCTACAATGTTAAGAACGTTTGAAAACTTTTCTTTACTAACTGGTGAAGAGAGAATGGCAGCCCAAACATCTAAGTATGGTATAGCTCTGCCATACGTCTCTGAAATCAACAACTTAAGCCCACTCCATTCTGTCAGCATCGTATCGTGCGACACATCGCATCCGTTATGCTTCAAAAGCTGAATGAAGTGTTCGACAAGTAGCGCAACCGATGCGTCTCCATAGCTCACCAAATTAACTTCCTCACCTGGCCAAGACTGGGTGTCTATAATTGGACAAAGGTGTTTGTAAACCTGGTGTCTCTTGAAGATCACTAAAGCGATTGCCCAAACAGAGAATAATCGCATCTATACACTCTTGTCGTTGTCCCGCAGCTCCATTTAGTTCACGGGGATAATTTGTGAGCACAACACCTTGATACGAAATCTGGTTCTTGTCGTCACCAGTAGGTTTGCAATCCTTCCGAAATTTATCGAAAGTAGCCTTTCAAAATGTACTAGCTTGAAGCTTGACCATAGTCCAGTCAAATTCCTTGATTCTCCTTAAAGCTTTAACTGGATCATTATCGTCAGTTTGTAGTCCAAGAGACAAAACACGCAAAGGACCAATAATGTCCACAAAGATAGAAGCATACATTGGGAAACGAGCGTCTTTCCATTTAGCTAGGAAGCCATTTATCTTCTGCTTTTGGGCATCAGGTGAAGTAGTTGCGGCCTACATAAGAAACAAAAAGTAACATATTACATGACATTAAATAATTTAATAAAAATGCTTATTACTGTTATTACAGGCAAACATTATTCTAGAAAATTTAAGGACGCGATGCAAATTTGATGGAAAACAGCAAAAGTTGGAAAATTAGCCATTTTTACCTGTTCAAGATGCTGCATATACATGCCGTAGTTCTCCAGGAAAACCTTCGTGGCGCGCACTTTGTGATCTATCCACCTTGTCCCACTTGCTTTGATGGGCTTATAGACAGTTTCTCCATACACTTCAGCTAGTTTTTTCAGCTCTCTCAGTTTCTTGGGTGACTTCTGGTACAGAGAAAACAGTTGACGCAATATTTCATCTACTTGTGCAAAAAACGTAGCATTGAATGCGTCGGCAGCAGCTAATTCTAGACGGTGATTGAAGCAGTGGACTACAGTGAGCCAAGGAGCGACATCTTTTAGACGAGCTGCTAAACCAGTATTTCTCCCCATATTAACACTTGCCCCATCTAGACCAGTTGCAGCTAGTTTCGATTCAAAGTTTGTAATGCCAAAACGGGCAAAAGCTTCTTTCATAGCTTCCTTCAGCCCTGCAGCATCTTCGTTTTCCACTGTTTCAACCGACATCAATTTGCAAGTACTACGACCGTTCTTATTCACATATAACACGTAAAATAATTCTTGTGATTTTACACTGGTATCGGTGCTGCAATCGCATAAAACTGACAAATATCTAGCATCCTTTAAATCTTCATCAAGATTTCCTTTCATGACCCCAGAAATGTGATCTGACAACTCAGCGGCTGATTGGTCTGTTCGATACGATTTACCTAGATCAACGCCGCACTTCTCCAGGAGCTCGCAAATGGGGATATACTTTTTGAAATGCAACTCTTCTTTACACTCAGTGTAAGTGGCATTAAAGAGATATTCCATCCTTTCGCGATCGGCAACTGCCATTTTGTTGAGTCCTTGCCCAATGGGAGTTTCGTTTAAGTATTCTTCAACATATTTCTCATGCAACGTTTCTTTCAAATTTAGCTTAACTGCCATCTTATGTTGATCAGAATTCATATGATTTACCACTGTGTTTTTATGAATGTGCGAGAGAAATTTTTTGCGTTTGTTATTCTGTCCTCTTTGTTTGTACACACTTTACAGCGCAGTGAATTCACCACTTGGCCATCATTCTCGTATTCAAGCCAGTCGGCATTTAATGTTTCTATCCATTTTTTTACTGTGTTAATTTTGCTAGTACAACCTTTCGACGAAGAAGCCATCATGGCAAGAAAAACAAAAGCGAGAAGAGAAACATGCACCTGCTTTTGTCTTCTGATTATCTAATATGTTTTATTGATGTTTACTTATAACAAAAAATATTTTTGTCATATTACAAACAATGCGTAAAAGCAAAAAGTACGGTTAATCAAGGTTGCCAGTTTGGTTTTTTTTCTAACGTTTCGCTCCCAAAAATCTTTTTGGCTTATTTTTCAAATTTGAAAATTTTAAAGGTTTTCTTAGGAATCAGAAGGAAAATGTCTCCTGATTTTAACGAAAACACTCAAAATAGCTATGATGCCAAAAAAAGTAATGATGTACAAACTACAAAACAACGCAATGCAAAAATTAATATTTATATATGTATTACATCCGTATATGGTCAGAAGAACCACGTATGTCGAATAGGAAGTTGACTGTTGACAGACTTTCCAGTCTCAAATTGACGACGTTCTTGAATTTGATGACATTGTCAGGGGCGGATCTAGAGTATGTCAAATCCGTCGCGCGACTGATGTTTGAAATTCAAAAATTACCTATTCATATTAATTAAAAATTCATTAATTATTCTTACTTTATTATCGCATTTACTTCGTGATAAAAGTCCAGCTTTATTCATTATTGAAAACTAATGACTAATCCAATGAATATCTCGTTGGTAACCAGATCAGTTGAATTTTAATTGACCTGGAATAACCAACTGATAAGCGGGGTGGCTTGACTGGTTCGACGGATAAAGGAGTCTATGAACGCCAAAACGCTTATTTCATTGGTCAATAGCCAGATCAGTAGACGATCTGGAATAATCTCGACCGATAAGCGTGGTGGCCGGACCTATAAGGGAGTCCACTTGCTATCGTGTAATTGGTTCGTTTAAATTTTTGTCTTACTGTGATTGGTTTGACCGATTTCGACTGATAGCCAACTGAACTAACATAGTCAAGCTCACTGTCTGAATTGAATGTTTGATCGTTTCATAGTAATTTTCTAAAGCATGATAGAAACTAAACTACAATCAGATGGAATTTATGGAAATCTTTTACAAATTCATATATTGACATAAATGCTGCTTTCCAAACTGGGAATTTTTTCAAGCGGGTGAAAAATTTATGGATGAACTGTAAATGCTTGGCAAAGACGATCTCGCGAGCGACATTTCAGTCATTGATGTTCAAAAGCAAGCCAACATTGTTTTGAGTTTTATCAGCAGAAATTTACATCCAAAATCGTAAGTAAAGGACAACTGAAGTGTATGCATGAATGTAATATATCAAAGTCAATTTATGCGAGTGTGTGATGCGATTTATGTTAATATGGCGTATGGTAAGCAGATTGATGCTTCTTAAATTGTTGCTGCCGAAGGACTTTTAGCTATGATTTCTTTTGTGCTTGGGGAATCGTGGCAGTTATATGGCAGCGAAATCCTACATTCCTGCAAATATATTTCAATGGGCAAAAAATCAGCAGCCATAAGGCGCCATACTATTATTTACTTTATCATAAACAAATGTTTGGGGCTTTTCAGTTTATGATCATTGATCATTAAATCATTGGACAGTTATATTCATGGCGTATTCGGCAAGATTCGAGACGCTTTCGGTGATTTTACAGTTCAGAGTTTAACAGGATGATAATACTATTTTAACAATACGTTTAATTTGAAGTTTTTGTTCTGTTAACACAAATTTTTGACAAAAAGTTACAAAATTCATTCAATTTTTGCTTTTGATCGAATTTTGCTGTATTTGAGCAAAATTTTTAATCATGAAAAAGTCAACCCTGGAAAAACTTAAGTGGCAGAATTCTGACCGTAGCTCAAGCCACTTTCGCCATAGCCTAGATCCGCCCCTGAATATCTTATATGGGTTTCCCCTTGCTTTCTGCCCTAGCTTTTCTATTTCTTCAAATGCAAATATTTCGGGAACTCTCCGTGTTTTGGGAAAAAGCCAACGTTGTGCTTTCTCACAATCTATCATCTTTCTCTTTACCATTTTTTCAGTTTTTCGGTTGTATTTTGAAGCCGGTTTTCACAGTTCAGGCAGAAAGTTGGAAAAACGAATAAACCGTCATTTTCCAATTGATTGAAATCATAGTGGTGACGAGGGAAAACTTTGCAGAATTCAATTACTTCATTCATTTTTTTCCTGGTGTCAGGTGGCTTCGATGACAAGTACTATGTAATCACCCATCAATATTTACTTGAGTTAACCTAGCTTGACCTTGATGCAATTGTAATTGGCATGATAGAAGTAAGTTTACACTTGCGATATAAAGTTCTTACAAACTAATGAGCACAATTGGTCAAATTATTATATTGTGGAGCCAATGAGATTCAAAAAATGCTCGTGATTGTTTCACAATATTATTTATACAAAATATTATCAAGGTTGCGAATTGCTGTTGTTGATCAATGATCAGATACAACATGACAAATGCCTATTTCAAGAATAGATTTTCATATTTCAAATATGATTCATCCTGGAGCTCAGATATAGCTACGGTTCGGGCAATAGATTAAAAGATCTGCTGGTCAAATTTTGTTTGAGACTCGTGTATTTTGATGTTATCAAACATATTTGTTACATTATATAAATATTAACGTGTATTAAGGAACATTTTACAAAGTTTGAGCAATTATGTAATTATTTATAAATGCTTTCACTGAAAAATGTTTAGAAAAAGCTCCGATTTTTGTCGCCAGTCAGAAATGATTTGACTTTTTCCATTTTTCCCGATCTCTGGATAATAAATGAAACAAATTGTATGCAACTTTTTCTATTATTGCCTACGCTGTTCATCAGCTTGTCATTCATTTGTCCATCAGTCTTCTTAGTTATAGCCATTCTGACCTTAATTGGTTTTTTATTTAATGAGTAGTTGGCAAACCCAATACATAGTTGGATAGTTTGCTTAAAGTTTTTAATTTAAATAGGTTGTTATATTTTACTGCTAAATACTACACTTTTCAATAGTCCATCTCTAAAATCTTTAGCGCTCGTCAAGCTTATGCGCAAATTTTCCAGTTTCTCCTTCAACAAGCAGTGTTGCGATTCGAGTTTTGCAATAAACTCGTAGAAAACGCTCTCTGTGTCCAGAAATTGCCTAAAACACCGGATAAATGCGACCAGGGTTAACCCACCAAACTGCAACAGGTCCAATAACGAATGACTGGATTCCTGATATCGCTTGAACAGAAAATAAGTAGTGAACGCCAAACCTGTATTTGAAATTTGAATGATTGAGCTTCCTTTTTTGGAATAGAACTTTATCTGCCTTAAAGTGTGCTCGCAAAATGACAAAATAACTAATATGGGAGCGAACTCCAAATAGGCTTTAATGCAATGAATATGAATACAATTACAAGGCTAAATCTAACCTGCACCAAGCATACCACGCCAACTCCATTTAATGGTTATCATTTTACCAGCAAGCTCATAAATAGCTTTTTCTGCTCCGTTCAATCGCCGGCTACACAAATCGATCTTCGTTTTTGCTTCCCTAACGATGTTGTCAAACTGCATGCCATTTAGGAAATCGACGCTTTCACTACCCAACATTTTTTTAAGCAACCTGCTCGCATCTGCGACTAAACTCTCAATGGATTTCTGGTGGTCCTTGACATCTTCCAAACACTGCACTATGTATTGACGCTCTCCTGGAAAAGGATCTTGATCGCTTGTCAGAAATGCGCTGACTATTTCCATTATCACGAAGATTCGAGCGTTAACCCCGATTTCTGAATAATTAATGTAGCAAAGGTACTGATGAGAAATAGATGCAAAATGGTTCAACAACATGGGTTTAAAATTCTTAAATCTACTTAGTTAAACTGCACCAAACATTAAAGATCTTTGGACACACACTGGTTGCATTCAGCCAATCAGAATTTGATGCTCAAAAAGTTGCTAAGCCCAGTCAATTCTGCAATTGTATAATAATATGTTCCTCTTCCAGGGCGATACAAGCAAACAGCTAGTCGAACCTCTGGAGGAATGGGCTCTTCAACTATGTTTTTCTTTTCGAGTACGTGTCTTAGGCGAGCAAGAATAAACAGAAACGTTTCCCGAGATATTCTAAATGTTTTCTTGTATCTCACTGCAGAATAGCTAACCTAAACAAGATTCCACCATCCTTTATTCTAGCAAGTCTCCGACATGATCGAGGCGTTATTGATGTTGAACGCGGGTTTTGCGAGCATAAACACAGAATCAGGGTGATCGCAGCTCTGATTGCTATGATTCTTCTATTAATCAATGACTGAATAAAAGAATCAAGCATTCTCCTTCGATTTTTGGCACGCTCTAGCATATGTCGCATAAAAATGATCTGTCTTTCTGCTATTTTTGTTTTCGTCATAATGAAAATCCCGCTATTTATTTGAGCATGCACGTTGTATAAACGCTGGCGTAAAGGAACGAAAGGTCATATGAATCATATGAATTAAAATTGACGTTTGAATCAAATTCCTATTTTGCCGTGCTCTGCCGAGCTTAATAGTAATTTGGCGCGGCACATCAGAAGTTCGCCGTTTGAACTAAGCCTTAATTGCCTACATAATTGAAATATACACGTAGTACGATAATATAAGGACGTAATGAAAATATTGTTTAGTTTACATTCCTTACAATGTAAAAGAACAAGTGTAAATTCTACTCACTTGTTAAATTATACAGTCCTCTCAATATTTGCTCCCTTTTTTTTGCATCCACTTTCATATTTTGACCTTTGTGTTCAAGCCATACCAGAGTCACGTCAATAGCTTCTTTAAATTGTGACAACCAGCTTGTTCGATTCGACCTTTCTCTTTCATTTTGGCGTCGTTTGACTTCGGTAATTGAGAACAACAAATCGCCCAAACGACGAGCTAATTTCCCGACTTCTTTAATTTCCTCACACTTAGCAGTCGCGTCCGTACTTGCGTTTTCATCCCCAAGCTCAAGTAGTTGGTTTGTTGATAACTGTTTTGCTGCCATAGTTGTGTAAGATTTTTTTGACTGTGTTAAGGTGGATCTCCACTAAACGATTTTTATGACGATCGTCTTAAAAATTCGTTGCGCCACATGCGCAGTAGGAAATAAAAATCGTCAACTAAATTGTCAAGCGCTCGACGAAAAGTAGAAACGGTTTGTTCAACAACAAAATGCGTTTTAACGGAAATTGTACAGGACGAAATCCGATTATGAAATTCTAGAATGGAATATAATCATGACAAAATGCACATTGCAAAGGACAAAATGCGCATTAGTAAATGAAAACATGGCTTTTAATTTTGGCGGGTTTCTACTTTTCGTCTATGGAAGGTAATCTCCGCCAAAATTAACAGCCATATTTTCATTTACTAATGCGCATTTTGTCCTTTGCAATGTGCATTTTGTCTTGATCATATTCCATTCTAGAATTTCATAATCGGATTTCGTCTTGTACAATTTCCGTTAAAACGCATTTTGTTGTTGAACATTCCATTATGATGACGTAACACATTATTCGTGACTCGCAAACATTGAGTTCTATAATAACTGGAGCGGCTATCTCAAGCGCGGCCATTGAGTTCTATAAGACCTGGAGGGGAAACGTCAACAAAATTACTATAATTTATTTAGCTAACTAATGAGCACAATTGGTCAAATTATTATAATATGGAGCCAATGAGATTCAAAAAATGCTCGTGATTGTTTCACAATGTTATTTATACAAAATATTATCAAGGTTGCGACTTGCTGTTGTTGATCAATGATCAGATACAACATGACAAATGCCTATTTCAAGAATAGATTTTAATATTTCAAATACGATTCATCCTGGAGCTCAGATATAGCTACGGTTCGGACAATAGATTGAAAGAAATGCTGGTCAAATTTTGTTTAAGACTCTTGTATTTTGATGTGATCAAACATATTTGTTACATTATATAAATATTAACGTTAACATATTATAAAACAGCAAAGCAACATTTTACAAAGTTTGAGCAATTATGTAATAACTTATAAGTGCTTTCACTGAAAAATGTTTAGAAAAAGCTCCGATTTTTGTCGCCAGTCAGAAATGATTTGAGTTTTTCCATTGTTCCCGATCTCTGTATAATAAATGAAACAAATTGTATGCAACTTTTTCTATTAATGCCTACGCTGTTCATCAGCTTGTCATTCATTTGTCCATCAGTCTTCTTAGTTTTAGCCATTCTGACCTTAATTGGTTTTATATTTAATGAGTAGTTGGCAAACTCTATACATAGTTGAATAGTTTGCTTAAAGTTTTTAAATTAAATGGGTTGTTATATTTTATTGATCAATTTACACCTGTTAAATTAACTGTCCTCTCAACATTTACTCCAGTTCTGTGTTCATAATTTGTGCTCCAATTGTTTGATATTTCTGTATGGTTACCATAAGAGTAAAATGAATGTATTCAAACAAAGCTTCTTAAATTTGTGTTCTTTTTTCAATTCGTTTGTTGTGTTATGATTTTCAATTTTCATGAAATCTCATTCGTGGATATTGCACTCGCTGATAACGTAACATGAGTCGACAAAAACAAACAATAAATTAACTTTGTAGGAACATCATCATTTGCAATTCTAAGTAATTACATTTGCAGACTACACCATCGAGCTACATGCATGCTAAAAAAAAATTAAACATTCCTTGGAAAGTCTGCTCTTTGTATTTCCCTTACAGTTAAAATCCATATAGATGCTGAGCCTATTTTCACCATTATTTGTGATGTGACTATTTGTTCATGTATCTTCTGAAGATTGTAAATCCTCAACCAGTCAAAAAGAACTGACCAAGTTCTAGAACCAGAGCTTATTTTTATAGCAGTCCGGGTAGCATAATGAGTTTTTTGAAATTTTAGATTCGTTTCCAGACCAACGTAAGTACATAATGGAGTGTGTGGAACATGTCAAAGAGCAACAAGCTCATATTGAATTGTCTACTATGAAGCGAGAAGGTTTCTTGATCAACGTCCTAAGGCAGGCTAAAGTGGGGGTCGGTTTGTATAGAATGCAATTTATAAATTATAATGGCGACACAAGCTAAATTTATAAGCTTGCTGAAAAATAAACATGTCAGGGGTGTCGAGTGGCACGCGTGTTGTGAGCAAGAGTAAAGATTAGAAATATAGATCACTGATGAAAAAGGCTTCATACTATAGTTGTACTCTATGAAGCTTCCGTCTGGCGTGTAGTTTTATCTTTCTGCCCATCCCATAAATCTATCGTTGAGCGTTTTAAAGTTGACAATAACAAAAATGAATGAAGAAACGTCGAGTAGCAGCATAACTCCCACAGCTTGAATACTATAAGAGAGTGGTCTGGGGAGAAAAATGCAGTCAAAGGCATTGTGTATGGTGAGCTCAGCAAAGTATTATGTTTTCACTATTTACCATCAATTCTCTTTGTATGTTGCAAGTAGATTGCCCATTCAGTAAATCAAATTTTTATAAAAGTTTAAAAAAGCCATTTTCTTGAAATAATATATGCTGTATTGCTTTTTTTCTACACTTGTACCTTATGATAAAAGCTATGATAGTAGTCTAGCATGAAACCTAAACAGCTTCCGTTTGGTCGCTCTTATTTCAACAATTTCAAAATGCTAATTAGCTACTATTTAGTTGTACTGCAGTGTTATAAAAATTACGTGATTGCTGGTTAAAGCGTGTTTGATAGCTTCTATATATCTAAAGCTATATGTAGATTTTTCACAAATAAAAATACAAGATAATAATATCAATTTTAGTAACTTCTTATCAACTAATGTAACATAATTTTTGAATAGATGTATATGTACAACTTTATATATAAGTGCTATACATAAAATACATGTGTGCAACATTGATGAATTAAATACTTCAGCAAATACTGTCAATACGATTACTGAATTAGAATGTAAATATTATTTTAAGTCTGTCTTGATATACCTCTACAACACTAAAACACCAAAAGAATCAAAGAATTATAAGAAACAAGGTCGTTAAACGCTGTCGTGTCATTAGACTTAGTTCTCTCTAGAACAACACCGTAATCGTTGTTGTAAGTTGTTCAATTTGATTGATAAAATTCCATACTTCAATTTATATTTCTCAAGATTTATTCGCAAATTATAAGCTCCACTGGGAAAGGGACGTGCCAAACACATGTAGCAGGAAGATATGCAACCTACCACGAACGAGTATGGGAATGCGAGCTGCTTCATTATAGAAAATACTAAAGAAGGTACAAATGTTTCAAGATCCACAAGTTTGCCTTCAGAGGATGTCATCCGAAATATAACATAGCAAGCTATCCCCCATCCAAGTAAACGAACGCTTCGTGTGACAAATTTTATTGTGCCAGCAATTCCCTCCAGTTCGTCAATGATGATTTTTGCCTGTGATAGATAGTCATTACAAAGATTAATTTCCAGTTGAGCACGACCATACAGCATTATTGTGTTTTCGCAATGTTTTATTTCCTCTTTTTCAATAAGCTCTGAAGTCCTTTCATATTTCACCTCAATCATACGAAAGCACTCTTCAATATGTTCGAATTTTGGTCTATGGAGAGTCTCTGGGAAGTCAAACGTGTCTTCCACAATTTTCAGATTCGGCATATTTTCCATTATACCAATTTGCTTCAATGATTTATTTGATGTGTGTTTGGGTTTTTCCAAGCAATCCCAAACATAAGCAAAGATGTGAATAATTTTTTTCCAACAATTTTTAAGATACGTCATTTTCATTCTACTGTTCAAGTGTACTTGCGAATGATTTTGATTCGGACAGGCCTTGATATTTATAGGTATGTGTTTAAATGTGTATTAAAGTCATTTTTTCTTTCTGATTTCAATTTTTTCTTTCTGATTTCAGTTTTTTCTTTCTGATTTCACTTTTTTCTTTCTGATTTAAATTTTTTCTTTCTGATTTAAATTTTTTCTTTCTGATTTAAATTTTTTCTTTCTGATATAAATTTTTTCTTTCTGATATAAATTTTTTCTTTCTGATATAAATTTTTTCTTTCTGATTTCAATTTTTTCTTTCTGATTTCAATTTTTTCTGACTTTTATTCTGACTGAGTATTTCATATATATATTACCATTTTTTTAATTTTAAAAAATAATTTTAATTTTCTTTAATTTTATTATTACAATCATATTTACTAAACTACTTCAAATTTTCTTTCTGATTTAAATTTTTTTTTCTGACTTAAATTTTTCTTTCTGATTTAAATTTTTCTTTCTGATTTAAATTTTTCTAACTTTTATTCTGACTGAGTATTTCATATATATATTACCATTTTTTTTTATTTTAATTTTTATATATTTTTATATTTTTTTATATTTTTATTTTTATATTTTTATTTTTGCAATTTTTGCATTTTTTTTTATATTTACTAAGTATTACGGTCTATCTGTCGCATCAACCCGCACCCGCAACCTTCAACCTGCACGTGAGCCTTGATGGGATTTGAACGCACATTCGTGGAATGGGAAGTATTGACATAACCAAATGCGCCATCTTGACACACTTAATTTTTTGAAAATTTTGCATATAAAATTGTTTTGTCTTACATTATTGTCGTCATAAGTACACGTACATGTGACATGACGTCATAAGTACACGTGCACGCTGCCGTAAAAGTGGTGAATCGATAATATGCATTCCAGCTGCTGTCAATCGTTGCGCATTCAATCATGACATAATAAGAAAAAAATGAAAGTTACAATATTTCATAATGATATTTGCGTTGCGTTCTGTCTTCTCAGTACTGATTCCAAATTTTATCTTGAATTCTAAAAGAAACAGTGATCGTTTTGCTACAGAAAATTGGTTAAACCACGAAGCTCTAAAAGAAATTATTGCGCTTTGGTAGTAATTCGTTGTTTAGACATTTCCCTGCTAAGTCGTGTATATCAATTGTATTCTCTATCGTCAGGTGTGACAGTTAAACTCAGATAAACGATATTACCTTCATGCAGTAATACAAATTACAAATTAAAAACTCTACAATGTTGATATGTCCAAGGGTGTTGATATCCTGTTTCATCATCAGTTTCAAATATTATTCATACAGAATGCGTGTACACTTACACAAATTGACTAGCAACATCTCAGTGAGGTGGGATTTTATTTACTGCACGTTGTCAGTTAGCTCGTTTTCAATTTACTCGAAAGTATTCATAAAGTATTTATTAAATGTGCTAAACGCTATCCCGACGAGAAAAATCATTCTGCAACAATTCTAGTCGTCTGTCTAAGTGGTTTAACTGCATCATAAAAAGAGTATGCTTGCGTCGAATCTTTTCAAGATTTTCTCGGAGCTCATAAGCACGTTTTGGGCGGAAACAAGACAACCACAAGTAGCCAGAAATAGCGCAGCCTGCCAGAAGAGGCAACCGAAGGGTTAATTTCTTTACTGCAGCACTCCTCAAAGGGACAACGTAGCTTGCAAGATCCTCGAGTTTAGATGTAGATGATGTAATACGATACAAAGAGTAACACGTGACTCCCCATCCTAGTAAACGCACGCCACGTGACACATATTTCACTATGCTTACTATTTCCATCAATTCGTCAATGGCAGTTATTGCCTCATCGAGAAAATCACGACAAAGCTGTATCTCCAATTGAGCACGACCAACGTATGAGTTAAACATGTCAATTTTGTGAGGTTCGAATTTTCTTGTTAGTTCCACCAAAAGGTCGGACGCCTTTTCAATAACATCCAAAGTTGGATAGTATTTTTCCTCCACCAAGCGAAGACATTCTTCAGCATATTCGCGTTTCGCGCTATACAGATTTCCCGGAATATCTAAGTTCTCCGATATGACTTCTAGCAACTTAATGGTCAAAGTTTGGGAGCCAAGAACTATAACCAAATATAAACATATTGAACAATTAATAGATTTGAAAGTGCCACGTCTTCCGCTTTGTATATAGTAATAGAGAGCTTCAGCTAGAGTACGACTGCGACGAGTAAGAAGTTTGACCGTGTAAGGGAATTGCGCGAGGAAGTTTGTTGTCGTTGTCGCTTCGTCAAAATTTTGTTTAGCTATAAACAACAGAACGAGCCTTTAATTGTGAAAAACACCGACGTTTGCGAAACAGCTACGGCTCCATTTGTCAATAATGATATCAACTAATCGGTAATACTGATTTTGCGAGAACATAGGATTCTTAAGAGTGAAAAATCTCCACTATTTTAAATTTTATGTACGATATATTTATGCTATTTTATTGTTTGTTTACCGTTCACTTTGCGTACGAAATACATGAAAGTTTTCAAGCAGTGGCGGATCCAGCCTGTAACTTAACCCTTTCATAAAATCTCTGTAATGTATTTTATAGGCGGCAGCAAACACGGCTTTTCGTTATCATTGCCAAAAATACAAACTCTTATAGATACATTGACAAAAACAAAAGCAACCGTTTATCAAGTAGAAAATACAAACACCTACCTATGATATGGTACAAGCCTCTTAACACCATCTCGTCCTCTGGTTTATTGGTAGTATCTGGTGTACTTGACGCGGTGTCTCGCATTGTTGAGTCAATGCTATCGATTTGGTCGGTTGCATGGCTATGATGCGATGATTGCTCCAACCAGTCCACAACCAAGCAGACAGTTTTCACAACTTTATTCCAACAATTTGTTAGGCGCTGATGTTTTGTCAATTTCACGTTGTCTTTCGTTTTCTTGATTTCCTGTTGTTTTTGTTCATCGTTTTCAAGATCGCCCATCGAACGTAAAAGTCTTGCGATTTCTAAAATTTGTTTTCTGTTTGCGACAGCAACAGGCCCTTCATTCTTCCCCAAAGGTAATCGACTTGGTCCCTTTGGATGTTGACTAATGTCTAATGCTTTAGATCTTATTGGGGATCTTGCCATACCTGTATTCGTTTGCTAGCCTTGCGAACCACTTCGACAATGCTCTCTCAAAGTCTCAACCAATATCCTATATCGCACAGATGTAACATGATAACAGCGTTGTCAAGTCTTCGTTTCATTTCATTTCTGGTGGCAATTTGTAGGGAAAGCCCCCCCCAAAAAAAACAAGTGAGAAACCTTGCCTTGCGCTGCTAGGTAACGGCACAATGTTCAAACTGCATGATATTTTGCAAACTATTCAACAAGAACGAACAACGATTGCTAAAATGATGATGGCATAGAGCCAATGAGATAATCGGCTAATACTCATAATTATTTCACTGTCTGTGGTATAACTACGTCTAATTAATGTTGTCAAAGTTTTTTTTGGTCCGACTTTGCAGTAATTCGGGTATTAGAAGAAAAATTGGGACTGTCAAGCATTTAATTGGCATCCTTACATTTGTAGTCATAATTTCTCTATTTGACTAGCGCATGTTACCAAGCAACGAGCAAGCGAGTCTTAGTGGTAAAACAATAAGATATGACCAGATTGCTTATCGCTCACCGATTGTCTGCCAAGCAGACCTTTCAGACCTACAAATCAGGTAAAACCACATGTATGCACTTCGTTCTTTTGACCAGGCAATAACCTATCTCTATTGTGCCAAATACCAAAATAGGCGCTATCGTTGCCCTTGTTATCAAGTAATATTAGTAAACAAATAAATTTGCACACAGCTTATTTTATAACTTTCCAACTCCTCCGACTCTTTCGTCTCATTCGTGAGGCAGCTTCAATGAGCGTTGATTTCACTAGTATTTTTATGGAATTGCATGACGGTAGCGTGAATATCATGGACATTCATCCATTACCGATCATCACGAACATAGGTGCTACTGGTGCGATAAGTTTTTATTTGCTGCATTTTTTAAGAAGCCTTGTGATGTCACCATAAATGCACAAGCTGGTAGAGTGCAATCTATATATTTAAATTGCTGACCGAAGCTACATCAATATTTTGTATTTATTATAAAATCTGACAAAAGTTGAAACTGTATTCCCAAACGTATGCTACGCAGAATGCAAGTAGTGCCAAAACTAATTATATGTACAACATTTAAATGAAACTACTTTAAGTAATTGCAATACGATAAATGTTTCATTTAACTTATACAATGTAAACTATAGCTCAGTAAAGAATTCTTGCTGAAGTGTGGTTTTAGTTCTTTTCTGTGATTCACTATATTAAAATATGAACTGATTAGTGAGTATTTGAATGTGCTAAACGTTGCCCTGACTAGGGGGATAAATCTTCGGCAACAACTTCAGTCGTCGATCTAAGTAGTTTAACTGCATCACCAAACGTTTACGTTTTTTCTTCATTTTTTCGAGATTTTTACGAAGCACATACGCACGTCTAGGACGCAAGTAAGACAGCCATAAGTAGCCAGAAATTGCGCAGCCTGCTAATAGTGGTAGAGGAGAGTCTAACACCTTCACTGCAGCACCACTCAAAGGGACAAAAGAGCTTGCAAGATCTTCGAGTTTAGATGTTAATGATACAATACAATATAAAGAGTAACATGTGACTCCCCATCCAAGAAAACGCACACCACGTGACACATATTTCACTATGTTAACTTTTTCCATCATTTCGTCAATGGAAGTTTCAGCCTCATCGAGAAAATCACGATAAAGCTGAATCTCCAATTGAGCACGAGCAACATGTGAGTTAAATTTGTTGATTTTTTTAGCTTTGGGATCTTCAGAATTTTTGGAATCTTTTGCTATTTCGTTTAACAGGTCGGACGCCTCGTCTATAAGATGTAATGTTGGAAGATATTTTTCCTCCACCTCACGAAGGCATTCTTCAGCATGCTCACTTTTCACATTATACAAATTTCCAGGAACATCTAAGTTCTCCGCTAAGGTCATTAGCAAATGGATGTTCAATGTTTGGGAGCCGAGAACTACAACAAAATACATATAACTACTAATAATGTTGAAACAGCCCACGTTTTCCGGTTTGTGATTTGTGGGCCTAGAACATAAAAACTATGTTAACTATGTAAATGCGGAAGACCGACACGTCTTGACAATAACAATCTTTCCTCTTTCGTAATACAACTTCTTGTTGATGTATAAATAAAAATCAAACACTTATATCTATTCAAAAATTATAGTCAAAAATTTTGACTCTGAAGATGACTACCGTTAAGGTTGTCGAAACGTCAGTCAACAACAACAAAAACAGTCCTTCTCAAGACTTTATTAACCTGGAGGATCATTATTTACAAACATGTATTTATCTATTTGGGAACCAAGTACAACAATTTCAAAACTGCTTTGAAAAGGATATGTCAACCAAAATGAGAAATTTTAAAGAAGCGATATGATGACAGTGTTTTCAGATTGCGTTTTGAATGCTTTCATTTTGTTCTCCGAGCGGTTCTCAGCTTCGTTCGTGAAATACCTATCTATATGGTGACCTTCTTATTGGCTGGAAAGAGTGTATAGATAGTCCAGGTGGTCAGGAAGAATATTTTGTCATTCTTGCTGGAATTTCATGTGTTGACCAATCGTGTTTCATCATTTATAATATCATCATCACATGTCGTTTTACATTAAAAGGAAATGCCGATGCAGCTGCAGCAATGTGGCAGAATCATCCGTTTTGAATTTTTAAACATAAAAAGAAGAACGTTAAATTTGTCCATCGTCCCATTCAACTAATCCTTTCTTTTTCACAATGTACTGTATTGGTCAAATTGCCAATGTTATTCTCAGAAATAAGGGGTAGAGAACATGCAGATAATCACATTTTTAATACCACATATCAAAAGGGCCCAGACTCGGCTGAATTTTTAGCAATGCATGAAAAAATTGCGAGTTACTAATTCAACGAATCTTAATTATTCTTTTTTCAAACATTTTCATGACATTATTATGTTTGACATTACATTTTTTGATGAAGTTTATTTATTCCATATGAAGACAGTGAACCACCATAGCTATCGTATCATCAAAAGCGCTTCCCCCAAGTATTTTAACTTCGTGGTTAAGTCAACTGCTTAACAAGACTTATGTTCATAATAAAAATGACGTTTTGCTTCTGTTAAAGAAACAAAATTTTATAGCAAATGCAACCATGACGAAGATGTCCTGAAAGCATGTAATAACAACTTTGTTTTATTGTTTTGAATAAATTTAATTCCATTTCCAGACTTCATGTGCTGTTTCGCGCATTGTTACAGCTCATCATATTTAGAGAAATTCCTAACTAAATGAAAAATTGAGGAAACTTCCCTTTTTGAAGCAAAACCTCGGCAACATATAGCAGCATTTTGTACTTGTAATAAAAAAATAGCAAATATATATGAGCAACATTTGTCAAATAGTGACAACATGGAGCCAATGTGATTCAACTAATCCTCGTTTTTGTATTGTTTCACAATTATATGTGCACGTATTATTGTCAATGTTGTTTTTCGCCAGCTATGAAATAACATGATGACAATGACAAGAATAGATTTTCTCATTTCAATGACAACTTAAGGCTTTGAAAGAAAAGATGTGTTAATCAAACGTTCTTGAATAGATCTTCGACTTTTTATACCACAAATTACAATAAAATATTACAAGATCATAAAATTACATTTTATATTTTACAAATCATGCATATAACAAACTATTAATCAACTTTTATACACACTTTTAACAGAAATATTTTCACAAAACGTTATTTAAGGTACTAAATCATGCAATTATTTAGAGTTCGAAAATCTTAGTGAAAATTACATTACAAATTTAAGCAAACTTAAAGTTTACATAAAGCTATGTTTTTGCTTATTTTAATGCGTAAAATAACACAGCTGAGTAGGTTTATCACGGTTCAATGTTTGAAAACAGAGGGTGAAAAACCACTGCGAAGTACGATGGCAAATAATTATACACCATTTTAGCTAAAGTACTATACACATTTCTTTCCAGGTCGATCTTCCATTTCTCTCAGGACAAGACCATTCTCTCTAGTATTAACACTTCGTGGCTTAAGTAACATTACTCAATATTGTAAATTGTAGGCTACAGGAACATTAAAACCCGGATGACCCCCTATTTTTGAATGGTCCATCTCTAAAATCTGTAGTGCTCGTCAAGCTTATGCGCAAATCTTCCAGTTTCTCCTTCAACAAACAGTGTTGCGATTCGAGTTTTGCAATAGACTCGTAGAAAACGCTCTCTGTGCCTGGAAATAAGCACATCCATCTTGCCTGATCAAAGGTTAAGATGTATGCACATGCACAATTTGGCTTGTCATCACGAGCGTTGCCATTTCACGTTGCCACAACAAGGTTGCAAGTTTAGCTTTTTTTCTTGTTTGCTGCAAGAGGGCTACAAACGTGCTGTACTTTGAAAAACGCGACGGCATTAGCATATTGCTATCCCCCACGACACTTCATTCAACTTTCAGTAAGACATTGCATCCGGGAAGTTAACTTTAATAACCAACACTCAGACAGGCATGCTCCCGGTTGATTGTCGCTTCAAAATATGCGTTTTCATCGCCAACTTCAAGCAGTTGTCGCTCGTCTTGGTTTAATATTTGTCTGACTGTCATAGAAATGAATGAAAGATACTCAATCAAAGTTTCCCTTTGCTACATGGGTTTCCCCTTGCTTTTTGCTCTGGCTTTTCTATTTCTTCAAATGGAAATATTTCGAGAACTCCCGTGTTTTGAGAAAAAGCCAAATTTGTGCTTTCTCACGTTCTATCATCTTTCTCTTTACCGTTTTTTCAGTTTCTTCGGTTGTATTTTAAAGCCGGTTTTCACAGTTCAGGCAGAAAGCTGGAAAATCGAATAAACCGTCATTTTCCAATTGATTGAAGTCGTAGTGGTGCCGAGGGAAACTTTGCAGAATTCAATTACTTAATTCATGTTTTTCCTTGTGTCAGGTGGCTTCGTGACAAGTAATAGGTAATCACCCATCAATATTTACTTGAGTTAACCTGGCTTGACCTTGATGCAATTGTAATTGGTATGATAGAACTACGTTTACACTTGCGATATAAAATTGTTCCAAACTAATGAGCACAATTGGTTAAATTATTATAATATGGAGCCAATGAGATTCAAAAATCCTCGTGGTTGTTTCACAATGTTATTTATACAAAATATTATCAACGTTCCGACTTGCTGTTGTTGATCAATGATCAGATGCAACATGACAAATGCCTATTTCAAGAATAGATTTTCATAATTCAAATATGATTCATCTTGGAGCTCAGATATAGCTTCGGTTCGGGCAATAGATTGAAAGATATGCTGGTCAAATTTTGTTTAAGACTCTTGTATTTTGATGTTATCAAACATATTTGTTACATTATATAAATACTAACGTTAACATATTATAAAACAGCAAAGCAACATTTTACAAAGTTTGAGCAATTATGTAATAACTTATAAGTGCTTTCATTGAAAAATGTTTAGAAAAAGCTCCGATTTTTGTCGCCAGTCAGAAATGATTTGACTTTTTCCATTGTTCCCGATCTCTGTATAATAAATGAAACAAATTGTATGCAACTTTTTCTATTAATGCCTAAGCTGTTCATCAGCTTGTCATTCATTTGTCCATCAGTCTTCTTAGTTTTAGCCATTCTGACCTTAATTGGTTTTATATTTAATGAGTAGTTGGCAAACTCTATACATAGTTGAATAGTTTGCTTAAAGTTTTTAAATTAAATAGGTTGTTTTATTTTACTGATAAATTTACACCTGTAAAATTAACTGTCCTCTCAATATTTATTCCAGTTCTGTGTTCACAATTTGTGCTCCAATTGTTTGATATTTCTGTATGGTTGCCATAAGAGTAAAATGAATGTATTCAAACAAAGCTTCTTAAATTTGTGTTGTTTTTTCAATTCGTTTGTTGTGTTATGATTTTTAATTTTCATGAAATCTCATTCGTGGATATTGTACTCGCTGATAACGTAACATGAGTCGACAAAAACAAACAATAAATTAACTTTGTATGAACATCATCATTTGCAATTTTTAAGTATTTTATATTTGCTGACTAGACCATCGAGTTACATGCATGCTAAGTTGCTTACAAAAAATTAAACATTCCTTGGAAAGTCTGCTCTTTGTATTTCCCTTACAGTTAAAATCCATATAGACGTTGAGCCTATTTTCACCATTATTTGTGATGTGACTATTTGTTCATGTATCTTCTGAAAAATGTAAATCCTCAACGCGTCAAAAAGAACTGACCAAGCTCTAGAACCAGAGCTTATCTTTATAGCAGTCGAGGTAGCATAATGAGTTTTTTAAACTTTTAGATTCGTTTCTAGCCCAACCTAAGTACATAATGAAGTGTGTGGAACATGTCAAAGAGCAACAAGCTCATATTGAATTGTCTACTATGAAGGCGAGAAGGTTTCTTGATCAACGTCCTAAGGCAGGCTAAAGTGGGGATAAATTTGTATAGAATGCAATTTATAAATTATAATGGCGGCACAAGCTATATTTATAAGCTCGCTGAAAAAATAAACATGGCAGGGGTGTCGAGTGGCACGATGGGGGCGAGCAAGAGTAAAGATTAGAAATATAGATCGCTGATGAAAAAGGCTTCAAACTATAGTTGTACTCTATGAAGCTTCCCTCTGGCGTGTTGTTTTATCTTTCTGCCCATCCCATAAATCTATCGTTGAGCGTTTTAAAGTTGACAATAACAAAAATGCATGAAGAAACGTCGAGTAGCAGCATAACTCCCAAAGCTTGAATACTATAAGAGAGTGGTCTGAGGAGAAAAATGCAGTCAAAGGCATTGTGTATGGTGAGCTCAGCAAAGTATTATGTTTTCACTATTTACCATCAATTCTCTTTGTATGTTGCAAGTAGATTGCCCATTCAGTAAATCAAATTTTTATAAAAGTTTAAAAAAGCCATTTTCTTGAAATAATATATGCTGTATTGCTTTTTTTCTACACTTGTACCTTATGATAAAAGCTATGATAGTAGTCTAGCATGAAACCTATACAGCTTCCGTTTGGTCGCTCTTATTTCAACAATTTCAAAATGCTAATTACCTACTATTTGTTGTACTGCAGTGTTATAAAAAGTACTTGATTGCTGGTTAAAGCGTGTTTGATAGCTTCTATATATCTAAAGCTATTTGTAGATTTTTCACAAATAAAAATACAAAATAATAATAGCAATTTTATTAACTTCTTATAAACTAATGTAACATAATTTTTGAATAGATATATATGCACATCTTTATATATAAGTGCAATACATAAAATACATGTGTGCAACATTGATGAATTAAATACTTCGGCAAATACTGTCAATACGATTACTGAATTAGAATGTAAATATTATTTTAAGTCTGTCTTGATATACCTCTACAACACTAAAACACCAAAAGAATCAAAGAATTATAAGAAACAAGGTCGGTGAACGCTGTCGTGTCATTAGACTTAGTTCTCTCTAGAACAACACCGTAATCGTTGTTTGTAAGTTGTTCAATTTGATTGATAAAATTCCATACTTCAATTTATATTTCTCAAGATTTATTCGCAAATTATAAGCTCCACTGGGAAAGGGACGTGCCAAACACATGTAGCAGGAAGATATGCAACCTACCACGAACGAGTATGGGAATGCGAGCTGCTTCATTATAGAAAATACTAAAGAAGGTACAAAAGTTTCAAGATCCACAAGTTTGCCTTCAGAGGATGTCATCGAAATATAACATAGCAAGCTATCCCCCATCCAAGTAAACGAACGCTTCGTGTGACAAATTTTATTGTGCCAGCAATTCCCTCCAGTTCGTCAATGATGATTTTTGCCTGTGATAGATAGTCATTACAAAGATTAATTTCCAGTTGAGCACGACCATACAGCATTATTGTGTTTTCGCAATGTTTTATTTCCTCTTTTCAATAAGCTCTGAAGTCCTTTCATATTTCACCTCAATCATACGAAAGCACTCTTCAATATGTTCGAATTTTGGTCTATGGAGAGTCTCTGGGAAGTCAAACGTGTCTTCCACAATTTTCAGATTCGGCATATTTTCCATTATACCAATTTGCTTCAATAATTTATTTGATGTGTGTTTGGGTTTTTCCAAGCAATCCCAAACATAAGCAAAGATGTGAATAAATTTTTTCCAACAATTTTTAAGATACGTCATTTTCATGTATTCTGTTCAAGTGTACTTGCGAATGATTTTGATTCGGACAGGTTTTGATATTTATAGGTATGTGTTTAAATGTGTATTAAAGTCATTTTTTCTTTCTGATTTCAATTTTTTCTTTCTGATTTCAGTTTTTTCTTTCTGATTTCACTTTTTTCTTTCTGATTTAAATTTTTTCTTTCTGATTTAAATTTTTTCTGACTTTTATTTCTGATTTAAATTTTTTCTTTCTTATTTAAATTTTTTCTTTCTGATATAAATTTTTTCTTTCTGATATAAATTTTTTCTTTCTGATATAAATTTTTTCTTTCTGATTTCAATTTTTTCTTTCTGATTTCAATTTTTTCTCACTTTTATTCTGACTGAGTATTTCATATATATATTACCATTTTTTTTAATTTTTGCAATTTTTATTATTACAATCATATTTACACTAAGTACTTCTTTAATTTTTTTTCTTTCTGATTTAAATTTTTTCTTTCTGACTTAAATTTTTTCTTTCTGACTTAAATTTTTTCTTTCTGATTTAAATTTTTTCTTTCTGATTTAAATTTTTTCTGACTTTTATTCTGACTGAGTATTTCATATATATATTACCATTTTTTTTAATTTTTGCAATTTTTATTATTACAATTATATTTACTAAGTATTACGGTCTATCTGTCGCATCAACCCGCACCCGCAACCTTCAACCTGCACGTGAGCCTTGATGGGATTTGAACGCACATTCGTGGTATGGGAAGTATTGACATAGCCAAATGCGCCATCTTGACACACTTAATTTTTGAAAATTTTGCATATAAAATTGTTTTGTCTTACATTATTGTCGTCATCAGTACACGTACATGTGACATGACGTCATAAAGTACGTGCACGCTGCCGTAAAGTGGTGAATCGATAATATGCATTCCAGCTGCTGTCAATCGTTGCGCATTCAATCATGACATAACAAGAAAAATGAAAGTTACAATATTTCATAATGATATTTGCGTTGCGTTCTGTCTTCTCAGTACTGATTCCAAATTTTATCTTGAATTCTAAAAGAAACAGTGATTGTTTTGCTACAGAAAATTGGTTAAACCACGAAGCTCTAAAAGAAATTATTGCGCTTTGGTAGTAATTCGTTGTTTAGACATTTCCCTGCTAAGTCGTGTAAATCAATTGTATTCTCTATCGTCAGGTGTGACAGTTAAACTCAGATAAACGATATTACCTTCATGCAGTAATACAAATTACAAATTAAAAACTCTACAATGTTGATATGTCCAAGGGTTTTGATATATCGTCCGAGACTCGAGTCATGTCTGAGTCATCTCTAGAACGCAAGCCGATAGGACGGAGTTCTATTCAGATGAATGAAAATTAGTTGAGACGATTCAAACAACGGACGACTATGTGAGAATTAGCCTAAACTCAACTTATCAAAACTCAACCCTTTACAGAACTTCACTTTGGATCTTCATTTTGATTCAGTTTTCAGAAATTTCACACCTGTTTCATCATCAGTTTCAAATATTATTCATATTGAATGCTTGTACAGTTACACGAATTGACTAGCAATATCTCAGTGAGGTGGGATTTCTAACTACACGTTGTCAGTTAGCTCGTTTTCAATTTACTCGAAAGTATTCATAAAGTATTTATTAAATGTGCTAAACGCTATCCCGACGAGAAAAATCATTCTGCAACAATTCCAGTCGTCTGTCTAAGTACTTTAACTGCATCATAAAAAAACTATGCTTGTATTGCATCTTTTCAAGATTTTCTCGGAGCTCATAAGCACGTTTTGGGCGGAAACTAGACAACCACAAGTAGCCAGAAATCGTAGCCTGCCAGAAGAGGCAACCGAAGGATTAATTTCTTTACTGCAGCACTCCTCAAAGGGACAACGTAGTTTGCAAGATCCTCGAGTTTAGATGTGGATGATGTAATACGATACAAAAGTAACACGTGACTCCCCATCCTAGTAAACGCACGCCACGTGACACATATTTCACTATGCTAACTTTTCCATCAATTCGTCAATGGCAGTTTTGCCTCATCGAGAAAATCACGACAAAGCTGTATCTCCAATTGAGCACGACCAACGTATGAGTTAAATATGTCAACTTTGTGAGGTTCGAAATCTCTTGTTAGTTCCACCAAAAGGTCGGACGCCTTTTCAATAACATCAAAGTTGGATAGTATTTTCCTCCACCAAGCGAAGACATTCTTCAGCATATTCGCGTTTCGCTATACAGATTTCCCGGAATATCTAAGTTATCCGATATGACTCCTAGCAACTTAATGGTCAAAGTTTGGGAGCCAAGAACTATAACCAAATATAAACATATTGAACAATTAATAGATTTGAAAGTGCCACGTCTTCCGCTCTGTATATAGTAATAAAGAGCTTTAGCAAAGTACGACTGCGACGGTAAGAAGTTTGACCGTGTAAAGGGAACTGCGAGTAAGTTTGTTGTCGTTGTCGCTTGTCAAAATTTTGTTTAGCTATAAACAACAGAACGAGCCTTTTGTGAAAAACACCGACGTTTGCGAAACAGCTACGGCTCCATTTGTCAATAATGATATCAACTAATCGGTAAAACTGATTTTGCGAGAGCATAGGATTCTTTAGACTGAAAAATCTCCACTATTTTAAATTTTATGTACGATATATTTATGCTATTTTATTGTTTGTTTACCTTTCACTTTGCGTACGAAATACATGAAAGTTTTCAAGCAGTGGCGGATCCAGCCTGTTATCTTACCCCTTTCATAAAATCTCTCTAATGTATTTCATAGGCGGCAGCAAACACAGCTTTTTGTTATTTAGCTATCCTTGCCAAAATACAAACTCTTATAGATATATTGACAAAACAAAGGAACCGTTTATCAAGTAGAAAATACTAATACTTACCTATGATATGGTACAAGCCTCTTAACACCATCTCGTCCTCTGATTTATTGGTAGTATCTGGTGTACTTGACGCGGTGTCTCGCATTGTTGAGTCAATGCTATCGGTTTGGTCGGTTGCATGCTTTTGATGCGATGGTTGCTCCAACCAGTCCACAACCAAGCAGACAGTTTTCACAACTTTATTCCAACAATTTGTTAGGCGCTGATGTTTTGTCAATTTCACGTTGTCTTTCGTTTTCTTGATTTCCTGTTGTTTTTTGTTCATCGATTTCAAAATCGCCCATCGACTGTACAAGTCTTGCGATTTCTAAAATTTGTTTTCTGTTTGCGACAGCAACAGGCCCTTCATTCTTCCCCAAAGGTAATCGACTTGGTCCCTTTGGATGTTGACTAATGTCTAATGCTTTAGATCTTATTGGGGATCTTGCCATACCTGTATTCGTTTGCTAGCCTTGCGAACCACTTCGATAATGCTCTCTCAAAGTCTCAACCACAGATCTAATAATACACTAGATAGTGCAACTGCTTACATTTCATAAGTAGTGGTTGAAGCCGGGCAAATTTACTTCCGGAGCCCCAAAGTAGTGAGAATCAATATGGCGTTGTATTAGAAAATATCTGGTCAAAGCTGATATCTTGCAATTACTTGCAAGTCACGACGGTTACATAAACTGGTTTACTCTATTAATGAAAAAAATCAATGTGACCATAGTTTTTCAAGAAAAAGATAGCAGAATACGCCAATACATCGCCGTAAAATTGATTTCAAGTGTAGCTCGATTTGAAAGCATCAGCAGCGACGAAGGCTTAAGATACTGGAATTTCCACATCTAAATATCATATCACAGCACAATCTGCCACAAAATAATCAATCGAACGTCGTGGAATTATCCTCCGATATTTATTGTTAAGTAAAACGAGTTGAAGATAACAGTTTGAAAGATTTTTCACGATTTGTACAAAGTATATTGTTCACTGTACATAATTGAATATTGCACTGGATTATTGTACCAGAAATACATTTTTCTTGTGTTTCTGGTCGGCAAACGAATATGCTATGTCAAGATGTGAGTAATTAATACGTTCAGAAATTATTTACAGAAAAAATGTGAAGAGTTTATCTCTGTTACACCAAATTTTTGTGAAGTATAATATAGCAAGTCACTTGTGAAACTGTTGATAACACAGGTTGATACATAACACTCTGTCTAACACGAGCAAAATATTTACTTATTAAATCAAGAAGAGTCACCAGACTTGTAGTATTGACTGTGTTTTACACATGTATATAAGCAATGTATTGTCATAGTCTAAACCAGTGGTATATATGGCCACTGCTCACAGTGCTTAATGTACTGTTATGGTGATGTTATGCTACTGTTTTCAACATTTTTGAAAGTAAATTTGGCTGCCCAAACACTAAGTTCCAGTGTTTCTGATGCAATAGAATACTGCACAAACACTCTTAAACTTCCACAATTTCAAGGATCAGAAGCCACTGTCTACTTTATTCGCATCATAGATCATCTGTTCGACATTCTTAACTCTCGAAACCCGTGTGCCAAAGGTTATAAGGCTGCTCTTCGAAAAAGCAACAAAGAAACTTGGGAGGCATTTTTAGCAGAAGCTTATAACTACATTATAAATCTGCGAGATGTATCTGGTAATCTGCTGTACAACACTCGCCGAAAGACAGGATTTGTGGGACTCTTGGTGGCAATAACAAACATCAAACAAATTTTCTCTGACCTAGTTGAAAGAAAAAATGCATAAATGAAATACATACTTACATACAAGTTCAGCCAAGATCACTTAGAGCTTTTTTTTGGGGCAATTCGATCAGCAGGAGGATTTAACAATAACCCAACAGCCCAACAGTTCACAGCTGCCTATAAAAGATTACTTTACGAAGCAGCATTGAAGGTAGAAATGGAAACTGCAAAAAGCAAGATAAAACAGACATCCTTGAGATTATTACTGATTCAGATAATGGAATTGACAAAATGATAAATATAAATGATGTTGCACTCATTAGGAAATATGATCTGGAAAAGGTGTTTCTGAGTCAACAAGAAGAAAATTTCTCTAATATGCCCAACATTCCTGTTGTCTCAGAATTTAAGACTGCTGCTATATCATATATAGCAGGCTTTGTTGTGAAGATGATTACAAGAAAAATTACCTGTTCTATTTGCTGTGGAGCACTTGGTTCAAGTCAACAATCTGCAGAATCTGATTTCCTGTCATTGAAAGACAAAGGTGGTTTGATAAAACCAACAAAAGTGTCATGACATATGTATTGAAACTGAAAAATATTTTCAGCGAATGCTGTCTTCAACAGATGGGCATCTACCACAAAGCAGAGCCTACCTAATGCTATTGCTATTTCAGTCTTAAGTAGCACAAATGGCAACTTCTTTTGAGGAACTAAATGACACATGTTTGATACAACTGTCACTGACAACCATACTCACAAACTCATTAAAGCCATCTCAACATGTTATAGCAAGATCCGATTTTACCACTTAGGGAAGTGTTATACAGAGAAGTTGTACAATAACAAAGTCAGGAAGAAACTAAGTAAGTTGGTATTATTTAAACATCAATGACATTTAAACTATCAATTGTGTATATATATAATTAGATGTATTTAACTGGTTTAAAGAAATACTCAATACATCTAATAGCTACATAAAATCCACCTAAGCATACTTTTTATCTAACTAATCAAAAAGTTATAAATCAGTTTTAAAGCAGCGAAGACTGCTGGAATTTTTTACTTCTACAAAACTAATTTTTGGAAGTTATTATTCTCTTTAGAAAATTAATTCCATTCAATAATGTTTCAGTCAATGAACACAAAAATATTTGTATTGCAGACGTACGAAACGACCTTGCTTTTTAACAGCAGTTATGTATTACAACAGCAGTAATGTATTATATTATACGTTGCGTTACTTGTACAGTTTAGCTAACATCTTTATTTGAAACAGTGTAAATATTTAACGCAAAGTATAATGTAATTTTGACGGTATAATCAAACAGAATAATATATTGAAAAAGATTTCATACCGCTCATCGTTATGCTTGTTGTACATCAATCAGCACAATACATCCATAGATCGAGTATGATATCGTTGTATTTGCCACACGAACTAAGCCACACTATCGCAGATTGTGCTGTGATATGATATTTAGATGTGGAAATTTCAGTATCTTAAGCCTTCGTCGCTGCTGATGCTTTCAAATCGAGCTACACTTGAAATCAATTTTACGGCGATGTATTGGCGTATTCTGCTATCTTTTTGTTGAAAAACTATGGTCACATTGATTTTTTTCATTAATAGTGCAAAAAAGTTGATGCAACCTTCGCGATTTGCTAATAATTGCGAGATATTAACTTGGACCACATATTTTCTAATACAACGCCATATTGATTCTCACTACTTTGGGGCTCCGGAAGTAAATTTGCCCGGCTTCAACTTTTATGTCAGTTGCTCTATCTAGTGTATTAGAGAGCTTAAGCAACTACGTTTTGCTGGACGGCAACGGCAAGAGGAAGTTGTTTTTATTTCCGTTCTGCGTTGTATCTATTTTGTTTACGCCGTCGGGCCTCTGCGCCGACCTGAAAATACTTGCTTGAAGGTTGCCTCTAAAACCTCTCTAAAATGAATATGGCTGACAATTCAAAGAAAATGGAGTGGACAGATGAGCACGATTTATTGTTGATGAGAGAAATGATGGTTAGTGATCTGTTTTAATACAAAAAGGGAAGCCCCAATCGGGGATTAGTATGGGATTCTATTGTCGAAAACTTAAATAAAACGGAAGCGCAAGTCTTTACTTTAAAAGACAAGAGAAGTGTTCGAGACCCGTGGAGTCTTTTAAAAGCTAAGTTCAAGCAGAAGATGCGCAAAGAAGAAAGGGCAAGTGGCATTGATGTCGACGAACTGTCGGTGAAAGAAAGTTTGATTAAAGAGTTGTGCCAAACAGAGGACAGCTTCCTTGAGGTAGCATCAGTTCAAAGGCAAAAGGAAAATGCAAATGCTATTGATATAAGGATGACAGCCTTGGAACGAATAGGCGAAACAAGCAAGAGAAAATCTGATGGGCAAAACTCTGATGTTAAGCTTAAGAGAGTACGCCGCGGAAGTTGTGAGTTAGTCGAATATTTGAGAGAAAGATCAAGCAAGGAAATTGAAATCCGTCGTGCAGAACTAGAAGTAAAGCGAAATGAGCAAGAAATACAAAATCAATTGAGTACCCCAGCAGCTACACAACAAACAGAAGTCTTAAAAATGATGCAACAACAAAATCTAAAAATGATGGAGAGCCAAGCTTTACTTCTTCAGCAACAACAGCAATTGTCAACAGCATTTCTTGACATTATTCAGAGGTTCACAACCAAGTAAGATTGTGTTGTCACTTACAAGGAAAGAATTCTTAACTGTTGTGTTTTAGCAATCTGTGTAACTATGAACTTTTAATGTTTTGCTATTTGAATTATAATACTTTTCTCACTTACATTTGTCAGTACTTACATAACAAGTTACATACTTGCTAATTGTTTGTGTGTTTAATAATGAGTCATTTTGGCATTCATTAATTAGTTATAAAGTAATTCTCCAAGGTTGGAGGATCTAACTGAAAAAACTTGGATGTTATATTTCCATACATGCAAGTGAGTGAATTTCTTAACAATGCACAGACAATATATGCTTTCCCAACACTACTTAGACCTATTTTGAGGTTTTTGAAGACCATGAACGGAATGAGTTGATCACATCTCCAAATAACCATTCCACAGACACTCTAACTGAACTCATTTGCTTGTTGAATTCTTTCATTCTGTCTGTGATTACCCCATGCCCGAAGGAGCTTGTAGATGAATCCTCTTTGGATAAGCAGGATTCCCATATATGCATAATGGTCTCCCATCCACAGGAAAAGCATTTTGTTCCAGGTCTTGATGGAAGTTTGAGTCAGCCAGCATACCAGCATCATGTTTTTTTCCTTCTGTAATATAGAAAGTATTTGCCTGAGTTATAGACTGTTTTGCTTGTACAATATAGTGTGTACAATAATATTTTCATTTAAATAATATAAGCATACCAACTGGACCAAAATATGTGCAATCAAACCATTTGGCAATGCCACACCCTGGAACTTCAAAGAGTGAACTCTTTTATGGCCATTGTAAACAATTCGCTGATGTTTTTGGCCGTGAAATTGGTCTGACCGTTCCATCAATAAAGCCAAAGCAATTTTCATAAGGTGCTCCTTTTTCATGGATGGCATTGGCATAAACCTGTAGATTTTCTGGGCTTAAAAGATCATGGTTCCATTCTGTAATTTTTCGCTTATGATAATTATAAAGTCAATGATGGTATTTGCAATCATACACAACTCAGGAACTGGTCGCCCAAATCTGCCAATCATGTCTGAAAATCGACAAGGGTAAGCAAGACGATTTAAAAGAATGCATAGCCCCTCCAGTCCTGAACATGTTGTCCTTTGTGGACACTTGACTATTTCAGGGATTCTAAGATTTTGTTGGAGGAAAATCAAATCGTGTTTGTTGGCTCGGAATTCTACTTTACATTCATCCTCACTTAGATTATCTAAAAAAAATAGCTCATAATTTTTGAATGGAAGCTCTGGGTTCCTTGATTTATATGCCTTGTACAATATGATCAATTCATATTCGGTAATGTAACCTTCTTCAAAAAGCACGAGACAAAAGTTTCGTATTGTATTAAACGAAGACATGAAAATAAGTTCACTTTCTACCGCCGCTTTCTATTACGAACTTTGCTTAACTGTTTTAAATATACGCGGGAACGTCATGCCCGTCCCAGTCTTTCGCGATGTCTCACGACGCCGTTGTCGAATAAAACGTTGCTTAAGCTCTCTATTATTAGATCTGTGGTCTCAACCAATATCCTATATCGCACAGGTGTAACATGATAACAGCGTTGTCAAATCTTCGTTTCATTTTATTTCCTGTAGCAACTTGTAGGGAAAGTCCCAAAAAAAAAACAAGAGAGAAACCTTGCCTTGCGCTGCTAGGTAACGGCACAATGTTTAAACTGCATGATATTTTGCAAACTAGTCAACAAGAACGAACAACGGTTGCTCAAATGATAATGGCATTAAGCCAATGAGATAATCGGCTAATACTCATAATTATTTTACTATATGCTGTATAACTACGTCTAATTAATGTTGTCAAAGTTTTTTTTGGTCCGACTTTGCAGTAATTCAGGCATTGGAAGAAAAATTGGGACTGTCAAGCATTTAATTGGCATCCTTACATTTGTAGTCATAATTTGTCTCTTGCCTAGCATATGTTACCAAGCAACGAGCAAGCGAGTCTTTGTGGTGAAACAATAAGATATGACCAGACTGCTTTGCGCTCACCGATTGTATGCCAAACAGACCTTTCAGACCTACAAATCAGGCAAAACCACATGTATGCACTTCGTTCTTTTGACGAGGCAATAACCTATCTCTATTGTGCCAAATACCAAAACAGGCGCTATCGTTGCCTTTGTTATCAAGTAATATTAGTAAACCAATAAATTTGCACACAGCTTATTTTACAACTTTTCAACTCCTCCGACTCTTTCGTCTCATTCGTGACGCAGCTTCAATGAGCGTTGATTTCACTAGTATTTTTATGGAATTGCACGACGGTAGCATGAATATCATGGACATTCATCCATTACTGATCATCACGAACATAGGTGCTGCTGGTGCGATAAGTTTTTATTAGCTGCATTTTTAAGAAGCCTTGTGATGTCCCCATAAATGCACAAGCTGGTAGAGTGCACTCTATATATTTAAATTTTTGACCGAAGTTACATCAAAATTGTGTATTTACTATGAAATCTGACAAAAGTTGAAACTGTATTCCCAAACGAATGCTACGCCGAATGCAAGTAGTGCCAAAACTAATTATATGTACAACATTTAAAATAAACTACTTTAAGTAATTGCGATACGATACATGTTTCATTAAACCTACACAATGTAAACTATAGTTCAGTAAAAAATTCTTGCTGAGGTGTCGTTTTAGTTCTATTCTGTGATTCACTATATTAAAATATTAACTGTTTAGTGAGTATTTGAATATGCTAAACGCTGCCCTGACTAGGAGGATAATCCTTCTGCAACAACTTCAGTCGTCGATCTAAGTAGTTTAACTGCATCTCCAAACGTTTATGTTTTTCCTTCATTTTTTCGAGATTTTCACGGAGCTCATACGCACGTCTAGGACGCAAGTATGACAACCAAAAGTAACCAGAAATTGCGTAGCCTGTGTTGAGCGGCAAAGGAAAGCCTAACCTCTTCACTGCAGCACTAGGGACAACGTAGCTTCCAAGATCTTCAGGCTTAGATGTGGATGATAAAGTACGATGTAAAGAGTACCACGTGACTCCACATTCCAGTAAACGCACGCCACGTGACACATATTTCACTATGTTAACTTTTTCCATCAATTCGTCAATGACAGTTTTTGCCTTATCGAGAAAATCACGACAAAGCAGAATCTCCAATTGAGCACGAGCAACATGGGAGTTAAATTTGTTGATTTTTTTAGCTTTGAGATCTTCAGAATTTTTGGAATCTTTTGCTATTTCCTTTAACAGGTCGGACGCCTCGTTTATAAGATCTAATGTTGGAAAAAATTTTTCCTCCACCTCGCGAAGGCATTCTTCAGCAGGCTCGCTTTTTACACTATTCAGATTTCCAGGTACATCTAAGTTCTCCGCTAAGGTCATTAGCAAATGGATGTTCAATGTTTGGGAGCCGAGAACTATAACAAAATACATATAACTGCTAATAATGTTGAAACAGCCCATGTTTTCCGGTTTGTGATTCGTGGGCCTATAACATAAAAACTATGTTAACTGTGTAAATGCAGAAGACCAACACGTCTTGACAATAACAATCTTTCCTCTTTCGTAATACAACTTCTTGTTGATGTGTAAATAAAAATTAAACGCTCATATCTATTTAGCTGCCTACCTAGTATGTATCTTGCATACTTGACGCACTGCCATCGGTTTTATCGGTTGAATCTTTGCTGCTAGCATGGCTACCATTTAACAAATGCGATGGTTCCTCTAACACTTCCAGAACACAGCAGACAGCTCGGACGACTTTCTTCCAACAATTTGTAAAGCGCTGACGTGTTGTCAATTCTACGTTTTGTATTCTTTCCTTGATTTCCTGTTGACTTTGTTTGTCGACTTCAAGATCGCCTTTCGACCGTACAGCTCTTGCTATTTCTAAAATTATATTTTTGTTTGCGGTAGCGACGGGCGCTTCATTTTCTCCTAGAGGTAGTTGACTTGTTTTCATCGGACTTTGGCTATTATCTGGAGCTTTTGCCATAACTATATTTATCTACCTAGGAACCAAGTACAGCAATTTCAAAATTGCTTTGAAAGTGATATGTCAACCAAAATGAGAAATTTTAAAGAAGCGATACGATGACAGCGTTTTCAGATTGCGTTTTGAATGCTTTCATTTCGTTCTCCGAGCGGTTCTCAGCTCCGTTCGTGAAATAACTATTTATATGATGACCTTCTTATTGGCAGGAAAGATTGTATAGTCTAGGTGGTCACGAATAATGTTTTGTTATTCTTGTGGGAATTTCATGTGGTGACCAATTGTATTTCATCATTTATAGCATCATCATCATATGTCGTTTTACATTAAAAGGAAATGCCGATGCAGCTGCAGCAATGCGACAGAATCATCCGTTTTCAATTTTTAAACATCAAAAGAAGAACGTTTTTCTTCTAATCCCTTTTTCACAATGTACTGTATTGGTCAAATTGCCAATGTTATTCTCAGAAATATGGGGTAGAGAACATGCAGATAATTACATTTTAATACCACATATCAAAGGGCCCAGACTCGGCTGAATTTTTAGTAATGCATGAAAAAATTGTGAGTTACTAATTCAATGAATCTTAATTATTCTTTTCTCAAACATTTTCATGACATTATTATGCTTGACATTACATTTTTTGATCAACTTTATTTATTCCATAATCCACTTCGTGGTTAAGTCAACTGCTTTACAAGACTCTTATGTTCATAATAAAAATGGCGTTTTGCTTCTGTTAAAGAAACAAAATTCTATAGCAAATGCAACCATGACGAAGATATCCTGAAAGCAGTATAATAACAACTTTTTTTTTTGTTTTGAATAAATTTAATTCCATTTCCAAACTTCATGTGCTGTTTCTCGCATTGTTACAGCTCATCATATTTAGGGAAATTCCTAACTAAATAAAAAATTGAGGGAACTTCCCTTTTTGAAGCAAAACCTCGGCAACATATATAGCAACATTTTGTACTTGTAACAAAAAAATAGCAAATATAAATGAGCAAGATTTGTCCAATAGTGACAACATGGAGCCAATGAGATTCAACTAATCCTCGTTTTTGTATTGTTTTACAATTATATGTGCACGTATTATTGCCAATGTTGTTTTTCGCCAGCTATAAAATAACATGATGACAATGACAAGAATAGGTTTTCTCATTTCAATGACAACTTAAGGCTTTGGAAGAAAAGATGTGCTAATCAAACGTTGTTGAATAGATCTTCGACTTTTTATACCACAAATTACAATAAAATATTACAATATCATAAAATTGCATTTTATATTTTACAAATCATGCATATAACAAACTAGTAATCCACTTTTATACACACTTTTAACTGAAATATTTTCACGAAACGTTATTTGAGATAATAAATCATGCAATTATTTAGAGTTCGAAAATCTTAGTGAAAATTACATTACAAATTTAAGCAAACTTAAAGTTTACACAAAGCTATGTTTTTGCTTATTTTAATGCGTAAAATAACACAGCTGTGTAGGTTTATCACGGTTCGATGTTTGAAAACAGAGGGTGAAAAACCACAGAGAAGTACGATGGCAAATAATTATACACCATTTTAGCTAAAGTACTATATACATTTCTTTCCAGGTCGATCTTCCATTTCTCTCAGAGACAAGACCATTCTCTCTAGTATTAACACTTCGTGGCTTAAGTAACATTACTCAATATTGTAAATTGTAGGCTACAGGAACATTAAAACCCGGATGACCCCCTGTTTTTGAATGGTCCATCTCTAAAATCTTTAGTGCTCGTCAAGCTTATGCGCAAATCTTCCAGTTTCTCCTTCAACAAACAGTGTTGCGATTCGAGTTTTGCAATAGACTCGTAGAAAACACTCTTTGTGCCTTGAAATAAGGACATCCATCTTGCCTGATCTTAGGTTAAGATGTATGCACATGCACAATTTGGCTTGTCATCACGAGCGTTGCCATTTCACGTTGCCACAACAAGGTTGCAAGTTTAGCTTTTTTCCTTGTTTGCTGCAAGAGGGCTACAAACGTGCTGTATTTTGAAAAACGCGACGGCATTAGCATATTGCTATCCCCCACGACACTTCATTCAACTTTAATAACCAACACTCAGACAGGCATGCTCCGGGTTGATAGTCGCTTCCAAATATGCGTTTTCATCGCCAACTTCAAGCAGTTGTCGCTCGTCTTGGTTTAATATTTGTCTGACTGCCATAGAAATGAAATGAAAGATACTCAATCAAAGTTTCCCTTTGTTACATGGGTTTCTCCTTGCTTTTTGCTCTGGCTTTTCTATTTCTTCAAATGGAAATATTTCGAGAACTCCCGTGTTTTGGGAAAAAGCCAAATTTGTGCTTTCTCACATTCTTTCATCTTTCTCTTTACCGTTTTTTCAGTTTCTTCGGTTGTATTTTAAAGCCGGTTTTCACAGTTCAGGCAGAAAGCTGGAAAATCGAATAAACCGTCATTTTCCAATTGATTGAAGTCGTAGTGGTGCCGAGGGAGAACTTTGCAGAATTCAATTACTTAATTCATGTTTTTCCTTGTGTCAGGTGGCTTCGTGACAAGTAATAGGTAATCACCCATCAATATTTACTTGAGTTAACCTGGCTTGACCTTGATGCAATTGTAATTGACATGATAGAACTAAGTTTACACTTGCGATATAAAGTTCTTACAAACTAATGAGCACAATTGGTCAAATTATTATAATATGGAGCCAATGAGATTCAAAATCCTCGTGGTTGTTTCACAATGTTATTTATACAAAATGTTATCAACATTGCGACTTGCTGTTGTTGATCAATGATCAGATACAACATGACAAATGCCTATTTCAAGAATAGATTTTCTTATTTCAAATATGATTCATCCTGGAGCTCAGATATAGCTACGGTTCTGGCAATAGATCAAAAGATCTGCTGGTCAAATTTTGTTTAAGACTCATGTATTTTGATGTTATCAAACATATTTGTTACATTATATAAATATTAACGTGTATTAAGGAACATTTTAGAAAGTTTGAGCAATTATGTAATAACTTATAAGTGCTTTCATTGAAAAATGTTTAGAAAAAGCTCAGATTTTTGTCGCCAGTCAGAAATGATTTGACTTTCTCCATTGTTCCCGATCTCTGTATAATAAATGAAACAAATTGTATGCAACTTTTTCTATTATTGCCTACGCTGTTCATCAGCTTGTCATTCATTTGTCCATCAGTCTTCTTAGTTATAGCCATTCTGACCTTAATTGGTTTTATATTTAATGAGTAGTTGGCAAACTCTATACATAGTTGAATAGTTTGCTTAAAGTTTTTAAATTAAATAGGTTGTTATATTTTACTGCTAAATACTACACTTTTCAATGGTCCATCTCTAAAATCTTTAGCGCTCGTCAAGCTTATGCGCAAATTTTCCAGTTTCTCCTTCAACAAGCAGTGTTGCGATTCGAGTTTTGCAATAAACTCGTAGAAAACGCTCTCTGTGTCCAGAAATTGCCTAAAACACCGGATAAATGCGACCAGGGTTAACCCACCAAACTGCAACAGGTCCAATAACGAATGACTGGATTCCTGATATCGCTTGAACAGAAAATAAGTAGTGAACGCCAAACCTGTATTTGAAATTTGAATAATTGAGCTTCCTTTTTTGGAATAGAACTTTATCTGCCTTAAAGTGTGCTCGCACAATGACAAAATAACTAATATAGGAGCGAACTCTAAATAGGCTTTAATGCAATGAATATGAATACAATTACAAGGCTAAATCTAACCTGCACCACGCATACCACGCAAACTCCATTTAATGGTTTTCATTTTACCAGCAAGCTCATTAATAGCTTTTTCTGCTCCGTTCAATCGCCGGCTACACAAATCAATCTTCGTTTTTGCTTCCCTAACGATGTTGTCAAACTGCATGCCCTTTAGGAAATCGACGCTTTCACCACCCAACATTTCTTTAAGCAACCTGCTCGCATCTGCGACTAAACTCTCAATGGATTTCTGGTTGTCTTTGACATCTTCCAAACACTGCACTATGTATTGACGCTTTCCTGGAAACGGATCTTGATCGCTTGTCAGAAATGCGCTAACTATTTCCATTATCACGAAGATTCGAGCGTTAATCCCGATTTCTGAATAATTAATGGAGCAAAGGTACTCATGAGAAATAGATGCAAAATGGTTCAACAACATGGGTTTAAAATTCTTATATCTACTTAGTTAAACTGCACCAAACATTAAAGATCTTTGGACACACACTCGTTGCATTCAGCCAATCAGAATGTGATGCTCAAAAAGTTGCCAAGCCCTGTCAATTCTGCAATTGTATAATAATATGTTCCTCTTCCAGGGCGATACAAGCAAACAGCTAGTCGAACCTCTGGAGGAATGGGCTCTTCAACTATGTTTTTCTTTCCGAGTACGTGTCTTAGGCGAGCAAGAATAAACAGAAACGTTTCCCGAGATATTCTAAATGTTTTCTTGTATCTCACTGCAGAATAGCTAACCTAAACAAGATTCCACCATCCTTTATTCTAGCAAGTCTCCGACATGATCGGGGCGTTATTGATGTTGAACGCGGGTTTTGCGAGCATAAACACAGAATCAGGGTGATCGCAGCTCTGATTGCTATGATTCTTCTATTAATCAATAACTGAATAAAAGAATCAAGCATTCTCCTTCGATTTTTGGCACCCTCTAGCACATGTCGCATAAAAATGATCTGTCTTTCTGCTATTTTTGTTTTCGTCATAATGAAAATCCCGCTATTTATTTCAGCATGCGCGTTGTATAAACGCTGGCGTAAAGGAACGAAAGGTCATATGAATCATATGAATTAAAATCGACGTTTGAATCAAATTCCTATTTTGCCGTGCTCTGCCGAACTTAATAGTAATTTCGCACGGCACATCAGAAGTTCGCCGTTTGAACTAAGCCTTAATTGCCTACACAATTGAAATATACACGTAGTACGATAATATAAGGACGTAATGAAAATATTGTTTAGTTTACATTCCTTACAATGTAAAAGAACAAGTGTAAATTCTACCCACTTGTTAAATTAAACAGTCTTCTCAATATTTGCTCTCGTTTTTTTGCATCCACTTTCATATTTTGACCTTTGTGTTCAAGCCATACCAGAGTCACGTCAATAGCTTCTCTAAATTGTGACAACCAGCTTGTTCGATTCGACCTTTCTCTTTCATTTTGGTGTCGTTTGACTTCGGGAGTCGAGAACAACTGGTCGCCCAAAGAACGAGCTAACTTCCCGACTTCTTTATTTTCCTCACATTTACCAGTCGCGTCCGTACTTGCGTTTTCATCCCCAAGCTCAAGTAGTTGGTTTGTTGATAGCTGTTTTGCTGCCATTGTTGTGTAAGATTTTTTTGACTGTGTTAAGGTGGATCTCCACAAGACGATTTTTATGACGATCGTCTTAAAAATTCGGTGCGCCACATGCGCAGTAGGAAATAAAAATCGTCAACTAAATCGTCAAGCGCTCGACGAAAAGTAGAAACGGTTTCTACTTTTCGTCTATGGAAGGTGATCTTCGCCAAAATTAAAAGCCATATTTTCAATTACTAATGCGCATTTTGTCCTATGCAATGTGCATTTTGTCTTGATCATATTCCATTCTGGAATTTCATAATCGGATTTTGTCCTGTACAATTTCCGTTAAAACGCATTTTGTTGTTGAACATTCCATTATGATGACGTAACATTATTCGTGCTCGCAAAACATCAAATTTTACTCGATCACATTACAACTTATTTATAATTATTTACCGCCAAAAATTGTTAATATCAAATTATACTGTTGCAAAATTTTATGCAATAACTATCACGATCTTTGTCCTTCGAAGCAACTTTAGTATTCTGTACAAAAGAAACGATTTTTGGTATGGGGATGATAATGGAGCGAAAATCGAAAGGCAACAGCTTTACTTCGCCGAGCAGCAAATTTACTGAATCCAGACTCTTCTGAATCAGCAAGTCTTAGATCTTCATTGTAATCTTGCCGATCATGGAGCTGCTCAACGTGTCCAATCGTCAACACTAGACAGCACATTGCAAGAATAACATCAGGCTTCGTCATCTCAAGCTTCAACATCAAGATCATTTTGTTCGATAAGAGAGCAGGAGTTTAGGCGGTTGTTTGCACCGTATAATCAAGCTAACAATGGAAAGATGTTTTCTCATCCACAAGCAACGTGGTCGATCTAATTCGTGGGGATAACAAGGTCGGTGTTATAAACCACAAGAAACTTGCACTCACGATTTTTTTTGCCTGGCAAACCATGAGCAAGATTGTGTGCCTACTAGAATGGAAAAAATTAAATTACAAAAAGCTGGTCTTGGACGTAAACGTATTTCTTTCCATAAAGATTCAAGTCCAGCCAAAGTGAAGGCAAAATTAGAAGAGATCTATCCCCGGCTGGTATCAGGCGGTGGTTTTGAGAAATTAAGGAGTGGTTTATCACCCAAAGATTTGTATCTTATTACCCCTCCACCAAATACTGGATATTCTGTCCACTTTCTTCGTGATAGTTCTGGCCTAGGGCAGGCAATTGCATATATTAGACCAGTTCAAGCTGATCTAGATTCCTCATCCTTGGAAACGCTCATGCAGGAGATGCTCCAGAAAACAAGGTACTTTATTCATAGCTTTGAGTAATTTAAGTGATAAATTATTAGACAGGAAATGTTATACATTGTTTTTGCTAGGATATATCTATTGCACCAACAGTGAAATGCTTAAATTGCTCAGTGAAGATTCCAATGAATTCAATCAGGAATCATATGGTTGAATGTGGAATGGACAATCACCATAAACAATTTAAGAAGGTCAAGATCAATGTATGCTATAAGCTTGCATTAATTCCTATTACAAATTTACTGTGAAAATGCCGCACTGTTTTTTGTTCACCTACTTATTTTGATAATTGAATGAATAATTTTTTATCAGGCAAGTTTTTCTGGAACTCCATTAATGTCTGAACTGCATGAAATGTTTCCTGACCTTCATGATACTGCCGTAGAAGAAGCTGTAGAAGTGTGTGAGGGAGACATTGAAGTGGCAGTTTCATCATTGTTGGATCACAGTAAGTTCTTACATCATTATATCAAGTTCCATGTATGGGATTATCAATATATTTTGGTCGTAGCATAGACTCCATTAAGGCTGAATGGCGGATATGAAAAGACAAATATTTTTTTAATAACTACCTCCAGATAATGAATGAATTAATGTGTTTATACATGTAACTTCAATTATAAAGGCAAAGGAATATTACTTAAAGAGGAGATGCCTAATTATGATGCTGTTGATAGTGCAGACTCAGATTCAGAAAATCTTCAACAGGCAACAGAAGTTCGTCTGCAAGAAGGTACGAAGAAATTAATAGGTACATACATGCTGCTAAACACTCATAAATGCATCATAATTGCAGCATTTATCTTAGTTATTTTCAAAAGAAACGAGTTGTAAATGATTTGATATAGTTTTCTTGATTGGTTAAAAATGATGCTTTGCTTCATGCATGACTTTTAGCTTGTTGTTTTAACTGGCAATATGCTCCTGCAGCACAATTTGGTCTCAATATGAATGAAGTTGAACATGCTTATTGTGATTTTTGCATGTTGTATTTAGGTGTAGAAGTTGTGATATTGGTAAGCTTAGTCTAGCAAAATACTTGCTGGGTTGTATTGCTACAATAAACATTTGACTGGTTTTCTATTTAAGAACAAAAGAAGACAGTCATTGAAGAGTATCGAGATGCTACAATTGTCAGTGACAGTCCAGTTTTTCGAGTTTATGTCAACCGCATGGCAACTGACTTTGCCAATGACATTTTGGGAATTTACAAAAATCACAGTAGTAAGTTGTGTGCTTGGTTCAGCGTAAAGTTTGAAAACAAAACTTCAGTTGGTAGTGGTCCTATGCGAGAATTTTTCAGCCTAGTAATGAAAATGATTCTTGATGATTTTCCATTGGATGGTGAAGAAAGGCCCAAAACTCTTGTTTTTGAAGAAGAAAATGACCATAAAGTTCCTGTAGCCAACTCACTATTGAGAAGTACAGGCTTCTATAAGTGCATTGGAAGAATAATTGCACATTCTTTCCTACATGCTGGATCACCACTATTTGGAATTTCTAAAGTAGTTGTTGATTATTTGGTATGTGACAAAGATGAGATTCCTTTAATAGAAGTTGTGGATATACCTGACATTGACCTGAGGATTGCATTGAATGAGGTTTGAAAAGTTTTATTGCATGTGAGCATTGCTTTTCAGTATTTTGTTAGAGCTAATCATGTGTTTTATGACATAGTTGAACAGCCTTGGCAAAGATGAAGCTCCTGGAACTGCATTGAAAGATTTTTTAACTCAGTACAGAGATGAAGCTTCAATTTTAGATACATCATTCTCTGGTGCAAATCATCATGTTATTGCCCAGCAAATCATGTTACATGCTGTCATTACCCGTAGAAAATCAGAGTTGCAAGATCTAGCTGATGGAATGAATGAGTTTGGACTGGTTGATTTCCTGAAGAAACACAAAGATGTTGTTCAACCACAACTTTTTCCACAATCAACTGCTTCTCTTATAAATAAAGACGACTTAAAAAGAATTATTGAAATTGAAGAAGAAGGCGTTCATAGTAATCAACTGATGTTGTTTTTGAAACAATACATTGATCTAATTGATGGGACAACTAGTGGTAAGTGTTTTGGTAAAAAGATTCGGGGAAGGTTGTAATTGGTTGTAGTCAGTCTATGTATGTGTTTTTTGTGTGAATATGGTTTGCTTTTTAATATTTGCACCACAACTGATTATATATTATGTTGGAGCAGCAGTAACTTTATCTGTTTGAACAATATCAATGTCAGTAACATTTTCTTGCTTTTAAATTGGACCTTTGCTTTCTTCAAAAACTTAAATGTTTGACTGTTTGAGGTACTAGTTATATTAATACTTTAATACTTGTCCATTCCTAGGGCAAATCTTAAAGATCTGTTGTCTTTTGGACTGGGTGTGATTTACTGCCTGCAAATGGTGCAATCCTGCATCTCAAAGTTGACAGAACAAAAGATCGTAATCTGCTGCCAGAAAGTAGAACTTGTTTTCATTTGTTAGTTCTTCCATGTTATGAAAACTTCGATGAACTGAAAGCTAAACTAGATAGAGATTTGCAATTTCGTTCAAGAGGATTTACCAATATTTGATCTTGGAACAGTTTATGCATCTCTTTCAGCAATAACATAGCTTGTTACAGCTAATATGGATGATGCACTAAATTGAAATATTTTTATTCTTTGTTTTGGATATCATTTTATAGTTAAAGACTTAAAGTGAATATGTTAATGTTTCATTAAATTTTGTTCTGTCAGTGCATTAGCATTTATGTGCTAAAAACATTTTCTGCTAAAATGTTTGAATAATCAACATAATGAAAATTTATAGCATTCCTTGCCATACATATCTTGTTTTGTATTATCTGAATTGACACCAACGAACAATAGGTCAAGTAGCTTTTCTTGTTTTGTGAGTTCACAATGTCACTCGTCTTCCTGGTGCAGTCTGGTATTTACAAACTGTAGCAACTCAATGTATATGTCAGCACCATTATGATTAGAAGGCCTTAAAGGATTAATGGTTCTTTGCAGGTCATCAAGATCTATTTCATTCTATGGAATGTTGGTTTCTGGAACAATCACTTGTTGCTGATCAGTTTCATGACATGCGTAATTTTGTGAAAAGGTAGGTGGAAATTCTTGGTTTACCTTAGTGAATTAGAACATTAAATTAGATTTTGACTTCAACATACATCAATTAGCTTTGGATCCAGTCTGATGATTATAATCTAAAGCATAGTCTAAAAGTAAAGTTATGAGTTAGTCAAATCATGATAGATTTCTTTCTGTTCTTATGGGAAATCTATTGTAACCTTCCTGGAAAAAGCACATAATGCAATGAAAACACATGTTCTTCATTTGATGGATCCAATATTCCATTACTTTCTATATGATAGAATAAATGATAAAAAAGACTTGTACAACCAACAAAAAGATCTCGCCACAAGAGCTCAATCCGTTGGTTGTGCACACTTCTTCCGGTAATATGACTGCCACGACCGGGTCCTCGCAAATGGTGGTTTAACATAAATTGAGCAATACCAACATTTTCACCTCCTTTATCTGTTCTTACTCTGGATGGCAGTCCATATTAAGATACACCAGATAGAAATAGACTTAGAACAGTATCAGCTCGATTGTTTATGCTACAGCAAGTAAATACCAGCAAACGTGAATAGCCATCTATTCCTGCATGAGTCACAAATCTCCATCTAAAAATATGAAACTACTAGCAAATTTGTATGCAAAACTGAGATTTATTAACGCCCAAAAATAGGTATTTTTTAGTAGCCCGCCTAATCAATTTGTGATTGTAGATAGTTTAGAAAATTTTAAACATATTGTCAATAGATTTTATAATTCGAAAATTTGATCTTCGTGCATTTTTTAGAGCTCAAAGTCGGTGATTATTTGCCTGACCGTGACATTAAAAAAACTAGGGTGAGAACCTAGATCTGACGTCTTATGGCGAATACGTTTTAAGAAAACACCGTATTTTACACATAATTTCCTCAACAGCATAGCTATATCGTTGCACTACCCATGTGTGTGCCATCTTGTGTCGTGGATGCTCAAAAACATCCAATTTTAAACAAAATACAGCAGATGAATTCGCGACGTGACGTCAAAAACAACATTAGTTACCAGCTTTTTTATACTGGCGGTCAAACAATGAAAATGGTCAATTTTTCAATTTATCATATCTAAATGGCAGAAATGCAAAATTATGATATAGCGGGCACTTTAACACTAAACAGCTCATGGTTTTATATATAAGTACAAATGCAACGTATTTTTACTTCAATGTAGTGTCCATTATAGACACTAATGAGCGAACGATGCATCGCAGTCTTCGTGAAACGTTTCAAAGACACGATATAGTAATTATCTCAAAAAATGGCGTTCATTCAAAATGGCAACCAATTTATCTTTAAATTTGTGAGATCTTTTAAGATGTGCTGTCTCTACTCTCTTTTGTTCCAAGCTCACTTAAGCTTTTTGTTCCAAGCTCACTTAAGCACGATGTAAGGCAGTAAGCACGATTACATTACTTTCAAATTAAGCGAAAGAGTCGATTACTGTGGCTTTTAATTTAACAATGAGCAAAGAGCACATTTGTGCTCCAGGGAAAACTGTCGAAAGAAAAGATAATAATATTTAGGACCGTTTTTGTTATTTTTCAAACTTACTTTCGATATTACGAAAGAAATGACTTAGGAACTTGACTAAAGATGTGTTTTATTAACGTATCTTGAACTTTCATAAACGTTTTTGTATCATTCAAACAGTGTTCTCGTGTATGCATTGCGCACCTTCTTCGTTTTTCTGCTCAAAAATGCTCAATCCGCCATTTTTTGGTGGTAAATTCATTGAACTAAATACAACTGAACTAAATACAACTGAGCTTGATACAACTGAACTAAATAAAGTTGTGTTTAGTTCAATGGGTAAGTTATGCAAGATCAATGGAAAGATGGAGTTTCGTAAAGGTTTTCCCTTTGTCAAAAGCATTGAGTCAAAACATTGAATGAAAGTTATAAAAAAAGATTTCAAACCTTCGAAATATTTACAAACGAATAAACGTTACATCTCTTAAAAAACATTTCACATTTTATTATCTTAATGATATTGATTTGCCTTGTATCTAACAAGCCAGAAATTAAATAAGTCGGCACGAATCTGTGTTTTTCTGACGTATGTTTACTTACAATATTTATATCAACTTTCTTCAATCAATTACAACACTTTAATTTATTTTTCGGTAGTAAAATCTGTTTTCTATCCATCTTTGGACTGTTATCTCGCACAAGTAGAACTTACAACACACTTTCTTTGCTTTGTGCAAATTATAAAATTTACAACGTTTGCAAATTACACATTTCTATTGCACCCTGTCCCAAATGTGGCCCAACAACCAACTACGACGCCCGGTGAAAGCCAACAAAAAAAAAACGGGCCTTATATGGTTAATGTAATGTAATTAACAAATAGATAACATTTAACCGTTGACTGTTTAGTTATACAGCGGGTATGACGTCATTTGTGATAAGTGGCCACGAGCCGCCGAGGTGAATACTCGTGTTTCTATTTCAAAAACAATAAGTTTTCTGTGATGTCACTTCCGTGCGTTTGCACTCATATAGATCATAGCTCTCGACCAATGAAATTGCTTAAATTCTTAAAGTAATTACGTAAGACGACAATATTTGTGCTAAACATGTCCCTCGACTGACTTTGCGAATTTCCAGTTTTGCTAGAGCTAGCTGAGCCACATGCAGAGGTGCATTAAGAACGTTTCGAGTGAGAGATGCCATCCACTACAGATGCAGCTTCGAAAAAATGCATTCTTTTTAACCCTCTATAGCCCGCTGCAGAAGAAAAGGCATACTTGTTAATCGTTAGATGGAGCGTAAGCTATCTTAGCAAAAGTTGCGCGCATTTAGTTCCTTTTATTATCCAGAGGTGGGAAACAATATACTAAATGGCATGTGCATTTCTGACAAACAAGAAAGGTCCATTGAATTACAAATTATACAAATTGAATTACATATATAACGCCAAATTTTGCTTATTTTAAAGCGTATAGAATTACAACTTTGCATGTTGGCCATGCAGTGTTCAGATATTATAACAGGAAAAATGTATAGAGAGTATGATTTTGAATAATCTTATATTGATTTCATACTCATTGTTTTTAGAGTGATCTTGCATTTTTCTTACTTTTATAGTAGAGACAATACTGCTCTCTAGTATTTAGAGTTTGTATGCAGTGGCGGATTACTCAGTGGGCTAGGTAGGTCGAAGCCTAAAGGCCCGCGCTTTCGAGAGGCCGGTTGTGTCTAGACATAGTTAGTTCTTAGTTTTTGCCATTCTGGACTAGTTAATGTTCTTAATTTAGACCATTTATGTTATTTTAAACCGTACGATCTACTGTTCAAGTGTACGATTCTCATGCAGAACTCGTGAAGTACTCGGTTTTCCAAGTTTGAATTTTAAACTTACTTCTTACTGTTCGTACTATGAGTTACAAAACAAGCCGGGAATTCAAAGGCAAATTATCATAAGGAACGCAAACGTCATAAAAAAACTGAACAACCTTGTCTTAGGCTACAGGCCCCATAATTAGTAATCCGAGCCTGTTTGTAGGTTAAATAATCAAGCTCGACGTAAATTCATACTGAAAACAACGTTAAGGTTTAATTGGAGTGTCATCAGGAACTTAAGCAATTCTCACAATTACATGTATTCTATATAAAATGCAGGCCAAAGTTACATCAATATTGACTATATGAAATGCCCAACGGCAACGAAAATAAACAGCGCGTCCATTCCACGCTATACAGCCAGCAATGGTCCATCCCTGTGATCTTTTGCGCTTGTCAAGTATATGTGCAATTCTTCTAGTTTTTCCTCGAGCTTTCGGTGTTCAAATTCGAGTTTTGCAACAGACTCGTAGAAAACATATGTTCCGCGTGATAATAAGCACATCCATAGGCCGCCTCCGATTAAAGCAAGCCCACCATACAGCAGCATGTCCCATGATGAACGACTAGATTCCTGATATTGCTTGGCTAGGACACCCGTAGTGAACGTGCAACCTGTATTGATATTTGAATAAGTTATATTTTTTTCATAATGTGATCTCTTGTAGTAGCTAGCTTTTAACAACATTTACAATTGTGGATCCTCGAGATTACTACAGGGAGTATAAAATGAAATGAACTGTTAGGAAAATCACTCTAAAGTCATCAGCGCGCTAGAGTTGCAAACACTTTTGGTCAAAATAGTTGGTTAGACTTCTAGTGTCTCATCAGCCAGTAAAGTTGTGGAAAGAAAGGAATATTTTTAGAATAGAATTTTTGTTACCGTGAAATACTTTTGAAATAGCTTGCGCACATAAATGAAAAAGATGAAAAGCAATTGTAACACATATTGTTAAAATGCTGCAGATGTTGTTCAAGCTAACAAACTTTTAGGAGTTTTGACTTATGCGTGCGCAAACGCTAAGCTTTTCGAAATGGTGGTTATTTTAAAATGAAATGAAAGATACTCAATCAAAGTTTCTTATCTCGTTATCTTGGTATTGCTGAGGTCAATGTGTTATGATATTAAAGCGTTTCTGTTCGTGAATTTTATATCACGTGATTCGACACAATCGGAAACACGAAAATAGAAAGTCAATTGACCTTATATGGATAATGTTATTAGTTTTCTACTTATTTTTTCTCTTTAGCTTTTGTACAACTCACAGTATGATTAAGGAATGTTGTCACATGCAAGTTAAAAATAAATTATCTTGGAGAAATCCTGGGAAATTCCCTTTGCTATATGGGTTTCCCCTAGCTTTTTGCCCTAGCTTCTCTATATCTTCAAATGCAAATATTTCCTCAAATGCAAATATAAAAAGCCAAATTTGTGCTTTCTCACATTCTATCATCTTTCTCTTTACCGTTTTTTCAGTTTTTTCGGTTGTATTTCGAATAAACCGGCATTTTCCAATTGATTGAAGTCATAGTGGTGCCGAGGGAGAACTTTGCAGAATTCACTTACTTCATTCGTGTTTTTCCTGGTGTCAGGTGGCTTCGGGCAAGTAATAGGTAATCACCCATCAATATTTACTTGAGTTAACCTGGGTTGACCTTGATGCAATTGTAATTGACATGATAGAACTAAGTTTACACTTGCGATATAAAGTTCTTACAAACTAATGAGCACAAGTGGTCTAATTATTATAATATGGAGCCAATGAGATTCGAAAAATCCTCGTGATTGTTTCACAATGTTATACAAAATATTATCAACATTGCGACTTGCTGTTGTTGATCAATGATCAGATGCAACATGACAAATGACTATTTCAAGAATAGATTTTCATAATTCAAATACGATTCATTCTGGAGCTCAGATATAGCTACGGTTCGGGTAATAGATTAAAAGATCTGCTGGTCAAATATTGTTTAAGACTCTTGTAATTTGATGATATCAACATTTTTGTTACATTATATAAATATTAACGTGTATTAAGGAACATTTTACAAAGTTTGGGCAATTATGTAATAACTTATAAATGCTTTCACTGAAAAATATTTAGAAAAAGCTCCGGTTTTTGTCGCCTGTCCGAAATGATTTGACTTTTTCCATTGTTCCCGATCTCTGGATAATAAATGAAACAAATTGTATGCAACTTTTTCTATCATTGCCTACGCTGTTCATCAGCTTGTCATGATTAGTCCATCAGTCTTCTTAATTATAGCCATTCTGACCGTAATTAGTTTTATATTTAATGAGTAGTTGGCAAACTCTATACATAGTTAAATAGTTTGCTTAAAGTTTTTAAATTAAATAGGTTGTTATATTTTACTGATAAATTTACACCTGTTAAATTAACTGTCCTCTCAATATTTACTCCAGTTCTGTGTTCACAATTTGAGCTCCAATTGATTGATATTTTTGTATGGTTACCATAAGAGGAAAATGAATGTATTCAAACAAAGCTTCTTAAATTTGTGTTCTTTTTTTCAATTCGTTTGTGTTATGATTTTTAATTTTCATGAAATCTCATTCGTGGATATTGCACTCGCTGATAACGTAACATGAGTCGACAAAAACAAACAATAAATTAACTTTGTATGAACATCATCATTTGCAATTCTAAGTATTTTACATTTGCAGACTACACCATCAAGTTACATGCATGCTAACAAAAAATTAAACATTCCTTGGAAAGTTTGCTCTTTGTATTTCCCTTACAGTTAAAATCCATATAGATGTTGAGCCTATTTTCACCATTATTTGTGATGTGACTATTTGTTCATGTATCTTCTGAAAAATGTAAATCCTCAACGCGTCAAAAAGAACTGACCAAGTTCTAGAACCAGAGCTTATCTTTATAGCAGTCGAGGTAGCATAATGAGTTTTTTGAACTTTTAGATTCGCTTCCAGACTAACCTAAGTACATAATGGAGTGTGTCGAACATGTCAAAGAGCAACAAGCTCATATTGAATTGTCTACTATGAAGGCGAGAAGGTTTCTTGATCAACGTCCTAAGGCAGGCTAAAGTGGGGATCAATTTGTATAGAATGCAATTTATAAATTATAATGGCGGCGCAAGCTATATTTATAAGCTCGCTGAAAAAATAAACATTGCAGGGGTGTCGAGTGGCACGATGGAGGCGAGCAAGAGTAAAGATTAGAAATATAGATCGCTGATGAAAAAGGCTTCATACTATAGTTGTACTCTATGAAGCTTCCCTCTGGCGTGTTGTTTTATCTTTCTGCCCATCCCATAAATCTATCGTTGAGCGTTTTAAAGTTGACAATAACAAAAATGCATGAAGAAACGTCGAGTAGCAGCATAGCTCCCAAAGCTTGAATACTATAAGAGAGTGGTCTGAGGAGAAAAATGCAGTCAAAGGCATTGCGTATGGTGAGCTCAGCAAAATATTGTTTTCACTATTTACTAACAATTCTCTTTGTATGTTGCAAGTAGATTGCCCATTCAGTAAATCAAATTTTTATAAAAGTTCAAAAAAGCCATTTTCTTGAAATGATATTTGCTGTATTGCTTTTTTTCTACACTTGTACCTTATGATAAAAGCTATTATAGTAGTCTTGCATGAAACCTATACAGCTTCCGTTTGGTCGCTCTTATTTCAACAATTTCAAAACGCTAATTAGCTACTATTTAGTTGTACTGCAGCGTTATAAAAAGTACTTGATTGCTGGTTAAAGCGTGTTTGATAGCTTCTATATATATAAAGCTATTTGTAGATTTTTCACAAATAAAAATACAAGATAATAATATCAATTTTAAACAAAAAGAATGATAGCACAGCGCTATAACCAACAACTACAAACAATAACGACCTTATCTAACAACATTTGAGAAATTAACCTTCCACTCCTCTATAACATTCCAACTATTTAACCTTGTGATTATACTTATACATATTGGCAAGCGGGATGCTTGTAACAATCTATGTTTAACATCAATATCAATTTTATTAACTTCTTATAAACTATTGTAACATAATTTTTGAATAGATGTATGTGTACAGCTTTATATATAAATGCTATACATAAAATACATGTGTGCAACATTGATGAATTAAATACTTCGGCAAATAACGTCAATGAGATTACTGCATTAGAATGAAGATATTATTTTAAGTCTGTTTTGATATACCTCTACAAAACTAAAACACCAAAAGAATCAAACACTTTAAGAAACAAGGTCGGTGAACTCTGTCGTGTCATTAGACTTAGTTCTCTCTAGAACAACACCGTAATCGTTGTTGTAAGTTGTTCAATTTGATTGATAAAATTCCATACTTCAATTTATATTTCTCAAGATTTATTCGCAAATTATAAGCTCGACTGGGAAAGGGACGTGCCAAACACATGTAGCAGGAAGATATGCAACCTACCACAAACGAGTATGGGAATGCGAGCTGCTTCATTATAGAAAATACTAAAGAAGGTACAAAACTTTTAAGACCCACAAGTTTGCCTTCAGAGGATGTCATCCGAAATATAACATAGCAAAGTATCCCCCATCCAAGTAAACGAACGCTTCGTGTGACAAATTTTATTGTGCCAGCAATTCCCTGTAGTTCTTCAATGATGATTTTTGCCTGTGATAGATAGTCATGACAAAGATTAATTTCCAGTTGTGGATTCTCAGGTTAGCAGTCCGGTAGATGCGTGAGTCGGAATCGTATAATATAAGTAAATGATTTTTATTCGATCTAGTAAATAATGATATAGTATAAATAACAAATGTGCAGTTTAACAGTATACCAAACGTAAATACATGAACTCACTTCTTTGCCGGGTCCTCACGATCTACATTAATTTCAATACAGGTTAGCCGATATAATAAAGTAATACAATGATGAAGCTTTCGCCCAGGTTAGCATGTGGTAACTGTCAGCTGCACTATAGACTCAAATCCTTTTTATTCCAATGAATATTGCGCGTCAAATTACGCGTCAGTTAAAACATGCATAAATTAAACTCCAGTGCTAAATAATTATATCCGTGCAGTTTGTCAGCAATCCATCCTCCCCGATAAGGAAACATTACTTATCAGTTTATTTCTTCTGCTGCTTGAATCACAGCAATCTTGGTGATTGGTCTGGAGTACTCTCCTGAACTTGTTTTGACCTTTACGTTTCGTACCTTTCCATCCTCTCCCGGGTACACTTCTACTATCCGTCCTACTGTCCACTTTCCTCGTACAGCATTTCCGTCAGCCACTATTACCACATCATCAACTCGCACATTTTCTTTTCCTGATTCCATTTTTTTCTGGGGACAAGTAATGGAAATGTGTCTCTTGTCCATCGTTTCCAAAACGAGTCCACGATCTTTTGCACAAACTCCACCCTTCTTCTGGGGTTTTTGGTTTCTTGAAATGGACCTTGTGGTACTTGAACAGATGCTCTACCCAGGAGCATATCATTGGGGCACAAATATGAGCCGTCATCGGGATCATTCGGAGGTCGTCCAATTGGGCGTTGATTTACTAAGTTCGCTACTTCCAGTAAACAAGTATACAGCTCAAACGGAGTAAGTATGTGTTCTCCAATCGCTCTCTTCAGGGCTCGTTTGCAGCTTTTCACCATCGCCTCTGCACATCCGTTTTGATGTGGTGCCGCTGGGGTGCTAAACTTCCATTGTACTCCCTTTTCCGCGCAGTAGTCTTGAAGTAGCCTTTTGTCAGCTCCTTGGATCATTTTGCGCAGATCGGTCAATGCACCAACAAACTGCGTACCGTTATCACTCAAGATTTCTGCTGGGTATCCCCGAATTGAGAAGAATCTTCGCAGAGTCTGGATAAATTCCATCGCTGAACAGTCGGTGGCGATTTCTAGGTGGACTGCTCGAGTATTTAGGCACGTAAAGATTACTCCGTAATGTTTCGTTCTCTTGTTTCTTCCCACTTTGACAGTCAGTGGTCCAAAGTAGTCGCATGCTGTGTAGTGGAACGGTGGGGAATGGGGTTGAAGTCGCTGTGGTGGTAAGTTGGCCATTATCTGTGATTCAGTTTTTGGGTTTGCTGCTCGACATGTGACACACTTTGCCTTGATGCTCTTTGCTAAATCGTGTGCTCGAATGATCCAATACATTCTTCTGATTTTTGCTACCGTAGTTGCCACGCCGTGGTGACCTCTTTTGTGAAACTCTTCCACTATCAATTTGGAGACTCGGTGATTATAGGGCAAGAGAGCAGGATGCTTGGTTTCGTAAGAGACTAATGAGTTATCAATTCTTCCGCCAACTCTGACCGTGCCTTCTTCATCGGTAAAGGGCTCAGAGATCTTAATTCGTTAGATTTCAATTGTGCACGAATCTTTGTTTGAGCTCTTTTAATCCAGAATGTCCTACTTCTTTCGAGTTCTGCCGGTGTTAAGCAATCTCCTCTTGCTGTGTCCTTCGCTGTCGACCGTACCTTTGCTAATAATGTTGACTTAGCTCTCAAAACCCAAGCAGTAACTCGTACGAGCTTTCTCCAACTTGAAAACCTTTCACTGTCAATTACGTTTACTGACGTTGTCACTGCACCTACCAATTTTGAACTTCTACATTCCCTTTCACCTTCTTTTGCATCGGGTTTTGCGTTTTCGACCGGCCATTCTTCCTTTGGCAAGTACAGGAATTCAGGACCGTTTTTCCATCTATCCGACAGCTCAACAACACGGAGACCACGGGATACATCATCTGCCACGTTCTGATCCGTTGCGATGTGTCTCCATTGAGCAGGTTGGACGTTGCTTTGTATTTCCCCGACTCGACTTGAAACAAATGGTTTGAGTCGTCTTCCCTGGCTGCGGATCCACGCAAGAACAATTGCGCTGTCGGTAAACAAGACACTCTCTTTTAGTGGTATACGGAGTTCATTTTGGATGGTCTTGCATAAACGGCTGGCTAACACGGCTGCTTGTAGTTCTAATCTGGGTATTGTTAGCTCTTTCAATGGGGCGACTCGTGACTTTGCTGCAACAAACCGTACGTTCACCACTCCATTAGGTCCTATACTTCTCAAATATGCACATGTTCCAAATGCTTCTCGCGATGCGTCGGCAAAGGCACATAAGATCGGTGGCTCAATCATTACAACGGGACATAGACATCTTTCCAACGATATTTCGTTTAACTGATCCATCTCTTTAAAGTACGTCAACCATTTTGTTTGATCACTTTGCGATAGTTCATGGTCCCAGTCGAGTCCTTGCTGCCACAGTTCCTGCAAACCAATCTTTGCCCTTATAAGGTAAGGTGCTGCAAAGCCTATTGGGTCATATATTCTAGCGACTTGGCTTAGGATCTTCCTCTTTGTGAACTTTGGCTGTTGGGTGTGGCATATTTCTACTTTTACTTTATACTTAAGCACATCCTCTTTCTTGTTCCAGGCCAGGCCGAGCACTTTTGACTCTTGTTTTCCATGAGGAACATCAACTTCATTACCATCTTCTTGCTCGTCTTTCCTGTTCAACTCTCCGTTTGATTGCCATCCCTTCACATGAAACCCGCCATTATCAAGGATGCTGTCGATTGCTTTAGTCAACCCGATTGCTTCTTCATTTGTAGCAACTGAATCCAGAATATCGTCCATGTAAGAATTGTCCTTTATAACTTTTGCTGCTCTCGGGTTCTCTGATGCTCCTTCATCTGCAGTTTTCCGCAAGGCAACTTGGGCCATCGCAGGTGCAGGTTTGTCACCGAACGTAAGTACGTTCATAACGAAAGTGTCCGGAGGTCTATCAATCTCTAAATTCCTCCATAGGAATCGGTGTACCTGCTGGTCTTCGACAGGGATAAGGATTCGGTGGTACATCTTTGAGATGTCCGCAGTGAGGGCAACTTTATTTTCCCTAAAACGGAGAATAACTCCGAATAGAGAGTTCAGAAGATCAGGCCCCTTTTGCCAATAATCGTTCAGCTTATGTCCTCGGAACGTAGCGGACGAGTTGAAAACGATACGAACCGGGGTGCTTGTACTGTCAGGTCTTAGAACTGCATGGTGGGAGATGTAATGGACTGGTTCTTTGTGTTCCTTAACTTCCTTCTCGGATAACTTTCGAGAAAACCCCATGTTTTCCATTTCTGTCATCTTGTTGTTGTACGCTGCTGCTTGCGTAGGAATTTTCAATAATCGACGCTCAGTTGACTCTAGTCGTTTCAATGCCTGGATTCTGTTATCTGGTAAGTCTTGGGGGTTTTTCTTCCATGGATATGGAATCATCCACTGCTTTCCAACCTTTTTTGCAGACTGTTCAATCACTTGCTTTTCTTCTCTTTCGGATTGGCTCAATTTTTCAGCTTCACAGGTGCACGGCTTTACTGTTACTCCCATGGCTTCGGTTGTCCAAAATTCTGATAAATCAACTGCTTCTGGGTACCTCACGTGTAATACAGTTGTTGTTGCATTGTTTGACTGTCCCGTTGATGATCCGAACAGAACCCAGCCGAGTGGCGATTCTCTCGCGACCACATGTTCGACTTGCTTTGTTTTACCCGTGTGCATGTATGCATGATCGATTCCAACAAGTAAGTCGACTTGGCCCTTTCCACGCTTCACCTTGTCCTTTGGTAGTCCGAGTTTTTCGATTGCATTCCTGGTATTGATTCCTTTGACATCCTCGCTGATATATGGTATTCCAACTGCAGTGATTGTGTACTTCTTTGATTCTCCGATTCTGCTTACTTGAACTTTGTAGCTCTTTGTGCAGATTGACTCTTCCTCTCCACCTATTTTTATGATGTTAACGGAGATGTCTTTCCCTTTCAGACCGAGACTCTCCGCCGTTTCGCTGCGGATTAGACTTATCTGAGCTCCAGAATCCAGAAGAACGTTGCCGCGCTTGTAGAGACCATTTGATCCGCAAATGTTAGCAGAAATCACTGGTAGGATTGAGTCGTTTAGACCAGTCACTGATGCAACCGTTGCAACTGACTTGTGCAGCAGCGGATGGTGACTGGATGTGCACTGGACTCCGTTTTCATACTTGGTGCATTGCTTTCGCCTGTTGCAATTTGCTTGACGATGATCCCGACCTGCTTTCTTCAAACAGCTGAAACACACGTGATTATCTTTCGCAACTTTTATTCGCTCATCAACAGACATCGCTGCCAATTTTTGACACTGGTCCGGCCAATGATTTGAGTTCTTGCAGAGCCAACACTTGAATCGGTTTTTACTTTCTTCCGTGACTGTACCATTGACATGATTGACTTTGCGTCGAGTGAGAGACGTACCACTCCTGACTGGGGCTGTTGCACGCATGCGCGACTTCATCTCAATTGTCATCCAATTCATCAACGCTTTAAGGGTTGCGGGCTTTTTCTCTCTCTAAGTCTTTCGACCACACTTTTCGATCATCTGGACACATCTTTTGTTCAATTATGGATAGCATGTGGCTGTTATCCATGTCACTCGGAACCCCTACCTCTTTCAACGTGTTGAAACACCGCCTAACCAAATGAACTAAATCACAGAAACGCGCGTCTTCTCCTGTTTCTAGGGCTTTAAATTTAACGATGTCCTGCGTTATGGTGTCTGATACGTACCGAGGGTCCCCGTATATGGAATCTAAGTATTCCCACGCTGCTTCATAATCAGAACCAATACCTTTTATTAATTCAAGTGGTTTCTCTTTTAAACAAGTTCGCAGTAGTGTTATTGAATCTCGTTTTGTATATCTCGATTCAATTGCATGCTTGAAATCCGCACGAAATATTGCATATTCACGTACGTCGCCCGAAAATTTCGGTAGCTTTGGTTTTTCCATTTGAAACCCGCAGGGACTTCGTGTATTTTCAGATTCATTTTTTACTTCAGATTGGGACGTAATTTGATTCGGAAAATTTTCCTCATTTGTTGGGCTTATTTCGGTGGGAGCGTTGACAGATTCCTCGGAAATTACCGCGTGGGAACTTTCCGCCACATTGCTCATTTCATCACCTACGCTGGTCGGGTTTTCCTCAATAACTGTGGGGCTCATATTACTTGCGCTGTCAACATTTTGCATTCCGATCATTCCAGACGAATTTTGCTCGTTTTGACTGATGCTAGCTTCTGAAGTTTTCACTGAAACCAATTGTTCGATATAATATTTTGCCTCAATATCAAGTTTTAAAAATTCGTTTTGGCACTCATCTAACCAATGCTCTTCTGCTTCAAAAGCTTCATCGTTCATAATCAAATTTGCATAAAGCTCATGTTTCTCTACCACGTTGTCGAACGCTTGTTTTACTTTAACGAGATAGTCGCTTACCTCGTTTGCTGGTCTTTTATTTATACACAGATGATTCAAGGCCTTTCCCAGTCTTGTCAATGTAGACTTGGCTGCTCGGCGTTTGAGCTTAGCAGTCTTCAGTGCCTCGTCTTCGTTACTCATGGTTCAGGTTCTCCACGCGATTAATTTTTCTTCAGAAATCGAATGTTGTGGATTCTCAGGTTAGCAGTCCGGTAGATGCGTGAGTCGGAATCGTATAATATAAGTAAATGATTTTTATTCGATCTAGTAAATAATGATATAGTATAAATAACAAATGTGCAGTTTAACAGTATACCAAACGTAAATACATGAACTCACTTCTTTGCCGGGTCCTCACGATCTACATTAATTTCAATACAGGTTAGCCGATATAATAAAGTAATACAATGATGAAGCTTTCGCCCAGGTTAGCATGTGGTAACTGTCAGCTGCACTATAGACTCAAATCCTTTTTATCCCAATGAATATTGCGCGTCAAATTACGCGTCAGTTAAAACATGCATAAATTAAACTCCAGTGCTAAATAATTATATCCGTGCAGTTTGTCAGCAATCCAAGTTGAGCACGACCATACAGCATTATTGTGTTTTCGCAATGTTTTATTTCCTCTTTTTCAATAAGCTCTGAAGTCCTTTCATATTTCACCTCAAGCATACGAAAGCACTCTTCAATATGTTTGAATTTTGGTCTATGGAGAATCTCTGGGAAGTCTAACGTGTCTTCCACAATTTTCAGATTCGGCATATTTTCCATTATACCAATTTGCTTTAATGATTTATTTGATGTGTGTTTGGGTTTTTCCAAGCAATCCCAAACATAAGCAAAGGTGTGCATAATTTTTTTCCAACAATTTTTAAGATGCGTCATTTTCATTCTACTGTTCAAGTGTACTTGCGAATGATTTTGATTCGGACAGGCTTTTGATATTTATAGGTATGTGTTTAAATGTGTATTAAAGTCATTTTCTTTCTGATTTAAATTTTTTCTTTCTGATTTAAATTTTTTCTTTCTGAATTAAATTTTTTCTTTCTGATTTAAACTTTTTCTTTCTGATTTAAACTTTTTCTTTCCGATTTAAATTTTTTCTTTCTGATTTAAATTTTTTCTTTCTGATTTAAATTTTTTCTTTCTGATTTAAATTTTTTCTGACTTTTGAAAATTTAATGATGAATGAAAAATTAGTTGAGACGATTCAAGCAACCCGGACGACTATGTGAGAACCACCCTTTACTCAACCTATCAAAACTCAACCCTTTACAGAACTTCACTTTGGATCTTCATTTTGATTCAGTTTTCAGAAATTTCACACCTGTTTCATCATCAGTTTCAAATATTATTCATACAGAATGCGTGTACACTTACACAAATTGACTAGCAACATCTCAGTGAGGTGGGATTTTATTTACTGCACGTTGTCAGTTAGCTCGTTTTCAATTTACTTGAAAGTATTCATAAAGTATTCATTAAATGTGCTAAACGCTATCCCGACGAGAAAAATCATTCTGCAACAATTCCAGTCGTCTGTCTAAGTAGTTTAACTGCATAATAAAAAGATTATGCTTGCATTGCATCTTTTCAAGATTTTCTCGGAGCTCGTAAGCACGTTTTGGGCGGAAACAAGACAACCACAAGTAGCCAGAAATCGCGCAGCCTGCCAGATAAGGCAACCGAAGGATTAATTTCTTTACTGCAGCACTCCTCAAAGGGACAACGTAGCTTGTAAGATCCTCGAGTTTAGATGTGGATGATGTAATACGATACAAAGAGTAACACGTGACTCCCCATCCTAGTTAACGCACGCCACGTGACACACATTTTTCTGTGCTAACTTTTTCCATCAATTCGTCAATGGCAGTTTTTGCCTCATCGAGAAAATCACGACAAAGCTGTATCTCCAATTGAGCACGACCAACGTATGAGTTAAATATGTCAATTTTGTGAGGTTCGAAATCTCTTGTTAGTTCCACCAAAAGGTCGGACGCCTTTTCAATAACATCCAAAGTTGGATAGTACTTTTCCTCCACCAAGCGAAGACATTCTTCAGCATATTCGCGTTTCGCGCTATACAGATTTCCCGGAATATCTAAGTTCTCCGAAATGACTTCTAGCAACTTAATGGCCAAAGTTTGGGAGCCAAGAACTATAACCAAATATAAACATATTGAACAATTAATAGATTTGAAAGTGCCACGTCTTCCGCTTTGTATATAGTAATAGAGAGCTTTAGCTAGAGTACTGCTGCGACGAGTAAGAAGTTTGACCGTGTAAGGGAATTGCGCGAGGAAGTTTGTTGTCGTTGTCGCTTCGTCAAAATTTTGTTTTAGCTATAAACAACGGAACGAGCCTTTTTATTGTGAAAAACACCGACGTTTGCGAAACAGCTACGGCTCCATTTGTCAATAATGATATCAACTAATCGGTAATACTGATTTTGCGAGAACATAGGATTCTTTAGAGTGAAAAATCTCCACTATTTTAAATTTTATGTACGATATATTTATGCTGTTTTATTGTTTGTTTACCGTTCACTTTGCGTACGAAATACATGAAAGTTTTCAAGCAGTGGCGGATCCAGCCTGTTATCTTATCCCCTTCATAAAATCTCTGTAATGTATTTTATAGGCGGCAGCAAACACGGCTTTTCGTTATTTAACCATCCTTACCAAAAATACAAACTCTTATAGATATATTGACAAAAACAAAAGTAACCGTTTATCAAGTAGAAAATACTAACACCTACCTATGATATGGTACAAGCCTCTTAACACCATCTCGTCCTCTGGTTTATTGGTATTATCTGGTGTACTTGACGCGGTGTCTCGCATTGTTGAGTCAATGCTATCGGTTTGGTCGGTTGCATGGCTATGATGCGATGATTGCCCAACCAGTCCATAACAAAACAGACAGTTTCCACGACTTTATTCCAACAATTTGTTAGGTGCTGATGTTTTGTCAATTCCACGTTGTTTTGCTTTCCTGTTGTTTTTGTTCATCGGTTTCAAGATCGCCCATCGAACGTAAAAGTCTTGCGATTTCTAAATTTTGTTTTCTGTTTGCGATAGCAACGGGCACTTCATTCTTCCCCAAAGGTAATCGACTTGGTCTCTTTGGATGTTGACTAATCTCTAATGCTTTAGATATTATTGGGAATCTTGCCATACCTGTATTCGTTTGCTAGTCTTGCGAACTACTTCGACAATGCTCTCTCAAAGTCTCAACCAATATCCTATTTCGCACAGATGTAACATGATAACAGCGTTGTCAAGTCTTCGTTTCAATTAATTTCTGGTGGCAACTTGTTGGGAAAGTCCCAAAAAAAATAAAAGAGAAACCTTGCCTTGCGCTGCTAGCTAACAGCACAATGTTCAAACTGCATGATATTTTGCAAACTATTCAACAAGAACGAACAACGATTGCTCAAATGATGATGGCATAGAGCCAATGAGACAACCGGCTAATACTCATAATTATTTCACTGTCTGTGGTATATCTACGTCTAATTAATGTTGTCAAAGTTTTTATGGTCCGACTTTGCAGTAATTCAGGCATTGGAAGAAAATTTGGGATTGTCAAGCATTTAATTGGCATCGTTACATTAGTAGTCATAATTTGTCTCTTTGACTAGCGCATGTTACGAAGCAACAAGCAAGCGAGTGTTTGTGGTAAAAAAATAAGAGAAATGACTAGACTGCTTCGCGCTCCCCGATTGTATGCCAAACAGACCTTTCAGACCTACAAATCAGGCAAAACCACATGTATGCACTTCGTTCTTTTGACCAGGCAATAACCTATCTCTATTGTGCCAAATACCAAAATAAGCGCTATCGTTGCCCTTGTTATCAAGTAATATTAGTAAACCAATAAATTTGCACACAGCTTATTTTATAGCTTTCCAACTCCTCCGACTCTTTCGTCTCATTCGTGAGGCAGCTTCAATAAGCGTTGATTTCACTAGTATTTTTATGGAATTGCATGACGGTAGCATGAATATCATGGACATTCATCCATTACCGATCATCACGAACATAGGTGCTGCTGATGGAATAAGTTTTTATTTGCTGCATTTTTTAAGAAGCCTTGTGATGTCACCATAAATGCACAAGCTGGTAGAGTGCACTCCAAATATTTAAATTTTTGACCGAAGTTACATCAAAATTGTGTATTTACTATGAAATCTGACAAAAGTTGAAACTGTATTCCCAAACGAAGGCTACGCCGAATGCAAGTAGTGCCAGAACTAATTATATGTACAACATTTAAATAAAACTACTTTAAGTAATTGCAATAAGATACATGTTTCATTAAACTTATACAATGTAAACTATAGTTCAGTAAAGAGTTCTTGCTGAGGTGTCGTTTTAGTTCATTTCTGTGATTCACTATATTAAGATATTAACTGATTAGTGAATATTTGAATGCGCTAAACGCTGCCCTGACTAGGAGGATAACTCTTCTGCAACAACTTCAGTCGTCGATCTAAGTAGTTTAACTCCATCTCCAAACGTTTATGTTTTTCCTTCATTTTTTCGAGATTTTCACGGAGCTCATACGCACGTCTAGGACGCAAGCATGACAACCATAAGTAACCAGAAATTTCGCAGCCTGCCAATGGTGGCAAAGGAAAGCCTAACCTCTTCACTGCAGCACTAGGGACAACGTAGCTTGCAAGATCTTCAGGTTTAGATGTGGATGATAAAATACGATATAAAGAGTACCACGTGACTCCACATCCTAGTAAACGAACGCCACGTGACAAATATTTCACTGTGTTAACTTTTTCCATCATTTCGTCAATGGAAGTTTTTGCCTCATCAAGAAAATCACGACAAAGCTGAATCTCCAATTGAGCACGAGCAACATGTGAGTTAAATTTGTTGATTTTTTTAGCTATGGGATCTTCAGGATTTTTGGAATCGTTTGCTATTTCCTTTAACAGGTCGGACGCCTCGTTTATAAGATCTAATATTTTTTCTTCACCAGGCGAAGGCATTCTTCAGCATGCTCGCTTTTTACACTATACAGATTTCCAGGAACATCTAAGTTCTCCGCTAAAATCATTAGCAAATGGATGTTCAATGTTTGGGAGCCGAGAACTATAACAAAATACATATAACTGCTAATAATGTTGAAACAGCCCACGTTTACCGGTTTGTGATTCGTGGGCCGAGAACATAAAAACTATGTTAACTATGTAAATGCGGAAGACCAACACGTCTTGACAATAACAATCTTTCCTCTTTCGTAATACAACTTCTTGTTGATGTATAAATAAAAATTAAACACTTATATCTATTTATTTGCCTACCTAGGATGTGGTACAAGCCTCTCAACATTATTTCGTTCTTTGATTCATCGATTGTATCTTGCATACTTGACGCACTGCCATCGGTTTTATCGGTTGAATCTTTGCTGCTAGCATGGCTACCATTTAACAAATGCGATGGTTCCTCTAACACGTCCAGAACACAGCAGACAGCAGTGGCGTAGCTAGGAAAAATAGTCACTCCCGCCAATCCATCTCGCGCCGGAGGCGCGACCCCACTAGGGGGGTCCGGGGGCATGCTCCCCCGGAAAATTTTGAAATCCAGAGCCTTGGAAACAGCATTTCCTGCGATTTCGAGGGCGAATTATTTGTTGTACAATAATTTATAAAAACCCATTTTTGTTAGCTGCATTCTTAATGTGGCAATCGTTGAAACTGCAACTAGTTAAAAAGGTACTAAAGGTGGCTCAGAGAAACGTTACGCAGGAGACAATTTTCCCCTAAAACATAATTTACTCATCACTGCCCCTGCATAAACAGAAGAAATTTGTATTAGCACAAAAATAATATAGTATACGACACTTCTAAAGTGCATAGAGAGAGATTTTTCTTAGCATTCTACTTGTTAGTTTAAACTTGTTTAGATTGGGGCAAGTAGACAGGGATGGCTTTATTCTTTAAAGTTATGCTTAATTTTCTCAATGAAGTACCATGTATTATACGAACAAATATCAAAACACATACTATACTCATCATTTATAAAGAAAGGCCAGCCTCCTGGGTTTTCTACAAATTTTCAACCACCTCGTTATGCAACACCTCTGATTCCTCTTTCTTTTCAATGATATCTTTGTGAATAGATATTCTACACAAAGAGCTAAGCCGACCTTGACCCATTCTATTTCTTAAATAGCTTTTACCCTTTTAAGCAAGAAAACGACCTCTCTACTGAAGCACTTGCCACTGCCAACACACCATTCAATTTTAACAAATTTACCACTTGACCTAAACTCGACTGGAGATTAAATTTGAAGATGTATTTAAGAACCTCATTACTGCACTCTTTGTGAAAGTCCTTGTCGTTGTAAATGAAGGAAAGTTGACTCTCCAAAGTTTGGATGTCAAAAGAGGACTATACTTATCTTTGAGAAGATTGATCTTCTCCTGTGGAACTATGCCCTTCCATGTAGTAAATAGTTTAGGATTTACAAGGTCTAAAAACTCGAACTGATTAATATCTTGAAATCGTTCACTTAACATGCCTTTAATGGAATCAATAATCTCAAAATAAAGCTGTTTGTAATTGTATCTACTATCTGCTCTGGTTGCTGGTGGGCCTACTTTTCTAGTGCAGTTTGGTAAAACTCGGTGAAAGCTTGATCTGTGCGAAGTGACACAATAAACTGCTTGAAATTGTCAATCTTGCTTATGCCATAGTTAAAATGGGTTTCCTATTTTGAAGAATGGAATACAAAATTGTGGACTGTTCTAAAATCCTGTAAAAACACACACTAGACAAAAGAGAAAGCTATCAAGATAATGCAGTAAGCCACTTATTTTACTTAATGACTCATCATCCCACCCAGCTGGTTGTTCAAGTACCCCTCAAAAATATCTAAAAGTTTTTCATAGTTTTGTGCAATACATTGATTAATCTAGAGCGATAATACCATCTTGTTTCACCAGGGCAGGAAACTCAAGGTTGTTAGATGTGAGAAAAGCTTTTCTTTTGGGGCATTGCTTGTAAATGTGCTGAATGTAGCTATATTAATAAAAAGATTTTAACAGGAGAAATTGATGAGGCTGACTGGCATAGGACCAGGTTCAATCTATGAGCGGCACAATGAACAAAATGAGCAAAAGGATACTCTTGTCGAACCAATGCTTGAACACCATTGATATGGCCAGAAATGACAGAAGCACCATCATATGTTTGTAAAACCAGTTTTTCTTTTATATTAGAATACTCACCAAGTTTATCTTTGACAACTTGTGATATTGCTGTGGCATTTCTGTTCATACTTACATCCACAAATCCTAATTGCCTCTCCATAATTTCACTTGCTTTGTCAAACCGAGCAATAACACTTAGCTGCTCTTTGGTGGAGACATCAGATGCTTCATCAACCTGAATACTCATAAATGTGCAATCATTTATTTCCTTTCTGATTTCATCTTCAATAATTGAATCAAGACAGCTGATAAGACCATTTTGAATTTCTGGGAGACTCCAGTAAATCTTCTGTCACCAACTATATCAGATTCTGCTAGTCTACTGTGCAGTCGACGCTCAAATACAGAATCAAACTTAGCAAAACATTTGAGAAACTCTCTATAATTACCTTTGTTCAAGCTACCTTCGGACTCATTGTGACCTCTAAATGGCAACTCTTGCTTTGACAAATACAGCACGGCCTCAGTAACAGTTTTTAAAATTTCTCGATTTTGTCTTACCTCCTCATTGTGACGCTGAATCTCATTTCTTCTAGCGAGGGACATAAGACAATCAATTCGTTCACTAGCTCCATACGTTTTCCATGTCTTAAATGCAGTCAAATGCGATTTAGATTTTTCATGCTTCTTAGCATCAGACATAATACTCCGCATATCGTTGTAGCCATTCTTAGTCCACGATGGCGATGTTTTGGGGAAAACATTAGACATGGCCAACAAAACACTTTCTGCAAGGTTGTACTGCCACACAGCCAGTCCTTCGCCTCATACCAATCTCTCTGAAATGCTCTTCCCTTATTTTGGATAGTTAAATCAGGAGTAGGCCGTTCATGAACGATAACATTCTGTTCGACCGACGATCGAGCAGAGAACGGTTTAGCTAATAAGCTATTTACTAAATCAACATCAGTTGAGCAAATCGCAGTCGCACTTGAAGCCATTGTGTCATACACAAATACAAAATAGCAATTTGAGAGTAAACACAATGGAAAATTAATACCGACAATGACACGTAATTTGATAATCACTAATCGCTGTACTCGTATTAAAAGGTCGAATAATTACAACCTCCGCCAATTTAAAATAGCGGGAGTTCGACTATAAAACAGCAGATTTGAGCATGCGTCAAGTCCCTTAGCCAACCAGAATTCCAAACTTCTTATATAGAATTATATTGTATGTTCCGCCCTCTGAAGATGGGCGGAATACGGAGAATCGCGCGAGTATGCAATGTGCGAGAAAAGGCGGTTGCTAGGTTACATAACAAATCTTGAGATTTTGCTGTATTACGATTACGAACCACCTAATAAAAGCGTAAATATGAACGAATAAAACATAATATTACAAATTGTTCGTGAAATAATGTATATCTTATGTCCAAATAGAATATTTATTATTTTTTTGGGAAATTTCTACTCCCGCCGGGCGGGAGTGGCGGGACCGCTAGCTACGCCACTGGCAGACAGCTCGGACAACTTTATTCCAACAATTTGTAAAGCGCTGACGCTTTGTCAATTCTACGTTTTGTATCCTTTCCTTGATTTCCTGTCGACTTTGTTCGTCGACTTCAAGATCGCCTATCGACCGTACAGCTCTTGCTAATTTTAAAATTATCTTTTTGTTTGCGGTAGCAACGAGCTCTTCATTTTCTCCTAGAGGTAGTTGACTTGGTTTCATCGGACTTTGGCTATTATCTGGAGCTTTCGCCATAACTATATTTATCTACTTGGGAGCCAGGTACAAAAATTTCAAAACTGCTTTGAAAATGATAGGTCAACCAAAATGAGAAATTTTAAAGAAGCGATACGATGACAGCGTTTTCAGATTGCGTTTTGAATGCTTTCATTTCGTTCTCCGAGCGGTTCTCAGCTCCGTGAAGTACCTATCTATATGATGACCTTCTTATTGTTTTACATTAAAAGGAAATGCCAATGGAGCTGCAGCAATGCGGCAGAATCATCCGTTTTCAATTTTTAAACATCAAAAGAAGAACGTTAAATTTGTCCATCGTCACATTCATTTAATCCCTTTTTTCTCACAATGTACTGTATTGGTCAAATTGTCAATGTTATTCCCAGAAATATGGGGTAGAGAACATGCAGATAATTACATTTTTAATACCACATATCAAAAGGGCCCAGTCTTGGCTGAATTTTTAGCAATGAAAGAAAAAATTGTGAGTTACTAATTCAACGAATCTTAATTATTCTTTTTTCAAACATTTTCATGACATTATTATGTTTGGCATTACATTTTTTGATCAACTTTATTTCTTCCATATGAAGACAGTGAACGACCATAGCTATTGTATCATCAAAAGCGCTTCCCCCAAGTATTTTAACTTTGTGGTTAAATCAACTGCTTTACAAGACTCTTATGTTCATAGTAAAAATGGCGCTTTGGTTCTGTTAAAGAAAGAAAATTTTATAGCAAATGCAACCCTGACGAAGATATCCTGAAAGCAGTGTAATAACAACTTTGTTTTTTGTTTTGAATAAATTTCATTCCATTTCCAGACTTCATGTGCTGTTTCTCGCATTGTTACAGCTCATCATATTTAGGGAAATTCCCAACTAAATAAAAAATTGAGGGAACTTCCCTTTTTGAAGCAAAACCTCGGCAACATATGGCAGCATTTTGTACTTGTAATAAAAAAATAGCAAATATATATGAGCAAGATTTGTCCAATAGTGACAACATGGAGCCAATGTGATTCAACTAATCCTCCTTTTTTGTATTGTTTTACAATTATATGTGCACGTATTATTGCCAATGTTGTTTTTCGCCAGCTATGAAATAATACGATGACAATGACAAGAATAGGTTTTCTCATTTCAATGACAACTTAAGGCTTTGGAAGAAAAGATGTGCTAATCAAACGTTGTTGAATAGATCTTCGATTTTTTATACCATAAATTACAATAAAATATTACAAGATCATAAAATTACATTTTATATTTTACAAATCATGCATATAACAAACTAGTAATCAACTTTTATACACACTTTCAACTGAAATATTTTCATGAAACGTTATTTGAGGTACTAAATCATGCAATTATTTAGAATTCGAAAATCTTAGTGAAAATTACATTGCAAATTTTAGCAAACTTAAAGTTTACATGAAGCTATGTTTTTGCTTATTTTAATGCGTAAAATAACACAGCTGTGTAGCTTTATCACGGTTCAATGTTTGAAAACAGAGGGTGAAAAACCACAGTGAAGTACAATGACAAATAATTATACACCATTTTGGCTAAAGTATTATACACATTTCTTTCCAGTCCGATCTTCCATTTCTCTTAGAGACATGACCATTCCCTCTAGTATTAACACTTCGTAGCTCAAGTGACATTGCTCAATATTGTAAATTGTAGGCTACAGGAACATCATAACTGGGATGACCCCCTGTTTTTCAATGGTCCATCTCTAAAATCTTTAGCGCTAGTCAAGCTTATGCGCAAATCTTCCAGTTTCTCCTTCAACAAACAGTGTTGTGATTCGAGTTTTGCAATAGACTCGTAGAAAACGCTCTCTGTTCCTGGAAATAAGCACATCCATAGGCCACCCGCGACCAGGGTAAACCCACCAAACTGCAACAGGTCCAATGACGAATGACTGGATTCCTGATATCGCTTGAACAGAAAATAAGCAGTGAACGCCCAATCTGCGCCACGCATACCACGCAAACTCCATTTAATGGTTTTCATTTTACCAGCAAGCTCATAAATAGCTTTTTCTGCCCCGTTCAATCGCCGGCTACACAAATCAATCTTCGTTTTTGCTTCCCTAACGATGTTGTCAAACTGCATGGCCATTAGGAAATCGACGCTTTCACTATCCAACATTTCTTTAAGCAACCTGCTCGCATCTGCGACTAATCTCACAATGGAATCCTGGTGGTCTTTGACATCTTCCAAACACTGCACTATGTATTGACGCTTTCCTGGAAACGGATCTAGATCGTTTGTCAGAAATGCGCTTGCTATTTCCATTATCACGAAGATTTGAGCGTTGTTCCCGATCTCTGAATAATTAATGGCAAAGGTACTGATGAGAAATAGATGGAAAATGGTTCAACAACATGGGTTTAAAAATTCTTAAATCTACTTAGTTAAACTGCACCAAACATTAAAGATCTGTGGATACACACTGGTTGCATTCAGCCAGTCAGAATGTGATGTTCAAAAAGTTAATTGCCTACACAGTTGGAATACTTCAAAATACAATATAGGTTTTCCCTAACAAAGCAATTTTAACGTTCATTGTGACATAAAATCGTTGCGTTTTAAAACTTTCTCGGTTTCTCCTTTGTACATTTTGTCTTATTTAATTTTAGCCAAAGGGTAATTCAGGTTCATTCCATATTTGGAAGTTAAGTTGGCAACATACGAACTTGTTCCAAAGCCATCATCTGAGAATCATAATATGAACCCTACAACGAACTTATGAACCCTACTACGAACTTAAGGATTTATAATACGAACTTGGCAACCATGCTTTCAGAAGCCAAGTCCAGCCGACCAATTTAAAAAGCAAAGGAAGAAGCAGATGCCGAAGAAAATCGCCATCTCGAAATCGAATATTTTTGTCAAAACAAGAGACGTAACAAGTGGTAATTTTTAACGTGAAATACTTCTTCTGACAAAATGAAACATAATACGATGCACAAATGATATATATACGTGTATAAATACAAATATACACGTAGTACGATAATGTAAGGACGTGATGTGAACGTTGTTTTGTTTGTTTACATTCCTTACAACGTAAAAGAACAAGTGTAAATTCTACCCACCTGTTAAATTATACAGTCCTCTCAATATTTGCTCTCGCTTCTTTGCATCCATTTTCATATTTTGACCTTTGTGCTCAAGCCATTCAAGAGTCACGTCAATAGCTTCTATAAATTGTGACAACCAGCCTGTTTGATTCGACCTTTCTCTTTCATTTTGGTGGCGTTCGACTTCGGGAGTCGAGAACAACTTGTCCCCAATACTCCCCAAAAGACGACCTAATTCCGCGGCACTTTTAATTTCGTCACTGTAAGCAGTCGCGGCCATACTTGCGTTTTCATCCCCAAGTTTAAGCAGTTGGTTTGTTGATAGCTGTCTGGCTGCCATTATAGTAAAAGGAATAATATTGAAACAAAATTTGTTATGTAAGTCTTGTTGTGTCCGATGTTTTGATTGTGTTATGATTGTCGAGAAGTCCCGTTTGTGGCTTTTATAAGCTCCGATGACGTAACCTTATTCAGCAAAACAGACAATCAATTTTATATATTTAGCTTTTGCATTTACTGAAAACGTAATCAAGTCACATATTTTCTAAAAAAGGTATTATTTTGGGGAAATACCCTTCGTTGTGAGGGGTTTCCCAAGTTGCTTTCCATGGAGGGTTATATTTCTGCTCAAATTCTTGTGTTCTTATTTGGGAAACTACCTCTGTTATGCGGAAATTTCCCAGTCGCGTTTCGGCTGTAGCATGCAAATATTCTCTCATCATCAAGCAGCGGCATCATGTTGTACGCATTGCTATTAAATTTAAAAATCTTAAAACGCCGTTTAGAATAGCGACTGTAGTATCGCGTACGATCGTTGAACGAAATATATAACCGAAAAACTACCTTTTGATAAGCATACAGACTGCATACCTGTATTTGCATGAAGCCAGACGGGTAAAGTCACGCATGGAACGTGCGTGGAAAGACTGGGATTAATTAAATGACGGCTTCAAATTTTCACGAGAAGTAGCCTTCCAGTAATATTCAGTTCAATCCACAGACATTGTTTCCTTTACTCTGGTATTGCTGATTAAAAGAGAGAGACAGCACAGGAAAAAGAAATCTTGAACGTGATTGTTATTTGTTATGAAACGAGGCCTTGATCATAGACAGAAGATGGAAGACTAAAGAAGCAAGCAAAAAAAAGTAAAAAGTCAGGAAAGAAATGGACAATTTGTATGTAAAGTGTAGGCCGAATCTGCATCACTATTGATTATTCCAGTTTCTCTTTCAAAAAACAGCGTTGTGCTTCGAATTTTGCAATGGAATCTTAGAAAACGCTCTTTGTGCCTGAAAACAAGCACATACACAGGACAAATGCGACCAAGGTAAGCCCAGCAAAAAGCAAAGTTTCACCGGTTCAGTGTAGACTGGTTCAATTCCATATATCGCTTGTAGAGGACATAAGTAGTGAACGTCTAACCTGAAAGAATAGAAATTGAAATTTGAGTACTCAGTAAGTTATTTCTTTGTAATGACTTTAGTTTATCTACCAATCACAAATTTTTAAAGGGATTAATGTAGAAGCAAACGCGATACAGGCCTTGAATGCAAGTAAGGTATAAATACAATTAGAAGGCTAAAAATTCTAACGTGCTATACGTATGCCATGTGACACTCATCTTACTGGGTTCATTTAACTGCCCCGTCTAATCGCCGGCTGCACAAAGGAAATAGATGTGGAAAGCAGATTCTTCATCAATCCTCGTCGACTTTGCTCGAAGCAAGGGACTACATGAATTCCAATTGACACAAAATTTTCATTATTGTTATTGATTTTCGAAGTTTTTATAAAGTTTTATAAACGTCTTGCATATTATTTATTCTATAGATTAAATATATATTACTTTAACTCGCTTCGTGAAAAGCTATCCTTATGTAAGAAATGCGTACCAGTTTTTCTATATATCGCTTCAGATGTGTTACAGTTCCAAACTCCAGGGGCGGATCTAGGATTTTTCAAACATCAGTCATAAAACGTCGGAGGCGCTCCGCACCTGGGGGGGTCTGAGGCATTCTCCCCTGAGAAATTTTGAATTTCAGAGTCTTGAAAATGCCATTTTCAGCGTTTTAGAGCAATACAAAATGTATTTTGTGGGCATCGTTTTTGCGTAAAAACAACACATTTTTCTTACGTTTTTTTCAAAAAAATAAAGTGAACAATACTTGAATGTTTTGCCAAATATTTAGGCTCATTATCATGCCAAATATATGGCTCATTAGCATGTCTAGGAACGTAAATTTATTTTACAATAATGCTATTCAAAACAGATATATTCTTTAAAATTTCTACCAAGTTGTCAGGCATAGACCCCCTAGAGACCCCATTCAAACCTCTATGTAATAAGTTAAGTTAGAAATTTGGTACTACAAGTGACAGTTCATAGATATAGAAAAGCTCAGACTTCAAACCATGCAAGTTTATTGTAACTCTTTACCCATCTCCACATCAGTGCCAGCAAATTCACCCTTTGAGAAAAACTCAAAATTTTTTCTGCCAAAGATTAAGCAAAATTATCAGAGTGAAAATTTGCAGTTAAGGTTAGCTTAATGCCATAAATGTTTATTAGGCATTTCACTAGACTATTATCTTCTGCAAGGTGTGCTATATAGCAATCACTAGTAGCATTGTATTATCAAATACAAACAGAATGTAACCAACATGTCTTTAATTATATAATTACATGAATGTTAAAAATGGTTTATGTGTCATGCTTACTGGTTATGATAAATATCTTTTCATATGATCAAAGCTTGTTTAAATGTAAAACTAAAATAATTTAGTTTAGAAATTATAATGATCATCAGAAAAATTACCTAGTGATCATGAAAAATACTTTGCTGTTTTGCCAAATTTCAAGGTTTATCTGCATACATAGGAAGACATTTTTACTTTATAGAAAATGCTTTTCATACATCAATAGCCCTTTGGAATTTATGGCAACAATCTGGTATGAGCCGTAGATTAACACACCTTTACATCTCTACATGAGGTGTTCAGTTAGAAAAGGGACGATATGTGACATGGGACAACATTTCATGTATGTGAAATACTCAGGTTTAATACCATTCCAGTCAAATTGTCAAAATAAAAGCTTCATGGATCATAAGACTCAAAATCACAGGTTATAGTAAACAGCTTCTCATGTAATCAATGTTAGTTTTCTCAAATCTTAAACAATATGTAGTATAACTGTCCAATGATTGAATGATCAATGATCATAAACTGAAAAGCCCCAAACATTTGTTTATGATAAAGTAAATAATAGTATGGCACCTTATGGCTACAGATTTTTTGTCCATTGAAATATATTTGCAGAAATGTAGGATTTCGCTGCCATATAACGGCCACGATTCACCAAGCATTAAAGAAATCATAGCTAAAAGTCCTTCGGCAACAACAATTTTAGAAGCATCAATCTGCTTACCATACGCCATATTAACATAAATCGCATCACACACTCGCATAAATTGACTTTGATATATTGCATTCATGCATACACTTCACTTGTCCTTTACTTACGATTTTGGATGTAAATTTCTGCTGATAAAACTCAAAACAATGTTGGCTTTCTTTTGAACATCAATGACTGAAATGTCGCTCGCGAGATCGTCTTTGCCAAGCATTTACAATTCATCCATAAATTTTTCACCCTCTTGAAAAATTCCCAGTTTGGAAAGCAGCATTCATGTCAACATATGAATTTGTAAAAGATTTCCATAAATTCCATCTGATTGTAGTTTAGTTTCTATCATGCTTCTGAAAATTACTATGAATGATCAAACATTCAATTCAGACATTGTGCTTGACTATGTTAGTTCAGTTGGCTATCAGTCGAAATCGGTCAAACCAATCACAGTAAGACAAAAATTCAAATGAACCAATTGTAAGATAGCAATTGGACTCCCTTATAGGTCCGGCCACCCCTATTATCGGTCGAGATTATTCCAGACTGTCCACTGATCTGGCCATTGACCAATAAAATAGCGTTTCTGGCGTTCATAGACTCCTTTATAAGTCGAACCAGTCAAGCCACCCCGCTTATCAGTCGGTTATTCCCATTGAGCTCTATAACTCAATAACCAGATTGAGTTCTATTATAGAACTCAATGGTTATTCCAGGTCAATTAAAATTCAACTGATCTGGTTACCAAGGAGATATTCATTGCATTAGTCATTAGTTTTCAATAATAAATAATGCTGGATTTTTATCACGAAGTAAATGCGATAATAAAGTAAGAATAATTAATGATTTTTAATTAATATGAATAGGTAATTTTTGAATTTCAAACATCAGTCGCGCGACGGATTTGACATACTCTAGATCCGCCCCTGCCAAACTCCTGCACCAATCTCCCGAAGTTTACAAGTTCGACAACTTTGAATTGATAAAATTTGAAAGTTTTTGCTTATATCGGATGCTGGAAAGCGACGAATGATGTAGAAATATATTTTTAGGCCATGTCATCTCGACATACGAACCGACGCAAAAGGCGTCGAAGTCGTTCAAGATCATCAATTTCTGATCAAAAAGACAGCGCAAAAAGATATCGTGAGCGTGATGGTGGTGAAGACAGAAGGCCTGGGTCTAGGAGAGAGGATAATAGACGAAAGGAGACAAGAAGAAATACTAAAAATCATGAGAGGAATAGACAGGAGTATGAAAAACAACGTGAAACGAAACATCAAAATCACAAGTATGTTATTGATAGTATTTTAGTACAATTCCAATGCATTACTTAATTCCATCTTGAACATCAACTGATGAAATTGGTTTCATTCAATAGTTTGTATTATTTATTATACATTTTCATTGATATTTCTTTCAGTTTGAATGTAAATGACAGTGAAGAACAAGCTAGTCCTAATAAAGAATAGCCCAATTTCAAGCTATCAGGAAAGCTTACCGAATATAAAAACACGTATAAGGTAGGTTAACATATATACTTAGTACTGATAACCAGCTCAAATATTCGGATGCGTGTGGACGAAAGGCTTATCCGCAATTTTTTTGTTGCAGATACGAAACTATCCGTATACGTGTAAACGGGGCCTTCGTCCTCGTTTGGATTGCAAATTTGCCATTTATAGGTTCCTTGGGGATCGATTATTGCTGAATTATGCAAATTATAAAATGTCAACTGATTTCAAAGATGACCACTTTGATACACCGTGTAGATTTTGACATTAACCGGGCTAACAACAAAATGTTTTGAATGTCGTTCATTTTACTGTTTTATTCTCCAGACTACTCGTTCCTTTGTCAATTCTTCTATTCACCAGCCTTTCTATTGTCACGCGTTCTTTTGTCAACTGGTTGCATTCGACGCCCGATGCATTGTCCAAAGTCTGACACCACCTAAATAAAATACAAGGGCTGTCACAATTAATATGAACTTTGGATGCGACAATAAAGGGCTGAAGCATGCTGGTCAACCGGTGAATTTGGACACAAAAAATAGGACCAAATATTGAGAGGACTGTATAATTTAACAAGTTGGTAAAATTTGACTTGCCGTATTTTGTAGGCTGTTAGAAAGCCGATTGCGATGAGCATCGAGAACAGACAACGAGAACAGACGAGCACATACTTTAGGGAAACAATTACGTAATTGCAAGAAATCATCTCTCAATGTCTACGTGAGTACCTTGGTTGCAACACTAAAAAGTTCAAGACTTTATATATAAGTACAAGCTTCGTAGGTGATCACAAACATCTCGTCTGAGCGAGTAATACATTAAACTTTGATGCACCGTATTTGTATTTAGTTCAATACTAGAGACACTAAGGAGTGAACGGTGTATCATAGTCTTCACTAAACGTTCAAAAAACAAGATGTAGTAGTTATCTCAAACAAATGGCACCTCATATTCATATTGTTGGAATATAACAGCTGAAACTCAAAAATACTAAAAAGTAGGCAGGACTTCAAGACAGCACATAAATTAAGCGATCAGTATCCAAAATGTTACGACAATTAGTGGGCCTGTTAAGTCTTAACTTAAGAGAAGTGTCAAAGGAAGATCGAGACAGAAATTTGATTTTGTAGCATTTTACACAAAATTATTATCATTGTTGTCGTTGAACTTATTTTTATTATTACGAAAACGAATGACTTTGGGGCTTCACTAATGATGTTTTTATAAAGCTTATTAACATCTCGTATAGTTTTTATGTATGTTGAATTAAAACTGTGTTCATGCATTGTTACAACATGCACGTATTGCGTATCGTTTTATTTTTTCACTCGCAACCCAGATGCTCGATCCGCCATGACTTTATCATTCCACATTTTAACCAGACACACATTCAGCTGGGCTAATCGAGGACAGTGTTTGGTATTTGCGTACTATAATAGTTACCAAAGAGCAGAACGAAGTTTACGGCAATGCAATCTCGAATATATTACTTACATATAAATCGTGTTTCATTATACTTGTCATTAGTGTCACACGCACATGAAACAATCTATGAAAGATTTTGATTAGTTAAAGAACTTTGTGTCAGCCACGTAATTTATATAATCTCGCGACAGTGCAGGAGAGCCCGAATATTAAACTTGCGTTTAACTTAAGGTACGTTTACACACAACGATTTGTCGGGCCGACACTGATGCCACATTATGTGTTCATGCCATATTTGGAAAGACTCAAAAAATGGAATGAAAATCTGTAACAAACTACAGATTTGTTCTATTGAGTTCTATAAGACATGGAGGGGAAAAGGGGTCTGGACCCGGTTGTCAAAAACATGGTGGTAATGGCGGATTTTGGTGGTCAAAACTTCCACCTTAAGAATTTTTTTCAATATTCACTCCCTCCTGATTTCTAATACTGTTTAAATGAATGATAACAAGCGAAAAAAAGCAATTACGATACTGACAGCATATCATGTGAAAATAATGCTTCAGCATTGCGTGAAAAACACAGTACACACACATCAAGAAAGTCGACGGCTGAGAAACGCATATTTTGGCTGTAACATTTAAGTTATTTCATGAAATTTTAACCTTTTAAAATTAAAAATCAAACGGCATTAGTAGACTTGTCAATCTCGTCAAACTTATTCATTATTTCATGCTTCTGTGTGTTTGACTGTTTGTAAACAGTTTGGTGCTAATATTTTTCTTGCTCAATTGGATAAATCACTGTTAAAATGTTCCTAAGGAAGCGAGAAAATGTTTGATTCAGTACTACGACATAAGTCAACTGAAAATTTTCCATGGATAAGTATCACAAGTGTATTGTCATTACCTGATAAATCTACTGAAAATTCATAAAAAAAGTATGTTGAACTAGAAGAGCTACAAAAAGGAAAAAACTCAAAACACCATGATGATACTGTTGGTTGGAAATTTGTAATTTGTAAACTGCTTGGCAGAATCTTGGATCTATTACTGAACAGAACTACATTAATTTTTCATTGAAATTACAAACTTGGAAACTAGTTTGGAAACTAGGAAAGTGCATTGGTTTCTCTGACAAAAACACTCTGTCTATTGCTGCATAAAGGCAAAGTAGTTAATTGACAGTGTAGGTGAAGAAATTTAGCAAGTTCTATAGATATTATTGTGCAAATTTTACAGTTTTGCTTGAACAACTTACAGCTACCAATACTAATTATTTATTTGTACAAACTAACAATTGGGAATTAAATGATAAACAACTTAATAAATCTTTGTATTTTACATCAAGCCTTTGAATTTGTTCCTTTTATCTTTAGGCAAAAAACATATTAATGAAAGACTTACAAATCAAGTTTCACGAAAATAGTATTTTGTACAAAGAAACTAAACATAATTGGAAAGGTCACATGTTGAAGACAGATTTTGATCTTTTTGCTAGGTTGCTTGACCATGAGCAATTTAAATTTGTTTACAATTTGTTTAAAGAATGCTTTTTATTGATTTCTACTAATTCTTCATAAAACACAAAGAAGTTTTTTGTCATCTAACTTTGCTTCTTCTACATTCAACTTTATTGTAACCAATGCATCTGATGTGAATTTGTGGATCACCTGGAATCATACCACGTAACGATTTGGTGAAATGTGACAATAATATGTTTGATTTTTCATGCATATTAATAATATAATCACAAGTTACTGTGAAAAAAAATTTCAAGATAGAAACAAATCTTAGCACATTGTTCATTACACTTCTTTTATCTTGGTTTTGAAGTATTAACCTGTTTACTATAACAATAAATAATTCACTTACAGTAACGCTAAGTAGTACTTTAAAACTGTTTGCATAAATCCAACTTTCCAATCCCATTATAATTTTCTACACTATACAGTCAGTCAAATTGAGGAGGCAAACAGTTTAATAGTTATTTTTATTATGCGGCATATACCATAGTTCTCATTAATTTGCATTGCACTGCATTCAACTTCAACACAACTCTGTTGTAAACTTTCCTTCATCTTTAAAAAATAAATATGATCAATTTCTGCCCCATTTTTGGGAGGTAAACTGAATTCAAATCAGGAGAGTTTAGCTTGATCATGATACAAGATGGATGCAAAACTCGATAAAAATTGGCAGCTTCGCCACGTCTGGCAGCGATAAAGTGAAGAACAAACAAGACTAGACCAAAATAACTTTAAATTAAAACTTAATAGTAGAAACACTCTTCAAGTATCGTGTTAAAAACAAAATAGTAAAACTACTACTGTGCTACTTACCGGAGTCATGAAATGTTTCCTTTTCTGTCGCTATTTCAGCATCCGCAATCCACGGAAGTTGGCAGATTGTTTAATAAATAAAATTTTAAAAAAGTGTTTGTGTTAGGAAAATAAATAGTTTTAATATTTTCTATACTTGCAATGGTGGTGTTCAAATCAGGGTGGAAGACAAAATTTTTATTTCATGAGCCCGCGTCTTTCCGCTGCCTTTGACCACCAAAATCCGCCATGTTTTTGACCACGGGCCGCGCGCTAATAATTTATAGTAATTTTGTTGACGTGTCCCTTCTAGGTCTTATAGAACTCAATGAGCGACAACGACAACAAACTTCCTCGTGCCATTCCCTTACACAGTCAAACTTCGTACTCGTTGTCGTTGTCGTACTCTTGCTAAATCTCTCTATTGATTTACTTTGCATAGAACAAGCAAAACAACTGGTCACAAATTTCTTGTCCAGTAATATTTATGCCATTGAATAACATTACCATCTGTTCTTCAACAATACTTCTGTCAAATTCAACAATCCATTGTAACACTTCTGCAAAAATGTTTCCCAACTTAATTAACACTTTAAGATGTCATTTATCCATTTTTCAATATGACAAATCCTAGAAAATAGTTGCTTTGATCAGTTTATTCTCCTAAATATTATGCAGGTTGCCTATGCATTTTTGTTCACTGGTAGGAATGTCTATACACATTGATTTTTGAGCAAAATATGCAATGTAGAAAGTATACAAAAATTAGACATTACTTATAAAACTATACATAGTAGTCATGAAAATACCATTTGAGGCTTAGCAATATAAAAGTCATGCTTAATGGAGTGTTCTGCTTTATTATTATGTTGCAAAACTTGCGTACATTTAGTTCAAACGGTAATCCAGGAATGGGAAATAATGCAGAAATCTTTATTGTAACAAACACGAACAGTCCAAGTATAGTTTAGATTTATTAATGCGATTTAGTGATACATTGGCATCGGGAGAGTTCATTTCTACAACCACTAATTTGAAATTAGCCGTTTTAAAACGCTTATAATAACGTTACACTCATGATGATGGAAGTATAACTAATCCAATCTATTTCCAGGGAAACGTGATTAGGTCAAAACATAGTGGAGTGCTTTAAAGGTATTAAACTGGTATTAGTTTGTATGGGGTCGTCCATCGTGAAGGTGAGCTGGTTGCTTAAAAAAATGTTGCAAACTGAAGACGTTGGTCATTTAAAAGACAGGAAATTTGACAACATCGTCGGTCAGGCAAAAATGCAGTGCCGAACTGTCTTTTAAGGAAACCGGTAAATTTCCCAATGCATCCCTCACTTATATGCTCGTTGGTGTCCTTTTTTCAAAAAATACTTATGAGGAAACACTGGTAAATTTATTGACAAAAAAAAACAGAGAAAACGTAATATTGCTGCAATTCAAAATATTAAAATTATTTACAGTTTGAAACTAATTGATTAGCGTTTTTTCTTATTAAAATAATTTGTTTTACCGCAAAGTATTAGGCTCAAGCAACTGTCTTCGATTGGCCCAGTGCTTGGAGCATGGTGCAGTTTTCAAAAAAATGAAATGAGCAGAATCCTAATTTTTGGTTTATTATTCATCCAATTTATTTATTTTTTTCTCTGTAATTCAGGTAGCCGTCAATAATTTATGCTTGATAGCACAAGGACTTCCATTCTTCCTCCCCCTGGGGAAGCAAATCGTTCTCTACGAGAATATATTAAGTCTCGAACCACAACATCGTGGGTTGAATGAGAAACTTGAAGATTTTGCAGAAAGTTTGATAAGCAATAAAGATTAAAAACGCTGCTGAGTTAGTCATCCTCTGATGGCACAGCGCCAATGAGGCCAATGAAATATTTGGCTAATCCTTGTGATTAAAAAATTATTTTCACAACATGCTATATTCGTTTATTTTCCAATGTTGTTGTTGGGTATATACACACAATACACGATGGCTTTTTTAAGAATAGGTATTCACCTTATTCACATTTCATACATGACCTACTTTAGGACTCAGACTAGGAATTCAGGATAGTTCAGCAAGTATGTGATAAGACATGAGCTCAGCCGTTTGAAGTTACACTCTCTATTTCCAAACAGAAATTTGCAAGTGGAGGTGTCAGAGATGCATAACATTGCCCCATATCAGGCTTGAAGCCAGGAAAATATGTGCTAAAAAAGTTCGAGAAGAAAAAAATGGGGACATTAAGCAGCTGTTTAAATCAATTGAGGAGCACACAAGAAAAGCAGCGCAAATGAAAGCACTAGTTAGGAACTTTGCCAAAACATTAGCAAGCGAGGCTTCCATTGAGTATGGTCATGCTCTAAATTACACAAATGGAGGGCTTTATAGTGAGTTTGTAACATTGAAAAATTATGTAGAGGGTGAATTTCAAAAGTATGTGAGCAACACTGGTCAGGTTTGTGGGAGTTGTGAGGTAACACTGAAGGCAGAATCATTCTGTCACTATACCTATGAGAAGTCTGGACAACAGCTAATGGTTTTGGACATCCAGGGAGTAGATCATAGTTTGTTTGATCCAGAGGCTGCAATTTCAACTCTTATTGATGATATTGACAGGACAATTTTCTTTTGCTATGGCAACCTTTCGACAGATGCCATTGATAGGTTTAAGGTAGAGCATGTTTGCAACAAATTTTGCCTTATGCTTAAGCTCAAATAAATGTAGATAATATAGTTACGTTTTGACTGACATTTTAAATCAAGTTTGATTGACGGTAATAATGTTTTTGTTCAAATTTCTTGATCAAGTTCAGTTTTCAAATACGATTTTAATAAAGCGAGTTTCTATTGTGTCTTAAAAAATATTCACATCAACATGACTCTTTAAGTATAAATAAGCTTCCTTAGCATCACTGGGATTAATTTCATGTATTTGGGGCAAATTCTTCTTACACTCTTCACCAACAGCTGGTCTTAAATAATCATCATTGTCTTCCAAAACATTTGATAACTCAGAAACCTCAAGCAGTTGTTCTTCTGTAATATCAATTCCACATTGTTCACCACCATACTTTTCTGGAAAATGGAATATGTGTTCTTGAATTCCTGCTGGCAGTTCTACTACTGTGAAATTGGCACCACATGAGGCACCACATTCAACACAACATTCATCACAACATTCATCACCACACTCAACTAAAATTTATCATTCAAAATGATAAATTGAAAAATCGTCTTTAAAACACGTTTTCCATCAAATACAACAGTAAAAAACAATTCTTAACTGTTTAATACTCTTTTACTGTCCTTAACCATCACAAAAAATGTATAAAAGTCGAGAAATTTAAGAAAACACTAAGCTTTATATTACAGTGTACTTTCCATTTCTCTTAATTAGCGTATAATTTAAAAACTGTATGACGTAACCGTATGACGTTACCTGCACTTAAATCTTGCCTTATGACTTTAATATAAAACTTAGAATATAAAATAATATAAAATATAAAATAGTATAAAATAATATAAAATAAGCTATCATGGCTTAATTGCCATCAGGTTGTAAGGGGCAGACACAGAAAAATTATTTTCTGCGGGGGTGAACAACCGCAGAAAATAATTTGGCGAAAAATCCTCAGATTTGCACTGGTAAGGGGGCGATTCCTAAGATGAAAAATAAAAATAATCTTAATTTGATCGGTTAAACGGAATACTTAAAACAAAAAGAGAAAATAATTATGAAAAAACAGCAAAAAATTCATTGAGAAAAAATTTAGGGGCTTAAAATAAGTCCTCGTAAAAAAGTTTCTTGTTTTAATGCCTACCCAAAATTTGGATATTGGTCCAGCTAAAACTTACGCATATTATATGTTTTATTCCGTCGTTGCTTGATAATGAAGATGTTGAATGTATATAAAGATGGTTACTATTAAAAAATGATACAATCAATGAAAGTATACAGTAAATAAGATAAGAAATGCTTTTGAAGTACCTTTTTTGTATAAAAAAACAAAAGGAAGCGCTTGCTGTGCTTTTTACCAAAAAATATTTTACTTAACGCCTTTAGACTATTGCAAAAAGTTCAGCTTAATGGTTTGAATTATGAACAAAAGCTGTGAGAAATATCATAAGTTCGTCATTTATACTTAGTTTCGCATAACAAACTCATTTTTTTTCTCTGAGTGTGAATTATGCAGATCAGGTATGATTATTAATCTCTAATACTCGTCTGTGTCTCTGGAAAGTACAACTGAGAAACAAAAAATGAAAAATGTTTCATTGTTTTCCATATACTTTAGCGCAAATTTTGCTTTTCTTCTCCGCAGCAATTGTTTTGTTTGCGTCCTCCTCTCACAAAATGCTGGTGATATAATTCTCACAAATTCCTGAAATAAAACCGTTCATTGTAAAGTGGTATATGTCCTGAATATATAGCAATATGGCTATAATTTTATCAAGCTTTTACGCAAATCATTAAGTTTTTCCTTCAACAAACGGTGTTGTGCTTCGAGTTTTGGAATCGATTCGTAGAAAACGCTTGGTCTAACTCCAAAAAAGAACATCCACATATTCCCAATGAGCAGAGTGAGCCCCCCAAACTGCAACAAGTCAAACAAAGACTGACTCGATTCTTGATATCGCTTGTACAGGACACAAGAGGAGAAGGCAAAACCTGGATAATAAAATGTGTTTGCAAATGTTAAGATGAAAGATAATAAAAATGGCTTAACTGAGCACTGGATGCAAAGAAAACGAATACAACAACTCAGATATAAATCCAACCTGCAGTACGCATACCACGTGACACCCATTTAATGATGTTCATTTTCTCAGCGAGCTTGTTAATAGCTTTTTCTGCTCCGTTCAATCTCCGGCTGCACAACTCAATCTCAATTTTTGCTTTCCTGACGACTTCGTCAAACTCTCTTCCCACAATGCAACCGAAGTTTTCACTGTCTAACATTTCTTCAAGCAACCTACTTGCGTCCTTAATTAACGACTCTATAGTAGCCTGGTGCTCTTTGACATTTTCCAAACAATTCATGATGTATTGACCTTCCTCTGGAAACGGATCTTTTTCCATGTTTAGAAATGCACAAGCTATTTCTAATATTAGGAAGATGAGCGCATTATTCCCCAATTCTGAATAATAAATGAAATGTAATGTACGCTATTTTTTCCAACATAGTAAACTTTTTGACCATGAGCATTCAGTAAATATGCTTTTCCTTTATGCGCTGTTCATGCTGCAGTCTAACCTCCCGTCCCGTTAAGCCTGGTTTCCACTATTGGTTTAACGCGACAAACACGACAGCGATTAACTTTAATCGCGATAGTCCCATAGGAGAACGTGGTAATAATCGCAATAAACGGCGACTAACAATCGTGACAAACGCGATAAAATATCAAAAAATTTTGATATTTTTTTCGCGTTAATCGCCAAAATGACGTCATCTTGAATGAAAATTTAGGAATTTAAGATGGCGAATCCAAAAACGTTGTTTTCTTTTATTCGATTCCTTTCTACGGCGTCGCCGTCGCCTTCATAAAACATAAGCTACTGCAATTACTATCAGATCGTGTTTTTTTACTGATGCCATTTCTCAAAATAATCGCCATCCGACATAATGTAAACAACACGTCTAATCGCGCAACCATTGCCAAGAAAAGTTATCGCTATCGCTTTTATCGTGATAAACCAATAGTGGAAACCAGGCTTTAGCAAACACCCTTAGGACCACGACTTAATTGATGTTTTCTTGCTAAATGCATGCTGGTATAAATGTCGTGTAGACGTTTGACTATAGTGATTTCTTCAAAACGTGAAAACAAAAAGTCATAGATATAAATTAAAGTCATATATATAAATGTATAAAATAAAATAATGACAAGTTTTATCATACAAGTATTGAATTTTGCATGTGCGCAATTAAATAGTGAAATAAAAACCATATGCCTAGAATTGGAAATGTGGAGTTCTTCACTAGTAAAAATGCGTACCGTTAGTGCTAGCTTTAGCGCCTTAGCGCTAATTTCATTTTCCCGATTTTTAATACGGCGTTTATGCGGGAGTGGTGCATAAGTAGGAGCGGCGCTTATTAAATTTTTTATTGCCCCAAGCAAATAACGAGTGCACAAAACCTACCTTTATGATGTTTTATTATATAACTTAATGAAAATAGTGTCACATAGGCGCAGAACAAGGTTGTCATAAACTTTAAAGTTTATATATTTTTTCCGAGCGCCGCACTTAGTTACTCAGAAGCGGCGCTTAACCGAGAGTGGCGCTAAATAACTTTTCTCGATTCTGAGTGCGGTTTTTCACAGAGAGCTACGCTAAAGAGAGAATTTAATCAGGTTGTGCAATAACAAAGGTTAAGCGTAATTTACACGAGCAAAGTTTCTGTGGCAAAGTTGTCTTTGGCAAAGTTTTTTGCTCGTGTAAATAACGACATTTGACAAGTATTTCTATGACAAAGTCATTTGTTTCTATTAAACCATATAAAATGACCATGCAGCTTCACGTCGAAAAATGTTATTGTATTCCTCGGACAGTTCGTTGTATGACTGGTAAGTTGATGGTATTGTCAGTAGAGGAGCACATGTGTGCGCAAAAGGTCGACGTGCGTTACCAGATTCAACACTAAATGCAACCTCGATTGAATCAACTGCAATGTTGCTACCAGTAACATACTGGAGAAAAACACTAATAACGTTGTCGTCAAGAGATTTAACAAACCGCTATAAATGAGAGAAGCATTCCCATTCGGCATCAGAGGCTGAGCTTGAAAGCAATAGCTTGCAAACCTTTTCTGGTTTGGCTTTTTCCTTCATAAAACTCACCAAACTCTCAACAGTTTCAAATTGCTTAAAACGTTTCAGTTGCTTCAGGATCGGTGACCATGCATTAGCCACGTATTTTGGACGCTGTATTATTTCTTGATGAGCTAACTCCTCAATAATTTTGGCATCGAGCTCTTTTAATCACCCTGCGGCACTTGTAACTTGAAAGCACGTCAGCTACATCTTCGTCCAATGACGGGTCAGGGCATTCATCACTGATACTTCTTTTTAAAGTGTCACTTTCGTCCTTTGATATATATTGATGAAAAGACTCTACTAGCCAATCCTTAGGAAGCGCGTCCTCCGAAAAAAGACAAGAAGCAATAAATGCACTGGACAAAGTAACAGGAAAATATCCAAAGTTAATAAATCCTGCAACAAGAATACGAGCAATACTTTTCCATTCACTCTGTTGGTAGTCATGACGTATAGCTGGGACTTTTTCGGAAGCACCAGTAGCCAGTGAGTTATAAAACTAACTCCAAAATATGCTAAGCGCCTCTCGTTTTACACCAGAGCCTCTTCCGTCTAGGCAACACGACAAAATACTTTTGTCCTTGAACGCAATAATCATGTCTGCTAACACATTGTGGCGGTTAATGGCAATTTCCTTAACCAAGCGATTGTTTTCCTGAAGCTGATTACCACTGTACAATTTACAATCTGCATCAATATTTACGTCTCCATCATCTTTCAAATCAAATAATATAGCACTTTTACAATCACAAAAACAAAGATTTTATCAGGCATACAGTAAGTAACAAATCTATTTTTATAACACTTTTGGCAAAAGTGAGTGATTGATGTCTGCAGATAAAATTTATCACGGTTTAATAATATTAATAATAGTATTAAAAATAATACCAATAATACTAATAATGCAAGTACTAATAAGGATACTGATGGAAAAATGCTAGGGTAGTTGGGATACAATTAAAGATAAAAATGTTCAACTAGTTTGTATAGTTTCTTTGGCATACTCTATATAAATAAAAATAAAAATAATACTGACGATGATGATGATGATGATGATGATGATAATGACGATGATGATGATGATGATGATGAATATTGTGGAAGACATTAGGAAGATATAAGAATACATTTAACAAAAGTATTTCAAACAACATGGTTTTAGGGGCTTAATTGTTTTTATTATAAACTATTTAATGTAGTAGTGATTATTTGATTCTTTAACTGGGTCAATAACTTTAACAATGTCTGACTCATTTTATTTTCATATGCATGGAAACATCAGTTACCTTGTAAATCAAATGGTTCTTCCAAGTTTATTTCAAACAATTCACACTGGTTGTTTTGCATTTCAGCATCATCAAGCTGCTTATCATTAATGGCTTCATGTTGCTTCAAGGGTTCATCTATGACCCCAGTAGCTTGATTTATTTCTCCAAATTGAGCTTGATTTGCTTGATAAATTACAATATATGAATAAGTGTTTATGACAAATACTGAAGTATAAACATTAAACAATTTTGCTCCTTTCAATGTATAAAAAGCTTTATATTATATATTTTAAACTTTTTTCATCCCTAGAACATGTATATATATACTGCTATAGATTTCTCAAGAGATTTTACTCCAAAACAATAAAAAAAAGAATATTTTCTCAAATCCCACCTTGAAAATTGTTAATTAAGATTTCATTAAGACTTGAATCATTTGATAACCTCCATAATTCATCGTCCTCAACATCGTCAAACACATTTTCTGGAAGACTATACCTTTTACGTTTCTCTTTATTTGTAGACTGATTTAGGATTTGTCTACAGGGCCTAATATAAACTGGTTTGTTGTTGCTAAAGATTCTGTTGATTACAGAACCATTTAAGTATTGACCTTGAGCTAATGTAGGTTTGAGAAGTGTTGTATGGAGAGAATGCACAATCTCAATTTCCACGTCATCAGGCAGGGTTCCTTGAAAAGCTTGGCGTATTTCAAGTTCTACGTCAATGTCAGTCCACTCTTTGTGAAATTCAAACGCACAGATGATGTGATCATTTTCCTGCAGAAAAACTTTTCCTCCTTGATGAGGTACATTCTTGTCATCTGGACATGATAGTAAGATAATATCACGCGAGAATGGCCCAGTACTAACTTTTTTCGACTTAGAACATTTTCTCCAACGATTTGATCTCATAGTTGACCGTTGGTCACCGAAATATCTTCTGGTATTGTAGGAAGGAGTTGCCAGATGTGAAGAGGAAGCTGTGACGGATGCATGATTTGTGCAGTGCGACTGCGTTGTATTACTTGGTTGATTTACTTCCATACCTGATGATAATGAATGTTGTCCAAACGTCTTTCTTACTTCATTCTTAACCGAGTCGTGGACTTCAACACTAGCATAGTTATTGGAAGATGCCCCGGTACTTGCCAAGGCATCCGAAAATTTTTCGATGCGGTTAAATATTTGCGAAAGTATCTCTCTCGCACCTGATAAAGATTCAGTCGCCATATTGTTTTTAATGAGCCTATAAACGCGGAAAAAATTGGTGCGAAAAAAATTTCGACTGCCATAAAAATTCTCGACTGTAAAAAAATTCTCGACTCCAAAAAAATTCTCGACTGTAAAAAACATCTCGACTCCAAAAAAATTCTCGACTGTAAAAAAATCTCGACTCCAAAAAAATTCTCGACTCCAAAAAAAGTCTCGACTACAAAAAAATTATCGACTGCCAAAAAAATTCTCGACTGTCAAAAACATTCTCGACTGCCAAAAAAATTCTCGACTGCCAAAAAAATTCTCGACTGCCCAAAATATTTTCGACTCCAAAAAAATTATCTAACTGGACTATATAACCTGTATTCTCAACAGTAAAAAATAATCTTGATGGAAAAAAATTCTCGACTACTTTTGTCCACTATGGCTTTCCATAACAACATGTCAATGGTGGCATCATCTCGGTGGAGTGACGAGTCAAGGTTAAGTCAATGTTCTGTCGTTCTCTACTGTTGGAATCTTTAAGAAGCCGAGAAAAGTCTTTGGAATTCAAAGCATGAATCTTACCGAAATCGGAACATTAAGAAAACGCAGCAAAATAATAGTTGCGATAGAGCACGCATATTAACGGTATTTGCATTCTCATTGAACATACGGCATTTTTCATCAGTGAAATTTGCATATTATCAATACACTATACGTCAGAAAATTCTGCAATATTATTAAAAACAGTATCGTGATGTACTTCTTCAACAATTTTTATCGTGGGCAAACATGAATCCCGAAGCATCAAGAATATTTCCGTCATAAAGTAACATTTCCGTCAAGAAACTTAATATCTGAGCGAATTTATTTCCTTCCGTTCGAGAGAAAAAAAGACATCACAGAATATGAATCTAGTTCCCTCGTGAGAAAGGTTGCCTTTCATCTTGTTCGGAAAAAAACAAAAGAAAAATTATTGTGTCATCATGAACAAATCAGTTGTATTTTTTGATGCATATCACATATCTATTTTGAAGAGCCTGAATGTCTTCAGCAACAACTTTCACTATAATCTAAAATTCAGTACTAGTATAAAAAGATTACTTCATGGTTGGTTCGTTTGTATGATATTTAATAGGCATTCGTTGAGAAAGATTGAAAATATATTAGCCCAACATTAAGACTTTTAATAAAGCCTTTAAAATTTTTATGTTTAATGCTTTAAGCCATTAAAAGTCTTATCACTCTTATTATATGTTGGGACATATGTAGGATATATATATATATGTTGGGATATCATGTTTATTATAATAATCCGCTTTCCGCCTAGCAAATCTCTGGCCACGATTTTCAAACATATTTACATTTTGTTGTGTTTCGTGTTTATTCGTCACGTATCACTGGTTTTAAAATTTGTTTAATACGAACATAGAGGTGCTTGATCCAGTTTTATATCGAGAATTGTATTGCTTAGAAGTTTTGTACGGATTCTGTAAATTTTATGTATATCGGTGCTGTAACACTGTATGCGACTCGCACGGCCTGGGAAATGTAATACGTACCTACCTGTTAAATTATAGAGTCCTCTCAATATTAGCTCCGTTTCTCTTGGCTCTAATTTCTCACTTTGACTTTCGCGCTCCAGCAAATTTAGAGTCTCAACAAGCGCTTTTAGGTACTGCACTAACAAACCCAAATTTTCATTTTGGTAGTGTTCGACGTTTGACTCTGATAACTGGTCGCCTATAGAACGACACAATCTCCCGACTTCAATGATTTTAGCTCTATAAACAAATGCATTCATAGGCTCGTTTTCATAGCTAGCTTCAGACAGCCATACTGACATTTCCCTGACAGCCATAATTAATAAAAATCAAACTGACCTAGTGGTGGTAATGTTATTTGCTTCAATTTTATACATCAACAAAAATTACCAGCTCTTATCTTAACTGTAATTCAAAGAACCCAATGTTGCATATAATATTAAGTATATTATTAACAATAATTCCTTATTTAGACATAGTTATCGTCCTGTTTGGTTTGTGTTGCTAGGTATGATTGTGCAAAGGAATGTAAGTTATGCCAGAAACGTTTATAAAATGACAATGATGTATTGATGACTACAGTAAAACTGATCTATTAATTTAGGCTTAATTACTTCGTAATTCCAACGAGAAAGTTGTTACATTTCTCCCATGTTATTGTACACTAAAGATTGCTCTCTCTAATCATTTACACTTTATTTACACCATCTCCATTCAAACTTCATTACAACTCCCTTAGATGTCAGCTACATAGAATACGGCCTGAGTAAAACCTCATTCTAAAGCAGTCGATCCATATCTGTAACTAGTAGTGCTTGACAGTTTTGTGCGTAAATCTTCCAAATAATTTTTAAGCGAACGGTGATTGGCTTTAAGTATAGGTAAAGATTCTACGATAACGCTTGCTTTGCTTTGAATTAAGCCAATCCATAGGCTGCCTGCAATCAGGGTAAGCCCACCAAACTGTATCAGGTGCCATGCCGACTTACCTGATTCCAGATATTGCTTGTAGAGGACATAGAAAGTGATGCAATAGCCTAGATTGGAAAATAGGAAATTGAAAAATTCTAGTTTGATTTTAGAAATGAACAAGAAGCCTATCAGGCGTTCACTAGAGCTACAAATTACGACAGCTGCCGAATAGCACAACTAAATTCAAGTCAAGCACATCGTTACATGCGGCAAGTAATTATGTCAATCATATTTCATTTTTAAGTGCCATTAATGACACACACGCGTGAAACGATCCAAGAAAGATTTTGGTTAGCTCAATCTCGCCACATTACCGGAAAAACGGTAGCCAGAGTAATAAAAGTAATAGAAATTTTATTTTGGAACATTTCGATGCTTTATGAATCCTTTTCAAGCAATGTTTACATAAGGAATTTAAAAATGAATCAGAGATTTCACTACTTTGCATATTTGCATAATTCTATCAACAGCGTAGAAATCATACAATTATTTTGTCAATGCATTCTTCTTGTTGGTGTACTCGAGCATAGAATTGCGGAAAATTGTTAAAGTAAATCAATATTACTTTTTTCCAATAACTATTGAACACTTGCTTTCGACTTTTACTAGTAATTTAGTAGTCCATTCAGTGAAGAATTGCTTATTGTTATTTCAGAAAATCATTGAAAAATCATTGTTCTTAAGGCGAAACTGCAAGCTTAAAAGCAATATTACTTCTTGCTACATCTAAAGACTAAGTATAAAAGCTAATGTCTCTGTTGAAATACAACGAATCTGTGTCAAAAAATTGAAGAAAATTGTTTTGGGAATATCAAATAGCAATTAAGGTTCTACGCAATCTGATTGGCTCAAGACCTACAATATAAATAGAAATCGTTGATTGAACGAAATATTTTTAGCTTGTTGCACTAACTATTTTTTTTATTGGTATAGCAATGCTAAATTTGCATGGTTAGTAAATAATATCTGAAGTACGTTATTTCGAAGACTATCAAAATTTTCTCTCTATACAAATTTTTTTGACATAACTGATTTTATGAATTTTTTTCCAGTGACTTAACACAAAATATTTGCGCACCTGGAGTGAAGAATCGGGATATTTCGTCAATGATTTGTGTACTTTCTGCAATGTATACTGAGCTCAAAGTTTGATACATTGTAAGTTGTGTTGCTTTTTTTTATATTTCAAGTTGATCAAAGTACAAAGTTAAAGAAAATTCACCCACCTGTTACTTTGTACATTCCTCTCAATATATGCTCTATTTTTTTTGAGTTAATGTTCACATTTGAAATTTCGTGCTCCAGCTAATCTAAAGTCACATCGATAACATTTGTTAACTCTGTTAACCAACCTAAATTTTCATTTTGGTGGAGTTCGAGTTTTGACTCTGATAACTGGTCGCCTATAGAACGACACATTTTCCCGACTTCAATGACTTTGGCTCTATAAACAATTGTGTTCATACGTTCGCACTGATCGCCAACTTTAGACAGCCGTATTTTGGAGGCCATAATTAAAAATATGAAGACTAACTTAGCTGTGCTAGGGTTAATCAGTTTAAACTGTTACCGTTAATACGAAATCACTTTCTTCATTGTTATACAACCTAGTGTTTGGCATGTATAATCTATTAACAATCAACTGACCTTGTATAGAAATGGAAATATTTAACTAGCTTTTTATTTTACATTTGTTGACAAGGTGACCAAGTCACATGTTTCCTAACGATAGATAATTTTGGGAAACTCCCTTCGCTGTTTGGGCTTTTCCTGTTATGTGGATAACATCATAGAAGTTGATTACATGGAGCTTTTTTAAACCGGGGTTGAGCTCCTCTCTGATCCAAAAAACTTAATTGAAGCATTATGCGCTATGGCATATAAACTCGACGAATGACTGGATTTCTAATATCGCTTGAACACGAAATAAGCAGTGAGCGCCCAATCTGCATTTGAAATTTAAATGACTGAGTTCCTTTTTTTCTGAAATAAATTTATATGCCTTAAAGTGTGCTTAATGCAATGGAATGAAATGACTAAAATGGAAGCGAGCTTAAAATAGGTCTTTTTGCAATGAATATGAATACAATTACAAGACAAAATTCAACCTGCACATTACATGCTGGTAGCGTTCGACTTTTGACTCTGATAACTGGTCGCCTATAGAACGACACAATCTCCCGACTTCAATGATTTTAGCTCTATGAACAAATGCATTCATAGGCTCGTTTTCATCGCCAACATCAGACAGCAATACTGACATTTTCCTGACAGCCATAATTAGTAAAAATCAAACTGACCTAATGGTGGTAATGTTATTTGCTTCAATTTTATACATCAACAAAAATTACCAGCTCTTATCTTAACTGTAATTCAAAGAACCCAATGTTGCACATAATGTTAATTATATTATCAACAACAATTCGTTATATAGACACAGTTTTAGTCGTGCTTGGTATGTGTTGCTAGGTATGATATGTGGTGCAAAGGAATGTAAATTATGCCAGAAACTTTTATAAAATGGCTATAATGTTTGATGACTAAAGTAAAACTAATCTATAAATTTAGGCTTAATTACTTCGTAATTCCAACGAGAAAGTTGTTGCATTTCTCCCAATATTATTGTACACTAAAGATTGCTCTCTCTAATCATTTACACTTTATTTACACCATCTCCATTAAAACTTCATTGCAACTCCCTAAGATATCAGCTACATAAAGTACGGCCAGAGTAAAACCTCAATCTAAATCGAATAATCCATCTCTGAAACCAGCAATGCTTGACAGTTCTGTGCGTAAATCTTCCAGATTCTCTTTAAGCGAAAGGTGATCGGCTTTAAGTTTAGATAAAGATTCTTTCATAACGCCTGCTTTGCCTGGAATAAAGCCAATCCATTGGCTGCCTGCAAACAGGGCAAGCCCACCAAACTTTAACAGGTCCCATGATGACTTACCTGATTTTTCATATTGCTTGTAGAGGACATAGAAAGTGATGCAACAGCCTAGATTAGAAAATCGTCAGTTAAAAAATTCTAATTTGATTTTAGAAATGAATAGGAAGCCTATCAGGCGTTCACTAGGGCTACTTGCGAACAATGTTTGGTTGTATTTGCAAATTACGACAGCTGCCGAATAGCACAACTAACTTCAAGTTAAGCACATCATTACATGCGGCAAGAAATTATGTCAATCATATTTCATTTTTAAGTGCCATTGATGACACAAACGCGTGAAACGATCCAAGAAAGATTTTGATGGGCTCAATCTCGCCACATTACCGGAAAAACGGTAGCCAGAGTAATAAAAGTAGTGTAAATTTTATTTTGGATCATTTCGATGCTTTATGAATCCTTTTCAAGCAATGTTTACATAAGGAATTTAAAAATGAATTAACGTAAAATGGTTTTGATTTTTAAGTATCACGATTGTAAATAATTTAAACAACTAATAAGTGAAATTTCATGGCTTGAAAACGATTCATGAAACATCGAAACTTCGCAAAATTGAAATTTCAAAGGTGACTGAACAACAGGGCAACATAGGAAACAAAGAAATTGACCCTGGACGCCATTGAAAGGACATAAATCCAACCTGAAGCACGCATACCACGTGACACCCATTTAATGATGTTCCATTTCTCAGAGAGCTTGTTAATAGCTTTTTCTGCTCCGTTCAATCTCCGGCTGCAGAAATCGATCTCCACATTTGCTTTCCTGACGACGTTGTCAAATTCCCGTTGCTTTGCGTAATCGAATTTATCACTGTCTAACATTTCTTCAAGCAACCTGCTTGCGTCTTTAATTAACGATTCTAAAGTAGCCTGGCGCTTTTCGACTTGTTCCAAACAGTTCAGTATTCTTTGACGTTCCTCTTTGAATGGATCTTTTTCGTTGTTTAGAAATTCACAAGCTATTTTTAATATTGGGAAGATTTGCGCATTATTCCCCAATTCTGAATAATAAATGAAATATAATTTACGTTATTTTTGTAACATAGTAAACGTTTTATATTGACCATAAGCATTCAGTAAATATGCTTTTCTTCATGCACTATTAAATAACTACGAAAAATTTCTGCAATCAGCAATTATTTACATTTTTGCTTTTGATTTAATGAGATTGCGCTAAACCTAAAATTATCGTTAAATATACGCAGAGTTCAACATTTTTAAATGATGATTAAAGAAAATTATAAATTTTTTTACACAGATTTTAATTACTTACTCTTTGGAAGAGATATCAACTTTAAGCTTCACGTTCTGTACGCCTGTGTTAAAGTATTTTTATGCCAAATCTACAGCTTTACAAAACATTTGCACAACCTTATTTAACATTAGAGGTTTCACTTTTTTGCATATTTGCGTAATTCTATCAACAGCATAGAAATCATACAATTATTTTGTCAATGCATTCTTCTTGTTGGTGTACTCGAGCATAGAATTGCGGAAAAATATTAAAGTAAATCAATATTACTTTTTTCCAATAACTATTGAACACTTGCTTTCGACTTTTACTAGTAATTTAGTAGTCCATTCAGTGAAGAATTGCTTATTGTTATTTCAGAAAATCATTGAAAAAATCATTGTTATTAAGGCGAAACTGCAAGTTCAAAAGCAATATTACTTCTTGCTACATCTAAAGGCTAAGTATAAAAGCCGATATCTCTGTTGAAATACAACGAATCTGTGTCAAAAAATTGAAGAAAATTGTTTTGGGAATATCAAATAGCAATTAAGGTTCTACGCAATCTGATTGGCTCAAGACCTACAATATAAATAGAAATCGTTGATTGATCGAAATATTTTTAGCTTGTTGCACTATTTATTTTTTTTATTAGTATAGCAATGCTAAATTTGCATGGTTGGTAAATAATATCTGAAGTACGTCATTTCGAAGACTACCAAAATTTTCTCTCTATACAAATTTTCTTGACATAACTGATTTTATGAATTTTTTTCCAGTGACTTAACACAAAATATTTGCGCACCTGGAGTGAAGAATCGGGCTATTTCGTCAATGATTTGTGTACTTTCTGCAATGTATACTGAGCTCAAAGTTTGATACATTGTAAGTTGTGTTGCTTTTTTTTTTATATTTCAAGTTGATCAAAGTACAAAGTTAAAGAAATTTCACCCACCTGTTACATTGTACAGTCCTCTCAATATATGCTCTATTTTTTTTGAGTTAATGTTCACATTTGGAATTTCGTGCTCCAGCCAATCTAAAGTCACATCGATAACATTTACTAACTCTGTTAACCAACCCAAATTTTCATTTTGGTGGAGTTCGACGTTTGACTCTGATAACTGGTCGCCTATAGAACGACACAATCTCCCGACTTCAATGATTTTAGCTCTATAAACAAATGCATTCATAGGTTCGTTTTCATCTTCGTTTTCATCGCCAACTTCAGACAGCCATTTTCCTGACATTTTCCTGACAGCCATAATTAATAAAAATCAAACTGACCTAATGGTGGTAATGTTATTTGCTTCAATTTTATACATCAACAAAAAATAGCAGTTCTAATTATGGCCGTAATCAAAAGAACCCAGTGTTGCATATAATATTAGGTATATTATTAACAATAATTCCTTATTTAGACATAGTTATCGTCCTGTTTGGTTTGTGTTGCTAGGCATGATTGTGCAAAGGAATGTAAGTTATGCCAGAAACGTTTATAAAATGACAATGATGTATTGATGACTACAGTAAAACTGATCTATTAATTTAGGCTTAATTACTTCGTAATTCCAACGAGAAAGTTGTTACATTTCTCCCATGTTATTGTACACTAAAGATTGCTCTCTCTAATCATTTACACTTTATTTACACCATCTCCATTCAAACTTCATTACAACTCCCTAAGATATCAGCTACATAGAATACGGTCTGAGTAAAACCTCATTCTAAAGCGGCCAGTCCATCTCTGCAACCAGTAGTGCTTGACAGTTTTGTGCGTAAATCATCCAGATTCTATTTAAGCGAGCGGTGATTGGCTTTAAGTTTAGGTAAAGATTCTTTAATAACGCTTGATGTGCTTTGAATTAAGCCAATCCATAGGCTGCCTGTAATCAGGGTAAGCCCACCAAACTTTAACAGGTTCCATGATGACTTACTTGATTCTTGATATCGCTTGTACAGGGCATAGAAAGTGATGCAACAGCCTAGATTGGAAAATCGGCAGTTGAAAAATTCTAGTTTGATTTTAGAGATGAACAAGAAGCCTGTCAGGCGTTCACTAGGGCTACTCGCGAACAATGTTTGGTTATATTTGCAAATTACGACAGCTTCCAAATAGCGCAACTAAATTCAAGTCAAATACATCATTTCAAGCGGCAAGAAATTATGTCAATCATATTTCATTTTTAAGTGCCATTGATGACACAAACGCGTGAAACGATCCAAGAAAGATTTTTATTGGCTCAATGTCGCCACATTACCGGAAAAACGGTTACCAGAGCACTTCACAAAAGCAATATTAATTTTATTTTGGAACATTTCGATGCTTCATGAATCCTTTTCTAGGAATGTTTACATAAGGAATTTAAAAATGAGCTAACGTAAAACGGTTTCAATTTTTAAGGATCGCGAATGTAAATAATGAAAGCAACTAATAATTAAAATTTCTTGCCTCGAAAACGATGCATGAAACATCGAAACTTCGCAACATTGAAATTACAAAGGTGACTGAACAACAGTGCAACATAGGAAACGAAGAAATAGACCCTGGATGCCATTGAAAAGACATAAATCCAACCTGAAACTCAAACCTGTTCTTAAGAAATTCGAGGAATACTGTAACCCTCGTAGCAGCACTACTATTCAAAGGCACAAATTCTTCACATATCGTCAAGCAGAAGGGCAGTCATTCAATGATTTTGTAACTGAACTTAAAAAACTTTGTGCTGACTGTGAATTTGATGCACTCAAGGATTCCCTTATTAAAGATATGATCATCTGTGGTGTCACTGATAATGGTCTTCGTGAGCGCATGCTTCGGGAGCCTAAAATTGACCTTAAAAAGGTTGTAGAGCTTGGTCATGCCGCAGAGCAAGCTAAACTACATGCTAGACAACTGGCTAGTCATACCGAGCAACGTGTTGAACTCGTCAACAAATATAAGAAGCAACAACCCCAGGCTCATTCCTCAGGATCATGAGAAAATAGTGGTCAACTGATCAGAAACTGCAAGTTTTGTGCAGGTAGTCATCTACGTGGGAACTGCCCCACGTATGGCCAAAAGTATAACAAATGTCACAGAAAGAATCATTTTGCCAGATGCTGTAGACAGAAGATTGACAAGATAAATAATGATCAAAACAATCCTTTATTTGATTCCTCTGATGACAATGACTTTCTACTAGACAGTATTATTGCCACCGAGTCTGATGTCTTCCCAGATCACCAGGATAATCTACAGGTCAACACAGTAAGCAGTGATGTTGCTACAGGACACTGGTCAGTCACTTTCCATGCTGGGTCCCGTAATATTATGTGTAAAATCGATACAGGAGCCCAGGTAAATGTCTTACCCAAGAATATTTACAAAAAATTAAAGCCTCGTCTAACAATAAAAAGCACAACAACTAAACTGTCTGCCTACAATGGTTCTCCAATACCTGTCCATGGCAAATGCATCATTCCCGTGAATCATAAAGGACAGAAGCACCACCTCTTATTCATCATAGTGGACTCCGATATCACACCCATCATAGGATTGGCTACATCAGAACGTCTAAGTTTGATCAAACGAGTCTACAAGGTAACAGAATCTAATACTCAGAAATCATTTAGTTCAAACACCATTCTTGATTATTATTAAGACTGCTTTGGGGAGATTGGCACCCTAAAGTCAATATACCACATGGAATTAAAGGAAAGTGACTCACCCGTGGTAGTACCCCCTCGTAAGGTACCTTTTGCCCTAAAAGCTCGACTGAAGAATGAACTGGACCACATGGAACAACTGGGTATAATTGAAAAAGTCGAAAAATCTACAGACTGGGTAAATGCTTTGGTTGTCGTCAAAAAGCCCAATGGAAAATTACGCATTTGCCTTGATCCCTGTCCCTTAAATCAGGCTATAAAACGCCAGCATTATCGATTACCCACCACAGAAGAAATAACATCTCAAATGAGTGGCGCCAAAGCCTTCAGTAAACTCGATGCAAGTAATGGATATTGGCAGATAGCAGTAGATGATTCAACCTCTGACCTCCTTACCTTTGGCACAGCGTTCGGGCGATACAGGTTTAAGAGAATGCGATATAGGATTCACTCAGCTAGTGAGATTTTCCTACTTCAAATCTCCAAGATTATTGCGGGCTGCGAAGGTTGTGCCAACTCTCAGGATGATATGATTGTTTGGGGAGAAACTAAAGAAATCCATGATCAGCGCTTACAGAAAGTCCTTGCTCTGATCAAAGAAAGTGGACTGAAATTGAACAGGCAAAATGCATCTTTGGTGCAACTGAATTAACATTTCTTGGTCATGTCATGTCAGCAGATGGAGTAAAGCCGGACCCCAAAAAGTTGAGGCAATCACTGAATGCCGATTTCAACTAAAAAGTTGAGCTCCGGCGATTTATGGGCATGATGAACTATCTGGGAAAATTATTCATAACTTGTCTGACGAAACAGCACCACTCAGAGCCCTCTTAAAGAATGATACCGAATTCGTCATGCAAAAGCCTCAACTTGACTCCTTTGAGAAACTCAAGCGCCACATATCTTCTGTACCGGTTCTGCAATTTTATGACCCAAACCTCACAATTTGCATGCGAACAGACTCCAGTTCAGTTGGTCTAGGTGCAATGCTAGAGCAATGTATAAACAGCACCTGGCGTCCCGTTGCATTTGCCTCCAGAGCGTTAGATTAGTCTGAACAAAACTATGCATAAATAGAGCGCGAAACCCTGTCCGTCGTTTTTGGATGTGAAAGATTCCACAAATACCTTTATGGTCGTACATTTGTGGTTCAAAATGATCACCAACCATTAAAAGCAGTATTCTCCAAAAGCATAGTGCAATGTCCCCACGAATACAACAATTTTTCTTCGCGCAAAAATACAACTTCACCTTTGAATATGCACCTGGTAAAACCATGAAAGTTGCTGATGCGCTCAGTCGAGCATCTCTCAACAGTAAACCAGAGATCAATCCAAAGGAAATGGCTCATCACGTCCACTCGGTCATCAATACACTTCCAATTAGCGAATCAAGACTTTCACAAATGCAACGTGAAACGCGGATCGATCCAGATCTACAGATCTTAAAGCAGTACACAATCAATGGTTGGCCATCCAAAGACGAAATTAACAACACTGTAAAACCATTCTATAACTAAAGTCATGAAATCGTGTACAACAACGACCTTCTTTTAAAAGGACAGCAAATTATCATACCTACCTCGATGCGTTGTGAAATCCGAGAGATTATACATCAAGGGCATCAAGGAATCGAAAAATGCAAAAACTGGGCCCGTCATGCCGTGTATTGGCCAGGGATGAACCATGAGTTAGCTGTCCTCGTATCTCAATGTGCCACATGCATCAATCATCGTAATCGACATCAATGGTAGACATTGATCCCACATCAAGTTCCAGACCAACCTTGGGTAAAAGTTGGCACAGATCTTTTCACACTCTACAGACGAGACTACGTCATAGTTACTGACTATCACTCAAAATTTATCGAGGTAGCTCACATACCAAGGCCAGTGGATTCTCCTTCAGTTGTACGTGGCATAAAAGATCTTCAGCCGACATGGAGTACCAAAATTGTTGTCAGCGGTAATGGCCCTCAATACAGTGCCTCGTCCTTTAAACAATTTGCTCGAGAATGGGACTTTCGACATGACAACACAAGTCCTCACTTCCCTCAATCAAATGGTATCGTTGAACGATCTATCCAAACAGTCAAGCAAACAATGAAGAAAGCTCAGGAAGCTAAGAATGATCCATTTCTCTCACTACTAATATTGAATACAACACCCGCAAATGATGGCAGTTCCCCCGCCTACAAAATGTATCACAGGAACCCACGCACAACCTTTCCTGCAGCAAAAGGTCAACAATCAATGTCACTCCCTCCAACTCTTACGTCAAGGCAGCGTATGATTATCATGCCCGAGACCTATCAAATATTGAGCCGAGCACCACGGTCCGAATTCGAACTAACAACGACAACAGCTGGGCACAAACCGGACAAGTAGTCAAGAAGTGTAAGGAACCTAGAGCATACCTCATCATGAATGAAAAGGGGCACATGGTCCGTAGGCGTCACCTCCTACCAACAAAAGAACCATCTATAACCAAAGAACCATCAAGACCAACTATGATGACCTGCAAACGCTGTCAAAACCTAATCCCGACAAGTCATCAGCACCTCATCAAACATCCCGATACGGCCGACCCATACGTACTCCATCACGATACGCAGACTACAATATGTCGCGAAAGTAAGCAGACCTTGCTTAAAAACAGCACTATAGCACACATATTTTAACTACGTTATGTCATTGATAAAACGGAAGATGTTGCATGTCAATGTCACTCCACATGACCTCCTTGTGAGAGATGAATTCGAGATAGAAATATATAGCACGCGCACGATATATACTAAGAAACCAACGTATAATTGAACTCAAAAATCTAGCATTAAAAACTATTACAATATAGAAATAGAAATATTTAACTAGCTTTTTATTTTACATTTGTTGACAACGTGACCAAGTCAAATGTTTCCTAACGATAGATAATTTTGGGAAACTCCCTTCGCTGTTTGGGATCTTCCCGTTATGTGGAAAACATCATAAAAGCTGATTACATGAGGCTTTCTTAAACCGAGGTTGAACTCCGGTATGATCCATAAAACTTAAATGAAACACTATGCGCTATGGCATAAAAACTTGTTCCTCAGCCGGTGCTAAACTGGTGCTGAGATCGTCGTCTTGCGTGGGTTGTAATCAAATTGAAATCAGTCGAACCTGCATGCGGCTTAGGCGTACACTTGTACTCTGGAGATCAAACAATTTCCATGTATGTATGACCAGCGTCACAACAAGAAATATGTTCCCCTCAAAAAAGTTGTCTCTCCAGGCCAAGTGTCCTTGAAAATATGAGTCCTAGCTTGTAAATTTGTCCCCCCTCATTTTAAACAAGTAATGCTAAACTTTTAAAATAAAAAATAAGTGTTTCTTTCTTGTTACAAATAACTGAGTAAATAATACGGGTTTATTGCGTTTTTCCGATGGTGGAGCACATAATTTCAAAGTAGAAACGTAGTTTTGTATATTGAAGCCGTTTTGAAACACGAAGGAACGCCGAGATATCTAGCTCAATATTTCAGTAATGTGTAATGCGTTTTGATGAAATGTTTGAGTCGTTCAACACAACTTCTTTATAGTAATGCAACTTGCTATAGGCACAATGTAACGAGGTAAAGCTCCGTCTTTCTACGGTCCATCTCTAAAATCTTTAGCGCTTGTTAAGCTTATGAGCAAATTTCCTTCAACAAACAGTGTTGCACTTTGAGTTTTGCAATAAACTCGTAGAAAACGCTCTCTGATCATGGAAATAAGCAAATCCAATGGCCGCCCGCAACCAGAGTAAGCCCGCCAAATTGTATCAGGTCCAATGACGAATTACTGGATTCCTAATATCGATGGAACAGGAAATAAGCAGTGAACGCCCAACCTGCATTTGAAATTTAAATGACCGAGCTCCATTTTTTCTAAAATAAATTTATTTGCCTTAAAGTGTGCTTAATGCAATGGGACAAAATTACTAAAATGCAAGCGAACTCGAAATAGGCCTTTTGCAATGAATACAATTACAAGACAAAATCCAACCTGAACCTTGCATGCCTCGTGATCTCCATTTTCCGAAGAACTATAACTTTCTTCAGACAAAATGAAACATACTTTACGTACATAATAAATATACGTATAGACAATTCAATATACACACAGTAGGAAGATTCAAGGACCTAAAGTCGACGTTGTGTTGTTTTGTCGAAATTCTATACAATGCAGAGTAACAAGTGCAAATTTTCCAATCCGTTAAATTATACAGTCCTCTCAATATTTGCTCCTGCTTTTTGCGTCAACTTTCATATTTGATCTTTATGTTCTGGCCATTTCAGAGTCATGTCAATAGCTTCTACAAATTTGACAACCAGCTTGTTTGATTCATCCTCTCTCTTTCATTTTGGTGGCGTTTGACTTCGTTAGTCGAAAACAACCAGTCGCCCAAAGAACGAGCTAATTTCCCGGCTTCTTTCTTTTCCTCACAATTAGCAGTCGCGTCCATACTTGCGTTTTCATCCCCAAGTTCAAGCAGTTGGTTTGTTGATAGTTGTCTGGCTGCTATAAGAGTCAAATGAATAATATTGAAACAAAATTTTTAATGTAAGTCTTGTTTTATCCGATGCTTTAATTGTGTTATGAATGTCGAGAAGTCCCGTTTGTGGCTGTTATAGACGCCGATGACGTAACGTTATTCAGCAAGACTTTCAATTTTTATATTAAAGGCCGATCTCCACTTCGACCGTACCATAGCGTAACGTAGCAAAACGCGACGTAGCGTATCGTATGCATATACGTGTTACATTCTCCACTTTGGCGGTTTTGACGAACCGTACAGAAACGAAGCATGGCGCGAATTTTGATTATAATCATAACATGGCGGTTGTCAGTAAAACACACTTCTTCTTTTCTTGTTAAAAGAAGGATGACTAAAGGAAATAAAAATAAAAAGTCAGTATGGGTACGAAAATATTTCAAGAGCGCAAAACTAAAGGAGAATTCTATTTATTAGTCCAAGATTTACGTTTATTTGATAAAGAATTTTTTCAAATATTTTCGTATGACTCCTGTTCAATATGAAGAACTTTTGACTATGATTGCTCCAGAGATACAGAAGTCTTGCATAACTCGGGAATGTATAGGACCTAGTGAGCGACTTTGTGTAACACTCAGGTATCTAACTACAGGAGATTCTCAAACAACCATAGCGATGAACTTTCGAATGAGCCCAACCACTGTTGGACGATTCATCTTTTCAACATGTGAAGCACTGTGGAATGTACTGTCATTAGTATTCATGAAATGTCCAAGCAATGAGGCAGAGTGGAAGTGCATAGCTCAGGGGTTTGAAATTAAATGGAATTTTCCACACTGCATTGGTGCGCTTGATGGAAAACACGTCGTGATGCAGGCACCAGCAAACTCTGGATCGATGTTCTATAATTATAAGAAAACCCATTCTATTGTTTTAATGCCTATTTGCAATGCAAACTACCAGTTCACATTGGTTGATATTGGTGACTCAGGACGGAATAGTGACGGTGGTGTATTTTCTTATAGTACAATGGGTGAATCAATTAAGAAAAAAGTTTAGGCATCCCTAGGCCCGAGGCATTCCCTTCCACTAAAAATGCTATCCATTTGTCATAGTGGCAGATGAGGCGTTTCAGTTACAGCAAAATATCTTGAAACCATACCCTAGAGAAGCTCTGGGAATATCTGAGCGGGTATTCAATTATCTGTTGTCTCGAGCGAGGAGGGTAATTGAAAATGCGTTTGGAATTGTAGCAGCGCGATTTTGGGTATTTCGTCGACCAATTCACGCCAGAGTTGAAATGGTTATTCAAGTTACAAAAGCAGTAATCGCTCTGCACAATTATCTTATGGCTGGAAGGTCCTTTTCGCACAGCACGAAATACTGTCCAGCTGGTTTCGTGGACAACGACACAGAAAACGGAAGAGAGCTTGGAGAATGGAGAAAAGTGACACAATCAGATAAGGGTTTAAGAGGTGTCAGCAACGCTGGGTTAAACAACTACTCTCGTGATGCAAAGCTTGTTAGAGAAGATTTTAAAAACTACCCTAAAAGGACAAGTACGCTGGCAGTGGAACGCAGTACATGCTACAGTAGATTGTTTTCAAAACGACAATTAACTAAATCAAAGAATCATTTATTACTTTTGTCACTGTTTTTAAAACATAACGTGGTAGTTAACGCATGCAAACGTAAAGTTATTTGTAACAATAAATTTCTTGAAAAAGTTTATGGAAAACACATTCTGTTACATTTCGTCATCATCTTCAAACTCAGCAAGAACTTGCAGTACTTTGATCTTAGTCAATTTGTTTTTCTTTCCAGTCAAATTCCTAAAGGTAGTAACCAAACTGGAACAGAAAAGAATGTCCTGGTCTTCTGGGTTAGTTGTCTATTTTGAATCACCATTTTTAGCATATGCTATATCATTGGCAAGGCTTAAGGCCAAAAGATCGTCAATTTGATCTGATCGCCTTTTCCGAGTCTTTGAAGAGGTTTTGAGTCTGAAATTTCTAGTTTTGCATGGGAATTGTCCACAGTGATTGGTGAAAATGATGTAAATGGTCTAACCTCATCGGTGGAGGTTATCACATCAGGCACATCAGGATTCTCGGCAATTTCAATTGGGAAGTTGGTTTCAGTTTTTCGTCCAGTCATCACATCACGCAAAAAGGATAACTCAACGAAATATTCACAAGTTGGCAATTTCTTAATTGCCCCACTCCCTGATCGTGTCGTCAACTCTCGCTTTTTAATGCATCTTCTATAATTATCCTTCAGCCTGTCAAACTCTTTACAAACTAAATTCTCTAGATTTAGAAAAATAAAAACCTGTACATCAAACTTTGTTCAGTGCATTTATTAGAAGATGACATGCCCTTCATAAACATAGTTGTTTAGTAGCCAATTGCAGAGCCATAGCTAAAACAATAAATGGGGAGTGTGTTTATTCTTATATTCATTAGCGTCAGACTGATTTCTTTTGAAAATGATTTGGCTTTCTAAAGAAATCAGACAAGCTCAAATAAATAAATGAAAAAACAAACCTTCCCTCTCCCAATTTAGTTCTCTAGCTATGGCCCATGCCAATTGACTTAGTTTTAGCACCAATAAGAAGAATGCACCAGTATTTCTTACAGTCTAACACCAGACAAGACCTTCTTAGGATGGGAATGGTTTGCACCATATACAAAATGTAAGAAGAGTATCATAAGGAAATTGCAATATAAGGATGGTTACAGGTACAATGCAGAAAAAAATAGTGAGCTACACTAAATTTAATCTGAAATGTTGCAAAATGGACATATTTATTCTTATCCATGAATATCAACTTCCATTTAAAGCTCATTTGATACTATCATTTCTTAATTAACTGGCATATTGATGATCAGTGTCATGTCACTGTGATAATTGCATGGGTGAGTATCACATTTGAATAATATAATGTCTTAATAAATAGAAGGTGTAGCATGTACTGCTTGCTTGTTTTTACTCATAACGGCTCTGTTGTATAAGTTTTGTAAACTGAAGTATTGAATAAAATAAAGCAAAACCCACATAACTAGATATTTCTAATCAAACACATTTAAATAGACATAAATTTATACCCAACAAGGGGCAGTTAATAACAATACAATTTTCACACTCAATAGTAAATGTAGGACACATTTCAATTGCAAAAGCTGGACCAAGAACTGTTGTGATTACATAAATTGCTACTGTATTTTATTACAGAGTTTTACCTGTTTTATAAATTTAAGGATTTTGTGCTTATGAAAACCAGGTATCTTGTTCTTTTAGGCTCCAAAATTTTAAGCAATGTATATTGTTAAGATAACATACCAGGTACACACAAAGCAGCAGAAATTCGTCGCAATGCTTCCAGTTTCCTTGGTTTGTCTTTATGCAACTTTGACGAAACATCTCAATATGCAGGAGTCATCATTATTGATATTGTGTCATCATTGATGATATTGTGTCATCATTAATGATATTGTTTGATAATTATTGATGATATTTTCTGTTACTCTTCTCAGATATCGTCGATATACTGACAGACACGTCTTTGAAGATGAACTCTTTCGGCATAAAGATGACATCGAAGATATGGATATATCTCTTTTTGACGAATGTATCCTTTTCATATGTGAACACGATGAAATTCGATGTCCGACTGATGGATGTAATCAAGCAGAAAGTTAGATGTGGTTAGTTTTTGCTTGATAAATGTTATCGAGAGAAAGCTTACCAATGTGAAATCAGAAATCGTTCAGTTTGATGATTTTGTACAAATAGGTTTAATTGGTGTATTCAAAAGCCAAAACAAGACAAAAATGGTCTGGCAAGTGAAATTTCACTCATATTCAAATACAATTGAAATAATGTCTTGTAAATCATATCAAGAAGCATGTGTTCACGTCCGACCGAACCGACCCGACTGCCATCCGAGATTTTTTGGAAAAAATATCTTTTACCATACCGCTCCACTTTCATGTCTAACCATGTCGTTGAAGCTGAATTGTTAATACGTAATTTTACGGATGAAATTACTGATATAAATTTCGTGTCGTAAGCATTTCAACAGGTTTTATTCAAGCTCATGACACCTTTAATGAGAAAACTAATGAGTGAAATATTTACATTCTGGTTAATTTACGAGGGTGTATGATAATTATTGTGTGAACAGATAAAAATTGTGTTTGCACAGTGAGTTTTTGAACAAAACTTTCGGCCATTCCAACAGCATTTGAAATTCTATAACATTATTTTCCTTACATCGCAATTTACCCCTATAGTTATTGTAACAACCTCAAAACATCGTTCCGTTGGAGTTTATCGGCTGGGTGGTCCCAGTCATGGCTGCACAGAATATAAGGAAGTCGGATAGACCAAAGACATGAGATAGGCGAACCTGTGCTTACCACTGAAATTTGTATCCTCGTTTTTCTGGATAAACTCTCCTATAGACATGACGTTTGTATTATTATGGATGGTTTCCGTTGCGAATATGCCTTGCATGTTTCGTTTTCAATGCCTTTTTTTATGGAGGCCTACTTGTAAATTATTCTGCACCTTGCCATGTGCATATTGTACGCGTGAAATAGCCAGGCGCCAAGCTACAGTATTTGCCTATTTATGCTTCCGTGGAAAGCAGTTTAAAGATCGTAGGGTTTTGGATTTGCTTATTAAGGTTTTGAAAAAGCTTATTTTTGCAGGAAAGTTCTTGAAGGCTTACCTGTCGTTTGCAACATAAGTACGCGTGGAGTGAAGAGAACGAAAAGCAGATTAACGATGGAACGAAACAAAACCGCAATATTTTGCTGTGGATATGTGATTGTGCATGCTTTTACACGTCTGCGTTCGCAAGGTATAAAGTGACGTTATAATTTGCTCCCAACGTCGTTGTCGCAATTATGTTTTTTCATTGTTTAACGAATAGATTACATTTGGCCTTTGCAAGATCAGTTATCGATATACATTATGCCTCACCTTGGCATGTGACCTTTGTTCTGTTTACCACATTTGACGTCATGCTGTGCATCTATAAATGAGCAGTCACTCAGAACAGATAGTGGCTAAATGTGATCTGTTTGTTTATGAAATGAGAACCTAAAACTATTTGAATTTTTAGCGGGAAAAGAAAACGTTATTTTTTTTTTAATTCCAACGTTAGCAAAGAGGCTTTTTTGTTGTTTTCGCCAAAGCGTCTACTGTTCTAGCTAGATCTTTTTCAAGCTTTTCATCGGTGTAATTTAGGGATTGCATTCAATTTTTGCTATTTGTTTTTGTTTATCGACTTACAGCACATCATGTGACGCTCATTCTGTGCATCTGTAGTCTCGTAGTTGACTCTGGACCAATGAAATTGCGTGATTTCTCGATGTTTGGGAGTAAATATAATTCGTCAAGGCACATAACCATAAAATTGTAGTTATAAATGTCTTCATCTTTGTGTACCAATTGGTGAAATATATACGACAAGATTGACTTCTTCATTTAACACCAGACTAAAGATAATAAACTGTCTTATCATGCTGTGAACTGAGCAGAGAGTATTAAGGCTGAAACAAACTAGGCAGTCGCTTTAGTCGCGCGTCTAAAACTACCGCTTTGCGTGGTTACTAAGCTAGTAGCGTAGTCGCGTCAGCTAGTCGCTTTGAAAGTTCAACATGTTGAACTTTTGACTTTGGTCGCTTCAGTCGCTTTACACTGATTGGCCCATAGATACATTTTAACTTCCTAAATGCATATCATATTTCCTGTCATAAGCATCATACGAAATTTATAGATTATACCTTGGAAAACGAAGGCAATAAATAGTGAATTCACACTGGAATCTTTCAGTTTTTATATGACTTATCAAATAGGGACAATAAGAGCTACAAACTGGAACCCTAATGCACAACCTAAATGCACAGAATAAGATTATCCACGATATACGCGTAATGTGCTATGATCATATTGGCGTGATTTTACTGGCTTGTTCTCTTTTCTCCACATACTAGTTTGTACTGAGTAAAAATTCATATATTAGTAGCCATAATAAAGGCCAAAATAAAAAGTTTAAGTGATATCTGTGTCTGTAACAAACTAAAATCACCGCCATGTTCAATAGACGCCACGGTAAATGTCGCGATGGTCGCTGCATGTGTTTCTAGCGTTCAAGCGACTGACGCGTGCGCACCAATTCGCTTTGACGCGCGACTGAAGCGACTGCCCAGTGTGTTTCAGCCTTTATAACTGTTAAGGATCGCGGAGCTTTTCCTATACGAAATCACGAACTCCAATGAAGAGAGCGGGAGAATCTCTCTTCCACTCTTTATAGTTGTGGCTCCACGAGAGCAAACACCTTTACTTTTCAACGCTCAAAAATGTGGGATTTGTTTGTGTGCGAAAGAGAAAAAGTTTTCTGACCGTTTCTCTCCATATTCATCCCCAAAACGTTGAACTTTTGCCGTTTTTCTGTGAATTTTCCGTATTTTTTGCATGTTCAGCGCGCGTAATCTATTTTCTCTGTCTTTCATCAATTTCTATTTGCTTTGCCAATTTACTCACGCAATTTCAAAGCGTTTATTATATAAATATCCCAAGTTTTCTTCAAGACAACAGAGTAGGACTAACGCTACGCGAGACAAGATTCACCTTCTAAGACGGTCAGCTCTTTGCGAAGGTTTTCGTTTGACTTAGATTTCGTTCAAAAATAAAAATTGGGAAGACATGGAAAGTACACAAAGGCGTCTTTCTTTAAAAAGCGTGAACGTTTCTGTGGAAATGGGGTGAGAACATTATCAGACAATTTTTGTTGGTGATTTTTTTACTCACAATATATTTCAGTTAAATATTGCTCTGAATAGCGTATTTGTTTTGATAAATGACAGTTGAGCATTTCTGAAAAGAAATGTTTAATACAATGAAGTAAATTTTGGTTTTTGTCTAAACACGTGGTTTGCTAAAATGCATCGTGTCGTTTACTTTTATGGCTATCTTCATTTTGGTTTTCAACAATTTTTTTTTAAACTTCTCAATTGTCATGCACCAGCATGACAGGTACGCTGTTCAGAGCAATATTACAGCTTGTAAACACAACCAAGTGTTTCTTTTACAATGCTTCGATTACGTGTTCTTAAATGTGGTCATATTCTATATGAGTGAAAGGTGTTATTACAGATCGTGCTCCGTACGTTTGGAAGATCCACACAAGGTGCATGGAAAAAGAGTTTGATCTTAGAAAAGATTCTTTAGAATAAGACGCGCACTAAAAAAGCAAAATCTGTTAGTGATTCTTGGTATTTAGACGGTGCCCGACACGGCTGGCACTGAAATTTTTGAAAACGCGAGTTTTTTTACCAATAGTAGAACTGATGTTAAGAGTCCTTAAAAACAGCCTTTTCGCAAAAAAATTAGTTATTGCAAAAACACTTTAATTACACGGAGTCAAAATATGGGCTGTGTCGCACAATCTATTAAAATTTCAAACAATTTCCTGCGATGTGCAAACTTTGCTCGTATAACCGTATGATTTAAAAATTTTGGTTGAGCTCCCCCAAACCTCCATTGGCTTTACGCCTCTGTTCACCGATTTTTGTTAACATAATTTGCATATCGTGCGTCACCGATGTTTTTCTGAAATAGTGCTTACATTTGTTTGTGTGTTTGTTTGTTTGAGATTTTTTGATGACTGACACACCTTTCCTTTGAAACACGTCTGTATATCGACTTTTATTTGCATGTTGCCTCTGATAATATTGTATCTCATGATAATGATCAGCGAGCATTTAACCGCGCATCAATCGTCACTGTTGTCAAACGTATTGTTGATTTTATGACTAGAGTTGAAGCTGCTGAATCATTGCTGCATAGAAAACAAATTTCATATTCAATCAGCTTTAGTTGATTTTATTGTATGGGCTACACAACGGCGATTAATATTTGAAAATATAAATGAGAAAGAGGGCTAAGAAATAGTTATTAATGCATTGTGTGGCTATCAAGTATTTGATCTTTTTTCAGAATTATTTCATCATTTATTAGAACTACTTGATAATCCTTGTTTAGAATAATTTGATCGTTCTTTGGAACTATTTCATGATACTTTGCAACAACGTATTTCATTACCATATAAAACTACTAGATCATCTTTCAGCACAATTTGATATTTTCTCAGAACTATTTGACCATGCTATAGAACCGTTTTATCTTTCTTTAGAACTGTTAGATTCCACTTCATAACTATTTGATCAAATTCCTAAAACTAATTAATCGTACTACTACGGAACTAATGAATCATTCAGTTAATTATTTCTTTTTATTATTTGATGAAAGGTAAAGGTCAATGCCAATTAGTCACCTGCTTTCTCAATTTTAAGTGCATCAATATTGATATCGAAGTAATTGAATATGTGATGATTGAAAGCATCAATAAAGAGCATATTTTTGATAAGAGAAAACTGTGACAGTGCTGCTCAGTGTGCTTAAAGAATATCGGAGGGGAGTGTAGTATTTTTTAACGAGCTCGTAGGAAATAACAACTCAAGACTCTATTCTGCAATATCTCTACTTTATGATCTTGTCATTTTGTCATTTTGAGTCTTTAATTGACTAGTCCGTCACTTCAAGTCATTCCGTAATCTCATTAATTTCATTTTTCGCGTCCACGTTTCGTAGCAACCTAGACGCATTGCAGATAATCGTAAAAATGTGTACTTGCGTTTAACAAAAAAAACGTCAGTCATCTTTTACCGGCTAAGCATCGGAAATATTTCGGCAACTTTCTCATTGACTTTCGATCAATGTAAAGTTAAACGTTCGGCTTTCGAGTGCATTCGATCCACAATTCGAGGCATTAAAAAGAGTCAAAACTTGAAGCGAAAGAATTTTAACTGTTTGTTAAGAGTCACAAGTCATTCCTGTAGTAATTCTTAGATCAGGCCAAATTATTTGTCTTCATTTTAATTGCTTGGCGTATTTATAAAGTCAAACTATTTTGAAAATGCTCAAGATGATTAATCTGATGATAAGTATATAGTCTTTTCCATTTGCCAAATTATTTATCGCTTCGCTGAATCTCGGCTTCCTGAGCTCATGTAATCAGCCCTTTCACGAGTAATTTTGAATTTGAAATGTAATATGTTTCATAATTTCTGAGAAATTTCATCTTTTAACGTTTTGGCAAAATTGATGACAATGATGTCAATTTCAGTTACCTTAACATGTAACATTACATTGAAGATGAGTTTGCTGTTACATCGCACAATGAGTTTGTTTTTTTAATGTTGCAATTATTTTAAGTAGAAAGTAGAAGATTAAATTTAATGTGCACTTTACGAGAGTTTGTGCCATTCATAGAAACGACAAGGCATTCAAGCAAATTTACTCAGAGATGGTATCCTGGATTCGCAAAGCCAGCCCCAAAGCTGAGGTCATTGGCTCAGAGTCTAATAAAAAAGATATTTTGGAAATATTTAAGACGAAAAAGAAATGTTCGCGAAAAAAACAATGTTTTTATTTTAGGAACTATGCTTTGTAATGTTTACGCTGCATGTTTTCCCCTCTTCGTGGATTTCGTCTCCTTACTACGAAATATCACTAGATACTATAACATTAATCATTTGCTCCGAATGATCAAAAGGTGCGAGGTCAAACTTTATACGAAACTGTCAAACTTGGGATTTGGAAACGCTAAGAGATGCTCTTTGTCGATGGCCCACAGAAGTGGAAGTTTGGTTAAAATCTTAATAATTACAACAACATGAGCGTGCCAGCCGGGGGGTAGTCTTTCGAGTAAATAGGTGAACACTGAACATTTGAAGTTGAAAATGTATCTACCTTATTGAAAAATATTTAGTATTACACCCATGCACAATAACACATGTATGTATGCTTCACTCAACGAAAGACTTTACCGAGACTTCATCTTAAAGCCTCTATTCCCGTGAGCCATTTTATATCCATTTAATTATACTAGAATTATAGCCTTCACTCCATCAATTTTTGGACTCTGTATACTACAGAGCACACATGGTCACGCACCAACAAATTACTGCTTCGCCCTGCTCTTGATAGCCGATTTACTTTTGGCAAAAGAGTTTAGGGCCATTTCACATGAGGTGGGAAGGAAACCTACCAATAATAACCACTATTTTCGTAAATGAGCACATGATTTTGGAATTTCATTGATATGCTCGTTTTGATTCTAGGTGCATTTGAGATATCGTGCGATGAAGGAGCGATATTTTCCAATCTTGCAAGACATGGTTTTCGTTTTATGAATGAGGTAAAATTGTATTGACGTCAGAAGTAGTTTGTTTTGATTTGACCGTGTTTCGTTCATCGACGGAATGGCTTTGAAGTTCGTCTTTGAATTGCAGTATTCATTTGGCTGTTATGATTTTACCATTGGTTGTTCTTTGTAAGAAGAAATAGTCAATAATTTATGAATCTATTGTGAATGACGTAAGTTCCTTTCATGGGACGTAACTCATAGGGATGGATCTATGATTTGATAAAAAGGTGTTAATTGCCTGTATTTTGATTTGACTTTAGTTGCTACTCTGTCACCCTGCCATCCCCTTTCTTGTTAAATTTTGTTACTCACATGCCATAATTTGGAGATAGTTTGTAAGTATGTAGTGTGCTACATTAGCAAAAATCACAATTGGTTTTGATTAGTTGCTTGGTATATTAATATTTCACAAATAAATTGACGCACCCCCCGCACCACTTTAAGCCAAGGATAAGAGGGATGCTAGCGACCCCCCGTTCCACTAAACACCATTCCCTATTATGACACACTTTTTTGCCTAAAACAGTCATTACTTGTTGGCTGTATGTAATTAAATTGGTGCTCAAACACATGGTCGGATTAAACACACAAATACATAATTCATGATCTCTTTTCTCCTTCACAATATGATTAAAAATTGTTTCTCATGAAACAGGTCGCCGACGTCGTTCGTATGATCAGTGAGAACAAGCACTGGGAAGAGATCACCAATGTGAACCGCGCCAAATGTCGATGTATTCACGAAGATTGCATGTGTGACCTGAGTGTAATGGTTAACAAGACAGCTTGTCCTTGTGAATGTGAAGGAAATGCCCAGGGTTGTGAGAACGTTGGTCAGGTCGTGCATTTTCACCATACTTGTATTGGATTGAATTAATTTAGTAATTTAAATAGCAATTCATCACATATTAGCATTTTACGTTGTATTTGACGATGAAGTCCGTCGTGTGATTTTGACGGATGGAAAAACGAGCGAATGTAACTTATTATTGAAGAAATGATTTTGTCGAAATATATCAAAATGAATGAAAACAAACTTGATTTTTCTCTTTAAATTATCCTCTGTACAAATTATCATTTTAAGTGAAATGAGAAAGAAAAAGAAGTTGAAGGTATTCAAAAGACTGCAGTAAGTTCTTAATGAGTTCCAAATACATATTTAGTTTCAGGGTTTTGTTCAGTCGCCTGTCAGATAGTCAGATTCATAAATGGCGAGAAAGAAAGCCAAACTTTGCTTATTAATTATGTTTTGAATAACTGATCCACTTAAAAGAGTAAAGTAAACCAATGAAACTATTTGTAAAACAAAAACGAATGAAAAGAACACTCTCTGGCTCAAAAATGTATTTAGCCAAGTATTTTGGTATCACAGAAAATGTATCCGCCAAAAGTTTTCTACTCGCCACATTTCCAAGGAACATGTCCCCCTTTCATAAATCTCTTCCTCTTATTTGAAACAAGAAATGCAAAACTTTGAAGTGCCTATGTCAGAAAATAGGACTTGATATCATTGGAATCGCCTTGAAACGTTGATTGCGAAATCAGTAACCAAATTTTAAATTGAACTTGTTTAAGGAACACGTCCCAGGAACATGTCCCCTTTGACATATTTCTTCCCTCTTATTTGAAACAAGAAATGCAAAACTTTAAAAGTACAAAATAAATGTTTATTACTTTAAATATCTGAGTAAATATTTACCAAAGCGGATTAGTTCTTAACTGCGTTTTGCCTATGACGGAGCTCATAAGTCATAAAATGGCTTGTTGTTCGTGTAGTAATTTATTTCAAGGAGGCGTAAACGCAATTAAACTGAGATTCTTGTATGCACTGTGAATTTACCGTTTGATGTAGCTGCAATATACGTAGCTAAATTACGTAGCTATGTGTTGTGTATTCAACAGTGTTTGCGGCTCCTTGGGGATCGATTATTGCTGAATCATGCAAATTATAAAATGTCGACAAAATGTGACCACTTCTGATACACCGGCACGGCCTAATAACATTGATTGAATGTCGTTCATTTTACGGTTACGTTCTCCAGACTTCAGCGTGAAGTTGGAGATGAAATTACCAAATGGCTGCGAGTCATTAAAACGGGGGAATTATATCGTTTTTGCCGACTTGGCATATTCAACGCCCAACAAAGTCGAAAGGCAAACGCCGCCAGAATACAAATTTCGTGTCAAACCGATTGATTGTCAGATTATATAATTAAATGATTAAATGAAGATATGATCTTCGCACTTTGCTGGACAATTTAAGCAATCGTCTCAGGACCTGAAAGAATCAGGTGACTCAACGGGATTCGAACCCATGACCTCTGCGGTGCCGGTGCGCTCTGACCACTGAGCTATGAAGTCACACAGAGCAGGTCAATATTGTAGTGTACCATTAGAGACGCTAATGAGCGAACGATGCATCGCAGTTTTCATGAAACGTTTAAAAGACACGATATAGTGTGATATGATTATCTCAAAAAATGGCGGTCATTCAAAATGGCAACCAATTTATCGTTAAATTTGTGAGATCTTTTGAGATGTGCTGTCTCTACTCAGGGGCGGATCTAGGATTTTTCAAACATCAGTCATAAAGTCGGAGGCTATCCGGACCTGGTGGTCTGAGGCATTCTCCCCGAGAAATTTTGATTTCAGAGCCTTGAAAATGCCATTTTCAGCGTTTTAGAGCAATACAAAATGTATTTTGTGGGCATCGTTCTTGCGTAAAAACAACACATTTTGCTTACGCTTTTTCCAAAAAAAAAAAAGAAGTGAACAATACTTAAATGTTTTGCCAAATATTTAGGCTCATTATCATGCCAAATATATGGCTTATTAGCATGTCTAGGAACATAAAATTTATTTTGCAATAATGCTATTCAAAAACAGATATAGTCTTTAAAAATTTCTACCAAGTTGTTAGGCATAGACCCCCCCTAGAGACCCCAATTCAAACCTCTATGTAATGAGTTAAGTTAGAAATTTGGTACTACAACTGACAGTTCATAGATATAGAAAAGCTCAGACTTCAAACCATGCAAGTTTATTGTAACCCTTTACCCATCTCCACATCAGTGCCAGCAATTCACTTTGTGAGAAAACTCAAAATTTTTTCTGCCAAAGATTAAGCAAAATTATCAGAGTGAAAATTTGCAGTTAAGGACAGCTTAATGCCATAAATGTTTATTAGGCATTTTACTAGACTATTATCTCCTGTAAGTATATGCAAGGTGTGCTATATAGCAATCACTAGCAGCATTGTATTTGCAAATACAAACAGATTGTAACCAACATGTATTTAATTATATAATTACATGAATGTGAAAATTGGTTCATGTGTCATGCTTACTGGTTATGATAAATATCTTTCATATGATCAAAGCTCGTTTAAATGTAAATCTGAAATAATTTAGTTTAGAAATTATAATGTTCATCAGAAAAATTACCTAGTGATCATGAAAATATACTTTGCTGTTTTGCCAAATTTCAAGGTTTATCTGCATACACAGAAAGACATTTTTACTTTATAGAAAATGCTTTTCATACATCAATAGCCCTTTGGAATTTATGGCAAACAATCTGGTATGAGCCGGAGATTAACACACCTTTACATCTCTACATGAGGTGTTCAGTTAGAAAAGGAGACAATATGACATGGGACAACATTTCATGTATGTGAAATACTCAGGTTTAATACCATTCCAGTCAAATTGTCAAAATAAAAAGCTTCAAGGATCAGAAGACTCATAATCACAGATTAAAGTAAACAGCTACTCATGTAATCAATGTTAGTTTTCTCAAATCTTAAGGGGGTAGTATCAGAGCCCTCTATAGTATAAGCGTTGGGACCAACGGTCTGGGGCGAGCGCGGAGCCGCCATTTTGGTTCCTACTTGCAAAGTGAAACTATATAATAGGGGAATGCTATAACCCGGGCGATGATCGGGGACGCGCCTATTAAATTCCTGGTCAGCGGCAAAAGCCTTGACATAATAATCGCTATAAGTACAATATGTAAAATTTCATAACACAAATCAACACAAAGTATACAGCACAGCGCCCACATTGGCTTTACAAAATATGCGGTCTTTTTATAACGAATGTTACTGCAAACGCGCATTGTGAAGTATATTATTCTTTGTTATTGCTTGCTTGTAATATGTTCTAAAAGATAGTGATGATGCTCAAAAGTAATCTAATCGGTAACAAAGTATACAGCACAAAGTATACAGCACAGCGCCCACATTGTATTATATGTTCATTTGTTTTTACAAAATATGCGTGTCTTTATAACGAATGTTACTGCGAACGCGCATTGTGAAGTATATTATTCTTTGTTATTGAGCTTTGTTTTATATGTTCTAAAAGATATTGATGATGCTCAAAAGTATTCTAATCGGTAACAAAGTATACAGCACAAAGTATACAGCACAGCGCCCACATTGTATTATATGTTCATTTGGCTTTTACAAAATATGCGGTCTTTTTATAACGAATGTTACTGCAAACGCGTGAAGTATATTATTCTTTGTTATTGAGCTTGCTTGTAATATGTTCTATAAGATATTGATGATGCTCAAAGTATTCTAATCCTAATTATTCTGCTCAAAACCTGTCGTCATTTTTATAACAAATGTTGCTTCAAACGCGCATTGTGACGTTAAATTTACGTATGAGATTAAATCTCGAAGCTACTACTTAGATCATAGGAAATGGCCTATCCTCAATGCCTATACTCATTATGCTGAATATTCGCGCACTTTTCATTCTTACGTATATGTACTTGCGTTTTCAAGTGCTTTATCGGTCTCGCCTTAACTGCACCTAGATAGCCTATCTTTAATTTATATGTTCAATATTCGCGCACTTTTCATTCTTACGTATAGGTACTTGCGTTTTTCAGTGCTTTATCGGTCTCGCCTTAACTGCACCTAGATAGCCTATCTTTAATTTATATGTTCAATATTCGCGCACTTTTCATTCTTACGTATAGGTACTTGCGTTTTTCAAGTGCTTTATAGGTCTCGCCTTAACTCCAACTAGTTAAGAAAAAATATAAAAACCTCGCATCAAAAGTGAAAAAAATAGTGGGCACATTACTGGCTCGTGGAATGAAATTCATATAAAGACGTATAACCGTTCGAGTGTTTGCTCTGGCTCATTATTAAACATTTCAACAGACTAAAATATATTAAGGAACAAATTTCGTGTTTCATACTCAGTATATGGTGCAGACAATTCTTCAGCGTGAATCTGCAGAATGCTCAAATAAACAAGTAAACTTCCTTAGAGAAAAACTCGCAAGTGTGCAAATTCTGGAAAATTACTGCACAGGATACATTGATGGAACGGTGGAGCAAATGGAAGAACTTCTTGAACAGTTTCAGGTCTCGTAGTTTGTTTTCAATTGTTACACCATACTGCAAACAATTTGTAACATATTCCGAAAAACATCATCATGTAAACTCAAAATTTCAGTTATAATAGCAAGAAACAAAATCTAAAAGCAATATTTTGACATTATTTCATAGTCATTATAAAGCTAATATAGCTAAGTTTACTAGATCATGTTTTTTGAAGTATGTTTTATAATTTATTTCTTCACATTGTCGGCTTGAAAAGGTTTTTGTAATTGTTGAACAGTTAACTTTCAAAGGCCGTAATACGTAAACGTTGATAAATTGATTTCACGCGTTAATATATTTGAAAAGTGAAAGAGGTTTTTGAATTTAGGTAATTGATTCTATCTCGTTTGTGAAAGCTGACAACCACTCAAAAACAAGGGGCAATAAACGTTTTTCACTTACAGGTAATCAACTCAACCGCATCAAGCATCTTACCCCAAATTAAAGCGAGAAAACACCAAGAAATTTTCAACCGACGCATAAATTGGGCAGCATAGCCTGCTACATTCCCCTCCCCCCCCCTTTCTTCAATATTGCATGACCAATTAACATTTTATAATCGCAAAGACATTCCATTATGGAGTTAGAAGAATCGAATCTAACAGTCATTTCTATCTATATTAGCAAAAAACTCATTAGGAAAAAACCGTTCAATGACTCGCCAATTATTTTGCTATCTCTTTTAAATACATTTTATTATATAACACATCTGCATAGCTTAGCATATAACACATCTGCATAGCTTAGCATAATAAGAATGTTTTACTTGAAGACAAACAAAATGCTGAAAAAACATATCATTTATTTTTTCTAGCACCGCCAGTGTTTGAAAGCAAGAAGGGAAATATTCCAATTGAGTTTTTTGGAAATCCGTTTTTGATTGTGAGCAACGAAACAAGACATTGTTTACATGGGAGCGCGAAAGTATGTATTCTTCGTTATGATATTTAAGATTTATTTGTGCACAATTTGTCTTGACACCACACTGTTTTATTTTAACAAACTTCTCAGGACAGCAGAGGCACTCGCAGACACGACGTAAAAAGTGACCATGATTATGAAGAAAAGGGACGGATTCGATTACAGAACAGTAGAAAACTGGATTGTCCAGCATAAGTGCAAATAAGACAAGTCAGAGTATTTCTCGACTACTACATCGATCGAGAACAATTTACATCAGAAAACAGCTTGGTTATGGCAAAACGGAGAGTATTTAGAGAGATGGATAACGATTCCTCCTCACAAATTCGCGCCAGCAGTCGATTTTACCTAAAAATACCTCTTAGTAGTGCTCATTCAAGTCACGCCATTGGTGCCACGGCAACAGTTGGGCAGCGAATGGATTACCGACTGGTCACGAAAGTTTATAGTTTGGTAAAACGCAATGTAATTAAAATCACAGAAGTCAAAAGGTGTCTTGATCAATACGTTGAAGAGATTATTTCCACAAGACGGACAAAAGGCTACACCGCGCAAGACAAATAAACGGTACTATCCAAATAAAAAGGATATTCGAAACCACGTAGCAAAAGCAATAGAGTCCCTTAAGGACTGCAAAGACGATCAAGAGTCCCTGCGCAGGAAGGTAGAAACCTGGAAACAGAATTCTCCAAGCAGCAAGTTTTTCTACCGCACAAGAGATAACGCTTCCAGAAACGATATTCCTCCAAAGGAGGATAAAAAGTTTTTGTTTGTGCATCAAGAGCATTGGCAACAACGAATGTTGATTCGTTATGGCGGACAATTGTGTCTCATGGACGCCACATACAAAACAACGAAGTACGCAATACCGCTTTTCTTTGTGTGCGTTCATTCAAACGTTGGCTACAAAGTTGTGGCTGAATTTATGTGCCAGACGGAGACCGAAGAAGCCATAGAAGAGGCTCTGGCTATTATAAAAGGATGGAATCCAGCATGGAACCCAAAATATTTTATGGTGGATTACTCATTAGCAGAAATAGGCGCGATAGAAAAAAGTTTTCCCGATGTATTATGTTTGCGACTTTCACAGGCTGCAAGCGCTAAAACGGTGGGCTTCAGCAAGCAAGAATGGATTGTCATATGAACAGCAACAACACTTCCTTCTGCAAATGAAAAAGATTGCTAATGTCAGTACCAAACAGGAGTACGACAAGGCAGTAAAAGATTTTCGAGAGTCCAAAGTGTATAAAGAATGCAGCAAGATGAGAGAATATGTTGACCGTACGTGGTTTTCTTGCGCTGTCAGATGGGCACACGCTTTTCGAAAACAGCAAGTCACCAACATTGTTAATACTAACAATGGCGTTGAGTCTTTAAATACGAATACTTACCCCAAAGTATTGACAAATCTGTGTATGGTATTGCGGTGATGTTGGTTGAATCTTTCATTCCCGATGTTCTTCAGCACTATTTGGATGCAAACCTGCGACTGAGCAGCGCCTACTGCAAGTACAACCCATCAATCCCAGAATACTTGCACAACAGACTCCGCACTTTTGAAATGTTGCCTAAAAATCGATACGCTTCAGCCATTTTCAAACAGGACGACATAACTCCGGTTAATTTAAAGAAGGGCACGTTCAATGTCAAGAGCGAGAGCAATGTTGGAAAGAAACATTTCATAGACTTCCGAGAACCAAGTTGTACCTGCAACATATGGCACACTACCCATTTCCCTTGCAAACATTTTTTCGCAGTTTTTTCTTTCTATGACGAGTGGGATTTCGAAAGTCTTCCAGAAGACTACCGAAATAGCGTTTTCATCACTCTCGACAATGAACCTCTTGGATTGCCACAAGATACTACGCCAGAAGAACTAGAGGAAGCCAATACGTCATCATGGAGCACCATCAAAAGAGACGTTGTTTTGCACGAATCGTTGTCTTCTGATAACAAAAAATATATCCACGACACACCCCACGAAGAAACAGTTAAGTTTGAAACTACTTCAAACAAAAGTTCCAAAAGGCTCAGAAAGATCTTGCAAGAACAACTGGGCCAAATACACAGTATGACCTTCCTGATCGACAACGAGACCACTCTACAAGAAGCAGTGCAAAAAGCTGAAAGCTTGAAACAGTTTCTTGAACAAAACTTTCCCACAGAAAATGGTTTGCCTCTTCGATTGAGTCCTGTGAAAAAAAAAGTTAAAGGTTACCGAGACAAAATACCATCAAATCTTTCATAAGGCCCTACCTCCCAGACGACGCAAGACAAAAAAGTCTACACCATTTACAATAGATCTTACTAATGGGCGATGAAATGGCACAAGTAAGACAAGTTATTGAATTGCTTTCTTGTCATTTCTCAAAAGCTCTCAAATGATTACTTTTATGTTTAAAAAATTTCTTATCCGTCCGAAAAGAGTAAAAACACAAAAGCACTTATCTTACTTTCCAATATCTTATTAAAGTATTGTTTCAAAATTAATTTTCACCAGCCATTAGATATACGATACGAAGGGCATCACCAAATTGTGGGTTTTGTCTTCTAAATCGCACTCATTTTTACATACTCGAAAACAACGTTTGAAAAGTTGTTCGTAATTCTTTAGATTACATCTCGTCACGAGTATTTTCTGAAAGTAGTCTTTTTATTTTCATAGGTGTCCACTAATGTGCAAAACCAGGAGAATGAAAAAAGAAATTCAAGCAGGTGCAAACACATAGCAATAGAGAAATATTGAATGGAGAAAAATTTTCCAAAAATATTTGTGCAATGATGAGAGGGGGGTAGTAACATTTCAGTGTAGTATTTATATTTACTATGTAGTAATTATTTAATATGAGTGAGGACTATACCATTACACATAGTCCACTTTTCTTTCCTAAATGGCAACTGTAGTGTTGACGTCTCAGCCAGGGCCGCGGAAGTATCTCAAAAGTGGGGGGGCACTGACCGAAAAGGGCATGTGAGCTTGCAGCTTACTGTTTTAGTATATTACAGATATGCATTGTTTCATGAATCATGATTAAGTTTCAAAGTCTGCAAAATATTGGTAAACATTCTTAAAATGCTATGCGTATTCACTACTGCTCGGCGTGCGTGCTAACAAACTAAGATGACTACATGAACAATTTCATTAAGTAAAGCGATCTCAATAAAACTTCCCAAAAATCTAACCCTACGTTCGTTTTCAGAACAAAGTCCTTAGCTATTAAACGTAAGTCCAGTTCGTCAGTTCTGGCCTTGTTTACATCCATAACAATAAGATTATTGTAGCGTGCTGCCGTCATTGTGCTCCTGAGATGTGTCTTGACAAGCCGCTGGCATGAAAAAAAAGTTCTCCAGAGGCTGCGCTCATTGGAGCAACAAAGTAAATCAAAGTACGTGTGCTTTATTTCTTCTGTAGGATGGTAAGGCTGTCGGCCTGTACAGCACAAATTTACAATCGAGTCCTAGCAAACATTCCGTTGACTCAATTTGCATAGGTCCTACCAATAGGGTGGTAGTCGTGGAACTTGTCAAAGACGCATATGTTAGGTTTTGAGAAGGTGTGTGAACTGGCTCGGTCGGCGGCGCGACTAGTATCTCTAAAGACGATATAAACTCAGAATTGCCGAATTTTGGTTTGGAATGAGAATGAGGAGATAAATACGTTGATTCTGTAGCTGACGGCAGTGTCAAACTAGACCTAGAGTCGATGTTTTGGTCAATAACATTCTCTGCTGGAGCACTACTAAAAACTCGTCAGTTTTCGCAACCTTTTAGCTGTTTCTACAAGCTTTTTCCTTTTCTCGTTTTCACCTAGCAGCTCTAGGCATGATGATTTTGATTAAAGTGATTTAAACCGCAAAATTTTCAATTATTATGATCATGAATTGTCAACAGTTTTGTAGGACCAATGGCCTGAAAGACAATACGACAGGAGCAATGCGTTGCCGTAGAATTATAGTCTCATGTACTCTGCAAATTGCGACGTCTACCCAATCAACAAACGCGATTTTTGATCCATCTGGGTAATCAAGATAAAAACTAAGCTATAGCTGATTTTGCATGATGTCGACAGACTTTGTTCTACTCTCGGGCTACTTTTATCTAAGAAAAACTTCTTCAGTCCAATTTTACCTAAAACAAGGGCATTTCTACACCATGAAAGGGCACTTTCATTCCAGAAAAAGGGCAAATTTTTCCCTGTTGTAAAAAGTGGGGGGCACTTGCCCCAATGCCCCCTGCCATGGCCTCTGGTCTCAGCTGAGCACAAGGCAAATCCACTGGATCGCTTACTGAATGCTCTCTAAATGGAATTAAGTTAGGTGATCAAATGCTAGAATTTGGACCAAACAAAGTGACTCTTCAGGATTTATGGACCCTCATTCCACCAAATGAGATGACTAAATATGCTGCCACACTAATTGAAAATAAAACTTTGGCACCTGGATGGCTTAGTGATACAAGTCAAGTGATTAAACACTCTACAGCTCACATATGATTATCATGCATCAGAGACAAATGATGAAATGGTAATTGAGCCTGATTGTTATAGGTTATCAATGCTTTATGGAAACTTTCATGTGAATATCCTGGTGTCCTACCAGCAGAATCATATGTATGTCAGTTGGTGCAACGAGGATCTAGTACACGTCGATTGACACAATAATATTCCTCTCAATATGTCTGGGAGCCATTGGACACTTTTGGTAAATACAATATGGATACAACATAGCTAAGACAAGGCAACAAATTTTTATTATTTTCAATATTGTCACTTTAAAGGTAATCGACAAACAAAAGAGATGGTATACTACCTTGATCCTATGGAAGGTCATGTAGAAGAAGTTATCAGCGAAGCAACAAGAGTTGAACTTTCACAGTTTATCAAAAGCATTTGGTAAGTATACATACATTACTTCCTTGACAAATACCAGTATTTGAAATTCCAATTCAATGAATCACTTCAATGTCTTGAATACACACAGCAACATTGATATAGTGCAGTTGATAATATAATCCCTTTGTTTATAAAGTGCCCTTGTTGATCTAAAAAGTGGGTGGAACACATCAACTTGGTCTATTATTCAGCCTTCACACTATGTGCAAGAGGATGGGTTTAACTGTGGAATAATTATTTGCCTGTTAGTTGTTTTGACATTGTGTTCTAAGAAATAACAATTTAAAAAAAATCTATTTTATTTTTATCATTTCAGTTTGCTGAATATCTGAGTCAAAATCTTGACATAAATGCAAAGTTTGACATGAGAAAAGTGAGGCACGTGACTTCAACGATTATGGGTTCTTGCTATGATGACATTTATGAGTAATAACAAAAAATTATATTTTTAAATATTTTAATAAAAGGGGCAAATTATAGATTTTATTTAATTGACAAAACATTAAACTAGACAAAACATTAAAGTCGATTTATTTGTTGGAATTATCCATAAAATCAATCTGACATTTGTAATGTTATAAATTGTGTGCTTGTTTACTATACCATAAGTAAATGTGTAAAATTTATTTTATTTAGTTTGGTATGCAAGATTTGCAAGATAGATGATGGTGAAGACTGGTTGGGATGTGATTCATGTGGGCAGTACTTCATGCAAGTTGTCTGAATGTTGACTTTGGACAAACTCTGACAGAGTACTTTGCTTGCCCATAATCAGACATGACAATTGTATAATAAATTAATAATACAAAACATAAATTGTAAGATTTAAAAGTGCCGAATAAAAACGACTTACCGATTAGAATACTTTTGAGCATCATCAATATCTTTTAGAACATATTACAAGCAAGCTCAATAACAAAGAATAATATACTTCACAATGCGCGTTTGCAGTAAAATTCGTTATAAAAAAGACCGCATATTTTGTAAAAGCCAATGTGGGCGCTGTGCTGTATACTTTGTGTTGATTTGTGTTATGAAATTTTATACAAGAAACATATTGTACTTATAGCGATTATTATGTCAAGGCTTTTGCCGCTGACCAGGAATTTAATAGGCGCGTCCCCGATCATCACCCCATTCGTCTTGTGAGACGAAAATCAATTTTCCCTTGGTAATGTTAGAGTTCGGATCTTGATCAGAGCGTAAAAATAACGAACTTTTTGGAATGAAAAGGTTCACGGAAAGTGAATCAAAGTGATAAATCGAGAAGCAAGGTGAGGATCATATATAAATATAAATATATATCGTTGAAATGAAATCCATACGTTTATTTTTTTAACAAAAGGATGCAATATATAATGCATTTTTTCACGATAGACTATAAATACAAAACAAACAGATCAACTATATTTTCATTGAAAACGTAGTTAAATTTATGTGAATTTTGCTATAGTGGCAATCGATAACATTGATTTGCTTTTTAAATTATAATAATAACCGGTGACCCCAGGAGGTATGCTGGAGGGTGCTATCACTTGCCGAAGGTGAACCCCAAGACTAGTGGAGGGATGGAGCTGTCTTATTTCTCCAATTTAGACTTGAAGAAAAGTCTAAGCACTGCCCATCTAATGTATATATAACAATGGTGTGGCAAAGCCAGCTCACAACTCACAAGTTTGGTTGTGCTATGTAACTATTTGATCTGTGTTCAATTACTATAAAACAATAGATTACAAACATATATATATATATGGAGTTCACTGACTTTTCCCCATTCCTTGTGAGACGTGGAAGGCGGTAAAGTACGGGTACAAAACGTCGGCTGGTAGTCAGAAGATATCGACGTTGTACTTTGGTCGATTAACTTATGTTATTGTGTCATTGGTAATATCGATAATATTTTCTGATTTGTGATTTTCTTACTGGTAATGTTAAAAGATGCCAAGGTACACCAAATAACGGCCTTATAGCTGTTAGACTTTTCAACATTTATTATCATTTTATAAATTTTTATGATAATTTTTGTAGGACAAATAAAAGGTTTAAAGCAACTGTAGCTGTCACATATCATGATGAGGATGGCCATGTTGAGAGAGAGGAGGTGGATTTGTCAGAATTGGTTACTGAGGATCATAGAGGAAGCTGTTCTATTAACAGTCCTGATAATTGTGGTGCATTGGAAGGCCATGAACTGGGAATGGAACAAGATAACAGTGATCTTGAAAGTGATGTTCGCCATGATTGTGAAGAATCAGCTTCTTATTACCAGAAAGAAAAAAAAAAGCATGGGAAAATTTGGACATTCAGTTATAAAGAATACATTTCAGTTTGCTGGCAAAAATTGGAGCAATCGGATGTGTATTCATTGTGATAATGAAGCAAAGTTTAGGTGCAGCGATTGTGGTCCAATGGCAAAGTATTGTGAGAACTGTATGTTAAAGATGCACACAACCGTAAATATTTGTCATCATGTTGAAATATTTAAGGTAACCTTTATGAGGTAGATTATAAAAGTCTTTACAGTTAACTCACTCAACACTTGCAATAAAAATGCAAAAATAAAATGAGAGTTTACATTGTGAAACATGCTACAAAGCACTAATCTAATATTTTTATGATTGCAAGAAAGGGATTGATTACAATGAATTTCTATGAGGTTATTCATTGCTTTGTAGGATGGCATGTTTTGGCCATATAAACTCATGAACATGCTGGTGTATGATTGTTCATGCCAAACAGCTTGTCACAAAAGAAGTGTTTCTGTTGTTGATGTTAAAGGTATGTTATATGTAAAATGTGCTGTAAAAGTTTCTTCATTTTAGCTGGGATGGTTCAACACAATTATAATTTTGGATCTTTTTCAATTTTTAGGCACCTTTTGTACTGTTGAGGTACAGTTTTGCTCATGCTCTTCCGAGTTTGTTCAACTTCTGCAATTTGGCCTTTGGGGTGGAACACCTACACAACCAAGAATTGCATTTGCAATTGAGTTTTTTGAATTGGTTCATTCTGTGCAGATGGAATGCCAGGCATCAATAAAAAGCATTTGTCAGTCATTTGAAGAGTTTAATCACAACCACATATTTTCTTCTTATGCAACACCAAAATGTATCCTGTCATTATAGATGCTTTTGAAGAATACAGGTAATTGCATGTAGGTCACTGATTTATTGCACTGCTGTACTAATTATGAATTGCTGGGAAAGTTGCAGTCAATTTTATAGCCTAAGAATCTCATCTTAAGAGATGTATTTAATTGGAGGAAATCAAAATGCTAAAGTTTATGATGAGAAAGGATTTTTCCTCAAGTATTACTGTATTGCACTGTATTTTGTTTATGTCATTTGTTTAAGAGTGCATAATTGCTTTCTTTGTGTCATTGTTTTTTTTTCAGAATTTACAGACATGAACTAAACATGTTGAGCTGTGTTATTCCTGAGCTTGATGAAGGAAATATCTGTCCTGCTTGTCCCAAAGTGAGTATATTCGTATTACTCGTTTAACAATGACAATTTAGTAAAAAGAACATTAGCAATGCTATCTTAAACACCTTTTTGACTGCATCATTTGCATCATTGAACTCAAATACATTGCATGATTTTATCCTTCACCATTTTATTGAAGACTGATGGTGTGATCTTTGAGTCTCTTGATGCTCTTTTTATTGGACGAAGGAAAAAAAGCTGGGCAGAGTATTGGAAAACCTCTATTTGAACAGCTGATGTTCTATGATCAGACACATGTTGATCAATTTGTTGCCAATTATACCACACCTACATCAAACAAGGTCAATGTAGCTTTAATATACTTTGTTATTCTAATGAAAATTCAGGCATGGAAGTTACAGTGCTTTGAATATATTTGATTTTTACATTCTCTACCACATAGTTTTATTTTCAATAAATTTGTGCCGTGGGCTTTAGGAAATAAAGCTCTTGTATACTTTTTTGTTTGTTACATACTGATACTTATAGGAGTGTCATGGTTTTCTTGCTGGGAATGCTGTTCGATCAATGAATCGCTACAGAGCTCTTGATGAAACAGCAATCTTTACAGGCTGTCGACATGAGTTTCCTAAAAATTCTTAAATTTGAAACATGGAGAGAGGTGTTACACACATTTTCTCTATTTTTACCTAAATGTTCTTGGTTTGAATGAGGTGGTTAAGATGCTTGCATTTGATGGTGTAAATTTATTTTTTCAGTTGGTTTGCTACTTTCATTGCTTTGTGCAAGTGCTGAAGCTTTTTGCATACATGTGGTTGCATTATTTAAAAAAATATTCTACATATTTTATAGATTGAGCTATGCAGTTTATGTTCTCCAAGAATTAGAGAAAGATAATGCTGATAAACCTGCACTCAAAATAAACATATTGTATGATGTTGCATGCATGTTGGTGAAACACTTACAGGTAATATTCAATTGACAATAGTTGCTTTGTTAACTGTTTCCTTAGTCAATAACTTTCCCTCAACACTTTTTTCTTTGAAAAGGTAGTCTTTCACATGTTTTTCTTTATTTTGTTTTTTACAAAAAGAATTTGGAGGATCCAATTATTGACATTTTTCAATTTTCAATTCCAATTTTTCACTGCTATGGCCATGTTGGACGATGCCAAGTTAGTTGTTATTGTTTTATTTTCATACGTATTAACAGATGGTGATACCTGGGTTTTATGCTGTCATAACTAATGGTATTGTAGATGATAAAATTATAAAAATCAATAATTTTTGCTAAATCTTTCTTGTAAAGGTTAAATTTAGTCCCCGTCGTAAAGAAGGATTTGGCCTAACTGACGGTGAGATGTAGGAGAGATTGTGGGCTTACATTCGCAAATTTAGCAGAATGACTAAAGAAATGCGTCCAAGTCACAGAGTTGATGTACTCAGTGATGCTCTTTTACATTATGGAAAGAAAACGAAGATTAATTTAGGTATAACTAGTTTTTGTTTCTTTGTTTGAACATATACATAGCTAACATGTCATCATATTATGTAATAGCAGGTATGAATTAAATTTTGTTTTTTGAGGCAATTTGCTGATGGCAAGGATGAAGCGAGCTGTTGACGTGGAAGAAACTGCAAAATCAGATATTGAAAAGTTATGCAGGTGCTTTCCGTGTGAGTATATGTTTGTATTTGCTGTGTGGTTATATTTGACCGATTTTGGATATGAACTATTTACGACTCACATGAAAGCAGTAAATTTTCTTTTTCATTATCTAAAGCTCACAGGATTTCAATAGATAATATTCGTGAGTGGATGAAGGACGAATCGACTTTTGGTCGTGAAGTTGAGACTGGTTAGTAATTGAGAAACAATGGCTTGTAGCTATGGAACAGATTTGACACATAATTATTGATGCTCATTATGTGGAATGTTTTGCCCACAGAAAACTTTTTTTAACAAATATACGTAAATCTTCAACAACTTACAGAAGAAGAAGATTGGAAATGCAAGTACGTTATATACCTGGACTTGTACGCTGATCTTTACCATCGATGGAATGGTTGCACTGATCCAAGTGAACTGACTGTTCGATTTAATCAGATGAAAAGTATGTTTGAAAAGTTGAACTTGTTCCTAGAGATATTAAAGTCTTAAACAGTGTGCATTTAGAAAAATGAACTGGGAAAATTTTGAAGCTATTAATGTACGTCGTAACATTGTGAATAATAAGTTGGAATATCGAATAAAAAATTATTTCTTGTTTTTATACGTACGTACAAGTAGAGATGTATAAATTGCAGGTGCTTATCTGACCGTGCCTTATATTTGTAATGATTTGGTATTTACTGTTTAGAATTGACGAGCAGTTGAAGATCATGGAAAGGGAAAACTCAATTTCTGCACGCTGGCAAAATACTGACTCAGAGTACGAAAATGCAAAATGCGAGGTTGCGTCTAGGAAAGAAAAACGTGTTTTGTCTCGAATGAGGAAAATGTTGTTGAAAGATGGTTTCTCCTAAATCTTAAGTCTAAATACTGTGGTAACTCTACCTATCTCATAAATGTTCCATACCACTTGCAATGTTTGTAAATTACTTTACATGTTGCCTTCTTTGTAATGTTCTCTGTATGTTTGTTCTGTTTTTCAGATGGTCAAGCGTTGGCATCCAGACTTTCGAAGCAAATTACTGAGTAACAAAGGATGTCAATAAAGATATCGCAGCTTATAACGAGGCAAAAGAATCACATTCTAATCATTCACATACCGCATTAACATTTGATGCTGTCAAAGATCCTGACAATGATTTTTGTGTGAATATCTAGCTGCACCTACTGATGAAGATTGTTCAGTTCCATTTACTGTTAAACGGAAGGCTATAGATTTATGCTATTTGCTTGACCGATCCAAGGAAGAGCAAATCCTGTTGAAGTCAGAAATGGAAAATACGTGGAGTCACTACTTTCAACAGCACAGCAAAATTACTGACTTTTTGAATAGTTTTATTAACCATGAAAACGTACTTGATGTTGAATACGGTGAAGATATTTTACACAGGAAGATCTTTCAAATTGGAAGCATGTTGATAGATCTAGAAAAAGGTTTTCTTTGTACATCAACAAAGACAAACCACAGTATTTATTTCATGGGAATGTTGACATGCTTCAAAGTGATCTGGTGTCGGCTCTGGATGACGAAGAAAAAGTGGTTGTATATGAACAAGTGGATTCTGAAGACGGTCAAACAAGTGAAGACGACTATGAAAGCACCAGCGATGATGTATAACGGGATTGTGCAGGCACTTTAAGCTCTTGAAAATCCTTTAATTAGAAAATCAATTTACGTAAAAGGCACTTGAAAAGTTGTTACGAAGTCATGTAATAGCCGCCCAACGTACATACGCTGGATAATAAATGCGTTGAAAAAACCTTTTTGTTGAATAAATACTTGTTGAACTGTCGTATGTAACTTTTTGGTAGTTATACAATGCAGTATATGGTGAAAATGGATGTTATATAGACATGTGTAATAGCCGCCCAACGTACGTACGCTAGATAATAAATGCGTTAAAAAAAAATTTTTGTTAAATAAATACTTGTTGAACTGTCGTATGTAACTTTTTGTTAGTTATACAATGTAGTATATGGTGAAAATGGATGTTATATATACGTGGGTAATAGCCGCCCAACGTACGTACGCTGGATAATAAATGCGTTAAAAAAAAATTTTGTTGAATAAATACTTGTTGAACTGTCATATGTAACTTTTTGGTAGTTATACAATGCAGTATATGGTGAAAATGGATGTTATATATACATGGTAATAGCCGTCCAACGTACGTACGCTGGATAATAAATGCGTTAAAAAATTTTGTTGAATAAATACTTGTTGAACTGTCATATGTAACTTTTGGTAGTTATACAATGCAGTATATGGTGAAAATGGATGTTATATATACATGGTAATAGCCGTCCAACGTACGTACGCTGGATAATAAATGCGTTGAAAAAAATTTTGTTGAATAAATACTTGTTGAACTGTCATATGTAACTTTTTGTAGTTATACAATGCAGTATATGGTGAAAATGGATGTTATATATACATGGTAATAGCCGTCCAACGTACGTACGCTGGATAATAAATGCGTTAAAAAAAATTTTGTTGAATAAATACTTGTTGAACTGTCATATGTAACTTTTTGGTAGTTATACAATGCAGTATATGGTGAAAATGGATGTTATATATACATGGGTAATAGCCGTCCAACGTACGTACGCTGGATAATAAATGCGTTGAAAAATTTTGTTGAATAAATACTTGTTGAACTGTCATATGTAACTTTTGGTAGTTATACAATGCAGTATATGGTGAAAATGGATGTTATATATTATGGGTAATAGCCGTCCAACGTACGTACGCTGGATAATAAATGCGTTAAAAAAAAATTTTGTTGAATAAATACTTGTTGAACTGTCATATGTAACTTTTTGGTAGTTATACAATGCAGTATATGGTGAAAATGGATGTTATATATACATGGGTAATAGCCGTCCAACGTACGTACGCTGGATAATAAATGCGTTAAAAAAAATTTTGTTAAATAAATACTTGTTGAACTGTCGTATGTAACTTTTTGTTAGTTATACAATGTAGTATATGGTGAAAATGGATGTTATATATACGTGGTAATAGCCGCCCAACGTACGTACGCTGGATAATAAATGCGTTAAAAAATTTTGTTGAATAAATACTTGTTGAACTGTCATATGTAACTTTTGGTAGTTATACAATGCAGTATATGGTGAAAATGGATGTTATATATACATGGTAATAGCCGTCCAACGTACGTACGCTGGATAATAAATGCGTTAAAAAAATTTTGTTGAATAAATACTTGTTGAACTGTCATATGTAACTTTTGGTAGTTATACAATGCAGTATATGGTGAAAATGGATGTTATATATACATGGGTAATAGCCGTCCAACGTACGCTGGATAATAAATGCGTTGAAAAAATTTTGTTGAATAAATACTTGTTGAACTGTCATATGTAACTTTTGGTAGTTATACAATGCAGTATATGGTGAAAATGGATGTTATATATACATTGGTATAGCCGTCCAACGTACGTACGCTGGATAATAAATGCGTTAAAAACGCATTTGATTGCGTACGTACGTTGGATAATAAATGCGTTAAAAACGCATATTGAGCTTGATTTGCTTGATAAATTACAATATATGAATAAGTGTTTATGACAAATACTGAAGTATAAACATTAAACAATTTTGCTCCTTTCAATGTATAAAAAGCTTTATATTATATATTTTAAACTTTTTTCATCCCCAGAACATGTATATATATACTGCTATAGATTTCTCAAGAGATTTTACTCCAAAACAATAAAAAAAAGAATATTTTCTCAAATCCCACCATAAAAATTGTTAATTAAGATTTCATTAAGACTTGAATCATTTGATAACCTCCATAATTCATCGTCCTCAACATCGTCAAACACATTTTCTGGAAGACTATACCTTTTACGTTTCTCTTTATTTGTAGACTGATTTAGATTTGTCTACAGGGCCTAATATAAACTGGTTTGTTGTTACTAAAGATTCTGTTGATTACAGAACCATTTAAGTATTGACCTTGAGCTAATGTAGGTTTGAGAAGTGCTGTATGGACAGAATGCACAATCTCAATTTCCACGTCATCAGGCAGGGTTCCTTGAAAAGCTTGGCGTATTTCAAGTTCTACGTCAATGTCAGTCCACTCTTTGTGAAATTCAAACGCACAGATGATGTGATCATTTTCCTGCAGAAAAACTTTTCCTCCTTGACGAGGTACATTCTTGTCATCTGGACATGATAGTAAGATAATATCACGCGAGAATGGCCCAGTACTAACTTTTTTCGACTTAGAACATTTTCTCCAACGATTTGATCTCATAGTTGACTGTTGGTCACCGAAATATCTTCTGGTATTGTAGGAAGGAGTTGCCAGATGTGAAGAGGAAGCTGTGACGGATGCATGATTTGTGCAGTGCGACTGCGTTGTATTACTTGGTTGATTTACTTCCATACCTGATGATAATGAATGTTGTCCAAACGTCTTTCTTACTTCATTCTTAACCGAGTCGTGGACTTCAACACTAGCATAGTTATTGGAAGATGCCCCGGTACTTGCCAAGGCATCCGAAAATTTTTCGATACGGTTAAATATTTGCGAAAGTATCTCTCTTGCACCTGATAAAGATTCAGTGGCCATATTGTTTTTAATGAGCCTATAAACGCGGAAAAAATTGGTGCGAAAAAAATTTCGACTGCCATAAAAATTCTCGACTGTAAACAAATTCTCGACTCCAAAAAAATTCTCGACTGTAAAAAACATCTCGACTCCACAAAAATTCTCGTCTGTAAAAAAAATCTCGACTCCAAGAAAATTGTCGACTGCCAAAAAAATTCTCGACTTCAAAAAAATTATCGACTGCCAAAAATATTCTCGACTCCAAAAATTCTCGACTGTCAAAAATTCTCGATTGCCAAAAAATTCTCGACTGCCAAAATTTCGACTGCCCAAAATATTATCGACTGCCAAAAAAATTCTCGACTGCCCAAAATATTATCGACTCCAAAAAAATTCTCGACTATAAAAAAGTTATCTAGCTGGACTATATAACCTGTATTCTCAACAGTAAAAAATAATCTCGATGGAAAAAAATTCTCGACTACTTTTGTCCACTATGGCTTTCCATAAATAAAAACATGTCAATGGTGGCATCAGCTCGGTGGAGTGACGAGTCAAGGTTAAGTCAACGTTCTCTACTGTTGGAATCTTTAAGAAGCCGAGAAAGGTCTTTTGAATTCAAAGCATGAATCTTACCGAAATCGGAACATTAAGAAAACGCAGCAAAAATA